>NC_090447.1:193410177-194786011 GCF_031143425.1 Pleurodeles waltl
AGGAGGAGGCGAGCCTTGAAACAAGGCGCCAAGCCGGATGTGCGCTGTTTTTTAACACCTGGGTCAGGGCAGGCGTTAAGGGACCTGTGGGCTCATTTCCATGGTGGGAGACCATGGAAGCAGTCCACAGGTGCCCTTCCCTGCACCCAGGGACACCCCCTGCCACACTAGCCCAACCCTGGAGGACACCCATGGATGGGGGACCCATCCATGGTGAGTGCAGGTAAGTGCAGGTAAGTATAAAAAAATAAATAAAAAAAAATTCATTGGGCACCCCTACATGCCACTGTGACCAATGGCCCCAGAAGTCCCCTGGGCATGGCCATTGGGCAGGGGGGCATGACTCCTGTCTTTGCTAAGACAGGAGTCATTTCCATGGGGGTTGTGAGTAAAAAAATGGCGCAAGTCAGGTTAGACCCAAGATTTTTGACTCTAACCTGACTTGCACCATTCTTTGGCACACAATCCCCAGTCTTCCCTTTGCCTCTGCTGCCCGGTTACCATCATTTATTTTGACGCTAACCAGGCCGCAGCGCCGGCTAACGTCATTCCTTAAATAGGGTGCCTGGCTGGCACATTGGAATGGCGCTAGCCGGCAGTAAACATTTTGACGCAAATCTGCCCTGGTGCTGATTTGCGTAAAAAAGAATAAATATGGGCCTAAGTTATATAACAGAAAGACGTTGGCCAATATTAAGGCTCTGAGCTCGGCTGCACAGAGAGGCAGAAGGCAGCTGTGAGTTAGTGCCTGTGTTCTAAATATTGCAGCACGGAAACACACAGAATGTTTTATTATAGATGCCTTAGCATTGGGACTGGAATTACCCCTAGCCAGTGTTACTATATCCAGAGGAATCTTTAACTCCAGGCTAGTTGGGGGACAAGGTATTATCAGGTGTTGCCAGATGTTCTCTGGAAATCCCTTACTAATGAGGAATTTGTGGGGAAACAAGACCAGTGCCCTGATACCCTTAATTATCAATTTCTCTCCAGAATTACAAAAGAACATTTGTGCTGCTCTCAGAAACAAAATATCTTGGAGAAACACACTGGATTCACAGTAATAGAGTGGTTATAGTAGTTACAGTGGGGCCACTAACTGCTATTCCCATCAGAATTACAGGGCCCAGAGTGGTGTGTGCACTCAGTGTTGACCACTGTGTTCTTTGCAGAAAATGCAGAAACTCTCAGAATGCTGTGCAGAGCAATATGTTCCTGCAATGGGCTCATAGTCCTGTCTGCTTCGGGGTGCACCTGTAAGCTATAAACCTGTTCTTAATGTCGGCCCCTGTTAAGTCTATCACACCTGTGGCTAATATTTGTGAGTACAGAAGGCCAGTTTGTGTGTGGTGAACATATGTGTGAGCAGCAGCTCGGTCGTGGAGCCTACTTGTGGAAGGAGCACATTGAAAAATGTTAAAGTCCTGCCACAAGCCATGCCTCTCTCGACTATCTCACCGTTTGGAAAGCTGAAAAAGCCGAGGTAGGACAAACAGACAATGTAAACATATTTAAAATGTAGAGACATGTAGATACAGATGAAGAGCAATATATTGTGTGGGCCATGGGTACAGTGCTCTATGGCAAGATTGATGGCATTACAGTAACACAGGACAGAGCAGTGCACCTTTCTCCCCCACCCTCTCGCTCTACCATCAACCTCTGATTACATCACGTGAAATAGCAGGAAGATACTGAAGCCAAATGATGCTGTGGTTCAGAAGTAATCCGACATCTTGGAGATTTGTTCTGCATGCAAGGATTTCAGCAAACAAGCATTCAACCGCTTGGAAATCAAAGGAGCGGAAAATGGTGGAAATGTTAATGAGAATTCTATGGACGTCAATTAGTGACCACATGCCCACGCTTTTTACTGAACCGAAGGGTTTTAAGTTGCCGTGTCCTGCTGCACGGTTTTGTGCATTTTCTGTATTAGGTTGCGTTGACGGGGGAAAAATTGCCTTTCAAATGTCGAATGCCTATCGCTTAACATGTATATTCTCAAGTACCAAATATTTTCCTGAATAAAAATGAGCCTCCAAACATTATATTTGTAGTTGCATGAAACATGTAGAGGGCATGGAAAGTATTTAAGCTACTTTGGAAACTCCTCTGCTGACAAGTGATCTAGCAACACGTTTCCACCCTTAAACTAATATACAGCCCTAAAAAACACTTTGGCCCTTATACGCAGTTTTGCGTCAAAAAATGTAACGCCGGCTAACGCCATTTCTTTGTGCCACTCGGGCATCAAATTTATACTTTGACACACGGCGGCTCAAACCACTGGTGTGAGTCATTTTTTTTTACTCAAACCAATGCGTCACATGGTAAAAAAAAACAACGTTAACGCACCGAAAATGACTTTGAGCCGGTTTACGACGTCACAAACTGGATATGCACCTTTTTTTGACGCAATTGCGTCAAAAAGCGGTGCAAACACTGCAAAATGTGCAAAGGAGAGCCAAAATGGATCCCAGAAGCTCTGAGAGACCCCAGGAAGATGATAACAGACCAGGCACCAGCCAGGAGGACCCACACAAGACCCAGGAGAGGGAGAAGAAGAAAAGGAAGTGTCGGTTCAGTGCAGAGCAGCAGGAAATACTGGTCAGAGAGGTGACGGAACACCAGCACCAACTTTTTGTCACCTCTAAATTGCCAATTGGTAGGAGAGAGGCAATTTGGCAACAAATTGTTGACAAGATAAACAGTGTGGCAGAAGTACGGCGAACAGTCATCGAGTGCAAGAGACGTTGGCATGACTGCAAGCGCAGGACCAAGGAAAAGATGGCCAGGAACAGGGAGGCAGCACTGCAGTCTGGAGGTGGGACTCCAGCACCGCAGGAGGCCCTGGACCACATGGAGGAGATGGTGGCAGCCGTCATCCCTGAGGAGATCGTCACAGGGATTCAAGGACAGGACAGTGCAGACTACCAGGAGACAACACAGATTAAGGGTAAGTTGCATGGGGAACTAAAATGCCTAATTGTTAACTGCAAGCAGGGGGGGACATACCTACTACACAATGCATTGAAGTCATGATATTCGGGGAGTGGAATGGGCAAAGGGGGACGGCACGGGGGCATGGGCTGTTCAGAGGAAACCTGGGGCACAATACTACACTACACCAACAACCTTTGCATTGGGGTATGCTGCCATGCCAAGGATGATGGAAAGGTAAAGCCAGTCCAGGAGGGTAGGGTACAACGTAAAACCTGGCCTGTTGCCACATGACAGCTGGTATGGTCGCTACATGAACTAGGGCTCAATTAACAGTCTCAGACCATATCCACAAGTGGGAATTAACATTGACAACAGTTGCCACTACCACCTCTGCTGTGTGTGTGTGTGCAGGTCAAGTAGCTAATGGCAGTTACGTGCCCATGGATCAAACACACCCAAATTGGAGGGTTCAGGGTGACAACGTTATCAATCCCCTGAAATCAATAAAAAATGTGCTAAACCTGTCAAATGTGAATGTCCATATTTGCTACAAACATCAGCCATTGTCATAAACATTATGAGGTACACAGCAGTAATGTCATACCCATGCTGCATATGTCAAGGTCCATCCTGTGCCTGGGTCACAATAGCTGAAATGACACCATGCAACATCCCAACTGTCATACTGCTCAGACAACAGCATTGAGGGGGAGGACATATGTAACTGCCTAGTGAAATACACCCGCACAGTCAGAGGAGATACTGGAACACTGCTAGAACCATCAGTGCTATCCAATGTAGCACACATTCCCCAACATCAACATTACACACTACCAATACTGACACCTGTATCGTACCATGCCAATGCTATAAATAGTATATGCTAGGTCTCAGAAACATATAGCTGGGTGTGAAATATCTGAGACTGTGGCAGTTCCACATTGTTAAGTGTGGTGCAAGTGCCATCAGAACATCCACAGCCAGTGCACGGCCACAACAGGAGAATGGATGTAGATGGAGGGTTGATTAGGACAAGAAGGTGGCAACATACAATTTGGGCAGAACCTACACCTAAGCAATCAATCAATCAAGTATTTGTAGAGTGCACTGCCACCCGTGGGGGTCTCAAGGCGCTGGGGGGAGGAGAGGGAGCTGCTAATGCTCGAATAGCCAGGTTTTGAGCCGCTTCCTTAAGGTCAGCAGGTCTTCGGTCTGACGTAGGGGCAGAGGAAGGGTGTTCCAGGTCTTGGTGACGAGGTGGGAGAAGGATCTGCCTCCGGTTGTCGCTCTTTGGATGCGTGGGACGGTGGCGAGAGCGATGTCGGCTGAGCGGAGTTGGCGGGATGGGGTGTAGAAGGTGATTCTTCTGTCGAGGTAGGCTGGACCGGTGTTGTGGAGCGCCTTGTGTGCGTGGGTGAGGAGTTTGAAGGTTATCCTTTTGCTGACAGGGAGCCAGTGTAGGTCTCTGAGGAGGGGGGTGATGTAGCTGTGGCGGTGGGCATCGAGGATCAGGCATGCAGCAGCATTTTGTATGCATTGCAGTCGTTTGAGGAGTTTTGCTGGGGCTCCTGCGTAGAGGGCGTTTCCATAATCAAGTCTGCTGATGACGAGGGCTTGGGTGACTGTTTTTCTTGTATCTGTGGGGATCCATCTGTAGATCTTGAAGAGCATACAGAGGGTGTTGAAGCAGGATGAGGAGAAGGCACTGATTTGCTTGGACATGGAGAGTGTTGGGTAGAGGATGATGCCCAGGTGGCGTGCGTGGTCGGTGGGAGTTGGGGCTGCTCCCAGAGAGGTCGGCCACCAGGAGTCATCCCAGGCTGTGGGGTTGGCGCCGAAGATGAGGACCTCCGTCTTGTCTGAGTTCTGAGTTCCTAGAGGATATGACACTGAAATTGCCCCAAACTGCCCACACTACATGTGACATGCAGGTGGGGCATAGATCTGGGAGAATGCAAATATTAATGGCAGGAACAATGAACAGGAACCAATGTCATAATGTGCAACTATTAGGAAGTCAAGCACGTCACATTACAAATGTCACAACACAGACACACTAATTGTACCATATCTCATTGCAGAGGACGATGGCTCTCCTGGGGATATGCATGTCCTGGACTTCCCTGAGGACATGGATGACGAGCTGACAAACATCAGCCAGAAGACCCTCCAAGATGTCCTTGGAACCCTCCAGACCCCTCCTTCAGTTGCAAGGAGGAGCACAGCTACAGCAGCCATCACAGAGGACCCACCCACCATCCCAATTGTACGACCTGCCAGCTCCAACTCAGCTGAGGACTCTGACAACACTGGCACCAGCTTTGAGAGAACTGTAGTTGGAGTACAGCGGGAGCTGGCCAAGGAGGTGTGGGTGGGGATGCAAAATATGTTAGCCAGCCTAGACGGGGTGCGTTCGTGCATGATGACATCTGCAGAACAGACAGCAGCCATGCAAGGGCGAACATCTATCTTGCAGGAAATGCAACAAAGTGTGAAGGAAATCAGCACAGCAGTAAGGGAGTTGACACAACACCTCCAACAACAAACCTTTCAATGCATGCATGAATGCAATATTGACCCCCTCAGGGCCGACCTGGCTGCCTACCACAGTGATGTAGCTGCTATCCTTAAGAACCAGCAGCTCCTCCCTGCAGCAGTACTGCCCTTAAGAGCCCCACAGTCGTCAGTTACCGTGATTTCTGACTCCACGTCTTTAAACACTGAAGTGTGTGTTGCTCCTTCAAACCCACCACCACCAAGCGCAGAGGAAACAACACACACATCAGAAGATGAAGATGTGGAACAGATCACCTTCACCCGTAAGAGTACCCGGTAGCACAAGTCCATGCCACATGGCCACTTATAACCAAGGTCCTTTGCTTTGTAACATGCCAGTCTTGCAACAGCTGCTCACAAGCACTGTTCTCCAGCCCACTGTTTATCTTGTCAGTCTGCCCTGAGATTATTTCTCACTACCTCATTGGCAATTCATGTCACTCTGCACTGTATGACACTTCACCCCAGCATGTCCAATGACATGTCCTTTTGCACTTGTGTAGGATCACAATGGAAAGTGTCACACTAATGGACTCACAATCCTGGACTATGAAAAATAGCACTACAGCACTTTAAAATAAATAGCACTTACACAACCACTTTGTGTAATGTGACACATCAAACTTGAGGGAGATTAGTGATGTTTGCCTCATGTCAATGCCTATAGAATGTCAATACAACTTGCCTGAAAGAATTTGGGCTGATAACTATGCACTGTGGTCTGGATTGTACCATCATCTACCCTTCCTGAGGGTTAATTCTGAGGTTACTAGAAACTATTCAGTATAATGCTGTGTTGGATAGAATAAGTATTCTTCAAGGGATGTCTAAGCAGAAAAATATTGTCTTCTAATTTTTCTCCCAGCCAATCTTTACGTATGTGACATTTGACACAAATTTTTCATCACACACACCATACAGCAGGAATGGATGTGTATGAGGGTACGTATAAATAAGTAACCTGGCTGTACACTGTAACAAATGATAGGTGTGAGTTATGTATACTATACCACATGAGATTATACCATCACTCACCTTATCAGGGTTCACAAGAATAGAACAAATTGGCCACAGCACACAGAGTATATTGTCCAATCATGTAGTGAGGATAAAAAATCCCTGGTGGTGTGTTGAAGGTCTAGAAGAAGTATTGGGTAAAGAGAAATCTTGGGTCTTGTTAGTAGATGGCGTCTTTATTTGTAGAGATTAGAAATCTTAATATCATCATAGATATACAGCCAACACGTGTTTCGTCACACAAGTGACTTCATCAAGGCTGTAAGAAATAATAATAAAAGCGTAACAGTGGTATATATAAGTGTGTGGCGTCAAATAGTAGGTTCTTTGGTGAACAAGAAAAAAGTCCCAAAACATAGTAAAGTGACTGATGAATAGTGTCAATGCTGAATTGAGATGTGACTAGACATGGCAAAAACAGGGTGTGAACGGACCGTAGATACAATTTTTTTTTACATCAGATAAAGTGAATCAACGTGAGTGTGTGATTGAAATTTGGGAACAAAGAAATTGCTGGATGGTAAGCATTCTCAGTGAAAAAGAGACTGTAAGGAGAGCTGTGATAAGTGCGAGAGTGGAGTCGGACTGAGAGGGATCATGCGTTAATACAAACAAACATCCAAAAGGAAGATAGAAAGCAGGACATAGTGCATAAACAGCGAAGAAGGGCCACTTGGAGCCAAGGTGGGTAATTCATACCTGGGCCGTCCGGCCAGAGTAGTATATAGTAATCAGCTAAGTAAGCTGAAATACGAAAAAAGAAGATCTGGGAATACAGAAGAGAGGTTTAGGTTAGAAAAAGTCTGCTGTGAGTGAGCAAAGAGAACACGATCAGAAAGTGGACAAGGAAAAAGAAGGGATATATCAAGAAAAAAGGTTGGTCAGCAGAAGAAATCAGAAAGGAAGAGGGAGTAAGTAATGTGAAACAAGCACACATTGAGTAACTATGTACATACCTTGTTGTAAAAATGAAACTAAGAGTAGTATAGCTGCCCGAGCAGCAGCAAGTGAATTGGGTGTTGAGCACGTCGGTTGTAACAGGTATAGGAGGCCCTAATAAGCCTTAAGTCAAACCTATAGAGGTGTCAAACATACAACATGAGAAAGAAGGGAAGCTTGTATTTAAGTATAAAAAAGCAAGATTTAATCAAACCAGAACCGTAAGGGTAAAGGTTAGAAACTAGAGTATTGAAATAGCTTCTAAAAATAACAGAATGCTAGTGTGATGGCCAGTAAAAGGAAAACTTTGGAGGTTTCCAAAGTACCAAGATTGCCAAAAGTGCCAAAATGCCGGAGTCCCAATTAACACGAACCCAGGCAGCGAGTTGAAACAGCTGTGAAAAGGCGGAGTATGAAAAGTGCTCTCCGGATAAGCCCGGAGAGAGAGACCGGCCGTGTGTTGTTAAATAATAGCATGTCCCGTGAAGTGAACCCGGATCAAGGACGGCATGGAGGTGAGTTGCATAAGCCAGTGGTAGCAGAGTTTGTGAAAGGTCAATAGGGAATGACCGTGGGCAAGAACAGTATATGCTCGTAATATCAAGAATGGAGTAGTTGGCAGGGAAAAGTTAAAGTCGCCAGAGACGGGGAGCAGCATGTGCCGGTAATGGCCGTAATAACAGTGGAGTAAATGTAACAAAGCGAGCTAAACAATAAGTAATGGTGCCCCTAATGTTTAAATTAGTGAAAAAATTGGGGATTGTCAAAGGGAAAAAGCCGATATTCAAGTAAACTAATTCTCCGGAGTGTAGGATATACCTGATCAGTGTCGGGTGTAGAAGCGCGGTGAATCGTCTTCGGAACGTCTAGTGGTCGGTAAGGACCAGCGCTCGTATCTTTATTGAGAGTGGAAACGTTAACGAACTAGAAGAGGGACCAGATAGTAGGGTCCATGTGAAAGTATGGCGGCCATATTGGGTGTAGGGAAGGGAAACGAAAAACGAGGGGAAGCAAAAATACAGGCACGGAGCACGTACGGCGGCGGCCATCTTAAGATGGTGTAAGGCTACTGGTAAAACCTGGAGCATAAGAAATTAAGGAGTGTACCGATGGGATGAGGATCTCTGGGGGATATTACAAAAAGCTCTAAAGTTATGGAATGAAAAGAAAAGCTAGGAAGAAGGAAAAAATGGTAGGTAATGTAGAAAACGTGTTGGAGGTTGGTGAGATGACGGTGGTTCCGTATAATGAGCTCTAAAGTTCCGAGTGAGAGGAAAATCTAGGAGGAAAGAAAAATGGTTGGTAGTGTGGAAAAAGTGCCGAAGGTTGATAGAATAACGGTGATTAGAGTAGTATGGTGGAACAATTGTTCACCATGTACATGGGTATGGGTATTAGACATGACAAAGGTAACGGTGCACGTGAAAAAGTAAGACTGCGAAATAAAGTAACCTTATTTAACAAAAATGTCTGTACATAAAACAGTAACCATATTTTAACAATAATGTCTGTACATAAGAAAGACGTAACGTCTAGCATGGCCAGAAAAAATGTTTGTACATAATACAGTAACCATATTTTAACAATAGTGTCTGTACATAAGAAAGACGTAACGTCTGGCATGGCCAGAAAGAATGGTGCCTGCATAGGTAGAAAACCACCGAGTACAATAACAAAGAATATAGTAGTGCCATTTACATATGAGTACACGAGCAATGGTACCTCCAAAAGTCAAGAATGGACTGCAGTACAAAAAATCGATTGTGACATCTATACATGAATACATAATTAAATTAATTAAATACAAAGCAAAAAACCAAACGTTGGGGATAGATTTGATGTCGTTGTGTATAGTGATGGACTTCCGCCTGGGAAATGTGCACAAGTGAATAGGATGCAATGTCAGATAAACGAAAGCCGGCTGGAGTAGTTATGTCAGAAAAAAATGTAGTTCACGGTCCGTGTTGAGGCCTTGCTCGACAGCACGAAGTTTTATGATCCATTTGGCCTCGCATCTACGCAGATCCCTGGTTCTGTCACCCCATCTTGGTGAGTTGGGGACCTGAGTTATGCCATGGAATCTAACCCTTAAAAGATCGTTTTCTCCATGGACAGCATTGAAGTGAACAGCAATGGGATAGTTAGTGTTGACATTTCTGATAGCCCTGATGTGTTCCTGAATGCGTTCTTTCAGTGGGCGTATCGAGCTACCAATGTAGACCAAACCACATACGCATATTAGACAGTAAACAGTATATTTAGTGTTGCAATTTATGAAAGTCCTGATGTGGTACGTTTTTCCGGTATTATAGGAAAAGGAAGTGGTTTTGTTAAGGGCTAACTGGCAGGAAATACAGCTGCCGCATTTGTAAAAACCATTTGGTTTCTCTGGCATCCACCCCAAAGGGCGTGTGGGAGCGGAGGGGCAGAGAAAGCTGGGGCATAGGATGTTCCTAAGTGTGCGACCCCTGCTGTGCACTAAGGTGGGTGAGTCGCCTATAGATTCTTTGAGACCCGTGTCCAGCTTAAGCAAGTGCCAATGTTTTTTAAGGATGCGTAGTACTGTCCTGCTTGCAGGGCTGTATTGGGTAATGAATGAGACCGGTCTCTGGTTGGAGGTTTTTTTTGTGCCCGGGTTCTGAGGGCTCTTCATTAATAGATCGTGTTGATTCTTATTAGCAATGCGTTT
The DNA here is from genome assembly GCF_031143425.1 of Pleurodeles waltl. Lineage (NCBI taxonomy): Eukaryota > Metazoa > Chordata > Amphibia > Caudata > Salamandridae > Pleurodeles > Pleurodeles waltl. The sequence goes on from NC_090447.1 coordinate 193,420,322, forward strand.
GCTAGCTCCTGAGATAAGTTTATTGGGGTAACCCCTAGCTCGGAAGCGGTTGGTAAGATTCTTGAGTTCCTGCTTGAAAACACCAGTATCAGTGCAGTTACGTCGAATCCTCACCATTTCCCCATATGGAATGGCCCTGATCTGGGTGTGGGGATGAGCGCTCTGTGCATGCAGAATAGAATTGCAGGCAGTAGGTTTCCTGTAAAGTCTAGACATGATCTTGTTGTCGGTAGTATACAATAATAGATCCAAGAACTCAATCCGAGTAGTGTCCATCTTATGAGTGAATGTTAAGTTAAACTCATTGTGATTGAGGTATTCTATGAGTGAGTATAGGTCAGGGATGTTGCCAGTCCAAATGGCAAGGATATCGTCAATGTACCTCCCCCAGTAAAGAATGTGTTGGGTTAGATGTGTCGGACAGTTAGACCAAAGGTGTATTTTTTCAAATTGGCCCATGTAGAGATTGGCATACGATGGAGAGAACTTAGCTCCCATGGCTACCATTGTCTGTCTTGACGTTAGCTCTCTCTACACATCCATTCCCCTAGAAAAAGGTCTGGAAATGCTCCAACTTACGCTTAGTGTCCGCGATGCAACACTTTTTGAACATACACACATGCTACTTGATCTCACACGAATAGTGTTGGAGAACAATGTATTTCTGCATGACGGCAGGTGGTTTCGGCAGTGTCAAGGGGTAGCCATGGGAGCTAAGTTCTCTCCATCGTATGCCAATCTCTACATGGGCCAATTTGAAAAAATGCACCTTTGGTCTAACTGTCCGACACATCTAACCCAACACATTCTTTACTGGGGGAGGTACATTGACGATATCCTTGCCATTTGGACTGGCAACATCCCTGACCTATACTCACTCATAGAATACCTCAATCACAATGAGTTTAACTTAACATTCACTCATAAGATGGACACTACTCGGATTGAGTTCTTGGATCTATTATTGTATACTACCGACAACAAGATCATGTCTAGACTTTACAGGAAACCTACTGCCTGCAATTCTATTCTGCATGCACAGAGCGCTCATCCCCTCACCCAGATCAGGGCCATTCCATATGGGGAAATGGTCAGGATTCGACGTAACTGCACTGATACTGGTGTTTTCAAGCAGGAACTCAAGAATCTTACCAACCGCTTCCGAGCTAGGGGTTACCCCAATAAACTTATCTCAGGAGCTAGCAAACGCATTGCTAATAAGAATCAACACGATCTATTAATGAAGAGCCCTCAGAACCCGGGCACAAAAAAACCCTCCAACCAGAGACCGGTCTCATTCATTACCCAATACAGCCCTGCGAGCAGGACAGTACTACGCATCCTTAAAAAACATTGGCACTTGCTTAAGCTGGACACGGGTCTCAAAGAATCTATAGGCGACTCACCCACCTTAGTGCACAGCAGGGGTCGCACACTTAGGAACATCCTATGCCCCAGCTTTCTCTGCCCCTCCGCTCCCACACGCCCTTTGGGGTGGATGCCAGAGAAACCAAATGGTTTTTACAAATGCGGCAGCTGTATTTCCTGCCAGTTAGCCCTTAACAAAACCACTTCCTTTTCCTATAATACCGGAAAAACGTAACACATCAGGACTTTCATAAATTGCAACACTAAATATACTGTTTACTGTCTAATATGCGTATGTGGTTTGGTCTACATTGGTAGCTCGATACGCCCACTGAAAGAACGCATTCAGGAACACATCAGGGCTATCAGAAATGTCAACACTAACTATCCCCTTGCTGTTCACTTCAATGCTGTCCATGGAGAAAACGATCTTTTAAGGGTTAGATTCCATGGCATAACTCAGGTCCCCAACTCACCAAGATGGGGTGACAGAACCAGGGATCTGCGTAGATGCGAGGCCAAATGGATCATAAAACTTCGTGCTGTCGAGCAAGGCCTCAACACGGACCGTGAACTACATTTTTTTCTGACATAACTACTCCAGCCGGCTTTCGTTTATCTGACATTGCATCCTATTCACTTGTGCACATTTCCCAGGCGGAAGTCCATCACTATACACAACGACATCAAATCTATCCCCAACGTTTGGTTTTTTGCTTTTTATTTAATTAATTTACTTATGTATTCATGTATAGATGTCACAATCGATTTTTTGTACTGCAGTCCATTCTTGACTTTTGGAGGTACCATTGCTCGTGTACTCATATGTAAATGGCACTACTATATTCTTTGTTATTGTACTCGGTGGTTTTCTACCTATGCAGGCACCATTCTTTCTGGCCATGCCAGACGTTACGTCTTTCTTATGTAAAGACACTATTGTTAAAATATGGTTACTGTATTATGTACAAACATTTTTTCTGGCCATGCTAGACGTTACGTCTTTCTTATGTACAGACATTATTGTTAAAATATGGTTACTGTTTTATGTACAGACATTTTTGTTAAATAAGGTTACTTTATTTTGCAGTCTTACTTTTTCACGTGCACCGTTACCTTTGTCATGTCTAATACCCATACCCATGTACACGGTGAACAATTGTTCCACCATACTACTCTAATCACCGTTATTCTATCAACCTTCGGCACTTTTTCCACACTACCAACCATTTTTCTTTCCTCCTAGATTTTCCTCTCACTCTGAACTTTAGTGCTCATTATACGGAACCACCGTCATCTCACCAACCTCCGACACGTTTTCTACATTACCTACCATTTTTTCCTTCTTCCAAGCTTTTCTTTTCATTCCATAACTTTAGAGCTCTTTGTAATATCCCCCAGAGATCCTCATCCCATCGGTACACTCCTTAATTTCTTATGCTCCAGGTTTTACCAGTAGCCTTACACCATCTTAAGATGGCCGCCGCCGTACGTGCTCCGTGCCTGTATTTTTGCTTCCCCTCGTTTTTCGTTTCCCTTCCCTACACCCAATATGGCCGCCATACTTTCACATGGACCCTAATATCTGGTCCCTCTTCTAGTTCGTTAACGTTTCCACTCTCAATAAAGATACGAGCGCTGGTCCTTACCGACCACTAGACGTTCCGAAGACGATTCACCGCGCTTCTACACCCGACACTGATCAGGTATATCCTACACTCCGGAGAATTAGTTTACTTGAATATCGGCTTTTTCCCTTTGACAATCCCCAATTTTTTCACTAATTTAAACATTAGGGGCACCATTACTTATTGTTTAGCTCGCTTTGTTACATTTACTCCACTGTTATTACGGCCATTACCGGCACATGCTGCTCCCCGTCTCTGGCGACTTTAACTTTTCCCTGCCAACTACTCCATTCTTGATATTACGAGCATATACTGTTCTTGCCCACGGTCATTCCCTATTGACCTTTCACAAACTCTGCTACCACTGGCTTATGCAACTCCCCTTTATGCCGTCCTTGATCCGGGTTCACTTCACGGGACATGCTATTATTTAACAACACACGGCCGGTCTCTCTCTCCGGGCTTATCCGGAGAGCACTTTTCATACTCCGCCTTTTCACAGCTGTTTCAACTCGCTGCCTGGGTTCGTGTTAATTGGGACTCCGGCATTTTGGCACTTTTGGTAATCTTGGTACTTTGGAAACCTCCAAAGTTTTCCTTTTACTGGCCATCACACTAGCATTCTGTTATTTTTAGAAGCTATTTCAATACTCTAGTTTCTAACCTTTACCCTTACGGTTCTGGTTTGATTAAATCTTGCTTTTTTATACTTAAATACAAGCTTCCCTTCTTTCTCATGTTGTATGTTTGACACCTCTATAGGTTTGACTTAAGGCTTATTAGGGCCTCCTATACCTGTTACAACCGACGTGCTCAACACCCAATTCACCTGCTGCTGCTCGGGCAGCTATACTACTATTAGTTTCATTTTTACAACAAGGTATGTAAACAGTTACTCAATGTGTGCTTGTTTCACATTACTTACTCCCTCTTCCTTTCTGATTTCTTCTGCTGACCAACCTTTTTTCTTGATATATCCCTTCTTTTTCCTTGTCCACTTTCTGATCGTGTTCTCTTTGCTCACTCACAGCAGACTTTTTCTAACCTAAACCTCTCTTCTGTCTTCCCAGATCTTCTTTTTTCGTATTTCAGCTTACTTAGCTGATTACTATATACTACTCTGGCCGGACGGCCCAGGTATGAATTACCCACCTTGGCTCCAAGTGGCCCTTCTTCGCTGTTTATGCACTATGTCCTGCTTTCTATCTTCCTTTTGGATGTTTGTTTGTATTAACGCATGATCCCTCTCAGTCCGACTCCACTCTCGCACTTATCACAGCTCTCCTTACAGTCTCTTTTTCACTGAGAATGCTTACCATCCAGCAATTTCTTTGTTCCCAAATTTCAATCACACACTCACGTTGATTTACTTTATCTGATGTAAAAAAAAATTGTATCAACGGTCCCGTTCACACCCTGTTTTTGCCATGTCTAGTCACATCTCAATTAAGCATTGACACTATTCATCAGTCACTTTACTATGTTTTTGGACTTTTTTCTTGTTCACCAAAGAACCTACTATTTGACGCCACACACTTATATATACCACTGTTTGCTTTTATTATTATTTCTTACAGCCTTGATGAAGTCACTTGTGTGACAAAACACGTGTTGGCTGTATATCTATGATGATATTAAGATTTCTAATCTCTACAAATAAAGACGCCATCTACTAACAAGACCCAAGATTTCCCTTTACCTAATACTTCTTCTAGACCTTCAACACACCACCAGGGATTTTTTATCCTCACTACATGATTGGACAATATACTCTGTGTGCTGTGGCCAATTTGTTCTAATTTTGTCCTTGGGTACTCTGATACCCGCATTTGTGCCTTCTGGGTAGTAGGGCACTGGGCCAAGCTGCACCAGATTTTGCTTTATTTCGTTACTTGTCAAAAACTACTGTTGTATTGCCTAGAAGTGCGGCACCATTCACCCTTACTACCCTTGTGTTTCTTTATATTGTATATAGGGTTCACAAGAACTTCAGGCTGCAGGCAGACGTTACACAGTGTCCTCAATACCAAATCTGGTCTCAAAGTATGTCAGATTGAAAACATACATCCAAAATTAACAACACATTGGGATCCATAGTAATCTTGAGTGGTGGGTGTAATGGATGGCAGATGCATTGAGAAGTAGCTTTGGTGTAGCTGCCAATGTGACAACTCAATTGGGATTTGGATGCAGGATGGAACACAAATGCAAATACTAAATTGACACTGTTCACCAATGCCAAGTCCCTGATCCCCAAGCATATGACACATACTGTAAAGGAGTACCTAAATATTTATTTAACAGGAAAAAACAGATACTAAAACTAGGGGAAACACCTTAACTAACCTAACCTATTCTAACTACACATTACTCACAACTGGCCCTAACTAACCTAAGCAAAACTTACTTGTAACATTTAACTAAACATTTTAAACATCAACCCCCGCCCCCATTATATAACGGGAAACATGGAGGACAACATATACTAACCGAAACACCTACTATCTTATACTAAACAAATATGTTTTTTTGGATTTTTTCTTTTATTATATATATATATATCTATATATATATAGATATATATATATATATGCATATATATATATATATATATATATATATATATATATATATATATTTTTTTTTTAATTTAAAACACAAAAACCCCAACATCATCCAGCACACACATAAAAGAACTTGTAAAAATATCATGCCTCCACCCCCAACCCACTACTACTAACTAAACTGAGAGCCTATTCTATCCTAACACTAAGCCTCCTAAACCCACTAATTGAAAGAACCAGGAAAGCGGAGGGAGGGGATGGAATCATGGGTGAGGGTATGCGATTTACAAGTTCACCCTCCGCAGGGTCTTCTTAATGGCATGCACTCTCTTATTAATTTGTGACACCTCCTGCTGCAGCAAGACCAGTCTGCGCAACATACGTTGTATGTCATGTTGCATAGCTCGGAAATCGGCAGGGTCTACAACTGCAGCAGGGGTGGCCTGATTGCCAGTTGTTGAGGGTTGTCAGGTTGGTGGTGCCATGCATGGAGAGGGAGGTGCAGGTGCTGCTGTCAGAGGTCCTGGAGCTGAGGAAGTCGATGGTCCGGCAGTGGTGGCTGTCATCCTTGGTGCCACCCGGTTGTAGTGGTGGTGCTGGTGGTGGCGGCTGTTGTGGACACTGAAGGGCCCCCTTGGGCAAATGCCCTCCACACCCCTGAGGCTCTTTCATGGTGATAACGCTGTGCCATGTGGCAGAATCCAGACTCCACATCCAGAATGTGGTGGTAACGCATTGCCCACCGCTGAAATTCACAGAGCTGGATGGCATCCATATTGGCTGCTGTTAAAAAAGATAAAGCCAAACATTAGGTACATCATTGTGTGATATAGCTACTGATGAGGATCAGACAATACATCTAATGTAGCTGAAACAGGCCATATCACCATACAGATCACAGATTCTCCCTGAGGAACTACATGCCAATGCAGTCTACACATGTCCTATCTAACAGCCCAGCAATGCTCTAAAAGATGTGTACCAACTCAAATGACCTATGCATCATTGTTCAGACATTAGTCACATAAAAAATGCTGCAAGTCCTCCACAAGTGACTGGCCAACTAATGACTATCTTCTGGATGACAATCAAGGGCCACAAGATCTGTGATTTGTAAATAAAATTGCCAGGATGGTATGCAGTTGCTAATCAAGAGTGGGTACCCTAGGTTTGGACGAGTGATTTACAGATTTACATGTATGTGTACTAAACTTGGATCATCACACTGAGGTACACATTTCATAACCCTAAGCCTGTGCCTAGGTGGGGGGATGGACAGGCAACACATACTTTCAAACATCAAGGACACCCAGGAAGCTTTGGACAGCTGTACATGGGTTTAGGCAGTCCACCACAGGTAAGGAGGGTGTCCAACTAGGATAGACACAAACCTTGGACAATCCCATCCACATTTATGTTCGTAATTTCAGACAATTGTCAACATCATTTGATACCACTAATACCTGTCCTACAACAAGCAGATAGATGCAAGCACACATCTGGCCATGAGCTGCATGCACACCTATGACATTGTACTCAAGTGCCACATACACGTAGCACAACATGTGGAACTACATGCTGCTAGCAAGTCAAACATATAGTCGAACATGTTTGTTAGTGAACAGGGAGGCTCAAGTCTGTGGGTAAGACTTTGGCATCCCTATTCTGTGAGATTCAGGGTCTGACTTGCTGACTAAGGGGGTCATTACAACCTTTGGAGGAAGCACCGCCAACAGGCTGGCGGTGCTTCCATGGGTGATTACGACCGCGGCGGAAGTGCCGCGGTCACACAACCGGGACGGGCGGTTTTCCGCCACTTTTCTCCCAGCAGAAGTAATACTCCAGGGCAGCGCTGCTTGCAGCGCTGCCCAGAGAATTACGAGTCCTCCTCCCGCCAGCCTTTTCATGGCGGTAAGAACCACCATGAAAAGGCTGGCAGAAAGGGGAGTCGCAGGGCCCCTGGAGGCCCCTGCACAGCCCATGCCACTGGCATGGGCAGTGCAGGGGCCCCCTGCCACGGCCCGTGCAGCTTTTTACTGTCTGCACAGCAGACAGTGAAAAGCGCGATGGGTGCAACCGCACCCGTTGCACAACCGCAACACTGCCGGCTCCATTTGGAGCTGGCTCCTGTGTTGCGGCCGAGATCCCCACTGGGCCGGCGGGGATCTCATAGTGTCTGCGGCAGGAGTGCGGCTGCATTGATGGCCGCCCGGTGGTCCAAACTTGGCGGGCGACTGTAGTGAGGGCCTAAATCATGAATATGGCCCTCTGCTAATTTTTCTTTATAAAAATTTCAAAAAGAAATGTCACTGTCACCGTGTCTTTTCCTCGGGATCTGCACGCCGCCAAACAAGAAGGCCCACCTCCCGGCGTCATCGACTCAGAAAGCTTTAATAGCACAGAGTCACGATGAAGCCAAGTGGGGGGAAGGGAATAAGGGTAGGGAACAGCTGGGAGAGAGATCTGAAAAGGAAGAGATTAGAACAAGCATGCATATACTCATTAATGACAATCTAATTCACCAATTGAGCCTTTGCGTACACGCATCTCCATAATACCAGATTGAAACTCTTTGTGATTGGGCAATAGCCCCTTCTGTAAATCACAACACAAGAATGAACTGAGACCTCAGAGTCCCAAGAAGACCAGAGCTTTAGACCATGGACACTCTCTGAAATATCAATCATAGAACCACTTATGCATTGATAAAACTCTAAACATTAGATCACTGTTTAGATGACTCATTAAACACTAAAAGAGGTCTTCTCAAATCATGTAAAACACCTTAATATGTATCTCGCTTATCATGCATCTTAAACAATGAAACCGTGATTTCTTTATCTTTGAAACCCTTGTTCAATAAAGGTTTTCCTGTACATGAAAAGCGCTTTTACTGGAGCGCGTTGCTTCCGTGAACTGAAGCGCTTTACTGAGCATGTTTGCTGCTATGAACTGAAGCGCTCTACTGAGCGCGTTTGCTGCCATGGACTGAAGCACTTAACTGAGCGTGTTTGCCGCCGTGAACTGAAACGCTTTACTGAGCGTGTTTGCTGCCGTGAACTGAAGCGCTTAACCCTGTGTGTTTGCTGCCGTGAACTGAAGCGCTTAACTGAGCGCGTTTTCTGCCATGAACTGAAGCGCTTAAAAACGCCATGCTCGTTAGTCTAGGGGAATGCTGAAAGTTAGGGAAAAACAACTCCCTTCTGACTTGTGCTCTTCACGACCTTACCGCCCACGAGTACAACCTACTTGTGTCTGAATTCCCAAAGGGAATAACTGGAACCTTCGAGTTTCTGCCAAGCTGCCTTTTGAAGAAATTCTGCTTTGCTCCAGAGGAAGGTCCCTTGAGGTCTGTCTGCATCGAAGTCTTCAAAATAGTGAGCAACGTGCTTGGGTGTGGCTGGTCTTTATTGGCCTGCCACACCCCAAGATGGCCACTGCCTCTAAAAACATGGGAAATATAGGGGGTCATTATGACCCTGGCGGAAGGCGGAGAAGCGGCGGTAAGACCGCCAACAGGCTGGCGGTCTTTTTTTTTGTATTATGACCAGGGTCTCCAGCCCGGTGGCCGTCACTATACCGCCGCCGGTATTTTGACCCGGCTTACTGCCATGGATTTCATGCGGTTTGAAACCGCCATGAAATCCATGGCGGTAAGCACTATCAGTGCCAGGGAATTCCTTCCCTGGCACTGATAGGGGTCTCCCCCACCCCCCACCCTGACTCCCTCCCCCACCCCCCCCACCCTGACTCCCTCCCCCACCCCCCCACCACCCCTGCAACCCACCAAAGGTGGCAGGACCACCCTCCCCACCCCGACCCCCAACATAACAACACTCATACACACACGACACGCACGCAGGTACCACCAACACACATACACACACCGACATACATGCAAACATCCACACACACAGTCAGACACTCACATCCACATTCAATCATACACGCACACATCCATACAGACATAACTACAGACATACACGCACTCATTCCCATACACACAACACCCCCGCAAGCATACACGCACTCACACACCCCCTCTACATACACACACGCACCCCCCCACGCACGCACACAACACCCCACTCCCCTCACGGACGATCAACTTACCTGGTCCGCCGATCCTCCGGGAGGGGACGGGAGCCATGGGGGCTGCTCCGCCGACACCACACCGCCAACAGAACACCGTCAAGCCGAATCACAGGATGTGATTCGCTGTGCGGGGTTCTGTTGGCGTGGCGGTGGAGGTGGAGCAACCTCCACTTCCCATCGCCCGCCAGTATGGCTGTTGGCGGCTCTCCATCCGTAAAAGGACGGAGAGCTGCCAACGGTCATAATAGGCCGAGCGCCAAACTGCCACCACTGGCGGTCTTCCGCACGGCGGTCCCTCGGCGGTCTTGGTAAAAGACTGCCGAGGTCAAAATGACCACCATAGTAATTTCATGGGATAACACAGATAAGTGCATCTTGACCACCAATGGCCTGAACTTGCAGCTAGGTGGGTTTTACCACAGGGCAAGCAACTCTGCTGGTCATTCTTGGAACACGCGGGATGACCAGTGGTGCGCAGTTACATATCGGATCATGTGCCAGCACATCATACCTTGCTATGTGTCCAACACACAGGAGTCAATCACACAACAGCTGCAAACACATCACAGAACTGAAATATCAACACTTACTGGATATGTCTGGGTCCACAAATTGAGCCACTTCGATTGTGTAAGGGGCAGGTCCACCTGTAAAGCATGGAAGGGTGAAATGTACTCAATGTCTGTGCACTGTACAACACTTTCAAATAAAATTACTGTGTGTAACATTATATCTGAAAGTCCAGCCTCTCAGGCATGATGATACTCCAACATACATACCACTGCAAACATGTATAGACCCTGTCACTCCAGTGAGTGATACACACACATCTGCACACATGCAGTGGCCCTAACTATCATGTGGTGACAAACATGCTCCATCAATTGGTTGCAGACTCATTTATGGCGTGTACTCCTCTCACCATTTGTAGTAATGAGAGAAATGCAAAGCCACATTCCTGGAGCACTGTAATACCAGTCACTCAGGTTATTGAGGCTTGTGCATCAAGGGACACTCATTTACTGTGTGACGCTCCTGTGGGTTGATTGAAGGTCATGATTCATCATGCTTTCTATGGTCCCTTACATGTAGGGCCTGTGTTGTGTGTAGGTTACATATGCTGCATTAACAGTGTACCCTGAGCCACATCTGCCCCCTATGACACCATAATGGCAGGGATCAAGTGCGTTAATTGGTGACAATTTGAGGCAAGACATGGATTGGCCATATTTAATATTTTAATACAACAATGAGATATATGCTGACAGTGTATATTTTGGTCATCCATGACAAAATGCATGGGCACAGGTGTAGTCACTGCACCTGAAATGTGTCCCTCATTGCCCTGTGTACACATAATGGGTTTTGGAAATCACAGTTAGCCACATTCATCATCGTACATTTGCCAAGTTGGGAGATCAACGGGTATACAGCAAACTGACAGTGTCACATTATTAAAACTTGGTTTAGCAAATGTACCACTGTCAATCATGTTGATGTAGGTTTACATTTGTATGTACATTCGGAATGGCAGCAGTCACGGGAATGCTGGCCTTCTGATCTTAGCATACACCCATGTCTGTGATAGCCTCCATAACGGGAAGTTAGTTATTATACATATGCTGCACTAGATCAGCAGGGGTGTACCAAACAAAACTAGCAAAGTATTAGGGAACTTTATATGTATGATGGAATTGGTCAGGGGACCCATGCACGTAATACATTGTGACCATGCATTTCCCAACGTCAGGTATCCCATGATGATCCCATAACTTATGAGAAGTGCATGGCTATAGAGTAACACAGATGGAAAATGCATTAGCTCTGTTCCAGCTATTGTGCCCAAGACCAATTTAGAACACACAGGTACAATGAACAGAGGGCCATGGATAGTTGTTATCCCTCAATTTGTATCATGTGCTTCATTTTATATGCTACAGCTATGGAAAGTAGCACCAAACATTTATATATGAACCCGTGTGCATTACTTTGGCATCCATTCCTAATTTCATTGTGGCCCAACCAAGTCAAACTATCAGCCTAAGATATTACCTGAGGTTAGAAAGAAATTGGTACGTATGGGCCAGAATACAGTTCAGACATGTATTCAAAATAATTGGGTAACACGTTAATTCTTAGAATTATCTGGTGAAAAACATCTCTTTCCTGGTACACTCACAGACCATGGATAAAACATATGTTAGAGCCGCATTTGCATCATCTATTGACGTGAAGGCAGCACTAATTTACAAGCTCCAGTTGTGTTTTGTAACTTAGTGCAGCTGTTGCGTTAACAAATTACGGTAATGTGTAGCAATTATTGTATAACTCAGAGCCACTGTATGTTTAACTTGCATTCCACATGTCCAAAAACATTGCCTGCAGCAGATCAAAAAATCTTCTACTCTCACTATAGAGCATTTAAATGTGCACATTACTCTGAATTGTACTCACCAACAGGGCCACCAATCACAATACCCAGGTGATCCAGCAGGTCTTTCTATCTGGCAACAAGGTCAGCCCAGCGGTGCTTTAGTTGGTGGTCGTTGCGCGGTGTGTTGTAGACGCGTTGCAGATGGTACAAGACCTTTGACCACTGGAGCCTCCTCGCCTCTGTGTGATACCCCTGTATCACACTGCCACCTGCTTCGATCATCAAGGGGAGGAAGTGGCACACCAGCCAAAAAAATCCCCCCAGCTCCTCCTCACCCATTCTCCCCAGACGTGGCCTACCCAACATGACAGAAATATCATGAAAATTACAGAGGATAATAAAGGGAAAGGAGGGAGGAAAATGAAATAAAAGTAACCCTAAAACAGCCCAACTATCCCCAAACTAACAATACCCACAACAGACTACCAACAGTACAAAGACAAAATTAGACACCAAAAATGACAAAAGAATACTTACAATGAACAACGGAGACAATTAGAAATGACACAGATGACAAATTGGATTGCACATAGGAGACAAAATCACAATTGGGACAGACAAAACTCTAATCACAGCCACACAGTCCAGAAAAATCACAGACTGCAAAGTGAAAGTGAAAGTACACCCACTGTACCAATTCTGTAAACAGGATTTCCTATTACATCACTTCCGGCCTCAAATGCGGTGCATTTTTATTATGATGCGTCAAAATATTATGAAGCTTACAGTTTGTGTGTCAATTTTTTTGACGCACATGCTTAAAAATTACCCCAAATCCATAGTTCCAAATTTTTTGCATTGGTAACCAATTTCATAGGGTATAGTGTAGGAATTACCGCTTGGGCCAATGGATGTATCATGGCTGTGAGCTTCATTTTTCTACGCATATGCGGATATTTTTGACCATATGTGTCTTTTTTTACTTTTACTGGGTTTGGATCATTTTTCACATTTTTATAGTACATGACAGCTGTAACTATACAGAGATAGGCTGTTTGCACCTACATTGTGCATTCCAGTGTTTGGGCACATGTGGCAGATCACAGTACTGCGGACCATGAACCTCTAGATGTTGTACCGGATTAGCACTCTTCACTGACGCAATAGATACCCCAGCTTTTGGAATACAAATTGGTATTACCCAGTTTGGTCAGGTTGTGCGTCAATAGAGGATAGCAAGGCAACGCAACTTAATACATTATCTCATTGCCTGTGTGTCAATGTCTGTGATTTGGCTAATTCATTTTTAGTTGGGCCTCTGTGTGAACATTAAAAGACCTGTTTTCATAAATGTGCTTGTATGCATGTGTTGTAAATGTGGATAACCATAAGATGCAATTCAATGTGGCAATGACTCAGGAAATGTATTTGTCATACACATAGCAACAAATGCTGTGTGTACTTTCCTGCATTTGGGGACAAAAGCATCTCCCATGACAAACTATGTACATGATAGATAGAGGACGGGTGATAATGGCAATGTTACAAGAGTAAGCCATTACATGTACTGGAATGTGGGATACCACTTCCTGGTCATTTGTTTGTATACTACCCATGAGTCAGGCATTTGACAATGCTATGTGGGTACGGTGTTTGTGACACAGAGTCCCAAAACCAATCTAAAAATGTAATGTCACTCCACAGTTTGAGTCATATAAATGACTTATGGTTCTCTTGTGGCAGTGGAGGACCAGCAGACCAAGCAGCATGTGTTCACATATTTCCATTGGTTAATTGCACAAAGGTGTCCAGTTCAAGTGTGTGGCCATGTTGTAGCCTCTGTCATTAGTGGGGTCCATGTTGTCACAGTTACGTGCAGGTCTAGTCATGAGTCTGTGAAGCCATTCCCTGCATTAACAGAGTATCCTTCAAAGCAAAATTGAACGAAAGCCAAAGAGGAATTGACAACACACATGGGGATAGTCCAGCTATGGCACTGCAGAAGTTTTATGAGACTGACAACAGGGCAACCTTGGTGTGCTAAAATTCCCACTGCAACCGGGAACATCAGTGCCTCTGTGCTGATTAATCTCACAGCTATTCACCACGCAAGGCCCATCAATAGGTTGCGGTGATGCGAATCTGTGTGTGGCCCGTCAGGGCACAAACATGTTTTGTCCTTTCATCCACATTAGCAAACTTTGTTTGTTGTGTTGGAGGCACCATTCCCAATCCATGCATACAGCCATGGTACACGTTCACTCTTTGTCACTCATGCATACATGAAACCCAGACAAGGGATAAGGCCGTTATTAGGCTATTTGAAGACATGTCCCACACCATGATATGATCAGTACACTGATTACGCTATACAATCTATTTGAGGATTCATCATAGACCTACCAGGCACAATACCCCAGGAGGAAAGTGAGGGCATGGAAAGCAACTATGAGACAAATGTAGCCACGGGGAACCTTTATGGTAACACAAAGACAGGAACCAATCAGGCTAACAGGATGGAGGCTCTGTCAAGAACTAACATGAACAAGGCAAATACACAGTGAGCAGACTCTGCCTGGGAAAAGCCGGAAGTGTTTTTATAACTAACATGTCAGTGTGATCACAAAATGTCCCTACGCAGGAATGCCAAAGACTAAACTCCTACCACGTCTATCGGCAATGTACCAGACTGTATCCTTGACTGAAGCACAGAGTGAACAGAAATGTGTTATGGAGAACTTCAGTGCTGAAGGAGGCTAAACAGTGTGATATGAAATATAAAACAAGACCGTAGAACTGGCTATTTGAAAAATAACAGTACAAAGCAGAATAAAAGCATTTATACAAAGTGCACAGAGGCTCTAAGCTGCTAGGAAAGGAATAAAATACATCCAGGGCAAAATGCACAAAGGCCTAAAGCCTGAAGCTAATGCGCAAAGGATACGTAAAACTGACCACACTACAATATCACACATGACTAGCAGTGTCACAACCTCAGTGTGTTCCTGGCCACGTGTCAATGTCTGTGTTGTGTGTCCTACAGGGTTGCTGTGCTGTGTGTATATAACTGGGTTTCTGTACTTACCAACAAGTAGGCCATTTCCATATCGTCCATCCTGGAAGTGTTGATTGATGGTGCAGTGGCGGAAGATGAATGAATCATGTGCACTCCCAGGATACTTTGCCACGATGTCGGTGATCAAACCCCGGTGATTGACAATGGCCTGCACATTGCTGGAGTGTGTGTGCTTCCTGTTGCGATATAGATGTTTGGTTGCAGCAGGTGACACAATCCGTACATGTGTGCAGTCAATGGCACCAAGCACATGTGGAAAGCCATTGATTTGATAGAACCCATGTTTGGTTTCCTGCTGCTTCTGCTGTGTGCTGGGGAAACTGATGTGGCGGGTTGTGAGGGAGATGATGGCATCCAATACCTTGGTTAAGAAGGCAGAGAATGAGGGCTGTGAGATCCCGGCAACCAGGGCACTAGTGGTTGGAAACGAGCCACTTGTCAACATGTGGAGGACACTAGCAGCTTGGTCTCTGGTGGAATGATGTGGGGTGTCTGCAAGCTGGGTGCCAACTGTGGCTCAATGTGGCGCAGCAGCTGCTGAATGGCTTGCCAGTTGAGTCTGTACCTCTGGATGTCTTGTTGCCTGAGTCCCATAAGGGGTGTCCTGGTCCTGAATATCCTCTCCTGCCTTCTGCTTTGCCTTTGGGGTCCCTGCTGGTGTGGTGGAAGCTGCTGGTGTTGGTCCTGTGCTCTGCGTCTTCGTGCATGCTGGATGAATAGCACCACCATGTCTTCCTGTTGGAGCTCTGCTGTTGCTTCTGTGTGTTTTCCTTAAGTAGTGGTGTGTTTGTTTATATTTTTTTCTTGGGCTCAAAACTATAATATTTTATTATTATTTATAATTGGTCCAGATGAATATTAACGTTATTATGTTACACTGTTTTTTGTTTATTTTCTTCTCTTCTTTTTTGAGGATAATACATATCACTATGAATTTATTATGAATTTATTAGGTTATATTCCATGTTTTAAATTGAATTTACTCATAGTATTAATATTATGTCTGTATATGCAAACAGGTTTGTGGTATATGGGTTTTATTTGTATCACTAATTTATTGTCCTTTTTCTATGTTCATTTTGAGATAGTATTTAATGGTGGTTCATTGGTGGTAATTATCACGTGACCTCAGCTGCTGTGTCAGCCGAAACGCGTTGTGTTTGGATTAAACAGCATTTTGCTTTTCCTTGAATCCTGAGTGTGCGAGTATTATCCTTTTCTTTGTGGCTTATGAATTACCAGCCTGCTCGTCCACACACACACACATATATATGTATGTATATATATATATATATACATATATATATATATATATTACCTAGTAGTTATAGTTAGGACCGTGATTCCATAGAAAAGGCATTTATTGACTTGCCTATATCTTTGGCACCGTTTGTCGAACCTTCACTAAATTTTCCCAAAAAAGTGTCCCAGTCTTGTTGCACATAGAACGTTTTGGGGTGATCCATCAAGCAGGGGCCGAGAAAAAGGGGGGAAAAAAAGTTGCATTTCCCATGTTGATTCCCATAGGAACTTTGGACATTACCACAGCCCAAACCAGCTGACGGGATCACCCCAAATTTGATAGAAAGCTAGCTTTCATTATGCAGATTATGCTTTCTATTACTTGGTGTAAATCCGTTCAGTAGTTTTGATATAATAAAGGAAATTTAAATTTGCATAGCTGAATAATTCGCAAATATTTGCAAATTTTCCTGAATGCACGCAGGAATTGCAGCACTGTAATTTGCTGGCCACAGCCTGAATAGAAAGTTGCGGCTGCCATTTTAGGTAACGGGTCACAGTCTCTGGGGCTGAAAAACCAAATCAAAAGTAGCATTAGGGATCAGGATGGAGGTACCCTGACCTCAGGATTGTGATATAGGGGTGTTTATGGTCAAATTGTGGGTTAAAAATGTTTTTTCTTCACCATGCGTGATATCCGCGATTAATCAAGAATAATCCAAATTAATTGAGAATAATCAAGAATAATCACGAATAAGCAAAAAGTTTTTTTTTTTTTAAACTCACAGACTCAGAGACTCATGTGGCCACTCAAACACCCACTGAGACACTCCTGCACACACTCAAACCCACTCATAGACTCCCACACCCATTTTCAGACCCAGGCACTCATGCACCCACTCACAGACCCACACAGACCTGATGCTCCAATTCACAGACCAGTCAGACCCTCATGCACCCACTGACAGACCAGTCAGACACTCATGTACCCACTCACAAACCCACCTAGAACCTTATGCACCCACTCACAGATCCACTCAGACACTGATGCTCCCACTAACACACCCACTCAGACACTGACACGGCCACTCACAGACCCACTCAGACCCTCACGCACCCAGTCACAGACCCACTCAGACACTCACGCACCAACTCACGGACCAACTCAGACCCTCATGCACCCACTCGCAGACCTACTCAGACACTGACGCACCCACTCACAGACCCATTCAGACCCTCACACACACACTCACAGACCCACTCACACCCTCACGCACCCAGTCACTGACCAACTCAGACCCTCATGCACCCACTCACAGACCTATTCAGACACTGACGCACCCACTCACAGACCCATTCAGACCCTCACACACCCACTCACAGACCGATTCAGACTTTCGCACATTCACTAACAGACTCACTCACACCTTCATGCACCCATTTATAGACCTACTCAGACACTGGTGCGCCCACTCACAGACCCACTCAGACACTGATGCACCCACTCACAGACCCATGCAGACCTCACAGACCTACTCAGTACTCGGACACTGACGTACCCACTCAGACACTGATGCACCCACCCACAGAACCACTCAGACCCTCAGACACCCACTAACAAACCACTCAGACCCTCACACACCCACTTTCAGACCCAGACAGACACTCTCACACTCAAAGACACCCTCTCACACCTATTCTCACACAAAGAGAGACAGACTGTTCGGCTGTGCATGGTGGGGTTTGGTGGTTATGGAGGTTGGCTGCAGGGAATGGCCACTCCCTGCAGCCAACTGCCCCTGTACATGGCCAAAGAGCATGAACGGTGGTGGTTAGATTAACATTTAGTTGGCTGAGTCCCAGAAAAAAAGATTTTAAAAAAAAGAGGCCAATGTAGGGACCCTTTAGATCTGGTGTTGGGGCACAAGAGGGACCCCTCCTGAGCAAAAAAAAACATTTTTTAAAATGTTTTTGGCAGGAGACGTGGCGGATCAGCACATTCAGTGCATTTTTTTTTTTAAAAACACACTCTTGTTTGAATAAAGTCCCCGGGTGGCCAAGCCCCAGGAGCATTGACATTTTAAATTCAGGGAGCCGTCCAGCCCGCCCTCCCACAGCACCAGGGACCGCCACCTCTCAAGGACTTATGTTTAATGAAATGCAGGGGGCTGGGCGCCCCCCTCCACAGCCCCGGGGCAGAATTAGTAATGAAATGCAGGGGGCTGGGTGCCCCCCTGCAGACCTGGGGACCGCCACCTCTTCGAGGCAGCATTAGTAATGAAATGTGGGGGGCTTGGAGGCCCCCCCACAGCTCAGGTGACCTCCACCTCCCTGGGGCAGAATTAATGATGAAGTGCGTGGGGCCACCAGGCCCCCCCTGCATCTCTGGGGACCAACAGTTCCCCAGGGCTAAATTTAAATAACATAGGGGATCCATTTCGGGCCCTGGGGACCACCACCTCCTCGGGGTTGTATAAGTTGGAGGGTGCCTCGCAGCCCCCCTCGATGAGCTAATGACGGCCCTGGGTACTGCCACCCCAAGGACTGGCCATCCTGCTATGTGCCCGGGTGCCCATCCCCAGGACAAAGCTGTTTGCTCTGACATGGCGGAGCTTTGACAGCTCCTACCAAGTCATAGCAAACACTCCGGTTCCTGTGAGAGCAGAGATGCAGGCAGGAAAACAGAGGAACCAATTGCTCTCACAGAAAGGGAGCTGCATGTATAGCAGCTCCCTCTCTATGACTGCAATGCTGTTTTCCGCAGGAGGTGGGGAGCCAGATGGGGCCGTTGATGCTTTCAGGCTCCACCCATGATCCCTAAGGATCTTGGCTGAGATTAGCCTGGGGAGGGGGGGCCACGTGACCCACCTCCACAAAAAAAAATAGAAATGCCAGGTCCCGGGAGTTGGGGTCCCCAGGGCCGAAATCAGTCAGGGGAGGTGGGCCGCGTGGTCCCCCCTCTCCTCCCAAAAAATAAAAATATTATGGCCAGGCCTCCAGAGATCAAGCTTCCCCCACTGTCCCTAATGGTGGTGACTGGGTGCCCTGGGGGACCCAGGTGACATGGCCGTGCCCCAGGGGATGGAGTTCCTGGGGGTGGGATCAGCTTGAGGAGGGAGGACACGCGGCCCCCCTCCGCAATTTTTTTTAATTAATGTTGGGCCCCAGGTAATGGGGTCCCCTGGACTGAAATTGGCCAGGGGAGTGGGCCCATGCAATCCCCGTTCCCCACAAAAAACACATATATATATTGAGGTCCCAGGGCCAAAATCGGCCGGGGAGGGCGTCCTTGTGATCCTCTTGCTCCCCAAAAAAGCAAATTTTAGAAGGTAGGGCACGTGGGGATGGAGCCCCTAGGGCTGAAATCGGCCAGAGGAGGGGGGCCACGTGGACATGTGGCCAACTTCTGCTGCACATGACCAAAGGCCTTACACAGCATTGGGTTGGCTGGTTGGGGGCTGGGCCACAGGGACTGGCCACAGGCGATGCCCTGCAGCTAAGTGCACCACATGCGGCACAAGGCTGAGTGGTAATAGGGGGTTAAGTGCAGCACACGGCCGATATTCTCTGCTTTTATATAAATATATATATATAAATGTTTCATCTAGTGTTTAGAGATATATTGCTGATCCATTCATATTTACCTATGGCCTCCAACCCAGCACATATACTGCCATCGCACAGGTGAAGAGGACAGATGCTAAGATACTTTAAAAATATAGTTTTCATTGAAGACTTTTTAAAATTCTCTTCGTTCCTCCTGATTTTTAATTTTTCTGCTTATATTTTTCCATTTCTAAAGCGTTGTAGACCCTACGCATGGCACCTAAGCACTATCATTATAATAAAGTATATATTTCTATGGTGCATGTTGACCCCGGAGTGGTAGCTTTTCCCTAATAACTGGTGTTTATTGCTACTAAATAGAACGCATTTTATCAAAGTGGGGAAGGTGGATTTCCAGCCTGTGTCATTGAGAATCAAATTATGAACACATACGTTTACATCCTCCTTAAGTACCTACTTTTTTGCGTTCTCCTCATTTGACTCCAGTTGCAAATACATCTGAATTTAACTACCTACATTTGCTCGCACAGATAACTCCAAATGAAAGGCACTTGGGAGGCAGCAAATTATCCTCGAGAAGAGTGAAACATTCACAAACTACTGGAAATGCATGTGTACTGTTAGCAATCCGAATTTGTGACTGACTAAGCGCCATCTGCTGCTGCGCTGTTTAATCCTCGAAGATCAATGCTTCAGTTGTTTCCACTTTCTCAAACTAATCATCTCGGTTAGTCCCAGCAATGCTCATTATCCCATCGACAGCACAGCTACCACTTGTTCTGTTTGTTTGTTTCCAGCTTGTGAGGGGTATCTTTGATGTGCATTAGACACACCCCCTGGGGCAGCCGGAGAGGTTCTTGAATCGCACAGCCCCAGCAGTACACAGAGTCCTTTTTAACTTGCATGAAGTAAGAATCTGTAAAAACTTGGTAATGTTTGAAAATAGAGGATAACAGATATCCGACGAAAAAAACAGTTTATAAAAGCCAGAGGAATTGTTAAAGTGAAATATTGTTGTGATGTTTGGAAACACTCATCTCCATATGGAAAGCTGAGCTCGTCTTTTTGTAATGTTGTTTTTTATTCCGTGAGAGAACACTAAAGGGCAGATTTAAGAGCCCCTAGCGCCTCCTTGCGCCAAATTAGCGTTATGTTTTTACGCTAATGTGGCAAATGCAAAAACAACAAGTGATGGACGGAATGCTGAACATTGTCAAACATTCCCCCCCAGTCACAGATCTGGGTTTAATCCATCGTTTTTTTGCTGCCCATGCCATTCCAGTTTGGACCCAGCCATATGCAAATCAGTCTTGATCCTGTTCCCCATGGGAACAGTCCAGCCCGAACTGCTAGGCCAGGCCTTCCCTGGACTGGAAACAAGCATCCTGGAACCGGTTTCGGGGTTTCACGCTAATGTGGCCCAACGAGGCCAAAATCGCCATGCCATATTTACAAAGTGGCGCAATGCATGCATTGCACCACTTTGTAACCCTTTGCGCTACATTATGCCTGCGCCAGGCATAATATATGCAAAGGGGGCGTTCTCCCGTTAGGGGAGCTGAAAAAATGGTGCAAAGAAATCGAAGCGATTTCTTTGTGTCATTTTGTTTTCGGCACTTTTAACGCCTGCTCAGAGCAGAAGTTAAAAGGAGGAACACCATTGTTTAGAATGGGCCTCAATGGGCCTTGCAGGATTAGCATCAAATGTTTGACGTTAATCCTGCAAAGCTCCGAGCTAGCGTAAAAAATGTTGACGCTAGTTCATTATCGTCATAGTGCGTCGTATCTTAGATGCAGTGCACACATGATGGCATTAGGAGGGCGCTAAGAGCAGCAAGGAGAGTGTTGCTGCACTGGGTGCAGCGCCACTTTTCTTAAATCACGCTCCAATTCCCTTAATGTTGATTCCATGCATATTAGAACATTGGAAGTTGGCAGCTCCATTGAAAACAATGGAGTGCTGCAGGCTTTTACTGGCCGGTAAAAGCCCGCAGCGCCAACATTCCAATGGGCTTTGTTCACAGCAGCAGCTGTGAACAAAGCCTCACGGAGCCCGAGGGGATTCTAATCCCTTCGGGCTCCGTGAGCAATTTGTTTTTGTTAAGAGAACATTCTGCCCTGAGTGGCAGAATGTTCTAATAGCCTTAGAACCCGCCGTAGCGGGCTCTACCGGCTATTAAAGGCCCTTTCCCTTGTTAAATGCCCTCGCCTTCGGCTCGGGCATTAAACTCGGGAGCGGGCCTTTAATAGCCGGTAGAGCCAGCTACGGCGGGTTCTAAGGCTATATTATCAAACTGGTACCGAAACTATCCAACAATCTTGGTGTGTTTCACTAGTGGGAAAATAACACAGAACCAACATTTTTAGCTTTCAACATTGACAAAGTGATATCTTAGTCCATCAGCATCAAGCCTCTGCTAAAAAATGAATGACAACAGAAAAATTGATCAAGTCCAGAGCCATAAGGAAAACATTGAGTAGAAAAGTGATGTAGGTATGGGATGAACCCAATATTAGAAATTCCATCAGTGAGGCCCAACAGATGCATTTTCTGGCATGGCATGTTAGAGAAAGAGCACTGCCTCTGTTTATTTGCACTGCTGCAAATACTTCATTTCATGATAATTGTTGAACAGAAAGTGCTCAAAGATTTTAGTCTTAATTTCGCCATATCTTTTTCTATGTGGCAAAAGTTTGACAAATTACGCCATCAAACATAACAGCCCCTGTCAAACATTTACAGTTTTGCTTTTTTCAAAAACAATTGGACATTTTTTTTGAAGAAATTACACAGGGCAGTGCAGCAAGTCACCTGTGTGATAGGGAAAGGGCAGTGAATGTGCCATAGTTAACCTAATGTGCTGCCTAGCGCCAACGCAGGCAAGCTTACACCATGTTGCAAGTGTGCCTGCATTGTAAGCTGGGTTGTTTTTGTGCAGGATTTGACACCTTTCTCCCCCTCTTTCAATCAAACATTTATAGAGTGCAGCAAATCACCCATGAGGGTCTTGAGGCGCTGGAGCTGTATACTGGTGCATTGGGGAATGATCATTCGAACATCCAGGTCTTTATTTCTCTTCTGAATCGCTGGAGTGAAGGTGCGGTTCTGAGGTGCAGGGGGAGGTTTTTCCAAGCCTTGGCTGTCAGCTGTGAGTAGTACCATCCTTTGTTGTTGGTTCAACGGATCCGTGGGGTGTCTTCAAGGGAGGAGGAAGCTGATCGGAGGTGTCTGGTTAGTTGGTGGGAGGTCAGGTGTTTGTAGATGTATGCTGGTCTTCACTGTGCAGGGCCTTGTAGGCGTGGGTCAGCTTCTTGAACCGGTATCTCTTTTGAATCAGTAGTTAGTGTAGTGTTTTGAGATGGGGTGTGATGTGGGTCCTTCTTGGGAGGTCGAGAACAAGTATTGCTGCTGAGTTTTTTATTATCTGGAGTCTCTTTAGGAGGCATGCTATGATTCCTACGTAGAGTGTGTTTCCATAGTCCAGTCTGCTGGAGATGAGGGCCTGCATGACAGTCCTTCTGGTGTCTGCTGGGAGCCACCTGAAGATCTTGCAGAGAATGTGAAGGGTATGGAAGCAATAGGATAAGCCTGTGTTGACATAGTTGTTCATGGATAGCTTGCCATTCAGAGTGATGCCGAGATTGTGGGCATGGTCTGTTGGGGCGGGGGTGTACTGAGCTCTGTGGGGTACCAGGTGTCAGTCTATGACAATTTTTTCTTCCCAAAGATTAGGACTTCCGCTTTTTCGGTGTTGAGTATGAGACAGTTGTCCTTCATCCAGTCTGGTACATTCATCATGCATCTTTGGAAGTTAGCTTTTGTGGTGGAGGGATCTTCGGACAGTGTGAGGATGAGCTCTGTGTTGTGGGTGTAGGAGATGATGTTGAGTCCCTCTGACCTGTCATTGATGAACAGGGAGGCCATGCAGGTGTTGAAGAGGGCCAGGCAGAGGGAAGAACCTCGGGGGACTCCACAGATGATCTTCTTGGGCTATGAGCTGAACGGTGGGAGACTGATCTTTTGGGTTCTGCCAGTGACATATGAGGTGATCCATTTGAGGGTGTTTCCTTGAACCCCAATGTGGTGGAGTCTGTGGATCAGAATATGTGGGAGATGTGTCAAACACGGTGGACAGGTGCAGGAGGATGAGGGCTTCTGTTTCCACATGGTACAGAAGAGCTCTGATGTCATTTGTGGCTGCAATCAGGGCTGTCTCAGTGCTGTGGCTTGCTCAAAATCCAGATTGGGAGGGGTCCAGGAGGTTCTGGTCTTCCAGGCGTTGGGTGAGTTGCTGATTGATCACTTTATCTAGGACTTTTGCTGGATAGAGGAGCAGAGAGATGGACCAGTAGTTCTTCAGTTTAGGTGGGTGGGCAGATGTTATTTTCGGGAGGGGCCTTACTTCCGCCAGGGTGATGGAGGTATTCAGGACCTTCCTGAGCTTGTTGCCGATTATCTTGCTTCCAAGGATAAAGGTGTGGTGGGGGCAAGGGTCCGTAAGTGCTCCAGAGTGTACGGAGTTCATGATGGAAATAGTGTCTAACGTAATGAGGAGTTCTCAGTGGGTGAGAAGGTGTTCAAGGTTTGTGTTTGTGAATGTGAGCTGGTTGATGCTGTCAACAGCGGAGGGTTGGCGTTCAAAGTTTTCTTAGCTAGCTGAGATATTGTTGTGGAATAAGTCTGCAAGGTTGTTACACAGTTCTTGAGGGGGAGTGATGTAGTTCTTGCTGGCTGCGGGATTGGTGAACTCCTTCATGAAGGTGAAGAGTTCTTTACTGTGGTTTGTGCTGACTTTGATGCGGCCTGCTAGTGCATTCCTCTTGGTTTCATTCAGGAGGCAGTGGTACTGGTTCAGGGCGGTCCTTAAGGTGGTCTTCTGTTTTTTTGCTTCTGCGCCACTTCCTTTCAAGTTGTTGGCAGTTGCATTTGGAGTAGTGCAGTTCCTCGGTAAACCAGCTTGTTCTTTTGCTTTGTTCTTTGACCTTAACTGCCTTGGCAATGGCGATGGCATCAGCGCATTCTGTGATCCACTGGGAGAAGCTCTTTGCTGTTTGTTCAGAGTTGTGTGTAGCATCTGGGAGGTGGGAGCAGTGTTGTTCCACTGGTTGTCTGATACCTTTTTCCAGTTTCATCGCGTGGATCTGGGAGGCATGGTGCCAGAGTATGTGTGTCCAGAGATGGTGAAGTCCATGCTGTGGTGTTTGGACCAAGTGAGATGTGTGGCATGGATGTACCTGACTCTGTCACTGTAGGTGAAGATGGGTTTGAGTATGTGTCCTGTGATGTGGGTAGGGACAGTGACAAGCTGCTTGAGGTCAAGGTTACTCAAGCTTTCCAGGAGGTTGGTGGAGTTAGCGTACCTGGGGTTGCTGAGGTGTAAGTTGAGGTCCCCTAGGAATATGTATCGCTTGAGGTGGATTGCTTGCATGGTGATGAGTTCCAGGATGGCATTGCAGAAGCTGAGGCATGGTCCTGGTGGCCTGCAGGCAAGGGCGCCTCTGATGGTGTTTTATCCATCTGTGTGGAGTTGGAAGTCGTGGTGTTCTTTTATTGGTGTCGGGAGATCAGGGGAGGTCATGCAGCTGATGATGTCTTTGTAGGTGACAGCGATTCTGCCTCCTTGCTTGTTTTTTTTTTCCTGGTGTGTTATCTTGTAAACTTCAGGGATGGCAGTGGTGATGTCTGGTGTGGAGAAGGGGTTGAGCCAGGTTTCTGTGAGGAAGAAGATGTCCAAAGTGAGGGAGAGGACCGTGTCCCAGACCTTGGTGGCATGTTTAACTAGTGAAAATGCATTGAGTAGGATGCACTGGAGTTGTGTCGTGGTGGTCTTGGTCGATGTGTTGGTTGCTTCTGTACTGAAGGTGATGTGGCAGTGTCATCAGGAGAACTGTCCTCTGGTATTACACAGGATGAGCGGCAGCAGTGGTTATTGGTGAGTCTGGGGTCCTAGGCTTGGAGGTAAACTGAGGTGTATCTTCATGGGATGGAAGAGTCAGGGGTCCTGGCGCTGCACATGGTCCAGGCACGGATGGGTGCAGACAGGCTTGCCTTTGGCGTGCCTGCAGCATGCCCACCGTGCAACTGCTGCCTCCATTGAGTAGGTCCTGGGAGGAAGGAGGGCTGCTGTGAGGTGGTGGTTGGGGCTAGATGGGAGGTGGGAAAATGGGCGGCAGGGAGGAATGGGGTAAAAAAGAATGACAAGAGAAAGAAAGGAGAGAAAAAGCAGGAGAAAGTAGTCAGAAAAATGGGGGGAAATGAGGGAGAAAGCAGCAAAAACGAGGCAACAGAAGTAGAAGGAAACACAGAAAAATGAGGGAAAGCAGAGAGAAAGCAATTAAAATGAGGCAGAAAGCAGGAGAAAACAATCTGAAATCCGGGGGGGGGGGAAGGAGGGGGAAAATAGTAAAAGCATGAGAAAGCACTCAGAAAAACAGAGGGAAAGGGAGAAAGCAATCAAAATGAAGCAGAAAGCATGAGGAGGCTCTCAGAAAAAACAGGGGAAAAGGAGAGAGAAAGCAGTGAAAACAAGACAGAAAGCAGGAGAAAGTGCTCAGAAAAACAGAGGAAAAGGAGGGTGAAAACATTGAAAATGAGGCAGAAAACAGGAGAAAAACTGGGGAGAGGAGTAGAAGGTAGTAAAAATGAGGCAGCAAACAGGAACAAGTGATGTAGCATCAGGGGAGAGGTGGCCTGGTACCTGCTCAATGGGGTCACACTGCTGCCTCTATTACGTAGGTCCTGGGAGGACGGAGAGGTGGTGGGTGAGGCTAGATGAGAGGCAGGAAAACAGGCGGCAGACGATTTGTAACAGAGAAGCTTTTTGCCCTGTATTCCTTGCTGTTTTCCTCTTCTGGTGTGGCTTAAATACTACTCTAGAGCTATAAGGATCCCAGCTGCTCCCTACAACCTTACTCTAATTGGAACTGTGTTGTGCATAAGGAGGTCTCTGCTACTGTGTTTCATACTGATTAGCCCTCCATCTGAGAGTGCTATGCTTGTTTCCTATCACTTTAGCAACTTGGCTGGTGAGCCTTTCCCCTGTGATCCTAAGCACTTTTTTGGACGCTCAGTATAGTTTTCACCTAAAATATCATAACTTTTATTATGTGAAATGTATCCATGAGAAATTTGCATCATTTATTTACAACTTCTTGGCGATCTAAAGGTGCCCAGCACTTGTAGATTCCCTTCAAAGGAACCTTCGAAAGTAGCCTAAATATAAGTAAATTAAGACTTTTGGGGGAGAAAAAACAGGAAAAGCGTGCTCCGCACAGTATTTTGTTTTCTAAAAAATGTATCAATAAAAGGTTTGCTCTGCTCTCAATTTTCCAACTTTCAGCAATGTGCAGAGGGTGTATCAAATCATTTTTTACCAAAGATTTTACATTTTACAAAGAGAATGTCAATTTTTCCTGATTTTTCAGGTTTCAACCTACCTGTGCTTTGTGGTGGAAACAGGTGTGAAACCCCTGGCTGAGCCCAGAAGGCTATACATTTTGAACAACAGACAACATCTTCAATTCAGTAAGAGGTAATTTGTGTAGATTCCTCAAAATGTCCCCAAAGAAACTAATCATTGATATAAAAAAAATAATGTAATGACAAGGTGAAAATGGCCATGGTTGACTTTTTTTTATATGTAATTTTTAGTCACAATGGCCCATTTACAAAAACAGTATATCATTAGTTTAATAGAAACTTTTATTTGCAGCGATATGAAGGGTGTGTAGGTTTCTAAAACATAGGCCCTGAGTATGATCATGAAGGATTGGATACTCTGTCACAAACGTGATGGATATCCCATCCGCCTATCACAAGTTCAGTTATATCCTATGGGACTTGTAATACGGCAGACGGGATATCCATCACGTTTGTGACGGAGTATCCCATCCACCAAGATTGTAATCAGGCTTATAGTCTTTCCAGCGCCAACAACTGAGCTGCCTCTCATAATGATTTTTCAATGTACACTTACCATATAGCACTTCATATGGTAAAATATAATGGATGAAATATGGGTATAAAAAAATCTATGTATTTTGGAAATGTGCACAAGATACTGAGAGGCATATTTTTAACTTGGGTTGCATCTCTCTTGCACCATACCATGTTGTGCATGCATGACACAAGCCCAAAATTTGATTTATGAAGCCACGCAAGGCCACCTTGCTTGGCCCTGAATGGCTTCATAAATCTGGAGTAACGCGATGCAGGCCAACATGCTTTGTTGCATTACTCTGCCCCAGGCAGGTGTTCCATGGGTGTTGCATGGTGTTTTCCCACATAAAATCCATGGATTTTGACGTATTTCAGGATCTACCAGAAGTGGTCGACCTGGGAATGCACCAAAATGCAATGCCTTCCCAAGTGAGGCGCAATGAGGAGAAATATCTTTATTTCTCTGCGTCGTTCCCTCTTTCTATGTGCATTCTGTAATACACATAGAAAGAGGAAAATGCCTCAGAGGATTGTTTTTGTGCAGAAGGTGCCCCTTCCTGCACAAAACCAATCCTCCTTACAACACAGGCAACCTTGCACCATGGTGCAAGAGTGCATGCATTGATGCTAGACAGCCAAAACGGTGCCAGTTCAGGGACAAAGACAGGAATGCAACATATTCCTTTAAATATGGTGCATTCTTGCCCTTTCCCTGTGACTCAGCGCAACACAGCACAGCAAGGTAACTTGCTGCACTGCAACACAATCTTATAAACATGCTCTGAATTTAATAAAGTGGTGATTGTTACGCTTCTAAATTTGGGTTACCCTCACTAATATGTGGAACAGAGAGCATCTTGCACAATGTCTTCTTTCTTTCTTACTGACTCACAATTGGAAACCAAATATGTGTAGAAATCCAATTGGTAATAACAAATATTTGACTGCTTTGTGTTCCCACATGTCTCCTGATAAGTAAGTAGTTTTTATGTATGGCTGAGTCTAATGCCATTAACACAAAACACCTCAAAATTCGATCTGGTGACATCCCATTTCGCCAGAAAATCAACTTTGTTTTGCAATTTATAAACACACATTTTCCTCATATTTCTGTGAAAGAAAGTTCTGAGATCTGCAAGGATCAACACATTTTCTACCATCTGGAGTTTCCAATCTTGTCCCAATAAAAATAATACCTTGTGTGTGTGGTTTTTGGCAAAATTTGAGGGTTGTAGGGCATTGTGGGTTAGACAGCATTGGCACACTACCCTGGACTCCCCTGGGTGTCTAGTTTTCAAAAATATATGGGTTTGGTATGTTTTCCTCATTCCTAGCTGATCCCATGCCAAAATATTGCAACCATTTAAAATAGCAAGTGAGAGGAATTTGGGATTTATCCCAACTCGTCTTGCTCACATGTAAAAACTATTTCTAAAAGAACCAACATTTCCTCTTGCTTGCCATGAGGATGGGGATACTTTAGTCTCTAGAAATGAAGAAAGACGATTGCAACTATTTTTGGCTGAGGGCTCAGCCTGATGCTTGGGTAACTCTCCCTACCCCTTCTCTATTTTTTGGCACTTTTTTTTTTTGGGGGGTGTCTAGCTGGCTTTCTGTCTCCTGGTGGGGGACATTTTGAGGTTATTCTCTCACAACACACCTCAAAGGTGGGGCTGAAAGCCTGTTCTGTCTGTTCGGAGGGGAGGACGCAGACCCATGTATGCTCAAGTGCTCCCTACCTCTTCTTTTTGGGGGTGAGGTGGCACTTTTGTTGTAGGTGTCTAGTGGAATTTCTTCCCACATGGGAAAGACTGGAGGTAGACACCCCCAATATTTGTGCCTCTTCTAGCATGGAGGCACAGCCCAACGCCTACATGGACCAACCTCTCCCTTCATTTTTGTAGTCTATTTTTTTCTCCAGTGTCTAATGGGCTTTCTGTTGCCAGGGGGGCAATATTGGGGGTCTACTCTCCAGTTCACCCAAAAGGTAGGGTCAGAGAGTCTGTTGCACTCACTTGGCTGTGGGGGCACGGCACCATGCATGGCCTGGCTTTCCCCACAGCATTTTTGGTCCATTTTCTCAGTGGTGTCTAGTGAGCTTTTTGTCCCTGTGGGCAAATTAAGGGCAAATACTCTGTCTGCACCCCAGGGGGCAGAAAGAATTTGGGGCGGGCAAAATATAGCAATTGTCCTGAGGGACTCATGGACTCAATTAGCTTCTGCATCATTTAAAGGTAATTCCCCATGAAATCTATCCATAAAATCGGACATTATATATAAGAAATTAATTAATCAACAGACACTCTTCTCTGTAGTTCAATTTTTGTAATGTATCCAATATATAGCCGGTGCACTGTATACAGTGAAATTAGTGCAGACAATGCATTATTGCTAGGAAGTGAACATACATATAAACAAAAGCAATCAACTAAAACTTTGAAAAACACCCAAGCATGTTGTGCACAGATATGTTTGAGTAGAGTATTGTATTAACCTATACAGAAAACTCTAGGCATAGATACATTAAATGAGCCACCATGATGAAGATGTGTCGACAGTATGACTAGAAAAAGAAGTCCACGGCTCTCATCAGGACCTAGTCAGCTGTCTAGTGCACCACAGTCACACTCTTTCTTCTAGAGGGTTATCATCATACTGTTAATAGCCTTATCTTTCTGAGTCTCACATTTGAAGCAATCCTAATCACAGCATGTATAAGTTTGTAACTATTAAGGTGGTGCATACCCTGACCTTGTGTGTAACCAATTCTTCTCATTGAGATCAAGCCAGCTCATGAGCTACAAATTACCCACACTTATTATGCAGGAACCACCTTCGAAACTGGGGACCATGCATGAGTACAGCAGGTTCCCAAGTGTGTTCCTCCAGCCCTTTCTGTTTCCCTAAATACTCATGGGACTGTTGATTTCTCTCAACAGAAATTCAGTGGTCAGGCATTTCCTATTCATAATTTTTGGACTTAAATTCCAGTAGGTTTGGACACTCCAAATATATTTTCATTAATATCGGACTTTTGTCAGCAATGCAGATTGAAATTCTTGATAAATCAGTTTTTGTCAGGTTTAGACATCTCCACTGCTGCTGGACAAATATTTAATGGATGATTACGAACATTTAGCACCTCCGTGTCACCTTTCTGCGAAGTAGTTTACACTCTAGCTCTAAATCATGGGTTAATCAAGAGCCCCTCCTCGAGGGTGATGAACACGGCATATTGTTTTCACACATCTAAATAAGCAGAGAGCACGGTGCAAAAAGGAATCCGTCTAAGAATGATGACGGTATCCAAGTTAAAATCTGTCCATTTATTTTTAATGATAAGTCCAAAGAAAGACAGACAGACAGACAGAAAGACCTACACCAGTCATAAAATGAGGAAATTGAGGTTTCACGTTTCCAGTCACCAAGGAATTCTGTGTACACTCTACAACAGAAGTGAAATTTGAAAGAGTAAGACGGGAGAATTAAAGGTATGCTATGATTAATTGATGAAATTGTGAAAAACAGAGTTAATAATTCAATTTCACTCGCCCTAGATTTTCCCTCGGAATTCACTGATAGAGACGCTGTCGCCATGGGATCCGCAATGTATTATTCAGGTATGGCTAATGTCTGGGTTTGGTTTGTAATGCAAAGATAATTGGCAATTTTACAAACCACCAATTAAATAAGTTTCTGGCCTACTTTTTTAATAGCAACTTTATTTTTAAATGTATTGCTGCTGAGAGAAAATCAATCCACAATATCATTGTTATTGGAAATGGTCCTTACTGCAGGGTCACCCACAAACATGTTGCCTTCGTCCTCTTTTACTGAGCTCGTTTTTGTTAGCTTTAGTATTCAGAGCACTTTACCTCTGCTAACCAGTGCTAAAGTGCAGGTGATCGCTCCTCTAAACTTGGTAACATTGGCTCATACCTGATAGGCATATTTATTTCACTTATAAGTCCCTAGTAAAGGTCACTACAGGTGCCCAGGACCTGTAAATTAAATGCTACGAGTGAGCCTGTAGCACTGAGTGTGCCACCCACTTAAGTATCCCCTAAACCATATCTCAGACCTTCCATTACTGAGCCTGTGTGTGCAGTTTTACACTGCCATGTCGACCTGGCAAGATAAACCTCTTGCCAGGCCTAAACCTTCTCTTTTTAGGGTCGAGCGTGCAAGCGCTCTGCCCCTGTTGTAATCTCCCTGTGGGCTTTTAACTGCACCCATGTCACACCCATCACTTTCGTTGGTGCGTGGGCTTGCTTTTAAAATTTGCTTGATTTTATTTGTGAAAGGCATGCGTATGTCATGCCTTTTCCGGTATTTAGCCCTCCTCGAGAGCACATGTAGACTACTGAAAACATAGAAGGCTCTGTGTTTTCCGAATGGTTTCTGGACTACTTTTTCTCTTTATTTCCTATGCAGTGTGATCTCGCTGCGAAGTAGTCAAGCACTTTGAATGCCATCAACCCAGTTACATGGATCATTGCACTTTTGCCGATTACATGTATAATTGCACTTTTGCCAATACGTTTGACTGCAAGCAAAATTCTGTTTCCTTTTGTGTGTCTCCTTCACGTTCATGGTGGCCTTCGGCTCGCTTATGTGAAACTGTTTTACTTTTCATTTTCAGTTTATGTGGCAAGAAAAGTGTCACGGTGTAGGTACTCCTCAGACTCGGTGTGATGCAAACAAGGTCCACCTCCTGACACCACCAAGTCACCGATAAAAAACCACAGTGCATTGGAGTAATCAAGCGAGGGAAGGAAGGGGAAGGATCAGCAGGGACGGGATAACTGTAAAGAAAAATACACAGTGTTAATTATCACATTGTCTGTCTATTCTCATAAGGTCTCACTAAAACCAAAACGACCTGGCCTGCCCATAACTCATAAGGGCAGAACTAGTCCAAAGCCTGACTATGTTCCATCAGTATCACCAATGGATGCCCCAAGCCAACTACGGCCACTAATAATCACTTAAGGGTCTCACCGCCCCTCCTCCTAAACAATACTACAGTACGTATAAAGAAACAAACATGAGGAGAAAGAATAAGGTGAAGAAAATCTATTTTGCACTTCTTCCTATGATTCAGTTAACCCACTGAGCCTTTTGTTAATGTCACGTATATTTGAAGAAGTAACTCGTTCATATCTCAGTGAATGTTGACAAGAATCATTTGTCCCGGCTGTTTGGAATCCTGCAAACAGTAAATCTCATTCTGAATTGCCGCCAACAAAAAGCCAAAAGATTATGTCTCATAAGATCGCCGTTCCTTTATTATGGTACCTCAAAAAGTAAAGTGCTCCAATATATAACAGTCACTCACAACCTGGCCGTAAGGAATGCAGAAATAAAGAAAGGCGATAGCCTCCGGCAAGTAGCACAGCTTGCCGCTTACCACCTCCTTAGTACTTGGATCTCGAACGGAGGAGCAGCTAGGAACTCCTTCTGCCGGTAAAAGGTCAGTTTCCAGGAGGGGGCCCTGATGAATCTCATTCCTCTTTTCCGGCCGCCGATGATTTCCCCCCTGGGGAACGCCGTCCGCTCCGACTTCGTTGAGGCTCCGACCTGCCTCATTAGCACAGAATAACGCACACCCTTTCCAGGGTGCGCTGACTCTTACGCGATCTCTACCGCGCTGGGCTTCATGGGAGGTGTAGTCCCTAATGACTACAATCTCCCGATCGGCCCTGTAGGCGCCGGCTAGCACCTGACAGTACGCCCACCTCCAAAGCGCCTCCTAGGGCCAGGTTTAGTGGGATGACAAGCATGAAACCGTTGCACCGCCCTAGGGGCATGGACATTGCCTTCCGGCTCCCATGAATCCTCCTCGGCCTCATACCCCTTCCACGAAACCAAGTACCATAACTTACCCCCCCGTAGTTTGGAATCCAACACCTTGCGCACCTCATACTCCAGCTGCCCGTCTCTAACCACCGGAGGCACCGCCCGCCGGGTCGCTGACAGAGCTGGCTTCAAAAGGCTGCAATGAAACACCGGATGGATTCTTAAGGAAGCAGGTAAGTTGAGACGGTAAGCCACAGGGTTTATCTTGCGTACCACCTCATAAGGACCAATGTAACGAGGATGAAAGATGCTACGCATCTTAAAGCGTATATACTTGGTGGAAACCCACACTCGATCCCCTGGCTGATACACCGGCCCCTCACGCCGATGTACATCACCCCATTTCTTATACTGTTCCTTGGCTTTATCCAAATTAAGTCGTATTTTTTTTTGCATGGATTGTAGGTTCTTAACCATAGCATGGACAGTAGGTTGATCCGTGACATCCCGAGGTATGATTATGGGCAACATCTCCGCGTGGAACCCTGTGTTAGCACGAAAAGGAGACTCCCTTATCGAGCTATGCCAAGCATTGTTGTACGATAGTTCGGCCAGCCATAGCAATGACACCCACGATTCCTGGGCGTCCTTTGCATAGCACCTCAGATATTTCTTCAGGGTTTGGTTGAGGCGCTCCGTCTGGCCATTGGTTTGTGGGTGGAAACTGGTGGATAGGGCGGATTCAATGAGCAGAACCTTGCACCACATGCGCCAAAACCTAGCAACGAACTGGGGGCCTCTGTCTGAAATAATGGTTCTTGGTAAACCATGTAACCGCACCACTTGAGACAGAATTAGATGGGCGGTCTGACTTGCTGTAGGTAGGTTTCTACAAGGGAGAAAGTGACCCATCTTGGTAAGACTATCGATTACCACCATGATAGCATTGTACCCCTGATCCATTGGCAATCCTACCACAAAATCCACGCTGATGGTTTGCCATGGTTTTTCCGGAGTGGGCAAAGGCATCAGCTTGCCCTGGCTCTTCGCGTTTCCTCCCTTGGATCGAGCACATATCTCACACCGAGCTACCCATGTCGCAACGTCCTTAGCCCAACCTTTCCACCTGAAATGTCGTTGAACTATTTGCGCAGTCTTGGTGTACCCCGGATGACCAGCTGTTACCGCATCATGACACCAATTGAAGGCTTGCATTCGAAGTTCAGGTGTTGGTAAATACAAACGATTACCTTGCAACGGTATTCCATGCTTAAGGGTACGGTCCTGACTTACTTCGGCCCACTCCTTCCACTGAGCAGCAGACTTATGCTTAGAGACCTTTTCTAGGAAGTGAGAGATATGAAGGGCACAAAGCACTTTTTCCGGTTGGATGATTGCTTCATCAGGTCTTGAAGTGATGTTCCTCGCGTCCCTTTGTCTAGACAGTGAATCTGCCTTGCGATTGTCGACCCCAGGACGGAAGGTTACTACAAACTCATATTCTGAAAAGAACAGCATCCACCTCATTTGCCGCTGGGTAAGCTGTCTAGCCTCCTTCATATACTGCAGGTTTCGGTGATCAGTATATACCGTGACCGGGTGTTGGGCCCCCCAGAGATAGTGTCTCCATTCCTGAAATGCCTTCTTGATGGCTAGTAGTTCTTTTTCTGCCACCGTATAGTTGAGTTCCGCAGCAGATAGCTTCTTAGATAAAAACGCAACCGGATGAAGCTGTCCCGAGGTCTTGTTTCTTTGGGATAACACCGCCCCAATGGCTATATCCGAGGCATCTGCTTCGACTATAAAAGGTACTTCTGGCTGTGGATGCTGAAGTATAGGCGCTGAGCAGAAGGCCTGTTTTAAGAAGCAGAAGGCCTCCTCTGCCTCCTCTGACCAAACAAAAGACACACCTTTTCTTAGCAACCTTGTTATAGGTGACACAATGTGGGAAAAATGACAGATGAATCTTCTATAGTAATTGGAAAACCCCAGGAAGCATTGCACGTCTCTCACACTAGTGGGCACTGGCCACTCTTGAACCGCCTGTATTTTTCTTGTCGACATGCAGAACCCTTCCGGGCTTAAATCCACCCCCAAGAACTCAACCTTCTGTACATGGAACTCGCATTTGCTCAGTTTGCAATAAAGATGGTGCTGTTGCAATGCTTGGAGTACTAGGGAAACATGTTCCATGTGCCGCTCTAGGGAGGTAGAATACATCAATATGTCATCTATATAAACGATCACAAAGTGGTCTACGTATTCTTTGAGAACATCGTTCAGAAAGTACTGGAAAGCCGCCGGGGCGTTACACAACCCGAACGGCATTACCAAGTATTCAAACAGGCCATAACGGGTCTTGAACGCCGTCTTCCATTCATCCCCTTCACGGATTCTGACCAGATGGTAAGCCCCCTTCAGATCCAACCTTGTATAGATAGTTGCCTCTTTCACCTGTTCCAATAACACAGGAATGAGGGGAAGAGGGTATCTATTCCTTATCGTGTTCTTGTTCAGCATTCGATAATCGATGCAGGTTCTCAACTCTTTATTCGCTTTAGCTATGAAAAAGAGTGGAGAAGCTGCCGGAGAACAAGATGGTCTAATGAACCCGATTTCCAGGAAGCGGTCCAGATATCTTCGCAAATGTTTGGTTTCTGGGTCTGATAGAGCATATACCCTACAAGAAGGAAGAAGTGCTCCCGGAATCAGATCTATCTTGCAATCGTATATACGATGGGGTGGCAATGTCTCCGCCTGACCTTCGTCGAACAAATCCTTGAACTTGGCGTAAACAGAGGGCAATATCACCGCTTTCTCCACCACTGTGGCCAACTGTAACCCTTGAGCCAACGCTAACGCGGGGGGTTATCATATAAGGAACAGACTTTCTCACTCCTCAAGGACTGAAAACTAACCGTCTTGGTTTGCCAATCGATAACAGGATTGCTTTTTCTTAGCCAGGGCATTCCCAAAATTATTTCATACTGAGGAGCCTCTATTATATCTAGCCTGATTATTTCTCTGCGTGCCGGAGATACTCCACTGAAAACCAACCCCACATCCTCAGTTTGTTCAGTAAGGGGTCCAGACTTCAGTGGTGTACCGTCAACTGCCAACACTATTTCGGGGTTCTTTCTTGGAATTCTCAGAAGTCCCAGTCTCTTAACCACCCCTTCATCTATGAAATTTCCCGTGGCTCCTGAGTCTATCATTGCCCACACAGGATGGGTTCGATCTTGGGACACCAGCTCTACGGATAACAAAAGGTGTGACGCCTTTTCTTCTTGTGGCAAGAGGGTTAAAGAAGTCAACCGGAACCCCGATAGGGGTTCTATAAAGGGCAAATCCTCTTTCTCTGATATCTTCCCTGACGTCACCGCGGCCTTTTGAGTGGGGGAGTAGGAGAACCTTTTTCTTGGTTTTTGGGGACACTCTCTCACATAATGACCCTTCCTGCCGCAATACATGCACAACCCCTGTACCCTCCTACTCTCTTTTTCGGCCCTTGACAGAGGTGCCCTAACGGCTCCCACTTCCATAGGTTCCCCGCATAAATCATGGGAATTAGGAACTGGTCGCCCCTCCCTTTCTGGAATGACTGGCCGCCTATCACCCGCTCTACGCTCTCCCCTTCTCTCTGCTAGCCGATGATTCAATCTCAAGGTAAGATTCACAAGTTCAGTACACGTGGAAGGCTGTGGATCTATTTGGGCTAGGATATCCTTCATGTCGTCTCTTAATCCTTGATAATAGAGAGACATTCTCTTCTCCTCTGGCCACTCTGATTCCGCCACCAGTCTATTGAAGGTCGTAAGATAAGTAACCAGGTCAGACCTCCCCTGTCTCAGTTCCAGCAATTCTCTATCAGCACTAAAGGTGGTTGTTCTGTGATCAAACACCTTCTCAAAGGCCGACCGAAAGGCATTCCAATCCGATAATAATGGGTCATCGTTTCTAACTAACGGCACTGCCCAGTTAGCTGCATCTCCCGAGAGATAAGAAATAGCGAACATTACCCTGGAAAGGTTAGAGGGAAAAGACGCCGGTCTACATGAGAATTGAAGAGACAACTGCGTTAAAAAAGCCTGAACTTTCCTGGGGTCCCCTGAAAACCGTTCCGGACTGGCCAAAGGGATTGGAGGGGAGACGTTCACGGTTACCTGCGGTGTAGATGCTGAGGCATCGAAGGGATTCCTAGTAAGCCTTTCTACCTTGTCCCTTAGGGCCGCTGCCTCCACCCTAGAATTTGCCAACTCTTGCTGCACTACCACTAACGCCTGTAATACATCATCTATAGATGCCATCTTTGCATTACACCGAGCAGGAGGAGTATTATTCGTGGGTGCGTTATTCTGTCACGGTGTAGGTACTCCTCAGACTCGGTGTGATGCAAACAAGGTCCACCTCCTGACACCACCAAGTCACCGATAAAAAACCACAGTGCATTGGAGTAATCAAGCGAGGGAAGGAAGGGGAAGGATCAGCAGGGACGGGATAACTGTAAAGAAAAATACACAGTGTTAATTATCACATTGTCTGTCTATTCTCATAAGGTCTCACTAAAACCAAAACGACCTGGCCTGCCCATAACTCATAAGGGCAGAACTAGTCCAAAGCCTGACTATGTTCCATCAGTATCACCAATGGATGCCCCAAGCCAACTACGGCCACTAATAATCACTTAAGGGTCTCACCGCCCCTCCTCCTAAACAATACTACAGTACGTATAAAGAAACAAACATGAGGAAAAGGAATAAGGTGAAGAAAATCTATTTTGCACTTCTTCCTATGATTCAGTTAACCCACTGAGCCTTTTGTTAATGTCACGTATATTTGAAGAAGTAACTCGTTCATATCTCAGTGAATGTTGACAAGAATCATTTGTCCCGGCTGTTTGGAATCCTGCAAACAGTAAATCTCCTTCTGAATTGCCGCCAACAAAAAGCCAAAAGATTATGGCCCTCATTCTGACCTTGGCGGGCGGCGGAGGCCGCCCGCCAAAGTCCCGCCGTCAGGTTACCGTTCCGCGGTCGAAAGACCGCGGCGGTAATTCTGACTTTCCCGCTGGGCTGGCGGGCGGTCGCCTTCAGACCGCCAGCCAGCCCAGCGGGAAAGAGGCTTCCACGATGAAGCCGGCTCGGAATCGAGCCGGCGGAGTGGAAGCTGTGCGACGGGTGCAGTTGCACCCGTCGCGTATTTCACTGTCTGCGCAGCAGACAGTGAAATACATGTAAGGGCCCTCTTACGGGGGCCCCTGCAATGCCCATGCCAGTGGCATGGGCACTGCAGGGGCCCCCAGGGGCCCCGCGACCCCCCCTACCGCCATCCGGATCTCGGCGGTCCGACCGCCGGGATCTGGATGGCGGTAGGGGGGGTCGGAATCCCCGCGGCGGTGCAGCAAGCTGCGCCGCCGCGGAGGATTCAATGGGGCCGCGGTACACTGGCGGGACCCCGCCAGTGGTGCCGGTCCGACCGCGGCTTTACCGCCGCGGTCGGAATCCCCATTGGAGCACCGCCGGCCTGTCGGCGGTGCTCCCGCGGTCCTCCGCCCTGGCGGTCACAGACCGCCAGGGTCAGAATGACCACCTATGTCTCATAAGATCGCCGTTCCTTTATTATGGTACCTCAAAAAGTAAAGTGCTCCAATATATAACAGTCACTCACAACCTGGCCGTAAGGAATGCAGAAATAAAGAAAGGCGATAGCCTCCGGCAAGTAGCACAGCTTGCCGCTTACCACCTCCTTAGTACTTGGATCTCGAACGGAGGAGCAGCTAGGAACTCCTTCTGCCGGTAAAAGGTCAGTTTCCAGGAGGGGGCCCTGATGAATCTCATTCCTCTTTTCCGGCCGCCGATGATTTCCCCCCTGGGGAACGCCGTCCGCTCCGACTTCGTTGAGGCTCCGACCTGCCTCATTAGCACAGAATAACGCACACCCTTTCCAGGGTGCGCTGACTCTTACGCGATCTCTACCGCGCTGGGCTTCATGGGAGGTGTAGTCCCTAATGACTACAATCTCCCGATCGGCCCTGTAGGCGCCGGCTAGCACCTGACAAAAAGTCTGGTTAGGAGTTTACAACGTTAATAGCTCTAACTCGAGCAAATGTGAGGCCCATTGCATTGCAAATGCTTGTTATATCAATCTGTTTTTGTAAAGCGCAGCAACTCACCTGTGAGGATCTCAAGTCTCTGGGGGGGAGGCTAGGGGCCTCATCTAAAGAGCCACTTCTTGAGGTTCTTCCTGAAGATGGTGTTTGATGGGTTTTGTCTGAGGTTCAGGGGGAGGTTGTTCCAACTCTTTTCTGCGATGTAGGTGATGGATCATCCTCTGGTGGTGGTTTTACGAATATGAGGGATGGTGATGTTAGCACGTCTTAATAAGTGAACTTACAAGGGGACGCGAAGAGGTCGATTAACTTTTTTACTGGCAATTAAGGTGTTCCCACCATAGATCCAGAACAGGCAGATCAATAATCAATCAATAACAGCAAAAATCAATGAACATCAATAGCATTAGTAATCACTGGAGTTAGTAATTGTCACACACCATGACATTTCAGTCATGAATAACCACACCTTTTAGTTAAGTTAGAATATTTATTTCCCTATATTAACAATGCTAATGTCACGGAACATAATCTCAAAATCAAATGACAAACATACGGAAATATCACGGGCCATCCAAAGCGGCAAAAGAAACGCAATCTAATCAAAGCTTGAACAACTACACATTCTAAAGTTACAGTGTAAATTAATAACAAGAATAATTGCACAAATTATATCAAATACATTTAGATTCAGCAAAGAAAAGACATCAAACATTACTCCCTATAGCAAATTCCCATTAGTGAGGATCCTTATCTAACATCAGATTAGCATCAGCATGTTGAGCTTCATGCAAAACAATTTAGTAAACACAAATTTGGAAAAACAGCTACCTATGGCTCTTTCAAAACAGTACGGTTGGTACCTAAAAAGAAAAAGCAAATAGGCATAACAAAACACCTGGGTAAAAGAATACCTCTCCTTAATTGGATCAGCAAGCTAAGATAGTCTTCGTCATCAGGACCTCAGTTCAGTCAGTAAGGCATCAGCATTCAGCATCAAAGTTCAGAAAAGGCAAAGTCTTTAAGCATTAAAGTTAAGCATGTCTCTTGTAAAGACACACAAGAAATTATGACGGTGGCAAAAGGCAAAAGCGCGATGGCAAAATAATGATTTCTTCTCAGCGCAGTCCTGTTAAGTTAAATTTCCTAAAACTACTTCCCAAGTCCCTATTGGTCAAGAGATCGTATGTTCCCACTTAGTCCAATAAAAGAAACACATCAAATCTATACTTTCTACTAGTACTCAGTTCACATGTCTCTGATTTGCTTTTCCTGTAATGTCCTTCTCGTCCATCTTGTCAGGTAACAGTATTGTTGCAGCTTATACTCCAGTCAGTGTCTCCATTGTTTTCCTTCTGAGAAAGTCAGTCTTAAACACATTACATTCATAATGTTACATTTAGCAAGAACAGCATCTTCTAGCAATCGGTTCTCATGGGAAAGACTTTTAGCTATGAGCACATTTAGACAGTACAGTGGAAAATCACAGTTTAATTCTCTAAGATAGCCATTTTATTAAACGTGCAAGAAATGCAGCTTGACATGAGGCTGTGCAACTGTGCCAAGACCTCCGCTAACTTAAGGCTTTCAATTAATAAAGCTAATACATAATGTATAACCCTTAATATGACGTATTACTACATTAATCAAACATAAGCTCAGCATTTCATATTAAGAAGCTATTAATAAGTACACTTCGTGAACATTGGTGGCCACTCATCGTGATCACATTTTCAAATGTGTGCGTTATTTTTTCTGTGTTATTATATTTTCTACACAAATCCATTAGTCATAATACATGAATAATAATTCATATTTTTTATTACACTCCTGCGCTAGCAATCCCTCCTCTGATGACTAAATGTGTCATCACACTAAATTACCACTCACAAATTTTGCATCAGCTAAAATTCTGTCAATTCAATGCCTTCATACCTTTGTTCCCTTTTTCAAATGTTCCCCAAAACAATGTTTCCCTTTTCTTTTCTTTCCTCCTCTTATCATTCTTTGACCTTGTATTCTTTTACACAATTTACATATTCCCCATATTCCAATTAGGCAAACCACAACAATCAAAATTCCCTGTATGATTTTCAATAAAAATCCTATTCCAAATGTTGCTGAGCCAATTCCCCACTGAAGCAAAACACTTGCCAACTTTCTCCCAAACACCTTGTTCTCTAAGTTCCTTTATATCAGCACTTTCCTTAGTCAGAATAGTAATTAAGCCTCTAATTTCTTCACTGTTATCAGGAATGAATGAACAACACTGCCTAGAATTAATCATCCTACAAACTCCGCCATCCTTTGCTGAAAGAATGTCTAAAGCAAGGCGATTTTGAAGAGTCATAGCTCTTTCAGCAGCTAATTCAGTATCTATCAGGAGCTTAGGGATCTGGCGAGGGTGTGGAAGGAGACGCAGTGCTTCAGGTTGGCTGGTCCTGCGTTGTGTATGGTCTTGTATGTGTGGGTGAGTAGCTTGAAGTTGATTCGTTTCTTGACTGGGAGCCAGTGGAGGGTCCTCAGGTGTTGGGATATGTGTTCTCAGCGTGGAAGGTTCAGGATGAGTCTGGTGGTGGCGTTCTGGATAAGTTGTAGTTTTTTTATGTTTCCAGTCAAGGTGCTTGCATAGAGGGCATTGCTGTAGTCAAGCTTTCTTGTGACTAAGGTACGGGTGACTGTCCTGCAGCACTCTGCTGGGATCCATCTAAAGATCTTCTGAAGTTTGTTGAATGTGTGCCAGCAGGAGGAGGTGACTGAGTTTACCTGGTGGATAATGGATAGGGAGGAGTCGAGGATGATGCCTAGGTTGCGGGCGTGCTCAGTCGGTGCTGGGGGGCCTGAAGGATGTGGGCCACCAGGAGTCATCCCAAGCCGAGATGGCATTTCTGAAGATGATGAGCTCAGTCTTGTCAGAGTTGAGCTTGAGGCAGCTTTCTCTCATCCAGGGGGTGACGGCTTCCATTCCTGAGTGGAAGTTCCTATTGGCAGTGTCCAAATCTTCGGTGAGGGAAATGATGAGTTGTGTGTCATTGGCATATGACACAATGTTCATGCTGTGGCTTCTGACGATGGCTGCAAGAGGGGCCAGGTATATGTTGAACAGTGTGGGACTCAGTGAGGATCCTTGGGGGACTCCGCAGTTGACTTCTGTGGGTCTGGATGTGTAGGGCGGGAGTCTGAACCTCTGAGTCCTCCCAGGGAGGAAGGAGTGGATCCATTCCAGGGCTCTTCCGCAGATTCCTATGTCGTGGAGTCTAGTGCGTAGAGTGCTGTGGACACCGTGTTGAAGGCTGCTGAGAGGTCATGAAGTAATAGCGCGGAGGTGTGGCTGTGGTCTAGGAGTAGTTAGATGTCGTCGGTGGCTGCCTGGAGGGCTGTCTCCGTGGTGTGGTTGCTGTGAAAAATGCCACTTTCATAAAGTTAGAATTTTCTTACTTTAGCTATTTGGTGCCTACTGCTTGTCTCCAATATACATTTGAGGTGGGGTGACAGCTGGGCTTGTGCATTCCCTCTAGACAGCCACGCACAAACTAATGGGCTATCAGCATCATGATGGGCCATCC
This sequence comes from Pleurodeles waltl, assembly GCF_031143425.1. NCBI lineage: Eukaryota > Metazoa > Chordata > Amphibia > Caudata > Salamandridae > Pleurodeles > Pleurodeles waltl. Next base: position 193,463,649 of record NC_090447.1, read on the forward strand.
TGCGCAGGATGGGTGAGGGGCTGACACACATGGAAGGGCAGTGTCCTGCTACACACAAAGAGCTGCATATCCACATGTAGCGAGTCCGGAGCCAGGGCAGGAAGGAAGGGCCTCTGTGCACTTCAAAGACCTTTCTTTGAAGTCTCCCCTCTTCAGAGGCAGAACAGGTTATAAGTATTGGACCTCTGACACTGCCAACTGAGTACACATTTGGACCTGTGGACACTCTCCCAGGAAAAAAGACTGCTGTGCGGCTACAAGGATTGGCACTCTGCTGAACTGCTACTCTGCTGGACTGCTGCTTTGCTGAGCTGACCTGCTGCCTGCTGCCCTCCTGCCTGGTAGTGAGAGAGACCGGACCTGCATCCATACTTCCCTACATCCCAGAACCAAAGAGACGCAAAGGACTTTCTGGCTTGCCTTATGTTTTCTGAAGTCTCAGGGACACAAAACACTCCCAACACTCCTGATACATCTCCTGGCCCCATCTTCAGCTAGCTCCTGAACCCCAAGAAATGTCCTCCTGGGCCCTTAAAAGTGGGTTTGTGGCTCTTACAATCAAGCTTTTGGGCTCTTCCTGACCAAGAGCAAGCCAACTCATGCCGGAACTGTGCCACTTGCACAAAGAATCAGCGTGAGCTGCTGCGAGTTTATCTCTTCGTACAACAAGCATCACCACTTGTGACTGCGAGGCTCCAGTCTGCCCATCTGCGATGCCGAGCCGACGCTTCGTGCCCACAGACCACTGAAAATTATGCTTTCCTTCCTCCTGGCGAACTTCTTCCCCCTGAACGGGGCTCTTGGTTCAGTTCTGAGAAGGTAAAACCTCAGTGGGACTTGCCTGGGACTGCATTCAACCCACACTCCATTTCAGTTGACATGAACTTTTGGATTTAGCGAAGTTTAGCATGAACAGATAGCCTCAGTTGGTGTTTTATGTTTCTAAGCACCACAACTAAGTTTACTCTTTAAAAATTAATATCTCGACTTCTACTGATTGGAGTTTTGATATTTTGGTTTTTGTTTTACCCATAATAATAATCTCTATTTTTCTAATCAGCTATGGTGTCTTTTTGTGTGGTGTTTGTACTGTTGTACTGTTTGAAGTGTTGCACACATACTTTATACACTGCCTCTTAAGTTAAACCTGCCATCTCTGTGACAAGCTACCAAAAGTTGAACACAGGATAATTTATCTTGTGTATCTGACTTACCCTGGCTAGGACTGTGGTTTCTTCTTGGACAGATTGCATACCTCTACCAATCAGACAGCCAACTTCTAATAATTATGTAATAAATGTAATAGCAAGGCACATCGATGACCATGCAGTAGTACAGAAACAAGACTCAACCTTGTACGAATAGCAAATAACTGAATGAAATTATATAGGTATTTCCTTCAATTAACCTCTGATGAAGAACAAGAAGATGTGAAAGATTGGTATATACCTGAATTATACAGCACTTCCTCCCATTACCTGGGCTTATATGACAGTGACCCACATAATTAACATAGGTTCGGAATAGCACAGAGGTTTTTTCAAATCTCCTCATCCTGTCACACACCACAGTGATCAGTTGTTTTCCAATGCCTGTACTGACCAAAAACTTTTAACCACCACATTGACATTGGCAGAAATGTTGCTGCTTTTCATGTGAAAGCCTTCCTGTATCTTCAAAAATAGCACCTGGGGGTCCATAATCAGCTCCATTTCTGTGATACCTTTAACGTGGGACAGCTTTTCCTTGCAAAATATTTCAATATCCTTTTAAGACCTCCACATGTATGTCAATGTGCTTTGCCCACTGCACCAACTCTCAGGGGCGTCACTTGGTCCATACTATTATGGGGTGTAAGTCTGTGATGTTCCAGAAACCCCTCTTGGTGTACCCACCTAAAAAAGAATTGTATGATGTGGTGTGGGGATTACTGTCCTGTGGGGGGGGGGGCGGAATTTCTAAGACTAGTATGTGGGAGGATTGGCCTAGAGGTGGACAAACCACTGAAAGCTTGAAGCTTGAGCCAGATGTCTGGCTGTGTCTCAGCTTAAAGTCCTCTTGAAAACTCAAACCCAAAACAAACCAAGCTTTCACTGGAGAACATGTGGATACAAATGCCAAATATGCAACATGAGAACAGGTTTGAATCCTGGCCTCTGCAGTGCATACTACGAGGCAAATCTCCAAGTCCCATAAAAAAATTAATGTGATCTGTGTCTGTTATGAAGCACTTTTATGTACTTTTGCCAGGTTGCACTATGTGAAACTGCCAAAAATAAAATGTGAATTCTGCCATTCATAAATGCTCTAATCTCATCTTCCATTAATTAAGAACAAAGCATTGATCTTTAATGACAGAATGAGATACCCATCTAGTGGCTGAATCGCACAGTGTGAAACTGGAAAATCTGGTCATAATCCCAGCTTCCCTGCTTTACATGTGTGATCCTAAACATACTTCAAATGTTTGAATTGAGATGCGTGCTGTACAAAACCTCTCCTAATGTTGATCTGTGTATAGTAAGAATCTAGGCCACAAATAGGGTACACTTGACAATTAACATGTCTTTTAGTTTACTAAAAGCATTGTCATCATAACAGGGGCACGAAGGTTTAAAAACTATCACTTTTAATAAATACTTCTCCCTGATATAATCTGATGTACTAATGTGATACACTCCTAGGTGTTAAAGAAATAATGGGCATAATTATAAGCTCCTAGCGCTACCTTGCTCCACATTAGTGTAATTTCTTTTTTTTACGTCAATGTGGCCCAAGGAGGCCAAAATCCTTTGGCCACATCTACAAAGTGGCACAATTCATGAATTGCGCTACTTTGTAATCCTTTGCCAGGCATAATGAATGCAAAAGGGGCATTCCCCCATTAGGGGGGGGGGGTGAACAAAATGGCGCAAGGAAATCTAACAGCTCAGCTCAGAGCAGGCGTTAACAGGGGGCTTCCATTATTTAGAATGGGCCCCATGTAATCTGCAGGAGTAGCGGCAACATTTTGGCACTACTCCTGCACAGTACATCAATAGCGTCACATAGAATGATGCTATTGCCCCCTACCATGCACCATGGTGCCGCAGTATTTTAAACACAGTGCACACATTGTGGCAGTAGGGGAGGCACTGGGAAAGTCGCGCTGCACTTGGTGCATCACCACTTTCCATAAATCTGCCCCATGTGTTTGTGAATTTTGAAGACACCACATCATTTTCTAGCATGTTTGCTGAATGATTTGAAGGCCAAGTAATTTCAGGGCTCGGCACATGCATGGGCTGTTAGAGCCAGAGCAGACCCTTGGCTCAAACTCTCTGTTACTTGTTTGTTTGCTTGTCTCTTCTGAGGCCATCAGGCTGCTGGACAGTCTAATTATTTGCTGCAGACCAGGCTTTGTGGATAGCTCAGAAAACTGACTGCCAGCGCAATAAAGCGGGGGTGCCATCCCACACCAGCCCATGAAGATATGCCCCTGCCAACTCTCCTGCTTTTCTTTTTAAACTTGTATATAGCCCTTCTGTAGCTGCATAGCCAAAGGATTCCCGTCTACTCCTGTTTTCAATAAAAGCAGAGCTTTTAATTAGGTTCATGGATTTGCAAGAAACCTATCCACTTCTTGCAAAAGCAAAACACTTTGAACTTCTGACCTTCATTTTGCCCCTCCCATCACGCACTGCTGAATAAAATGAACCAAACCTAGTACAAACCACAATTCAAACCACACCAGTGAAATGAGTGAGACTTAAAATGTGTTAGTAAGTATCACTGCTTCACTTTCAACTGTATGCATGCCCAGTAAAAACTTTTGTCACATTCTAATCGATGAACAGTATTTTCTGATTTTGTATTGAGTTGTCACCTTGATTCCTACCAAGAATGCCATTCTGTAGGCTCAGCCACCAATGCCTCTTGTCTTATGCACAGCCTCATCAGAGGAACCAGGAGCGGTGCACAGGCAGGCAAAATGGGCAGGCTGAAAGTAAATATCAGGTGCCCTACTGGAGCAGTCTACTGGCATACACAATCTCTGTGTTGCCAACAATGCTACTTTGCAACTGCACAAATACGTTTTTTCAGCATTCTGTACACCTGAAAACTGCCCTCATAACAAGTGATAGCCCTTCTGTCCTTATTTGGTCTTTTAGATTTAACTTATAAGGGGACACATTAGAGGTTCAATAGACCTTTAGACTGCGCTTAGAGTGATTCCACCATAAGTCCCTGACCCAATGTAATCACAACATCATCATCAATAAACCTCCTCAAATACTCTTTTTAGTCAGTAAACTTTACACACCATGACCCATTTGGATACGAATAACCACACCTTTATTTAAAAGTTAGAAAGTTTATTTCCCTATATTAACAATGCTAAGGTCACTTAAATTAATCTCAACACCAAATGATAAGCATGTATGAATAACACCGGTTGACCAAACCTTCTAAAGAATCTCAATTTAGCCAAAGCATTGATAACCAAGCATTTGAGAGTAACAGTACAAATTAATAGCAAGAATAATGGCACAATAGAAATAGCATACATCTAGATTCAACAGATGAATAACATCAATTGTTTCTTAATAGCAAGTTAACGTGTCAGAGCTCCCTAACTAACCTTTTGATTAAAAAAGCATGTTTAGGCTTCATGCAAAACCATTTAGTTAAAGTTAATTTGGAAAACATCTAACTATGGCTCTATCAAATTGCGGTTGGTTCCTAGAAACAAAGAACAAACCGATAACATTGGCAGTAGCATTTTGTTATACCTCTCCTTGCATGGATCAGCAAGCCGCGATTCGCTTTGTCAGTTGGGCATAATTTCGGTCAGCAACACGGGGACTCTAAACTGTCTGAACCCTTCAAGGATCAATATCTAGGGGATCAGCATTCAGCATTAGAAAGCTTAAGCAATAAAGTTAAAGATAGATAATGAAGTCATAAGGAACTGTTCAGCTCCTCAAACAGAACCACTATTGGGAAAGTCAAAATAGAATGAGTCTCTCTTCCCTCGGTGCAGTCAGGATGATCTAGAATTTCCTAAAGAACTTCCCATCTTTGTCATTGATCAGATTATCATACGTTTACAGCTAATCAATAGAAATAAAAACCCACATGTAAGATATAACTAAACTGTCTTTCACATGTGGATGCATGGTTCCTCCTCTCCTGTTCCCATCGTCCGATTCGTCAGGTATCTTTCTTGTTGCTTCCGTTGCAGTCAGTGCATCCATTGTTGGTTCCTGTGAACATCGCTGTCACACGCATCAAACTATACAAAGTACCAACTCCTAATACAAGACATTCTAGCAAGCAGTTCTCATGAGAAAATTAAAGACATCTGCAAAATGTTTGGTCGGCAGGGTTGTGCCCATTAGAAACGGCAAATCTCAAGTCGTACATTTCCCAGTATTTTATTAATCAATGCAACTTAATATGAGGTTATGCAGACTAGGCCCAAACCTTGCTAACTTTAGGCCGATAATATTTTTAAGCAAATACATAGCATATAATCATTATTCTAACCTATTACTATAATTTTCTAAACGTGTGCACTTCAATTAATAATAATACGCATTTAATAAAGACATAACGTATTTCATGGCGGTCACTCAAGTGGGCAGATTTTCCAAAACACACATTATTTTCTATGTTAGTCAAATTTTATGCAGATTCTTAACCCATAACAAATATAAATCATTACAAATAAATTCAGGTTTCACACAAGTATGGTCCGTTTGTCCTTCAGGATCTGTTTACCCCTCTTTATAAGTAAACTGTGCCGTTAGCCCTCTAGTCAAAAGTACCATAGCTATCTCTGGCTTGCTTTTCCTCAGAGCCACTAGGCCACTCATATCATACTAATTCTCATTCTAATGAATACTCTGGGTTCCTCTCTATTTCTTGCTGCAAGAAATTGGGTTACTGGTTGGGGGTTTGGGAAACCCTGCTCAAGTAGCAACCACAATTCTTGTCAGGGTGAGGCACAGGCAAAGACCAAATTATCCTGTGCTCAAGCCTCTGGTAGCTAGGCACAGAACAGTCAGGCTTAACTGAGAAGCAATGAGGAAAGTAGCTGTTGAGCAGTTCAAACAGTAATAGAGCAAAAATACAATATACAAACAACCCACACCTATTTAGAAAAATGTAATAAATAGATCAAGACTGACCACAATGACTAAAATCCAATTGGTAGAACTAGAGATATGCAGTTTCAAAGATTTAAGTGAAAATAGTACCAAAAATACAAAAGCTCCAATCATGGCTATCTAGTCATGCGGGACCAGGAGAAAGTCGCAAAGTTCAGGCCAACTGCAATGGACCACGGGTCAGATAACAGTAAAAGGTCAGTCCTGCTGAAAAATTGCCTTCTCAGTCCAGCACGAACAGTCCTGTTCGCTGTGGAGGGAGCCTGAGGAGCAGAGAAGCATTGCAGACGGTTGTCAATGAAGCACGAAGGATGTGTTGTCAACGCAAGTGGGTGGGATGAAGCTTCGAGGTGTCACTCCCCATGAGCATTCAACACTGAACACGAACAGTCGGCTTGACAGAACTTCAAGTTAGTGGGCTGTGTGAGTGACAAGGTTGCAGCACCACAGGGCTCGTTTACAAAGTAAAGACCTCAAAACTTAGTTTCAGCTTCTCTGAAGCCAGAACAGGGGTCCAGGACCTGAGGGACATCACCTGGGGATCAGGGGCTGATCCAGCTTGATCTGGGTACTATTTCAGGTAATTGTGAGCCTTTTATTTCCCTGTGGCTCAGAACAGGAGGCCCCCAGACTAGCCTTTTGAGTCATCCTGGGAGTCCTGGGTTCAGATGCCGGTCTAATCCCTCTGACTTCAGGCAGGAGGACAGCAGGGCAGCAATTCAGCATGGCAGTAGTTCAGCAGGGCAGCAATCCAAGAGACTAGCAGTCCTTTCAGCAGCACAGCAGTCCTCCATCCTGGCAGAGTCGCCACAGGTCCAGAAGTGTACTGAAAAGTTGGTTTTTGAAGTCTGAATTTTATGCCAAGTGCCTCCAAGTTCTGAAGTGGGAATAGCTTCCAGAGGTTTCCCTGTGGAGGCAGAACACAGCCTATTCAAGTGTAAGTAGGGCTGTGCCAGGCTCCACCCTCCATCCTGCCAGTGATGGCCCATCCAGGCACATCTAAGCTCTCTATTGTGTGGCTGTCTAGGAGGAATACACAAATACCAACTGTCAGCTACACACAGGCATGTGACACAGAGACAGGCTACAAACACTAAATGGCTGATGCAGGAAAATGCCAACTTTCTAAAAGCAGCATTTTCAAAAAGGTCGTTTAATATCCAGCTTAACCATAGGAGAGCATTTTTCTTTTTAATTCCACATATACCAAACATGCACTGTTTATCTGTTCTCATTTAGAAGCTATCACATATTAAATATAATAAGGGAACTCCAAGGTAATCCTATGAGAGAGGTGGCCCTTGCTGTAGTGAAAAACAAATGTAAGAGTTTTTCACTACCAGGATATGTGAATGTTAAATGTACTTGTCCAGCTTTTTAAATACACTTCACCCTGCCCTTTGGAGTGTCAAGGCCCTACACTTAGGGTGACATATGCATTAAAAAAGAAGGTTTGGGCCTGGCAAACGGTTTCTTTTGCCAGGTCGAAATTGCAGCTTAAAACTGCACACTTAGGCTGCAATGACAGGCCTAAAACATGCTTAATGGGTTACTCATGTAGGTGGCACAATCAGTGCAGCAGACCTACTAGTAGCATTTAATTTACAGGCCCTAGGCACACGCAGTGCTGTTTTACTAGGCACTTACAAGTTAATTTAATATGCCAATTGGGTATGAGTGAATTCTACCCTGTTTTAAGAAATGAGCACAAGCACTTTAGCAGTGGTTATCAGTGGCAAAGTCTACAGAGTCCTAAAAGCTAACAAAAACGGGTTCAGAAAACCTGAAGCTGAAAGCAAATGTGTAGGGATGACCCTGCAGAATGGGCCCAGTTCAACACTTGCCAAATGATGGACCTCTCACCTACAGTGTAACTCATGACTGAGAAAACAGTGAACAAAATGTTGGAATGTCTATTAATGTTGAGACAATCAGAATTGATGGTTTGGGGGACATGAAAAAAAAACTACAGCAAATGATAAAAAATTTAACATAATTAAGCAGGTGACAGGGATACACGAGTGGACAGATGACTGTTGCTTCGAGGAGCGGCGGACACCAGAGATTACAATTATTTGTTAAGACTTATATTATTTCTATGGGGCAACAGAGCCGACCTACCATTGGAAAAAGATACATTTCCTGAGAGTAATAGTCTGCTTGTTACTCTCACATAGACTGAAAATAATTAAGTTAGATAAACACACTATCACTGTTAGAACCAGACCATCAATGTAGAAAGGGAATTGCAAACCATTCACTAAAGTGGCCAACTGGTTTTCTTCTGCCATACATTCCTTTGATCTGTACCTTCTGTTTGGCTATATTATTGTCCCTCTTGTACAGCAAACTCATGCAGAGTTTGCTGTACAAGAGGGACAAAATCTATAAGTTGATCCACCTCTACATGCCTTCTTCATAATAAAGGAGCAAATGTTCAGGTAGACAAGATGCTTTGCCCCGGATCAATGATTTGATGAATTGCAGAAGCCTAGATCAAAACCAAATGTCCTAATGCTGAGGAAGCAGGCTAGCCACTATACTAAATATATTCACAATCTTTTACCCACTGATGTCAAAAGAAACAAGGATACATTTGATGTGTGGTAATATTAAGGGTGGGCACAATGTGCAGAGTTTTACTTCACGGGATTCCACAGAATTAACTAAAAACTCTGAGGTAATGAGCTCATAGATCAGCTTGGAGCCACCAAGTTCCTCAGCATGTTTGAATTAACATCTGGGAACTGACCGATTGCCTTGACCGAAGGCGCTAAAGAGTGGTCTGTGTTCTTGACCTCTGAAGGGCACTACCAGTTTCGGGTCATGCAGGGTCATGCCCTTTGAATTAGAAAAATGCCCCTGCCACCTTCCAGAGGTAGGTCAACCAGGTCCTGGCAGGGTTGGAGAACTTCAGTACCACCTACCTAGATGGCATTGCAGTCTTCAGTTCTAGCTGGTAGGACTACCTGTGCCACCTCCAGGAAGTGCTTCGGTCTCTGCAGAGTGCAGACCTGACTATCAAGCATGGTAAGTGCCATATAGGGCAGGGTTCAGTGGTCTACCTGGGTCACCAAGTGGAAGGTGGCAAGGTGCAGCCCCTCCAGGCCAAAATTGACTTGGGAACCCCCAAGACCCAGACAGAGGTAAGGAGCTCCTTAGGCCTCATTAGTTACTACAGAAGATTTGTCAAGGGATATGGCACCATTGTTGCCCCCCTTGAAAGAGCTGGCTTCAAGGAAGAAGCCACATCTGGTGATCTGGACAGAGGCATGCCAGACAGCTTTTGACACCCGGAAGGAGGCCATGTACACAGCACCTGTGCTTAAGGCCCATGACTTTTCCCAAGAGTTCATTGTACAAACAGACACCTCAGAGCCAGGTATACGATCCACACTTTTACAGCCAAATGAAGAGAGTCTTGGATCAGCCTGTGGCCTTAATCAGTAAGAGGCTACTTCCCAAGTAACAGAGATTGAGTGCAATACAAAGAGAAGCCTTTACTCTGGTCTGAGCACTGAGGAAGCTAAGACCAAACCTGTTTAGTACTCACTTCTGGGTTCAGACTGGCCATAGACCTCTCAGGTGGTTAATGCATATGAGGGGTGAGAATCCCAGACTGTTGAGGTGGTCCATCTCCCTACAGGAAATTGACTTTTACAGTGGAACACCATCCATAAACAAACCAAGCCAATGCTGATGGCATGTTCTTCTGCCTTAGAGAAGAGAACCCTTAAGAGGTTTGGTAGCTTTCCCTACTTTCAGCTGGGGGGACACTTGCTAGAACTGTCATCCTTAGCATGGTTTCCCCTGACTTTTCTACCTTCAGACCTCCTGTTCTGTGACCTCATTTTTGCTTACTTTACGATTCTGGGAAATTTACTACTGCTAAACAGCACTAAAGTGCACATGCTTCTGCTTAAAATATGGTATCATTAAGTTATCTACAATTGGCATATTTAATTTACTTATACGTCCCTAGTAAAGTGCACTACCTGTGCTCAGGGCCTGTAAATTAAATGCTAGTTGGTGGCCTGCAGCACTGATTGCGCTACCCACTTAAATAGCCCTTCAACATGTCTCAGACCTGCCATTACAGACCTGTGTGTGCAGCTTTAAGGTGCCATGTTGACCTGGCAAGTTAACCCTCTTCCAGGCCCAATCCTTTATTTTTTAATACACATATGTCAACCCTACAATGTGCCCTGGCCAGCATAAGGGCACAGTGCAGTGTATTTAAAAAGTAGGACATACACTTTTAAATTTTACATGCCCTAGTAGTGAAAGACTCTTAAATCCATTTTTCACTACTGCAAGGCCTATGTCTCCCATAGGATAACATTGGGATTACCTTATTACATTTGATAAATATAATTTTCAATTGGAAAGGGATGTACCATCCAAGTTTTGTGCCTTTGGAAACACATTTTAAAATCACAACTTACGGTGAAGTTGGATTTTAAATTGTAATTCTGAAAATGCCACTTTAGCCATGTGGTGTCTTCTGCCCGTCCTTGAATACACATCTGGGGTGGATGACAGTTGGGCTTTGGGCATTTCCTATAGACAGCCACACACAAAGGGAGCTTAGGTGTTATTGATGGGCCATTCACCTCCCGATGGGCCATTCTGTGTAGGATGGGAGGGAGGAGCTGACACTCACATCTGAATAGGTTGTGTTGTGCCCCCACACAAAGTGCTGCATACCTCCTGTAGTAATCGTGGAGCCAGGGCAGGAAGGACAGAGTATCTGTGCACTTCAAAGGCATCTCTTTGAACTCTCACCCACTTCTAAGGCACACATGGGTATAAGTATTGAACCTCATACACCACCAACTCTGGACCTGTGAATACTCTGCCAGGAAGGACTGCTGTGCTGAAAGGACTGCCACTCTGCTGCACTGCTACTCCACTGAACCCCTGCTCTACGGACCTGCTGCTTGCTTTCCTCCCCACCTGGGAGTGAGAAGGACTGGACCTCCATCTCTCCATCCCAGAACCAAAGTGGCTGCAAGAACTTCCTGGCTTGCCTCCTGATTGAAGTCTCAGGGACATAAATGACTTCTAACACACCTGCTACAGCACCTGGACTATGCCAACTGTGAGTATTGCTCTGTCAAGTGGTGCCAATCCAGTCTGTGGCTCTTGAAAGTGGGTATAAAGTGCTGCTCTATTCAAAATCAACACATTGCAACCTGGAACTGATGCATCTCCATCAATGCTAACACATCATCGCTGCTGCGAGGATGGAGGCCATCACATTGGTGACAGCATGGCAGAATGATGATGATGCATCACCTCTCCTACACCTAACATCTCTCTTGACATCAGCACCAACAGTACTATTGCAGTGGGCCAAGGCTGGTCCCTGTATCCGACCCACACTCCATCGTGTTCAGCCTGAGATTTCAGATTTTACCTCATCTAGGGCAACCAGATAGCCTTGTTTGCCGCTTTATGCTTTTTAGCATTACAGTTCAGTTTATTCTTTAAAAATTAATTTCTCAATTTCTACTTATTTGAGTTTTGTCGGTTTGGTCTTGTTTTTTTCATTACATTAAGCTCTATTTGTGTAGTATCTTTTTGTGTGGTGTTTAAACTGTTTTACTCTTTGAAGTGTTGAAGAAATACTTAACACACTGCCCTTAAGTTATGCCTGACTTCTCTGTTCCAAGCTACCAGGTGAAGAGCACGGGTTAAATTAGGGTGTTTTTGGGATTTACACCCACTAGGATTGTGGGTCCTGCTTGGACAGGGTGCACACCTCTGCCATCCAGAAAACCCATTTCTAACAGTTGAAAATGTAGTTTCAAATATACAAAGGTTTCCTGGCTTTATATGTAAAGATATGGTACCCTTACGTAGTCTGTGTGGGCTTTAGTTTATATTAACCAGCCAAAGTGTGCTAAAGGGCAGACAATTAGGTGGGTGAAATGGGATATATAATTTGCATATTACTATCCAGCACATTTTACAGTGTTAGCTAGTACATACCGAGCCTTTTCATAAATATTTACAGTAAATCACACATTTTCCATCACATGCAGAAACCAGAATTAGATCTAAGGTCGAAAGATATATTTTGGCGGAGGCAAGCCCCTTTCCAGATTATAGTGCTCACCTGCGGTGGATGATACATTGAATGGTGTAATACTTTTAAGAGTCTGCCTACTCAAGTCCATGCTGAATAAATGTGAATCTTTTGCTTCACCTCGTGATCAGAAAAGTGCATTCCTGTTCTCTCAGCATCAGTTCTTCTTGAAAGGGTACTAATTTGCTCTTTCTGTCTGTTCACGCTGCAGAAGTAACAACCTGCTTGAAGAGCGGGTTCCAGAGGGACATAATTCTGAAATAACAGTTTTCCAAGTACTGCTTTAAGGGCTGGTACTGGGTAGGCAGCTCCCTAATCACCGTGCTTATATATTAAGAAAATTGTCTTTTGCTGGAGCAGAAAAATGGTGCTACAGCACAATGTGTGATCACCTAACTATTGAATGTATTCCAAGAGTTTGTTTTCGGAGCTTCTTTTAGAACAGTGGTTCCCAACCTTTTGATTTCTGCAGACCCCCAGTTTATCATTACTGGAACCCGGGGACCACCATTGAATCATTACTGGAACCTGGGGACCCCCACTAAACATTACTGAAAGCTCGGAACCTAATCTATTAATACCATTTAATTTTCCAAGCAGTCGCAAACCACCTGAGGAGGCTTTGCGGAGTCCCAGGGATCCACAGGTTGGGAACCACTGCTGTAGAGCATTGACTTGTTAGGCTCTATGGGGGTCATTCTGACCTTGGCGGTCCATGACCGCCATGGCGGAGGGCGGCGGAAGGACCGCCAACAGGCTGGCGGTGCTTCCATGGCGATTCTGACCGCGGCGGTAAAGCCGCGGTCAGAAAAGGGGAGCCGGCGGTTTCCCGCCGGTTTCCCGCTGGCCCAGGGAATCCGCCATGGCGGCGCTGCTTGCAGCACCGCCATGGGGATTCCGACCGCCTTCCCGCCAGCCTGTTTCTGGCGGTGTCCACCGCCAGAACCAGGATGGCGGGAACGGGTGCCGTGGGGCCCCTGGGGGCCCCTGCACTGCCCATGCCACTGGCATGGGCAGTGCAGGGGCCCCCTAACAGGGCCCCACAAAGATTTTCACTGTCTGCTTAGCAGACAGTGAAAATCGCGACGGGTGCCACTGCACCCATCGCACCCCTTCAACTCCGCCGGCTCCATTCCGAGCCGGCTTCATTGTTGAAGGGGCTGTCCCGCTGGCCCGGCCGGCGGTCTTCTGGCGGTCGCCCGCCGGCCCAGCGGGAAAGCCGGTATGGCCGCCGCGGTCTTTTGACCGCGGAGCGGTCTTTCGGCGGGAACCACTTGGTGGGCGGCGACCGCCGACCGCCGCGGTCAGAATGACCGCCTATGGCTCTGATTCACAAAGACTTTGCTATTTATTACTCTTGTAGTATTCCTGAATTTTAGGAGTAAGCCAGGAATAACCCCAAGAGTAAAAGACACCCACTAATACAACGCTGTTTCTGGATCAGACCCAATACTATGACTATATTGTGCTTTAAAGTGAACGTTTGTCCTCAAATTTCAGCTACAATGTGAAATATGGGATCAGTATACTCCACCTGATCAACACACAGCTCGCACAGTAGCATAGTTTTAAATTCCACTCAACAGAGAACTATCAAAAGATGATATTTTTCCAGCCTTTAGAATGCACATGGTTCTGTACATAGAAGTTGCTAGGGTCTTCATGTGTTTTTTGATAAAATGAATACTGAGTTGTCCTTGAGCTTGTACTCTTATTCACTGAGAACAATTTGTGTACAAACTGTTCAGTGATTTCAAGTTATGATTACAGATGTTTTTGTTTACAGATTATATAGGGTTAGATACCAGCGTTATGGACCAGATAACATAGCTATGCAATGTGAGCACTCGCTGCTGAGTGCTACACATGATTTGAAGGTCATGGGTTCAATTTACAACAAGGTTATCACAGTGTTTCATCCTTGTGAGGTCCATAAAATGAGTAACGATTTCAAATGTGTAATAAAACGTTCTGTGTAAGTCTCATGGCTAAAATCGCTATAGAAATAACATATTTGTATTCTATTCTCTCTTGGATAAAACACTTAGGCCCATATTTATACTTTCTTAGTGCCGCTTTTGCGTCATTTTTTGATGCAAAAGCAGCACAAACATACAAAATACAATTGTATTTTGTAAGTTTGCGCCGCTTTTGCGTCAAAAAGTGGCACAAATGCAGCGCTAAAAAAGTATAAATATGGGCCTTACTTTATAAATAACAATCTAATATTCAATTCATCTTATGTGTCACAGGTCTGCACTTGATCCCATCAGGAAGGCGATTTCAATTTCAGAACTTCGATAAGTCAGAATCTGATAATTATGTTAATTGACTATTGTGATCTGGCATATCCCAAGGCATTTCTGCTAGAGCACAGGAACACAGAAAGAGAACGAAAATTCATTTGATGGTCACTAAAATAGAAAAGAGTTAGGATAGTCAGCGTATTACTACATAAGTATGAGTATCACCAGGTTTTCTTCTACTTGACACCCTCTATTTCCTTCTCTTGACTGTGGAAGTGATGCTATGCACATCTAGCTCATCTAGGTTTAAACTAAATAGTATTGTTTTCAATGAAAAACATAAAGCAATAGTTGCCAGGATACATTACAAATAATGCACTATGGCAGTACATAGTAAATAGATTAACAAATGACAAGCAAATAAATCCATAAAATAAATAGGTTAAAAATGACAATTAATCAAGTACAGGTAATAAATAGGTTAAAAATGACAAGCAAGCAAGTGTGGCAAGTATAGTCTGAGTGCAAAAAATATTCAAACATATCATTAGTCTACTACAACTTCTATCTAGCAAACAACAACAACTAACTCCCCCACCTACAGTTACCCCTTGTCAGTTACCCATTGCTAAACTGTAATATGCAGTGCACCACAGTGGCCAATATCTTCAAAGTTCACCACAGAAGTTCCGAATCCCACACAGCATGATCCATGCAAGGTCAATTATTATCACCCACCAGATCTTCTGAGAAATCATGGAGCTATTTGAGGAGTCCTTGTCATTGTTCAGGGCCAACAAGCAATCCACAATGTGTTCCCATGCTCTAGCCTTTTCAACCGTTCCCTACCCTCATTTCAGCTCTCAAAATAGCCCTCTCAAGGCCAGCCCAGTTAACCAGTTCTCTCTCGCTTTTTGTTATTTGAGGGTGTTAGACAGCAAACAGTATTAATAAAATGTGTCACTAAGACATAGGGCCAGATGTAGGAAACTCTTTGCGACTCGCAAACGGCAAAAAATGACGTTTGCGAGTCGCAAATGTGAGTTTCCAATGCAGAAATGTATTTTGCGAGTCGGGACCGACTCGCAAAATGCATTTCCGAATCGCAAATAGGAAGGGGTGTTCCCTTCCTATTTGCGATTCGCAGTGGTACGCAAATGGTGTCGCAGTTACCATCCACTTGAAGTGGATGGTAACCCACTCGCAAATTGGAAGGGGTCCCCATGGGACCCCTTCCCCTTTGTGAATGGACCACAAATAATTTTTTCATGGCAGGTAGTGGTCCAAGGGACCACTACCTGCCATGAAAAAATACCGAAACTAAAGGTTTCGGATTTTTTTTTAAGTGCAGCTCGTTTTCCTTTATTTATAAGCAGTCACGAACATGGAGGTCTGCTGACTACAGCAGGCCTCCATGTTTGCGAGTGCCCATAGTCGCTATGGGGCCGCAATTTGCAACCCACCTCATTAATATTAATGAGGTGGGTCTTTGCGACCCCATACCGACTCGCAGACGGTGTCTGAGACACCGTTCTGCATACCAAATAGCGAGTTGCAATTTGCGAGTCGGAAGGACTCGCAAATTGCAACTCGCTATTTGTTTTTTTGCTACATCTGGCCCATAATGTGTAATAACGTGTATTAAAAGGCCTAACTGAAAAATGTGTGTTACAAAAATAAACTTGTGGCTTGGAAAAGTGATTGCCATGGTGTCAGCTGCAATGAAGTTTGCTGTGAAATAATAAATGCTAAAGAAAATGTATTTTGATTAATCATAATTACATGTACTGACAAAAAATTATTATTAATATGTACTATAAAGCAAATGGTTTAAAATTATTAGAAATGTTTTATTCTTCGTGTTTAGAATTTGTTAAAAGGCCCACGTTTTAGTATTTTTCCAGAAACATGATGATTAAATGTTGGGCTAACTTTACAAATAATGTTTCATCAAACATCCTGTGTAACTTGCACGGCAGAAAATTCTGTCTTGTGCTCATGTTTAATTTCTTGTATTTCCTCAAGTTAACAGTTGCAACATTTACAGTAGGTCTTCTTATTTTTTTAAATGCAATTTTTGTACGGAAACTGCTGACCCGAGAGAAGAATGGAGTGATAATGTGAACCAGTCCTGGTTAGAGGATTAGAGAAAAGTTACATCTAAGGTGCAGAAAAGCCTGATTGGAATTGTACTAACCCACCTCGTAGTCTTGTCCAACAGAAGCTTAGTTAGTAACTTTTGGAACTTTAATATAGCAAAGCTTTAGGTGTTGTAAGTTAGTGTTTTTCTCTTTAGCCAAACATTACTGAACTGTTTCCCTTTCATGTCCTTATGCTGATTAATACAGACCTGATGTCTCTATGGTCGGCCGATGAAGACACTGCTGGCTGCCGGACCATTTAGGAGAGGTATAACTAATGTGCATTTGTTTTCTTTTTCAGTTTTCCCTTTACAAAATCAACCACTTATTTTAGTTTGTACCATAGTTAGGTGTTTTCCAAATTAATTTTGGTCTTATTTTTATTTTTGCATGAAGCCCAAACGTACATTTTGAATTAAAGTGATAGCTAGGGATGCCTGATCTAATATTTGATTTTGAATGTATATTAATTGATTTGGATTAATGCAACTGCACAAGCTACATGTATACTGTTTCGTTTCTATTATTCACTTAATTCTGTTGTTATTCTGTGTTGTTGTTTTGGAGTGCTAAATAGTAAATGCATTGGCAAGATTGAGATTCTTCAGATGCCTTGGACAGCCGTTGTTTCTGTATTTCTATCATTTGGCTTGCGCATCATTTACATGACTTTAGCATTGTTAATTTGAGGGCAATAAATGTTTAAACTTTACTAAACTGGTGTGGTGATTCATGGCCACCTAGGTCATAGTGTGTGTATAACTGACTGTCACCATATTGAATATGCTGATTATATGATGTTATATTTGTTGATAATTGGTTTATATTGCTCATTGGATGATCTAACACTCCTATCTGAGTCAAAAGATTTGAGTGGCCCTCTGAGGGTAGTAGATGTCACTGCCTTATTACGTGTCACCTAAGCCGATATAGGAGGTTACACACCCACAAGGGCCTAGCATAGACTTCCAATGCATTGTCATTTCTCGTTTTGCCAGAATCAATGCTAAGTCAATAAATCTAGTAGTGGTTTTCCTCCTTTTGGGACGAGGATATCACCCAAGTATTGTGTCAAAAGGTGTACAAGGGATTGCTGAATAAAGTTATTTCAGTAATACATCTTTTCTCTGTGACTTTTTGGAACTTTAGCAAGGACACTCCTGGACATCCATCCAGGATGATAAAAGCACAATGACGAAGTATGATGCCTAACGTAGGTGAGGACTTGGCATCATTTTACAAAGGTGTACTTTGAGAAGGAGTATCCTCCATTTATAATGTTGATAATGAGATGATGATGACGATTATTAATATTCCTTTGCAGCAGCAATTGACCTCAACTTCGCAAGGTAGAAGGGTTGTTTGTGTATATTAGTCTAATTGTTAAGAGTGAGCCTGACTCCTTGTAAAATTAACTCATCTTCCACTACCAGCCTTTGTTTGGTGTTTCTTTTCCTAAGTGTCTTAAATGTAACTCTTTTAGGACAGTTGCCTGAGGTTGCATTATATACAGGAAAATGGTAGGGAAAGTTATCTTGCTTTATATCTAAAAGCAGAACAAGAGGCTTTAGACTACATTTTATTCTGTCAAATATGCTGTAAAATGATTCAGTTCCAGAGAAATATATTGTGGTCATTAATGTGTAACCTTTGAATGGTGAATGTAATCAGAACTAAATTTGCAGCGTACAAATACATTGATCTCAAACGGCTATTTATCAGGTTAAATCAAAGTTATTATGTGCACTTTTAGCAGTTATTAAATATATAATAGTATTTGTCTGGATGGTGACAAAATGCATTTGGCTGATTTACCTATTAGTTGTGGAGTGCCCCACACTGTATACAACCTAATCACTCCTATTTAGCAACCAAAAAGATCCACACAAAGATTATGAGGTAAGAGAAGCGCTTCCTTGGATCTGCAAGTATTATCTGGTCTTGAGCAAGAACTAAGGAGGCCTTCACCTCTCAAAGGCAGTGGCAGAATAGATTCTCAACCAGCTGTGTGTGTTTTTCCTTTATAATTCAGGCGGGGTTGAGCTGAGGAGTATATGAGAGAGAGGAGAGGGTCATATGCCTAGAGCAGTAACTCACCATCTTTCATTTTTAGTGCAAAGGGGCTCTTTCAAATATTTTGAACGTAGTGCCTTTTCCCACAGCAAGAAATGCACCGGACTATCACAAATATATGAGTGGGATGCATCAGAGGTATTTTAGGTGTAAGATGGGGAAATAGCTTTCTCTGCTGATCTGAACAAAAAGTCCCGTTTATCCACCAGAGAACTGTGAGAAGAGCCATCCCAGTTTCTTTCTTCAACCTTGTTCTCCAGAACATGTCCCAAAATCTGCAACAGTCAGTGTCCTGCCTCTGGAAACTATAGGACATTTTGGCAATCTTTCCTGAGAACAGAGGCTGGAGGAAGTTACTCTAAGATGCAGAGGTGCTATGCGGCTGAAAAGATCCTGCCAGTTGCAGGCAGCTTCCTGCTGGAAGAACTTGTCCTGAAAAGCTTGAGTGATGTGAAGTTAATAAGGGTCTCAGACTGTTTCCAGCCAAGCCAATCAACCCTCAAAAACTGATCTTTGAGTCTTTGAGACATAGCTTCAAAGCCCGCAGCCTGTTGACACTGATTATTTGTGTTGGGTGCTGCTTCACAGCAAGGTTTAACCAACTGAATTTATTCACTCAAGCTGTTTGGTTGCACCCATTAATTGTATAATTTCTGACTTTTACTTACCCAATAGATTCACTGGTTACTTTCAACAGTTTTATTGCATTCTTCTTGAACATTGTTCCTGTTTTTTTCTAGTGAATGGTTTTTCTGTGGGACTGGAGTTAGAATAGTAAATCTCCCAGCCCTGCCCAATCCCCCAAAACATATGCACTTTCCCAAAAGTTTTGGGATTGGAATTGAAATAGTAAAACCATTCACTAATCCAAAATACATGCCCTGTCCTCCACATTGGTGAGAGGGGAATTAGAATATTAAATCAGACCCCTCAAACATATGCACACAAACATATGCTTTTTGCATTGTCATCCCCACTAACATGCTTCCCTACACTTTTTGCAATATGTTATTGCTGGTGTATAGATTCTGTTCATTGGGGCACTTCATTCCAGTGCCCAGTGAATGTTCTCTGGTCTCTAAAACATGTAGAACTGACTAATTTGTGATTGACATACTTAACTACCTAGAAATCCCTAATATATGGTACTCTGTATACTCAGTACTTAGAGATTATATGTTATCATTGGACTGCAGCACCTATTACACCACCACTAAAGTGACAAAGCAAAGCATGTCTTCAGGTATGTCCCTGCAGCCTGAGTATGCAGTTTCAAAACTGCAAATTCGACCTGGCAAAATAAACCCTTTGTACAGGCCTAAACCATTAATACTTTTTGACTTAATTTTCATATATCCTGGCAGTGAAAAATGTGTAAAGCTGTGTTTCACTTTGGCAAGGCTGTTTCTCCTATAGAAAAGCAGTATTTACATTATAACAATTTATAATGTATAAATTTGGTTTGGAAACAGCTTGACCCTTGATTCAAGGACTAACATTAATGGGAATTCAAAATCCAACCTGATGGTAAAGTTGGATTGAAAATTACAAAAGTATACAAGAGTATTTGAACTAATCTTAGCCACTGGTAATCACTTGGGGCCTCTTTCCAACTCATCGGTATTTTTTACACCATGCCACCTCAGTTTGGAACCAGCCATATGCAAATTAGTTTTGTTTCTCCTCCAACAGGATATAATTGATGAGCCCTAACTTGGGCCAAACCGGTCCTGGTTTACTTGTTTTCCATTTTAGGGAGGCTTGACCTGGGAGTAACAGCTTGACTGTTCCCACTGGAGCAGGGTCAAGACTGATTTGCATATGGCTGGGTCCAATCTTAGTTTGCATTGTGTGCAAAATAACAAGGGGCTGGGATGCGACCTGAGTGATTATGAGATTAGTTCAAGCATTCCACCCAACCCTTTTTTATACACTTTACATTTTGAAAGTTGGCTTTTTCCTGCCTAAAGAGTCCAGTAGACCTTTCTGAGATAATCCCCATCTGTCACCTGGCAGCCCGCTGGCAGGTATGAATTGCTCTTAGTAAAGGGAACAAAATTACCCTGTCTGGGAGGATGTGTGATGTCCCCACAACAGGATGGCCTAGGGGAGGTGGTCACCAACTGTACAAGTTTTAAAGGCGCATCATCTGTCACAGGCAGATATATCTCACACCTAGGCTGGCCAATACCATTGTCTAAGTAACCAGCTTGACAGCAATCCCTGTATGGGGGAAACTTTTCCTAGAATTGGTGTGCTGTGGGAGTTTCTCATTTCCATAGACACGCACCAGGGGTGCATCCAGAACTCCTACCAAGGGAAGAAAGATTTTGCCATGTTGGATTTAGCAGAGCAGGACACTGTGGGATTTCTTAGGGCCAAACCCCCCAGGAAATGATGTCAAAGTGCCTATGGGAAACTTTTCAAATTGTTTAGATAGTCACCTCTGCCCACAAACTATGCCAGTGTAAATGTGTCATTACTGGATACCTTCTTCAGAAAACTGCTTAAATTAAGGAAGATCAAAAAAGAACTGCACCTGTTGAACCCTGACCTGATAAAGAGAGCTAAACCAACTGTAGCCTGTGAAGAGGGAACCCAAGAGTTATACCTGCTGCTACATGTACTCAGGACTGAAAAGTGAACCTTAAGAGCTAGCCTCCAGTTGAGCTAAGGGGTCAGGAAAAACTCCCAAAGCCTACCATCATTAAGAGCCCAGCTGATCAGGTCCAACTGGTCTTGCCATGGACTCTGCTGGTGGTATC
Organism: Pleurodeles waltl; assembly: GCF_031143425.1. Classification (NCBI taxonomy): domain Eukaryota; kingdom Metazoa; phylum Chordata; class Amphibia; order Caudata; family Salamandridae; genus Pleurodeles; species Pleurodeles waltl. Next base: position 193,485,117 of record NC_090447.1, read on the forward strand.
CCCTCAAGTGAGTCCTGACCCCCAAGTGATGTCCCTAAAGTCCAGGGCACTTGGATACATGTTAGAGTGCACTCCTCCCACCTAACCCTAAAAGGTGGGACTTAGGGGGTTATTACAACTTTGGAGGAGGTGTTAATCCATCCCAAAAGTGACGGTAAAGTGACGGATATACCACCAGCCGTATTACGAGTCCATTATATCCTATGGAACTCGTAATACGGCTGGTGGTATATCCGTCACTTTTGGGACGGATTAACACCTCCTCCAAAGTTGTATAACCCCCTTAGTCTCTTTTTTGAGGATTTTTTCCAAAAGAACTAAAGACTACCACTGCTGAACCACCACCTCTGATTGTTCATTGCTGGTTGAATTCATATCAGTTGTTTGCCTGCTAAAAGAACTTTGACTTTCATAAAGGTTTCACAATCCAAAGGTCAAAATCTTCTCCAGGATACGACCCGGCCAGTGAGGGACCTTCCCTGCTCGCACAGTTTGAATTTCTCCCACTCGGATCTTTCCCGCCAAAAGCCAACTACTTCACTGAGGCTTCATCATATGGCTGTTTGGGCTTGGGGAACCTTTTCTCAGCAAAAGCCTATTGCCTTGCCCCGCTGAGGATCTTCGACTTCCAAAAAAGTTTCTAAATCAGAATGACAACCTTTCCATCGGACCAAACCTGGTCCCTGTCTCTGCCCTGCGTTCCTTCATGGTTGGCATTAACATTTCACTTTGACCAATCTAGCACAACTAGATACCCGCACCTGGCACTTTGCACATTTTGGTGTTAGAAATATCTGAAAATTCGTTCCCTACAGCTTATTTTTGTCATTTTTATGTCTGTTTGAGGAATGTTTTTTTTTCTCCATTTTTATCATCATCATCATGATCATAGATCTTTATTCAGATTTATATGAATCCATAAATGAGTAGAATATTATAATACAGTACATTGGGTCACACAGATAAATATGTTAAAAAACAGATACAAAATATCAATGTTAAAAAAAAAACATTCTTATCCTAAAGAATTTTCAAGATATTAGTTGTGCACTAAATCACAAAATTAAAAAAAAAAAAATGAATGCCAACATATTGCGTGTGATCATTAATTTATATCTCCTCCTTCAGTTATCATCATTCCAGAGGCACATAAAAGCTGGTTCCAGAATTCGATTTCTTATACTAACCTTTCTATGAAGTGCAAATGAAAAAATGGAAACCGCATAGCATATACCAGTGCCCTCAAATATACATATATAAATAAAAACATCCTGGCAATGAGTAAAACACATCAATAGAAGAAATAGTCCCAATAAGCGTATTCTGATGTATTTATGGAGCAGAATTAAATTCACCATACACTAATAGGCTTTCCAATCACACAGGCTTTAGGGAAGTATCCCCGAAACCAGAATACATTTAGTAAAACAAGATGAATATGTTAAAATTCTACATTTTCACACCATCACCAGGTATTTTTTTTAAAGGCCCCTAAGGCAGCCTCCTCGGCAGGCTCAGAGACCATACACAGGTAGTGAAAAGCAGGTCGACATTGCCGGAACCCAAGAATTTTAAGGAAAGGGAACAAATACCTGAGCCTGAAGGGTCCATAATATTTACAAAAGAGATTAAAAGCATCAAGGTTTGTAAAGAGGAGTTATCACAAGGGCATTCCAAAATTCGGTTCGGGTCAAACTCCCCTAAGGGAAAAAACAGATTACTCGTAAAAGTGCCCAACCTAAACCTAATCAGAAGTGTTCTATCCCAAACATTATCAACCTGGAAGTGATAGGGGTCAATATCCTGGCAAGTCCTATGCATTATAATAGATCGCACTAAGGGCTTACTAAGTTCCAACACCTTTCTATCTGCAGCTGCTAATCTCAAAAATTCTTTCTTAACCTAAGCAGACTCCTGCTTGTCCAGCAAATGAGGGGATGTAAACAACTCCGACCTGCCTAGTCAGCTTGCAGTGGCCTTGATATAACTTAGCCATGGGATTTTGTGGCCCAAATCACATGACAGGCAGTCAGACAGCCACAGTAACATAGGCACAAGCTTAATACAATCACCCACAAAGCCTAGGAAAAATTGACGGCTACCCAGTCCTACCCCAAGCAGGCATCTGTATGCCGATTACAACAATCTCAAAACCCCCATATGGATGCCTCAAAGGTTAGAATAAGGAGACATCTAAGCTTAAACACCACTATTAAGGGCTGTATTGGTTTCTTTCCCACTCCAGATGCCAGCTCAAAAACAGCCACCACTGAAGCAATAAAGTGGGAGCATCTCTTATAAGTACCGGGTAACCAACTTCCCTTAGAGTCAAAGGTTAACCCCAGGTATGAGAACTCCTTAACCATAGTAATTAATTGTCCCTTTATCAACATTGGCCCAACATTCCATACTGGCCTGCCACACACCATGTAATGTGTTTTTGAAATATTGATGGCCAAGTTTAGGTCGTCCACAAACATGACAAAGGAGTTTATAAGGCACCTTGAACCGTTGGGGTTCGAAGAGAGCAGGGCCACGTCATCGGCAAATAAAAGAAATGGAACCTGCTTTCCCTTGACTTTCAGAGAGTCAGTGCCCTGGTGTACTGAAAAAGAGTGTAAACCATAAATATATAAAAGAAGAAAAATTGGGGCTAATACACATCCTTGTCTCACACCCCTTTGAAGATAAAAGGAGTTGGTGCATTCACCATCTAATCCATCCCTTACTGACGCATTAACCTTCTCATGCAAGACTGTTAGAAAGTCAATGGTCGAGTGAGGCAAGCCCAGTCCAGCCAATGTTTGCCAGAGTTTAGAGTGATTCACCTGATCAAAGGCACTACTGGTATCCATAAATGCCAAATATATAGCTCCATGTTTAGCAATTATGTATTTCACAACCACTAGGTTTAAATTTAAACATTGCTCTTCGGTTCCTAGGCCCTCCTGAAACCCATATTGTGTGAAACTAAATATATCATTCATTTGGGCCAATCTTTCAATTCTATGGAGAATAGCTCAGCCTAGAATCTTAATGACGAGTTCAGTAAAGATATCGGTTTGTAGCATCTAGAATCCATTTGTTGCCTTTTTGAAAAACTGGGACAATACAGGCTGATTGCCAAGAAGCAGGTATTTCCTCAAGGACTGCAGCATTGAGAATGTTGGTAATGATGGGGGCCCATATATTGATATTCTCTTTATACAAATCCATCTGTACTCCATCAGGACCTGGAGCGTTCTTCGAAGGACTTTCCGCAATCGCCTCCTCCACCTCTTCTAAAAGAAACCTAATATCCAATGGCAAACTGGGGACACATTCACTCCCAACCTCCCCTCCATTGTATTCATAAGAGTAAATGCTACTAAAGTGATTGTACCAACAATTAGAAGGGATATTAGATCCTAGACTCTCAGAAGGCACTACACAAGGATTCAGTGTTTTCACACTTTTCCAGAAGTCCAAAGCATTCTTACATTTGCAAGCCTGCACACATTCTCCCACGTCTCCTTCTTAATCTCCTGCTTCCTTTTAATAGTAGCTAGTGTGTAATCTCTCCTGCCAGCAGCCACTAGGAGCTTGCCTCTTGGCTTCTGCAAAAGGGTCACACGCAGTTTCTTATTAATGGCCACGCAGGTACTATGAAACCACCCTGGGTGGGAGTTCTTTACAAACTTCCCAGAGTGGTTAATCAAATCCCTTACTGAGCTATTCAGATTTTCAAATGCGACTAGAATGTTGTGTGCCAGAAAACTGTCAGCCAATAAAATATCCACTACTGGGCTTTAATTGGACTTTATCAAAAGGACAAGAGAGAGGGAATCTGTACCCTATGCCAACTAACCCTAAACCCCTCATTTTTAATAATTAGGCCGTTTGGCCCAGTTAATTTATCTGGTTGAATATAATACAGCATGTCCATGGCTATCCATAGGGACTGATGATCACTATGCTTGTTTACTATTACACCCCCAGACGTGAGAAGCTGTCCCAGATCCCTAGTGATAAAGATATAATCAATCTCTGCCCCTGTCCCCAGCCTACGACCATGGGCTTCTGTGTAAGTAAATCATGAATCTTTTTAATTATGTTGAATAATTCCAGGTTGGGGTCACCTTTAAACGGCCCCCCCACATCATCACTAAAGTAGTTATCCTTCAAATTAAAGGGGTCTACTAAAGTTAAGTTGGCACATAATTAAGCGCTAAAATCCCCACCTCCTATAACATGGAAATCATTAAACATATAACCAGATATCTTCTTAAGGACGTCTATTGCAAGAAATAGTACATCAATCTGACACCCTATTCCACAGACACATTTATCAAAAAGGACTACCCACCTGGGTGTCAAAAAACCACTTGTACGGCCTTATCAATCTTAGCAATTCTTATAGGGGTCACCAAACGTCCCTTAGCTCTCCGCCTAGCAGCTTTAGTAGCAAGGAAAGAATAAAACTAAACCATCCGAAATTATGTCCCACTGCATCCATGTTTCCTGCAACATGACTACATCAAACCTCGAGATGAAACTGAACCAGCCCTGATCTGCGAGTTTGGATTGATATCCTGCAATATTCCAGGACATGAGAAAGGCAGGAGCAGTGGTAATTACTACATTAGTAGAGGCAGCCCCGAGTTGTTAAATTCGTGGCTTTGACTAGCTATACAGTGAAATATTTTAGAATGCTTCCTTACATGAATAATTCTGTTACTTTCTCTTTTTATTTTCGCTTCATTATTCAGTCAATTTGCTAACGATTTTGATGGTCAGAAACCGACCTGCACCAATAAAAAAAATGTAACTCGAGTTGACACAAATTGTAAGTGCTCCACAGATTCAAAATGTTCTGTGTACGTATTTGTGCTGTTTGTATATATTTCACGCACGATAAATCTGGGAATGGGTTGCAAAAGGTCAATGGAAAAAGTATGAAAAAACTCACTAAATATGTATACGAAGACTTTTATTTGAGTGGTAATGATTAGCAATGAACAAGCTGGAAATTAGGTTTATGCTGTCATTGGAGTAAGTCTTAAAAACACTGATTGTTCACAAAATACAGAATAGAAGTAAATGATATTCAGATATTTTCCTTGTGCTTACCTGATGTATGTCAAACACTGACCAAGAGAAAATCGAAAAAAGTAGAATTAATGCTTTAGATATCAGTTAATAGTGAGATGCTTTCTCATGTTATTGTCCTCTTTTGTGGTGTAGAAATAATCCAACTTGTTTCTTATAGCACATTGCCACTTCTTGAATTGTGAACTTTTCTCTGGACAAAATACACTTATTCTCAAACATTTCCATTGTTTCTTTTTGCCTTAACACCAATATATATGGTGGAGATGCAAATGTACGTGATTCTCCACAACATGTGAATTTTGTGATCCTTGCATCTGAACTCTTTTACTGGTGAATTTAACATGTGACAAAAGAAAAACGTGCACGCACCATTGAAGACAATTCCTTACCGTCTAGATCTATGATGAAGCTTGTTTTAGATACAATTAATACTGAAGTAGTCACCATTTCTATTTACTGTAAACAAAGGTGTTAGTATTACTAGTTTGATGGTACTTGATTTTTAACGCCTCTGCTGCCAGGCCTTTTCCCCTCAGGTGCCAAGCCTCTCCATGTTTTACTCTGTAACTTTTTCCTGTGATGTCAGATGTTCAAAAGCAATATATTGTTACGTCTGCTGGACTCGTCTGGTTGTGGGGATATATATAGGGCTTGTAGGTTCATCAAGACCCCTAGATACTCAGAGCCAATAAAGGAACTGTACCTTGCAATGGGTTTTCATTCTATACCGCGTATACAGCAATTCATTAGGTGGAATGTAAAGAGTGAAAAATAGCTATCAAGGAAACCTTTGAATTTCCGAAATGGGCACAAGATAAGGTTTTGAGAAGCAGTGGTTTATTGCACATCTCTGAATTCTGGGGTCCCCATAATAGCATGTGAATTACATTGCATTCTCAAATAGATGTATTGTTTACAAACTGTCTTACATTTGGAAGGAAAAAATGTAGAGAAAGACAAGGGGCAATAACACTTGTTCTTCTATTCTGTATTCCCCCAAATCTCCCCAACAAAAATGGTACCTCACTTGTGTGGGTAGCCCTAATGCCCGCAACAGGAAATCTTGACATGTTTTTTGGAAAGTGCCTAGCTGTGGAGTTTGGCCTCTAGCTCAGCAGGCACCTAAGGGAAAACTACCAAACCTGTGAGTTTTTGAAAACTAGATACGTAGGGGAATCCAGGATTGGGTGACTTGTGGGGTTCTCACTAGGTTCTGTTACCCAGAATCCTTTGCAAACCTCAAAATCTGGCTAAAAACACTTTTTCCTCACATTTTGCTGATAGAAAGTTCTGGAATCTGAGAGGAGACCGCACATTTCCTTCCACTCTGCATTCTCCCAAGTCTTCTGATAAAAGTGGTACCTCACTTGTGTGTTTAGGCCTAGTGCCCATGACAGGAAACGCCCCAAAAAGCAACATGGAAACATATTTTTATATTGACAACTGACGTGTTTTTTGGAAAGTGCCTGATTGTGGGTTTTGGTCTCCAGCTCAGCCGGCACCTATGGAAACCTACCAACCCTGTTCATCTTTTAAAACTAGACACCAAGGGAAACCCAGGATGGGGCAACTTGTGGTGCTCTCACCAGGTTCTGGTACCCAGAATAGTTTGCAAACCTCAAAATTTGGCCAAAGAAAACAACCCTTTCTTCACATTTTGGTGATAGAAAGTTTTGGAATCTAAGAGGAGCCACACATTTCCTTCTACCCAGCATTCCCACAAGTCTCCCAATAAAAAATTGGACCTCACTTGTGTGTGTAGGCCTAGTGCCCGCGACAGGAAATGCCCCAAAACACAACATGGACTCATCACATTTTCCGAAAGAAAATACCTGTTTTTTGCAAAGTGCCTAGCTGTGGATTTTGGCCTGTAGCTCATTCAGCTCCTAAGAAAACCTAGCAACCCTGGACATTTCTGAAAACTAGACACCTTGGCGAACCCAGGAAGGGGTAACTTGTGGCGCTTTCACCAGGTTCTGTTACCCTGAATCCATAGCAAACCTCAAAATTTGGGAAAAAACACACCTTTTCCTCACATTTCGGTGCTGTAAAGTTCTGGAATCTGAGGCAGTCCACAAACGTCCTTCTACTCAGCATATCCCCACATCTCCCGATAAAAATTGTACCTCATTTGTGTGGATAGGCCTAGTGCCCGTGACAGGAAATGCCCCAAAACACTACGTGGGTACATCAAAATGATCAAATACAAAACTACCTGTTTTTGCGGGGGGCACCTGGGTTTCTGGTCATGGGTTCAGCAACCATCTAAGAGGTTGAAGAGAAATGCTTTGCATTTCTCTTCCGATCATGCTGGAAGCAGAGCTGCCATCAGCGTGGGATCGTGAGCTGATGTCATCAGACATCACTGGGGAGGTTGGTGGGAGGTCGGACATGGAAGGGGAAGCGATTCCCCTTCTATCCCTGCCCTAGGCCCTCGGGGGAGCGCTAGTGCTTCCCTCCAAGACCAGTAGCAGCAATTAATGGTTACGTCCGTTGCACCTCAGTGCCGCGCCACTGGACATAACCATTATTTCCCTGGTATCGAAACGGTTAACAAGCTGAGCAGGATATGACAAAATGTGAGCATTGACCTACTGATTACATATACTTTACCACAAGCTCTGGACTCTTACAGCCATCATGCTGGCCGTAGCAGGTGTTTTCTATACTCACTTTTGCAGGTGTTGCCATTAATGTCTATAAAGGTTAGTATTTTACTATCTGTCATAGAATTCAACAATGAGTTCTTGGCTCACTGAACTATCTTTGAGGCTTAAGCAGTTGCTATTAAAGTCACTACTGCATGTGTTACTGTTAATGGCTGGAAATTTCCATTTATAACATACTGGTTACAGAAATATCAAGTTGAGCTCTTCACTCGCTGAGCCATCAGACTGGCTATAGCAGGTGTTACTACAATTGACACTGCATGTGTTCCAATTAATGCCTTGAATAGTTTCTCTAGGTCAGTCATTTACCAGCATCCTGCCTCTTGAGGACATCATCATTCATTTCACCGACCAACAAAACCCATGGGCGCAGTGTCTGGGATATTTTGCATGAATTGTTCTCCAGCTGAGTTTCTACGGTCTCTTAATTTGCATCATTATTAATTATAGCCTGAAAACCTTGACTAGTGTTATTTTGTTGAAAAACAACTCTGTATAATGTTAATGCCACGATCATACTTGTAAATCATCACTTCCATGCAGTACTCAGTCATTTAAAACAAAAACATTGCACTTTCTGTTTCTGGCTGAAAACTAAATATATGTTCTACAACAGAGGCTGTTTTGTGTCTTTGTATTCTTGATTCAGTTTCGGGTTTAGAGTTTTTCACACAGTGGCATGCAAAATAATGACACCACACTACTAAAATTTGATGAGAGGCCTTGAGTTTCCCACCTCTCACAGATATCTGTTAGAAATGGGGTTTCTGGTTGGCTAGGGTATGTACCTCAGCCAGGCAGAACTTACCCACTCTAGTCAGGGCAAGGGAGTTACACGTCCAAGATAACCCCTGCTCACCCCCTTGGTAGCTTGGCACGAGCAGTCAGGCTTAACCCGGAGGCAATGCGTAAAGCGTCTGCACAACACACACATACATGTGACGCAATATTCCCACCACCAAGGAAACACAACACTAGATTATATAAAAATACACTGTATTGTACACAACGTAATTATTAGACCAACATCACATAACAGTACTATCCTGCTACCTTAGCAGTTGTCAGAACACGTTACACATTAATTACTCTGCAAACTAGCAGTAGTCACACATAACACACAGGTTACTCAGTATTCTGCAACATAAGCAGTAGTCAGGAAACACGTTATCACATTAGAACACTTGTCATAAGCATATCATAAAACGCCCATAGTAGGAACATTAGAAAACCTATGGCAAGTTAGGCAAACATATTAGCAAGTCATGCCCATAAAAGGAACATGTGCACACATATGTAAACACATCAAAGAACAGGTAGGCAATATAACAGAATTGCAAAGTCTGTTGAAAGAACTTTAACTCATAATCATATTGGTCCATTTTAAAAAGTACCTGTAAATGATGAAAAGGCACCTCCAGTGCCTAAAACAAAGAAGAAAGGGGCCCCCAGCGCTCCTCTGCGCAATGAGGGGGCCTCCTTGGAACCTTGGGGAAGAGGGGACGGCACGCACCCCCTCGGTATTGCTGTGGGGTCCCTCCTGGGGCCCGCGATCACTGGGGGCTCCCCCGGGCCTCCACCGGCCCTCCTGTGGGGGGCCCAGGTCACCCAATGGTCAAAGAGGGGAGGGGGGCGCCTCGCACCCCCTCCTTGTACAAAGGCGGGCCCCTCCGGGGGTCCCGCTACCGTCGGGGGTCTCCCGGGGCCTCCGTGGCCCTTTCTTGGAGGGAGACCCCTAAATTCGTGACTCCTGGCCCGCGAGGGGGCCAACCAGAGAGCCAGGGGCCAGGGCGAGCCTCCGGTGAGGCTGCGCCCGGCCCTGGCAGAGCAGGCGAGTCCTCCGGGACTCCTGCTAGTGAGGGAGAGGCGCAGCCTCTCCCTCGGATGACGTTGCGGCCCGGGATGGGCCTCTTGGTGCCCCGGGGGCGCCCTGAGAAGGGCGCGTCCCCCGGGAGCACGCTAGGAGCGTGCCAGCTCCGATTTCCTAAGAAAGTGATCCTTCCTGTGCCCCGGGGGGCACGCTCAGAGACAACCAACGAACCCGGCTGCGGCGGTGAACTTGGCAGCAGGGAAGCGCTCTTCAAGGCGCTAGGGCACAGTTTATGAGCCCGGGTTGCGGCGGTGATCCACTTTAGTAGAAACGCGCTCCAGGAAGCGCGAAGGCATAATTTAAAGCCCGGGCTGCGGCGGTGATTTCTTTTCATCAAAGAAAAGCGCTTTCAAAGCGCGAGGGCACATCGGCAGCCCCAGCAACACCAAGAATGCCTTTTTTCTCTTCAAGCATCCTGGGCAAAGATGTAGAAGATCGTTGCAGGGGTCAGGGGCCACAGCACCCTGCCCCTGGGAACAACTACACAAGAAGGAGCACAGGGCTGGTGGGTCGAGCCACAGGCCAGCACAAGGGGTGCAGATGGTGGCAGTTCCTCCTAGTGACCAGGCAGGTCACAGGTCAGCACAGCAGCAGCAGTCCATGGCGGTTTCCTGGTGAGTCCCTTCATCAGCGTTCTGTGTCCAGCTTCAAGTTCCAAGAATGTTCAAATTGTGGGGAAAATTCCCCTGTACTTATAGTCCATTTTTACAGTGTTTTACAATGCCAGGGAGAGGAGGTTCCAGCCAGTTACAACTGGTTCTGGGAGTGTCCCCTCTCTCCTTTCAGCACAGGCTCCAAACATCAGTGGGGGGTTAACGACCCTATTGTGTGAGGCCAGGGCACAGCCTTTACAAATGTAGGTGTGCCCCGCCTCTCCCTTCTCTCAGCCCAGGAAGACTATTCAGTATGCAGATGCACCTCGGTGACACCTCCACCCTTCCTGTGTACAGGCTGTCTGAAAAGTATGCACAAAGCCCCAACTGTCACTCTGCCCAGACGTGGATTGGAGTCAAGCTGCAAAACACCAGAATCATAAGCACAGATAAATGCGCACTTTCTAGAAGTGGCATTTCTGTGATAGTAATAAAAAATACACCCACACCAGTAAGCAGTATTTATTATCACCATCACAACCATACCAAACACGCCTACGCTAGCCCTCATAAATCAGACAATACCCCTACACATAAGGCAGGGCATTTCTAATGCAATCCTATGAGAAGGCAGCACTCACAGCAGTGAGACACCAAGTTAGGCTGTTTGTCACTACCAGGACAGGCCATGCAATATGGCACATGTCCTGCCTTTCTACATACATGGCACCCTGCCCACAGGGCGTACTTTAGGGGTGACTTACATGTAGTAAAAGGGGAGTCCTGGGCCTGGCAAGTAAATTTAGATGCCAGGTCCCTGTGGCAGAAAACTGCGCACACAGGCCCTGCGCTAGCAGGCCTGAGACAGGTTTGAAAGTCTACTTCAGTGGGTGGCGCAAGCAGCGCTGCAGGCCCACTAGTAGTGTTTAATTTACAGGCCCTGGGTATAGAGATACCACTGTACAAGGGACTTATAGGTAAATTAAATATGCCAATCAGGTATAAGCCAATCATACCAACTTTAGATGGGAGAGCACCTGCACTTTAGCACTGGTCAGCAGTGAAAAAGTGCTCAGAGTCCTAGAGCCAACAGCGAGAGGTCAGAAAAACCAGGAGGAAGGAGGCAAAAAGACTAGGGATGACCATGCGTATGGCCAAAAGTCCAACAATATCCATTAGCCTTGGGCTGAATGGGGCCCCCTAAAGGGTTATAGACCCTTTGAAGGGTTGCCCCACCCCTGGGTGGCAAGGGTTGAAGTTGCCTGTGCTACGCTCTTGTTTTCACTTGTGTTTGATAATATTTACTTACAGTGTTTCACCAGTAAATGCTTTATCTTAGATAATGTCACTGGATTACTGTGGCTGCAGCACCAGTACAAGTGCTTTCCGTTTTGACGGTGCACCATGTCTCCAAGCAAATCACGGTTTAAAATGATGCAGTGCTTGAAATGGGCAGGTATTCTCTGGTATTGAGTACCTGCACGTCTTCAGTTTAAAATGAAAAGTACCTGCACTTTTCAGCTCTGGATTGCTGTATTTCCATTCAAAGCACTGGACTGATGCATCCACAACCATCCTTAGAACACTCCCATGGTTCTACCACAAAGAGATTATAGAACTTCTATCAGCTATCACAGAACTCTAAAAAGGATCTTTCTTCTAACCCATCCACATCTACAAGGTGCAGTAGCAGCTGTGATTGTTCATCTGGCTCTGGATCTGGGGCAGGTTTTTTGGCTGTCCCATCAATGTTTCTCCTGTGGCCACCGGCTCAGCATCTGCTGTTGTGGAGCCCATGAAAAAAGGAGAAAGAGGTAAAGGAGTAGGCATTATCCACATTTATGTCAGGTGCTGGGTTAGATGTACATAATGGAGTCAATAATGGAGCACTTTATAGTCCCTACAGAAACAGTAAAGTAACCTTACCTCTGCTGCAGGTCATACCCAGCAGACCAAAGGGCAGGATCCAGGCTCGCCAAAGGGCCGGAAGAGGCATTCCTGGACAAGGCAATACCTTGCAGGCTGTGAGCATTGGCACATTGAATTCCACTATACTTTTTTCTCTCTTCTTTAGGGGGCTATTCTACCATGACCAGATGAATTTACTTTTGGATTCACAAAATGAGGACCCAGATTTTTCATCAAGCATTAATCAGTAACATAGACTGAAAAGATAGAGACAATCAATAAATCTATAGGTTATCCGAAAGACAGTAATTCATAAGACGTCTACAGGGATTTTTCAGGTGCGTCATACTTGTTGGAGGAACACAGGCACTGCAAGTAGGGTACCCAGGAACCAGATAATCTTGAACAGTTGTTCTCATTGTCCTATCTATCTAATGACGATCTATCGGAAACCAGGGTCAGTGGAATAGTGAAGTCTCTGATGCCAATTCAGATTCAAGGGTAACCCTGAAAATACTATTAAAATTCAGCAGTTTGTGGTCTATTCACAAACTGGATTTTGTAGTACTTTTAGTTGTACTACAACAGTACTACTAAAGTAATACAAAACACTATTACAAACCAACCCAAGGGTTTTTTTGCTAGGCCTGGGTGAAATGTAAGTTATGCTGGCGTTTTCACACAGTTTTGTGAATTTCACATTACGCTTGTTATTTCAAAATTCACAAAATTACACCAATCACACCACTTTGCATAATTACATGTCATTTGAGGTGAATGCACAATTTGCGTGGATAGAAACACCAGATCAAGGCTGTTGTTCACAGTGCTTTTCTTTAAATCGTCCTTCTACTAGAATGTAATGCTGGAGTGTGAGGCAGTGTGCTCCCTTTTTGTATGTGTCTAATTGAGGGCTCCCGTGAGCCTACTAGCTGACGAGCTCTGGTGAGGCACCTGTTCGCCTACTTAGTGGTACAAAAACCTGTGAAGATGTTCGGCGGCATTTCACGAAAACCCCTTCAGATATATTTTCTCACTGCTGATGATGGCAGAAAGCCAGAAACACGTGTCCATAGATACTGCACTTGCTGCACCTACTTAAGGTGAAAGACGTTTTGAAAAAAAATTCTATCTTTAAACCAAATTACTGGATTTACCATGATGCATATGGGCTATTTTATGCTGGAGTGTGAGGCAGTGTGCTCCCTTTTTTTGTGTGTCTAATTGATGGCTCCCATTAGCCTACGAGCTGACGAGCTCTGGTGAGGCACCTGTTCGCCTACTGAGTGGTACAAAAACCTGTGAAGACGTTCGGCGGCATTTCAAGCAACCCCTTCAGATATATTTTCTCTCTACTGATGACGGCCGAAAGCCAGAAACACGTGTCCAGAGATACTGCACTTGCTGCACCTACTTAAGGTGAAAGACTTTTTGAAAAAATTCTCTATCTTTAAATCAAATGACTGCATTTACCATGATGCATAGGGGCTATGTTATGCTGGAGTGTGAGGCAGTGTGCTCCCTTTTTTTGTGTGTCTAATTGACGGCTCCCGTGAGCCTACGAGCTGACGAGCTCTGGTGAGGCACCTGTTTGCCTACTGAGTGGTACAAATACCTGTGAAGACGTTTGGCGGCATTTCAAGCAACCCCTTCAAATATATTTTCTCTCTGCTGATGACGGGCGAAAGCCAGAAACACGTGTCCAGAGATACTGCACTTGCTGCACCTACTTAAGGTGAAAGACTTTTTGAAAAAATTCTCTATCTTTAAATCAAATGACTGCATTTACCATGATGCATAGGGGCTATTTTATGCTGGAGTGTGAGGCAGTGTGCTCCCTTTTTTTGTGTGTCTAATTGACGGCTCCCGTGAGCCTACGAGCTGACGAGCTCTGGTGAGGCACCTGTTCGCCTACTGAGTGGTACAAAAACCTGTGAAGACGTTCGGCGGCATTTCAAGCAACCCCTTCAGATATATTTTGTCTCTGCTAATGACGGCCGAAAGCCAGACACATGTGTCCAGAGATACTGCACTTGCTGCACCTACTTAAGGTGAAAGACTTTTTGAAAAATGTCTCTATCTTTAAATCAAATGACTGCATTTACCATGATGCATAGGGGCTATTTTATGCTGGAGTGTAAGGCAGTGTGGTCCCTTTTTTTGTGTGTCTAAATGACGGCTCCCGTGAGCCTACGAGCTGACGAGCTCTGTTGAGGCACCTGTTCGCCTACTGAATGGTACAAAAACCTGTGAAGACATTCAGCGGCATTTCAAGCAACCCCTTCAGATATTTTTTCTCTCTGCTGATAACGGCCGAAAGCCAGAAACACGTGTCCAGAGATACTGCACTTGCTGCACCTACTTAAGGTGAAAGACTTTTTGAACATTTTCTCTCTCTTTAAATCAAATGACTGCATTTACCATGATGCATAGGGGCTATTTTATGCTGGAGTGGGAGGCAGTGTGCTCCCTTTTTTTTGTGTGTCTAATTGACGGCTCCCGTGAGCCTACGAGCTGACAAGCTCTGGTGAGGCACCTGTTCGCCTACTGAGTGGTACAAAAACCTGTGAAGACGTTCGGCGGCATTTTAAGCAACCCCTTCAGATATATTTTCTCTCTTTTGATGACGGCCAAAAGACACACGTGTCCAGAGATACTGCACTTGCTGCACCTACTTAAGGTGAAAGACTTTTTGAAAAAATTCTCTATCTTTAAATCAAATGACTGCATTTACCATGATGCATAGGGCTATTTTATGCTGGAGTGTGAGGCAGTGTGCTCCCTTTTTTTGTGCACCCTTCTACTAGAATGTAATGTATGGTTGCATTTCTCACTACAATATAACATGAAATTATAGGTTTACATTTCTCGTAATTATGTGTAATTTTGCAACATTTTGCCAAAACTTTGCACACCACTAGTCTATACCTTCGCCTCCCTATTTGTATATGTGAAGATCTCCCTATAAGTTACCTACATTTTAGTAGTAAATGTGGCTGCTCAGCATCACCCATCATCCTTCAGAAGTATTGCAAAACCCTCCCATAGATAATAATGGTGTTAAGGATTTAAAATAATACCCCATTGGAAGTAATGTTAAAATAAACTGAACTATTTAAAAATATATATGCATTCTATTTACTGTTTAATAATAGTCTATAAATAAAACATAATTATTTAAAATTGAAATGTAACATAATATTTATTTACAATGAAAAACAATAATATGGAAACAAAATATTTATTAAAATAATTGTATTGCTTTCAATGTATTCTCTACATTTCTTTTAATACTTTTTAAAATGCAAAGGACTGTTTACTATAAGTGAGATTTCTTTTCATTTTGAACTTCAGAAAATGTATGTATTTAAATGTAATATATTCCAAATAATTAAATACATTGTTCTACATTTAAAGTAAATATATACAACATATTAACATTAATATTTGGAATACAATTCTGGTGTTCCTACTTTTTTAAAAGTTTAGTAAACTTTTAAACTTTTCTCTCTACTTCACCATAGGGAGATAGCCACTCTGATTGTGGAGGTCTCCACCAAGTGTGTGGAATGTCAAATACAGTGTTAAAGTCACTAACCGCAGTAACTTTACAGTGGTATTTAATGTTTTTATGGACTCCACACCCTATTTTGGGGGGTGGGGAGTTGCGAGTCTACACTGTTGAGTAACTCAACACTACTAAATATTGAATAGCCGAAGTGGTAAAGTTGATCAAAAGTGTTCAAATACATTTTCCAGCAGTAAATCTACACATGTATCTTTGTGAATAAGACCCAAAGTGTTCATCCATTCAGCTTCTGTTAAGTGTCCAGCGACAGAGTCTCACTAATATAATATAGGCTTGTACTTTACTTCCCTCAGTGATCATAACCAATATGAACACACTTATCATGGTACACAGGCACTATATTCAAATAATGGTGAGGCACCTTCTAAGTTTAATTTATCAGCTGAACTTTCATGAAAAAAATTCAAAATGATAGCTCAAATAGTGACAAGGGAAATACAGGAATCAGTCATGAAAATTACAAAACTATTTTCCACCACAATGTAAAAGGGCAAAAAAAGCTAAGCACTTGGTAGAAATTAAAAGACTTTAAAATTCATGATCAGAGAGACAATCTCCAAGACTTAAGGATTGTGTAAGAACAAAAGAGTTTATTGGTAGGAGTTTCAGTTATCGACCTACTCACAAAAGTGTTTCCAGAGAAGTTATGGGACTAGGAACAACAGGTTCAGTGAGCGCATAGATTTCCATTCAATAAACAACAGTGGTTTTGAGTGATGTGGTTCACCCTTAACACCTCATGCATAATCAATTAATTTGATTTCATGTGTTTCTCCATTATGTTAATTAATAGTTTTACTAAAACAATAAG
Source organism: Pleurodeles waltl (assembly GCF_031143425.1). NCBI lineage: Eukaryota > Metazoa > Chordata > Amphibia > Caudata > Salamandridae > Pleurodeles > Pleurodeles waltl. The sequence continues at coordinate 193,501,648 of NC_090447.1, forward strand.
GAATTTCTAAAAGGATATGTTTTAATGTCAGAGGCTAATTTTTAAAAATGTAGTTCTGCATTATACTCTCTGAATTGTATTAAGAAAGTTATTTTGTTTTAAATTCAATGTAACATGAACAGTGAACAAAACTACTAATGATGAATTTATAAATGTAAATGTTGTATGTGCATTTCTTCACATAGGTGAACATGCCCTTTTAATTCACTATGTGAGGAGTGCAGGGTCCTGTTTAAAAAAATGTGTAGAAAAATGTTTAGTCATTCTTGTTAGCTTGGAAATAGATGTCCAATCTTTTTACGCATAGTGAACCTGAGAAAGTAACCTTGAACCCAGTACATTGGGGAACTGTGGAAATGGATGATATACAGTTGTTTCAAATTGTACAGATGAGTTAGGATGGATGACTTTTCCATGTTGGTAATGGGAATTGTTCCTGATGTTTCATGTGACTGTCCTATCATGGAATACGATCAGGCTGTTAAACCTTTCAATTTGTGTGGTGTGATGGATGAGCAAATCATCTTGCATTTTGCACTTTAATACACGTTTCCTTATTTGGACTGTGAGCAGATTCCCTTTGACTTTGAGGTGTACTGATCTCTACCTACCCTGCCCCACACCTTTCCTAATGCTGATAGGAGAAGACTTGGTCATTTTTAGATGATCCTATGAGAAGACTCTTGATTGAGTTCTGAAATGCTGATGCCTTCTCTTTTCACCTACTTTTGCCAACCTTGGTTAGCCACGTGTTGCCCCAGATGTTATTTTTCCAAATTATTTTTGTCCTTTATTTTATTATCACTTTTTGTCCTCATGTGTTGTAGCTCAGCGCATGCTAACTTGTGACTAGCTAATCTGTAGGGATTTCTCTTTACCTAGCTAGCTAACTTAGATGCCTCTCAATTGCCTTTATGGTTAAAAGAACTGTACCTTGCTTGTTTGCAGATCATCAGATATTTCTGTTGATGTTTTATAGTGATATTGTTGAGTGCCTATTCCTTTTGATGTTAGCTTGCCTAAACATCTTTCGACAAATGGGACAACCCATGGTGATTCTGTATCTCTATTGGTTTGTCTTTAGAATCATTTATATAAGCTTAAGCATTAGCTTGTAATAATACCCTTAACTTTATTCCCAACTGGACTTTTCCTTGTATGGCCAAATGGGTTATACTGTAATTTTAAACTGTTGTTTGATTTTTGATGCCTAACCTTTCTACCCCTTATGCTGGTTGAAAAGATTCAATGACTTCTATAAGAGCACACCTGAGTTGATCCATCACTAGCATCTAAATGAAAAAAAACAGGTCCCAGTCTAAGTTCCGCTGAAGGTCATTCTTTTTTATGACACTATTTTTGTATTACCATTGTTGAGAAAAGGTCATGTTTACACTGCCAGCCATTTCAAGATCTCAGAGATCAAGTATTTCTTCAAACTGTTGCCTCAGACTTACTTTGGCTAGAGAATTCTAAATTGTGGGTCCATCTAACGGCAACAACCCATACAACAATGAATAATAAAGCGTCTGAATAATACAATGCATTGTGGGCATTTAAATGATTTAAGAGTAAAAGTAATTTGACCAGAATAGTCTGTCATCTGTGTCTATTATAGGTTCCTGAGACCTCTGAACTACGCTCCATTTTGAACACCTGTAAAACTGGCACATTCATGGTTTCAGGTACTTCATTTAATTCTTTTTAGGGATTGGCTTCTCTTATTTTAAATCAACATTCTTCAATGTAATTTTGTTCAATACAACATGCATGCTAAGAAGAACAAAGAGCATGGTTCTGGTAAGGCCAGTGCACATTAAACAGGGTGGCACCAAACTGTTGCATATCGTTTTGAGACTGCATTTTTGCTGGGTCTGGGCAAAATTTAAATAATGGCAGCACAATTCACATAGTTTTGGGAATTCCACAATATGATAGCTATGAGAAATTTCTGAAATTATACCATGCCTTGTAATTACAACAAATGTGCCGTTCACTGTAAAATATACCACAAGCACACAGGAACTAAATGAGAGTGGCTGTTGTTCATGTTGCTTTTGTTTTTTTTCTCAATTGTGTAACACAAAATGCACTCTTGAGTCAAAATGTAACATGAGGATGCATGTTTGAAAGAGTTGTATGGCAAAGTTATAATGCACTGATAGGACTCACCTTAACGGCCTTTTCTGTCAATGCATTAAATGTCCACCATTCATCAGACATTTATAAATTTGGCAGTTGGGACAGCCACCAGGGCGATGGGGTCATGTACTTTGTCACCCTGGTGGAGGACAGCCCAGCCGCCAAAGTAGAAATCTGGCCCTTAGTTTTATGTTGTTTTGTGCAATATATTCCACATATAAATGCAAGCAAAGGTTGTTGGCTGCTTATCTTTAGCTTGACAATGATTTTGCTGATAAATAGTTGATCAAGTGGGCATGCATGTTAGAGGCACATGTAGGTCTGCTAACATGGTAGTTCTCTGTGTTGTGCGCTGCATTTTATTTTCATGCTTGTTTTTAACCAAACAAGTTTGCATTATGTTTTCATATAGGCATTAAAACATTACAATTTTCTACAGTGTCATGATTCTTATTGCATTTGAAGGTTTGTGAAAAGCTCATAGCTTCTACATCTAAGTCTATATAGTTTAATTTGTCATCACAATGGGTGCACTTACAGTTTCTCTAGAATATCACCCTCTCATATTTGCTATTTTCTCTTTTGAAGGTGGATTAACACATTTGTAGCCCCATATGGAGTCACTCTTGCTAGAGAAGCTTCATTTACATGCATTAACATCTGGTATGGGATGGGAATTTAAATCTAGTAGGGGGTGATAACACTGCTATATGAAGTGATTTATTCCAGTCACTTTTATTGTTTTACATATTAATCTCACAAATGCTATTATTTAGGTGCATTTCCAACAGAATCAGTGCTAACAGAACATAAAGATGACTAAGGGTGATCAGTAAAATAAATGACTACCATGGTTGATGATACAATCAGTTCAAGCAAAGGAACATTGTGGCAAATGCAACAAAAGGAAAAAATGTGGCTTTGATGTCACCGCTACAGAAGATCAGTGGGTGAATCTGTCTCTTATGTGTGGTGTGTCCCTCACTCACCAGGATGATGTCCAGTCAAGCGGCAGTCAGAGTTCATGATCCTTGCCCTTTTGTCTGATAATCTCCCCCCAGATGTCCTCTGTTGAGTGCACTACTTTCCAATGTTAGTAGTGAGTATTGGCTCTAAAATTTGAACTGCACACTATTCTACAATGTTTGATATGGAGAAAGTGCATGAACACCCCTTCCACTAGTTGTTGCCTTCTAGATTCAGATCCAAACACTATCTCATCACATAGTGATGCCATTAGGCTTTTGTCCAGTCCAATTTTTTTCTTCAGTTTTCCCATTGATGTACTGTATTGGACCATCATTTCACAGCAAAGGCCTGTGAGGATATACACGACAAAGCTATTGCCTTTTCTCTAACAACTGGACTAAGTCTTAATTCTGTTACCCAACTCCATACGTTTTGGTGTTGGGAAAAAACCCAGTAGGCATTGCTCTGTTGTGCATAGTTCAGTTTCCTCCAATGTTTTTGCTAATTTGTTGATAACCCTCTTTCAAAATTGATAAGGGGTCTGAACCACCGTAAGGGCTGATTATGATCTTGGTTGATGGAATACTCTGTGACCAATGTTACGGATTTTCTGTCTGACGACTTATGATTTCCATGGGATATAATAGAATCGTAATATGGTGGATGGGATATCTGTCATGTCTGTGATGGAGTAAGCCAGCCCGCCAACATCGTATTCAGGCCCTATGTGTTGAAACCCTGCTTATGTGAGTGGCACCAGAAGCAGCATATTATGTTAGCCCTGATCATCTTATTGATTTTCCTTGGAGTCAGAAAGATCATTACACCTATAGGGCAGGCTTTTTTGAGGTCTGGGTGGAAATATAATGCAAGTTGTAAAGTTGGCGAAATTCAGAAGTTCAGAGCTACACGTGTAATGTGGAGTTCCTGCTAATCCCTGTCATTCAATGATTGGTAGAATTATTTTTCCTTTGGGTCATGAAAGGCTTGTTATGGCACATGCAAAACTTGTTCTGGCATTTGCTGGTGAGTGTGATTGGATGTGCCAGCCACTAGCTAGAGCACACTCTCACACAGTTTTAGTCACCATGGAGCCTTCCAGCGCCATTTTCGTGATGCTGGCGAGTGCAAGTGGCCCTGACTGCTCTTGAAGCAGATTTTCTACTTGAGATGCAGCTAAATCTACTCAAGAAGACGTTCTCCAGTGAATATTGCACTCCAAGGGGCTGTTCAGGTTGTGTTTTTAGTGCAAGCAGCCTTTTACTTATTTTACTTTGTTTAACAGTAACTTCTGCATCCTGTTCAACAGGCTCCTCCCAGTGCTTTGTCCATCTCCTAGTCACTTTTCATTTGGATTTCGAGGTGGTAGGATCATACTCTCTGTCTGAAATTCCTGCTGCATATATGCCATTGGATTTTAAGGGCTGTGTTTTTGTGATATCACAAGTAAGATCAAAAACTTTTGCATAAGAGTATTGTTTGAAAGTGTGCATCCACCAGTATATATTTGTTTTTTTGTTTGATTTTTAAATTTGATTGTGGTTCTGGTGAGTGGCCTAGAGTTTCAGTAGGAGCCTAGTTATTTTTTGGCATTTCATTTTTTATCTTTTGTCAGGGAAAAAGGTTGCACAGTTAAGTACACTTTCTTCATGTTTGTTAAATTTGCATTATTGGGGGTGTGGCCAAGATGGTGGCGTGAGCGGACCGCCTGGGCCCTTCAAGCCACAATGCAGCCCCAGGCACCCTTTGGAGACGCCCCCCCAGCATCCGGGGGTCGCAGAGAGGCCCCGTGAGTGGAACTCGGGGCTCGGCGAGGTGTCTGGCGGCCCGACGGGAGCAGCTGGGCCGAGAGACGGTGCGGGCCTAGGCCGCGCTCGAGTGCCACGGGCGTGGCAGCCGGGAGCTGCGGCAGTGAGGGGCGGCAGAGCAGGTGGAAGCGGGCTGTGGGCCCATTCCGGGTCCGAGCGGAGCGTGGGCCCGGGGCAGTCAGCAGCAGCACTCGGGCCACGTAGGTACGGAGCCAGGGGAGGGGCCACACTTGGGAGTCAGCAGCACGTGGCATAGGTCGCCTGGTGCTGTGGTGATCTTCAGACCCCGAGAGGGCCCGTGGCAAGGCAGCATAAGGGGGCTGGAGCTCCTGTGGTCCCCGCAGTGCTAAGGGGAGAAGGCAGAGCTGTGGCTCGGCAAGACATTTCGGCCTGTGACGCGATGTACTTGGGCTGGTGATGGCCCGCTGGGCCCTGGTCATCGTGGGCTATCCCCCGGTGGGCCCGCAACCGGAAAAGCTGCAGAGTGCAGGCGCTGTTGGGGCTGCGGAGGTGAGGAAGGTTTGCTTCGCCTTGGCGGTGTTATGAGCCGGGGCCCGGACCGGGTGGCCCCAGTGAGTGGTGGTGACCCGGTGAGGGAGCCGGATAACTGAGCAGCGTGGGGAGCTTCGACAGGTGCAGGTTTTCCCCTCGACGACGGCTGCTGAGCACGACTCTGATGGCGTCCTCTAACCCGCAGAGAGACCAGTCAGCAAGCAGGCTGAGGGGGCTACCTTAGCGAGAGGGCCAGATGACTGGAACGACGTGGAGGAGGATGGAGGGGCCCCGGTCATGAAAGGTTTTCTCACCTCTTTATTTTACTCTCTCAGGATGGATCTGCAGGAGATGCGTAGAGACATTTCTCAGGAGATGCGGGATATGCGAGCGGACATTAAGTTGCTCGGGGAAAGGGTGTTGAGTATGGAAGAAAACAAGATCTCCCGGGGGAAGAGGTCGAACAATTGCAGCAAGAGGTCTTGCGTCTTCGTGAGCAGCAGAAGCTTCTGCAGATTGCGACAGAGGATTTAGAAAACCGCTCTAGAAGGCACAACATTCGGGTCCGGGGAGCCCTGGCCGGGGCGGAAGGGGGAGACATCAGAGAGTTTGTCACGGCACTGTTCCACTCCATCCTGGGTCCTGATGATTCAAAGGAGATCACATTGGACCGGGTCCACAGAGCAGGGCGGATCGGGGAAGCCAGTGAGCGCCCTCCGGATATCTTAGCATGCCTGCACAATTTTATGACTAAAGAAAGTATCCTGCAGAAAACACAAAATCTTTCTCAGGTTCAGTTTAGGAGGTATACGCTGCAGCTGTTCCAGGATCTTTTGCTGTGGACATTGCAGAGGTGGCGAGAACTTAAGCCCATCACAGAGCACCTTCGGGCGCACTCTACGCCCTACACCTGGGGTCACCCCTTTCGCCTTGTGTTCCGCTGGGGAGACCAGCTGAGCCAGGTGAAATCGTTGCAGGAAGCTCGTCGGATCCTGAGCCTGGAAGAGCGAGGTGACGAGCCGCGTGGAGAAGCTTCTTCCGATGACCACCCGCAATGGCGGCAGAAAGAGAAGAAGCGGAGGCAACGGAGGCTGTCCACGACTGAACAAGCGCTGGAGAGACAGTCTGAATTGAACAGCCTCGCGGCAGGGACAAGTGCCTAGACGCAGACCGTCCTTGAGGGTCGTTGCAGTGGTCTGGGGTCGTTTGAAAGTACTGATGAAGCTGCTGGAGTTGGGTCTGGGCGGCGGGGTCTTTGGGCACCGAATAACAACCTTGTGAGGTGTGGGCGACCCCTGTCTGGAACTTGCCTCTTTGTGGACGTTCGCTAGAGGACTTGTGTGAGTTAAATGTACACCTGTTGTGTACCTTTGTTTTATGTTGTTGTGCTTCCTCCAGAAACCCTGGGTGCCCGAGACATGATCGCTGCTCTTTTGTGGGTGAGTTCTCCCCCGGGTGGGATGCGGGGGCTGTCCCCGGATGGAGGCCTGTGGTTGACGAGCTTCATTCCCTCAAATACCCATGTCCTTTAAGTGTTTGAGCCTTAATGTTCGTGGGCTTAATAGTCCCGCCAAGAGGTTGGCAACCCTCTCTGCCCTTGAGCGATCCGAGAGCCATGTTTGTTTGCTACAAGAAACACACTTGCTGTCTACAGACACTTATCGTATGCGCTCAAGGTGGTTTCCCCAACAGTGTTGGTCTTCTGCACCTACGAAGCATGCTGGAGTGGCGATCTTGATCTCGAGGGCTTTTCCTGGGGAGGTAATTGCTAAGATACATGAGGTTAAAGGTAGTTTCCTGGCCATTAGAGTGCACATCGAGTCATTCCACTTCACAGTCGCTACATTATATGCCCCCAATGACCTGCAAGAATCATTAATGAGACAAGCTATATCCCCCATGCTCTCTATGCCAGACAGAGTTATACTTGTGGGGGGGTATTTTAATCTGGTCATGGACAATGACTTGGACCGCTCTGGAAAACGTTTTGGGCAGATGGGGGTGCTGACCCCGGAGGGCGACAGTGGCTGGTGGACTGTGACTTGGAGGACGTCTGGAGGAGGCCGCACCAGACTCTCCGGGACTATTCATTTTTTTCGCCGTCCTCTAAGACATATACACACATAGATTTTTTTCTGGCCTCCTCAGAGCTTAGTTCTTGAGTCAGGAAGAGCGCAATTGAACCCTGGGCCTTGATGGATCATGCCCCTATTACTTTGGTGGTCTGCCTTGATGGTGGGCAAGCTCGGGCCCCCAGTTGGCGTTTTAGGGACACTATGCTTCAGTCTCGGCCAGTGGAGGAAGCACTGCGACGAGCGATTCTTGACTATCTTAGTCACAATGACAATGGAAGGACTAGCTTAGAGACATTTTGGGAGGCGCTGAAAGCTGTTATCCGGGGGGAGGTGATATCTCTCTCGGCCAAGGATAATAAAGCTAGGAGAGAGATAAGAGCGGCCCTGGGGCAGAAAGTGTCTGCCTTAGAGCATTCTCACAAGCACACAGGTGCCCCCAGGGTGTGGAGGGAGTTGGAGAAGGCGCGCCATCAGCTGAAACGGCTTGATTGGGATCGGGCGGAGTATGCAGTTTCCAGGCTTAAACATAAATTCTACGTAGTGGGTAATCGCTGTGGGAAACTCCTTGGCCATAAATTGAGAGCCCAGCGATCGGCCAATGCGATAAGGATGGTGCGTTCCGCTGCTCAGGGGGAGGTACGGTCAGATCAGCAAATAGCTGAGGTGTTTGCTGATTTTTATAGAGAGTTGTATGCGGAGGACGTGGGGAGCGGCGCGGATCCTGCCTCTTATCTTGCAGATTGCCCTGCTCCGTGAGCAAGATGCAGCCTCCCTTGACCAGCCCATACGATTAGAGGAGGTGATTGCGGCGATTTCTCACCTTACGGTTGGGAGGTCGCCTGGCCCTGACGGTTTTACTGCACTTTTTTTATAAGACTTTTTGCTCTGAGTTGGCCCCGCTCTTGGTGTGGCTCTTTAACTCCTTCTTACTAACAGGATCCCTCACGCCTAGCATGTTAGAGGCTACCATCACGGTCATACCTAAGCCTGGGAAGAACCCGGAGGAATGTGGTTCGTCCTGGCCTATCTCACTCTTAAATATTGATGCCAAGTAATTTACGGGTATTCTAGGGCAGCGACTTAATCCCTATATGCCGGGACTCATTGACCCAGATCAGACGTGCTTCATTCCCCACCGACAGTGCGGGGACAACACAAAGCGGCTCCTACACTTAAGAGATAAAACTAATAGATCTCACAGGGAGGCGCTCCTCCTCTCCGTTGACGCAGAGAAAGCATTTGATCGGGTGCATTGGCCCTATCTTCTCCTGGTGCTGGAGCGCTTTGGGCTCGGACCAGCGTTTCGGACCTGGATTCAGTGTATTTATAGTGCACCTATGGCCGCAGTCCGTGTGAACAGGGCTCTGTTCCCTCGGTTTCCGATAAGGCGGGGGACGAGGCAGGGGTGTCTGCTCTCCCCACTTCTGTTTGCGCTTTAAATGGAGCCCCTTGCTCAGCTCCTCCGTGATGATACTCATATCTCTGGCGTCAAGTTTGGGGGAGACCACCACCTCATTAGTCTCTATGCTGACGATGTGATCCTCACCCTGGTGGATCCCATGGTCTCACTGCCAGCGCTCATGGAGGCCCTCAGCGCGTTTGGCTGTGTCTCTGGGTTTGAAGTGATTACACAGAAATCTCAAGTCTTGGGTTTGTCAATTCTACTAGCGCATGAAGAGGCCCTTCATATGGTCAACGTCCCACATGCCTTATTTGGGCATTGCCCTGGCAATGTTGGCGGCAAGAACGTCTAGCATGAACTATGCTTCCCTATCTCGGGAGATACTGGGGGACCCGGAGAAGTGGGGGAAACACGGACTCTCCTGGTTCGGCAGGGTTTCTGCGATCAATATGACAGTCTTGATGCGCATACTCTATGTGTTTCAGACGCTCCCTTTAACCCCGCTGCCGCGCACCATAGCGACACTCCAGTCAGCGATCTTGAAATTCGTGTGGGGGGGGAAGCCTGCTCGGATGCTGTGTCATGTCTTGTACTGTCCAACGGCAGAGGGGGGCCTAGCGGTTCCTTGTCTGCTGAGGTATTTTCAAGCCGCCGAGCTGCGCCACTTGCAGGAGTGGAGTCGACCGCTCACCGTGCACTGGTGTTTTATGGACCAGGCGGTGGCCGGGTTTCATATCTGGAAGGAGCCCTGGTTCCGGCGTAGGCATAGAGCGTCGGGACTTTATTCCTCTCCGGTTATGGGTGCGACGCTCCGGGAGTGGGATGCTGTGACGATGAAGCGGGTTTGACGACCTTTCCCTCCCCGATGTGTCCGATTTGAGGAAACCCCGACTTTGCCCTGGGTCTTCGGGTGGAGCGCTTTCAGCGCTGGTAAGAAAGGGGCTGCAAAAGAGTTGGCAGCATATTTGATGCAAATGGAGTAATGGCCTTTGACCAGACGAGGGAGACTTATGGGCTCACGGAAGTAGACAGGTTGGCGTATTACCAAGTCCGGCACTTGGCCCTCCAGCCGGCACTCAGGCCATTGGTAGCCAGACCGCTTACTCCGTTTGAGAAATGGCTGATGAGAAAGAAAGATGACAAATGGATGATTTCTGAATTGTACAAACTCCTACAGACAGAGACGCAGTCCGCTAAAACCAAGGGGCAGAGGAGATGGGAGGAAGAGTTGGGGAGGGAGCTAACAGAGGAGGAGTGGGAGAGTGTTCACTATAGAGCGCACCACACAGCCTATAACACGTCAGGGACAGAGACTGCCTACAAGCTCGCCACTTATTGGCATGCTTGGAACTCCGCTAAGTCTGACCTCTGCTGGAGGGGATGTGGCAGCACTGGCACACTTATACACCTACTATGGCATTGTCCTAAGTTAAACAGATACTGGAAAGGCATTCTTGATGATACAGACAGAGTGTTTCTGACAGAGATTCCTAGACTCCCGTCATATGTTATTCTGGGTTTACCAAAACCTCTTACCTTTCCACTTCGCTCACGGAGGGGACGGCAGATGGCTCTGGCCCTTAACGCAGCGTTACAGACGTATGAGCTCTTTGGGGTTCGGACAGGGTCCCGACTTACACCTCCTGGCTATATAAGCTCTGGTTCATCTTGGCAATGGAGAATCTAACACTGGTGTCTAGGCAGAGGGTGAGAGATGTAGGTGACATTTGGAGGCCGTTCATTCAGATCCTCTCCACGTAATTCAACGAATTAACTTGCCCTGCATATTTAAGGGTGTTGGGGCTGTTGGGGGATGCCTGAGGGGAGGAGGCTAAATGGTGCAGAGGAGGGGAAATGGGACCAGAGCCGCTCTTGTGGAACGAGAGATGGGGGGCAGAAAGAGAGGCACTGCTGGGGACTGCAAGGGGAAGCACAGTTTTGTGTTTTGTATTTTGTATTGTGTGTTGTGATTTATTCTTGAGTTTGTAATCTCCACGTAGACTGGCTGTTTTGACAACTGGGTTGTGGGCGCTAGCCTCCAAGAGACGAGCTGTGGAGATAAAGGAATGTGTTCCGTTATGTCTGTTGGCTTTCGGTACTGGCCCGTCTGTTAGCATGTGTGGCAGGTCCTCCTGCGAAACTTGCATGCCGGCCGACTCGGAGGTAGGCACAGAGTTCTATACTTGGAATGTCTATATTATATACCAATAAACAGATTTGATCCATAAATTTGCATTATTTATTTATATTACTATGTGGCCTAGTCTGCCCACAGGCTATCTTGCCAGTACTAGTCATAGGTACATCAAACAACTGTTTCTGTTGTATATGTTGTTTTAAAACATAATTTAGACAAGGGATGGATTGAATTAAAAAGGTGGAGTTTTTGTATTTCACGAAATTTTTCTGCAAAAAGTGCACACTGCTGTAACAATGGTAGTGTTTTTTTCATTGTTACCATGCCTATTTGTCTGACGTGTGTGTGTTTGCTAAAGGTCACCATTTGTCTGTTTGTTCTCCATGCCATGTTGCCGGGAGCCATTTCGTGTGATCATGGTCCATAGGCCTGCATGTTGGTTGACTATATGGCCGGTGCCCATTATGTGTAGCCGGCCAGTACGCTTTTGCCATAATCCTGTGTGTGTTCTTCGTTCTTTGTTGTCCATGCTTCCTTGCTTGTTGTTTTTTGACCATGTGACAAGCAGCCATTTTGTGTAGCTAGTCAGAGTGCTTTTGCTTTTTCAATAGGCCTGCATGTGTTACTGTTCTCTAAAGCCTCCTTGCTTCTTGTTGTTGAAGTTGCTTGACCATGTGCCTAGTAGCCATTTTGTGCAGCCTGATAGTGTACTTTTCCCATATTCCTGCATGTTTTCTTATTTGTTGTCTGTGCCTCTTTGCTTGTTGTTTGTCCATGTGGCTAATGGTCATTGTGTGTAGTCAGTCAGTGTGCTTTTGCTGCATATGTTCTTTGTTTTGGCCATGCCTCCTTGCTTGTTGTTGTTGGTTGACCATGTGGCTGACGTAAATCCTCTTTTTTAGCTTTCAAAGCCAGTTTCTAGGGAGATTGATAGGAGAGGTGTTAGAGTTGGCAGACATCATTGGTATGGTCTCCCCTAACATTTTGCCTCTACTTCCCAGGTTGTTCATGTGTGCTGTTTTGTTTGCTCTGGGCACTTTACCACTGCTGACCAGTGCTCAAATGTAAATGTTCCCTGTATAAATTAGATGTGAACATTGGCTTATCCATGATTGGCATATTTGATTTACTAGTAAGTCCCTAGTAAAGGGCTCTAGAAGTGCCCAGGGCCTGTAAATCAAATGCTACTAGTGGGCCTGCAGTACTGGTTGTGACACCCACAGAAGTAGCCCTGTAAACATGGCTCAGACCTGCCACTGCAGTGTCTGTGAGAGGAGTTTTAAACTGCCAATTCGACTTGGCATGTGTACCCACTTGCCAGGCCTAAACCTTCCCTTTTTATATATGTAAGGCAACCCTAGAGTAGGCCCTAGGTAGCCCCATGGGCAGGGTGCAGTGTATGTTAAAGGTGGGACATGTACTTATGTGTTCTAAATGTCCTGACAGTGAAATACTGCTAAATTCGTTTTTCACTGTTACAAGGCTTATCCCTCTCATAGGTTAACATGGGGGCTGCCTTTCAATATTGTTAAAGTGCAGATTCCCTTTTGGAGCAGACTGACATGTGGAGTTTGGGGTCTCTGAACTCACAATTTAAAAATACATCTTTTAGTGAAGTTGGATTTTAGATTGTTTGTTTGGAAATGCCACTTTTAGACAGTAGGCATTTTCTTCCTTAACCCATTCTGTGACTCTGCTTATTTGTGGATTCCCTGTCTGGGTCAGTTTGACAGTTGGGCTGTTTGCACCTCTCCTCAGTGACGCAAAGGGAGCTAAGGTGTAGCCTGCATTTACTGATGGGCCATCTGGGCTGAGGGGTGGGGAAGAGTGGTCACTTACACCTGAAAGGGCTGTGCCTGCCCTCTCACAATGCAATCTCCAACCCTCTGGTGTGTGTCTGGGGAGTGGCCTGGCCAAGGCAGAATTTTGAAAACAACAGAGACTTCTCTTTGAAGTAGGCCTACTTCAAAGGCAGAAAGTGGTATAAGAAGAGCACCCAAAACCCCTGAAAATCAGATTACTTCTGGAACCAAAAGGAACCTCTGCCAAGGAGATGAGCTGGAGAAGCTGGAGGAGGAATACTGCCCCTTTGCCTGTGACTGTGCTTTGTTGGGTTGGCCTGCAGTAGCTGCTTCTGCATGAGAGAGGACAAAGACTGACTTTTGTGTGACTTCCAACTGGTGAAGAATCTCCAAGGGCTTGACCTGAGCTTGCCTCCTGTTGTTGAAGTCTCAGGGACAGCAAAGACTTCTCTCTGCCAGCAATTGGGATTTCTGCTGAGAGTAATGCCTGCCGAGTGGTGCCCTAACCTGTCTCTGAGCCCTTGAAAGGTGCAGCTGGTGGAAAAGGACAGAAATCCACGCAAAGACTACCGTGCAGGGAAACTTTTGACGCACCACCCGCCTCGCAGCTGAAAAACAACGCGCTGCCAGCCTCACGACTCACATTGACGCTCCACCTGCATCGCGGCTGAAAGATCGACACAACGCGGCTGGAGAAACAACGCACAACTTCTGCTGGGGCTACTGTTAATGACACAAGCTCCCCCGCAGCAAGGTTTCTTGACACCGTGCTACTGGATTTCATCGCAACTTTGCTGGCTGTGGAAAATCAACACAAAGCCTGCCCGGAACCGAGGTGCCCGTCTGGATCGAGGCATCGCTCTCTTGCGGGAGAGAAGAAATGACGCACACCGACCCGACTGGAGGAGGAACAAACCATGCTCTCGCTTGCGAATGAGAAATCGACGCATGGCTGGCCATTTCCGACGCACACTCACACATGTGGCTTTATTTTAATGCTACCCAGGTACTTTTGTACACTAACAACATTCTCACTGTTTTTTAAAGGATTTAAGACTCTTAGGGCCAGATGTAGGAAGCCGTTTGCATGGTGCAAACTGTGAAAATCGCAGTTTGCGCCATGCAAACGGCCTAACGCGATGCACATTCACAAATTGCGAGTCGGTACCGACTCGCAATTTGTGAATGCGACTCGCAAATAGGAAGGGGTGTTCCCTTCCTATTTGCGACTCGCATCGCAATTCAGAATTGCTTTGTGACCGCGAATGCGGTCGCAAAGCAACTCGCAGTTACCACCAGTGTCACACTGGTGGTAACTCATTCGCAAAAGGGAAGGGGTCCCTAGGGGACCCCTTCCCCTTTGCAAATGTTGCCCAGAATGTTTTTTCAGAGCAGGCAGTGGCCCAGTGGACCACTGCCTACACTGAAAAAACGAAACCAAATGGTTTTGGGTTTTTTTCATTTTGCAACTCGTTTTCCTTTAAGGAAAACGGGCTGCAAAATGGAAAAAAAAAACTGCTTTATTTAAAAAGCAGTCACAGACATGGAGGTCTGCTGACTTCAGCAGGCCACCATCCCTCTGAGTGCAGGGACTCACTATGGGGTCGCAAAATGCGACCCACCTCATTAATATTGATGAGGTGGGTCTTTGCGACACCATAGCGAGTCGCAGACGGTGTCTGAGACACCGTTCTGCATCTGAGATTACGACTCGGAAATTGCAATTTCCGACTCGCAATCTCATAGTTTGCTACATGTGGCCCTTATTCTTTTTCAAATTCATAACTTGACTTCAGTATGTTGTTTTTTTATCATTTTGGTCTTGTTTTGTTTAGATGAACATTACCTATTTTTCTAAACCTGTGTTGTGTAATTTTGTAGTGTTTTCACTGAGCTACTGTGTGTGTTGGTACAAATACTTTACACATTGCTTTTGAAGTTAAGCCTGCCTGCTCATGCCAAGCTATCACGGGGTGAACGGGGGTTAACTGAGGGTGATTCTCCTTTACCCTCACTAGAGTGAGGGTCCTTGCTTGACAGGGTGTAACCTGACTGCCAACCAAAGACCCCATTTCTTTCAAGTGTGCTATTCCTTTTTTTTTTGTTCAGTGTTTTACTTTTCTCTGATATCAGTTTACTATGCTTGAGGATCATTGCACAATATATATGAACAGTGTTTAACACGGCATTCATTTTTTTCCATTTTTCACATTGCCTCCCAAATCCCAATGGGCTCCTCATAGCCCCTTCATACACCAGCAAATAATTAATGTATTTATTTTTTATTCATTTTTTCACCTTTTTTAATCTTTTTGGGAAAAAATATTTTTGATCAAATAATATTTCAGATTTTTTAATTTTTAAAAGTTTGTTTTTAAATCTTGTCTCTATTCACCTTCCACACACCAGTATTCATTTTTTAAGGATTGTCATTAATCATTTCCTCTTGGACCCCCTGCCCTCCATGGGCCCACAGCTGCACACACACCAGTATTCATTTTTAAGGATTATTTGACTTTGAAATGGAATTACTAACCACATTGAATTATATTGTCTGCACTATGAATAATTAAAACTGCAAAAATGGCACATTTTACTCAATTGTTTTCTTGCTTATTTGCTTTTAGGTGCACAAGAGACATCACCCACAGAGTACTGCCAGACAGATGACTGGCACAAAGTGACATGACCACAACATGTGAGTCCTCCAGTCTCTTCGGCTTGTGCAGCTAAGTGCCACTGCCAACTGACTGAGCTTGAAGATGGCCCCAAAGAGAGGTGCTGCCAAGAAAGTGCCAGTGAGGAGGAGAAGAAACAGATTTCTACCACTGGAGTGCCTCCCCAAACCTTCTTCAGGAAACAAATGCCTCTTGCACCATACTCTGGCCAGCAAGCTTGGAGTAGCACTCCCACTTCAACTGCACCACCTCAACCTAAGCCCAAAGCCATGCCTCTCAGCAAGGCAGCCAATGCAATCATGGCGACGAGCAGTAGGTCTGAACTGGAGTTGTCGCATTCAAAAACTAGTGCACAATCGTAGCAGGAAACCCAGCAAAGTGGAAAACAGGAGCCACAGCCAGCAATAGTAGACCTTCCTGAAGTAGGAGAACAAGAGGTTGAGTTTCCTGCTAAGCAAGATGTACATCTTCTTGAACCATTGGCTTCTCAATCACCAGCAACAAAAAGAAAACATACTCCACTATCTTCTCCAAGTCCCCTTCTGAAGATCTGGACATGGATTGGACTCCGGTTGAGTCTGAGACCCGCCATACAAGACAAGGGAAAAGGAAAGTTCCTGAAAGCTTTACAGTTATGGAAGAGGATGAAGTGAACAAGCCAGTTACTGTTATGGAAGCTTGCTCAGAAGACACCTACATTACCCTCCTATTCAACCTGCTCTGAGGTATGTGGCACTGGTACCACAGCCACTACCACCACCATCTTTCAGATTTGTTAGGCCCCCATTGAGACCTGTATCCATCACTACCTCAGTCGAAGTACGGACTGCAGAGAGGCAATCGTTGACACACCCACCTACCTCCAGTTCTTCGGGATTGGCAGTGGCAGCAGTGACACAGTAAAAAAGTTCCCCACACCAGTTGGGACTTCTTTATGATTAGCAAACAGGAGGATAACATTGTAATATGCTCCATTTACCACATGAGTGTTCGTCAAGATAAGCCTGGTTCACACTATGGGACTGGAAGACAAACAACCCATATAAAATATTTAATTGAGCAATCCAGTGGGTGAAGTACCTTAAAAAACTGCTGCAGGTGGTGCTGAAAGAAGGGAATCATCTTCAATCACGGTGCAACTGGGAGGTGAAAGTGATGAGAAAGAAGAGAGTGACAACTTTACACAAAGCAGCCCTGTCCCCAGCAATGTGCTAGTATCACCCACCTCAGCACAAGAGTCAGATGGAGAAACCACAGCATACAGTGACTGTCCCAAAACGCAAATTGAGTCTACCACCTCCTATTTCTCTCCAGAGGTCAGCTGCATTAGTGGCACCTGAAAGGAAAAAAATCCAGTATACTATTATGGGTGTGTTTAGGCAGGCAGGACCCAAGAACGCAACCACCCAATGAGACATTTATACAATGAGAAGCTGGCTAAATTGTTAGCCCTGGACCCCCTCCTCTTTTCCTTTGTGGAAGGAGTGGGATTTTTAAAATTTGTGGCAGCCATCTGCCCGAAAAGGAAGGTTCTCAGCCGAACCTATTTTGTCAGAGTTGCTACTCCAGCGCTCTATCATGATATGCTGCAATTGATTGGACAAGCTTTGCATCAGAGTGCTGTTCACACTATCCATCTGACGACAGACATGTGGACCAGTTGTCAAGCAACTGCTTGCGTGTGTAACACTGCACACTGGATCTCTTTTGTGGGGGTTAGACAACAACTATCTACAGGTCTCAGCAATGAAGAAACTTTCAAGGGCATTCAGCAGCATGCAGCAGTAGCCATGTTTGCCCTGGAGAAACCATATACAGCTGTAAACATCTTGGAAGACTTTAACAGCAAGGTATCTGAATAGTAGCGACACAGAAGTCTCAGAATTGTATTTGTTGGCATTGATAATGGCAGTAATATAATTAAGGCCATGGCAGATGGTGATTATTTCAGGGTCCTGTGTTTGGTGCATCGCATTGATTGTGCAGGACTTTCTCGAAAAAGGAGAGTAGACAGCAACATACTGACCACCTGCAGAAGAAGCTGCACTCATTTCAGCCATTCTTTTAAACTACAGAAGTAGTTAAGGATCATTCAGCGTGTTAATAGAGTAACAATAAAATCCCTCATACAGACGGTATTAAAATGTTGGAGCTCAACTTATTACATGTTGCATCGTCTGTTTTAGCAGTGCAAACCGATCAATGACTATGTCATTCACAGAGAAGGGGATGCAATTGAGAATAGACGCATGACCATGGGGGTAGACCAATGAGACGTAGTCAAATGCTTGACACAGATGCTACTTCTATTTGAGATTTGCACATGGGAAGTTAGCAAAGGAGAATAGTACCACTGTTGCATCTGCTGCAGGAACAGTTGAAAAGGGTGTTGCAAAGGTTCACTGGTGTGAACAGAGAAGTGCATGAGTTGGTGGAACCCTTAATCCTTTGCTCGGCTGTTAATCCAAAGCTGCAAAGAGATATTGTGCCATCCAAAGAGTATATCGGTGCCACAATACTTGAGCCACAGAAAAAATACTGTCTACTTTTATTACTTTTACAGAATAGAATGTTTCACTGCACAAGATTGTTGAGTCCAGTGTAGAGGCAAAGGCAAGAGAGGTTGAGCAAGTGGCAGCATCAATGACCATTCAGATGATGTTGCAGGAGTATCTGCATGACCCAACAGAGGTATATGTGGATCAAAACCCATTGGTATATCGGTATAGGAAGATGTGCCAATGGTCAGTGCTCAGCAGGCTGGCAATAAAGTATCTGGCTTATTCTATAGCCAGTATGTCTGCTGAGCCTGTGTTCAGTGCAGCTGGTGCCGTTGTTACAGTGAGAAGGACCAGTTTCTCACCTCAAAACCTGGAGAGATTGACCATGATCAAAGTGGACCAACATTTCATCTCACCCGATTACACCATTCCTGAAACACCACAGGAGGAAGAGGATAATTGGTCAGAATAAAGGCCCTCACTATGACCATTGCAGTCGGCGGTAATATGGTGGAAAACATCACCAACAGGCTGGTGGTACTTTCCACTATATTATGACATTGGCGGTTTGGCTAAAGCCAAACTGCCAATGTACCACTCCGGCCGCCACGGCGGTAACAGCTGCTGGGCTGGAGATATCAATCTCCAGCCTGGCGGCCGTCACTGTACCACCTGCGGGATAATGACCCCACCTACCGCCATGGTTTTCGTGGCTTCCTTACCGACATGACAACCATAGTGGTAGGCACTATCAGTGTCATACTCATATCTTCATTTTCTTCCACAACCAATTGATGATGGTATGCTGCTCAGTGGCCCAATGAAAAATGATGTTATTTTTTTTGTGTGGTGTTTGTCTTTGTCACACCTTTCCCCAAGTCCATTTCCCATTCATTCATCGAGCCCCTGACACTCTTCCCCTGGGCTGTGTTATTTTTTTTGAGGTTACTTAATTTTCTACCATAAATGGATCACCCAGTTACTTAGTACACAACCTTCTATTACCTGAGTAATATTCTGTACCCATCCCATTTACTCACCCATGCATCATTCGTCAGCATCACCATTCAGGCCTTTTGTTGTGTGTTGAGTAAATGCTTATCCTTGTCCAACCACTCCTGACTCTGAGCCCACTTCTCCTAATTCAAACATTTAATTTCCTAAGTTTAGTTTTCATTAACTACTAGCTCCCTATTGCCCAGAAGAAGTTGATATTGCTAGTTTTTATTATTGTATCAGGTCTTCTTTGTTGTGTGTCACATACTGTCATCATGGTAGTCTGGTCTCAGTCTTTCTAAAGTTATGATATAATATAACCCACTAACTCTCTGTTTTCTTTCAATCTAGTTGACAGTGATGGATAACCCTTTGATTAATCCTGCAGTTGGAGTTTACATAGATGGGAGTGGCTCCTTGTGTCTTCCTTGTTAGCATGCTAGCCTGCTAATACTACTGCCACCACCTTATGATAAGATGCCACCTTGGGAAAACCCTGCAGTAAGAAGACTGAGGTAGTAGCGCTTGCTTTATTTAGTCAGGTAAGAAAAGAACTTTGAATTAAAGTGAACTTTTTTAGTTAGTAATTAAGTAATACTGAAGAAGATGTTGTTTGTGTGTATCTAGGATTTGGTAGACAAAATAGGCAATGGCAATCACCCCCTACTAGTCAGTATAGTCACAGATGGCAGTGGAGCAAAGGTATAAGTAAATGACATACACTCTATTTACCAGGTTTAAAACACAGGCTATACACAAAGACAGTAGAGCAAACTAAAAGACCAAAATAAAGATTTGAGCCTATAAATGAACTAAAATAATGTATCTGCTTTTATTATTTACTAATGGTAAACCCACCCTTTACAACCACAGCAGGCCCACCAGTTTCCTAAAACAAATCACCAGTCCCCAACCAAAGTCCAATGAAAGTCCACAACAGAAGTAATGAGAAAACGTCCAAAGTGCAAAAATACTCACTACCACCTCCCTTTCCTACCCTCTTGACAACAAGTGCCCCTCCCACCAAAACAAAAAATTAAAAAAGGGTCAAAAGAGGGCATTCCCCACGCAGGTCCAGGGATCATCAAGGGTTGCCTTAATGTGTGCCAGGCACACTAGTTGTTGCAGGACACATTGCTGGAAATTGCAGTCCAAGCATGAGGGGGGCATGTTGGCAGCTGCCTGGGCCTCATCCTCATCCTCCTGAAGAGCCACGAGCTTCTAATATTCACTGGTGATGGCCTCCAGCCTCTTCTGCCACAGTTGGGACGCTATCCCCTGGCAAGTAGGAGGGTGTCTACTAGGAGTAGCTTTAGCAAGAAAGAAAAAGGAAAATGGCAAATTATAAACAGTGCCCTATGCAAACAAGTGATTTTTAAAGTAGAGAGGCAAAATAGCAGCAAATTGCTTGTCCCCTAGGGCGATTGGAATTTTATATGACTGCTTACCAGTTACAGGGACATTTTGTTTAATCACACATGCCTCACTGTAGTTGATGATTTTCAAAAGGGTAAAATTTGAACTGGCATGAATCCGTCATGGAAGCCATGAAATCTTAATCACTTGTATATGTATGTGGCTCATGCCCAAAGGGATTTTTCAACTTTTTTTTTAGGCAGCTGGGGTAGAACTTTGGAAAGGATAAAGGACTGAAGTGCTAGGAGGAGACGGAGTGGGTAATGGGAGGAAAGGGAAACACACCTTGTTTTAAATTTGTAATGCATTTCCAACATTGTATTAACTGAAGCAGATGTACAATGCACACACAACACTATTGTACTGCCAAATTGAACCACATTGTAGTTAAGTCATAGTACGATGGGGAGCTAGAAGGGAACGTGATACCAACTCACTGCAGGTTCTTCTGGTACCTGAACAGTAGCCCACACCAGCCCCACCTACACACCCATGTATAAAAGGGATCCACAATTTAGATATATAACTTAATTTGTCAACATCAGCATTCAGGCCTTGTGTTGCGTACATGCTTAACCTTATCTACTCCTGACTCCACTTCTCCTGACTTCAGGATTTCCTAAGTTTAATTAAATACTAGCTCCCATTGATGAAAAGAAGTTGCTATTGCTAGTTTTGTTATAATGTCTGGTCTTTGTATCAAGGTGGCAGTCTGGTCTCAGTCTTTGTAAAGTTAAGATATTAATAAATAACCCAGTAAAGTTTTGGAAGATTGAGAGAGGTAGCAGCCATCACTTCATCTATTCAGCTAAGAGAGCTATGGATTGAGGTGAAAGAGTTTAGTTAGTAACTAACTTCTACTGGAGATTAAGATTTTGTTCATCTAGGTTGTTGTAGACAATATAGGCATAGGCAATGACATATCATCCTCATGGTCAATATAGTTACAGAGGGTAATAGGACAAGGGTACACTAGCCGGTATACACTTTGATAAGCAGAATAAAAAACAGGCTGCGCTAAAAGGCAGCAGTACATAGTAAAGTTCCCTTTATTTTTTCTTAACAATATCAAACCCATCATCTCCACCCATAACAGGGCCACTCCTTTCCCCAAACAACCCTGTCCCCAACTAATGTCCAAAATGTCAGAAGAAAAGTCCAATGTCCTGTTCCCTTCCCAAATCCCACCCTCTACTCCCACAATAAAAGTCCCTCCCACCAAAGCAGACATTTTAAAAAAAAGGCACCAGAGGAATTCATCTATGTGGGTGCGAAGGCTTCCCAACTTCTGAAAAGTGTTTGCCACTTCCTGGTGAAGCATCATCAGCTCTCAAAGTATGTGACATTGGAAGCGGTCTGGGTAGGCAGGGGGCAGCAGTGGAGAATCAAGAGGTTCCCAGCTGCTGACAGAACTGGTGATGTTTTGGCTGGGGTGGAGGTGCTGGCTTGAAGAACTGAGGCCGGGGCAGGGGCAAATGCCTCGGCCTCCTCCTCCTCCTCCAGAGCTGCCAGCCGACGATATTTAGTCTGGATAGCCTCCATCCAGTGATACCGCAGCCGGGCTGCTATCTCCTCCCAAGATTGTGGACCGGCTGCAATAGCTAAATCAAGAAAGAAAACAAATAAAAAAGACAAATTGCAAACAATTCTCTGTACAAACACTTGTGTACATAGTAGCACAGTAGCAGTATTAAAATTAACTGCTTTTGTTTCTTTTCAAGGATTTCCTAGTAAAAAAATAAACAGACCCTTTGTGTGTAAAAATAAAAATTAATTACCTCTCATTAATGAATCCAAAGAGACAGATACATAATGATGATTCTGCCTCACACTTCACATATAAAACAAGGATCTCCTGTCTGCCATAGGTAGACAGTGAGAAAAACAATGCACTGCAGTACAGGGAAAGGAACAGGATATAGATTTTAGTTGGCTTGTTCATCAAAGATTATACCATCCTCCAAACTCTAAATCAGGTACTTAATCATACCTTACACCTTGGTCTCACCGCCCACCACAAATTATTTTCAATAAATACCTTTGCTTGGCAGCAAGGAAACTTACTGCACTGCAGGGTAATTTAAAGAAATTAGGGTAGGTAGAGGTTTCGCTATTGAAGAGTGAGGTGTCACTGATCATTATGTGCCAAGCTTTGGCTGAGTCAGTCACTGGAGTAGATGAATGATGAAAGAGAAAGAATTGAACAGTTGAAAATCCATTATGGAAGCCAGGAAGTAGATAAAAATAAATCACTTTACCAGTAATATGTGGCACATGCCAAGAATTGATTTTTCATTTTTTTGGAGAGGCTGGACAGAACTTATGAAAGAATAAAGGAGTGAAGTAGTAGGAGGTGACTGAGTGGGCACTCGGAAACATGCCTTGTTTTTGGTTCAAAATGCATTGACAACTTTGTAAATGCTGCATTAACTGAAGCATAAGCTGATTTTAGGTCACAGGTGATGAAATGCCAGGGGCATAGAGGTGATGAATGATGATGGGTGGGATATCTGTCTCATTTATCAAATATAGTGAGTATACTTAATTTGTCAATAAGCCAACAATGTGACTTACCACCAACCTTCCCTGCCACTGCTGGGTCTTTGCCTCTAACTGCCTCCTCTGCTGCTTCTGGTGAACTGGCACTGCTGCTAGCCCCAGCACTGGTGGTCTGTACAGCTAAAAGAAACATTACACATTTTAGATGACAGATGTGCCTCTCTTTATTATTTGTTAACAAAATACAACTGCAACACCTCCACTCAGTTCAGTTAGCAGTACCGTCTATCAAAACTATCACTTTAGGCAGTTTGTTGGTTGACAATGTTAGAAAAGCCTGGTAGTCAAGCCAACCAAAAACATTTTTGCAATGTAGGGGCAGAGCTATGATGACTCTGAGTCATGAGACCATAATAAAGGGGTGGCATACTGGTCAATAAAGGCCACATGATCTTGGTTGGTGTTAGAAATGGGGTATTTGGTTGGCAGTCAGGTTACCCCCTGTCTAAGCAAGGATCCTCATTCTAGTCAGAGCAAATGAGAAACACACCTTGGTAGTTTGGCATGAGCAGGCAGACTTAACTCAGAAGCAATGTGTAAATTATTCGTACCAACACACAGAGTAATACAGTGAAAGCACTACAAAATGGGCTCTACGCCAGTTTAGAAAAATAGGCAATATTTCTCTAAATCAAACAAGACCAAATCGACAAAAATCCAACATACAAAAGTTAAAATATGAATTTTCAAAAGAATAAGTCCAGATGTTAGCAGAGGAAGTCTTTGATGGCCCTGAGACTTCAAAACAGGAGGCAAGCTCAGTTCAATTCCCTGGAGATTCTTCACAAGCAGGAATATACCACAACATCCAGTCTTTGGCCCCTTTCACAGGCAGAAGTAGCAACTGCAGGATAGCCCAACAAAGCACAGTCACAGTCAGGGGCAGCACTTCTCCACAGCTCTTCAGCTCTTCTCCTTGGCAGAGGTTCCTCTTTGTTCCAGAAGTGATCTAGTTTTCAGGGATTGTGGGTCCTATACTTATACCCATTTCTGCCTTTGAAGTATAGGCCTACTTCAAAGGAAAGTCTCTATTGTTTACAAGATCCTGCCTTGCCCAGTCCAGCCCCCAGACACACCCCAAGGGGTTGGAGACTGCATTGTGAGAGGGCAGGCACAGCCCATTCAGGTGTAAGTGACCACTCCTCCCTCCACTCTAGCACAGATGGCTCATCAGGATATGCAGGCTACACCTCAGCTCCCTCTGTCTCACTGTTTAGAGGGAATTCACAAACAGCCCAACTGTCAAACTGACCCATACAGGAAATCCACAAACAGGCAGAGTCACATAGGCCCTCATTTTGTCATTGGTGTTAAAAACTGCCTACCACCAAAGTACTGTCACTGCGGCTACCATCCGTCAGCCAAATCATGATCACTGCCAGACTTCCGCCACAAGAAGGGCGGAAATCCGGCAGTGATCATACTGGCGGATGGTGGTAAGCTGGCGCTGCTACCATTAGCACCGCCATGCCAGTTGAACTCCGCCAGCTGTATCATGACCAGTGATACGGCCTGGCGGTGTTCTGCTGGCGGTAGCAGCACCCCTTCCCGCTCCCTGCCGGAAGACCTCCTAGAACAAGGTAAGTCGGGCTTCCACCAGATGAGGGGGTGGGAGGTGTTGTGTGTGTGTGTGTCTGGTTGTGTGCATGAGTCTGTGTGTGTGGTGTTATTTGCGTGGGTGGATGCATGTGGGTGAATGCGTGTAAGAATGGTGAAGTGAGTGCGTGTCTGTTTGTCAGTGTGATTGTGTTTAAGAATATGTGCGAGCATGTCTAGAAGTATGCGTGTATGCCAGAGGGAGTGATTGGTGTATACGTGGTGCGTGTCTGCAGTTTTGTGCGTGTTTGGGCGGAGGGGGGAGTGAGAGGATTGGAGGCGATTGGGGAGTGAGAGGATCGGAAAGGGTGAGAGGGAGTTTGGACAGAGGGGGGGTGTCAGGTGCGTGTTGGGGTGGGGGAGCCGCTTACTAGTGACAGGAAAGGAATTCCCCATCACCGGTAGGGCTATGGCCATAGTTTTCATGGTATTGCTAACACCATGAAAACCATGGTTATAATCAGGCTTAAAATGCCGCCGGCTGTACTCTGCCAGCCACCGGGCTGAAGATTGACATCTCCAGCCCAGCAGCTGATACCGCCATGGCGGTATGAGTGCAGAAGTGGCAGGTTGGCTGCAGCCAACCCACCATTCTTATAATGTGGTGGTATGTACCGCTAGCCTGTTGGCGGTTCTACCTCCACATTAACACTCACCGCTGGGGTCATAATGACCCCCATAATGGTTTAAGCAAGAAAATGCCATTTTCAAACTGACAATCTAAAAACCAACTTCACTAACAGATGTATTTTTGTGAGTTCCGAGACCCCAAACTCCACATTTCTATCTACTCTCAAAGGGGATCTGCATTTTAATAATATTTAAAGGCAGCCCCCATGTTAACCTACGAGAGAGATAGGCCTTGCAACAATGAAGACTGAATGTAGCAGTATTTCACTGTTAGGACATGTAACACATATCAGTACATGTCCCGCCTTTGACATACACTGCACCTTGCCTACCTAGGGCCTACCTTAGAGGTGCCTTACATGTACGAAAAGGAAAGGTTTAAGCCTGGCAAGTGGGTACACTTTAATCAGATTTAAAGGTAGCCCCCATGTTAACCTATGCGAGGCTCAGACCTTGCAACATTGAAAAACACATTTAGATATATTTTTCTGTCAGGACACATAAAACACATTACTATATGTAATACCTTAACCATACACTGCACCCTGCCCTTGGGGCTACCTAGGGCTACCTAGGGCCTACCTTAGGGTTGCCTGACATGTAAGAAAAGGGAAGGTTTAGACCTGGTAAGTGGGTACACTTACCAAGTCGAATTGCAGTTTAAACTGCACCTAAGGACACTGCAGCCAGGTCTGAGCCATGTTTACATGGCTACTAATGTGGGTGGCATAGCCACTGCTGCTGGCCCACTCGTATCACTTGATTTACAGGCCCTGGGCACCACTAGTGCACTTTACTAGGGATTTACTACTAAATCAAATAGGCCACTCATGGATAAGCCAATTTACACATACATTTTATATAATATCACTTGCACTTTAGCACTGGTTAACAGCGGTAAAATGCCCAGATTATCAAAAACAGCTAAAAACAGAGTGCAGAACACATCAATGAACTGGGATGCAGAGGTAAAAAGTTAGGGGAGGCCACGTCAAGGATGTCAAGTCTAACACGTGTCCCCCCAGCCACAATTGGGGAGAAACTACCCAAACCCATGGGAGTTCTCATCACTAAGGTGGAAGAATCTGGACAGACCATCAGCAGGACCCTTCTTGCCAGAATCATTAGCAAAATTAAAATTGGTTGGACAAGGCCAACTCATTAAAATTATTAATACATCTGATGGTGATATTGGGACTAAAATAAAAAATAAACTTCAGGCCATCGGCAACAAACAAACAAAATAAGGTAAATAGTGGTGCCTGCCAATACACACATTTTCCAAAGATACACTCTATGTACTTGATTTTCGCAAAAAAAGTAAAGATTCCAACTTCTGAGGGTAGATGATATAACAGAGATTGCAAACAATGGAAGAGTAAGTGTTTCCCTTAGAAATCCAAATACAAAATGACCAAGGATTGGGCAAAGCACGGAGAAGTGTTTATAAAAAAAAAAGGTTAATATTATCTGTACCATAGTCTCACGTGTTCTGGCAATTCCTCTTTGTAACTCAGAACAAAACATTTTTTTTAAATGTATTTTGTGCTCAAAATTGACCTGAATGGTCTATTCCGGTAAAAAAGTTTGCGTGAAATGATGTTTTAAGGGATTCTATCAGTGCTCATGTTGATAAAATGCTGCTTTCATTGTGGTTGCATACATTGACGAGCAATGATCGCTTTTTTTTAGTGCTCCCACAAGAGGATTTTTTCCTGAACTGACATCTATATGAAATTGTGTAATAGCATAATCTCAGGCCTTACACATTGCTAAATTTCTCAGACTACTCCAAGTCCCTCAGTCATACTGAAAATTACTCCAGGATCTAATTGTTTCCTGAATAATCATCTTTAGGAAGAATACAGCCTTGTAGTGATTGGTTCTTGGAAAGTCTCCAGGAAGTAGCCAGTCAGCTTGCTCTTTCTTGCGGCTCACGTCTTCCCCTTTAGTTATGAGACTTTGCATCAGTACGCCCCCCACACCAGCCTAACATGCTCCCTATGGGCCAGATGTAAGAAAATGCAATTTTGCATTTCTTAAATAGCTACTTCATAAAAATCACTATTTAAGAAATGCAAAATGTGATGTACAAAGATACCGATTTCCTAATACGTAGGGATTCCTACAAATCAGGAATCGGTATTAGGAAATCAGTATTAAGAAATCTCATGACATTTGAGTTAATGGGGTGGTCTTGCATTTCCTAAATAGCAATTTCTTATTAAGAAATTGCTATTTAGGAAATGCAAAACCAGGGATGACAATGAGAAAAGGGCCCCCTTGGTGCACCCCAAAAATATGGGTGCACCTGTAGAGCACACATATGCCTAAGGGGTATGTGTGTGCCCTATTGTAATTAAAAACATTTTTTAAATTGCACCTTGTTACCACTGACTTCAAGTCAGTGGTAATTGCATCTCCAAAATGCCCAAATCACATTTTGGAAATGCATGGTACATCAGAATTGGAAATTAAAAGTGGAAATACCTATTTGCATTTCCTATTTCTAAAGGGTAGAAATCTCAATTTGCAATTCCTAAAGGGCTTTGTACATTAGAAAAGCCCAGTTTGCATTTCTTAATGTCCCGATACCGTTTTGGACCATTAAGAAATGCAAACAGCTTCATACATCTGGCATATTTGCAGGGCATCAGACTCTTTGGGACAATTGGCTATTAGTCAGAAACTACCAAAGGAACTGTGCACTTTATTTTGAATCCTTATGGACAAATTGGATTGGCATGTACAAACAAGTACAATTACAGAGCCTCCTCAATCTCTGTTATTACACTACATCCTTTACTATTGTCCTTGTTTTAATGAAAAATGTCTTAGGTTTTTAGCTTAGTGTGTTGTGATAGTTATTTGTGTTGTGTTAGTCTTAATTTTTTTGTTTTAGAGTATTATTTTCATACAAGCTTAGTACTACAGCTAATAGTCTCAGTGTCCAAACCTTTTGACAGAAGCTGGAAAACCCCTCCTTGATGAAACAAAATAGAATAAATGAGTTGACTAATATATTAGCGTACCACCAAATGTTGCTCTACGAAGACTTCAGGGATTTGAAGCCAGATGTATCATCATCTTGGTTTGCATTTCCTAAATAGCGATTTTTAAGAAATCTCAATTTAAGAAATGCAAAATGGGATTTATGAAAACTGCGATTCGGTAATAGCAATTTCTTAAAAGTCGCAATCAAAATTACTGAATCGCAATTAGGGAATGGGGCTCCATTCATCCCTATGGACCTGTAGGTTTCCTGCTAGGAATTCGCAAATTAGGTAATGCAAACCCCAGGGTGCTGAGGGCCTAAGGCCCCATTTGATGCACCCCAAACAAATATTTGTGGATATGTAAAGCGAACACATGCCCAGCGCATGCGTGCGCTACATGTCATTTTTTTGAATGCATTTGTGACGCATTTTTTAAAATTGCACATGCTTACCACCAAACTTGAATTTTTGGTAATTTCATTTCCTAAATGCCAAATTTGCATTTAGGAAATGCATGAAACATCTGAATAGGTAATCGCAAATAGGTATTCCCTAATCCGGAGTTGCAATTTTAACTAATCAATATTTTGCGATTCCTTAAGATTGCACTGAGAATTCCTTTCTTAAATCATGAAAGGCGATTTTGCATTCGCAAACGGTGGAAGTTTGCGATTCGCACCGTTTGCGAATGCAAAATCCTTTGATACATCTGACCCTTGATCTCATGTGTCACTCTTTATGATGCTTACAGATTAACTCATATGCCTTTTAGACTTGCATCCACAGGCTTTCAAAGGGTCATGAATAAGGTTTTGAAAGGGCTTAAGGATGTTTTGTTTTTCCAGAATGACCTTCTGGTGTACTGACATGATCAAAAAAACCATGATGAGGCTGTAAGGAAGGTATTATATGGGTTCCATGACAGTAGACTTCAAATAGGGGGCCATGTCCTATGTGGGTCACACAATATTAGGAGAGGATTTTCACCCAAAGTTTGAGTCTGGAGTTAGCTGAATCATTGGTGGAAGCACCAGGTCCTTTAGATCAAATCAGGTCCTTTTTAGGCCTGGCAAAATGTATTCCAAATTTGCTAGACATTTTGCCAGTGTTGTCCAACCTCTTCGGCTCTGCTGAAGAAGAGAGGTAAATTTAGTGGACGATTAAATGCAATGAGATTGCTAAAATGCCAACTTTAGAACCTTTCAGTGTCACGTGTAAATCATTTTAAATCATTGATGTCAGTGTATGAGGCATGGAAGCAGTTTTGACCCTGATAAAATGAAATTCCTCGTTTTGCAAAATTAACACATTTATTGACAAGGCTTAATTTAAAATGTTAAATAACATGCACACTTGCATCAAATTTGCAGTAGGTAATTGCACTTAGCCATCACAAGCAAACATTTGAATTAACAAGCTATGATGAATTAAGTTATCTTGAATACTGATGTCATTTTGAATGTTGACTTTATGCGTTTAATACTAAGAGGCGTTATTACACATTTAAACAGTTGCTTTCATGAGATATTTTTCTCTTTCTTCCCACTGCAGAAGCTGTAATTATCCAGAAGCCTTCTGTCAGTTAGTGAACAGGTATTTGTTATGTATTAGGTAACTGATAGTGCGGTTCTCACAGGGAGGAGAGGAAGATGCCAGGAAGCGTAGCTAATGGAAAGAGATCTCTGAACAACACAAGATACTGTTCAGAGGAACAAATTAAGGACATACTCATGCATGAGCCATTGTAAAGATGTGCAAAACTGGGGTGTTTACCTACTCTCAGAGTTTGGTGAAGACTGAATGGTTCCCAGCATAGAGAATGACGAGAAATGTTACAACTAGTGATTCGTTGAGTTAATAGCATGTGTTCCTGAGACTAGAGAGCTGATCCTAGAGGAAATATCTTAGAGCAAAAACCTTCCTACTTCTGCTGATCCCCACTGCCTGTGTGCTAAAGCTTCATGCCTATTCATTTCTATTCTCTCATCAGAAACCTTTATTTGGTTTTCTGAAGCTGACACCTTACTTTATTTTGCTAAATTTAAATACTGTTTGCACCAAAACCTTTGTTTAATTTAGATAAGGGATTTACCTTTATGGAGCACACTTGCTGCATAAACTGCATTCTATTTGTAATTCTCACAAATGTGCTGCTTTATCTTGTTTTGAAATATTGACTTTTAGGTTATCTGGATCTGTAATAATTGATCACTAAAAGTGTTAATACTTACTGAACTAATGATTTGATTTGAACTAAACTGTAAATAAGTTCTTCAAATTCACTCCAGTTCTCCTTGTCATTTCCTGTGAAGTTCCAATTTGGTCTGAACTATCTATTGTAACTTATGTAAATGATAACTCCCTATTTACTCTCCTTGTTGACTAACAAAGGTCCACATACCAATGGCTGGGGTTATATTATGATTATACTCGACGTTGACATACAAAAATCCCCACTTCAGCAACCCAGTGTATTGACGACAAAGAAAATGTTGTGGATTTTGCCTCACTCTCTCTCAGGGGTGTGGAAGAGCACCACTCTGTGACTGAGGCACTTGCATGCTTCTGGGCAAATTCCCCAGTTTAAGGTTTTTTATTTTGTGTTTTTCCTTTTGTGTTGAGAGATCATAGAACCCTTAGCCATCTTTTTACCTGTAGAGTTTCAGAAAGGATCACTTCGAGGATTAAGAGGTGGATGAAAAGTCTATGGGAATATAGGGGCAGATTTATGAAATGTGGCTCTGGACGCAGTGCAGCGCCACTTTCCCTGCGCCCCTTAGCGCCCCCCTACTGCCACCATCTCATAGATTTCCTTGCTCCATTCCTTTGGCCCTCCTAATGGGGGAATGCCCCCTTTGCACACATTGTGCCTGGCGCAGGCATAATGTAGTGCAAAGAGTTACAGAGTGGCGCAATGCACGCATTGCGCCAGTCTGTAAATATGACACAGGGATTTTTGCCTCATTGGACCACATTAACGTCAAAAATAATCATGCTAATGTGGCACAAGGTGGCTCATCGGGATCATAAATATGCCCCATAGTGTTTGCCTAAATGAATTATTGCGGTCTCAAGAAAAGACCCTGCAGGCAGAGGCTCCACACAGACTTTCCTGCTGGGGAAGCTGCGTTGAAGTGCACTGCGAGAGGCTGTACAATTTATGTACCTTGTAACGCTAAGGTAAATACATTGCCCAGCCTCTTAGAGTGTTTCAAAAAAGCAGCTGTGCTTTTTTCTTCGGCCATGGAGCTATAGATCATGTCAAATTCCAATCCATGTGTGAAAAAGGAAATGGGCAAAATTCTAACGTTTCACCTCAATAGGAATTTCATCCACCACATTCACACTCATGTTGTGCCACAACTGTACATTTCTTATCATTTTTTAAACCCTCGAAAAGTGATTTTGCATTAACTTATCCTACTTCCTGATTCACAAAGGTAAAGTTAGACTTTTGGTCTAAATTAAGACCAAAAGTCTAACTTTACTACTATTTGGTAGTCACAAAGGTAAGTTATGAGTATTGTCTTTATGTCTTCACTCGAAGCGGAATCTCTGCATTCAGGGCAGAATCTCTGCCCTTAGGGGGGACATCTGCCTCGAGTGCGGAGATTTCACCCTGAGTGCAGAGATTCTACTGTGGGCGTGGAGTGGCTTCTCTGCACTCGGGAAGAGATTCCACCCTGAGTGCAGAGATTCTGCCCTGAGTGCGGACATAAAGATACTACTCTTAACTTACCTTCGTGAATACCGAAAATCGTAAACTTAGACCTTTCGTCTAAGCTTTTTGTTAATCGGGCCCTAGTGTTTCCTAGTGGGACATGCTTTATAGATTATTATTTTACTCTAATTCCTTTAACAAACAATCTGAGGGAAACCTCAACCACCCTTTCACCTGGTCGTGATTTTAGACTCCCGCCCCAAGTCGTTTCACCTGCACATTTTTGCCTCCCATGATTTGAAGATGATCTTTCAGCGCCAGGATACTATTCGAAGTGAGTTGTGCGCTATACAAATATACATAACATAAAATCTTCACCCTATTGAGAGTGAGCTACATTCCAACCAACTCGATTTTTTGTTAGCAGTGACATTTTATGATACAGATTACTATTTGATTTTGTTTACGATACCGTTCTGAATCTTTTGCACATAATTGTAAAATGTGACGACCACTGCCTCCCATCAACAATTTGAATGTGAAAAATAAAAGTCAAAATGATTTGCTCAGTTCAAGGCTTCATGGGAAAACTGCAGTGAAACAGATACATGGGGCGCAATCTCATTAGATCAGCCATTCTGCATTGTGGTAGAATGTATAATGGCTTCAGATGAAATGGAGCATCTAATTATAGAATGAATAAACCTATTTTTTTGCAGGTGAATCTCGAATCATCCACTTTGCATCATAATGACATACCATATCGGTGTAATTCTTCCTCATGAATAAAGCTGAAACTAGATGGTAAAAGCAGAGGCAAGAGGATTTAAGTGGTGGCCTAGCAGATGGTATAACAACAAATGAGCAATTTGAAGTACCAGCAACCTTTAATCATGTTGCATTATAAAACTCAATTTAGAATTCATACATGCCAAGCAATCGCTCAATCCACTTGCATAATCTATGCCTCACTATAACAGTTTGAATTTTTTCATATTGCGAGAAGCAGAGCATGTTCTCACAGGTAAACAATGTCAAGAAAGAGCTCAGCACAAACATGTTAATTGTTTGCCCCAATACATTTGGCTTTTCACACGCAAGTCTGTGGCAAGGTCTGTATTGGATTTCATTGGCATGAATCAAAGCAATGGCATTATGGGCCTGATTACAACTTTGGAGGACGGTGTTAAACCGTCCCAAAAGTGGCGGATATACCACCTACCGTATTACGAGTCCATTATATCCTATGGAACTCGTAATACGGTAGGTGGTATATCCGTCACTTTTGGGACGGTTTAACACCGTCCTCCAAAGTTGTAATCAGGCCCTATGTATTTATTGTATTTATGGACCTGGCTCTCTGGCTACACTGCTGTGGTTCAGTATGGTAGGACCAAGGCAACAAAGATATTACGTCAGTTCCAGTGGAAGCCACTATGAAAGCAGTCAGAGGATATTGAAGTTCATAGGGCAGACCAGAAATAGCTGGACAGAGGTCACTGAAGTCCAAGTGTAGAGAAGCATAAGTAGGTTTTCGAGGCTCCACTGAACTTCATGAAATCTGAATCCAGAAGCTAAGAGGGGTAATACATTTCCAAAGTAAAGCGTCTTGGTGAGGCAGGGGTCTGCTGCCACAATGCTTATATCTTGTTTTATGGAAAAGAGTAGGTTAAGAGGTGTCAGCCTTGGGTAACTGGTCCACTCACTGTTGAACTAGGAATACTCTAGTGACGTAGTCTCATGCCAGGTGCACAGGGCCTAATCTATAAATATTTTGCAGTGACTTACTGCAAGAGTACTGGCTTTCAACTGAATATAAGTAGAACGTCTCAAATCTACTAAGGGCCTGATTTAGAGTTTGGAATCAAATGTGACAGATATCCTGTTTGCTGTATTATGATTTCCATAGGATATTATAGAATCGTAATATGGCAGACGGGATATCCGTCACATTTGTGACGGAGTAACCCCATCTGCCAAAATATAAATTGTGCCCTTTCACACAAAATTCAGGAGTAATTCTGGTGCGTGCTTTTTCCATGACTGATAGACGAGGCAGTGCAGCAGATTCTAGGCTGCAGTGCATGGCCAGACTGGAACAAAACACATGCCCAGCAGCAATATAAGTGGTACCCATTAGTCGATTAGAAACTTGAAAATGTGTCCAATTTTTTCAAATTGGGGAAGGTTTGAATTTGGAAAGGCACACAGTAAGAAAGAAAGTAGGAAAGAATGAAAGAAAGAGAACAGCAATAGAAGTAAAGTGAAAGCATGAAGAGCAGAGAAAAGACAGTTCGAGTAGGTACATGAATCATAAAAATTGGTTAAACACTAACACCAGTAGTCTTCTCTGAGATAAAGAATCAAGAGAAGATGACTTGAACAGTAAGGAAACAAGAGAAAAAACGGGTGTGGTGTTAAGATTAGCAAACTTTAAAGTTAGGTGGGTGGTGGGTGATGGGGAAGCAGACCCCAGAGAGCTGTTTGGCTAAAGGCGGGTGAGACTCAAATCTGGAAGAGGTGTAGTGCTCTGGTTCATGTGGGACATGAAAAAAGAGGGAGGCCGCGGGATAGGAACTGGGCTAATGGTCCCCCAGTGTATTCAAAATTCGATCTGGTATTCATTAGAATATCAGACATGCGGTCCATGGTGGCCATTGCATGCCAGAGTCATGCATGCCATTGCGTAATAAATGGTGCCTCTGTTTTTTTCACATTGCAGCTAACACCATCTTGGCTGCTCCTAGGCAGAGCCACATGATGGATCGATCTCCTCAGGATTGTAGATGGAGTGAGGTATCACGCAGCCCAAATAGAATACATTCAGGAGTGTCGGGTATAAAGAAGACAAGTATCTCTTTTTTCTCAGCTAAGATTTCAGCCCAATAGATTCTAATTGTCGGACAGTCCAACCATGTATGACGAAAGTCTCCCTGTAGGCCACACCCTCACCAACACAAATCCGAGGTGTTCAAGAATGTCTTTTTAAGTCTGACTGGGTGCAGGTTCCAGTAATAAAGGACTTTATTATGAGCCTCTCGAAGTCCCAATGGTTGGTTATACCTGGAAATGTCCTGCCAAAAGGTCTGACATTGTTTATCTGTGACTGACAGAGAGAGGGTGCATTCCTAGAAGGGGATATGTGGGGGAACATAGGTACCTCTGGTAGATATCAATAGGGCATATAAAAAGGAGACAGTACCTGGGTCGAGCCTGGCTGTCAAATGAATTTTTGAATGGGAAGCAAGTCCTGAGTGGCTGCTAGCCGAAGTGAGGGCTGCATTACCCATCGTTTCAATTGTGTGCATCACAAGGGTTCAGTAGAGGGCAGGTTGAAATGCCTGCAGCAATTTTTAAAGGTCAATAGATCATCCCCATGGTACAAGTCGGAAATCATCAAACATCCACCCTCCCACCAAAGGTCAAAAGGTCCAGGATGAAGCATTGGTGGGAAATCAGCATTGCCATGTATGGGAGTGTATGGAGAGGGGAATTTGGTATGGATGTGTGACATAGTCACCCTGTCCCATACATTCAATGTAGTGGCGGTAGGCGTGCTGAGATATGCGTTAGTAGGGCTGTCATTCTTGGGCTTCCACAAAATATCCCAGATGGGGCTGCCCAACACCGCTCTGTCCAGGTGCAGCCATATTTTGTCGTACTCTCTGAGACCACTCTGAGAAGATAGTCAGCTGGGCTGTCCTGTAGTAAGAAATAAAGTCAGGTAGGGCCTGGCCTCTGTACTCTTTTGGAAGAGTCAGTAGCTTAAGGGAAAGGCAGGCTCTACTCCCTTGCCGTATAAGGTTTATTATTAGAGAGTGGAGTATGGAAAGGAAGTCCCTAAGGGGTACTATAGGAAGGCTTTGAAAGAGATATAGAATATGCAGAAGTATTGACATTTTAACCGCATTAATATGTCCCTGCCAAGACAGAAACATTGGGGACCACCGTTTAAAATCCAGTCTAAGTTTGCAAAGTGGGGGGTAGTTTACTGCATAGATGTCTGAGAGTAAGTTTTATGACGCGATAGGTGATCTCTTTTTGTGCCCATTGAAAGGGGAAAGAGGTCGCTATTCTTTCCATGTGTTTGCGGGGAACTGTCATGTTGAGCATATATGATTTTTGGCGATTAACCTTGAAGCCCACTACTGATTTAAAGAGTTGGAGGTGTTCCTGTAGGACCAGCAGAGAGGTGTCTGGGAGTTAAGAGTCAAAAGGACATCATTAGCAAATAAAAAAAAATTGCGTTCATCTGGACAACCGGAAGACCAGCAATGGAGTGGGAAGCTCATATTTTGGCAGCGAGGGGTTCTATACTAAGCACAAAAAGTAACGGTGACAGAGGACAACCTTGCTGAGTTCCTCTTGTAAACTCGAAATATTCTGATACCGTTCCATTCGTCAATTCTCTAGAGCTAGGGCAAGTGTAATTTGCAGAAATCATGGATATGAAACGCTGTCCAAACCCAAAGCGGCAGAGAGTGAGGAAAAGGAACTTCCACTCTGTCAAAGCTTTTTTGTCATTGAGTGCTAACAAAAGAGTCAGGATCTTTTTTTGTGTTTTTTTCTATTAAATGGGCCATTCAGCAGAGATTGCTGTGGGTTTGCTAGCCTTTAATGAAGCCAGGATGAATCAGATCTGGCATGATGTCCTCCCTCATGGTGACTAGTATCTCAGTATAAAGCTTGACATCTAGATTTAACAAAGCTATCGGTCGGTAGGAGGAGCATGCATGAGGGTCCTTTTCAGGCTTGGGAAGGACCATGATAAGGGCTTCACCCATTGGTGGGGTAACCGCTTGCACGTCTGCTATGTGATTAAACAGGGTTGTAAAGTGGAGGATCAAAGCAGAACTAAAAGATTTGTAGAAGATGTCAGTCAGCCCATCGGGCAGGGGGACTTTAGGGATTTAAGTGCAGAAATAGCTGTCAGAATCTCTTCCCTGGTGATGGACTCATTAAGTGTCTCCCAAATATCTGGGGGAAGCCAGAGAAGGGAGACCCCCATCAAGATATGCCTTTTAGGCGTCTGTATCTGTAGGGTCAGCAGTATAGAGTTGCTTATAAGAGTCTCTAAACTGAGCAGCTTTGCCTGTCTCTGTCATGTGTGATACACCGTCTTGTCTGTGTATTGGGGAGATAAAATCCTTCTGTTGTTAAACCTGCAACTAGTGTGCTAAGAAGGAACCCACTTTATTACCTTGTTTGAAAGTTCTCTTTTTGAGCTGTAAATGAGTTAACTCAACTCTAGTGGCATAGATGGCCTTTAAATTGCCCCTAGTAGTTATCACCTGTCCTTGGAGAGGAAGAGAGAGGGGTGCTTTATGGTCTTGTTCCGAAGCAGAAACTTCAGCTTTTAGTAGCTGCTGTTCTTTTGTTTTTTGTTGTATTAATATGGATGACAGTGGTATTTATTTCCCCCTCAGGACTGCCTTAAAGGAGTCCAAATTAGTAGCTAAGGGTGTGTCTTAGGGCTTATTTAGGCTGAAGAATTCCTTTATAGTTTTACATATTCCAGTCCTGGCAGATGGGTCTCTCGTGAGGACATTAGGAAAGTACCACCTGTGGCGGCCGGACAATGGGATAAGCCTGTCGAACACCACATCCAATGGAGCATGGTCTGAGAGAGCAATGGAGGGTGTGATGGCGCTACGGATGGCATGAAGTAAGGTTTGCCTTGTGAATGTGTGGTTAGTCCTAGAGCCCATTCTGTAAGAGTGGGAGAAAAATGTGTAATAATAGACGGAGGGATTTGTGGTGTGCAAGGCACCAATTAACCCTAGTTGAAGAAGTAGCGATTTTGTAATTTTTGAAAATGTGCCTGCCTGTGTCCAATGATGGTGGGTACAGTCCAGAGTTGGGTCCCATTTGAGGTTGAACTCTCACATTAAGACAATGGCCCTCATTCCGACCCTGGCGGTTTGAAACCGCCAGGGTGGAGGGCAGAGGAAGCACCGCCAACAGGCTGGCGGTGCTTCCTGGGCCATTCTGACCGCGGCGGTAAAGCCGCGGTCAGAAAAGGGGAACCGGCGGTTTCCCGACGGTTTACCCCTGGCCCAGGGAATCCTCCATGGCGGCGCTGCTTGCAGCGCCGCCATGGGGATTCCGACCCCCTTCCCGCCAGCCAAACCGCCAGAACCAGGCTGGTGCAGACACTGTAAATCGCGACAGGTGCCACTGCACCCGTCGCACCCCTGCAAATCCGCCGGCTCCATTCGGAGCCGGCTTCCTCTTTGCAGGGGCTTTCCCGCTGGGCCGGCGGGCGATTTTTTGGAGATCGCCCGCCGGCCCAGCGGGAAAGTTAGAATGACCGCCGCGGTCATTTGACCCCGGTGTGGTCTTTTGGCGGTTTCCGCCCGGCGGGCAGCGCCCGCCGCCCGCCGTAGTCAGAATGACCCCCAATATCTCCTTCTGCAAAATCTCTCAAAGCTGTAAGGAACAAGTGAAGGAATTTGGCCTGATTTGTATTGGGAGCATTTACTGCCCAGGAATTGGAAATTTAGGGATGAGTGGAAAAAGAGGGCAACACCATTATGTTTTGTAGCAGCAGAAGATGTATAGCTTTGGGGGCACTCTCTATGGTGCATTCTGTTGTCATCAGTCTGTTTCAAATGAGTTTCTTGGAGAGCTAATATATCAAAATGTCTGTCCAATGTGTATTTACAAACTTGTTGGCGTTTATTAGGGGAGTTAAGGCCTTTAACATTCCAGGAAAGAGAATTAAGAACAGTCTAAAGTGTGGAACAACAAGCAACAAACAAAAACAATAGATAACAATATATATATGTGTCACATGTGTGGTATTAACAATTTATATATGGGTCACATGTGTGGCATAGTGAAAGGTCATCAAAATGTGACTGAGTGCGTGGGACAGGCACCCACGAGCCTACCGCACAATCCGACATTCAGTAGACATCCAGTAGACTAAGAATATGTAAAATGTCCGAGGTCGGGTTTTTCAGCTCACGGTGGGCTCAGATACATGTCTAAAGTATTATTCTATCAAATCAGCTATGGCCCATGGTGCAGTTTATGGACGAGCAAACCTGAGGTGTGGCAGTTAGTTCCTCCTCACCCTGCATTTCACCATAGTAGCTAGGGTGTAGATACTTCATGAGATGTCTTCATTTGTTCTGTGAAGCTGCCAGTATTCCTATCTGAGTTCAGCCTGGGGCTCGGGGGGAGTTCCATCGGGGTCTGCTGAATCCAGTATTGTGAGATCAAGTAATGTAGCCGTGTATTTTACTGTTGTGCAATGATGGGATTTATTGTGGAGCTCAAAAGTTATGAGAAACGGATATGTCCACCTGTATCTAACCTGATTTTTATGCAGGGTTTCAGTCACTGGCCAGAACTGTTGTCTGCATTCAAGTGTAGTGGGGGCTATGTCTTGGTAGAGGGTGCATGTCCGTCTCTGGAAGGAGATCTGGTCCAACTTTCGAGCTGCCTGGAGGATTAATTTCCTTGGTTTTAAAGGGATGCATTTTAGCCAGTATGTCTCTAGGTCTCCTGCCTTCTCCTAGTTGCTGAGGACCCACTTGATGTACTCGCTCAACTCCAATTTCTTGTTGTAATCCACCCAAAACTTCTGAAAAGACGCCTACAACAAAGGCTTCTAAGTTGGGGCCCTCTGCCAGTCTTCCTATGCGAATATTGGGCCAGATGTACGAAACAATTTTGCATTTCTTAACGGACCGAATTGTTATTTCGGTCCGTTAAGAAATGCAAAATTAAAAAATGCAAATTTGCAAATGCAAAATTTGCATTCAGTATGCACGAATGCTTTAAAACCCATTTAAAATGTGACTACGCTGTGGGAACCGCATTTAAGAAATCGCTAAAATAAGAAATCAGCATTATCGATTTCCTATTTGCAAATCGCAAAGAAATGTATAAAAAAATAGCAATTTGCGACTGAGCATAAAAAAAACAATTAAGAAATGCAATTACCACCAACCTGAAGCAGGTGGTAATCATGTGCAAACTAGAAAAAGAACCCCAAAATGTATCTGGCTCCTCGAGCATTGCGGCATTATACATCCTAGCTAGACGGATGAGGATCCAGGCCCAGAGGGACAGGAGGAGGAGTGGATGAGAGAGGATTTTTAGGGTGAGGGTCACCCTATTAAATGTGACAGAGAAGGAGATAATAGACAGATATAGACTGCCTAGCCAAGTCATACTTGAGCTGAGATACAGTGCCAATTACAAGCCCCTACAATGCGTAGCAACCCCATACATCTCCACATGCAGGTATTATGCTGCCTACAACTATAGCAGTGGAAGGGTGGTCACAAAGCACATTATCTAGGTTCCTCCACATATGTTTTGATATTATGGTTGCTAAGTTGCCCCAATTTATCTTTTTCCCAAATAACCCACAAACATTGTAGCACACAAACTTGAATTTCTATAGGATGGCACAGTTCTCCAATGTTATTGGTTGTGTGGGCGGAACTCATATTGCCATATGCCCCCCTTCAGCAACAGAATACATGTATAGGAACAGGAAGAGCACACATTCCCTGAATGTGCAGGTGGTGTGTGATGTCTCCTGTGTCATTACAGACCTTGTGGCCAGGTACCCAGGCAGCACACTTGACTCATTCATGTTCTGCCACAGTGGAATTTGCAGCCAACTGGCACAGGGAGGATTTGGTGATGGATTCCTGCTTGGTAAGTTTACCACACACCCATTGCACACACTAGCCAGAATGTATGTGTCGACTGGTCTAATGATTTCCCCAGCCATGTCCCAAAGATGACAGTGCATGTTCTTTACGTCCATGGATCCTAACCCCTTACCAGACACCAAGTCAGCGACAATACAACCAGGCACACAAAGCAACACGCTCAGTCATTGACTGGACATTTGGGATCTTGAAATCCTGCTTCAGGATCATCCATAAAACAGGAGGAGCACTACTATACAGGCCACAATATAGCAATGCAGAGGGCATGACAGGATATCACAATTGAACCTGAATCAGACGATGATTCAAATGATGAACAACAGCAAATACGGAGACAACAGGACGGCAGCCATGCAACTGGGGTACGGGCTACATGCACAGATGTCACCAACAACTACTTCTGAGGTAAGGCATAACATGTCATGCTGTCAATAAGATAACTCACTCTTGGCAAAGTGATTACCACCTTTAATTCAGGGGTCAATGATTTTACAAAAACAAATATGTAGAAAGAAAAAAAGCCATATGTTAGATGGGGTCTTTGGTTGGCAGTCAGGTTACCCCCTGTCCAAGCAATGACCCTCACTCTAGTCAGGGTAAGTCACACACAATCCAAATTATCCTGTGCCCACCCTCTGGTAGCTTGGCACTGAGCAGTCAGGCTTAAGAATGCACCACACAGTGTTTAGAAAAATATATAATATTTATCTGATGAGATGCAGGTCAAAACGATCAAGATGCAATAAGTATACGTTGAAATCCCACTGTAAAAATGATATAAAGTGTCTTTAGTCTCTTATAAAGCAACTAGTGTCTCTTGCAAGCACAAAGTACCTTGTTTGTGTTCAAATTCTCTGCAAGGAACCACAGAGGAGGATATGCGTGGAAAACGGGGAGGTGTGGGTCATTTTTTGCCAGCGCACACAGGCGATGCATCATTGAGTTTTCACGCAGGGAAGGCTTTGCTTCGATTTCCAGTGCATAGACTGGGATCCTCTTTGGGTTCCAGGGTTTTCGGATGCCCCAGGGATGATGCGTTGAAATCCGATGCTTGCAAGAGGAAGTCACAGGGGATGCGTCGATCAGGTGGGCGATGCGTGGACATTTCTTCCGCACGGCAGGCACTGCGTCGATGCCTCTCAGGAAGTCAGGCTGCGTCGTTCCAGCTCAGCTTTGTGTTGATCCAGTGGTCTGTGCGTCTAATTTCCGGTCACAACGCTGGCTCTGTGTCGATCTTCTCCTTGCGAAGTCAGGCTGCGTTGTACCGGTTTGGCGCGTGGTGATTTTCTCAACGCGATGCAGGCTGTGCGTTGTTTCTTGCAGGCTGTGCATCGATTTCCACCGCACAAGGAGTTCTTTTGCAGGAATGAAGTCTTTTTGGTCCTGAGACTTCAGGGAACAGGAGGCAAGCTCTATCCAAGCCCTTGGAGAGCACATCCCAGCACAGCCAGAGAGCAACAAGGCAGCAGGGCAAGAGCAAGGCAGCAGTCCTCCTCAGAAAAGCAGTCCAAGTGAGTCCTTTGGGCAGCCAGGCAGTTCTTCTTGGCAGGTTGCAGGATCTGGTTCAGGGTTTCTTCTCCAGGAAGTGTCTGTTAGGTGGAGTGTCTACCCCAGACGTGTCTGAGGTAGTAGTGTCAGAGACCCTGCTTCAACACCCAAATGTGCCTTTGAAGGGGGGGAGACTTCAAAGAGTGGCTTAGAAGTGCACAAGGTCCCCTTTCAGTTCCATCCTGTCTGCCAGGGTCCCAGTAGGGGGTGTGGCAGTCCTTTGTTTGAGGGCAGGCTACTGTCCTTTGACATGTAAGTGTCAGGCCTTCCAACCTCCCAGCCCAGGAAAACCCATTCAAAATGCAGATGTAGTCAAGTGTGACTGAGCATCCTGTGTTCGGGGTTTGTCTGAGTGAAGGCACAAGGGAGCTGTCAACTAAACCTAGCCAGATGTGGATTGTAAGGCACAGAAGGATTTAAGTGCAGAGAAATGCTCACTTTCTAAAAGTGCCATTTCTAAAATAGTAATATTAAATCCAACTTCACCAGTCAGCAGGATTTTGTATTACCATTCTGGCCATACTAAATATGACCTTGTTACTCCTTTCAGATCAGACGTTTACACTTAAACAGTATATGAGGGTAGCCCTAATGTTAGCCTAGGAAAGGAGCAGCCCTCACAGCAGTGTAAAACAAATTTAGGAGGCTTACACTACCAGGACATGTAAACTCCATAGGTACATGTCCTGCCTTTTGTCTACACAGCATCCTGCCCTAAGGATTACCTGGGGCCTACCTTAGTGGTGACTTATATGTAGAAAAAGGGGAGTTTTAGGCTTGGCAATTACTTTTAAATGCCAAGTCGAATTGGCTGTGAAACTGCACACACAGGCCTTGCAATGGCAGGCCTGAGACATTGTTAAGGGGCTACTTAGGTGGGTGGCACAATCAGTGCTGCAGGTCCACTAGTAGCATTTAATCTAGATGCCCTGGGCACATATAGTGCACTTTACTGGGGACTTATAAGTAAAATTAATAAGCCAATTACGTGTGATCCAATTTCACCATGTTTTAAGGGAGAGAGCATATGCAGTTTAGTACTGGTTCGGAGTGGTAAAGTGCGCAGAGTCCTAAAACCAGCAAAAACAGTGTCCAAAAAGTGGAGGGAGGCAGGCAAAAAGTTAAGGGTGGCCACCCTAAGGCTCTCAGGTCTAACACCATGCATGCAAAAACTTAAAAACAAAGATTGTTCCCTGTCTGCCTATTTCTTGCGTTCCCTTCCTGTACTTCTTTTCCCAGTCACAATGCACCCAAGGGCTGCAGAAGTAGTAGTGTCTGATTTTTGTTGGAGAACATTCATGGTGGAACAGGTGTCCAGGGCAAACACCCCACTTATACTTGACCCATCCACACACCCAGTGCATGGTGAGTTGGCTGGCAGGGTGAAAATGTGGGTCTGGAGGGTTTCAAGAGCTGTTGTCACCTGCACAAGGTCCCTGGCAAAATCCTGGTAGAAATGTGACATGTCTGTCTGAATGTTGATTGTACTGGCTGGAGGTGGCATTGGCCAGCTGGTTCATTACATGGGTGTGAGCATCAAATCTGGCCATCAATTGTCTATGTCGCAGGCGCTGCTGCCTGTGTTCCCTCTCCATTACAGTGGTCCAGCACTCCTGATCCTTCCCAACTGTTTTAGCGAGGTACTGCAGCTCCCTGATCACACCACTTATTTTTTTAATTTGCAGGCGCTGTGTTCTGATTATAGCCCTCTCCAAACGACCATATGTGGCTGTACTTGCTGCAGCTGACGGAAAGGAAACAGTGGCCATACTGCCTTGGCTTTGGTCAGCTCCTGCACTGTCAGCTGTGGAGGAGTGCTCTCCCTCTCTGTCCTGGAAGCTGGGCAGTGGTGTGGTCTTATGTCTCCTTGCTGTTGGTGTGAAAATAGATGGGCCAGGTGACTGTGTAATTTTCAACTCCACGAGTTGATCTGTAGCTGCTGCAGTGTCTGTAGCATCAGGGCTGGGATCTGGTGGACACATATGCAGCACGCATTTAGTATGAATAAATGTTACAGTTTTAGACACAACTATGGTGTGACATTGTGATTGGTGTGTATGTGCTGCATGAGTTGTAGCAGATTGTTACATGTGGCCGTTGGCACACCATGCAGCATGAGGATGAAGTGCACTACAACTCCCAAGATGCATTGGATAGGTGATTGAAACAACTGACTGGAGTATTCCAATCTTTGTGTTCTCTGCTGTGGTTTGCCTAACTGGGTGCTCTATAAACAAATCTAATCTCCAACGCCTGAGACTCTGACAGGTTCAAGTGTGCCCTCAATGAGGTTCCCCATGGCAGTCAGTGGGGGTT
This sequence comes from Pleurodeles waltl, assembly GCF_031143425.1. Classification (NCBI taxonomy): domain Eukaryota; kingdom Metazoa; phylum Chordata; class Amphibia; order Caudata; family Salamandridae; genus Pleurodeles; species Pleurodeles waltl. Next base: position 193,546,068 of record NC_090447.1, read on the forward strand.
GAGTGGATAGTCCCCCTCCTGTCGCACACCCCTCAGCCATCCTGCTGGCTAGTCTCTCCTTTGCCCTGGAGTGCAGGTCGTACAAACTCTTGCGCAGCCCAGGAATGGTTCTCAGTGTGACTCCCAGGGCACTGACTTTCTCCTGAATGTCCTTCCAGATTTAGTTTTTCTGGTAGTCGGGGACAGAAAAAGAAGCCTTTCCAAACAGCTTGTCCATGTTGGCCATGCATTCCTCAATGAGGAACTCCAGCTCCCTCTCAGAAAATGTGATTTTGTGCTTCCTGTTGCTCCAGAATCCTTGTTCTCCTCTGCAGTCATGGTGTGGTGTTATCACCCTTCCTTATGTCTGCAGCAATGTTTCTAGACATCTCCCTGCTCCATGTAGCTTAATTAAGGGCTCAGGGTGGGCCTTACCCTGTTAATTACTTCCATCTGGGCCTCCAGCTGCATTTAGGTCTAAGAAATTGCAATTTTGCGATTTCTTAATTACCAATTCATTATTTGTGATTTCTTCCATTTAGAAATTGCAATTAAGGAGTCGCTTAATATGTACATCCCATATTGCGACTCACTCATATCGATTTCTATTTGCGAGTCGCAATTTTAGAATTTTGTACATTTGGCCCAGTGCCCCTTCTTGACCTTTTTTCAAAGTCTTTGCATTTCAAAAGTTCGAATTGTAGTTGTATCTTCAGACGTTCCGAGTCGCCGTCACCGGGTTCAGACTTCGTTCCAACTCCAGGTGTTAATTCTTGAGATCTAGCATTCGGGTGCCCACTGAATCGACATCTGCTTGGAGAGAGATCAAACAAGATTTGAATTCCGATTTAAAGACATCGAATGTGGCTGCTGTGTCCGCTTTGAGTTCCTCTCGCAGTTCTGTTTTAAATGTGCGGAGAGATGACAAGAGATCATCTTTGGTCAAAAGCCATTGTGGCATCAAAAAATGTGGGAGCCACTGGGGCCTGGTCAGAAGCAGGGGCAATGTATTGGGGGACTCTGTTGCTTTGTGGCATCTTGGGAGGCATAAAGACAACCACTTAGATTGAACCCAGGAGCTAGTAACTGCAAAATTGAAAAGCTGTAGGGAGCAGGGGCGTGTCATCAGGTTTATCACATTTTCCTTAGCTCCGGGGCCAACGCCGCAGCACCCCAATCCCCGCATCCCTCAAAGGTGCTGTAGAAGGATAATCAATGCATGAAGGCCTAGCAAGCAGGTAAGGTCAAGAGAGCTGTCCCTCCCCAAAGTTATTGAGTGTGTCTTTTCCCCAGACAAACTTACGTAACAGCCTTGCTGTTTACTTTTGGACTTACAGGGCTATGGTTAAATGTTGCAGGAGTAGTGCAGGAAGCACATTTGAAAGGTGGTCTCCCCCCAAGGCAGTAGCATTCATCTGTCCTTCTTCACCATAGGTGCCATGTTGAAATCAGGTAACGGGTAAGTTCAGGCAGCAGAGGGCCCCCTCCTTTCCCTCTGGGTTCTCCTCCACTATGATGTACTATTAAGTGAGCAGTGAGCTTAGGAATTGGAACCTTGAAGGAGTGGGTGGTTATGAGCAGCTCTGTCAGCTCGGAGTTTCCCTCAGGCCGCTGTTCACCCCTCCTCGGCCTCGTGTAAAGCTCCCGCTAGGTTCGGGCATCACCGATCAGCACCGGGGGCCCTCGTCGTATGCCCCCTGGGGCCGGCGTGTGCAGTTTCTGGAAGCAGAAGAGGAGCAAGACCGTGGCTTCGCCAGCCTCAGGCACCGCACCGCTGCCTAGGACCCAGCCGCAGCACCTCCACCATCGCCATGTAGGCCGTGTAGGAGGATGTTGGGTAAACCATCAATCTGGGTTAGGGGATGTCAGAGGGGCCATTTCTTTCACTCCCAGAAAGGCAGTCCCCCTGGTTCAGCCAGTGCATGCCATCTGGGACTCAGATGACCCAAATTAGAACGAATTGCGGGGGTGGCGAGGAAAGCCTCACTCGATCACATCCAGTGGGCCATGGTGCCTCGCCACCCCCTCAACCCCCAGGTATTATTTTTTAATATGAAGGAAATCAAAAACTGGCCCAAGTAGGTGTGCAGCGTGTCACATGCATAATAAATATTTTGAGTGACAGATCCCAAAAATTGCAAAAGAATACTTAACATGTCCAGCTTATCTGGGTAGGTGCTGGGCTACATCAGGTTCAATAATGGCAGGGCCACCCCCTCCATTCTCCCAATTGGTTTTGGGGCGTAGGAGAAGAATGCCATAGGTTAGAATGCAGAAAAAATCAATGTGGTTGATGGACAACAAAAACATTGTTTAAAATCAATAAGACATTAGCCATGCCTTTGAAATGAAAAAAGTATTTTAACGTGGTACTCATTAAAACTAAGGGCCTAATTTATATTTTGGCAGAGCGGTCACATCCGCAATGGTGTTCCCTCTTCCTGCCCACCTGATTTAAATGCGGATGTACCATAGGTTTAATCATGGCAGAAACTACTACAGTTACAGTTAAACTCCTCCGACTGCCTTGTGGAATGAGGGCCATGTGAGGCAGACCTGTAATTCTGCCCCTCAGATTTAGATGAGCGGGATTAGACGTTGGTATTCACTGCCCATCACTGCAAATAAAGATCTGGAGCTAAAGAGCATTGAAACCTCTAAATGCTCCCCTTGCCCTCCTGTAGGGAGGAGAGCATTTTATTTTTATTTTCAAAAAGAAAATCCTGCTTTGGGATTTTCGTTTTGAAAATAAAAAAGAAAACAGTTTGGTGCATGACTCTGTCATTTTGATGGAGACCTGCACCAAACAGCGAAAAGCATTGACAGGAGCCATTGTTATGGCGGTTCATGCCAAGGTTTTAGAAATGACCACCAGCTTGGTGGTAATTTCCAAATTCGGCAGGCGGCCTCTTCATCAAGACAAAAGAGTAATTTACTCCGTTGACCTGACCGAGAAACAAGCAGCCTGCTTATATTGAAATTAGGCCCTCAATATTTCCACATATCTTCTGAAGTGGACCAAACCACATCAAAACCTCCCAATATTAGTTGTGTGACTGTCTGCTGGCTTACATTTTTATTTAGCTATTTATGTATTTGGGGGTTTTGTAAAGCCCTGCAAAGCACCAATTGTGGTCTTGCAGTGCTTTACAATCAGACACAGTGGTTAGTAATTGAGTCCTAAACCAAGTAAGCTGATAGCAAAAGATAACAAATGTTTAAGCTTTAGAGAGAGTCAACATACAGTGATATAACCCTGGGAGGCTGGCAAGAGTGAGCTTTAATCATCTAACCAGTCAGAGTCAAGGAACAGGAGGCAAAATGGGAAGGCTAGCTATATGACAGCATGATTGAGTAAGTTTGCAGCAACCTTCCAAATCTGATGAAGTCGATTTTAATAATTAGGCCCTCATTTTGAGATGTCTGCAAAATTCTGACCTTTGCACAAACCAGTGTATGGGCAGGGTTCAGAATCATATGTTTTGCTGACGTCATCAGATATGTAAAGTACCCCTTGTGATAAAGTCTCACCACCACTGGTTTGCAGGTCAAACCAGCCAGAAATTAATAAAATCAACCCGTTAGTCCCCATTTCTGGGCAAAACCTTGTCATGGGTACTATTTATTATACTCAGTAACAATTCCAAGGTTATTGCTATTGATAAATATTGCATCAAACAGCTGTCCACTCATAATGAGGGCCTTATACACAATGGAAGAAATAGATGATCCTTACACACAGTGGGTCATTCCTTTAAATTTGTTGCAGTTTTACAATCGGACAGAGAGGTTAAGTTTCTCATGCCAGACAGACTTCTGGATGAAAGAAATGGGAACAGCAATTTAGGGCCAGATGTATCAAAGGGCTTTACCCATTCTGTGTCTATGGGAAAATGCTTTAGTACATATGACCCTTAGAGAAGTAGTCCAGTGACTAACCAACCAAATCATTCATTAGAGTTTCTGTTGTCATACTACTTTGTCTCTTGATTGCCAATTTATAGTGCTTTATCTTTAGCATTTGTACACGCAAACAACCCATAAGGCGTAGGATTTGCTGAAATAATTCCATTTGTTAGAACAGTGGCTATTCTCTTACTGAGTTCAAAATAGCTTGGTAAAAAAATTGTAGCTTGAATGTTATGGTGTCCTGTGGGTAACAGCCTGACACTAGTGCCATCTTGCAACCATCTAACAGTTATGGCAAAGCTCTAAAGTGAAAATATGTGAGTTTGTTACAGAGTATGACTAAATTACAGAATATTGTGGTGCGAGAATATCAAGGACAGAATATTGAGGGACAAAATATCAAAAGGTAAGTGGATTTAGTATAACTTTCCGGTTCCTAACCCCATGTCTACGTACCTTGGAGATATATGTACCACGAAAGTAAATATAAGTGGAGACATATACGTAGGTATGGGTATAGACAACCTAGATTTACTAACTTGTTGATATTTTCGATCTGAGTTCAATATTCAGGGTGCACACCCACAAGTTCGGCATGAATTACACGGCTGTTTCATAAACTAAAGTTTGCTGACATTGATAGAGCGTTCCGACCTAATAAATTACCTGTATTTGGACGCTCTTGGGTCGATGAATCTTTTGACCAAGTGGGGCTCTCTTCACCCGAGATTAGTCAATTTAATCAAATCAATAATCAATAACGAACATAAGCAATGCCCTGATCAACATAACACTTCACAATTAATCCAGAAAACATTTCGGCGAACCATGACCTTTCGGCCATGAATAACCACACCAGTTCATTCAAAGTTAATGAATTTATTTCCCTATATTAACAAAGCTAGCACGATATATATGTGTCTCAACACCAAATGGTATATGTAAATGAACATTAATAGCTGTCCATAACGGCGAAAAAGATGCAATCTATGCAGCATTTGAATAACAATGCATTCGATAATAGCAACGCAAACCACTAAAACTATAATCTGTAATGGGCTAATTGCATACATTAGTCAGCATAACAAGGTCTCAAATTGCATCGTGCAACAAAGGAATCCTCATCTAACCTCAAATTAGCATCTGCATGTGGGATTTCATGCAAAAACAATTTAGCAACATTAATTTGGAAAAACTCCTAACTAGGGCTCTTATCAAAATCAGCAGTTGGTTACCTAAAAGAAACACAATGCAATTGTACATTTTCCTTTCATATTTACCAAATTCAATCAGCATTCAAGGAAGTCTTCGTCTCACAGGTACCGGTTTCGATCAGCATGGGACGGGGGCAAAGGGGGCAGGGTGGACGGGGCAATTGCCTCACAGCGGCAAGATAAAAGGACAAAACTACTACTTTATGCAAAGGGGTAAATCAAAGTTAAAGTCTCTAGGGCGAGAATACTTAAAGTCTCTTTCTCTCGATTAGAGAAAGCATCAAACATCAATTGGCATCGTAGAAGATGGCAAAATGACGAGGTCGGCAAGATGGGCCATAATGGCTGCAATGGGCAATAATGTCCTCAATGGGTGCAGTGGGTAATGGCCAGTAATGGCAAGTAATGTCCGCTTTCTTCTTGTGCACCAGGTTTAAATAAACAACAGTTCAAATCCAGTAGGGTCTTCCATTGGAGGGTTCATAGGTTGGCTTCAAATTGTCCAATCAAAAACAACAATTCACAAGCTTCTGCCTAGGCATACATTATCCTTGGAGTCGGGAACGTAAGTTGCAACATATTTTACCAATTAACTCACTTTCAGAGCTTCCATTGTCCGCACCTGCAGATTGACCTTGGAGCAAAGAAGAAGATGCCAGGCTGGCACGAAACCTTAAAGATAAGCATGTGAACCGATCTCACTGGAAAAGTACAGCTTCAAGCAAGAATACACGTTTTATTAGCACATTAGAAAAACACGAGCATCTAAACCGTGAGACAAGGCAACTAGGCCGAAGCCTCCACTAAAGTTATGCTAAGTTAAAACATTTCAAACAAGCAAATCATAGCACACGTTTACGGTTATGTCAGATTAGTACAATTCTAATACATCACGTTATATAAAGCACGCTTATAAATGTTGGCAAACTACTCTGAGGGCACATTTGTCCCTGTACAATCTTTATTAGTTCGGTTAAAGTCACACTTGATTATTGCAGCACTACGTTTATGCGCTAATAAATGTAAAACCTTAATTTCTGCGTCATCAACATCTTCTGTATGAATTGATGCAGACACTACAAACTGAAAGTTTTGATTCAGCAAAAATCTACAGTTTACCTATTGAGTCTTCTTTCTCAGCATATAAGGATTAAAATGAATACACATAGGAATAATTACAAAAACACCTTTGGAAAAACTACGTAGAGAAGCAATTAAGTCAAAAAGCATGCCCAAAACTACTTGAAAAACTTATCTAGATTAAAAGGCATCAGTTACTTCAATCCTAAAAAGACTATAAATTAAAACTAGGAATCCCACTAATGTTCTAATAAAAGAGGAGGTCCGATCACTAAAACTGCAACTTTTTACTTGTTTATTTTCCCTAATATTTAACTCATTAAACATTTCTGAAGGCATATGTTAGACCTGGCAGCCTTAGGGTGGTCTTCCCCCAAACGTTTTGCTTACTTGCCTCACATTTTGGTAACTTCTTTTTGTTGGCCTTAGGACTCTGAGCACTTTACCCCTTCCAGCAAGTGCTAAAGTGCATGTGTTCTCCCCCTAGACATAGTTTGATTGGTACAGCCACAACTGGCATATTTAATTTACTTACAAGTCCCTAGAAAAGTGCTCTGCATGTACCCAGGACTGTATATTAAATTCAACTAGTAGGACTCCAGCAGTGCTTGTGCCACCCCCTCAACTAGCCCTTAAACATGTCTCAGGCCTGCCCATGCAGAGCCTGTATGTGCAGTTTAAACTGCCATGTCAATTTAGCATTTTTAACCTCTTGCCAAGCCTTATTCTACCATTTTATTGCATAGACGTCACCTCTAAGAAAGGCCCTAGATAGCCCATAGAGCAGGTGCTACATAGCTGCCAAGGTTTCAGATTGCTATGTGACACTTTCAAAATTTCAGTGTATTTATGAGTGACATTTCAATGACTATGAGTGACACTTTCTCGCAAGCAAAATCCAGCAATGAAGACGAAGGAACCATTGAAATATCGTAATAGATCGAGAATCCTATAACTCTGTGTACACAAGCACCGCCTTGTGGCTTTTGATAAACACTACTCAGAGCTTACCTAGAAAAGTGTAGAAAATGGAACAAAAAGGTTTTAACACACTTCAGGACATGGTTCTTTTGCATGATAATCTCAGGCATTCCCGTAATTAGGGGAAATTACCATATATGCGTTATTCAAAAAATTCTAACGTAAAATGTGTGACACTTGGCAGGGCTGGTGCTATATAATGAAAAGCTCAGTTATCAGCTGAATCCTCAGACATGTCTGTGAATGAAACTATTTTATTCTGTCTATTAAACCTGCCCCACAGAAGCCCAAAGTTTGGGTTAGAATAAATTCTGTTATTGTCATCATTTATATAGGGATATGTTCAACCTATCTTATGGTTACGTATGTCTTTTTTTACTTTATTAGACTTCATATAAAACTAAAATCTATTAAATATATCAATGGGAATTTCCACTCTGAGGTAATTTTGGTCTCCATACAAATTGCTATGCCAAAATATTTTGATGTCATACTTATTTGGTAATGTATCCTGCTCAAGTACTTTTGTTTCCCTTCATTACCTACTGTAATTGCACCCTTATCTTTATTCAGTTTGCTATCACCCATACAAATGGCTATGCCACAATTTCTTGCTTTCACATGTATATTCATTTAATTATTGGTAATGTATCCTGTTTCTGCTCTAAAACGATTGCTTCCATTCATTTCTACCTTAAGTGCACCATTATCTTTAGTCAATTTGCTATTTTCTACTTTAAATCGGCCAACATTTAGTCATACTCGGACGTAACCTTTCTGTCCCCTTTCGATTTCAATGCACCTCTGATGAGCGCATCCACACGCCGATATGAATTTGAACATGGCACTTTTAAAGAAGCATACTTTCACTGTGTATCCTCTTGTCACCTGACCCCATTGGCAGGTGGATTTCTTGATTCAGGTACAGTATTTTTTAATAGTCCCCTCCCCCCACCCAAATCCTAGTACTCCTTTGCAATACTTTATTGGCCAATTTTGTGTTATTTTGCTACTTTCAGAGACCCGATTCTGGCCCTGATTACAGCCCTGGCTGTAAATGCCACCTACTGCTCTGCTGACGGCTGACAACATACCGTGACCGGGGTGGTATTCCGTTATGGGTATTATGACCCACACTGAGAAATCCGCCACTATACAGACACCCACACAAGTTCGCCAGACCAAAGGTCAGTGACAAATTGGCGGTACCAAAATCCACACCGTTACGCCAACAGGAATACACCCACAGTATCAGGACCCATGAATCACCTTGGCGGTCTTTCAACCACAGTAACCCACTGGCGGTTCACACCCCGCACTCAAAATACCCACACATTTACAAAACACCACCAAATTGGACAATTCAAACTACACACAGCTGACACACATACACACACCACACCCACACACTCAGACCACTATAAAACATACACCCACATTACCCACAACCTTTTCAACGAAAAAAAAGATTGCCAACAGAGAGAGACACAAGCCAGGAGCATCCATTCAATTTGAGCCACAGAACACCATCACCCATACACCATACACGCACATCACAGTACACACCACAACACATTACCCCACACATCACCCCACACATCCTCACACATATCACTCACACCACATCCATGGCACCCCAAAGACACCCCAGGTTTTCACAGGAGGAGCTAAGGGTCATGGTGGAGGAAATCATCTGGGTAGAGCCACAGTTATTCGTATCACAGGTGCAGCAGACATCCATTGCTAGGAAGATGGAGCTATGGCGGAGAATCGTGGACAGGGTCAATGCCGTGGCACAGTACCCAAGAACAAGGGATGACATCGGGAAGAGGTGGAACGACCTAGGGGGAAGCTGCGTTCTGTGTTTGCAAGACACCAGGTAGCTGTACAGAGGACTGGTGGTGGACCCCCAACTCCTCCACCACAACTAACAACATGGGTGGAGCCAGTCTTGGCAATAATGCATCCTGAGGGCCTTGCAGGAGTAGCAGGAGAACTGGACTCTGGTAAGTTATATCTTTACTACTATATCACCCACCCTATCTGCATGCCATCCCAAACTCCTAACCCTACCCTCACCCCCAACATTCTACCACCTCACATATACCCCACTAGCACAACCCACCCATCCCAATACCAAGCCCTGCATGTAACACCAATCCATGGACCCCGATCACAGACCTGCATGGACACCCATCACCACAGCATGCCCAATAGAGAGAATCACCTAGCCCACAAAATCACCACGCACACAAAGCAACGCTGACAGGGCTATCCCAACCATACAGAGAAACCCACCCATGCACAAGATGGCACACGCAGCTACAATAACACTGGATTTTCATCCCCACAGGACCCCTACTCAATGTCACCGGAGTGGAGTTGCCAGCAACATCCAGTCCCCCCAGAGGAGGCCCACAGGGATGACAGTAGCTCTGCATGCCTGGATCATAATGACCAACCTGGCCCATCAGGGACCTCTAGACAGTTGGTTACCCTGCTACAGTCCCACCCCACCACATAGCTTCCCCCCTCAGGAAGCACCAGCACAGCACCTAGCCAGAATTGATGCAGATACCACAAACTGAAAGTTTTGATTCAGTAAAAATCTACAGTTTACCCACTGAGTCTCCTTTCTCAGCATATAATGATTAAAATGAATACACATGGGAATAATTTCAAAACACCAATGGAGAAACTATGTAGAGAAGCAATTAAGTAAAAAAGCATGCCCAAAACTACTTGAAAAGCTTAACTATATTAAAAGACATCAGTTACTTCAATGCAAAAAATGCTATAAATTAAAACTAGAAATCCCATTATTGTTCTAATAAAAGAGGAGGTTTGGTCACTAAAACTGTAACTTTTTGCTTGTTTAGTTTTCCTAATATTTGACTCATTAAACATTTCTGAAGGGATATGTTAAACCTGGCAGCCTTGGGGTGGTCTTTCCCCAAACGTTTTGCCTACTTGCCTCACATTTTTGGTAACTTCTTTTTGTTGGCCTTAGGACTCTGAGCACTTTACCACTGCCAACAAGTGCTAAAGTGCATGTGTTCTCTCCCCTAGACATATTTGATTGGTACAGCCACAACTGGCATATTTAATTTACTTACAAGTCCCTAGAAAAGTGTTATGCATGTACCCAGGACTGTACATTAAATTCAACTAGTAGGACTCCAGCAGTGCTTGTGCCACCCCCTCCACTAGCCCTTAAACATGTCTCAGGCTTGCCCATGCAGAGCCTGTATGTGCAGTTTAAACTGCCATGTCGATTTAGCATTTTTAACCTCTTGCCAAGCCTTAATCTCCCATTTTATTACATAGACCTCACCTCTAAGGAAGGCCCTAGATAGCCCATAGAGCAGGTGCTACATAGCTGTCAAGGTTTCAGATTGCTATGTGTGACACTTTCATAATTTCAGTGTACTTATAAGTGACATTTCAATGACTATGAGTGACACTTTCTCGCAAGTGAAATCCAGCAATGAAGACGAAGGAACCATAGAAATATCGTAATAGATCGAGAATCCTATAACTCTGTGTACACAAGCACCGCCTTGTGGCTTTTGATAAACTCTACTCAGAGCTTACCTAGAAAAGTATAGAAACTGGAACAAAAAGGTTTTACCGCACTTCAGGACATGGTTCTTTTGCGTGATAATCTCAGGCATTGCCGTAACTAGGGGAAATTACCATATATGCTTTATTCTAATGCAAGATGTATGACACTTGGCAGGGCTGGTGCTATGTAATTAAAAGCTCAGAGTTATCAGCTGAAGCTCAGACACGTCTGTGAATGAAACTATTTTATTCTCTCTATTAAACCTTCCCAGAGAAGCCCAAAGTTTGGGTTGGAATAATGTTCTACCTATCTTATAGTTACGTATGTCTTTTTTTTACTTTAATAGACTTCATATAAAACTCAAGCCTATTAAATATATCAGTGGGAATTTCCACTCTGAGGTGATTTTGGTCTCCATACAAATTGCTATGCCAAAATATCTTGATGTCATACTTATTTGCCTATTGGTAATGTATCTTGCGCAAGTACTTTTGTTTTCCTTCATTTCTACTGTAATTGCACCCTTATCTTTATTCAGTTTGCTATCACCCATACAAATGGCTATGCCATAATTTCTTGCTGTCACATTTAAATGCATTTGCTTATTGGTAATGTATCCTGTTTCTGCTTTAAAACGATAGGTCCCCTTCATTTCTACCTTAAGTGCACCTTTATCTTTAGTCAATTTGCTATTTTCTACTCTAAATTGGCCACCATTTAGTCATACTTGGTCGCAATCTTACTGTCCCTTTTATATTTCAATGCACCTCTGATGAGCGCATCCACACGCCGATATGAATTTGAACATGGCACTTTTAAAGAAGCATACTTTCACGGTGTGTCCTCTTGTCACCTGGCCCCATTGGCAGGTGGATTTCTCGATTCAGGTACGATATTTTTTAATAGCCCCCCCACACAAATCCTAGTACTCCTTTGCAATACTTTATTGGCCAATTTTTTGTTATTTGGCTACTTTCAGAGACCCAATTCTGGCCCTGATCAGAACCCTAGTGGTAAATGGCGCCTACTGCCGTGCTGACGGCCACCAACATACCGTACCCGTGGTGGTATTCCCCTGTGGGTATTATGACCCACACTGAGAAATCCGGCACTATACAGACACCCACACAAGTTCGCCAGACCAAAGGTCAGTGATAAATTGGTGGGACCAAAACCCACACTGTTACGCCAACAGGAATACACCCACAGTTTCAGGACCCACGAATCACAGTGTCGGTCTTCCAACCATAGTAAACCATTGGCGGTACACACCGCTGTGCTCAAAATACCCACACATTTAAATGCATTTGCTTATTGGTAATGTATCCTGTTTCTGCTTTAAAACGATTGCTCCCCTTCATTTCTACCTTAAGTGCACCTTTATCTTTAGTCAATTTGCTATTTTCTACTCTAAATTGGCCACCATTTAGTCATACACGGTCGCAATCTTACTGTCCCTTTTCTATTTCAATGCACCTCTGATGAGCGCATCCACACGCCAATATGAATTTGAACATGGCACTTTTAAAGAAGCATACTTTCACGTTGTGTCCTCTTGTCACCTGGCCCCATTGGCAGGTGGATTTCTCGATTCAGGTGCGGTATTTTTTTAATAGCCCCCCCACACAAATCCTAGTACTCCTTTGCAATACTTTATTGGCCAATTGTTTGTTATTTGGCTACTTTCAGAGACCCAATTCTGGCCCTGATCAGAACCCTATTGGTAAATGGCGCCTACTGCTGTGCTGACGGCCACCAACATACCGTACCCGTGGTGGTATTCCGCTTTGGGTATTATGACCCACACTGAGAAATCCGCCACTATACAGACACCCACACAAGTTCGCCAGACCAAAGGTCAGTGATAAATTGGTGGGACCAAAACCCACACTGTTACGCCAACAGGAATACACCCACAGTTTCAGGACCCACGAATCACAGTGTCGGTCTTCCAACCATGGTAAACCATTGGCGGTACACACCGCTGTGCTCAAAATACCCACACATTTACAAAACACCGCCACATTGGACATTTCAAATTACACACACCTGACACACATACACACACCACACCCAAACACTAGAAAACACACACCCACATTACCCACAACCCTTTCAACGAAAAAAAAGATTGCCAACAGAGAGAGACACAAGCCAGGAGCACCCACTCAATCTGAGCCACTGAACACCATCACCCATACACCATCCACGTACCTCACAGCGCACACCATAACACATCACCCCACACATCCTCATACATATCACTCACACCACATCCATGGCACATCAAAGACACCCTAGGTTTTCAGAGGGGGAGCTAAGGGTCATGGTGCAGGAAATCATCCGGATAGAGCCACAGTTATTCGTATCACAGGTGCAGCGGACGTCCATTGCTAGGAAGATGGAGCTATGGCGGAGAATCGTGGACAGGGTCAACGCCGTGGGACAGTACCCAAGAACAAGGGATGACATCAGGAAGAGGTGGAACGACCTACGGGGGAAGGTGCGTTCCGTGGTTGCAACATACCAGGTAGCTGTACAGAGGACTGGCGGTGGCCCCCCACCTACTCCCCCACAACTAACAACATGGAAGGAGCAAGCCTTGCCAATAATGCATCCTGAGGGCCTCGCAGGAGTAGCAGGGGGACTGGACTCTGGTAAGTCATATCTTTATTACTATATCCCCCACCCTACCTGCATGCCATCCCAAACTCCTACCCCTACCCTCACCCCATCACTCCACCACCTCACATATACACCACTATCACAACCCACCCATCCCAATACCAAACCCTGCATGTAACACCAATCCATGGACCCCGATCACAGACCACAAAATCACCACGCACACAAGGCAAAACGGACAGAGCTATCCCAACCATACAGGGAAACCCACCCATGCACAAGATGGCACACGCAGAACGCAGCTACAATAACACTGCATTTTCATCCCCACAAGACCCCCTACTCAATGTCACCAGAGAGGAGTTGCCAGCAACATCCAGTCCCCCCTTAGAGGAGGCCCACAGGGATGACAGCAGCTCTGCACGCCTGGATTATGATGACCAACCTGGCCCATCAGGGACCTCTGGACAGTCGGTTACCCTGCTACAGTTCCAACCCACCACAGAGCTTCCCCCCTCACGAAGCACCAGCACAGCACCCACCCGGCGGGTCCATGTAACTGTCCCCAGGACACATCAATCAGCAGTGTGCCCACCACTACAGGAACCCCAGGCAACCCCACAAACACAGGATGATCAGGGACCTGGGGTCAGTGGCAGTGGGCAAAAGGTTCAGGGGACAGAGAAACAGGACAACAGGGAAACTGGGAGGACTGCTGTGCAACAGGGGGAGGACAGGCCTAGGGAACCGACTCCCCAGGAGGCCCTTACCAACATCCTGGGAGCATACCACCATTCCCAGGAGACCATGGGCCAGATACTGTACAAGATGCAGGAGACCCAGAGGGTGCAGGAGGGACAGTACCTGGGGATCAGGGAGGACCTCAAAAACATCTACACCATCTTGGTCAGTATTGAAGGGGTTCTGGCTGACATTGGCAAGACCATGAGGGAGGCAGTGGCACAACAACGGGCCCCTGACACTAGCCACACCGAAGAACAGCCCTCCACCTCTGCCGGCCCTAGTGTACAGGAGACCCCACCACAGGACCAACAGTCCATCAGCACCCCACCACCTGCAGAAGGAGAAGCACCCCGCAAACAGTCCCTGCGATCCAGGCAGAAGCCAGAGAACATTTAAATAAACACCCTTGGAACAAATACAAATCTTGAGTATGTCAACTGATTGAAATACGTATTAGTACAACAGTCTGAAAACATTGCAAGTCATATGTACAGTTGGTATGACCTTTAGTGGGCAGCAGTAAACATACCAGGAGCCAGAGTGGGCCACAGAGATCTGAAAATAGAGATGCCAAAGGGTACAGTAAGTGGCCATAGACTTAGGGAAATCAGGCTGCCATGTACAATGTCCGACAGAAAACTGAAATGTAAAGTGAAGTTACAGTGTCTTACCTGTGTGTCACTGGAAGTACTGCTGTATTATATTACTTCTGTTGTCCACATCTTCTTCCTTTGCCTCCTCTTCCTCACTGTCCACAGGCTCCACCACTGCCACAAGACCGTCTCCAGGCTCATCCTCCTGCAGAAAAGGCACCTGGCGTCTCAAGGCCAGGTTGTGCAACGTGCAACACGCAACAATGATCTTGCACACCTTCTTGGGTGAGTAGTACAGGGATCCACCTGTCAGATTGAGGCACCGGAACCTGGTCTTCAGGAGGCCAAAGATTCTTTCAATTATCCTCCTTGTTCGCCCATGTGCCTCATTGTAACGTTCCTCTGCCCTTGTCCTGGGATTCCTCACTGAGGTCAGTAGCCATGAGAGGTTCGGGTAACCAGAGTCACCTGCAAATATTGAGGGATGCCTGTTAGACACACACTAACCCTTAGGGACAACCCCATACCTAGACACCAACTTATACTGGGTGGGGACCTCAGGCTCACCTATTAGCCACACCCGGTGCCTCTGGAGTTGGCACATCACACATGGGATGCTGCTATTCCTCAAGATAAAGGCGTCATGCACAGAGCCAGGAAACTTGGCATTCACATGGGAGATGTACTGGCCCACCAAACACACCATCTGCACATTCATAGAGTGATAGTTTTTTCTATTCCTGAAAACTTGTTCATTTCTCCGGAGGGGGGGGAACAAATGTCATATGGGTTCCATCAATGGCACCAATGATGTTGGGGATAAGTCCCAGGGCATAAAAGTCAGCTTTCACTGTGGCCAGATCCTCCACCTGGGGGAATACGATGTAGCTGTGCATACGTTTCAGCAGTGCTGACAACACTCTGGTCAACACGTTGGAGAACATTGGCTGAGACATCCCTGATGCCATGGCCACTGTTGTTTGGAAGGAACCACTTGCCAGGAAATGGAACACTGACAGGACCTGCACTAGAGGGGGGATACCTGTGGGCTGGTGGATAGCTGACATCAGGTCTGGCTCCAACTGGGCACACAGTTCTTGGATTGTGGCCCGATCAAGTCTGTATGCTAGTATAGTATGTCTGTCCTCCATTGCTGCAAGGTCCACCAGGGGTCTGTACACCGGAGGATGTCACCATCTCATGTTCATCCTCAGCGGTTAAAGCCTATGGAGGAAAACGATGAGCAGAGGGTCATATTCAAACATCAATTGAAATAATGATGCATCTTTTCCTTTACAGAACCTGTATGTGAATCCGAGAGTCAGTTGCTGTGTCACTGTCTGCTGTGACTGAGTTAGGTGAGAGGCCTGTACCTCCCTGAAATGGCGGCTGCCTGACCTGTGAGGAAGGACAAGTGGAAATTAGGTAATTCCGCTGGCATTGTGTGTCATTGCGGTAGGCGTTCGACGACCGCCGCACAACTTTGCATTGGTTATCAGTGGGCCCTATTGGTTGGAGGAGCCAATGGCGATGTACGCCGGCGGTGACGGTACGCACTGCCGTGGACGTGACCGCCATTTTCTATCTATTCACTCACTTGCTACCTGACCTTCAACAGGAGAGGATCTACACTGCAAGTGCCGCTGTGACCTGTGTCTGGAAGCGACAATGGCTCATGTGTCTGGGAAGAGGGCCCCTGCCTTCACTGCGGAGGAGTTGGAGAAACTAGTGGATGGGGTCCTACCCCAGTACACTTTACTCTACGGTCCTCCGGACAAACAGGTGAGTACACTGTGAGCATGATGCGTAGGCCATGAATGTATGGATTGCTGTGTGTGTAAGCCACATGTCGGAGGGGCTGAGGTGTCCTGGCCAGAGTCCTGCATGTATGGTGGTCGATGTATGTGTAAGGGAATGGGAGGGATCTGGTGGGCCAGTAGTGTGATGGTCTGGACGGCCCATCAGAAAAAGGGTATTTGGCGTGCCATCGCCAAGGAGGTACAGACCCTGGGGGTCTTTGACAGGTGGAGCACCCACTCCCGCAAACGGTGGGAGGACCTGTGCCAATTGGGCAAAGGAAGGGGGGGGGCCAGCTGGGGCTGGCCTCCCATCGAGGAAGGGGTGCCTGTCATACCCTGACCCCCCTGATGTTCCTCACCCTGGCAGTGGCCTATCCGGAGTTGGATGGGCACTTGAAGGCATCTCAACAGCCACAAGGGGGTGAGTACAGATTCAGAATCATGACTGTGCGCGCGTTAAGGTTTCCCTGGGTGGGGGATGTGGGCTGTGGGTGCACCTAAGCCAAGGCAAACATGGCAGGGTAGGTCCCTTGTGGGCAGGCTCTGAAGCACTCCAACCCCAATAATGTTAGTGGGCATCTACTACTGGGCAGGGACCTGTGGGTCTCAGGTGTGCAGCTAATGGTGTTAGGCATTGTACCCCATGGGCTGGTGACTATCTTAGTATGTGGTAGTGCATGGCCTAGTGCATCGGGCTCCCTGTGTGTTGTGTACGCCAACGATAGTGGTGTTGCTGGCATTGACCAAGTGTATCCTCTGTCTCTCCCCCCTTTTTGTTTTGTCACCCTGTCCTTGTGTGCATTAGCATCATCTAGTGGAGGAGCCGAGGCACCGGCAACGGAGAGAGCTGCATCCCACATGGGCCTGGAGGCCGAATCCACCGATGGTGAGGGCACCAGTGGGATGGAGGGGGAGGGGAGCACCATGACGGGGATAGGAGTGGACACCACACACAGCGACTCCTCCTCCGATAGAAGCTCCCTGGCAGACACCTCTGTGCCAACCCCAACAGCAGGTACAGCCGCCACCCCCCCCCCCTACCAGCACCACCATCCCAGCAGCCTCTCAGCGTGTTTTACCGTGCCCACTCACCCAGGATGGTGGGCATCTCCTTGCCCATGTCAGCCCTGCTGCCCTCAGTGAGGAGGCTATTGACCTCCGGAGATCCCTCACTGTTGGGCAGTCAACCATTCTGAATGCCATCCAGGGTGTCGAGAGGCATTGGCAACAAACAAATGCACACCTGGAGGGAATTCACTCTGGCATAGCAGCCCAACAGAGAGCATTTCAGGCTCTGGCCTCCGCACTGATGGCAGCCATTGTCCCTGTCTCCAGCCTCCCCCCTCCAACTTCTTCTACCCTGTCCCAATCCCCTCAACCTCAGCCTATCCCAAGCACACCTTCAGACCAGCATTCACCCAAATCAACACACAAAAGTGGATGAGGCAAACACAAGCACCACAATTCTTCTCACAGGCACTCACACAAGCACCATCCCCATGCAGACACCCCAACATCCACTGCCTCCACTGTGTCCCCTTCCTCCTCGTCATCCACCTCCTTCCCAGTAGCATCTCCACTCACACCTGCATGCACTACATCCTCATCCACTACCTCCATCACCAGAACGCCCATCACAACACACCCCTCACTGGCAGTCATCACCCCCACATCATGCACACATCCCCTGTGTCCTCTCCCAGTGTGCCTGTGACCCCTCCTCCCAAAGTACACAATTGCAAGCACCAACCCACCCAACAGCCATCCACCTCACAACAGCATCCAGCCCATGCACCTGCACCCAATATCAGCAGACACCTCCAACAACCGCTCCCTCTTCCTCCACTCCCAAACCCTCTCCCTCTTCCTGCCCCAGTGTTCCTAAGAAGCTTTTCCTGGCAAATATTGACCTCTTCCCTACCCCTACTCCCTGTCCTTCTGAGCCAGTGTGCCACCAACCCCTGCCAAGGCCAAAACCATTCCGCCACCTGGCAAGGTGAAGAGGGGGACAGCATCCAGCAAGGGAAAGGAGCCACAACCACCCAGCAAGGCCACCTCAAAGACTCCAGCTGCCAGACCCAAGATCACACCACCATCTGCCAAGGTGAGGAAGGGGCAGAAAACACCAGACAAGGCACTTCAGCCATCCGAGGCTGCAGGTGAAGGCCTATTGACTACCAGCACAACCGCCAGTACCGCCACCTGCACTGCAGCCAGCACCGCTAGCTGCCCCGCCGCTAGCACCTCCACAAGCACAGCCACCTGCACCACCACCTGCACTGCCCCAAGCATCACTACTGTCAGCAGCAGCAGCCCCAGTGGGCAGCCATCCGAGGCTGCAGGAGAATGGCTGGAGCCTCCCTCCTCCACTTGCAGCCCCCCCACCAGCACCGACACTACCACCAGTTTGCAGCCGTAGCCGCCGCCGGATGGAGTCTAGCCCTGCCTCCATGGACTATCATGCAAACTGGTCCCTGCAAATCTCTTGCCTCAGACACCCAGGTGAGGTACTGTGAACTGCCACGCCCCAAGTGTTGCATCACTGAGCACAAAGCCCCCTCCAGAACCAATGGAGAAATGCATCCACTCACCCAATCCTTGGCAGGACGAAGCAGACTGGGCACAAAGACCCCTCCAGAACCAGTGGAGAAAGGCATCCACTCACCCTATCCTTAGCAGGATTAAGCAGACTGGGCACAAATCCCTCTCCAGAACCAGTGGAGAAAGGCATCCAGTCACCCTATCCTTGGCAGGATGAAGCAGACTAGGCATAAAGCCCCCTCCAGAACCAGTGGAGAAAGGCATCCACTCACCCTACCCTTGGCAGGATGAAGCACACTGGGCACAAAGCCCCCTCCAGAATCAGTGGAGAAAGGTATCCACTCACCCTATCCTTGGCAGAATGAAGCACACTGGGCACAAGGCCCCCTCCAGGACCAGTGGAAGAAGCCATCCACTCGAGAGACTGTGGCCTTGCACTCCCAAGGACCAAGCAGTGGGCAAACCACCCACTTGAGAGACTGGTTTTGCACTCCCAAGGACTAAGCAGTGGGCAAAGCACCCACTTGAGAGACTGTGGCCTTGCACTCTCCAGGACCAAGCAGTGGGCAAACCACCCCATTGAGACATTGTGGCTTGCACTCCCCAGGACCAAGCAGCCTGGGCACAAAGCCCCCTCCAGAACCTGTGGAGACATGCATCCACTCACCCTATCCTTGGCAGGATTAAGCACACTGGGCACAAAGCCCCCTCCAGAACCAGTGGAGAATGGCATCCACTCACCATATCCTTGGCAGGATGAAGCACACTGGGCACAAAGCCCCCTCCAGGACCAGTGGAGGAAGCCATCCACTCGAGAGACTGTGGCCTTGCCCTCCCCAGGACCAAGCAGTGGGAAAACCACCCACTTTAGAGACTGGTTTTGCACTCCCCAGGACTAAGCAGTGGGGAAACCACCCACTTGAGAGACTGTGGCATTGCACTCTCCAGGACCAAGCAGTGGGCAAACCACCCCCTTGAGAGACTGTGGCTTTGCACTCCTCAGGACCAAGCAGTGGGAAACCACCCACTTGAGAGACTGTGGCTTTGCACTCCCCAGGACATCACTGTGGGTATACCACCCACTTGAGAGACTGTGGCCTTGCACTTCCCAGGACCAAGCAGTGGGCAAACCACCCACTTGAAAGACTGTTGCTTTGCACTCCCCAGGACATTGCTGTGGGCATTGAGCCCCCTCCAGGAGCAGTGGCGTTATTCCATCTTCCGGCTGAGGTGTCCCCCTTCCCCCTGAGGTGCCCGTGTGGTTTAGACCTGATGCCACTGCAGTCTTCTCTCCGTATTGAGGCAGGAGTCTGTATGGGCTTGGCCTATGAGTTTTGGCCTAGTGGCCCACGGAAATTTTGAGTGGACAATGTACATGAATATTTTTGTAAATACTGTTTTAAACATTATTACGTATATCTGACTATTTCTAAAATATAACTGATTTGATTCTATTCCTACTGTCCTTGCGTTCTTCCAGGGGGTTACAGGGTATAAATGTGATGTTGATGCTTGTGTTTGTGTGTATGGTGTTGTGGGTGGGGGTGGGAGTGTTGCGTGTGTGTGTCACTCTCTTTTTCCTCCCCCCTCCCCTGTGTATTAGGTGTAGTACTCACTGTGGTCATCGCCACCGGCATTCGTATTCCTGGTAGATGAGGAGGTAGTACAGCATGGGGGGGACCTGCAGTTTCGGCTCCATGGAGTCCTGGTTCTTTGTTGAGTGTCGAGAGGTGAGTGGTTCCCCTTCTGGGTACTGTTTCTGCCGTGCTTTTGATGGCGTTGGTACCGCCCCGAAAAAGCTGGAGCATGGATGGGTTGTGATTGGATGGGCGGTACATTGACTTCCACCTGTCTGTTGGTGGTTACCGCTGCGGTGTTTGTTGCTACCACCGTGGCGGTCGGAGTGTTAAAGTGGCTGTATGTGTTGGCGGTTTCTGCCATGGTCGTGATCCCATTTGTTTTACCACCGGCCTATTGGCGGTATTACCGCTGCTTTAACACCGACCACCAGGGTTGCAATGAGGGCCTCTGTCTCTGATCTGCATAATTTGGTAGACCCACGACCAGGAGCGGCTCCTCCATGAGTCCCCAGAGCCTGTAAATTTACAGCCACTAGTAGATTTGCAGCAATTATTTTGCTACCGACAACCACATACATGGCTCAGGCCTGCCACTGCAGGGCATGTGTGTGCAGTATTGAACTGCCATATCAACCTAGCAAGTTAACCCTCTTGCCAGGGCCAAACATTCCTTTTTAATACATATGTCACCCCTAGAGTAGGCCTCACAGAGCCTCAAGGACAGGGTGTAGTGCATTTAAAATGTAGGACATGTACTTTTAGGTTTTACATGTCCAAGTAGTGAAAAACTCTTAAAATGTTTTTTTTACTACTTGAAGGCCTATCTCTCCCAGATGTTAACATTGGAATTGCCTGATTACATTGGCCCTGATTTGGCCCAGACAAGGTATTCCATCACAATGGTGACAGATTTCCTGTCCGCCTAAATATGTACCCCATAGAATATATAGGGGTTTATATTTTGGAGGACGGCATACCCATCACTATTGTGACAGAGTAACTTGTCCAACACTTTCTACATCAGGCCCATTGTATGATAATTTCCAATAGGGATGCGATGAGACCACGAAGTTTGGTGTCTTTGGAATCAAAATTTAAAATCATAACCTATGGTGAAACCAGATTTCAAATTGTAATTCTGAAAATGCCACTTTAAAAAAGTTGCCATTTTCTTCCTTTAACCACTTCGCTGCCAGGCCTTTTCCCCCTCCTGTGCCAGGCCTTTTTTTGCCTATTTGGGGCAGTTCGCGCTTAGGCCCGCATAACTTTTTGTCCACATAAGCTAACCAAGCCAAATTTGCGTCCTTTTTTTCCAACATCCTAGGGATTCTGGAGGTACCCAGACTTTGTGGGTTCCCCTGAAAGAGGCCAAGAAATTGGCCAAAATACAGGGAAAATTTTGCTTTTTTCAAAAAAATTGGAAAAAGTGGCTGCAGAAGAAGGCTTGTGGTTTTTCCCCTGAAAATGGCATCAACAAAGGGTTTGTGGTGCTAAACTCAGCAGCTTCCCAGCTTTCAGGAACAGGCAGACTTGAATCCGAAAACCCAATTTTTCAACACAATTTTGGCATTTTACTGGGGCATACCCCATTTGTGCAATTTTTTGTGCTTTCAGCCTCCTTCCAGTCAGTGACAGGAATGGTCATGAAACCAATGCTGGATCCCAGAAACCTAAACATTTCTGAAAAGTAGACAAAATTCTGAATTCAGCAAGGGGTAATTTTTGTAGATCCTACAAGGGTTTCCTACAGAAAATAACAGCTGAAAAAGAAAAATATTGAAATTGAGGTGAAAAAAACATAAATTTTTCTCTACTTTTTACTCTGTAACTTTTCCCTGCAATGTCAGATTATCGAAAGCAATATACCGTTACGTCTGCTGGACTCCTCTGGTTGCGGGGATATATAGGGTTTGTAGGTTCATCAAGAACCCGAGGAACCCAGAGCCAATAAATGAGCTGCACCCTGCAGTGCGTTTTCATTCTATACCGGGTATACAGTAATTCATTTGCTGAAATATAAGGAGTAAAAAATAGCTATCAAGAAAACCTTTGCATTTCCAAAAAGGGCACAAGATAAGGTGTTGAGGAGCAGTGGTTATTTGCACATCTCTGAATTCCGGGGTGACCATAGTAGCACGTGAATTACATGGAATTTCTCAAATAGATGTCTTTTTTACACACACCCCTATATTTGGAAGGAATAAATGTAGAGAAAGACAAGGGGCAATAACACTTGTTTTGCTATTTTATGTTCCCCCAAGTCTCCCAATAAAAATTATACCTCACTTGTTTGGGTAGGCCTAGCGCCCGCGACAGGATATGCCCCAAAACACAACGTGGACACATCACAGAAAACAGAGCTGTTTTTAGCAAAGTGACTACCTGTAGATTTTGGCCTCTAGCTCAGCCGCCACCTAGGGAAACCTACCAAACCTGTGCATTTCTGAAAACTAGAGACCTAGGGGAATCCAAGGAGGGGTGACTTGTGTGGCTCGGACCAGGTTCGGTTACCCAGAATCCTTTGCAAACCTCAAAATTTGGCTAAAAAAACACATGTTCCTCACATTTCTGTGGCAGAAAGTTCTGGAATCTGAGAGGAGCGACAAATTTCTTTCCACCCAGCATTCCCCCACGTCTCCCGATAAAAATGATACCTCACTTGTGTGGGTAGGCCTAGCGCCCGCGACAGGATATGCCCCAAAACACAACCTGGACACATCACAGAAAACAGAGCTGTTTTTAGCAAAGTGACTACCTGTAGATTTTGGCCTCTAGCTCAGCCGCCACCTAGGGAAACCTACCAAACCTGTGCATTTCTGAAAACTAGAGACCTAGGGGAATCCAAGGAGGGGTGACTTGTGTGGCTCGGACCAGGTTCGGTTACCCAGAATCCTTTGCAAACCTCAAAATTTGGCTAAAAAAACACATGTTCCTCACATTTCTGTGGCAGAAAGTTCTGGAATCTGAGAGGAGCCACAAATTTCCTTCCACCTAGCGTTCCCCCACGTCTCCCGATAAAAATGATACCTCACTTGTGTGGGTAGGCCTAGCGCCCGCGACAGGATATGCCCCAAAACACAACGTGGACATATCACAGAAAACAGAGCTGTTTTTAGCAAAGTGACTACCTGTAGATTTTGGCCTCTAGCTCAGCCGCCACCTAGGGAAACCTACCAAACCTGTGCATTTCTGAAAACTAGAGACCTAGGGGGATCCAAGGAGGGGTGACTTGCGGGGCTCGGACCAGGTTCTGTTACCCAGAATCCTTTGCAAACCTCAAAATTTGGCTAAAAAAACACATGTTCCTCACATTTCTGTGGCAGAAAGTTCTGGAATCTGAGAGGAGCCACAAATTTCCTTCCACCCAGCGTTCCCCCACGTCTCCCGATAAAAATGATACCTCACTTGTGTGGGTAGGCCTAGCGCCCGCGACAGGATATGCCCCAAAACACAACGTGGACATATCACAGAAAACAGAGCTGTTTTTAGCAAAGTGACTACCTGTAGATTTTGGCCTCTAGCTCAGCCGCCACCTAGGGAAACCTACCAAACCTATGCATTTCTGAAAACTAGAGACCTAGGGGAATCCAAGTAGGGGTGACTTGTGTGGCTCGGACCAGGTTCTGTTACCCAGAATCCTTTGCAAACCTCAAAATTTGGCTAAAAAAACACATGTTCCTCACATTTCTGTGGCAGAAAGTTCTGGAATCTGAGAGGAGCCACAAATTTCCTTCCACCCAGCGTTCCCCCACGTCTCCCGATAAAAATGATACCTCACTTGTGTGGGTAGGCCTAGCGCCCGCGACAGGATATGCCCCAAAACACAACGTGGACATATCACAGAAAACAGAGCTGTTTTTAGCAAAGTGACTACCTGTAGATTTTGGCCTCTAGCTCAGCCACCACCTAGGTAAACCTACCAAACCTGTGCATTTCTGAAAACTAGAGACCTAGGGGAATCCAAGGAGGGGTGACTTGCGGGGCTCGGACCAGGTTCTGTTACCCAGAATCCTTTGCAAACCTCAAAATTTGGCTAAAAAAACACATGTCCCTCACATTTCTGTGGCAGAAAGTTCTGGAATCTGAGAGGAGCCACAAATTTCCTTCCACCCAGCGTTCCCCCAAGTCTCCCGATAAAAATGATACCTCACTTGCGTGGGTAGGCCTAGCGCCGGCGACAGGAAACACCCCAAAGCGCAACGTGGACACATCCTAAATTTTGGAAAAAAACAGAGGTGTTTTTTGCGAAGTGCCTACCTGTAGATTTTGGCCTCTAGCTCAGCCGGCACCTAGGGAAACCTACCAAACCTGTGCATTTCTGAAAACTAGAGACCTAGGGGAATCCAAGGAGGGGTGACTTGCGGGGCTCGGACCAGGTTCTGTTACCCAGAATCCTTTGCAAACCTCAAAATGTGGCTAAAAAACACATGTCCCTCACATTTCTGTGGCAGAAAGTTCTGGAATCTGAGAGGAGCTACAAATTTCCTTCCATCCAGCGTTCCCCCAAGTCTCCTGATAAAAATGATACCTCACTTGCGTGGGTAGGCCTAGCGCCGGCGACAGGAAACACCCCAAAGCGCAACGTGGACACATCCTAAATTTTGGAAAAAAACAGAGGTGTTTTTTGCGAAGTGCCTACCTGTAGATTTTGGCCTCTAGCTCAGCCGGCACCTAGGGAAAGCTACCAAACCTGTGCATTTCTGAAAACTAGAGACCTAGGGGAATCCAAGGAGGGGTGACTTGCGGGGCTCGGACCAGGTTCTGTTACCCAGAATCCTTTGCAAACCTCAAAATTTGGCTAAAAATACACATGTTACTCACATTTCTGTGGCAGAAAGTTCTGGAATCTGAGAGGAGCCACAAATTTCCTTCTACCCAGCGTTCCCCCAAGTCTCCCGATAAAAATGATACATCACTTGTGTGGGTAGGACTAGCGCCCACGAAAGGAAAGGGCCCAAAACACAACGTGGACACATCACATTTTTTTATAAAAAGCAGTGCCTACCTGTGGATTTTGGCCTGTAGCTCAGCCGACACCTGAGGAAACCTAGCAAACCAGTGCATTTTTGAAAACTAGAAACCCAGGGGAATCCAAGATGGGGTGACTTGCGGGGCTCTGACCAGGTTATGTTACCCAGAATCCTTTGCAAACATCAAAATTTGGCCCAAAAAACACTTTTTCCTCTCATTTCGGTGACAGAAAGTTCTGGAATCTGAGAGGAGCCACAAATTTCCTTCCACCCAGCGTTCCCCTAAGTCTCTCGATAAAAATGGTACATCACTTCTGTGGGTAGGCCTAGCGCCCACAAAAGGAAATGGCCCAAAACACAACGTGGACACAACATATTTTTTCACAGAAAACAGAGGTGTTTTTTGCAAGGTGCCTACCTGTGGTGTTTGGCCTGTAGCTCAGCCGGCCCCGGGGGGGGGGGGCAGAAATGCCCTAAAATAAATTTGCCCCCCCAACCCCCACCCTCCCCTGCCGGGAGCGACCCTTGCCTACGGGGTCACTCCCCCTGCGTGACATTGGCACCAAAAAACAAATCCCCGGTGCCTGGTGGTTTCTGCCCCCTTGGGGGCAGGTTGACCTAAACTCAGCCAATCTGCCCCCAAGGGGGGCAGAAATGGCCTAAATACAATTTGTCCCCCAGGGGAGCGACTTTTGCCTGATGGGTCGCTCCCCATCTCTAAAAAAAAAAAAACAAAGAAAAAAAAGAAGAAAAAAAAGAAAAATTCCCCTGGCGCCTAGAGGTTTCTGCCCCCCCCCCCCCCCGGGGGCAGATCGGCCTAATAATAGGCCGATCTGCCCCCCGGGGGGGCAGAAATGGCCTAAAATAAATTTGCCCCCCCAACCCCCACCCTCCCCCGCCGGGAGCGACCCTTGCCTACGGGGTCGCTCCCCCTGCGTGACATTGGCACCAAAAAACAAATCCCCGGTGCCTAGTGGTTTCTGCCCCCTTGGGGGCAGGTTGACCTAAACTCAGCCAATCTGCCCCCAAGGGGGGCAGAAATGGCCTAAATACAATTTGTCCCCCAGGGGAGCGACTTTTGCCTGATGGGTCGCTCCCCATCTCTAAAAAAAAAAAAAAAAAGAAAAAAAAGAAGAAAAAAAAGAAAAATTCCCCTGGCGCCTAGAGGTTTCTGCCCCCTCCCCCGGGGGCAGATCGGCCTAATAATAGGCCGATCTGCCCCCCGGGGGGGCAGAAATGGCCTAAAATAAATTTGCCCCCCCCAACCCCCACCCTCCCCCGCCGGGAGCGACCCTTGCCTACGGGGTCGCTCCCCCTGCGTGACATTGGCACCAAAAAACAAATCCCCGGTGCCTATTGGTTTCTGCCCCCTTGGGGGCAGGTTGACCTAAACTCAGCCAATCTGCCCCCAAGGGGTGCAGAAATGGCCTAAATACAATTTGTCCCCCAGGGGAGCGACTTTTGCCTGATGGGTCGCTCCCCATCTCTAAAAAAAAAAAAACAAAGAAAAAAAAAAAGAAAAAAAAGAAAAATTCCCCTGGCGCCTAGAGGTTTCTGCCCCCTCCCCCGGGGGCAGATCGGCCTAATAATAGGCCGATCTGCCCCCCGGGGGGGCAGAAATGTCCTAAAATAAATTTGCCCCCCCCAACACCCACCCCCCCCCCGGGAGCGACCCTTGCCTACGGGGTCGCTCCCCCTGCGTGACATTGGCGCCAAAAAACAAATCCCCGGTGCCTAGTGGTTTCTGCCCCCTTGGGGGCAGATTGACCTAAAATTGGCCAATCTGCCCCCAGGGGGGCAGAAATGGTCTAAATACAATTTGCCCCCCCAGGGGAGCGACCCTTGCCTGATGGGTCGCTCCCCATCTCTAAAAAAAGAAACAACAAAAAAAAAACACACAAAAAAAAAATTGCACTGGCGCCTAGAGTGTTCTGCCCCCCGCCCGGGGGCAGTTCGGCCTAATAATAGGCCGATCTGTCCCCCGGGGGGGCAGAAATGGCCTAAAATAAATTTGCCCCCCCAACCCTCACCCCCCCCCCCCCGGGAGCGACCCTTGCCTACGGGGTCGCTCCCCCTGCGTGACATTGGCGCCAAAAAACAAATCCCCGGTGCCTAGTGGTTTCTGCCCCCTTGGGGGCAGATTGACCTAAAATCGGCCAATCTGCCCCCAGGGGGGCAGAAATGGTCTAAATACAATTTGCCCCCCAGGGGAGCGACCCTTGCCTGATGGGTCGCTCCCCATCTCTAAAAAAAAGAAAGAACAAAAAAAAAAAACACAAAAAAAAAATTTGCCCTGGCGCCTAGAGGTTTCTTCCCCCCCTGGGGGCAGATCGGCCTAATAATAGGCCGATCTGCCCCCAGGGGGGGCAGAAATGGCCTAAAATAAATTGCCCTCCCCACCTGGGAGCGACCCTTGCCCAAGGGGTCGCTCCCTTTTGTCAATAACAATAATAAGAATAAAAAAAAACCTGGTGTCTAGTGGTTTCTACCCCCCTTGGGGGCAGATTGGCCTCATCAAAATAGGCCAATCTGCCCCCAAGGGGGGCAGAAATGGCCAAAATATAATTTTCCCCCAAGGGGAGCGACCCTTGCCTAAGGGGTCGCTCCCCACCTCAATAAAAAAAAATGAACCAAAAAAAAAAAAAAAAAAAAAAATGGTCCCTGGTGCCTAGAGGTTTCTGCCCCCCCTGGGGGCAGATCGGCCTAGTAAGGCCGATCTGCCCCCAGGGGGGGCAGAAAAGGCCTTTTAAAAAAAATGCCCCCCCTGGGAGCGACCCTTGCCCAAGGGGTCGCTCCCTTTTGTCAATTTCAATGAAGAAAAAAAAAAATCCCTGGTGTCTAGTGGGGTTTCAAAAGCCGGATTGCAAGCAATCCGGCTTTTGAAACCCTCGGAGGGACTTCAAAGGGAAGGAAATACTTTTCCTTCCCTTTGAAGCCCCTCCGGGCCTCCCAAGTGATTGAAAAAGAAATGCTTTTGCATTTCTTTTTCAATCGCGCTGGAAGCAGAGCTTCCAGCGCGACTAGGGAGGCCCCTGTGACAAATCAGCGCGCGCTCGCGCGCTGACGTCACAGGGGGGGGTGGGGGGGGTCGGGGGTGGAAGGGGAAGGGATTCCCCGGTCAGCCCTGACCTGGGGGGGTGGGGGGGCGTCCCTCGGGAGGAGCGCTAGCGCTTCTCCCGAGGGAAGCATTCAGGACGTAATGGTTACGTCCATGGCGCCACACGGGCGCTGCCATGGACGTAACCATTACGTCCGTGGCGGGGAAGGGGTTAAATCTTCTAGCCTGTCTCTGAATACACTTCTGTGTGAGTGACAGCTAAGCTCTTGCACATTCCCTCTAGACAGCCACATGTAGGGTGACTATAGACAGGGCAGGAAGGGCAGGGTCTTTGTTCACTTCAAAGGTCTCTCCTTGAAGTTTCCACCACTTCAGAGGCACAACCGGGTATAAGTACTTGACCTCAGTCACCACAAAATCAGTACATTTCTAGAACTGAGAGCATTCTTTCAGGAAGAAGGACTACTGTGCTGCTGAAAGAACTGTCACTCTGCTGGACTGTGCTGGACTTTGTGGGACTCCTGCTTTGCTGTGCCTGCCATGCTGGCTTCCGTGTCTGAAAATGAGAAGGACTGGACATGCGTCTTTACATGGACTGAACCAAAGTGACTCCAAGGGCTTGTTGGCTTGTCTCCTATTCTGACTTCTCAATGGCATCAAATACTGCTCTCAACCCTGCTACAGCCTCTTCTACTGTGAGTCCTACCGTGCTACGTTGTACCAGTCCCGTCCTGGGACCTTGGAAGTGGGGTTTTCAGCTGTATCTACAACAATCCACTCATTTTTGTCACTGCGCCAATTGGAACCGGCGCATCTCTCCCCAATGCTGATGCATCATTGCTGAGGATGAGGACATTGCAATGCCGACTGCACGGCTCGGAATCTATGCATCCCCTTCAGCCCGATGCATCGCCTTCACATCGCTGGCTGCGCAGCCCAATGATGATGCATCACCTTTATCACCAAGGTTCATCGACTGCACTGATCAGAACTGCTGTATCACCTGCGCATTGCCTCCTCTGCTCCTCACATCAGGATTTCGACGTTGGCACATCCTCCATCCAAGGTACTTTTTCAGCATTGCTGTGCTCCATTGCGGTCAGCCTGGGCTTTTGGATTTACCCCAGCCTAGCTTGACCAGATATCCCTGGTTGGCACTTTAAGATTCCATTGCCAACATGTGCAGATATTCTTTAAAAAACATATCTGGACTTCTACCTATTGGATTTTTGTCATTTTGGTCTTGCTTTGCTCATTACATTTATCTCTATTATTCTAACCTACTGGGAGTCTTTTGTGATATTTTCACCGTGTTACACAAATACTTTACACATTGCCTCTTAAGTTAAGCCTGTCTGCTCTGTGCCAAGCTACCAGAGGGTGAGCACAGGTTAATTCATGGTGTGTATCTGACATCCCATTCAGGATTGTGGTTCCTGCTTGGACAAGGTACATACCTCCGCCAACCAGAAACCCAATTTCTAGCACCCCTGATCCCCATTTATCCATGGGTTTTCTTTTGTAGTTTTGAAAACCTTTTAGAAAGTTGGCATTTTCCTACTCTTAGCCCTGTTTACCTGCAGCCTGTCTCCAATAAACATCCGGGCAGGGTGACAGCTGGACTTTGTGCATTCCCTCTAGACAGCCCCACAGAAAGGGATCTTAGGTGTGATTAATGGGCAATCAATATCCTAATTGCCCATCCCCAGCAGGATGGTGGAGGAGGAGCTGACACTTACACTTGGATTGGCGGGGTCCTACTTCAATACAAAAGGCTGAATACTTCCCTGTAGTGAGTCTGGATTCAGGGCAAGAAGAAAAGACATCTGGGCAGTTCAAAGACCCTTCTTCACAGTCGTCCCCACTTCAAAGGTACAACTGGGTATAAGAATTGGACATCTGATCCTACCAAATCAGTACACTGCTGGAACTGTGAAGAACTCTGCCAGGAAAAGGACTGCTGTGCTGCTACAAGGACTGCCAGTCTGGACTGCTTCTCTGGAAGAACTGCTTTCCTGTTGTGCTGCCTTTCTAACCTGCTGCCCTCTGCCCTGCTGAAGAAGGACTGGACACATCACACTTGAACCCAAGCTGAATTCGTCAAGAATTACGCAGGCCACCAAATGAGTTACAAAAGTCCCTCTATCCTCCATCTTGCCTCCTAACACTATCTTTATGGAGACTTTACTTGAAGAAATGTGAGCACTTAAACCCTATATGGAGGAAACCAACAATAAACATCTGAGTGAGTTCCAGGGTTTGGTGGCTCGCCTCCTGTTCTGATCCCTCAGGGACACCAATGACTTCTCTTCAATCTGCAAACAGCACCTGAGCTTTTGTTTTCTGCAAGTCTTGCTCTGCCAAGAGGTACCAACCCAGTGCAGGGCCCTTGAAAGTGAGTATAAAGTGCTGCAACTACCAGAATCAATGCATCTCCATTGGAACCTGGTGCATCTTTGCCATTGCATGGAAAAAACACCCAGTGCATTGAACTCGGAACCACTGCATCATCTCTGGAACCAGTGCTTTGTAACCACTGCATCACCGCTATTCCATGTAGATTATGAATGCATTGCTCCCTCCAGCATGGATTAACCTGGTGAATCGTAGTAGGAACTGTCACACTCAGAACCAACACTTCGCTCAATGGAACCGATGCATTGCCACAGTTGCATGGAGAAATCTACTGCAACACCCCAACTGTGTGAGGACCATCAACTCATTTCGTGCTGCAACAAGAATTAAGGTTTTTTTGCTCAGCTGGCCCTCTGTGAGTCCTGTACCTGGCTTGCGCTCCATTTCAAGCAGCCTGAACTATTGACTTTGTCCCGGTCCAGCGTGATCAGATATAGGTAGTTATTGCTTTTAAGCTCTATTTTCACATATATTCTTTAAAATTTCATATCTCAACATTTACTTATTGGATTTCTTCCCTTCTGGTCTTGTTTCATTTATAAAAACATAATTTTTTTTCTAACGTGATGTGGACTCTTTTTTGTGGTGTTTCCATTGTGTTACTGTTTGAAATGTTTGAAAAATACTTTACACATAGCCTCTAAAGTTAGGCCTGATTGCTTTGTGCCAAGGTACCAGAGGGTGAGAACTGGTTAATTTATGGTATGTATTTGACTTACCCTGCTTGGATTGAGGTTTCTGGTTGGACTGGGTGCCTACCTCTGCCAACCAGAAATTCACCCTGAAATCCAATTTATAACGGGATAGTTTTCCCAGGTTTAACTACTTGAGACAAATGCAAACAATATATGCTCTATAGTTTTAAGTTTAAAACATAGGCAACATGATCCCTCATCCTTGAGATGAGGATTCTGAGCAGGAGGATGTAAAGCAATCTAAATATCAATTACTTCCTTTTCTAGAGAATCTAAGGGCCAGATGTACCAAGCTCCCGGTTTGCATTTCTTAAATAGTGAATTTTAAGAAATCGCTATTTTAGAAATGCAAAATGAGATGTATCAAAATTGCGAGTCTGTAATTGCGATTTCTTAAAATTCGCAAATGCAATTTGCCATTGGCAAATAATGAATCACAAATAAATAGCAATTCAGTATCTAAAAATCGCAAATTGCGAAAATGGCAAACTGGAACAGCCTGATGACATCTCAACCAGGAAGTGAATCAGCCCATGCTTTAAAACATAGGCAACATGATCCCTCATCCTTGAGATGAGGATTCTGAGCAGGAGGATGTAAAGCAATCTAAATATCAATTTCTTCCTTTCTAGAGAATCTAAGGGCCAGATGTACCAAGCTCCCGGTTTGCATTTCTTAAATAGCGAATTTTAAGAAATCGCTATTTTAGAAATGCAAAATGAGATGTATCAAAATTGCGAGTCTGTAATTGCAATTTCTTAAAATTCGCAAATGCAATTTGCCATTGGCAAATACTGAATCACAAATAAATAGCAATTCAGTATCTGAAAATCGCAAATTGTGAAAATGGCAAACTGGAACAGCCTGATGACATCTCAACCAGGAAGTGAATCAGCCCATGCTTTTTCCTTGAGCCACACCCACAGGAGCAGGCAGAGAGACACAGCCCAGCACCAGGGAGCCAGCTTTGTGAGCCTGCCAGGGCCAAACTGCAACATGGCCAATGATGGGAAAGTGAAGGACAAAGGAGACAGGAAGTGCAAGCTCAAATTCAGTGAGCAGGAATTGGAGGTGCTCACTGAGGAGGTGGTCAGGAACCATGACAAACTGTTTGGGAAGAACTCACTCCAGGTACCTGAAAGTGAGAAGAGGAAACTATGGTCAGAAATCCAGACCAAAATATGCGCAGTGGGTGTTGCGCAGCGCTCTGTTGAGGAGATATGCAAGCGATGGTATGACATGCATTCCTGTGCCAAAGAGAGGGTAGGCAGCAGGCTAAAGGAGGCAAGGAGCACCGGAGGAGGATCACCCACCCAGGCACCGTCCACACCAATGGAAGACACAGTGGAGTCCACACTGCTACCTGAAGCTGTCAGTGGTGTCACTGACATTGACACCTCAGGGACACCCAGCACCAGCAAAGGTAAGGCCAGCAATGGTGTGTATCCCCATATGTGCATGTACTAATGTCCCTTACAACGCAATTATGCCTTATGGGAGTGGTAGTCCACAACCCTAAAGTCAAAGTACCACATACATAGCAAGTTAGTGTTCAGCCACATAGAGAAACAACACACACAACTCACAGTGATATGATTTCAGTGTGCAATTATTACTATTGTGCAACTTCTTGTGATATCTTCATAAATGACATGCTGCACATTATTGTTGCAAATGTCCCGGGCACCTGCTGCAGCAGAATGTGGAAATGTGGGGGATGTCGAAACACAGCCACAGTCCGACTCAAACACCGGTGAGTCTTTCAGTATTGCACCAACTAAACGCAGGGCAAGGGTGTTACCTCTCCCACAGTATAACCTGGACTCAGATAAAATGCCGGATGTAGTCCCCACAACACCCCAGAGGCTAGATCCACAGGAAGACAGCAGTCCAAGCGTCAGTCAACTCCCCTCAGGAAGCATCATGAAGCAGGCAGACAGTGCACAGATGAAGGAGGGGGCCCATCAATCTTTGGTAGCCTTGAAGCTTCCATGCTGAAAGTACAGCACCTGCAATGCAAACACATGAGGTCAATACACAGGCAGTTGGTGTCAATCGATCAAAACATGGGGCAAAGCACAGGCAGTTTGAGTCTCACAATGACAATATGGGAGTACTGCACAAGCAAATGGATGTATTCAATGAAAACATTGGATCAATGCACAAGCAGTTGGAGTCTCTGAATGAGGGACAGCAAACAGCATCAGAAAACACAAAGGAGTTGACAAATGCCACTAGGGACCTCTGCACTCAGATTCAGCAGGAGCGTGTCAGCCACCGTAGACGGCATCACCAATTCATGGGAAGGTTTGATGGGTTCTGCAGATCGGTCAATCGGCTTGCTAGCTCAACCGCCTTGATTTCATGACATGCTGTGGGCATACAGGTGGAGATGGCACGTTGCAGTTGGGACGTTGCACAGGGATTGGTCCAAATAGCCAATGTCCTGGATGCAATTCAAACAGCACGCAGTGCAACAAATAGCGAACTGGGTGGTGGGGATAGTGAGGAGTTCTCTATCCTCTGCAGTCTTACAGCCCCTGTGATGGATCCTAGGCGTTGCAGTACCAGACACAGTACTGCCTGTGAACCCGTTACAAGAGGTGCCAGTGAGGCCACTGAGCACTCAAGTTGAGTGCGTGGACGTAGGAAGTAATGTTGAGGCCTACAGGGGACAGCCATAACATGCAGCTATACAGTTATACTATGATGCTAATATTGTGACCCTGTTAATCGCACATGTTTGTCTATAGTTAATAGCTGTGTTCTATTGATCCATACGTTACCAGAAGTCAAGGTAATAAAGTTGCTAACTACAGAAATACTTAATATTGAAGTGGTGTTGCCATTACTTACATCAGAAATGGTTGTGCATGATGTCAGCATGTTTTGCCTGCCCTCTGCCACACTGGTCCTGTCTACTGGGTGATGGGGTGGTAAGGGATCACCATCTTCATCTGAGTCGGGCTCCATTGGTTCAACTGGTATGCTCCTTTTCGTTGCAATGTTGTGCAACATTGCAAATGTAGCCACAATTTAGCAGGTTGTCTCTGGGTTGTACTGTAGTGCACCTCCACTCTTATGGATGCACTTGAAGTGGCTCTTCAGCAAACCGAAGGTCCGCTCCACCACACTGCAGGTTGCCCTGTGTGCAGCATTGAACCTCCTCTCTGCTGGTGTTGCAGGGCTCAGGTAGGGCGTCAGTATATAGGTCCGCACTGTGTAGGCACTGTCTCCTGGAATGAATAGAGAGTAAAATGAGTACTGTTGATATCTGACGTCACTATAACCTCAATGCAACATTGTCAACTATTACTTTACCCAGTAAGTATCCTTCGCCAAACTCCCCAGCAAGCAGTCTTGTGTGAATCGCGCTGTGGCGAAATATGTACGAGTCATGTGTGCACCCTGGGCATCTGGCCACAAGATCAGTTATGATGTTGGAGGCATTGCTAACCACCTGTATCATGGAATGATAGTTATTACGGTTACGATACACATACTCGGTGGCCGATGGTAGACAGATTGCTACATGAGTCCCATCGATGGCACCTATGACGTGGGAATTGTGCTATCTGATAGAAATGTATTTTCATCTGTTGTAATTCCTGTGGGGTGTTGGGGAATCGTATGTGCTCTTGTATTTTTCTCAGCATGGCACTGAGAAATGCATTGAAGAAGCGTGAGTGAGCACTCTGTGAGTCCCCTCCTGCTGCTGCTAAGACCTGTTGATAGCTCCCTGAGGCTAATAGGTGCAGGAGCAAAATACCTGCACATGGGTGGGTATACTATTGGCCCTGTGTGTTCTGTGCTGCAATATGGGTTGTAGATCTGCTATCAGGTCAAGTATCATGGCTGAGCTTAACCTGTACTCCTCATAGATTTCCTCCTCTGTCTGGTCAAAAAGGGTTATGCGCTCTCTGAAAATGCCCTCCTGTCTCCTCCTCCCTCTCCTTAAACCTGCCAAGATCCTCATTCTCCTCGCCATCACATAGAGTGCAGCCATTGTGGAAAAGAAGCTGAGTCATTCTGGGACTCTTTGTATAGGTTGCGCAACCTGATTTCAATTCGTGGTAAATTGCATGTGCAAAAGGGCATTCTGTGAATATTCGCAATTTGCAACTTTTTGATGCATTGCATTGCGACATGATTTTGCATGTCGCAATCAGCGTATCGCAAATTGCGTCAGGATTTTGCGGATCGCTATCTGCGAATCACAAATCTTTGTTGCAGTTTGCATCACGCAAATACCGATTCGGTATTTGTGATATGCTGTTTGCGACACGCAAAACCATGTCAAATTCGCAAAAATTCGCAATTTTAGCGATTCCTTTTCACACTGCGAATGCCTTTCATACATCGCAGAAGGCATTTTTGCATTCGCAAATGACCGAATTTTGAAATTCGCACCATTTGTGAATGCAAAAAGGTTGATACATCTGGCCCCAAGACTTTGGGCCTCATTCCTACTTTGGCGGGCGGCGGTTGCCGCCCGCCAAGCGGGAACCGCCAGAAGACCGTACCGCGGTCAAAAGACCGCAGCGGTCATTCTGACTTTCCCGCTGGGCTGGCGGGCGACCGCCAAAAGGCCGCCCGCCCACCCAGCAGGAAAGCACCAGCAACGATGAAGCCGGCTCCGAACACTGAAAATCAATGTGGGGCCCTGTTAGGGGGCCCCTGCAGTGCCCATGCCAGTGGCATGGGCACTGCAGGGCCCCCAGGGGCCCCACGACACCCGTTCCTGCCAGCCTGGTTCTGGCGGTGAAAACTGCCAGAACCAGGCTGGCGGGAAGGGGGTCGGAATCCCCATAGCGGCGCTGCTTGCAGCGCCGCCGTGGAGGATTCACAGGGGCAGTGGGAAACCAGCGGGAAACCGGCGGGAAACCGCCGGCTTCCCTTTTCTGACCGCGGCTTTACCGTAATTCAGGCTTGCTTGTAATTCAAATAATATTTATAAAAAAATTGCTGTGTTTGTAATTTAGTAAGATATCAAGATGTTCATTGAGGCAATTATGCCTTTCATTTTTTAATCCGGTTCTGTTTCATTGCAGATTTTTAAAAATGAACCTTTGAAGGTGGGGCTGTTGCACTTGACACAGTGATACAGGGCCTCATTTAGAAGGAAATGGCGTAGCACGGAGCCACAGGTAGAATTGCTGCGCCATTTCCAAAACACAGGGAGGAGCCATATTTGTAACAATAAGGCGCATACCTGTGTTTTCCCCTGTGCCAGTGCTAAATCAGCTGCCTAGCACTAAAGCAGCCTTATGGCGCACAGATGCCTGTGTTGGGGGGGTGATTGTTTATGTACAGGAAGGGATACCTTTCTGCACATAAACAATCATTTTTGGCAATTAGCTCCTTTTATGTGTGCTGCAGAATGTAACACACATAGAAAAAGCAAAACACAAGGAGAAATAGAAGTATTTTGTCTTGTTGCACTACTCTAATGCCAACCCTGGGGTTGTTGGCACTGCCTAAGGTGTATGATTTCTGGTAAATCTGGGGCAGCGTCAAAAAGCAATGGGTGTTATGTGGCTACACTCACAGCAACTCCTATTGTATTCCCCTTTGCCACAGAAAACTGCGTTGGGCGGCCCATATTTACAAGGCTGCGTTCAGCCATGTAAAGTGGCTTAATGCCGCCTTGTAGATATGAAGCAGGGCACAGCGCCACTGGAGCGTCACTAAAAGTGATGCTACTGTGGCGCAAGGGCCTCGTAAATGAGGCCTATAGTTTGTTATTGAGGCGTTATGAGAACTTACCAAGGCCTTTATATTTAATTCTAACCTTATTTTGCTTTGTGGAGCAGAAGGTCATAGGTTTAGAAGTTGCCAGATTTGGTGCATGTAGATTTTTTAAAAGCTGCGTAATATTTTGCTGTTAAATACAAAAGTTGCTTAAAGAAGAAAAGGAGTGAGATTTGATGTTAATGTGATGGACTTAGTAATTGTTCTTGTTCTGAAAATCTTCTCATGGCTTTTATAATTGTGTTTAACTTCTGCTTCTAGTTTTTCATGTGGACTGACAATGAAAGCTTTGAATCAGCAGTTATTCCCAAGTAAACATAGCTGGTGATGTGTTCTATAATTGCATTCCCAAGCTCCTAGACAACAGGTTTTTCTTTTTTCCCAAATGCTACTACTTTTGTTTTTGAAAAGATAACAAGCAAGTCATTTTCTAAGTTTTAGATACTAGGGCCCCGATTATCAAACATTTCACCCTATACAGAGTAGCAACCAAAGTCGCTGCTTTGTGTTGCGTGGCAAGGAGAAAGCAGGAAAAGGTCATCTCTACACTCTCCTCCTTAGCACTAGTGCACAATCAGGCTGTCGAGCACCACATACACACTTTTGCACCACAGTGCAAAGGTGTCTGAGTGAGAATTACATAGGTTTTGTATGTGAAAAGTATCCTTCCAGTACAAAATACTATGCTTACATTAACTTTAAACATTTTCCTACTTTGGATTTGTGCTGTACAGTGCAGCACAGATGTAAAGTGGGAAATGTTAGGAAAAATAAAGTAATTTTTCCTTTAATGCTGGGCAGAAACACTGTCTACTATTGTTAGCAGATCGAATTTGTATCAGAAACCATGGGTGGTTGCATGGAGATGCCTATGTATCATCCATGGAATGTCTCCTTGATGCAGAGTAATGCAAAGCAGCTCTGAAGATTATGTCATTATTGTTTTATGTGCTCTCTTTCTCCCCTTGTTGGCTGCTTTGTGGTTCTGGTTGCGTCATCTTCCCCATGTGGTTTCACCAACCTCAACCATTTCTTTTTATAGGTATGTTGTTTCAGTTATTATGTCTTCCATTATGTCTTTCATGTTCTCTATATTTCCTCCCTTTGCTGACCCATTTTTTTTCTCTCTCCATCCCCTAACTCTATCACCTATTCAATTCTTACAATCATTATTCTTATAGTCTTTTACCCTCTGGTTTGATTGCTTCTTCGTCTCACTTTCCAATCACATTAAAATTAGCTTTGACTATAAAGGTTTAATGCAAAATGCTGCATAGTTTGTAATTCTTCTTCCTACTCATTGGACATTCTTCAGGTTATTTTTTCTATTGTATCTGTTTTTCATTTTGTGCCCTTTTCTTGTTTTCATCTTCCTCTTTTCCTGTGTAATTTATTTTTTCTTCTGTATGTGCTGAATTTTCATATTTTCTGCTCATTGCTTTCTTCTTCAATTACTTCATTTTATCTGCATTGCTAATGATTTGTGATTGTGATTGTTATATATAAACTGTATAGATTTCTTACTACACTTTAAATTACTTTAAAAATAGTATTGTGGAATACTAAAGGTTTGGGTTCTCCTATAAAATGTCAAAGGGTTTAACTCACCCCTCTAAACTAAGAGGTGATATTGTCATGTTACAAGAAATTCATAAGGCAGAAATTGAAATTGTTAAACTTAAAAAGTAACGGGTTGAACATATTTTTTCTTCCCTGAGTCCTGGGAAATGTAACAGGGTGGCTATACTCTGCCATAAATCCTTAGTCATTCAAGTTAGTTCCCAAGAATCAGATCCCATGGACAAAAGGGTTGCTGCTTCTATCACAATAAATTAGATACCTATCACAATTGTGAACATCTATGCTCCCACACAGTTAGATAGATCTTTTTGCCCTACAATTTTATCTAAATTAATGAACCTCACTGACAATTAATATATGGAGGTGAGAGTAACATGATTATGGACCTCTTCATTAACCACCATTCCAAATCAAAATTTATCTCGTCACCCATGCATTCACAATTCACTTCTACTATAATACAAAGATCTTTAATTGACACTTGGAGACTTTGTAATCCTACCCTACAAGACTACACTTTTTTCACTCCTGCCCACTTTTCTCAATCTAGAATTTACTATTTATCTGTCTCACAACTTCTTGTGTAACACATCATACAGCCAGAAATTGGTTCAATACTAATTTTGGACCATGCTCAGGCTATGTTAGATTTCGAACGATCCCTCAATTACCTGGCAATAAATGGTGGATATTTAATTATTCTCTTCTCCTTGATCCTAATTTCACTCATCAGTTTGAGCGTTTTGCAAAATACATCTTTATTGTTTACAAAATGCCAGATATTTCTACTCAGATTCTCTGGGATACTTTCAAAGCTGCCTCTAGAGATTTCAACATTTCCTTTGTGACTTGCAAGAAATAATCATCCTCTAAAACATTATTACAAACTATGAACAATATTAAACAATTAGAACAGATATATATATTTATTATACTCCTCAATCTAAAGCATGCTTGGATGAACTAATTCAAACCAAGTTTGCCTTTAATAAGATTTCAATGGAAAATGACAGTTCACCTCTCCTTAAATCCAGGCTTCCGGGGAGGATATTTTTAATATTTATCTTCCAACAAACAACCTAAAATCCACAATATAAATTTCTCTTCATTAGATGATGACATTCCTATTGAAGATGTCCTCTCTGCTATGCATTTAATCAAAAAAGGAAAGCCCCAGATCATGATGGTTTTACTATAGAATTTGATTTACATTTTTCCAAATTTCTAACTCCTAAATGACATCAACTTTTTACTTACTTTATATCCTATATCTCTGCTGGACGTACCTTTCAATATGCTTTAATATGTCTTATTCCCAAAGAAAGTAACGTTCCAAAACTATGTAAAAATTACAGACCCACATCACTTGTTAATCTAGATTAGAACATTCTTGCTAAAAGTCTTGCCCTTTGTCTTGACCCCTTACTGCCTCAGTTAATAGGAAGTGAACAATCAGGCTTTATTATATGGCAACATATTTCTGATAACACCAGACTATTTTTTAATGTCTTAAATTAATCTAAATTGTACACTCTTTAGCATCCATCTCTTTATATGCTAAAAAGCATTTGATCCTGTTGGTTGGCAATTTATTTTCTCCACACTTTCCAGGTTTGGTTTTGGTGCTAAGTTTATTAATTTAGATTCTTTATTGACCTCTTCTCCTAAAGCCTCCATTATTGTAAATGGTCTTATTTCCTCATCTTTTTCACTTCATTGAGGCGTTCGTCAAGGCTATCTTCTCTCTTCCCTAGAACCTTTTTTGATAACACTTTTTATGAATTACGACATTCATGGTTTCCAATTTGGAGATAACCAGTTAAAGTTCTCTGTTTATGCAAACAATATTCTTCACTTCATATCACATCCAGAATACTCTTTACAGTCTTCTTAACGGAAGTCACAAACTTCACTTCTCTTTCAGGAAATAAAATAAATAAAGATACATGTGAAATACTTCCTTTACATACATCTTTCTCAGATGCGTATTTCATTAACTCCTGTTTCCATTGAAATCAGGAAAAAATCAAATAGCTTGGTCTTCACTACTTCTACCAAATGCTCAGTTTCTACTAAAATGAAACAGGTCCTCATAACCCTAAGTTCTCTTACATCTATATAGAAATCCTCTGTTTATATCTTGGTGGAGCCAACTTGATACCCTAAAGATGGTGTTAGTTCTGATAATACTTTTCTGCCTGTTTAGTATTTCCATAAATATCCCTTGTCTTTATTTTTTTTTAAAACTTTGTCTAGTTTTTTTAGAATAATAAAAATCATGCATGCCCCTTCACAAAGTTAAGCATCCCAAACATATAGGAGGTGTACATTTTCCAGATTTTCACTCATACCATATTAAATTTTTTCTCACACAAGCCTCTTTTTCTTTGAACACAGAAGAATCGATTACACATCCCCGTTGGGTTAATATTGAAAACTTTTTTCTCCATCTTTTTTCTCCATGAGTTTTTGGGCCAGATGTATGAAAAAATCCCTTAGCGAAACGCAAATAATGATTTCTAAGAAATCACTATTTCTGAGTCGCAAAATGAAATGTAACAAAATTGCGATTCGGAAATGGCGATTTCTTAAAAATCGCTGATGCAAATTGCGAGGACAAATACCGAATCACAAAAATATTTGCGATTCGGTATTTGAAAATCGCAAATTGCGATAACGGACACCTGGCACAGCCTGATGACATCACAAGCAGGAAGTGAGTCAGCCCAGGCTTTTTCCAGGAGCCACTCCCAAAGGAGCAGTGAGAGATACACAGCCCAGCTCCCGGGATCAAGTTTGTGAGCAAGCCAGGACTTTACATCAACATAGCCAATGCTGCTAATGTGAAGGAGAAGGGAGAGAGGAAGAGAAAGCTGAAGTTCAGTGAGCAAGAATTGGAGGTGCTCACTGCGGAGGTGGTGAGGAGCCAAGAAAGCTGAAGTTCAGTGAGCAAGAATTGGAGGTGCTCACTGCGGAGGTGGTGAGGAGCCATGACAGGCTATTTGGGAAGAGCTCACTCCAGGTCCCAGAGAGTGAAAAGTGAAAACTCTGGGCTGACATCCAGACCGAAATCTGCGCAGTGGGGGTTGTGCAGCGCTCAGTGGAGGAGATAAGAAAGAGGTGGTACGACCTGCATTCCCGTGCCAAGGAGAGGGTGGCCAACAGGCTACAGGAGGCAAGGGGCACAGGAGGCGGACCATCCACCCAGACACCCTCCACCCTCATGGAAGACCTGGTGGAGTCGACACTGCTCCCATAAGCTGTCAATGGGGTCACCGACATAAACACGTCCGGCACACCCAGCACCAGTAAAGGTAAGTCCAATAATGAAATGTAACCCCATATGTGTATGTACAAATGCCCCTTAGTATGTAGTGCAAACCATTGTGATAAGTACTCCACTCCACATCTTAGATGCGGCCCAACAATGCCTTATGGGAGTGGTAGTCCACAACCCAGAGCTGAAATTAGCACATAGAATGCAATTAAGTAGAGCGACACCCAGAAGAACACAACACCCACTACATAGTGATACGATGTAAGTGTACATTTATTACCATTGTGCAACATTTGGTGATACATACATAAATGACATGCTGCACATTGTCATTGCAGATGGCCCAGGCCCAGCAGCAGCAGATTGTGCCATAGTGGGGGATGCACACACTCAGCCTCCATCCGACTCCAACACCAGCGAGACATTGAGTATTGCGCCAATCAGACGCAGGGCAAGGGTGTTACCTCTCCCCGATTTCAGCTTGGACTCAGTACCATGCGGGATGAAGGCCA
Source organism: Pleurodeles waltl (assembly GCF_031143425.1). Lineage (NCBI taxonomy): Eukaryota > Metazoa > Chordata > Amphibia > Caudata > Salamandridae > Pleurodeles > Pleurodeles waltl. The sequence continues at coordinate 193,588,937 of NC_090447.1, forward strand.
TACTCCATCCCCAGAAGCCAGATCCACCGTAAGGCAGCAGTCCCTGCCCCAGCGTCACTCAACTCCCCGCAGGAGGCCTCACGATGCAGGCACACAGCACACGGAAGTAGGTGAGGGCCCATCATTCTTCGGTGGCCTGGAATCATCAATGCTCAAAGTGCAGCGCCTGCAAAACAAAAACATGAGGACAATGCACAGGCATATGCAGGCACACAATGCCAACATGGGGGTGCTGCAGAAGCAGTTGGACTGTCTGAATACAAACATTTGCAAGCTGCATGAGGGACAGCTAACAGCTGCGAAGAACACCAGGGAACTGACCAATGCAGTAAAGGAACTCTGTACTGAGATCAGGAATGAGCGAGTCAGCCACCGCAAGCATGAAAGGTGATGTTCAGTGGCTTTTGTAGATCAGTCAATCGCCTAGCTACATCTACTGCCCTCATATCACGGTGTGCTGTGGCCGCACAGGTGGAGGCAGCACATAGCAGTCAGGATGTTGCCCAGGGACTGGTCCAGATTACCAGCGTTCTGGATACTAGGCTGGCAAATCGCAGTGGTACACCCAGTGAACTTGGAGTTGGGGATACTGAGGGGTCATCTAGCCTCAGCAGCCTTGCAGTGCCCATGATGGATCCTAGGAGTCGCAGTGCCAGGCACAGCACTGCCCCTGAGGCTGAATCAAGAGGTGCCGGCGAGACCACTGTGCACTCGAGTGGAATGCGTGGCTGTAAAAAGTGACTTTGATGGCCACAGGGGACTAACTGCACATATTGAATTACAGTAAACTATGAAGACAATAGTCAAGGTAATAAAGGTGCTAACTACCAGAACACGTCAGTGAGGTTGTGTTGTCATGACTTACATCTGAAATGGTTGTGTGTGATGTCAGCACGCCTTTGCCTGCCCTCTGCTGCACTGGTCCTGTCTGCTGGCTGTAGGGGTGGTATGGGATCACCCTCCTCATCTGAGCCTGGCTCTAATATTTCCACAGGTATGCCCCTGGTGGTAGCTATATTTTGCAAGATCGCACATGTGGCCACCATTCTACAGGTCGTGTCTGGGCTGTACTGTAGTGCCCCTCTACTTCTGTGGATGCACCGGAAGCGACTCTTCAGTAGGCCAAAGGTGCGCTCCACCACATTGTGGGTTGCCCTGTGTGCTGAATTGTATCTCTTCTCTGCTGGTGTTGCAGGATTTAGGTAGGGCGTCATCATGTAGGTGCGCACTGCATAGGCACTGTCTCCTGGAAGGAACAGAGGGTATAATGAGTAGCTGAGCCATCTGACGTCACACTGCCATCAATGCACCATTGTAAAGAGGGAAAATACCTAGTAGATATCCTTCATGAAATTCCCCAGCTAGCAGTCTTGTGTGAATCCTGCTGTGGTGAAAGATGTACGAATCATGTGTGCTCCCTGGGTACCTGGCCACGAGATCAGTTATGATATAGGAGACATTGCATATCACCTGTATATTCATGTAATGTTGGTATTTACGGTTGGGGTACACATGTTCTGGGGCCGATGGTGGACAGATTGCAACATGTGTCCCATCTATGGCACCTAGGACGTGGGGGAACTGTGCTATCTGGTAGAAATCTATTTTTGTCTGCTGTATTTCCTGTGGGGTGTGGGGGAATCCGATGTACTGGTGTATCCTACTCAGCATGGCGTTTAGAAATGCATTAAAAAATCTAGAGAGTGCACTCTGTGATACCCCTCCAGCTGCTGCTAGGACCCCTTGATAGCTCCCTAAGGCAAGTAGGGGCAGGGAGTATAATATCTGCACATGGGTGGGTATGCTATTGGTCCTGTGTGTTGTGTGCTGCAGTATGGGTTGTAGCTCAGCTATCAGGTCAAGTATCATGGCTGAGTTTAACCTGTACTTCTCAAATATTTCCTCCTCAGTCTGGTCAAAAAGGGTAATGCGCACTCTGAAAATGCACTTCTGTCTCCTCCTCCCTCTCCTGAAACCTGCCAAGATCCTCATTCTCCTCGCCATGACGTAGAGTGCAGCCATTGTGAAAAAGAGTCTGAGGCATTCTGGGCCTCTTTATATAGGTTGCACCTGGTTACCACCTGGTTTCAATCTGTGGTAAATTGCATGTGCAAAAGGCCATTCTGCGAAAATTCGCAATTTGGGAATTTTTGATGCATCTGATTGCGACATGGTTTTTCGTGTCGCATTTTGCGTCTCGCAATTTCCGATGTGAAATGACGATTCTATATTTGCGAGTCGCTATTCCGAATCGCAATTTGCAAAATGCTAGTAGCGATTCGGTATTTCATGTCGCAAATTGCAAGACGCAAAATGCGACACACAAAACCATGTTGCTTCGCCAAAAATCGCAAATATTGCGATTCCTTGTTTTTGGCCTGTGAATGCCTTTCATGCATCACAGACCAAGTTTTTGCATTCACAATTGTCCGGTTTCTGCGATTTGCACCGTTTGCAAGTGCAAAATCGTTTGATACATTTGGTCCTTTGTCTTTTACTCAGAAACCTCTCTCTATGTCCCTCACTATCCTAACAAATCCATGCAAATTCCTACACCCTATATTTGACATACATGATAATAAAAAATAGCAATTCCTTCACTCCTAAATCTGGCATAATAAATATGTTAAAATTAATAATAAAACTATTTATTGGAACTCCTAGCATGAGAATGGTTTAAAATGGGTTTATCAACGTTTTGATAATATTTCTTTCCTTCCCTTTGCACAAGCCAAACACCGTTTTTCCTTTCCTTTCCTTCCCCATACTCTGCTAAATATGACTCATAAATCTGTGATTCAATCAGCCTATCTCAGTATTTCACCCAATATAATTTCTACTCCTTCTCCTGCCAATTGATCATGCTCTTGTTATCGTTTCCTTCATGTAGGAAAGTAGCCTCTTTCTAGCATGGTTACCCCACTTTTTGCCTGTTTGTCAATGTGTTTGACTGTGTTCACTGGGATCCTGCTAACCAGGACTACAGTGAATATGCTCTCTCTTTTTAAACTTGATTGCTGGACCCTTTTTCACCTCACATTTGGCATACTAGTACCCCCATGTAAGTCCCTAGTATATGGTACCTAGGTACCCAGGGCATTCGGGTATCATGGAATCCCCATGGGCTGCAGCAACTATTATGCCACCCATGGAGAGCCCAAACAAAGTGTTCTGCAGGCCTGCCATTGCAGCCTGCGTGAAAGGGTGCATGCACCCTTTCACTACCAGGTCACTGCACCAGGTCACTGTAAGTCACCCCTATGGCAGGCCCTCTTAGCACAGAGGGAGCGTGCAAGTACCTGTGTGTGAGTGCACCACTGCAGTAGCAGAGGTGCCCCCACGAACTCCAGTGCCATTTTCATGGACTTCGTGAGTTTGGGGACACCATTTTACCCGTGTAATGGACATAGATCACTACTATGACCAGCTACATAACGGTAACTTCGAACCTAGGCATGTTTGGTATATAACATGTTGGAATCATACCCCAATACTGCTGCCAGTATTGGAAATACAATTCTATGCACTCTGGGACAGTCTTCCAGGGTTTTCCAGGCAGCATAAGCTGCTACCATCCATCAGACAGGTTTTTGCCCTCCTGAAGCATGAACAGCTCAAGTCCAGGAAGACAGATCAAAAGATTTCCTTTAGGAGAGGGGGTTAACACCCTCTCCCTTTGGAAATAGGTGTTACTGGACTGGGAGGGGTAGCGTTCCCAAGCCACTGATATGCTTTGAAGGGCACATTTGGTGCCCTCTGTGCCTAAACCAGTCTAAACTGGTTCAGGGAACTCCAGTCCCTGCTCTGGCACAGAACTGGTAACTAAAAAGGGGAGTGACCACTCCCCTGTACATCACCACCATAGGGGTGGTGCCCAGAGATCCTCCAGAGGGTACTTGGATTTTGGCAGGGACCTCTGGGATCATCTGAGTGGCCAGGCCAGGCAGGTGACATCAGAGCCCCCTCCTGATAGGTGGTCACCAAGCTAGGGGACCAATCCCCCTTTCAGGGCTATTTAGGGTCTCTCTCTTGGGTGGGTCCTCAGATTCGGCTTGCAAGATTCCAGCAGGACTCCTCTGCAACCTCCACTTAGACTTCTAGCCACTGGAACCACGACTGGACCCTCCAGAAATCGACAATCTGCATCCACTAAGAAGACTCTTCTTGCAACATTGTTTCCACGGCTCCTTCCAGCTTCTCCAACATTCCTCCAGCCGTGCATCCTCTGAGGGCAGCCAGTCTTCAGTCTGCATGAGAAGAAAGAAGGAATCTCCCTTCGAGTGAAGGAGTAACTCCCCTGCATCCACAGGCACCTACTGCCATGACGACCAGCTGCATGAATCTCCTCTATCCTGAACTGCGTGGATCCTGCATCACAAGTGGTGGTATGGAGTAGTCCTCTTGGTCCTCTCTGCCAGCTGTCCAACCTTGGTGGAGGTCAGCCCTTGCCTTCCTACGCATGATAGTACCCCCATGCACTGCATCTCTTGCAGCTGCCAAGGCTTGTTTGCGTCTCCTCCGAGGGACTTCAGGCTACATGCAGCGCAAGGCTTCAGCATTCCTTCCTGCAACGCAAAACCCTCTGAGTGGTTCTCCTGCGGTGAGGGATCCCTTTTTGTAGTGCTGCATGGGCTTCTTCTGCAACTGCTGTGTCCCCATCCTGTGGGACTCCTGTGGGTGCTGCCTCTGCTGCTGTGGGCTCTCAGTGTCGCTGAGGGTCTTTTCTGACTCCCCCTCCTGGGTTGAGACCTCCTGGGCCTTGTTGGTCCACGGCAGCACCACTTTCTGCCAACCGCGATATTTGTCTTTGACAAGGCTTGTTGGTGGAATTCCTGCACCGACACCCCTCTGCAATATTCCTCCTAGCGTGGGACACTTCTGCATCCATCAGGAACTCATCTCAGGCTCCATGGCTACAGTGCTGACCTTCTCTTCATCACCATCGACTGGCTCCTGCAAGTACTGCTGGGTGGGTAGTAGCTCCTACTCCTCCTGCACTCCACTGTGACTCTTGGTCCCCTCTCGCTTGTTTCCGGTCCAGATAGGACCTGGCCTGGCAGTTCAGGCTGATTGATTTGCATATGGCTGGGTCCAAGCTGGGGTGGCATGGTGAGCAAAAGAATTGATGGATTAAACCCAGATCTGTGACTGGGGTTGAATGTTTGATTGGTTCACCATTCCGTCCATCATTTGTGTTTTTTTGCTTTTGTCACCATAAGTGTGCCAGATATGCCCAGACGTGGGTCCTGGGCTCACTGTACCACTGGATTCAAGCTAGCCTGGCTGATGAAGGGTGATACCCTGAAACCGGTCCAAAGATGCTTGTTTCCGGTCCAGGGTGGACCTGGCCTGGCAGTTCGGGCTGGACTGTTCCCATGGGGAACAGGGTCAAGACTGATTTTCATATGGCTGCGACCAAGCTGAGGTGGCATGGTGAGCAAAAGAATTGATGGATTAAACCCAGATCTGTGACAGGGGGTGAATGTTTTATTGATTCTGCATTTCATCCATCATTTGTGTTTTTTTGCTTGGTCCCCTCTCTCCACAGGTCTTCCTCTTCAGGAATCCACTTCTGGTTTCTTGAAGTCTTGTCGGGGTGTCTTCCTTTCTTCTTTTCCTTCCTTTTGGGTGGTTTACCAAAATTCTTGTGATTTACTCCTGCTTTCCTGGTCCCTGGAGGGTACTGTGTTACTTACCTTTGTGATTTTCTAGTACTCCCAGCTCCCCTCTACACATTCCTCTTAACTGGGTGGGTATCATGTGTTCGTATTCCACTTTTCTAGTATATGGTTTGGGCTCCCCTTAGGGTCACTATTGGTTATTTACATTTGCACTGTTTTCTAACCATTTCTATGCCTGTTACTGTTTACTAGTGTATATAGTTAGTGTATTACTTTCCTCATATTGGAGGATTGCCCTTCTAATATTTTTTGGTATTGTGTGACTGTTAGAAATGGGTTTTTTGGTTGGCAGTCAGGTTACACCCTGTCCAAGCAAGGACTCTCACTCTAGTCAGGGTAAAGGAGAATCACCCTTAGTTAACCCCCGCTCACCTCCTTGGTAGCTTGGCACGAGCAGACAGGCTTCACTTCAGAAGCAATGTCTAAAGTATTTGTACCAACACACACAGTATTTCAGTGAAAACACTACAAAATGACACAGCACAGGTTTATAAAAATGGAGAACATTTATATAAACAAAGCAAGACCAAAACAACAAAAATTCAACACACACAAGTCAAATTATGAATTTTCAAGAAATAAGAGTCTTAAACCCTTAAGAATACAGTGAGAAAGTTGTTAGCATACAAAAGTACCTCGGTAGCGTCAAAATAACACCGCATGGGCGAGGGAGTGTCAGAAAAGGCCAGCGATTCGTCGATTTCTCACTTCCAAGCAAGACCGTGTGTCGTTCCTGCTCCAGTCGGGTCGGCGTGTGTCGTTCCTCCTCTTCCTCAAGAGAGTGATGCATTAATCTGGACAGGCACCTTGGGTCTGGGCAGGCTTTGCGTTGTTTTTTCATGCCCAGCGATGTTGCGTTGAAAATCCGGTCGAATTATATCACAAAACCATGCTGCGTGGGGTGTGCGTCGTTATCAGCCTCTGTTAGCGGGTGTTGCTCATCGTTTCTCCAGCCACATTGCGTCAATCTTCCAGCCGCGATGCAGGTGGAGTGTTGATTTCATCCGCAAAGCCTGTGGCGCGTCGTTTATCAGCCATGTCGCAGAAGGTGTGTTGAAAATTTCCCAGCACGAAGGTCTGTACGTGGATTTTCAGTCTTTGCCAGCTTCACCTTTCAAGGGCCCATGAACTGGATACGGCACCTCTTGGCAGGGCTGGAGTCTCAGCAAAGAGTCCAGATGCTGGAAGGTGAAGTCTTTGATGGCCCTGAGACTTCAACATGAGGCAAGCTCAGTTCAAGCCCCTGGAGATTCTTCACATGCAAGAATGCACAACAAAGTCAAGGCTTTGTCCCCTTTCACAGGCAGAAGCAGCAACTGAGGGATAGCCCCACAAAGCACAGTCACAGGCAGGGCAGCACTTCTCCTCAGCTCTTCAGCTCTTCTCCTTGGCAGAGGTTCTTCTTGATTCCAGAAGTGATCTAATTTTCAGGGGTTTTGGGTGCTTTCATTATACCCCTTTCTGCCTTTGAATTAGGACTACTTCAAAGGAAAGACTCTCCTGTTTGTGAGACCCTGCCTTGCACAGGCCAGGCCCCAGGAAACACACCAGGGACTTGCAGACTGCAATGTGTGAGGGCAGGCACAGTCCTTTCTGGTGTAAGTGACCACTCCTCCCCTCCCTCCGAGCACAGATGGTTCATCAGGATATGCAGGCTACACCCCAGCTCCCTTTGTGTCACTGTCTAGAGAGAGGAGCAAACAGCCCAACTGTCAAACTAACCCAGACAGGGAATCTACAAACAGGCGCAGTCACAGAATGGTTTAAGCAAGAAAATTCCTATTTTCTGAAAGTGGCATTTTCAAACACACAATCAATCCCTGTACCTGGTATAAAGTGTAAGTACCTTGGGTATCGACCACACACCAGGCCAGCTTCCTACACTTCAGCATCCCAAATTTATATTAAAAAGCACACTCCTCCATAAGACTGAGACAAGACTGATTACAATGGGAACGTGACTTAGATACCTCTTTTTCAAATCATTAGGTGAGCAAGATTTGGCTTAAGTTGTAAACATCCTCTAGCGCAGCGAACACTATACAAACTTTATTTTTTACTTATAACAGGTTGTTGATTACTTCTTGAATGCCCCTCTACATTAAATTTTGGTTGAAAGTCTGGAAATAGATAAATGCTACTTTTCACACACTATTCCCTTTTAACTTCAAAAATATATTTATAGGCATTATCTAAGAGGATTCATCTTCTCACCCCTATAAGGTTATTGTTTTGGATTTACTTAGCACAGTGACCTTTCAGTCGATCACCAAATCATGAAATCATGAATATCATTTCAAGCATGGTGATTTGGCATTTGCTATAATCACAGACAGAGGGTATGTCAACCCATTGTCTCTTGCCATTAAAAGAGACGTTGTTTGGCTCCCTGTGACAACGTTCTGGACTCCTCTGCAAAAGCTGCCAATTCACATCATCCTTGGATTTGAGAGGTACCTAAACCTTCATGGTTATGTATAATGTTATATATTTTGTTAGTAACACACATTTTTTCTCTTCTAGTTTAGCAATGACATTGTGGTTTAGTAATATTCTCATAGGGTATTTGTTCTATTTCCTTTTCATCTCTCTCCTTTTTCTTTTTCTATTTCTTTTCTGCAATTTTATTTCCTATTTACTGTTTACTACTCTTCTAATCATAATTATTTTACATGATTGTGTTCTCATTGCTTATTTGATTGTATCATATCAAATGTTAAATACATTTCATAATTCAAACTTAAAAAGAACTGTAATCGTTAGAGCAAACCTAGAGTGTGTTTTTTTTACTTGCTGTTTTTGTTAAAATGGTCAGTGCTGCAATGTTAACAACTGTCAAACAGCCAGGTTGGAATCATATTTGCGTAAATTGGACTGTGTGTTTATTTTGTGCCCAGTCAATTAGACAAATAGGTACATATTTGGCGAATAATTTCCCTTAACAGACTAAGAAGGCTATTAAACAATAATTTTGAGGTCAAACGTATGTCTTGTTTTCAAAGATAGGATAAATATTAGAACTTTTCCATGACTCAGTAAAAGACCCTTCAGCAATCACATGAAAAAATAATGTGAATGACATAGAGCTCCACAGGAAGTGGTTTGTTATTTTCATGTCTATTGGTAGCCAATGCAGGCCCCCAGCTCTGGAAGGACGAGATCTTTTTACCAGTGAGATAATTTGTTTTATGGTAATTGTAAATTGATATTTTCATAACTATAACATGGTATTTTAACCCTAGTAGGACATGAGTATTATGTTCCAATACAGGCTGCCTAGATGGCATTTGAAATAAAATGATCATTGGCTGGCCTATATGCTCGTACTCCTTGTCCAATCAAAACCCAACATTGTTTAGTACTGTTTGTTCTTAAAGTGGTCACCAGTTGTATCCAAGCATCTTCCTGTGCGTTCCTGTTTATATCTTCTATTTTGAGTTCATTACTGACTGGACTATCTTTATCATGTTTTCTCCAAAGAACAAGGGCCCAGATTTAAGAAGGCCTAGTGCCTCCTTGCGCCACATTAGTGTAATTTTTTATGACGCTAGTGTGGCTCCACTAGGCCAAATTTGCCGCTCCAGATTTACAAAGTGGCGCAATGCATGCACTGCGCCACTTTGTAACCACTTGTGCCACATAATCCCGGCTCCAGGCATAATGTTCCACTGCACCGTTTTTAGTGGCGATTTTTAACGTCTGCACAGAGCAGGTATTAAAAGGGGGCACACCATTATTCTTAATGGGCCCCAAAGTACTTTGCAGGATTAGCACCAACATTTTTGCCACTAATCCTGCAATGTACTATAATAGCATAAAAAATGATGGCGCTATTGTCCCTAACCTTCACCATGGTACGCCGTTTGTTTAATACGATGCACACATGGGGGTGCTGGGGGGGGCGCTAAGAGGCGCAAGAAAAGTGGCGCAGCATATTGTGCAGTGCCACTTTTCCTAAATTTGGGCCAAGGTATTTTAAAAGAGTTCTTCATTGTTTCCCCTGCTGCTTTTTTACATTCACTATTGAAAAACTGGTGTTCTCTGCCAGCCTTTTCATGGAGGGTAAACCGCAGTGAAAAGGCTGGCAGAGAACAAGGTTGTAATCAGCAAGGCTGCGCTGAGTGCAGCGCCGCCGTGGCTGACTACAACCAAGTCTGCTGCAAGCCAATTGGGAACAATATTCCCAGTGGAGATGGCGGTCTTCTGGCAGGTCGTAATTAGGCAGTCGGACCGCCCAGAGTGCAGTGGTGCAATCGTCAACAAGAGTGTGGCGATCCCGGACTGCCACACTTGGCATGAGACCCTATGTAATGATGAGAGCAGAGGACTGCACAGTGATTGTATATCAGTCTACCAGTTTCCCAATGCTCTCCATCCTTTCTGTACTTTAGAATTTTGGGAGTATACAATAAGTAAAATCTAGATCAGGATAGGTAGAAAGAGCAGTGTTGGTCAAGAAACTCTGGTAAATCTGGGGTTCTCAACTTCCTGTAGCCTACGGAATTCATTAATACCAGAGTAATCACTTTAACAGTTTTCAAGATAGCCCAAAAGCAGATACAGCTGTCACTATCAGTTCAGAAGGAAACTATGACCAGGTATAAACTGGAGACTAGCTGCTGCAAGAATAACTATATTGATTTTGGTAACAATCAGTTACACAATAAACTGAATGAGGAGCTGACACACAAAGGAAGAGTTCCAATTGAGCAAACGAGTCTGCAGCAGAACAACTCACCATCTATGGTTTATTTCCCCTTTTTCCCTTCCCAACCAAAATTATGTGTAGGAAATTGCCTAAAATCCTATGTTTCTTGATCTGCAGATTTGAGATTGCCGTCTACTACACAGTTGTTAATCTCTTTTCAAAAACCTCATAATCCTGTCTTTTTTTCCCACCCTAGCCTGCTGGGTTAGATGGATTATATCATTAGTTGGTCTTGATATTGAGTCCTTTGGTGCCCATTTGGCAGAGGGACTATGGCCTCTTGGGGTTTTTGGGCAGGTGCTGGTTTGCATGAGCAGATTGGTCAAATGTTAAAACTTTTAGAACCTTTTTTTGTAAACCCATTGCACATGTAGCTGATTCTGTTATTACAATGCTTTGAACAAGCATAATATGAGTCTCCGGTCTTGTTATAAAATTTAGATTTTCCTAGCTTTGGTGTCAGAAAGGCTAGATTTTATTAAAGACATGGAGGTGAGTATTATCACACCACTTTGTCACTAACCCACCCTGATTAGTTTTTTCTGCAGTTCTGGTGCCATTCTCAGGGGCTTCTACCTCTACCTAATACTGGATTCTCTTCTACAGTGGCATTGAATGGACTTCTTCATCAATCCCTTCTTCCCGTCTAAAGGATCTTTCCTAGACTTTTGTTGGCCTGCTTTATGGATTTATTGACTGCTCTTTTTTCTCTTGGTTCAGGTTTATTGTCTCTTTCCATGTCTTATATTGACTAACTTGGTTCAAGAAAAGAGGATTTGTTGCTCTCAGTCAGGATAATTATTGAATTACTCAATGTGTTATTGGTGCTTCTATTACGATGACATTGTTTCTAGTTTTCTATCTAGGTTTTCAGGGTAACATAATTTGTTTTTTTACTTGCCTGCTGTTTAAACAACAGCAAGAAAGGATAGCAAAATTATGAGCCTCCGATCTTGTAATAAAATCATTAAACATACTTCGAGGATCCTCCTTGTCGGGCATTTAGGACAACCTCCCCATTGAATCTCATTTACATGAGTGAAAGTCAGGGATAAACTAAGGTATTGAAAATGTTATAACAACACTGTACCACTTTTACCTCAGACCACTCTCTGCAGGCATTCACACTTCATGGGTGTTATCCACACAGCCATTGTGGTGTTTAAGAAAATAATACTGACATAAATACGTGGATTTTACTTTTCAAACCCCTTGATCTCACAAACATCAAACCAGTGAAAAAGTATGAATGTGATTTACTTGATTACTTTGCATTACACTAAATATGTTTGAATGAAAAAATGAGGATTACAACATTAACCTTGAAGCACAAAAGTACTGTTAGATGATTTGATTTAACTATAAGGTCGGTGTACATTTTCTTTATAAATGTAGCTACAATCATATAAATTTGTATGGGGCCTAACTCTCTTAATCCTACACCTCCTTTACTTTTTTCTCCTGTTTCTCCTTTCTCCATTCTTTACTCTTGTTACACCAACTCGTCTTCTTACCTATCACCACTTGCCTTGCCATCTCGCTCCACCCTCTCTTGTTTTTTATTTATCTCCTGCTATTCTACTGCAAATCACTTTCACCTGCTTTCCTCTCACTACTTTCTTTCTTAATTTACTCTTTGGTCTCCCTCAGCCCAAATCTGTCTCCTCTGATTAATCATCCTTTTGGCACCTCATTATCTTTTCAGCCTCCTCTTTTTCCTGTCCCTTCATCTTTTTGTATTTTTTGCTCAGCTTCACTTACAGATAATAAGCTTATTGAAGTTCACAATTTCCATCGTTTACATATTTTTTATCCCGCCTGTTGTTTAACTATGAAGCTCATTGACATCTGGTTGGGTAGAGTTGCGCTTTATAAAAATGTGAAATAAGTAAGAAAATAAATGTAAGAAAATAGAAGACTGCAGAATGATGAGGAATCTCCTAGAAAGACCAGCATAACAAAATCAACGAACAACATATGATGAGAGAGACAGGATCCATCTTATTTCATATGATAACAAAATGGATTTAAAGGCTTCAAACTGACCGCATAGGTTATAGAATAAAGTAGAATGGTTGCTTATCAGAAGTTTGAAGGGCAGTGGGGTTTCTGCCTTTTCTACCCACCATTAGTGTGTCTCTTCTGCCTTTCCATATCTATTTTGTGTGGCATGTAGGAGTATAAGTGGATGTGGGTATAAGCTCATTCTTAATTTGGACCCAAGCACTTCTTTCTTCCCATTTCCCATTATTGTAGGCCATGCTGGATTTGAGTGAATTGAGGTGCAACTGCAACTCACTAATCAACTGGAAACCTAAATGCCATAACTATTTATCATTTATTCAGGTGATTTATGAATTCTCCTATCAATTGTGTCTTTTTCATGAATTCACAGTCCTCAATATGAGTTTCCTCTTTAAATCTATGCCACACTAATATCAGACGAAAATGGGCCCAAGGACATTTGGGAGACCTTTTGTGAATCTTGTAGAGTACATCAGTGCACACTTGAATGTCACTGTATAACTGTAATTATTTCTTGTACTGAAACTGCCTCTCGGGCGCTTGGAGTGATGGATGTGTGCCACTTCTGGACATTTCGTGTAGGGCCTGAATCTGGCGTAGATTTGGTTATTTTGCTGGCAATCAGAGAAGTTAAAGCCCTCAAAAGGATATGTGGGTGTCTAATTCCATAATGTTATACATGACTGTTTTGTGATGGTTGATTACTGTTAGAAAGATAAAACTCACCAATGACCCTCTATTAAGGTAAACTTAGTGTAATCGGCGTCCATTTTAGCTTTAGAATGACGTGACCACAACGTTATCATAGTTGCTCCAGTGTTAGATCTCCACCTGTTTGTATTTTATTATTCCATAACCAGGCGTGCATAAAAATATATGTAGAAACCCTTGTGTTTGTGAGTTTGTGTAGGTGCAGTGTCTTTCTTCAACACCAAAGATATTTAAAAAGCAAAGTGGAACTGGGTGTGTTTTGGGCCTAACGTATTAATGAAAACATTTTGTTAAATGTTGTGCCATTATTGGATAGCTCGTAAGGCACATAGAAGCAAGTTGGACGCTTGGTCAATTACTGCTCCATCCACAATCACAGCCCAGTTCATGTGCCCAGGATGAGCAGGATGTGTTTGCGGATCTCTTAGGTAAAGTGGACAGGAGAGTTACAAAGACAGTCCATACACCTGCCACCACTGGCAATACAAAGCCAATTCTGCATTTGTTGCTGGTGGGTCAACCCTTGTAAAAGACACACATCCACTGAACAGGAAGTACTACTTCTTACAAAAGTAGCCTAAGAAGACCCATATATTGCCTGGACTTTTCTATTATATGATCTACTACAACCATCACGTGACCTTTGATTACAGTTATCTGCTGTGGTACTGCTAACTTTTACCTAGGAAGGCCATCTCATGATCATGTTATTATCAAACACCCCCATACGGCTATACTTCTATCATACATTCAGAAGTAGAAATCAAGTACCACTTGGAATGTCAAATATGATCACTTACGGTTTAAAAGCATAATCTTTGTTTGATGGGATAATTTATCTGAGATTGTTGAAAGAAATATGTGTATTTCTGTTGTAGTTATCTTTTAGAATGTTCTGAAGAACTGTGGCTGCAAAAATGTATTGGGGATGTATGAGATAATAAATGTTCTATTGAAAACAAAAATAAAAGGTTGTTTTGGTTTTAAGAATGGAAAGGTATGCATTCATTTAAATAAATGAGCATATGTTAAGTTAGAGTAAGACTTGAAGACTGTGACAGGTTAATCACTAGCGAGTTCCTACTGAAAGTAGTGCAATTTTAAGAACCTGAACGGCCATATGGGTTAAACACCTGGGCAAGGTGTGCGTGTACCAAGTGAAACTACTGAAACATTTATTTGACATTTTGAATGCCGGTGAATAAACAGATAAGAGCAATGGCATGCCTTTGCACTGTCAAATTTAGGCCACGAAACATCATATGTACAGATTCTGCCACTGAGTCGTCAGTTGTTTTCTTTATAAGCCCAAGTGTTATCATCATACGTCCTGGTGCAACCTCCAAATGTCCTCGATTTTGATTTATATACACATATTTAGTATTATATGTCCAGGTACAGCCACTACCTAGCGAGGAATTGTCTTCACCTGCTCCAGTAGAGCTATCATCTGACCAATCACAGCCCTTACATGCCTGAGTATTGTCATCACAGTCCCAGGTACTGCAAGGTATTGCCAGTGTCAATATTATGTCAGATTTCGCTTTCATGGGCCCCAGTGGAACTAACCTTTTGGAGGAACAGTCATCACAGTACAAAAGTTTCATTTGTCCAGGTACAATTCTCATACTGTATGACTTGGTACTGTTATTACATGTAGGGATATTGCCTTCATATAACTCAGTTGAGCTACCTTTTAACAAGGCTCAGCCATTCTATGTCCACGTCTTTCCATAATAGACATAGTATTAGCTTGATGTGACTAGATCCAGCCATCTTATGTCACAGGCATTTCCCTCTTATGCTAAAGTAGGTATCTTGTGCTGAGGGACAGCCTTTGCATGTCAGTTATTGCCATCATATGCTGAAGAACTGCAACCAACGGCAAAGGTCATGCTATCCTTATTGTGGAGTCCTAAAGTATGAACTGCTTATGACTGGTGACCACAGTAAGAGTTTCAATGAACACGCATGCATATAATTTTCACATTGCACCCGGTTGATGAACATACCTGATTCCTGATTTCATACATCATTTCTTCTGTTGTTTCTCAATAATGCAGGACCGCTTGTGTCAGGACTACTTCAGTGTTGTCACCTGGCTTTTAAGGATTCAGGACATTTGTAAGGCAGACCAATGCATGCCTCAACAATATTAACAGTGGGCTTTGGGATAATCGTGAGAGCTGAAGTCAGACTCCAAACCTCAACAGAATTAGTAGTAAACTGTACATATTTAAACACAAGACGGGTGAGAATAAATGTACAGCCTGAGGTGAATTTTCAGATGAATATCTGTCTCTTATGTTTGCACAAACTCTAGTGCAGTTTAGGATTGTGTTACACAGTGTAGGAGTTTTCCTGTAGACAATTCACTTGGTGTACAAGTCAAAAGAACTTCTTAAAGAAAGATGTACTCTGAGACGGATTGCTCTTCCATCCTGTATATAACCATTGAAAACCCAAGATCATTACTTGTTATAGATGCAGTTCAAATGAGGGTATCAGTTTGTTTTTTAGTGCCTGCTCCATAGGGTTGGGTGGAACTCATGGAATTTGACTCTGCGGAATTACACAGAGTTGCATCAAAACGTTGTGAGATTCCATGGAGTTCCACTGACAGGAGAAAATAGGCTTTTTACGTTGTTCATGCTTTTAGTGCCTAAAGTCCACTCTTCTCTGAATAATCAGCACAAAAGGCACCAGGCAGCTTGGCAGAAGGTGTAGCTACTCTAGTTGATTTTGCTGCAGCTCAAGTACATTTTCTTCTCAAGTGGCAGCCTTCTCACTACAAACAGTCAGGACTTTCCTTTCGTTGTTAAAATCTCATTTGATGTCCATCCAGCGAACAAAAATCGTGATAAGGGACATAAAATCTCATTTGCGCTCGCCAACTTACCAGTTTGGATCCATGTGCAATTGGCAGAATTTGGACAGGACTGTGAGTTACAAGAGTAAAGCAGAGTCACCAAAATTCTGCGAATTCCACCAGTAGAATTGAATATTTGACCACCCCTACTCCTGACCATGATGCCATCTCTAACTTGACTTGTTGAGAGTATGACTTCTTTCTTTCGTCATGCTTGCTTCCTTGATTTACTTCTGCTCTTTAAATACAGTCTATTAGGAATAAGGCACAAACGAGGCAAAGCACATGCTTGTGATTATTTCTCTTCTAAACAACATGGATGCTGGGCACATCCTTGTGAATGGGATCTTGGTAAGCCTGTGCAGCATTCCATGTTGACAGAAATGTGCCTTAAAATATATATTTTTAAATGCCTGCAACATGACGGATATTCCATTGATGTTCAACTACTTTTTTCCAGTGCTGATATAACCTTTTTGTGGCCAGGGATTAGGTTAATTGTATTTCTGTATATAAAGAATGTTCCTCTACCACTCTGCCATCATGATGTAGTTCTCTGTGACCATAGTGTGTGTTCTCCTCCCTTAAAATAGTAATGTGAAATGGGTCAACCAGTTGGTGGAATTAAATGTAATCTCTAAGCCGCAGTGTGCATGTATTTCTTCCACACATATGACAACAATGTATAGCTGCAGGGGGTACTAGTTTGCTCTGGGTCGGCTACAGTTTAAATGTACTGCAATGACACATAGTTGAGAAAAGTGCCTTTGCTTTTAGATAAATCATAACATTATAAATTAGATAAGCTACCCTGTAAGCTCATATGGTTTGATGCATAGGTTGATAATGAGGCATACTACACTTTGAAAATAGTATGCACACACAGTGAATACCTGCCCAAAAGTTGTTTTCAGGTAAACCTGCATTCTCCATGAAAAGGCGTAGTTATAAATTAAAGCAGTGTTGCATAACTACATTTGTGAAAATCCTAGGGCAATAGTTTAATTAGTTTTTTTTACTTAGTTTCAAAAATCTAGTTCAATGGTCAAAAGTAGATTTTTTATAGCTTTAGTGGAAAAGTAACCTTAAGAATGTTCACTTCATGGTGTCTGAGAGAAAACTGAACCAGATTGCCTCTCGGCCCTACTCCAAACGTTCTAAAAAAAAAAAAGCTGCTAAAAACCCTACTCATGGAAGACAATCTGTTTGCCTCTGGGTTGGGAACGAGCCGTATTTGCAAGGTAGCGTTAAGCCACAAAAAGTGGCTTAGAGCCACCTTGTAAATACGGGGCAGTGCTTAGCGCCACAGGAGCGTCACGAAAAGTGACACTTCTGTGGCGCTAGGGGCCTATAAATATGCCCCTATGTGAGAAATGGGACGGTGGAGATCTTATGATTGTGGTGGGACACCCTCAGGAGGGACCATAACCACATATCAAAGTGTCTGTGATATAATTTGAAGGCTAGAATGTATTCACCCTTCCTGCTTACATGTTATTCATGATAATATGACATTAGACTGTTTGTGCTGTTTATTTACTTGTGATAACTTTGGGCCTAGTGTTATTCCATTGCGGCTTTAAACAATGAGCAACAAAGAAGATAGCAAGATGTTGCCATCATCCCAAAGAGACTTTCTAACTCTAGGTGTACAGGAAAACTCATAGCCTACCACTAAATTCTAGTTGTCTAGTGATGGAACAAGGCAGCCCAATAGTAGATAGCCCACTGCTCCTTCCAAATCACACTTACAGACACTGTGATAAGTTTTTGGTAATCAGAAAATCACACATCCCAGGGGGTTGTATGTCCGAAACATACACGCCATTACCACGTACTACTTTTACAATGCAACCAGTACAGATGCTTTTACCATAATTCTTTTTTTTACCATGCTTATACCTTTACCACTCATGTTAATACAAATATTACAAGGCAAGAATATAAGCATTACCAAGTTAAGTATAAAGCTTTTTTCATATATATATATATATATATATATATATATATATATATATATATATATATATATATATACATGTATATATATATATGTCTACATATATATATATATATATATATATATGTATGTATGTATATCTATCTATCTATCTATCTATATATATATATGTGTGTGTGTATGTATATATATATGTATATGTATATATATATATATATATATATATTATATATTCACTTAAAAAACCAAAGGGACGTTATAGTTAGCTTCTGAATTTACTCACACAAAACAATAGAAATTCAGCAGTTAGAGTTATTTCTAGTAACTATAACTCGCACCCTAAGTTAACTACAACTTGCGCCCCGGACATGTACAGTTTTTTCTTCTAAAATTTGCCTGCTAACGTTTAGTTATATTTTGAATAACGCTATATAAGTTTTCATGACTGCTGTAATATCCGGGTTAATTAGCAGTGCATGGCAAGGGAGCGAGATATAGTTACCTTAGGGTGCGAGTTATAGTTACTAGAAATAACTCTAACTATAACTGCTGATTTTCTGTGGTCCCTGCGGACAAGCCCCTATCACCACCCTACTATGAGTCGCAGGGCCTGGCTCATAAAACCACCCTAGCTCATGTTGCTGTGCACTATGTGATTTTGCCAGCAAGGCCTAGCCTGCTGTCAGGCCTGGTCCAACCCCCTATAACCAACCAGAGAATTTTTCTAGACTTTGATGAATGAAATACTTAGAATGATATATTTTAGGACACATTCAAAAGAAAAATTTTATTTGTAAAGTACAAACAGTGCAATTGCATTTCAGTACATATCATAAACATTTACATTTTAAAAGTAAATAAACCAGGAATGTGACTGCTGACACACCTAGACTGGAATCCTTAATCTTCACGGTGAGTGCCTGAGACCTTCACCTCTAAGCCACAGCTAAGTCATTGCTACTATAAAAGCAAAAAGGCATGACTGTTTCATCATTAGGAATGTTCAACAGTAAAAACATTAGTAAATAAATAGACATACTACATGAGATAATAGGATTTCAACCTTCACCCTACTGAGTGACAATCCAAGAGCCTTACCAGTAAGCCAGACATGACTCTGCTCTGCATCAAAATCTATACCATTCAAAAAACATTTTGCTTGTGTGTCGCTTTGAAGTCATTTTATGGAGAGACTATTGTTATTGCAGTGATCTCTCGATGGAACAACTTCAAAGTGGCATACAAGCAAGATTATTGCTGCCAACTGAGGACTGCATGGAAACCTGAAGGCCCCTGTTATTCCTAGCAGGCTCCCCGAGACCTGCGGGAGCCGGCATTGCTCCTGCAAGCAGGGAGCTGCTTTAAATAGCAGCTCCCCGCTTGCAGGAGCAATGTTCTGATCTATTCCCCTGCATGCATATTTTTGTGCAGGGAAACAGATGAAAACTCCACTTTGCAGAAAGTGAAGTTCTGTTTGCTTTTGCTTGGTGGGAGCTGGTGCTTTTGCTGCCAGCTCACGCCAAGCAAAAGCAAACAGCTACCTCCCAAAGGTGGGCACCTCAGGACGTAGCAAGAGCTGAACATGGGGGGGGAAGGTCCCAGGGTCATCTATGGCTCCATGAGGGGGGGCCGCATGGCCCTCTCAAGCAGTTAATTTTGCCTTAAATGTAATTTTGCCCCAGGGAGATGGTGTACCCCGGCCCCAGAGGTCCAAAATGGATCCCGTTCATTGTTTTATTTAATCTCTTGGGAGGTGGCAGGTCCCAGGGTGCAGGGGGCTGCTGCATTCTTTCAAGATACCTTCTCCTGGGAAAGTGGCAGCCCCTGGGCCCAGGCAGGCCCTGCGTGCTTGCCTATATACACGTTATGGAGTACCCTGGGGTAGTGGCGGTCCCTGGGGCTGCGGGGGTCCACGCAGGCCCCCCTGCATTAATTTTATGTTTAGCCACAGAGTCATGGCAGTCCCCAGGGCTGCAGGGTAGGCCATACAGCCTCCCCCACATTAATAGTAAATGTTTTTCCCCGGGAAGGTTGTTGTCCCCAGGGCTGTGTGGGGGGGCTGCCCCGGCCCACATTATTTTGGCATGTTTTGCCCTGGGAAGGTGGCCATCTCTGAGGCTGCGGGGGGGCCGCGCAGGCTCCCCTGCATTAATTTTATGTTTAGGCCCAGAGAGGTGGCAGTCCCCAGGGCTGCAGGGTAGGACGTACAGCCTCCCTTACATTAATAGTAAATGTTTTTCCCCGGGGAGGTGCTTGTCCCCAAGGCTGCGTCGGGGGCTGTCCAGGCCCCACATTATTTTAGCATGCTTTGCCCTGGGGGGGTTGCCGTCCCTGGCAGGGCCCACCCGCATACATATTGTTGAGTGTCCCGGGGTGGTGGAGGTCCCTGGGGCTGTTGGGGGGCACATGGGCCCCCTGCATTCACTTATTATCTTTTGCCCCAGGAAGGTGGTGGTCCCTGGGGCATGTGTGGGTCGTGCGCCCCAACACATTTTTTCATATCTTAGCCCCAGGGATGTCCCCGGGGCTACTATCAGCCCTAGGAGTAGAAACTGGCCCACACGGGGGCAAAGTAAAGGAAAAGCGCAGGAGACCGTGTTTTTTTTAAAGAAATCTCGTTAAAATCGCCATTCATCACCAGGATACCCTCCCAGGTGGTAGTGCGCTGTACAAATCTGCATACCATTGTTTAAAATGGCTAAAACTCAGACCAATTCATTTTTGTCTCCCTTTCCAGGTTAAGTTCCCAGCCAAACTGCTTGCTAAGGTCGTATTGGCTGACTTTGGGCCAGAATTACAGTTTGCAGGACAGATTGAGCACTATTACTATGGCAGAGTCCTTTTTTTGTCGTGGTGAGGGTACTCTGCCCACCAAATTTAGAGCTCTCTGCTGGCCCAGGAGAGATCTCTTTGCATTTCCAGGAACAACAGTCATGGCGGTTCCTGTAAATGCATTGAGACTTTGACGGACAGTAAGTCAAACGTCCAACTTTTTAAAAATTTTGAAATCAAATCCCAAAGCAACATTTTGTTTTTGAAAATTAAAAAGAACACAATGACTCCTCCTTACCATGAGTATTTTTTTTTTTACACGTTGTGGAGGTCATTTTGCAGTTTTCTCTGCTCATTACCGCCAGGTTTGACCTGGTTGTGATTCACAGTGAAAATGTGCCATTTGTCTGCCCACTCAAAATAGGGCAGGTGTACAAATAGCAAAACCTCCAATGGCCACCACTCTGTTGGGCCATTAGATGTGTATATTAGTGGCAGAGACAAAGTCGTTTCTGCCTTCACATACTAAAGGTTTGTTTGACTCTAAATGAGGTGGGAGGACCTTCTGTTTGTCGGAGAGGCCATTGCCAGTGTGATGGAGTACCCTCTCCACCAAACTACAAGTAGGGCCCTAAGTCTCTTGATTTGATGCAACCAAATCATCTGTAAGACCTACACTGGCATTCAAAAGAGAATTCTTTTTCACAATTCCATGGTGCTGTCACTTCAGGTATCACAACTACTATGAAGTGGTGCTTTCCCAGGTCACTGTACCTTTGTGGACTTCAAACAGGCCTACAATTGTGTACATAAATCTTTGTTGTGGCATATACCTTTCCTACTGCGTGTCTCTCATAATTTCGCTCACATACTAACCAAACAGTATGCTGATATCTGGGCTGCTGTTTTGTTGAGCAGTCAGGGCCACATGTACAAAGCCAGTTAGCGGCTGCAAACTCTGCAATCTGCTAAATCACAGGGCTTGCCACCATTAACTCGCATAATGACGTGTACTAACCCAATTTAGCAATTCAAAATCACTATATGGGTTTTATTCTTGCATTATGAATCTACTTTTGGAAAGGGCATGTTTAGGGTACAGTGATTTAGTTTCACAAAACTGTTAAAAGAGCATTGGCATTTTGTTTCAAATATTCACTTCATAATTTTAGAAAGAAAAGCATGATTTATAAATGCTTCTGTATCTAATTAATGAATGTGTTTCTGTGCATGAAGAGGTATTGCAGAGGAAGTACACATTTAGGGATAAAATAGGTTATTACTTTATTAGTAAATTTATTTTATTTATAGGAATAAACATAACTGTGGTTCTCTGGTTGCTGTATTGCAACACAATTGTCACAAATGTACCAGTTATTATTCACATATGGCAATATTCAGAGAAATGTGAACATTGGAAAATAGTTGAGATTTGGTTAGAATATGAGCCAGTTACGGAACAGTAACAATCTTAGTTGTCGTTCTTTGGAATGGAAATTTCACCTTCATGATTAAAAGGCATGTAACCTTGCCTTGTGTGCTGAACTACATGTGAACCTGGCATCCTGGCTTTTTATTTGCCCTTCAATTTCACTAATTCAGGACTGTATATGGGCTGACCATGTTAACAAAGGGTCCACAACCTGGTCTGTGCCACAGAGTGGCACATCAAGAGTGTTCTCATGTAGGGCACGGAACTAGTGTCCATGGATCTTCGGATAATCTCACAAAGTGGAGATGGAAGAGTAACACGTTTTTATGGATAATTAATACAACCAGACCTTCTTTCTGGTCAAACAAGAGTGTGGTCTACTGACGCCTCTTGTTTAAAATTTTATGTGTACTCCACATCTCTGCATTTACATTCTTTGTGTTGTGTCTTGGTTGTGTGTATGTGCTGTGTATATGCAGCATATGTGTCATTGTAATACTGTGTATGGTGGGAGTTTGAGTACTGGGATCAGTGGCATATATTTTGGATAGGCCTCTGCTTAGCCTGGTACTAGATAAAGGGAAGATACAGCTTCGCCAGTCAGTTAAAGTGTATAGACTGTATTCCTGTGTTTGAAGGGTGGATCCCAATATGTAGAAATGAAGTAGGATGGAGTCAAAGATACCCTTGGAATTAAATTATGTACTTGTTAGAAGATGGATGCCATTTAGTTCTTCCTGAGCGGTGCCATCTAGTGAATTTTAGGGGTGACAGTGTGAATGCAGTGTTTGTTGCTCAATGTGAACACATTTCTACATGGGGCCTGCGCTTTTGGCTTTTTGGATTTCTACATTAGAAATGCTGTTGACAGACAGGAGCAGTAATTTCACACTTCGTGGTACCCTTGTTTTGGATATCCATGCTTTGAGTTAATCAAAGTGGAGTGGTGCCACTATAATATCCTTCCTATCCTGACAAATCTTAAGAGCTTTTAAAAGGACTTTCACCCACTGGAGTTTCCTCTCGTGGCATACTTAATCATTGAGGCCACATCCAAAGCACCTAGGGGGTGATTCTAACCCTGGCGGTCGGTGTTAAAGTGGCGGCCAACCCGCCAACAGGCTGGCGGTCCAAAAAATGGAATTCTGACCCTGGCGGGAACCGCCAACACAGCCCGCCAACTTAACACTCCGACCGCCGCGGCGGTACAGACAAACAGCGCGGCGGTCACCGCCAACAGGCAGGCGGCAGACAATGTACCGCCCACACTATCATAACTCACCAATCCGCCACCTTTTCCGGGGCGGGAGCACCGCCGATAAAAACACGGCGGAAACAGACTACGAACGGGAAAACGCTCACCTCTACGCACTCCACGAAGACGGAGGACAGCATGGAACCCGAATTGAACATCATACCTGCTCTCGTCTACCTTCTCATCTACCACGAGTACGAAGTCCGGCGCAGACGACAACGGTGAGTACTGCACCTACGACACACGGGAGGGGGAGGACGAAAGGTTACGGGCACACACATATGCGACCCCCCCCAATCATGTACTCACCAATGCAGAGCACCAAGTCACAGTGACACCACCCAAACACCCCTGAAAAATGCTAGGACATAATCATATTTGGAATAAATATTTATGTACCAAAAAGCTCCAGAAAATTATCATACAACCATGAAAGATATCCACAACAAAACAAATGACATACACATCAGTGTATAACTGAAGTACCAAGTCCTGCACATCCTACGAATTCAGCATGTCCGTGGGCCAAAGTCTTGAGAAACAAGGGCAAAGCCCACACAGGAGACCTGAGTCCTTTGGAGAGAACACTGCAGGGGCATCAGATGTAAAAACTACAGGCACCTCAGGGGGAATGGAAGGGGGGGGCACCACAGCCACATGAGTCCACGACGCCAGATCCACGAGGAGCCACCATGCCCACTGTTCAATCCTGGGGAGTGCAAAGCCACAGTCTCTCAATGTCTCTACAGTGGGTGGGCTGCCCACTGGACCAACCTGGGGAGTGCAAAGCCACAGTCTCTCAATGTCTCTACAGTGGGTGGGCTGCCCACTGGACCAACCTGGGGAGTGCAAAGCCACAGTTTCTCAATGTCTCTACAGTGGGTGGGCTGGCCACTGGACCAACCTGGGGAGTGCAAAGCCACAGTCTCTCAATGTCTCTACAGTGGGTGGGCTGCCCACTGGACCAACCTGGGGAGTGCAAAGCCACAGTCTCTCAATGTCTCTACAGTGGGTGGGCTGCCCACTGTGCCATCCTGGGGAGTGCAAAGCCACAGTCTCTCAAGTCTCTGCAGTGGGTGGATTGCCCACTGGACCATCCTGGGGAGTGCAAAGCCACAGTCCATCATGTGGATGACAGTCTCCACTGGTCAAGGAGGAGGCATGGTGGGCACAATGAACCATCAACGGTGCTTGAGACGGCGGGGCCCAGCGGAGCGGTGCTTGAGACGGCGGGGCCCAGCGGAGCGGTGCTTGACAGGAAGGGCCCAGCGGAGCAGTGCTTGAGAGGAAGGGCCCAGCGGAGCGGTGCTTGAGAGGAAGGGCCCAGCGGAGCGGTGCTTGAGAGGAAGGGCCCAGCGGAGCGGTGCTTGAGAGGAAGGGCCCAGCGGAGCGGTGCTTGAGAGGAAGGGCCCAGCGGAGCGGTGCTTGAGACGGCGGGCCCAGCGGAGCGGTGCTTGAGAGGAAGGGCCCAGCGGAGCGGTGCTTGAGACGGCGGGGCCCAGCGGAGCGGTGCTTGAGAGGAAGGGCCCAGCGGAGCGGTGCTTGAGAGGAAGGGCCCAGCGGAGCGGTGCTTGAGACGGCGGGGCCCAGCGGAGCGGTGCTTGAGAGGAAGGGCCCAGCGGAGCGGTGCTTGAGACGGCGGGGCCCAGCGGAGCGGTGCTTGAGAGGAAGGGCCCAGCGGAGCGGTGCTTGAGACGGCGGGGCCCAGCGGAGCGGTGCTTGACAGGAAGGGCCCAGCGGAGCGGTGCTTGAGACGGCGGGGCCCAGCGGAGCGGTGCTTGACAGGAAGGGCCCAGCGGAGCGGTGCTTGAGAGGAAGGGCCCAGCGGAGCGGTGCTTGAGACGGCGGGGCCCAGCGGAGCGGTGCTTGACAGGAAGGGCCCAGCGGAGCGGTGCTTGAGAGGAAGGGCCCAGCGGAGCGGTGCTTGAGACGGCGGGGCCCAGCGGAGCGGTGCTTGACAGGAAGGGCCCAGCGGAGCGGTGCTTGAGAGGAAGGGCCCAGTGGAGCGGTGCTTGAGAGGAAGGGCCCAGCGGAGCGGTGCTTGAGACGGCGGGGCCCTGTTCAGCGGTGCTCTTCTGCACCGCGGGCCCTGTTCAGCGGTGCCTATCTCCACGGCGGGGCCCTGTTCAGCGGTACTCTTCTGCACCGCGGGGCCTGTTCAGCGGTGCCTATCTCCACGGCGGGGCCCTGTTCAGCGGTGCCTATCTCCACGGCGGGGCCCTGTTCAGCTGTGCTCTTCTGCACCGCGGGCCCTGTTCAGCGGTGCCTATCTCCACAGCGGGGCCCTGTTCAGCGGTACTCTTCTGCACCACGGGCCCTGTTCAGCGGTGCCTATCTCCACGGCGGGGCCCTGTTCAGCGGTACTCTTCTGCACCGCGGGCCCTGTTCAGCGGTGCCTATCTCCACGGCGGGGCCCTGTTCAGCGGTACTCTTCTGCACCGCGGGCCCTGTTCAGCGGTGCCTATCTCCACGGCGGGGCCCTGTTCAGCGGTACTCTTCTGCACCGCGGGCCCTGTTCAGCGGTGCCTATCCAGCAGGTCAAGGGAGCCAGACCTGGCCTGGACTCCCTGTTCAGTCGCCCTCGGACCGTGACGTATCTGGACCCTTCGGGGACGGACTCCTGGCCTCCTTAGTGTCCTCCTTCGCAGCTGGGATGTGGCATGTGGGGTCCACCTTCTCTGCACTCCTGCTGCCCTTCCGCTCTTTTGATGGGGCTCTCGGGCCCTTGCCTCCCCCAGATGGTGTGGGTGGTGAAGTGGCCGCACATTGCTCCTTGGGGGCAGCCCTGACGGTCCTCGCACGGCGGTCCTTGGTTTTGCGGGTCCTCTTGCCGGGGGGGGGCTGGACGTGTCCTTGCTGCAGCTCGATGTGTCACTGCTGGCAAAGGGTGGGCTCCAGAACCCAGGCACAACAGTGACACCCGAAGCTGGGCTGGTGGTGGCTGCGGTGCTCTTGGGACTCTTTGAAGATGGATGGGGGAGGTCATCGGGGGGAAAGAGGTTAAGGTTAGCCAGGAAAAGTTTTTTAGGGCCAAGGTAAAGGGTAGGAGTAGTGGAGATGGAAGTGGAGGTAGAGGAGGTGGTTGTAGGAGAGTCAGGTGTGCTGTCATTGGGTGAAGGTGCTGGTGCTGTAGGCTGTCGTGAGGTGGATGGCTGTTGGGTGGGTGGCTGCCTGCGTTTGTGTGTCTTGGAAGAGGGGGTGACAGACACAGTGGGAGAGGACACAGGGGACGTGTACATGGCAGTGGGGGTGGTGACTGCACGAGTGTGGACTGTACTGGAGGGTGAGGTGGTGATGGAAGCACTGGCTGATGTGGGGGTGCATGCAGGTGTGAGTGTAGACGTCACAGGGAGGGAGGAGGGAGACGAGGAGGAGGGGGACACAGGGGTGGCAGTGGCTGTTGGCATGTCTGCATCTGGGTGTTGCTCGGGTGAGTGTTTGCGGGATCTGTGGTGCTTGTGTTTGGATGAGCTGCTCTTGGGTGTTGAGGTGTGTGCAGGCTGGTCTGATGGTGTGGATGGGATAGGCTGAGGAACAGGAGACAGAGACAGGCTGGAGGCAGTCAGAAGAGGGAGGCTGGAAACAGGGACAATGGCTGCCGTCAGTGCTGAGGCCAGAGCAGTGAACGCTCGTTGATGGGCAGCCTGACCCGAATGAATGCCCTCCAGGTACGCATTGCTCTGTTGCACCTCCCTTTGCACACCCTGGATGGCATTCAGAAGGGTCGTCTGCCCAACAATGAGCGTCCTTACCAGGTCAATGAGCTCCGCACTGAGGGCAGCAGGGGCAACAGGGGCAGGGGCTGAGGTGCCTGGGGCGAAGGAGACGCGCGCCTTCCTGGGCGAAGCGGCACGGAGCGAAGACTGAGGGGCTGCTGGGAGGGCGGGGCTGGTGCGCTGGGTGGCGGCTGTACCTGTAGAGGCGGGGGGCACGGATGTTGCCGCCACCCCTAGGGAGCTCCCATCCGAGGACGTGTCGCTTTCGCTGCTCTCACCAGCGGTCCCCGTCGTGGTGCTCCCCTCGCCCTCCGGATCACTGGTGCCCTCGGTGTCTGTTCCTGGGCCCACCGGGGCCTTGTGTCCTGCAGCTCCCTCGTGCTCCGATGCCATATCTCCTCCGCCTGATGATGCTAATGCACACATGCACAAGAAGATGAAGAGAAAGGGTGGGGGGAGAAAAAAGAAGACCAGGTTGAGTGCATGCAATGTCAACACCGTTGGCGGAGAGGACAGACACAGGTGCCTAATGCACTAAGCCGCGCATTCGGGGTACACTACTCAGTACTACTGACTAAGACAACAGGCCAAGAGACGTCAAACGCGCACATGGGAGATGCTGGACCTTCAATGGCTGTACTTGTCACCCTACAGAGGTGGGGGCCGGGGGCACAGGGCCATGCCTAAGGGAGAGGACTACACTACAGAAAGCGCCCTCGCCTAATGTCACCCACAGCCCTCCTCCCCCACCCAGACGCCTCCACTGCGCAGAAAGATAGGAGAATGTGCTGATACTCACCCCCTTGTGTCTGCTGTGATGTCTTAAAGCGCCCATCCAATTCAGGGTAGGCCACCGCCAGGATCCGGGACATCAGGGGGGTCATGGTGCGACTGGCACCCCTCCTAGGTTGGGAGGCCATCCCCAGCAGTGTTTCAGCGGTCTTCCTTGTTCCGCGGCGGATGTCCTCCCACCTCTTGCGGCAGTGGGTGCCCCGTCTGCTGTGGACCCCCAAGGTCCGGACTTCCTTGGCGATGGCACGCCAAATATCGATCTTCTGATGGGCGCTGACCTATTAGACATGTACAGGGTGGAAAGGAGGAAATCATCAATGGCCTGCATGTTAGATGTAATTGCCCCCCCCCCACCCACTTTGCCATATGGCACATGCTCTCATCTGTCGGGCGTTGTACTCCTCATTCGCCCCCCACCCCACCCCACCAACTTACATCCACCCCAATCCACACAGTCATAGCCCATTCCATTAGCACCCGGGGTACTCACTTGTTGGTCTGGAGGACCGTAGAGTAGCGCATACTGGGGGAGGACCCCATCCACGAGCCTGTCCAATTCTTCAGACGTGAAGGCAGGGGCCCTTTCCCCAGTCACAGCAGCCTATGTATCTTCCAGACCGAGGTCACAGCAGCACTTGCAGTATAGGTCCTCTCCTGTGGATGATCAGGTCTCGAGTGATTAAGCAGATAGAAAATGGCGGTCACGTCCGCGGCGGTGCGTACCGCGGCGGTGCGTACCGCGACCGCCGGCGCACTTCGTTATTGGCTCCTGAAACCCATAGGCTTGAATGTTAACCAATGCGGCTTTGCGCCGCGGTCTTCGACCGCCTACCGCCACGGTGTGCCCCGCCAGCGCAGTGACCTCACATCCCATTGTCCCACTTCACAGGTCAGGCAGCCGCCATTTCAAGGGCCCACATGGCTTAATTTTGACTGCGACACACAGGCCTAGGCCTTGCATTGCCACACATACACGCCTTTCAACCCATTGCCATTCTTTAACTGTGCAAGCTGTCTGTACGTACCTGTGGTTTTGCTGACTCTGTGCTCCATGTTGTCCTTCCTAGGCACCGTCCGCTGGGACTTGGGATGAGAAGGAGGAATCCTCGCGTGTACCGACCGCTGGTGGACCTGTCGACAATGGAAGAACGCCATATAATCCTTCGATACCGACTTGACCGTGCCACTATCCATGAACTGTGTGCCCAGCTGGAGCCAGCCCTGATGTCCCCCATCCCCCAACCCACAGGGATTCCCCCTCTGGTGCAGGTTTTGTCAGTCCTCCATTTTTTGGCCAGTGGGTCATTCCAGACCACAGTGGCCATGTCATCTGGAATGTCTCAGCCTATGTTTTCAAAGATTTTGAGCAGAGTGTTGTCTGCCCTGATGAAACTCATGCGGAGCTACATCATTTTCCCCGAGGAGGGTGACTTGCCCACAGTGAAGGGTGATTTCTATGCCCTTGGACATATCCCCAACATCATTGGTGCCATTGATGGGACCCATGTGGCTTTGGTACTCCCAAAAGACGATGAGCAGGTGTACCGAAACAGAAAGAATTATCATTCGATGAATGTCCAGGTGGTCTGTTTGGCTGACCAGTACATCTCCCATGTAAATGCCAAGTTCCCAGGGTCAGTGCATGACGCGTATGTGATGCGAAATAGCAGCATCCCCTATGTGATGGAGCAGCTACAGAGACAACGTGTGTGGCTAATAGGTGACTCTGGTTACCCCAACCTGCCATGGCTACTGACCCCAGTAAGGAATCCCCGGACCAGGGCAGAGGAACGCTACAATGAGGCCCATAGGCGTACAAGGAGGGTGATTGAGCGAACCTTTGGCCTCCTGAAGGCCAGGTTTAGGTGCCTGCATATGACTGGTGGATCCCTAATGTACTCACCAAAGAAGGTGTGCCATATCATCGTGGCGTGCTGTATGCTTCACAACCTGGCTTTGTGACGCCAGGTGCCTTTCCTGCAGGAGGATGGTCCAGATGGTGGTGTTGTAGAAGCCGTGGAGCCTGTGGAGAGTGAAGAGGAGGAAGACTCTGAGGACGACACAGACAATAGGGACAGAGTGATACAACAGTATTTCCAGTAACACCCAGGTAAGAATCACCCACGCCATTTCACAATTGCTTCTAGCCTCCTGCATCTATAATTTCTGTAGTTCCCCACAGAGGTTTTTTATTAATTTATGTCTTTCCCTTCCCTTCTCAGTGCTGTCTGACTCAGTACCTGACTTCTGCTTGGTTCGCCCATGAAATACAGCGTATTGACATTGGTATGTTGTCATGACTAATTGACAGAACAGAAATTGAACAGTAATATGTTATCCCTTTGTTAATAATACAGCATGACTCAAAACAGGTTTGTGTGCAAAATGTGATTTATTTACAGTGCTAGATACCGGTACATGTGATTCTAAGGGTGATGGGTGGGGGTGGAGGAATATCCATGGCAGAGTCCAGTTCTCAGTCTCACAGGTGCATTGTTCTTTTGCCTGTGGAAGGATGGAGCATAGGCAGTTCATGGTTGGACAGGGTGGCAATGTGGGACAGTGGGAAGACTTGAGGGGGTATGTCCTGCTGGCGGGGGTCTTGACATCCTACTCTTTCTTTTTCTTTGGTCTCAGGCTCCTCTTACGGGGTGGTTGTTCTTCAGCAGGAGGTGGGTTTCTGGGGGGCTGTCGAGGTGTTGGGACCTCCTGTCCACTAGCGCCGGCGGAGGTGGTAGGCTGTTCGTGGTCCGGCCTAGTGACAGGGGCCCTGTGTGGTGCACCATGGTCCCGCAACGCGTCCTCTATCCTGTGGAGGGCCAGGACGATGGTCCCCATTGCGGTCCCGATGATTCTCAGCTCCTCCCTGAAGCCCATGTAGCGTTCCTCCTGCTGTGCCTGGATCTCAGTGAACCTGGCCAGTACCGTCGCCATCGTTTCTTGGGAGTGGTGGTAGGCCCCCATGAGGGTGGTGAGGGCGTCTTGGAGAGTGGGTTCCCTGGGCCTCTCCTCCCCCCCTGTCGCACAGCAGCCCTCCGAGCTGCCCGGTTTCCCCCGGCCTCTGTCCCCTGGCCGGTGTGCCCGCTCCCACTGCCCCCAGGTCCCTGTTGTTGTTGGGGTGTCGGGTTAGCCTGGGTGCCCTGTAGTGGCGGACACACCGCTGATTGAGCTGTCCTAGAGACAGAGGCATGGGCCCGCTGGGTGGGAGCTGTGCTGGTGTCGGCAGAGGGGGTCGGGTCTGGTGTGGCCTGTGTCTGGGTGAGGGGAACCGACTGCCCAGAGGTCCCCGATGGTCCGGGCTGGTCATCAGGTTCACTGTCGACAGAGCTGCTATCCTCAGTGTGGGCCTGTTCCGGTGGTGGGATGGACACTTCTGGACCCTCCTGGCTGGTGTGTTGTCGTTCGGGTCCTGCATGGGGTAAGAGAGTTTGGTTATTGTTTCTGTGTGTGCAATAGCATGCGTGTTGTGGGTGCCCTTGTCCCCCAGTGCAGGCATTCCCTGGAGGGAGGTGTTGTGAGGGTATTTAGTGGGGGGGAGGGGTTAGTGCAGTGGTCATGCTGAGGTGATGGGTGCCCATGGTTTGTGTTGGCATGCAGGAGTTGGTGTTGGGATGGGTGGGTTGTGCTGGTGAGACATTGTCAGGAAGGATGTGTGCTGGGGGGTTGGGGGTGAGGGTGGGGGTGTGGGTTGGCATGCTGGTGGGGTGTGGGGGATATAGTAGTTGAGATGGGACTTACCAGAGTCCATTCCTCCGGCTACTCCTGCGAGGCCCTGAGGATGCAGGATGGTCAAGACCTCTTGTTCCCACGATGTAAATTCGGGAGGGGTGGGTGGGGGTCCGCCGCCAGTCTTCTGGACCGCGATGTTGTGCCTCGAGACCATCGACCGGACCTTCCCCCGTAGGTCGTTCCATCTTTTGCGGATGTCGTCCCTATTCCTGGGATGCTGTCCCACCGCGTTGACCCTGTCCACGATCCGCTGCCATAGCTCCGCCTTCCTGGCTATACTGGTGTGCTGCACCTGCGAGCCGAAGAGCTGGGGTTCCACTCTTAGGATTTCCTCCACCATGACCCGGAGTTCTTGGTCCGAAAAGCGTGGATGCCTTTGGGGTGCCATGGAGTGGTGTGGGTGAGGTGTGGGGTGGTGTATGTGATGAGGAGTGTGTTGGTGAGTGGTGCTTTGTGCTACTATGTGGTGTGTGTGATGGTGTAGTGTGCCTCAGTGTGTCTTGCTTTGGATTGTCTGCTGTGTCTCTCTCTCCTTCTCTCAGTATTTGGGGTCGCAGGGGTTTGTGGGTGATGTGGGTGTGTGTTTTATAGTTGGTTGATTGTGTGGGAGTGGTGTGTGTATGTGTATCAGGTGTGTGTTTTTCAAATTGGCCAATGTGGCTGTGTTTTGGTGATGTGTGTGTATTCTGACCGCGGCGGTGTATAGCGCCAATGGAATACCGCGTTTGAATGACCGCCGTGTGGATTCGTGGGTCGTAATGGCATGGGCGTATTTCTGTTGGCGTGACGGTGGAGGTTTGGTCATCTCCAGTTTATCGCTGCCCGCCGATGTGGCGGGATGAAGTGGAGTACGGATTATTGGAGGTTTGGCCGTTATGGGTCAGAATGACCGTGGCGGTTGACCGCGGCCGCGGCGGTGTTATGGCGGTCTTCTGACCGGCGGTAAGGGCATTTTACCGCCGAGGTCAGAATCACCCCCCTAGTGTTCTCGAATGGGTCAACCTCCGAAAATAGAGGGGGCACTTATACGGATAAATATCCTATTTGGGACCTGTGATACTCTTCAAATTACCTCTAGTACCCTCAGAAAGGGATTCTTTAATTGACATCTTGCACCAGGGCAAGGTTACAAATGTGTGTGATGCTCACATTAGGATACCCCAGGCATCCAACAAATCTCAGATCTTCCTGGGTCCTATGGCTTTCGGCAGGACTGTGAAAATGTCAGATCCCATAAAACAACTGGCCTCCAATGGGATGTACTAATTCATATTCAGAGTTAACTACTGTTTAAATGCATTAAGAGAAACAAACACATTTATGCATCTCATACACTTAAGCAGTCCCATGCTCCAACAGTTTTGGTAGGTGCCTGTAACAAATGGGAGAATCCTAACAAACTGATGAGGAAAGGGTTCGAACTTCAAAGTATAGTTCACACATTTCACAAAACACCAAACACCCACTGTGGAGTAGTGTCTGTAGAAGTTCTTAAAAACAAAGGCAGACTGCTTGGATCCAGCATCATTGATCATTGCGATCAGATTCATCACATTGCACAAAAGGTGTATCTAAGCTACAGCCAGAAAACAACGTTTGAAAGAGAGCCAAATCAGTTCTGAAACCTTAGACAGTATATCTATTTGTGATATCTGGAGATGAGAATTAAAGAGGGGCCCACTTTGTTCCAGTTCCACATTTTTCATGACCAGGCAAGTGAGTCCTCTGCAAAGTACTTGAGCGACTTCTGAGTAACCAAGGTAGGTGTCTGCATTACAGCCAGTCTCCCACAGGTGAGGGGACATCACTTGAAGTCTGCACTTCATGCTGGAAGAGCACTTGTCTGCATTCAACCTGGGTGGCCACAACTGTGATATTCAAGTGACTGCCATGCAAGCCACCATGCTCATCCCTCCCAACAAGTCAGAATGTGCCTGGTGGCTTTACTAGAGATGCATCTCTACCAAGCAGGTAGAAGAAGAGGGGCCTTACTGTGAACAGGAAAAAAACTGAGTACCCAGAAATCTGCTGCATTAGCTTAAGAATCATGCCTGGGTGACTTCAGGTCAGTGAACTGGTTTGCACACTTAGGGGCATATTTATACTCTGTTTGCACCGAATTAGCATCATTTTTTTACTCTAATTCGGTGCAAAACTAACTCCATATTTACACTTTGGCGCTAGACCCATCTAGTGCCAAATTTATGGAGTTAAAGTCATTTTTTGGAAGTGGAAACCTACCTTGCCCTAATGAGATGCATGGAAGGCGTTCCCGTGCAAAAAATTACTTGATGGCCTTAACGCCATATTTATACTCCTGTGCAAAAATGTGGCACGGAAGGGAGGAGGGGTCAAAAAATGGTGCAAAGCTTGTGTCAGGGCAGGCGTTTGGGGACCTGTGGGCCTATTTCCATGGTGGAACACCATGGAATAAACCCACAGGTGCCCTCCCCAGGCCCCAGGGACACCCCCCCATGCCAGACGGGCTGTGGAGGATGGAGGACCCCATCCCATGTAAGTACAGGTAAGTATTGCATTTTTTTTTAAAGTGCCGTAGGGAGCCCTGAAATGGGCCCCCCTTCATGACACTGGGTGCAATGGCCATGCCCAGGGGACCCTGGTCCCCTGTGCTGGCCATTGGGGTTGTGTGTATGATTTCTGTCTTTTTTAAGACAGGAGTCATGTGGTATGGATGGTTTTGTGTTAGAAAATGACTCTAGGCAGGTTGGAGTCATTTTTGTTTACTCTAACCTGTCTAATGTCATTTTTTGGTGCAAAACCCCCTTCTTCCATAGCGCCAGCCCTACCCGACTAACGTAATTTTTTTACTCTAGCCCACCTTTTGCACCAGCTTGCACCATTCCATAAATATGGTGCCTGGCTGGAGCTCAGAAATGGTGCAAGCCGGTGCTAAACTTTTTGGTGCAAAACTGCATTAGTGCAGTTTTGCACCAGAAAGTATAAATCAGGGCCTTAGTCAGTGGGATAATCCAAAGTGAACTGTACTTGTGTCTTATTAAATGTCTATACATATTCCCTATTACAAGTACTGCAGACATTAGAAAACTCATATTGTGAGCCACCATAAGAGGATGTAGCGCCTCAATGAAGCTTGTAAATAAGATTACAATCCTGTACCTAAAACCTTGATTGATCTCTATACCATTTTGTTTTGCTTTAGAAATAAAAGCCCAGATTTAATAGTGCCTTGTGCCATTTCAACCCCACATTAGCGTCAATTTGTTTTACGCTAATGTGGTGTTGCAAGGCCAAAAACACTGCACCATCTTTACAAAGTAGCGTAATGCTTGCATTGTTCCACTTTGTAACCCCTTGCACCACATTATGCCAGGCGTAATATATACAAGGGGGCCGTTCTGGCATTGGGGGGCTGAAAAAATGGTGCAGCACCACTTTTCATAAATCTGCCCCAAAGTATTTACTTTTAACTAAAAGATAAGCATCGGATGGGACAACATTTTATAGTGTCTTTTGGTTGGCTGTTGATTTCTCAACCTCCTGACTACCTTCATGAGAAGTTGTTTACTGCTTGCCCTTGCTACATTGACAGTCAGGCACGGAAGGGGTGCACTTGGCCCAGTTTACAACCAATACTCAAGCACCATGGTTGGGGCCTAGTGCCTTGTTTCTGCCCTGTGACTCACCATACAGGGTCTAGCATGCACTTTCAAATTGGGATGTAGTACTTTGCTTACAAATCCCTGAACTAATCAAGGCAAAGTGAAGAAGAGCAAATATGTGAAAATCCAAAACTAGACAGCTTGTTTTTGTCTTCTTTTTCACATTCCCTTTTTTCTGTCTGCCTGCTTCCACCTGCATGTTCTCATTATTAAAATAAATTAACCCCTTCCCTGCAAGGCCTTTTCCCCCTCAGGTGCCAAGCTATTTTTTGCCCATTTGGAGCAGTTTCCGCTTAGGCCCTCAAAACTTTTTGTTCACATAAGCTACCCACGCCAAATTTGCGTCATTTTTTTCCAACATCCTAGGGATTCTAGAGGTACCCAGACTTTGTGGGTTCCCCTGAAGGAGACCAAGAAATTAGCCAAAATACAGAGAAAATGTCATTTGTTTTTAAAAAAAGGGGGAAAAAGGGCTGCAGATGAAGGCTCATGGTTTTTCCCCTGAAAATGGCATCAACAAAGAGTTTGTGGTGGTAAAATCACCATCTTCCCAGCTTTCAGGAACAGGCAGAGTTGATTTAGAAAACCCCATTTTTCAACACAATCTAGACATTTTACTGGGACATACCCCATTTTCACTATTTTTTGTGCTTTCAGCTTCCTTCCAGTTAGTGAGAGAAATGGTGGAGAAACCAATGCTGGATCCCAGAAAGTTAAACATTTCTGAAACGTACACAACATTTTGAATTCAGCAAGGGGTCATTTGTGTAGATCCTACAAGTGTTTCCTACAGAAAATAACAGCTGAAATAAAAGAATATTGAAATTGAGGTGAGAAAAACAGCCATTTTCCTCCACGTTTTACTCTGTAACTTTTTCCTGCGATGTCATATCTTTGAAAGCAATATACCGCTACGTCAGCTGGACTCTTATGGTTGCGGGGATATATAGGGCTTATAGGTTCGTCTAGAACCCTAGGTACCCAGAGCCAATAAATGAGCTGCACATTGCAATGGGTTTTCTTCTATACCGGGTATACAGCAATTCATTTGCTGAAATATAAAAAGTGAAAAATAGGTATCAAGAAAACCTTTTTATTTCCAAAATGGACACAGGATAAGGTGTTGAGAAGCAGTGGTTATTTGCACATCTCTGAATTCTGGGGTGCCCATACTAGCATGTGAATTACAGGGCATTTCTCAAATAGATGTCTTTTTTACACACTGTCTTACATTTGGAAGGAAACAATGGAGAGAAAGACAAGGGGCAGTAAAACTTGGTTTGCTATTCTGTGTTCCTCCAAGTCTCCCGATAAAAATGGTACCTCACTTGCGGGGGTAGGCCTAGCGCCCACGACAGAAAATGCCCCAAAACACAACGTGGACACATCAAATTTTCAGAAAGAAAACAGCTGCTTTTTGCAAAGTGCCTAGCTGTGGGTTTTGGCCTCTAGCTCAGTCGGCACCTAGGGAAACCTAGCAAAGCTGCGCAGTTTTGAAAACTAGACACATTGGGGAAACCAAGATGGGGTGACTTGTGGGGTTCTGACCAGGTTCTGTTACCCAGAATCCTTTGCAAAACTGAAACTTTGGCCAAAAAAACACTTTTTCCTCTCATTTCGGTGACAGAAAGTTCTGTAATCAGAGAAGAGCCACAAATTTCCTTCCACTCAGCGTTCCCCCAAATCTCCCGATGAAAATGGTACATCACTTGCGGGGTAGGCCTAGCGCCCGTGATAGCGCGTCAGAACCTTGATAAGTGAACTTTCAAGGGGACACACATAGGCCGATGAACCATTTGAGCACGTTCGGGGACTTCCCAGTACGAGATATCTTTTTGGCATCACAATCAATATGACAATAACTCAATCAATATTCACAATATCTAATCATTAAGCTAATTCAATGACATTTAATAAGAATCAATAAAAGTGAACACACCATGACATTTCAGTCATGAGTAACCACACCAATTTAGGTAAGTATTTGGATATTTATTTCCCTATTTGTTACAATCTAAAGTCAGATTCAGTTAATCTCATTAGCGATCAATCTCATTAGTAACTCTTCAGATGCATAATTTGACAACAGTTTATAAATTCATAGAGAGTATTCATTAAGCATTAATACATCATTAATAAGCAGCAGCTTAGCAAAGTCTCAGAGTACAAGATTCAACAAAGCAAGAACACAGTCCTTTGTCTAATTGCGTCAGATTTTAGTGAACATCTTATCTAACCCCAAAATAGCATCAGCATGTTGGACTTCATGCAAAAAATTTAGTAAACACAAATTTGGAAGACATCTAACTATGGCTTCTATCAAAAGAGCAGTTGGTACCTAGAAAGAAAAGGCAAGCAGACAATAACAATTTTCATCAGATAGTTACCCCTCCAACGAATCAGCAACAACGTCAGTCTTCGTCCTCGGGACACCAGTCGATTCGCCATCAGCAAAAGAAGGACAGGACAGGTCTCAGTATGGCATAGCTAAAGACTGAGGGGCATATTTATACTCTGTTTGCGCCGAATGTGCGTCAAAATTTTTGACGCACATTCGGCGCAAACAATGCCCCATATTTATACTTTGACGTCCGACCCCGCGGGCGTCAAAGTTCCACTATGTGCGTAATTTTTTAGAAGGGGGAACCAGCCTTGTGTTAATTAAATGCAAGGTAGGCGTTCCCTTCTAAAAAATGACTTTAAGGCCTGTGCCCCATATTTATACTGTGACGTCATTTTGACGCACAGGAGGGGGCAGGCCTTAAAAAACAGCGCCCAGCCTGATGGGCGCCGTTTTTTAACGCCTGGGTCAGGGCAGGCGTTAAGGGACCTGTGGGCTCAGAAGGAACCCAGAGGTGCCCTCCCATGCCCCCAGGGACACCCCCTGCCACCCTTGCCCACCCCAGGAGGACACCCAAGGATGGAGGGACCCATCCCAGGGAAGTTAAGGTAAGTTCTGGTAAGTATTTTTTTCCGTAGTTTTTTTTGTGGCATAGGGGGG
Organism: Pleurodeles waltl; assembly: GCF_031143425.1. Taxonomy (NCBI): domain Eukaryota; kingdom Metazoa; phylum Chordata; class Amphibia; order Caudata; family Salamandridae; genus Pleurodeles; species Pleurodeles waltl. The sequence continues at coordinate 193,627,229 of NC_090447.1, forward strand.
CCTGATTTGTGCCCCCCTACATGCCACTATGCCCAATGACAATGCCCAGGGGACATAAGTCCCCGGGGCATGGCCATTGGGCAAGGGGGCATGACTCCTGTCTTTGCTAAGACAGGAGTCATTTCAATGGGGGTTGGGTGTAAAAAAAAATGGCGCAAATCAGGTTGAGGCCAAAATTTTGCCTCAGACCTGACTTGCCCCATTTTTTGATGCCCAAGCTCCATTTTCCCCTACGCCGGCGCTGCCTGGTGTGGGTCATTTTTTTTGACGCACACCAGTCAGCTGCGCCGGCTAACGTCATTCAATAAATAAGGCGCCCGCATGGCGCTTTGGAATGGCGTTAGCTGGTGTTAAAATTTTTGACGCACAACTGCGTTGGCGCAGTTGTGCGTCAAAAAGTATAAATATGGGCCTAAGGCTTTTCCCTCATATGGAGGTGAAGCAAGCATCAGTAAGGACTTAGATGGAGGACGGTTGAAGTATCCGGAAGAATAAACAGCAAAGGCTGAAAAGAGCAATGGCAAAGTATGGCTTAAGGCAGAATGTCAGAATGATGGCAAAAGTGTCCCAATAATGGCTTGTCAGAATAATGCTAATAGTAATGGCTGATTTCTCCTCGGGTCATGCGGTTATATCAAAACTGTCGAACTAGCCCTTAATTCCACATTGGGTAATTTTTGGTGCATCATTATCTCTGTCCAATAATTCTCCATGCACCTTACTCGAATTTTCCACAAAACACAGTTCTCATGCAGTTGATTGGCCTATGTTATTGACCTCTTCATCGGGTGGAATGTCAGGTAAGGAAAGTTACACTTTACGCTCCAGTCAGTAATCCCATTGTTTTCTTCTTCTCCAGACAGCCTTGTACCTGTTCCAAATTACACTCTTGCATTCAGCAAGAATGTCTCCTTGAGCTACACACATATATCTCTAGCTTCTGGAAAAGTACAGCTTCGTGTCCTTCAGGAAAACAGCACATTGCACGTTAGAAAAACACAGTTTAATATGAGACCAGGCAGCTAGGCCAAGACCCTCTCTAAGCTAAGGCCTAGTGATTTAGTTAACAAACCCCTAATACAAGACTCTAATTATAATATGCAAATATAAATTCAAACATTAGTACATAATTAATTCATCATTAATAAGCTTCATTAGTCTCCGTATACCTTGGTGGCCACTCCCCGTGGGCACATTTCAGACTCGTGCATTAATTTTCTATGTTAACGCATTCTCTATGCAGCTTCATTACACAATATATGGTAAGCTTTCCATGTTAATATTGATTTTAAAGATCACACTCCAACACCCGCAACAGGAAATGCCCCAAAACACAACGTGGGCACATCACATTTTCAGAAAGGAAACAGAGCTGCTTTTTGCAAAGTGCCTAGCTGTGGATCTTGGCCTCTAGCTTAGCCGGCACCTAGGGAAACCTAGAAAACCTATGCAGTTTTGAAAACTAGACACCTAGGGGAATCCAAGATGGGGTGACTTGCGGGGCTCTGACCAGGTTCTGTTGCCCAGAATCCTTTGCAAACCTCAAAATTTGACCCCAAAAAACCCATTTTCCTCTCATTTCGGTGACAGAAAGTTCTGGAATCAGAGAGGAGCCACAAATTTCCTTCCACCCAGCGTTCCCCCAAGTCTCCCGATAAAAATTATACCTCACTTGTGTGGGTAGGCCTAGTGCCCGCGACAGGAAATGCCCCAAAACACAACATGGACAGATCACATTTTTCCACAGAAAACAGAGGTGTTTATTGCAAAGTGCCTACCTGAAGATTTTGGCCTCTAGCTCAGCCGCCACCTAGGGAAACCTACCAAACCTGTGCAGTTTTGAAAACTAAAGACCTAGGGAATCCAAGATGGGGTGACTTGTGTGGCTCTCACCAGGTTCTGTTACCCAGAATCCTTTGCAAAACTCAAAATTTGGCTAAAAAACACTTTTTCCTCAAATTGCGGTGACAGAAAGTTCTGGAAACTGAGAGGAGCCACAAATTTCCTTCCACCCAGCGTTCCCCTCATCTCCTGATAAAAATAATACCTCACTTGTTTGGGTGGGCCAGGTGCCTGCAACAGAAAAATGCCAAAAACTTGTAGAGATTGAGGGGATAGCACAGCCAGTTGATAAGCACATATTCTTCTTTTATACATCTTTAGCCTGACTCTGCTTTGGGGATCCACACAAGTGAGATGTCATTTTACTTGAGAGACTGAGGGGACTGCTGGAGAGTAGGAATTTTGTGCTGGAGCAGTGATCGTACAAAGAAAAGTCAGGAAAATATGCTTTTTTAAGTAAATTTTGAGGTTTACAGAGGAGTCTGGGTAAGAAAATGTTGGGGGATCCACTCAAGCCACACCTCCCTGGACTCCCTGGGGTGTCTAGTTTTAAAAAATGTCTGGGTTTGGTAGGTTTCCCTAGATGAAGGCCGCACCCAGGACCAAAAACATAGGTGCCTTTCCCCCCAAACACAGATAGTTTTGTAATATATCATTTTGATGTGTCCACATACGTCTAAGATGTGCCAAACACTAAAATTGTGAAAAGAAACGTACTTAGGTTATGTGATAAAGACCGCTCACCCACCAACCAAGTTGATGGCATGCTTCATCATCGGGGTCCCACCTGAGACACCTACCGTGTCACAAGTGTGCTGCGACGCCGGATTACAGCGGAGCAGGTTTTGTCATTTTTACCACACATACTGGTTGGATTTGGCACGAGGGTGAGGGATGGTTCAGTAGATTAAATTTTATTAACAAGAGATTTCACAAAAGTGAAATGCACTGTTAATAACTGAAAGGCCAAAAAACTGAACCCATGACTCACAGCTCGTGAGCTGTAAAGCCACGGCAAATGCAAAAAGAACAGATGATGGACGGAATGCAGAGCAAATCAAACATTCACCCCCAGTCACAAAGATCTGGGTTTAATCCATCGCTTTTTTGCTCACCACGCCACCCCAGGTTGGACCCAGCCATGTGCAAATCAGTCTTGACCCTGTTCCTCATGGGAACAGTCCAGCCTGAACTGCCAAGCCAGGTCCTCTCTGGACCGGAAACAAGCATCCTACGACCGGTTTCAGGGTATCACCCTTCATCAGCAAGGCTAGCTTGAATCCAGTGGCGCAGTGAGCACGGGACCCACGTCTGGGCATACCCTTCCCACTTGGGGCGATAAATGCAAAAAGAACAGTTGATGGATGCAATGCAGAGCAAATCAAACATTCACCCCCAGTCACAAAGATCTGGGTTTAATCCATCATTTTGTTGCTCACCACGCCACCCCAGGTTGATCCCAGGCTTATGCAAATCAGTCTTGACCCTGTTCCTCATGGGAACAGTCCAGCCTGAACTGCCAAGCCAGGTCCTCCCTGGACCGGAAGCAAGCATCCTACAACCGGTTTCAAGGTATCACCCTTCATCAGGTAGGCTAGCTTGAATCCAGTGGCGGAGTGAGCACGGGACCCACGTCTGGGCATACCCTTCCCACTTGGGGCGATAAATGCAAAAAGAACAGATGATGGATGGAATGCAGAGCAAATCAAACATTCACCCCCAGTCACAAAGATCTGGGTTCAATCCATCATTTTGTTGCTCACCACGCCACCCCAGGTTGGACCCAGCCATATGCAAATCAGTCTTGACCCTGTTCCTCATGGGAACAGTCCAGCCTGAATTGCCAAGCCAGGTCCTCCCTGGACCGGAAACAAGCATACTACGACCGGTTTCAGGGTATCACCCTTCATCAGCTAGGCTAGCTTGAATCCAGTGGCGCAGTGAGCACGTGACCCACGTCTGGGCATACCCTTCCCATTTGGGGCAATAAATTCAAAAAGAACAGATGATGGACGGAATGCAGAGCAAATCAAACATTCGCCCCCAGTCACAAAGATCTGGGTTTAATCCATCATTTTTTTGCTCACCACGTCACCCCAGGTTGGAACCAGCCGTATGTAAATCTGTCTTGACCCTGTTCCTCATGGGAACAGTCCAGCCTGAACTGCCAAGCCAGGTCCTCCCTGCACCGGAAACAAGCCACCTACGACCGGTTTCAGGGTATCACCCTTCATCAGCAAGGCTAGATTGAATCCAGTGGCGCAGTGAGCACGGGACCCACGTCTGGGCATACCCTTCCCACTTGGGGCGATAAATGCAAAAAGAACAGATAATGGACGGAATGCAGAGCAAATCAAACATTCACCCCCAGTCAAAAAGATCTGGGTTTAATCCATTGCTTTTTTGCTCACCAGCCCACCCCAGGTTGGACCCAGCCATATGCAAATCAGTCTTGACCCTGTTCCTCATGAGAACAGTCCTGCCTGAACTGCCAAGCCAGGTCCTCCCTGGACCGGAAACAAGCATCCTACGACCGGTTTCAGGGTATCACCCTTCATCAGCTAGGCTAGCTTGAATCCAGTGGTGCAGTGAGCACAGGACCCACGTCTAGGCATGCCCTTCCCACTTGGGGCGATAAATGCAAAAAGAACAGATGATGGACGGAATGCAGAGCAAATCAAACATTCACCCCCAGTCACAAAGATCTGGGTTTAATCCATCGTTTTTTTGCTCACCACACCACCCCAGGTTGGACCCAGCCATGTGCAAATCAGTCTTGACCCTGTTCCTCATGGGAACAGTCCAGCCTGAACTGCCAAGCCAGGTCCTCCCTGGACCGGAAACAAGCATCCTACGACCGGTTTCAGGGTATCACCCTTCATCAGCTAAACTAGCTTGAATCCAGTGGCGCAGTGAGCACAGGACCCACGTCTGGGCATACCCTTCCCACTTGGGGCGATAAATGCAAAAAGAACAGATGATAGACGGAATGCAGAGCAAATCAAACATTCACCCCCAGTCACAAAGATCTGGGATTAATCCATCATTTTTTTGCTCACCACATCACCCCAGGTTGGACCCAGGTTGGACCCAGCCATATGCAAATCAGTTTTGACCCTGTTCTTCATGGGAACAGTCCAGCCTGGACTGCCAAGCCAGGTCCCACCTGGACCGGAAACAAGCATCCTACGACCGGTTTCAGGGTATCACCCTTCATCAGCTAAACTAGCTTGAATCCAGTGGCGCAGTGAGCACAGGACCCACGTCTGTGCATACCCTTCCCACTTGGGGCGATAAATGCAAAAAGAACAGATGATGGACGGAATGCAGAGCAAATCAAACATTCACCCCCAGTCACAAAGATCTGGGTTTAATCCATCGTTTTTCTGCTCACCACGCCACCCCAGGTTGAACCCAGCCATATGCAAATCAGTCTTGACCCTGTTCCTCATGGGAACAGTCCAGCCTGAACTGCCAATGCAGGCTCTTCCTGGACATGAAACAAGCATCCTATGACCTGTTTCAGGGTATCACCCTTCATCAGCTAGGCTAGCTTGAATCCAGTGGCGCAGTGAGCACGGGACCCATGTCTGGGCATACCCTTCCCACTTGGGGCGATAAATGCAAAAAGAACAGATGATGGACGGAATGCAGAGTAAATCAAACATTCACCCCAAGTCACAAAGATCTGGGTTTAATCCATTGTTTTTTTGCTCACCACGCCACCCCAGGTTGGACTCAGCCATATGCAAATCAGTCTTGACCCTGTTCCTCATGGGAACAGTCCAGCCTGAACTGCCAAGCCAGGTCCTCCCTGGACCGGAAACAAGCATCCTACAACCAGTTTCAGGGTATCAGCCTTCATCAGCTAGGCTAGCCTGGATCCAGTGGCGCAGTGAGCACAGGACCCACGTCTGGGCATACCCTTCCCACTTTGGGCGATAAATGCAAAAAGAACAGATGATGGACGGAAAGCAGAACAAATCAAACACTCACCCCCAGTCACAAAGATCTAGGTTTAATCCATTGTTTTTTTGCTCACCACGCCACCTCAGGTTGGACCCAGCCATATGCAAATCAGTCTTGACCCTGTTCCTCATGGGAACAGTCCAGCCTAAACTGCCAAGCCAGGTCCCCCCTGAACTGGAAACAAGCATCCTACAACCGGTTTTAAGGTATCACCCTTCATCAGCTAGGCTAGCTTGAATCCAGTGGTTCAGTGAGCACGGGACCCACGTCTGGGCATACCCTTCCCACTTGGGGCGATAAATGCAAAAAGAACAGATGATGGACGGAATGCAGAGCAAATCAAACATTCACCCCCAGTCACAAAGATCTGTGTTCAATCCATCATTTTGTTGCTCACCACGCCACCCCAGGTTGGACCCAGCCATATCCAAATCAGTCTTGACCCTGTTCGTCATGGGAACAGTCTAGCCTGAACTGCCAAGCCAGGTCCTCCCTGGACTGGAAACAAGCATCCTATGACCGGTTTCAGGGTATCACCCTTCATCAGCTAGACTAGCTTCAATCCAGTGGCACAGTGAGCACGGGACCCACGTCTGGGCATACCCTTCCCACCTGGGGCGATAAATGCAAAAAGAACAGATGATGGACGGAATGCAGAGCAAATCAAACATTCACCCCCAGTCACAAAGATCTGGGTTTAATCCATCATTTTTTTGCTCACCACGCCACCCTAGGGTGGAACCAGCCATATGTAAATCAGTCTTGACCCTGTTCCTCATGGGAACAGTCCAGGCTGAACTGCCAAGCCAGGTTCTCCCTGGACCGGAAACAAGCCACCTACGACCGGTTTCAGGGTATCACCCTTCATAACCAATGCTAGCTTGAATCCAGTGGTGCAGTGAGCATGGGACCCACGTCTGGGTATACCCTTCCCACTTGGGGCGATAAATGCAAAAAGAACCGATGATGGATGGAATGCAGAGCAAATCAAACATTCACCCCCAGTCACAAAGATCTGGGTTTAATCCATTGTTTTTTTGCTCACCACGCCACCCCAGGTTGGACCCAGCCATATGCAAATCAGTCTTGACCCTGTTCCTCCTGGGAACAGTCCAGCCTGAACTGCCAAGCCAGGTCCTCCCTGGACGGGAAATAAGCATCCTACGACCGGTTTCAGGGTATCACCCTTCATCAGCTAGGCTAGCTTGAATCCAGTGGCGCAGTGAGCACAGGACCCACGTCTGGGCACACCCTGCCCACTTGGGGCGATAAATGCAAAAAGAACAGATGATGGACGGAATGCAGAGCAAATCAAACATTCAGCCCCAGTCACAAAGATCTGGGTTTAATCCATCATTTTTTTGCTCACCACGCCACCCCAGGTTGGACCCAGCCACATGCAAATCAGTCTTGACCCTGTTCCTCATTGGAACAGTCCAGCCTGAAGTGCCAAGCCAGGTCCTCACTGGACCGGAAACAAGCATCCTATGACCGGTTTCAGGGTGTCACCCTTCATCAGCTAGGCTAGCTTGAATCCAGTGGCGCAGTAAGCACGGGACCCACATCTGGGCATAGCCTTCCCACTTGGGGCAATAAATGCAAAAAGAACAGATGATGGACGGAATGCAGAGCAAATCAAACATTCACCCCCAGTCACAAAGATCTGGGTTTAATCCATTGTTTTTTTGCTCACTACGCCACCCCAGGTTGGACTCAGCCATATGCAAATCAGTCTTGACCCTGTTCCTCATGGGAACAGTCCAGCCTGAACTGCCAAGCCAGGTCCTCCCTGGACCGGAAACAAGCATCCTACAACCTGTTTCAGGGTATCACCCTTCATCAGCTAGGATAGCTTGAATCCAGTGGCACAGTGAGCACAGGACCCACGTCTGGGCATACCCTTCCCACTTGGGGCGATAAATGCAAAAATAACAGATGATGGACAGAATGCAGAGCAAATCAAACATTCACCCCCAGTCACAAAGATCTGGGTTTAATCCATTGTTTGTTTGCTCACCACGCCACCCCAGGTTGAACCCAGCCATATGCAAATCAGTCTTGACCCTATTCCTCATGGGAACAGTCCAGCCTGAACTGCCAAGCCAGGCCCTTCCTGGACCTGAAACAAACATCCTATGACCGGTTGCAGGGTATTACCCTTCATCAGCTAGGCTAGCTTGAATCCAGTGGGGCAGTGAGCACAGGACCCACGTCTGGGCATACCCTTCCCACTTGGGGCAATAAATGCAAAAAGAACGGACGAAATGCAGAGCAAATCAAACATTCACCCCCATTCACAATGATCTGGGTTTAATCCATCATTTTTTTGCTCACCACGCCACCCTAGGTAGCCACGGCAAGGTATCAACCGCTTTACAGTTCATTCACACACCTTTCATACATGACATGCACAAGACCATACACGCCTCCAGCCACGGGCCCAGCACATTACAACACTCACATCGACAGACAGCGCCACTCAAGGGCCCATCACTTTCATATGCCCACATGCCTAATACAGCAATCACAACAGCTGATGAGTGTGGGCTGGCGTTTGGCTGGCACTGCCATCCAAGCGCCACCCCACACACACTGCCAGTCAAGCGACACCCCACGTACACTGCCAGCCAAGCGCCACCCCACTCACACCGCCAGCCAAGCGCCACCCCACACACACCATCCCCTTTTTTTGTTTTTAAACAACAAAGATACCACTAATCATAAATAAGTAGAAAACTACAAACACAAAAGCTCTAACTGAATACATAACTAATGCCAACCGTGAAACTGAACATTTAAAAATATAAAACAGCAGTTTACGCTCACGGAATTTCCCAATAATTCTTCTGTGTGTGGTAGCTCCCGAAACAGCCACCCACACACAGCCCAGGCTTTGAAGTACAATCATAGCAGTGCATCCTAGTCTCCTTCCTGATACCTCTTCGAGCACAGACTCTACATCTCTTAGCAGGAAAGTTTTTTTTGGCCGTGGGAGGAATGTGCTCAGCAAAGTGACGATCTTTCAATTTAGCCACATCCTCCACACTGCTTCTCTAGGAACTCTTGCCTGTTCCAGCACAACAAGGCTAGCTATGATAGACTCCTGAAATTTCACAAATGTCATCCTTGACTCTGGAGAACTATCCTTGAACACAACAAAAGCACCAAAAGTTGCCAAGTGGAACAAGTGAACTGCTAATTTCTTATACCAAACATAAGACTTACGAGCAGCAGTGTAAGGTTCCAACCTCTGATCTACTCTATCAACAACACCCATGTGCTTATTATAGTCTAAAATGCACACAGGTTTGCGCACTTCAGCAACCTGACCCCAAACAGACACAGGTGAAGTACTCTCATCATGGATGGTACTTAGCATGTATACATCCCTCTTGTCTACAAATTTCAGAGATAGCAGATCATCATTCCACAAGGCACTGCACTGTCCCTTCTCAAGTTTTTTACAGACAAGCTCTCTTGGATAGCCTTTCCAATTAGAGTGGATTGTGCCACAAGCAACAGTGTCCACTCTGAACAACTCCTTGAACAACTGAACTCCAGTGTAGAAGTTATCTACATATAAATGGTGACCTTTGTTAAACAATCGTCTACCAAGTTCCCACACAATTTTCTCACTAACTCCAAAAGTTGGTGGTCAACCAGGGGGGTCAATATTGGAATCCCTACCAGTGTAGACCCGGAAATTATAAGCATATCCTATACTACTTTCAGACAGCATTTACATCTTAATTCCATACCGTGCCCTCTTGCTAGGAATGTACTGCCTAAAAACCAAACAACCCTTGAACAGGACCAAAGACTCATTGACAGATATTTCTTTGCCTGGAACAGAGATCTCTGAAAAACGATCTACCAAATGATCAGGGAGAGGTCTAATCTTAAAAAGACGGTCAGAATCAGGGTGATCTTGTGACAAGGCTAAAGTATTATCTACAAAATGCAACATCCGAAGGAGAAGCTCATACCGGTTACGACTCATGATGGCAGGAAATATAGCAGTTGCCATCAAGGGACTAGTAGACCAATATGAAGATAGTGATGGCGTCCTTATCAGCCCCATCAAAAAAGTTAAACCCAAGAACTTTTTCTACTCTTCCAGATTTGTGGGAATCCACCTGCTAGCTCTAGAGTGTGGCCTAAGTGTGGCAGCGTTGTCCCTCAAAAACTGCTCTGCATACAAATTAGTCTGCTCAACAATCTCTTCCAAAAATATATTGTCCATAAACAACTCAAAATAATTGAGGGGCAAAAAGTTGACGCCCTGGGAAACCAGTAAATGCAGGCAACTGTGGCTGCTCCATGTTTAGTGCAACCCACGTGTCAGGTCTTCCAATGGGAAGCCTTTCAGCAGCTCGCTCCTGCACCATCGGCACATCAGTGTCCTCCTCTAAAACAGGCCCTTCATCAGCACTGAAAGTGACTTCATCATCAGATGATTCCTCTCTGACAGAAAATTCACTTCCAGAATCTTGCACTTCCTCCTCTGCCTCAGATGCAAAGTCACTCTCATAATCATGGTCAGAAGACGACTCAAAAAGCACACTAACAACCTTCTAAGCGGTCATCCTACGGCTAGCCATGATCCTTCCTACAAAAATTAACTGGACAAATGCACCTCCAACTCCTAGCACTGTGTAAGATAAGTAACAAACAAAGTGTAGCTTTATCACTAAGAGTTATAAACTCAAAAACTATACTGCTCACATGCCTGAAAAAGCGTGACTCACCAGCAACTACTCTCCACAGCCACAGCAATCACCAAGGATATCCCACTAAAAAGAAAAAAAAAAGCAAATTAGACATAAGACAACACAATAATCATTGTGCATAAATCTAAGGACAATTTCACACACAGTCCTGCATTCAGTACACCACCTACAAACATATCATTCATGCATTGCAACAATACTCCCCTGGAGTAAATTTATTTACTTACCTAAAACATGCAACTACGCAAACCGCAGGACAACCACTGCCAAAACTGCAACAAGCCACAGCAAAGTCAGCAAAAGCTTTGAACTATAACAAAAAAGAAAACTAAACTGTTATTATCATAAATGCAAATACTTCGCCAGTTGACAAACAACCCGCCACCAACCATTTTCAAATTTTCCCTTGTGTCTAGTGTTCTCTGCTTGGGGGCAGAAATGCCATAGAATGTATTGCCCCGTTTGGGTGCGACCCTTGCCCAAGGTGCCACCCCCCCACTCAAAGCGCACACATAATCCCTGGCGCTAAGTAGATTCTGCCCACCTTGTCTGCAGATGGGCCTAAAAAAAAAAAAGGCCGATCTGCCCCCCAGGGGGGCAGAACTGCCCACTAGTGCTTTTTGGCCCTTGGGGGCAACCCTTGCCCAAGGGGACACCACCCCCAACACAAAAAAAAAACAAAAGAAAGAACAAAAAGACAATCCCTGGCATCTTCATGGTTTCTGCCCCCTCCTGGGGGCAGAAGGGCCTACAAAAAATAGGCCAATCTGCCCCCAAAGGGGGTAGAAATGGCCTAGATTACATTGCCCCCTTTGGGGTGGTGAACCTTGCCCAAGGGCCCCCCACACAAAGCACACACACACACATGATCCCTGGTGCTAAGTGCATTCTGCCCCCCTTGGGGGCAGATGGGCCTAAAAAAAATAGGCCGATCGACCCTTGCCCAAGGGGGTGCCCCGACACACAAAAAAAACAAAAGAAAAAAAAAATCCCTGGCGTCTTCATGGTTTCTGCCCCCCCCGGGGGACAGAAGGGCCTACAAAAAATAGGCCAATCTGCCCCTAAGGGGGGGCATAAATCGCCCAGATTATATTGCCCCCTTTGGGGGGCGACCCTTGCCCAAGGGGCCACCCCCCCACACTAAGCGCACACACACACACATGATCCCTGGCGCTAAGTGGCCTAAATAAAAATAGGCTGATCTGCCCCCAAGGGGGGGAGAACTGCCCAATAGTACATTTTGCCCCTTGGGGGTGACCCTTGCCCAAGGGGGAGCCCCCCAACACACAAAAAATAAAATAAAAAAAATCCCTGGCTTCTTCATGGTTTCTGCCCCCCGGGGGGAAGAAGGGCCTACAAAAACTAGGCCTATCTGCCTACATCAGATTGCCCCCTTTGGGGGGCGACCCTTGCCCCAGGGGCCACCCCCCCACACAAAGCACACACATACGCTATGGGGATTCTGCCCCCCTTGGGGGTAGAAAGGCCTAAAAAAAATAGTCCTATCTGCCCCCCAGGGGGGCAGAACTGCCCAATAATACATCTGGGACCATGGGGGTGACCCTTGCCCATGGGGCCGCCCCCAACACAAGAAAACAAACAACAAGAAAACAATCCCTGGTGTCTAGTGGCTTTCTGCCCCCCTTGGGGGCAGATCGGCCTAAAAATAAGGCCAATCTGCCCCGGGGGGGCAGAAACGGTGTAAATATTTATGCCCCCTTGGAGGAGCGGCCCATGCCCAAGGGGCCGCCCCCGCACAAAACACACACACACACACACACAGAACACATTCCCTTGTGCCTAGTGGGCATTCCTGCTGCCCGATCGCATAGCGATCGGGCAGCAGGAATGCTCAAAGAGACATCGAGAGAAAGGAAAACCCTTTCCTTTCCCCCCCGCCCGGAAGTGAAAACTCACCTCCTTCTTGTAGACACGCTGGAAGCAAATGGCTTCCATCGCGTCTTTCACCCTTTCATGATGTCAGCGCGTGATAGCGTGCTGACGTCATGGGAGGGTGGGAGGGGAAGGGATTTCCCTTCCAGCCCTGGCCAGGGGGGTTGGGGGTGCAGCCCTCGGGGGACCACTGAGAGGCGCAGCCACGGACGTAACCATTACGTCCATGGCGGGGAAAGGGTTAAAAGAGCTACAGGAGTGGGATTTGAATCATTCTTGCATGATGCACGCACCACCAAGGTACAGGCTAGTGCTTTCATTTTTGACATTATCTCTGAATTTTTCTTAGTTAAGATGATTGTCCGCAGTTGTTCCCTTTCTCATGTGGTTGCTAAGACAAATGGTAAGACACTTCGCTGTGTAGGTTGATTTCAGATAGCTATCTCCTTTCTTTTAACAAGTGTTTTCTAAACAAACAAAGGATCTGAACTTTCAGGCCCCTTTTAGGGTCGAGCCTGCTTGCATGCGCTTGCACATGCGTATTGCTTGCAAGACGCTGTAGTAGTTAGAAAAAGGCTCGGAGCCCTGCCCATGTCACGTCAGTGTCTATCATTGGTTCGTGGGCTTGCCTTTTAAAATCTGCTTGCTTTAATTAGTGGAAGGCATGCATACGTCATGCCTTTTCCGGTGGTTTGCCCTCCTCGAGCACTGCGACCAAGTACTGAAAACATACGAGGCTCGCTGTTTTCTGTCCGGTTTGTGGACTACTTTTTCTATTTTTTCACAGTGCAATCTCGCTTGTTCAGCAGTGCTCGTTTTTTTTCCATTTATTGAGGCAAGAAAAGTCCGGTTGGGAGTTTACAACTGCTAATAGCTCTGACTCAGAGAAATGCGAGACCCGTTGCATTGCAAATGCTTGTTTGTGTTTATCACTTCAATCTGTGGCATTTTATCTTCGGTAATAGTAGGCATGGAGAGGAAGGCCTGTGAGTCAGAGGGCTATTGTTCCTAGCACAGCTTTAGATAAGTTATCCATGTGCTCATCTCTAGCTTCCTCGAGCTGAAGAGAATCTAATTAAAATGTACTGAAGGGAGTGCAGGCAACCCGCTACAGACCTCAAAGTGGTTTTAACACTGGGTTAAAACACAGCAAGTAAGTAGCATTTGCCAAACACCTCCTTTGACATTGTGTACTAAAAATCAAAATGCAACAAAAATGTACAATTCCATTAAATAGCACTGTGTCCTAGAACGCAGAGGTTGATGAGCCAAAGTTATTAAACCCGGCTGGGTTTTCCCAGAAGCCCTGCCCATGCCCATGCCAGGACCTACCTAATGCAGGCCACAACACAGCTACATCAGTAGGCACCTGGAACCTAGCCTGCCACTTGCCTGTGGCTTTTAGTTCCTGCTTGTTCCCGACCGATTCACTGACACTGCAGTTGTCTGGGTTTTCCAGCCAGGGTTTTCTAGACTGAGTTTTCCCACTCATCATTCTGCCCATCTAACAAAGCCCCACCCACCCACTCTATGACCTACTTAGTGTAGGCCATCTGGACACCTAGCCTGCCACCTGCCTATGACTTCCAGTTCCTGCTTGTTGCAGACTAATCCAGTGACACCATGGCTTCCAGTCTTTTTTTCACTTGGGTTTTCCTGGCCGGGTTTTCCCACTTCTTCTTCTTCCCACCAACAGAATCCCAGCTCACCCCAGGACCTACTTAATGCAGGTTAAAACTCAGCAGCCATGAGAAGCGAGCGTGCCTTAGGTACACCAAAGGCAAGCCTGTGTGCGCCCATCTGTGCCTGTTCCGCACTCAGTGCCATATGCCCTGGCCCTCCCTCCTCCCAAAGATTCACCATCATTAGCCCACTGACCAGCCCCACCCTGAACACACCACAGACACCACCTCAACAAAAACACCAACTCACATGCACCCTTGTCAACACATGCTCACTTTGCAAGCATTCCACCGAAATATAGAACCTCATCGGCACCCTCACACCCAAAGTCATCTTCCTCACTGAGACTCGGCTCAACCCCACATCCACCGCAGACATTGCCACAGCGATCCCCAACAGATATAAAATCACTCACCAGGACCACACCAACACGTCGGGGAGAGGAACAGCCATCATCCTCAAAGATGCCATACATCGCACCAACACCCCAACAACACCACAACCCCCATTGAGCATTTAAACCTTCAGCTCCATATGGATGACAAAACAACCATCAGAGGCACCCTTGCATGCAATCCTGGAGGCCCGCGCACCAGTTTCTGTAACACCATTGCAGACTTCATTGCACCCCTAGCCTTTGACTCCAAGGAAATATCTTCCGCAGCGACCTAAACCTTCACATCAACGACCCCAATGACAACAACACTGCAAACCTCCTCAACAGTATGAGCAGCCTCGGATTGACCCAGATCATCCACGACCCTACACACACACTGCAGGACACATGTTGGACCCAATTTTCACTTTCAGCAACTGTGCAACATACAGCCATCTCACAGAACTTATATGGATGATCACTCCGTCGTCCACTTCAGCATCTCCAGCTCACACACCTCTACCCCTCAGATGATCAGTGCCACCCCACCAGAGGTAGAAAACAATCTCACAGACAAGCTGGGCAGACTCCCTCAACACCTCTAACCCCGCTAACCCCACCAACCTCGAACAGGGAGTGGAAAACGTCAGCACCTGGATCATCAATTGCACCAACAGCATTGACCCCAGCAAGAGCAACATTTAGAGAAAATCTTCAAAAAATGCCTTCTGGTACACCCAAGAAATCAAACAGTGAAACAAGACAGCAAACAGCCAGAGAGGAAATGGTGCACCAGCAAGGACATCTCCACGGAGTAGCCTTCAAGACCTCCCTAAACCTCTACCCCCACCTGCTGAGGGCAACACAGAAGACAGCCCTTGCCTCACCAACAAAACCAGCACAAACAACACCAAGGAACTTTTCAACATTTTGAAGGAATCCTACAACCCAGCTGCCAGTGAAAACACCATCACACCCTCACAGGAGCTGTGCAACAACCTCGTCCACTTCTCCCAAGACAAGATTGCAACCATTTACAGAGAATTCAAACCCCAACCCACATCTACAGACTTCCTTGACAGATACACCACCACCATAACCAACACAAACCTCGCACTGACCACCTGGAACATCCTCTCCACCCAAGTCATAACCTACATCATGAAATCCATCCTCTTGGGAGCTCCCACAGACCCATGCCGGCACCACATCTTCAACCTTGGAAACCAAAGGATCGGCCAGGAACTCACCACCCTGCTCAAAACCTCTATCACCACCACAACATTTTCCGGTGCCTAGAAAGACGCCAAAGTCAGACCACTGCTTCAAAAACCTTCCTTTGACCTCAGCAAACAAAAAAAATTCCAGCCAATCCCCCTGTTCCCATTCCCACCACAGGTACCAAAGATACAGCAAAAGATCATCAACAAGCAACTTGTGACATACCTGGAGCAGAACCAACTACTCGACGCCTCCTAATCCAGCTTCCGCAGCAATCACAGAACTGAAACTGCCCTGATCGCAGCCATCAATGGCATCCGAACCCTTCTCAACCAAGGAGAAACAGCAGCCTTGATTCTCCCCGACCTCTTGGCAGCCTTTGACACCGTATTACACCACCTGATGATCGAAAGACTCCACCACATTGGCACCCAAGGGGATGCGCTCAGATGGATCACCTCCTTCCTCCCTGGAAGAACCCAGAGGATCCACTTCCCACCTTTCACCTCTGAACCCAAGGAGATTACCTGAGATGTCTCCCAGGGCTCATCCTTCAGCCCCATGTTCTTTAATGCATAATGGACCCTGCTGGCAAACATCGTCAGCTCCCATGTTCTCAACACAATTTTCTACGCAGATGACTCCCAACTCATCCTTTCATACATCAATGACCCCTACACCACAAAAAACAACTTCCCACAGATGCATGACAAACATCGCTGACTGGATGCTGCCTGAAGCTAAACACAGACAAGGACCAACACCTGCTCCCTCTGACCATGGCAGAAACCTTGAAATCATGCTTAACAACAAGCTCATCATGAAATCACATATCAACGCTGTCTCCTCCCCCTGCTTCCTCATATTGTGCATGCTATGTGCGGGCCGTCATCAGCAGACGACTGGACAACAGCAATACCCTTCTTTACGTGGAGAAACCCTAGCCATATTTGTAGTCACCAAGGACTGGATGGTCGATTTCACACACTAGGTTGATGAATCGAACCGAATCTGTTTTGAATAAATGTCATTCGAAACACGTCTTAAGCATCACATATAACATATGATAACCGTTTCAACTTTAATAACCATACCAGTTTATTAAGAAGTTAATGATTTATTTCCCTATATTAACAATGCTAAGGTCATGAAAACAATTCTCAAACACAAATGATACAAAGAGAGAAACAACAAAGGCTGATTTGAAAAAAATGAATATATCTAAGTTTAATCAATGCAAAAAGGCAATATATCTCAATAGTTATTAGACAAAACCATAGCAAAAGAATCTGAGAAAGAAAAACTGAATACATCTGAATAATGATAAGACAAAAAAATCAACGACAATTCATGAGGATGTGAGTAACACCTCACTAACTACTAATTAGCATTAACATGTTGGGCTTCATGTAAAAGTTTTAGTAACGCAAATTTAGGAAAACATCTAGCTAAGGCGCTATCAAAAATAAGCAGCATAAATAAACATTTGCAGCTGGTACCTGACAAACAAAAGACAAACACAGTTCACATTATATACATTTGCCAAATCACTACGGAAATCAGCAACAACGTCTACTTCGTCAGTGGGACAGTAACATCAGGCTCCAACATCAGGACAGGATCAGGAATAGGGGTAGGGGAAATGGTTTAGAATTTGGACTATAAGATACATTAAATCATCTAAGCATAGATTTAGTATTAAACAGACATAAGCTTATAAAATACCTGAAATGTCAGCAGACTATCTGGAAAACATGAAATGTCAAAGTGACAGATTATAAGGTAATAGAATCTCTAGGACTCAAGGTACACAAAAATTCCAAAGAAGAATGACCCCTCAAACAATGGTGACTGAACATTAAATTAAACTTGTTAAATGAAAATGATTGGGTAAAGCATGAGGTGAGAAAGTTATGACCAATCACAACATTAACAGATATCGAGATTATACAATTATTTTACTCAAAGCTCTTTTATTTGCTGCTATTCCATTGACGAAATCTAAACTAATACTTTTGTATCCTATACTTCCTCTTCTTCAGTTTCATCTGTGGATCCATTGTTTCCACTCCACCAGAATACGAAGTCACAGGAAAACGATGACAAAATATGTTACCAAAACATTTCTTTGCCCTCGAGGAAAGACATACAAGTTAGAAACATATCTACAAACAATGAAGTCAGTCAAACCACGGAACACACTAGAAACATTTTATACAACTTGGATTACACAGTGACCTGGCATCTGCTTCTACTTCAGTCCAGCAGAGGCCACTAAATACACATTTGATTCTACCATTTATTTTACTTAAGAAATGCACTCTCTTGTAAAAACAGAATAATTGCATCAGCTTAAGTTAGCATGGACAAAATATAGGCCTTACATAAGATAGTGGCCATTCAGTTAGTCACAGTTCCCGTAAACACAATATTATCATTAAATTAATTCACACATTAATCTGTAAGTATAATTACAGAAGGACTAAACATTTTATCAAGAAAATCTCAACTCTCACAATCCCTCCTCTGATGACTATATATGTTATCACATAAAACCCAAAATACATGCATTTATTTCATTTCATAATTTAAGATCTTGATTCATTCACTTTTTTTTAAATTTCATTCTCCTTGAATTTTTCCCATAAAATCTTTCCATTTGAACACCTACCCTCCTCTGATTCTTTTCAAATCTTCTTTTTTTTAATTCTTTTATATATTCCTCAAAATCCAATTAGACAAAACACAATAATCAAAATCCATTTGACTAATTTTAATATAATACCTTCTCCCAAGTTGCCAAGTCAATTTCCCACTGAAGCAATTCATTTGCCAGCTTTTTCCCAAAAAATAGTTTCAGTTCATTCTTTTAGTTCTGTTTTATCTTTTGTTAAATTGTTAATCAAACCACTAAGTAATTTTCTATTGTCCTTTATGTATGAACTACAGTGACGCGGACCAAGTAATTTGCAAACTCCGCCCTCTTTTGCTAAAAGAATGTCTAACGCAAGGTGGTTCTGAAGAGCCACAGCTCTTGTAGCAGCCATTTCAGTATGTAACAGGAGAATAGCTCCTGAATAATCAGTTAACATGTTATCCACAACTGTAGACATCTTGTGTATTTTTATTGAATGCAGAACAACTCCCACTGAAGGGATTATTGCTTCAAATATGTCTCCCACAATGCTAGAAACTGATTCTCGCTTGTGTCTCTTTTGAATTTCAGTAAATTTAAGAAGTTTTCTTAAGTCTTCCAGCTGATACATTTTCGGAAATACTATTCACAAACAACATGTGCCATACCATCTTCTAGGAAGAAGATAATTAGTATTCTACCCACAAGTATAAAATATTCCAGCCACTGGAGGATCTTGACCATTTAACATAAAATTAATTTACTCTGAAACAAAAACACATGTCTACATTCACTCATACCCACTTATAGTATATCAAAGTAACTTTGCTGCCTATATATACAAAGCTTTCCTACATGTTGTGCATCTAATGCTAACTTGTTTAGTGATGTCAGTGTAAGCATGATCAATCCCAGGTCTTCGGTGAACTACTCTCTTATCTATCTTAGCTTTGATTGCTCTTCTTCTGTCTTCTGTGTTATCTAGAAACTTCTTTTCTACAAGTGAAAGTAAACAGGTAAGGTTGTTTCAGTGCGCAAATGCAGTTCCAAAAGTTAATGTAGGTTCAAAGAAACCCCTGACTAAAACTATGTCATTTTCCTTTGTGTCAACGCCAGGACAGTGCGCACTCTACGGGCAACATAATGCAAAATAACAAACCTTATGAAATGTAATAATTCATGCATTGTGTGCTGATATTGCATATTAACTTTCTGCGCTGCAGGTATTTATCTTGATATGTCATTAATACTGTTTGCAATGTATTGTTTATTTCCACGCCTTTCCTGCAGCCTGGCTGGGTGTGGCTGGGTGTGGCAGGTGGGTGGGGCTTGGGTTTATTTAAGGAACCCAGCCCAGCTCCACGTGCTCACTATTAAGAGGTCCCGGTGCAGAGCAGCAGCATTTTCCAAAGCTCCTGGTCCGGAGGCCTACTTGGACATTTCCTGGCCCTGTTCTCATTATCTTGCTGATCTTCAAGCAGGGCGGTAAGGCAGAGTTTGGGATGGACCTCGACTCCGTTTTCTAGAAACATTTGAGTTTTTGGCTTTGTGATTTACCGCGTGTGCAATTTACTTTTGGCACTCAACCCTTGCAGAGTTTGGCAGAGTGTGCGATCATTTCAAGGCATTTGAATCTTGATGGTTGAATCGGCAACAGTGTGCGCAATTCATTCTTGGCAATTAACTCTTGCAGTTCAGATCGGCAGAGTGCGCGATCATTTCAAGGCATTTGAATCTTGATGGTTGAATCGGCAACAGTGTGGGCGATTCATTCTTGGCAATTAACCTTTGCAGTTCAGATCGGCAGAGTGTGCGATCATTTCAAGGCATTTGAATCTTGATGGTTGAATCGGCAAGTGCGTGCGATTCATTCTTGGCAATTAACCCTTGCAGTTCAGATCAGCAGAACGTGTGATCATTCCAGGTACTTGAGTCTTGATGCGCAGTCCGACAATAAGTTGCGCAATAATTTCTGGGCAATTGAATCTTGAAACTTAGATCAAACAGAGAGTGATCTTTCTTGACAAAACAAGTTTAGTCAGTTTGCCTATTCCACAGTATAATTCATGAATCCTATAGTAGTTAATTCTTTGGGAACGAATGTACTCATTGACTCTTGTTGTGATGTAATTGCTATTCTAAAGATTAACTTGATAAAGTTCAATGTTCAGAGTATATGATTATAAAAAGGACACGTTATTGAAAAGTTCTTGATCTCACATGTTATTAGAGCATGAAGAGTTAAAACGAAGTTCATGAAGATTAATGTAAATGGCCTTGCTACTCTGTTCTTAACCCTTGCTTCCACAGGTCTCCTTCCCCGCTGTTCCCAACCTAAACCCCATTCCCCACTTGGCCATTCTTTAACTCTGTGCTATAGCGGCTAGTAGAGTTTGTAGCTGCCAAGAGGTGGACATATTGGGAACAGGCGCAAACCCCGAGGATCCGGTCTTGCTGACACTTTGCTACTCTACTTAAATATCTAATGAAAGGTACATAGGAAAACATTACATCATAATTTGAAAAAGAAACATTGAATATATTCCTGGTCATAGAATCATGTTAGTAAAAGACTACAACTTATAGCATAAACAATGATAAGCAATTCCCTCCTCAACAGAGGCCGGAATCGGAGTACAGACATAATAATCTTTCTCATCCATTACATCAACATATTCACACAATAAGCAATAGAAGACACTAGAAGAAAGTTATTTCTCTTCGTGTAAGTATTTATCATCTAGTTTAAACCTATCTATTGCTGAGAGAGTAATAGTAGACTCTTAAGGACTAACAGTTGTGAGTGTTTCTGTTGTGTGGTTGGCTCCATCTCAAAAACAAACACACTCACAATCAATAACAAATATACTATTGCACAAACAATTGACAAACCAATACCTATATATTTACAACAACTATTTTTAGTGTGTTGATTACTAAAGTTTCCCATAGTCTTTAAAGAATCAAAAAGTAGAAGTAAACAAAAAAATGGCTACACAGCAAAAGTCAAAACAAAACAAAAGAAAAACAAAAGAAAAACATTTTAAAAATCTTCAACTTTCAGTCTTCAATCCTTCCTAATGTTGGTGTGTTTTTTTTCAAAAGTTCATTCACACTATTGGGATTCTCCTTGTCAAAATTCGGTAAAGATTTGTCAAATCAGTTCAGCAGCTTGTCAAGTCAGGTTATTAAAGTATCTTTAGCTTCGACTTTATCAAAATCTTTTCATTTAACTTTCAAAAAATTTAGCATCAGTTTTCCCCTTTTCTCTTCACGTACCAAAATATAAACTCAGAATGTCACTGTCAAAACAAAAATTCAAAAACACTTCTTGCCATTCATTAGAAGTTACATACGCCCATTCTGGACCAGAATATTTTCGATTTGCAACTCTCTTTCTTTTTACTCTTTGACTACTACCAGCTTCTTCTTCGCTGTGGTCTTCTCCTTCGTTAAACTTGTTTTCTTCTTGAATTGGTGGAACCACATTTATCTTTCCTGCTTCTGAGCTTTTCTCTGGCCAGTTGTCACCTTGCAAAGTTCTTCTTGTTAATACTCTTTTCAGAATAGAACTCAAACTCTTCTCCTTTGACATTCCCGCAACTGGTTCAGGAGAAGTCAAACCTTCTTGGCTTATATGTGTCTCAACTCCCTTTCCATTGGGGTCAGTCACTTGTTCAGTCTGGTTGTCAGACCACCTGCTTCCGAGGACACCCTTCTCTGAGCAGTGTTCCTCTCAACCAATATTCTCTCTTGTTCTCCTTGGACCGGTTCTTTTACCACATCATTCGTGGATGATCCACACTCATCTTCCAGGATACTCTCCACTTCGTCTGATACAGGAATGGGTTAATCAAATGGAAGGTTTCCAGATGCATTCTCCAGTTCTTTTCTTTCTCTCTCATGCCCTGGAATACGTTTAGCTGCAGGTAATCTCAACAGCTCTTCCTCTTGCTATGTTGAATTGTTCACCTTTCTAGTGTGGCTTGCATGTACCCAGTTTGCAAGTCCTGCACACTTCACGGCTGTAGTTGTGATTAATATCACCTGGTAGGGTCCTTTCCACCTTGGCTCCAAGCACGACTTCCTCACATGCTTATGAATGATGACCCAGTCGCCAGCCTTCAGGTTGTATCCTTGGCCTTGAGATTGATGAAGTGTGGTTGCTTCTACCTGATGAGAAAAAGATCAAACCACATCAGCTAGGCCTTTGCAGTAGTATAACACCATGTCATCGTTAACATTTATAAGAGCATTTGCAGGTACTGCTCATAGTCTCATATCTCTACCCATGAGGATTTCATGGGGTGACAATCTTGTTTTCTTGTCAGGAGTACTTCTCAGTGACACTAACAAACGGCAAAACATCTGGCCATTTCAAGTTTGTGAGTGTACACATTTTTGCCAGTCTGGACTTTAGAGTTCCATTCATCTGCTCTACAAGTCCTGAAGCTTCTGGGAGGTAACTCCAATGGAGTTTCTGCTCAATGTTTAAAGCTGAATCTGATTCCAAAGAGACAGGGAAACCGAAACGTGGAATTAACTCTCTAAGCAGTAATTTTGCTACTGTGAGACTAGCATTTCTCCTTGTAGTGTAAGCCTCAATCCAATGACAGCACATGCAGGCATCTCAATGAAATCACAGCCACGGCTGTGGTTGCTACATGAATACTGACCTTAAGAACTGTCTTTTGTTGATATGAGGAACTCTACGCCTCAAGAATAAATTGGGTTCGAACCTTACATGGTGTCACTGTGACTATATATGCAAGATTGGACACATTGAGAACTTTATATCATTGATTCATGAGTGCCCTGACATTTGTCTTTATCAGTATAGTTTCCTTGGAAACATTAGAGGAACAAGGAAGATCCTCTTGCCAGGAGCACCATGCCATAACTGGATAGTCACTATTACTGTATGGATTAACTGTGAGCGCCCGTAGCCTATGATTATCTTCCTACTTGCTATTGTTTGGGTATCTCAATGAAATCAATTTGCATTCTGCTAAATGGTCCTCCTGCCATGCCAATTTGCCCCATATTGACCAACGTTCATTTGTTGACAAACGATGCATCTATGGCAAACTGCTTCTGCAACTTGTCTACACTTTGGATTAAACCAGTGCTGCTTAAAACTTCAAACCATTGCATCTCTCCCTATGTGCGCTTGACCATGATAGTATCTAGCCATTTGAGTCAGTAGACTATTTGGCAGAACTACCTTCCCTTCTCCTGTCACCCAGACATCATCCTCCCTCTTGACACATTTTAGCGTGATGCAATCCTTGCACTCTTCTTTAGAAACATTGTCTTGTAGATCCTTCAGCTCTTCCAAAGTATCAAGAATGTGCTTAGTAAAATTTCTATATACTTCATCATTTTCAGGTCACAATTCCCAATTTCCTTTGAAAGATATGCCATTCAGGGCACAAACTTTTGCAAACTGATCTGACTATGCGTTGCCCAATGACACGTAATCTTGTGATCGCTGATGTGCACTGCATTTCACCACAGCCATTTTTTCTGGCTTCTGAACAGCTTGTATCAATTCATGAATGTTCTCAACATTTTTTACTGGTGAACCAGAAGAAGTTAGAAAACCCATCTGTGACCACATCTGGCCAAAGTCATGCACAATGCCGAATCCATATTGACTATCTGTGTAGATCGGCATTTTCATCTGACTCGAAATTTGGCATGCTCTAATAAAAGCTACCAATTCTGCTACTTGTGCAGAAAATACTCCCCGAAGCCATGAAGCTTCTAGTATGCCAGTGATAGTATAAACTGCATATCCTGCTCTGAAAGTGCCCACATTATCTCTCAATCAGGAACCGTCAACAAATTGAATTTGATCATTGTCTTCCAGGCATGTGTCTCTGCCCTGGGTTCTGTGCATAACTCTGTCATTTCCAAACAATAATGTTACGTATTGTCCAATTTATCAGAACCAACATTTTCAATCCGAAGAAAAGTTGCTGGGTTAAGCACTATACATCTCTTAATCGTCACATTGGGAGATCCCAAGATTGCAGTCTCATATCTGGTCAGTCTAGAACTGGTCCGAGACTGTGTCTTTGAACGAGTCAACAAAATTTCTATTATATTGGGGAACCATCACAGTTAGAGGGTAGCCCATCACAATATTCTCACTTTGAGCGATGCTCTGCTCTACTGCTGCAACGGACCACAAGCATCCTGGTAAAGCTGCTGCGACCGGATCCAAAGTAGCTAAAAAATATGCTACTGGACGATTGACACCACCATGTGTCTGAGTCAAGACAAGGAATATGCATCATGTTTATGAAAAAACAACAGAAAACTCTTGGTGTTATCAGGCATACCTAAAGCTGTAGCTTGACACAAACTCTCCTACAGATCAGTGAACGCTTTCATATAAGTTGCATCCATTAATATAGGATTGAAAACATCTTTATGAGTCAGTCTCTGTATGGGTTTTGGAAGAACTGAAAAATTTGGAATCCACTTGTGACAATACCAACCATTCCCAAAAACATCCTCACATCTTTTTGTGTACTTGGTACTTTCATCTGCAAAATTGTCACAACCCTCTCTTGAAATTCTCCTAGTTCCTTTCTGTTAGACCTGACACCCTTAGGGTGGTCACTCCTAACTTTTTGCCTGCCTCCCTCCTCTTTTTAGATACTGTTTTTGCTGGTTTTAAGACTCTGCGCACTTTACCACTGCTAACCAATGCTAAAGTGCATATGCTCTCCCTCTTTAAACATGGTAACATTGAATCATACCCAATTGGACTATTTAATGTACTTATAAGTCCCTAGTAGAGTGCACTATATGTGCCCAGGGCCTGTATATTAAATGCTACTAGTGGGCCTGCAGCACTGATTGTGTCACCCACTTAAGTAGGTCCTTAACCTGGTCTCAGGCCTGCCACTGCAAGGCCTGTGTGTACAGTTTCACTGCCAATTCGACTTGGCATTTAAAAGTACTTGCCAAGCCTTAAACTCCCCTTTTTCTACATATAGGACACCCCTAAGGTATGCCCTAGGTAAACCAAAGGGCAGGGTGCTGTGTAGGCAAAAGGCAGGACATGTACCTGTGTAGTTTACATGCCCTGGTAGTGTAAAACTCCTAAATTTGTTTTTACACTGCTGTGAGTCCTTCTCCCTTCATAGACTAACATTGGGGCTGCCCTCATATTCTGTTTGAGTGGTAGCTGCTGATCTGGAAGGAGTAGGAAGGTCATATTTAGTATGGCCAGAATGGTGATCTAAAATCCTGCTGACTGGTGAAGTTGGATTTAATATTACTATTTTAGAAATGCCATTTTTAGAAAGTGAGCATTTCTCTGCACTTAAATCTTTATGTGCCTTACAATCCACATCTGGGTGAGTTTAGTGGACAGCTCCTTGTGCATTCACTCAGACTCACCTCAAACACAGGATACTCAGCCTCACTTGCATACATCTGCATTTTGAATGGGTCTTCCTGGGCTGGGAGGGTGGAGGGCCTGACACTTGCATGTCAAAGGACAGTAGTCTGCCCTCACACAAAGGACTGCCACACCCCCTACTGGGACCCTGGCAGACAGGATTGAACTTAAAGGGGACCTTGTGCACTTCTAAGCCAATCTTTGAAGTCTCCCCCACTTCAAAGGCACATTTGGGTATTTAAACAGGGCCTCTGCCCCTACCAACTCAGACACTTCCTGGAGAAGAAACTTGAACCTGAACCTGCATCCTGCCAAGAAGAACTGCCTGGCTGCCCAAAGGACTCACCTGTCTGCTTTCTGTGAAGGACTGCTGCCTTGCTGTTGCCCTGCTGCCTTGCTGCTCTCTGGCTGTGGGAAAGAAGTGCTCTCCAAGGGCATGGATAGAGCTTGCCTCCTGTTCCATGAAGTCTCAGGACCAAATAGATGTCATCTCTACAAGAAGAACTCGTTGTGCGGTGAAATTCAATGCATAGCCTGCCAGAAATGATGCACAGCCTGCCCCGCTGTGAAAATTTCACTGCACGCTGAACTGGAACGACACAGCCTGACTTCGCAACAAGAGGATCGACATAGAGCAAGCGTAGCGACTGGAAATTCGATGCACAGCCCACTGGATCGACGCACAGACGAGCCCGAACGATGCAGCCCCACTTCCAGAGAGCAACTGACGCAGCACCTGCTGTGCGCTAGAAAATTTGACGAAAAGCCCACCGGATCGACACAGTTCCTGTGAGTTTGTTCTGCCAGCACAGGAAATCCACGCATCATCCCCGGGGCATCTGAAAACCCCGCACCCTGTAGAGGATTAACGACCGAGCACCAGAAATCGACGCACAGCCGTCCCAGCGTGAAAAATAAATGACACATCGCCGTGTGCGGCCCGAGAAATCGATGCACGCTCCTTTGTTTCCACATATCTCCTCCTCTGCAGTTCTTTGCTGAGATTTTTCACGCAAACCAGGCACTTTGTGCTTGAGAGAGACTTTGTTTGCTTTTAGAAGACTTAAGACACTTTATATCACTTTTTAGTGATATCTCAAAATGTTCTTATTGCAATTTAATCGTTTTGACCTGCATCTTATCAGATAAATAATATACATTTTTCTAAACACTTTGTGGTGTATTTTTGTGATGCTATATTGTGTTACTGTATGATTTATTGCACAAATACTTTACACATTGCCTTCTAAGTTAAGCCTAACTGCTCAGTGCGAAGCTACCAGAGGGAGGGCACAGGATAATTTGAATTGTGTGTGACTTACCCTGACTCGAGTGAGGGTCCTTGCCTGGACAAGGGGTAACCTGACTGCCAACCAAATACCCTATTTCCAACACTTTCTTAACAAGATGACCCAAATATTTCACCTCTCTCTGACAATACGGCAAATTAGTAGGGCGCACTTTATGACCATTATCTCAGAGGAAATTCAACAATGCAATTGTATCATATTTACACCCTTCTTTTGTCTTTGATGCAATCAATATATCATCAATGTATTGCACCAATGTCGATTGGTAAGGCATCACCAATGACTCTATGGGTTACATTTACGTATATTTGGAATTGCGATTCCCTAATTGTGATTCCATGCAAATCACAATTAGGGAATCGCAGTTCTAAATGTAAGAAACTCTATTGAGTTTCTTTTGCGATTCCCGGTGGGTCGCAAATAGACCTGCCTCATTAATATTACTGAGGTGGGTCGCAATTTACGCCCCACCGGGAATCGCTAAAATCACGGGGATGGTGGCCTGCTGGTGTCAGCAGGCCACCATGTCTGTGATTTCTTTTAAAGAATGCAATCTTTTTTTTTAAACGCAGCACATTTTCCATTAAGGAAACCAGGCTGCATTTGAAAAGAAAAAAATGAAACGTTTCAGTTTCATTTTTTAAGAGTAGGCAGTGGTCCGTGTGACCACTGCCTGCTCTTAAAAAATATTTGTGCATGCATTCACAAAGGAGAAGCGGTCCCCTGGTGACCCCGTCCCTTTACAAATGGGTTAGCACCAATTTGAAATTGGTGCTAACTGCAATTGTTTTGCGACCGCATTCACAGTCACAAAACAACCACACATAACATTTAGATTCGGTATTATGAAGGGGCGCCCTGGACACGCCCCTTCCTAATACCGAATCGCAAAACCCAAATTGCGATTCGGTAACAAGTTACTGAATCACAGTTTGGGCTTTGTACATCCCAAAAAGCATTTTTCTGTTTGCAAATGGGCCGATTCTGCAAATTGGCTCATTTGCAAGTAGAAAAATGCTTCGTACATGTGGCCCTAGATTCTTTTTCAAGATCTGGTTGAAAATAGATGGTGACTCTGAAAATCCCTGTGGAATTCAACACCAACAGTGGACTTTGCTCAAGAATTTAAAACAAAAGAGATATCTAATGTCCTCATGAAGAGGCACAGAGAAAAATGCTTGACACAGGTCTAACACAGTAAACCATTCTGCATCACATGGGATCTGAAACATAATAACAGCTTCATTGGGCACAATTGGACAACACTTAATCCCAATGTCGTTTATATTCCTCAGATCCTGTACAAGACAAATTTTCCCACATGGTTTTCCCAAACCCATAATTAGTGAATTACATAAGCTACTCAACACTTCTCTCAAAATTCCCTTCTACATGAACTGCTCTATCAAAGGTCTTACACCCTCGATTGTTTCAATTGTCATCGTATATTGTGGAGTCTGAGGGAAAACCACATTCGGCTTCAGTGCAACTCTGACTGCTTCTACTCCTTTGATCAACCCAATATCCTTTCCTGAACGATCCCAAACTCTAGACTTGACAGTCTTCTGTAAATCAAGCGGAAGATATTTTATTTTAAAAACTGGAAAGAAACTAATCAAAGATACTTCTTCAACCTCTGGCTCATTGAAACTAATCAAAGGAAATTCCCCCGCCATCAACTCATTATTGACAGTAAGTGTTGGGTCTTCATCATCACTGTTTGTCTGAATCTCAATTCCCTCATCTGTGCAAGTAATTGCACATCTTGTTTTACACAACAGGTCTCTACCCAGGAGTAACACTAGACTTGAGTCACAAACCACAAACGTATGCAAACCCTTGAAATAGCCAATCTTAACAATAACTGGTTACGTAATAGGATTTGTCAAATGTTTGTTTGCGACCCACACAATCGGAACTGTTTTCCCTGACAGGGATAAATCTGGAACATCTACAGATCTCACTGTTGTGCGTGTAGCTCCAGTATCAACCAGAAAAGAAACATTGTGACCATGCACCTTCCCTTCAACATAAGGACCTTTCTGATCCACTTCTAATGATGCAGCGATTACATACTCCTCCTCATCTGAACTATCCGACAGCCATACATCGTTTATTTCTTTCTCATAATGTAAAGGAAATTAATGTATTGTATTGTCACTCTGGTTCAATTTCTGACTTGTGATCACCTGAGAAATCATCACCTGTTGCTGATCCATAGGGCTGTCTGGTACTAGCATTTGTCTAGGCATTTAAATTTGTCGTGCAGGTACCATCTTCACTTGTGGCTGTATCTGCTGTACTTGGGGCAATTGTACCTGTTGTACCTGTTGTACCTGTTGTACCTGTGTTTGTACATTTTGCACATGCTGCATTGGTTGTAGGGGTTGGAAACCCTGCATCGGATTTAAATCGTTCTAGAAATTCTGAATTTGACCTCTCATTCTTGATCCTCTCATGCTCTGAAAAGTATTGATACCATTTGTCTTTTGAACAACACCTCCCTGATTTAGCATTGGACACTGCTGTTTCCAATGTCCACTTGTCCCACAAACGTGGCAGGTAACATTCTTTTTCCCTGCAGCTCTCCTTGCACCATTACAGAATTCAAATCCACACTTCGTTTAACAACCATAAGTGTCATTCCACCATGTCCTCCATCTCTGTCTTCATTCTGAAACATACCATTTCCTGCGGCTGCTGAAAATGTCCTTGAATCCCTGTTAGTGCAGCTTTAATCTGCATCACCATTGCTTTCTCTTTCAACTTTCTCTGTTTAAATTCAATCTCATCATTACAGTATTTCACATGCTGTAACACCTCATCAATCAGGTTTGCTTGCCAGCAAATCAAATGACTCTTAATCATCTGGCTAATCTCTGGTCTCTATCCTTCGACAAACCTAAACACAAAATGAATCATGTCATTCGGCTCGATTGTTTCTGTACCACTGTAATGTTTAAACGCTTTTAAAAACATTTCATAGTACGCATGAATTGATTCTTTCCCTTCCTGAGCTGTTCTATCTATGCGTTGCCAATCAATATTTTTCTGCAAAATTTTTGTCTTCAGGAACTCAATGACATTATAGTAATATTTAATTACTTCAGGAGACGGTGCACCTGTTTTCTGATCGCTTTGCAGTTCACTTGTAGGCCAATCTGCACTCCTTTTACAATCAGTCCACAAATCTGCTAGAACAACGATATCAAAGAGAGTATTCAAGTCCTTCCACAGGAATTTCGCAAGTTTCACAAACTAATGTGTCTGCTGATACCATTCCACTGGTTTCTCTCTCAACCTGGGGTAATTATTTGTAAACGACAAAATATTGTTCCTACTCCAATGTACAGCTACAAAATTTTCTCCCGGAGTCTCTCTCATTGGCAACATTTTCACTGGCTCTTTTGTTTGTGTTATGCCCACAAGAGGAGTATCCGAACCTTTCCTTGGCCTTTTTCTCTTCTTGACGCATCTGCCTTCCCATTTAGCCAATGCTCTCCAGATTTGCACTCTTTCAAGGAACTCGCTAAGATGTGTTTTCATCCCTGCAGACCTCTTGTGTTCAAAATCTTCAGTCTCAGAATGTAATCTATAACTTGTCTTCGGATTCTTTGTTTTTGTAAGATCTATTTCATATTTGTCTGCTAATTCTTGTACCTGCTGATGCACTTCAGCTGCTCCCTCAGTAATTAATCGACACAAATATCTCAACTAAGCCTCAGTATAGGGTTCAAGTCTATTTACTCCCATTGTCCCTTCAAGAAGTTCACATGATTCCATTGATAATCTTGTTTTGTTTAAAACTTCATTTCCCTTCCTTTGATTCTCTAGTACTTTTGAAACACTCAAATCTTATAACCATTTTGTTATTTCCTGTGCAGTCAGACTCTTTAATAAAACATAATCAGGCTGAACACTCTGCATTTGCTGCTGCATTGGACTCACACATTGGGGACTTAATAATCTCCTCTCCTGGTCACTGCATGATCCAGTTATTTCAGAATTTCTAACAGGAGATACATCTGTGAAAGATCTTGACTTGCTTAGAGTCTGTCCTATAGATGGCATTAACCCAATGTTTCCATTCTGACTTTGATCTCCTTGATTCACTACACCCCTGTTGCCCTTGAAGTACAAAGGCATAGGTGGACCAAATGTAATTGGTACTGAAATCGCATCTGGGCTTCTGGTTTCTACATTCTGAGTCTGCATTATTCCCATATTCTGCATCTGTGGTAATAATATCAGAGTAGGCTCTTTCTGAATCAGTCTCAGGTCCTGTGGGTCCTGACCCGAAGATAACACTAAATCAGTAGTTGTCTTCACAATTGGGACATGTGGACAAATCTCAGGAACATTAATCTCTGGTAGCTGTCTGTTTTCTGTAGACTGATTAATGCTACTCTGCATCGGTATTTGCCCTAAAGGACTAGTCTGTCCTGAGCTCTGTGAACTATGTCCTGAAATCTGGTTCATGTTAGGATTAACCTGTAAAGAACCCTCAGTTGTGCTATGATCACTCTGAACTGACCTCTGTGACACTACAGCTGGTATCAGTGCAGTAAGATTTATATCACTAGTACCAGAACCTTCTTGAGCCACATATGATGGTGGCCGATCTCTTGAAATCTGTGTAATAAACTCATCATCATCTGATTCATCATCATTAAACAAAACCCTTTTAGGCTCTTTTGATGTCTGCTCTTCGACTGCTGAAGAACTCTTTTTTTACCTCTTTGAAACCTTATTTTTCTTTTTCTCATTATCTTTTGATATATTCTTGAAACAATTGAACACCTTGTAAGGTATTGTGTCTCCACTGTCTTTGATCACTGTCCCATCTAGCCTCCGCTAGTGACTTTTCTGCCCTTCTCATTCTTCTCTCAAATTTCAAAGACTGCTGCTGTCTAGCTACTAGCTCCCAGATCACTAAAGCTTCGAAATGCATTTCCAATCCTCACACTACACGTATCGGCGTGGATATCTAAAAAAAAGTTTAGTTTTTACTCGAAATGGGGACTTAAGTAGACAATCATTTGAGTCCATGCAACCTATATTAAGCCCTGATGAAGTGTTTGAGAACAAACTTTCTCATAGGACGAAACACGTGTTGGCTGTTGTTGGATTGTAAATTTTGATTTGCAATGGATTTGATATTTCAAGATTAAACAGAACTTTGACTGTTGGTGGACTGCAATCATTATTTTCCTATGGATGGTATATTTCAAGACTAAACAGAACTTTCTCCGTACATCCTGGTCCGAAGTATAGATGATGGTGTATCAATTCTTGATACATATGATGGGTTGAATACTATTCATGAGTGCCCTGACACCTATCAAACCCATTTGTGTCACTATTTAGGAGGAATGTATTAAGCCCAACAGTAGAGCCATGCACAGTCAAGTGACCCATGACAATGGCAGAGGCACAAAATGGTTGGGACAAAAAAATGTCAACTTTCTAAAAGTACTGTAATAGAAAAGGGGTATGGCCTATAAAAGAGCGAGGCTAGTCCAATCAAACTGCACAAAAGAAACAAGAGCCAACACTGTGATTAACTTGGAAAAAGCTATTATTTACAATGAGAAGGCAAAACCAATTACCTCTCTTAGCATTAATACATAACATTTATCCAGAACAATTGTAATTGAATAACATTTATCGCACACAGAAGAACAAATACAAAAGTGAGCAATTGCCTCATATAATTTTTTTTTCTTGTATAATTTTATTTTTGCCACTGCACACACATTACTTGCATCAAAAATATATGACAATAATACAAATTCAACAACAAAAAAATGACACAAAAACTCAGCCTAAAATTCAGGTTCTGCACCAACTTGAAAGAGATGGAGCGCGGCGCTTAACTCATTCATCTTTTGTTTAACTTTCTAAAAGTGGCATTTTTAGAATTGTCACTTATTGTCTCACTTTACCATTAAAGAGGATTTGAAATCACTATTTATTTATGTCTAAATAATTACATTTCTGTTTGCTTCCAAAATGACGTTAGCACTTATTAAATATTGTAAGGTAACACAGTGTTAGTTAATAGGAGAGATAGCCCTTACACTAGTAAAAAATGACTATAGGAGTTTTTCACTACCAGGACATGTAAAACTTAAATCCACATGTTCTACTTTTTAAATAAAAGACAGCCTGCCCTATAGGCCTTTAGGGACTACCCTAAGGTTGATGTATGTGTATTAAAAATGAAGACTTAGACCTGGCAAAAGTTTTATTTTACCAGATTGTAATGACACTTTAAAACGGCACTACAGGCTGCAATGTTTTAAAGTGCTACCTTACTGGGTGGCACAATGAGTGCAGCAGGTCCACTAGGAACATCTAATTCATAGACTCTGGGTACATGTAGTACTGTATACATGGTGTTTTTAGGTAAATTAAATGTGCTAATCAGGTGTAGGCCAATTTTACTATGATTTAGGGAGACAGGACACACACGTTAGCACTGGTAAAGCACACAGAGTCCTAATCCTAACAAATACAAATTCAGAAAAGAAGAAGGGGTAAAGGCAAAAGGTTTGGGGGTTGGGTGCAGGCAAAAGGTCTGGGGGAATACCACACCAAAGGGGTCAGCTTGGTTCTGAAATGTGTGTGGATAAAATCTTGTTGATGCCCACACTTGGTATGTGACTTTTGGTCTACTTGCACTTCTTGTGCAGACTTTACTGTAAACGTACGAATGTCAACTATTCCTATTAATGTTTACAAAGTGTGTTCCATGTTGTAGGGGAAAAATCACATGCAGGAAACAATCACATCTGGAGGTCCAAAGTGTCAGCATTCCTTAAAAACACAAGCAACAAATTTGGACCAAACACATGAAAAATTCAGATTTCTACAGACAGTATGTGCAGAGATTTGTTTAATAACGTTAGACTGGAAATTATCAACTAAGTAATGTTTAAAGGCAGGCCTAGCTCCCTTGATTGTCCCAGAATCCTGACTAAGCCATCTAGAAAAACTCCTTCAAGACAGTTTGACCTTAGAAGATCTTAGAAGAAAGGAAAGACGATACAAAGAGAAAGGCACACCACTCCAAATGTAGTAGTATCTAGATAAAGAATCACTTTATTCTCTCATATATCTTGGGCCATTCATGATGCACCTGAATATCTCAGTTATAATTACACCAGAAGGTTAATAAGACAGCTGATACACCATTGTCAATGAGGGTTGCATGCACAAGGTGGCTATTGTTTATCACCAATGTGCACATAATTGGCCAAGTAACTTTGGCAATGTCTAGAGTCAATTCACTCTAAGGAATGCACTCTAGAAAATATAGACTCACACTCACAATGCTAACAAAGCTCTCAAGAAACACCTGTACCTTAGACACACATGATAACATAAATAAAATTACAAAAAATGATGTGTTAGCTGTCAGAGATAATGTGATATATGTGGTTACCTGAATGTTTGACCTGTCGCAGTTTCTGTAGTTAATTGAGAAAGGTTTCAGTAACCCCTCTACCGTTTCTAGACATCACTTCATCACTGGCCTTTTTTGGGTGTCCAACCTCTGTGCACAACAGCCAGTGCTTTGTATAAGGTTGCACCCATGTCTTCCTGTCAGGCACCTATTCCATTTCATCTGTTTCTACTACAAGTTTTTTTGTTATTCCTTTCAAACACCTCGACTGGCTTCTTCCTTCTCTCCATATCCATATGTTGTATCAGTGAACTCGGCCAAAGATCGTTTATTTCCATTTATTGCTCACAGTCGACCCATGTACCTACTCTCACAAACCAGTAATTCTTCTTCTTTTCTCCACTTCTTTGAGTTTTCCTTGGCAGTCTGAGCCCTAACTCATTGACGTTGGTCTATGAAAAAAAAACAGATTGCATAATGAGCAGAGCATAACATTCTAATATACCCTAAAAATGATTGCGTGCTTACTCCTCGGAGAGGGTATGATTCAATTACAGGTTCAATGCAAAGGCGCATTCTGCAGTGAAAGACCCAATATTAAGTTGCTCTGAGCAGCACTCTAGAGTGCGAATAGTAACTCTGGAGGTGATGTTGGTTTGGCAGCGGATCTCAGTCACTTACTGCTAATGAAGACATTTATGGAGCATTCTGGCTCCCGGTCGCACTGATAATGGACTGTGGCCGAACAGGTTTCTATGGGAATATGCGAAACACAACAAATCATGAAAGCAGGCTGCACACTCAGTAAAATAAAACTGAATTCTAGTCAGTTTACCACTTGAAGGAGCAAAGAAGCGGGTTGTCACCCTGCTGCTGAATGCACGGCAGCTATTTCTGTCTCCGGCAAGCCGAATGAACTTTCGATTCCTAGCGGGAAAGGGATTCCATCAATAGAATAGGTCAAAACTGCATGTGGAATACCGATCAAACTTTAACTCATGGAAATCTACACAAGCAAGTTTTTTTTATAATAGTAGCCTATTTACAAGGACCCAATGTATTCATGGAGATGTTAGTGACTCTTCTAATGTGGAACAAATGCATTTGTAATTGTTACAAGTGAAAAATACTTTTTTAGTAATTTTACAGACCTACAGAACCTTTCTTATCCTCACTGGAGCTACCTTTTCGCGGCGTCTTAAGTGGTGGCATGTCCTTCAATCTTTAAAGCAATTAATTCCCAGCAATCTTAAGTGCTGCTGATCGCGCGATCCCTATGAAATGATGAAGGTGTGTTTTTTTAATTAATTGTTCGTTTTTTTAGTGCCGCAGCTCTAATGGAAATGCTTTGCAGAATTGAGGAGGGTGCGTTACCTTTCTAAGCTGACAAAGTTAGGTCTATTAATAGGATTCACATATTTTTTATTAAATTAGGTGGTGGAGCAACAATTTGCTAATTAATTCTAACCTCACATTCTCCAGTGCGCATGCCCAGGCTACAGAAGAAGTACAATAAAGACGAAGGCCCCCTTAACAAGCGGCTGACAATTTCGGGTGTGGTATCTCTTTTTATAGCACATATGGGAAATTAGTTTTACAGTTTTTATTGCACTTGGTACATAAACTAGGGGGCATATTTATACTCTGTTTGCGCCGAATGTGCGTCAAAATTTGTGACGCACATTCGGCGCAAACCCTGCCCCATATTCATACTTTGACGTCCGACGCAGCGGGCGTCAAAGTTCCACCATTTTTTGGAAGGGGGAACCAGCCTTGCGTTAATTATATGCAAGGTAGGCGTTCCCTTCTAAAAAATGACTTTAAGGCCTGTGCGCCTTATTTATACTGTGACGTCATTTTGACGCACAGGAGGGGGCAGGCCTTAAAAAAAGGTGCCCAGCCTGATGGGCGCCGTTTTTTAACGCCTGGGTCAGGGCAGGCGTTAAGGGACCTGTGGGCTCGGAAGGAGCCCAGAGGTGCCCTCCCTTGCCCCCAGGGACACCCCCTGCCACCCTTGCCCACCCCAGGAGGACACCCAAGGATGGAGGGACCCATCCCAGGGAAGTTAAGGTAAGTTCAGGTAAGTTTTTTTTTGTATTTTTTTGTGGCATAGGGGGGCCTGATTTGTCCCCCCCTACATGCCACTATGCCCAATGACCATGCCCAGGGGACATAAGTCCCCTGGGCATGGCCATTGGGCAAGGGGGCATGACTCCTGTCTTTGCTAAGACAGGAGTCATTTCAATGGGGGTTGGGCGTAAAAAAAAAAGGCGCAAATCGGGTTGAGGCCTGAATTTTGCCTCAGACCTGACTTGCCCCATTTTTTGACGCCCAAGCTCCATTTTCCCCTACGCCGGCGCAGCCTGGTGTGAGTCATTTTTTTTGACGCACACCAGTCCACAGAGCCAGCTAACGTCATTCAATAAATAAGGCGCCCGCATGGTGCTTTGAAATAGCGTTAGCCGGCGGTAACATTTTTGACGCACAACTGCGTTGGCGCAGTTGTGCGTCAAAAAGTATAAATATGGGCCTAGGTGAGAGACAAATGCATCCCCTGTTAAAGTGTGGCAGATCAAAAGTGAGAAAATGCCTGGTAATTATCGGGTAATGTGGTTTCCGGTGCAGTCCGCATGCTGCTTCATTTCATGAACAACAAATCTCGTAATAGGTGAGAATTATCCCACGCAAGATGTTCCCAAAACCTAGGTATTGGATTTAGCGACGTGTTAATTAGCGCATTATAAACCGGGTTACCCGCAAAGCAGGGAATCCCATTGGTTGCACTCTAGTTTCTTTAGGTTTGCGCATCTTCCATACCCAGTGTCTTGGACTCCACAGAGGTCTAACACTTCCGAATCTGCTACTGCCCTTGTGCAGATCCTTTTTAACGTGTACAATACACTCATTTTCGAGATAAAGGGCTATATTTATACTTTTTAACGCAAAACTGCGCTGCAGCAATCTTGCGTCAACACTTTTACCGACAGCTAACGCCATTTCTTTGCGCCGTGCGGGCGTCAACTTTATACTTTGACGCACTGCGGCGCAAACCACAGGTGTGAGCAATTTGTTTTTACTCAAACCAATGCATCACGTCGTAAAGAAAAACAACGTTAACGCTGCGATAATGACTGTGAGCCGGTTTACGACATCGCAAACCACAACCGTGCCATTTTTTGACGCAATTGCATCAAAAAGCGGCGCAAACACAGCAAAATGTGCTAAGGAGAGCCAAAATGGATCCCAGATGCTTGCACAGACCCCAGGAAGATGACAACAGACCAGGAACCAGCCAGGAGGACCCACACAAGACCCAGGAGAGGGAGAAAAAGAAATTAAAGTTTTGCTTCAGTGCAGAGGAGCAGGAAATTCTGGTGAAAGAGGTGACGGAACACCAGCACCAACTGTTTGTCACCTCAAAGTTGCCAATTAGTAGGACAGAGGCAATATGGCAACAAATTGTTGACAAGATCAATAGTGTGGCAGAAGTAAGGAAAACAGTCATCAAGTGCAAGAAACGCTGGCATGACTGCAAGCGCAGGACCAAGAAAAAGATGGCCAGGAACAGGAAGGCAGCACTCTAGACTGGAGGAGGGAGTCCAGCACCGCAGGAGGCCCTGGACCACATGGAGGAGATGGTATCAGCCGTCATCCCAGAGGATATCGCCACAGAGATACAGGGACAGGACAGCGCAGACTACCAGGAGACATGGGGAACTAAAATGCATAATTGTTAACTGCAAACGGGGGGGGACATACCCAATACCCAATGCATGGAAGTCATGATATTCAGGGAGTGGCATGGTTAAAGGAGCAGGGTACGGGGGCATGGCCTGTTCAGAGGAAACCTGGGGCACAGTACTACACTACACCAACTACCTTTGCATGGGGGTATGCTGCCATGCCAAGGATGTTGGAAAGGTAAAGCCAGGCCAGGAGGGTAGGGTAAAACGTAAAACTGGCATGCTGTCACACGTCAGCCAGTATTCTCCCTGCATGAACTAGGGCCCAATTAACAACCTCTGGCCATATCTGCAAGTGGAATTTAACATTGACAAAAGTTGCCATTACCACCTCTGCTGTGTGTGCAGGTCAAGTAGCTAATGGCAGTAACGTCCCCATGGATCAAACACACCCAAATTAGAGGGTTCAGGATGACAACGTTATCAATCCCCTGAAATCAATACAAATGTTCCAATCCTGTCAAATGTGACTGTCCATAGTTGCTACAAACATCAGCCATTGTCATAAACATTATGAGGTACACAGCACTAATGTCATACCCATGCTGCATATGTCAGGGTCCACCCTGTGCCTGGGTCACAATAGCTCCAATGA
Organism: Pleurodeles waltl; assembly: GCF_031143425.1. Lineage (NCBI taxonomy): Eukaryota > Metazoa > Chordata > Amphibia > Caudata > Salamandridae > Pleurodeles > Pleurodeles waltl. The sequence continues at coordinate 193,666,051 of NC_090447.1, forward strand.
CACCATGCAACATCCCAACTGTCATACTGCTCAGACAACAGCATTGAGGGGAAGGACATATGTAACTTGTTATAGAAATACACCCGCACAGTCAGAGGAGGAAATGGAACACTGCTAGGACCATCAGTGCAATCCAATGTAGCACACATTTCCCAACCTCAGAAGCACACATTACCAATGCTCACATCCGTATCGTGCCATACCAATGCTACACATAGTAAATGCTAGATCTTAGCAACATATAGGTGGATGTGAAATATCAGAGACTGGGGCAGTTCCAGAATGTTAAGTGTGGTGCTAGTGCCATCAGAACATCCACAGCCAGTGAAAGGTCTCACCATGAGAATGGAAGTAGACGGAGGGTTGAGTAGGACAAGAAGGTGACAATTCACAATTTGGCCAGAACCAACACCTAGAGGATGTGATGCTGACAAGTCCACAAACTGACCACAATACATGTGACATGCAAGTTGGGCATAGGCCTGGGAGAATGCTAATGTGAAAGAGAGGAACAATGAACAGGAACCAAGATCACAATGTGAAAATAATAGGAAGGCAGGCACATCACATTACAAATCCCACAACACAGACACACTAATTGTACCATATCTCATTGCAGACGACGATGGCTCTCCTGCGGATATGCCTGTCCAGGACTACCCTGATGACATGGATGACGAGCTGACAAACATCAGCCAGCAGACCCTCCAAGTTGTCCTTGGAACCCTCCAGACCCCACCTTCAGTCACAAGTAGGAGCACAGAACTAGCAGCCATCACAGAGGACCCACCCACCACCCCAATTGTACGACCTGCCAGCTCCAACACAGCTGAGGACTCTGACAACACTGGCACCAGCTTTGAGAGAACTGTAGTTGGAGTACAGTGGGACAAGGCCAAGGAGGTGCGGGTGGGGATGAAAAATATGGCAGCCAGCCTAGAGGGGGTGCATTTGTGCATGATGTCAACTGAAGAACAGGCAGCAGCCATGCAAGGGCGAACAACAATCTTGCAGAAACTTGAAAAAAGGTTGAAGGAAATCAGCACAGCTGTAAGAGAGTTGACCCAACACCTACAACAACAATCCTGTCAACGTGTGCACGAATGCAATATTGAACCCCTCTGGGCCGACCTGGCTGCCTACCACAGTGATGTGGCTGCTATTCTTAAGAACCAGCAGCTCCTCCTTGCTGCAGTACTGCCCTTAATAGCCCCACAGTTGGCAGCTACCGGGATGTCTGAATCCACGTCTTCAAACACTGACGTGTGTGTTGCCCCTTCACAACCCCCACCACCAAGGGCAGAGGAGACAACACACACGTTAGACGATGAAGACGTGGAACAGATCACCTTCACCCGTAAGAGTAACCGGTAGCACTAGTCCCTGCAAAATGGCCACCTATTGCCAAGGTCTTGTGCTTTGTAACATGCCAGTCTTGCAACAACTGTACTCAAGCACTGTTCTTTAGCCCACTGTTTATCTTGTCACCCTGCCCTGTGATTGTCTCTCACTAACTCATTGGTAAATCCTGTCCCTCTGCACTGTCTGACACTTCACCCCAGCATGTCCAATGACATGTCCTTTTGCACTTGTGTAGGATCACAATGGAAGGTGTCACACTAATTGACTCACACTCATGGACAATGTACATATAGCACTACAGCACTTTAAAATAAATAGCACTTACATAACAACTTTGTCTCTGTGTAATGTGACACATCAACCATGAGGGAGATCAGTGATGTTTACCTCAGGTCAATGATTATAGATTGTCAATACACCTGACCTGAAAGAATGTTGACTGATAACTGTGCACAGTGGTCTGGATTGTACCATCATCTGCCCTTCCTGAGGGTTATTTCAGAGGAAAATAGAAACTATACACCATAATGCTGTGTTGGAAAGAATAACGCTTCCTCAAGGAATGTCTAAGCCAAAAATTATTGCCTTCAAATTTTTCTTCAAGCCAAAACTTACATATGTGACAGTTGACCCAAATTGTACCTAACACACACCATACTGCATGAATGGATGTGTATGAGTTTACATACCAAAATAACACCGGGCTCAACATTGTAACAAATGATAGGTGTGAGTTATGTATACCATACTACATGAGAGCCTACTACTACTCACCTTATAAGGATTGGCATGGACATCAGGCTGCAGGCAGACTTAACACAGTGTCCTCAATACAATTCTAGTAGCAAAGTATGTGACATTGAAAACATATATCAAAAATGAACCACACTTTGGGATCCATAGTAACCGTGAGTGGTGGGTGCAATAGATGGCAGAATCTTAGCAAAGTAGCTTTGGTGTAGCTGCCAATGTAACAGCTCAGTTGGGATTTGGTTGCAGCATGGGACACAAAAGCTAATACAAAAGAGACACTGTTCACTCATGCCAAGGCCCTGATCTCCAAGCATGTGAAACATACTGTAAAGGGTTACCTAAATATTTATTAAACAGTAAAAACAGAAGCTTAAACCAGGGGAAACACCTAACCTAACCGATCCTAACTACACATTACCCACATCTGGCCCTAACTAACCTAAGCTAAACTTACTTATCACATTTAACGAAACAATCTAAACATCAGCCCCCCACCCCCCTTATAAGACGGGACACATGGAGGACAACATATACTAACCTAAACACATACTATTTTATACTAAACAAATATATATTTTTTTGTATTAATTTTTGTTTTGTTTTTTGAAAAAGACCAAAACCCCAACTTCATCCACACACACATAATAAAAAACAGATACTAAAAGTACCATACCCCCACCCCCCACCCACTACTACTAACTAAACTAACAGCCTATACTAACCTAACACTAAGCCCCCGAAACCCACTAATTAAAAGAACCAGGAAAGAGGAGGGAGGGGAGTGAATCATGGCTGAGGGTATATTGTCTACGAGTTTGCCCTCCGCAGGGCCTTTTTTTATGGCACACACCCTCAGATTTACTTGTGCCACCTCCTGCTGCAGCCTGGTCATCTTCCGCAACATACGGTCCAAGTTCTGTTGCATCTGTTGAAAAGCTGCTGGGTCTATGACTGCAGCAGGGGTGGTCTGGGTGCCAGATGAGGAAGTATGTGCCCTTGTCGGTGCCATGTCTGTACGAGGAGATGCAGGTGGTGCTGTGACAGGTCCTGGAGCAGTGGAGGTTGACGGTCCAGCAAAGGTGCCTGCTAAGGTTGGTGCCACCTGGGTGGTAGTGGTGGTGCTGGGGGTGGTGGGGGCTGTGGTGGACACGGAAGGGCCCCCTTGGGCAAATGCCCTTCACACTCCGGAGGCTCTTTCATGGCGAAAACGCCTTGCCATGTTGCGGAACCCCGACTCCACATCCAGAATGTGGCAGTAACGCATCGCCCTGCGCTGAAATTCCCGAATCTGGATGGGATTCATATTGGCAGCTCTTAAAACAAATAGAAACCCAACATTAGGTACTTCATTGTATGATATTGCTCCAGAAGTAAATCAAACAATACATCTAATGTACCAGAAACAGGCCATATTATCATACAGATCACTGATTGTCCCTGAGGAAGTACATGCCAATGCAGCCTACACATGTCCTATCAAACAGCACAGCAATACTCTAAAAGAAGGGTAACAACTTGAATGACTTATACATCATTGTTCAGCCATTTGTCAGCTAAAAAAAAGCTTCAAGTCCTCCACCACTGACAGGCCAACTAATGACTATGTTCTTGATGACAATCAAGGGCCACAAGATCTGCGAGTTGTAAATGGAATTGCCAGGATAGAATGCAGTTGCTAATCTTGAGTGGGGATCCTAGGTTTGGACAAGTCACTTACAGATTTACATGTCTGTGTACTAAACTTGGATCATCAGTCCTAGGTACACTTTTCACAACCCTACGCCTATGCCTAAAGGGGGGGGGGGGGGGCAGGCAACAAATACTTTCAAACAACAAGGACACCCAGGAAGCTCTGGACAGTCGTACATGGGTGTGGGCAGCCCACCACAGGTAAGGAGGAAGTCCAACTAGGATACAGCCAAACCTTGGACAATTCCTTCCAAACTTATGTTTGGAAATGCAGACAATTTTCAACATCATTTCCTACCAGTAACACATGACTTACAACAAGCAGATAGATGCAAGCACACATCTGCCCACGAGCTGCATGCACACCTAGGCCATTGTACTCAAGTGCCTCATACTCATAGCAAAACATGTGGAGCTACATGCTGCTAGTAAGTCAAACATACAGTCAAACATGTTCATTAGTGAATAGGGAAGCTGAAGTCTGTGGGTAAGACTTTGGCATCCCTATTCTGTGAGAATCAGGGTCTGACTTGCTGACTAAATCACAAATATGGTCCTCTGCTACATTTTCAGATTTGAGGTTTTATCCACAAAACTCATCCCTATTCACATGGCCGTGCCTACAGGACTGACCTACAATCCCAAATTATGACAATACGCTAATGATTGGCCAACTCAAAGTTGGGGAAAAAATGATACTCCACTCAAGGAACATATCCGATCATTGACCAGCGCAACACACCTTGATATGTGTCCAAGAAACAGGAGTCAATCACACAACATCAGCAAACACAACACAGAGCAGAAATATCAACACTTACTGGAGATGTCTGGATCCGCAAATCGAGCCACCTCTCCGATTTTGTAGGGGGCTGGTCCGCCTGAAAGGCATGGAAGGGAGAAATGTGCTCAATGTCTGTAAACTGTACAACACTTGCAAATACAAATACTATGAGTAATATTAAATCAGAAAGGCAAGCCTCTCAGACATGATGATACTACATCTGACATACCACTGCAAACATGTACAGACCCGAGCACTCCAGTGAGTGATACACACATATCTGCACACATGCAGTGGCCCTAACTATCATGTGGTGGCAAACATGTTCCATCATTAGTTAGCAGACTAATTCATAGAGTGTATTCCTCTCATCATGTGTATCCAAGAGAGACATGCAAAGCCACTTTCCTGGAGGACTGCAATACCAGTCACTCAACTATTGTGACTAAGACCAATTTAAAACACACAGGTACAATGTACAGAGGGCCAGGGACAGTTGTTAACCCTCAATTTGTATCATTTTCTTCTTTTTATGTGCCACAGCTATGGTAAGTTGCACCAACCATAGAGATATGAACCTGTGTGCATAACAGTTCAGACATGTATCCGAAAAAATTGAGGAACACAATCTTCCTTGTAAAAATCTGGATTTAAAACGTGTTTCCTGGTACACTCACAGACCATGCATGAAACATATGTTAGAGCCAGATTTGCATCATCTATTGACGTGAAGGCAGCACTAATTTACAGGCTCCTGTTGTGTTTTGTAAGTTAGTGCAGCTGTTGCGTCAACAAATGATGGTAATGTGTAGGAATTATTGTATATCTCACAGGCAACTATGGCCCATATTTATACTTTTTTAGCACCGCATTTGCACCGCTTTTTGATGCAAAAGCGGAGCTAACTTACAAAACACAATTGTATTTTGTAAGTTTGCCCCGCTTTTGCTTAAACAAATTATGCAAATGCGGTGCTAATAAAGTATAAATATGGGCCTGTATGTTTAACTTGCAGTCCACATTTTCAAAAACATTGCCTGCAGCATATGAACAAATCAGCTACTGTGACTACAGAGCATTTAATTGTGCACATTACTCTGATTTGTACTCACCAACAGGGCCACCAGTCACAATACCCAGGTGGTCCAGCAGGTCTTGCTCCCGGGCAACCAGGTCAGCCCAATGGTGTTTCAGCTGGTGGTCGTTGTGCGGTGTGTTGTAGATTCGCTGTAGATGGTACAGGACCTTTGCCCACCAGAGCCTCCTTGCCTCTGTGTGATACCCCTGTATCACACGCCCACCTGCCTCGATCATTAAGGGTAGGAAGTGGCACACCAGCCAAATAAAGCCACCCAGCTCCTCCTCTCCCATCCTGCCAAGATGAGCCCTACCCAACATGCTTGCACCAAAAAAGGTAATAAAGGGGTACAGAGGAGAATGGAGGGAAAGTAGGAGAGGGAAATGGAAAAAAATGAACAGAACACAGTCAACTATCCCCAAACTAACACTACCCATAACAGACTCCCAACAGTGCAAAAACAAATTTAGACACCAGAAATGACAAAAAAAACACTAACACAGCATACCACAGACACTTAGGAAACACAAAAAGACAATTTAAAGAGCACACTGGAGACAAATTCACAAAAAATACAGAGAGACAAGTCAAAACACATCCACACAGTCAGGAAATATCACAGACTGCAAAGTGAAATTGAAAGGACACCCACTTTACCAATTCAGTAAAACAGGATATCCTATTACATCACTTCCTGCCTCAAATGCAGTGCGTTTTTAATCATATGTGTCAAAATATCATAACGCTTACAGTCTGTGCGTCATTTTTTTTGACGCACATGCTTAGAAATAACCCTGCATCCATATATTGAAATATGTTTCATACTTAACCAATTTCAAGGGGTACAGTGTGGGAATTACCGCTCAGGGCCAATAGATGTTTCATGGCAATGAGCGTCATATTTTGATGCATATGCGTCATTTTTTGACGCATATGCGTCTTTTTTGACGTGCATGCTTCAACATTTCTGTATTTGACTGGGTTTGGGTCATTTCTCATTTTTAATAGTACATGACAGGTGTGGCAATACAGAGATAGGCTGATTGCACCAACATTGTGCATTCCGGTGTATGGGCACGTGACAGATCATACTACTGCGGACCATGATCCTCTACTTGTTGTACCGGATTTGCACTCTTCACTGATGCAATAGATGGCCAAACGTGATGGAATACAATTAGGTATTACCCAGTTAGGGCATGTTTTGCATCAAGAGAGGATAGCAAGGCGATGCAACTCAATACAGTAACTCAATGCCTATGTGTCAATGTGTGTGATTTGGCTCCTACTGTTGTAGTTGTCCCACTGTGTGAACATCATAAGACGTAATTTTGCAAATCTGCTTGTATGCATGTGGAGTCAATGTGTCCAACCATCAGATGCTATTCAGTTTTGAAATGAAGTGTGTGGCCAATGTTTAGCCTGTATCATTATTGACACAATACCCCAGGAGGAGAGTGATGGCATGGAAAGCAACTGTGAGACAAATGTAGCCACAGGGAACCTTTATGGTGATGCAAAGAAAGGAACCAGTCAGGCTACCAGGATGCAGGGTCAATCAGGGACAAAAATGAACAAGGCAAATACACAGTGAGCAGACTGAGACTGGTCAAATGTGGTACAACACTGTGGAAAATGAAAACTGTGTTTGTCCTGTGTGTTGGAACGTAACACAATAACCCAAGGGCTGTGTTACACAAGTGATTTATACGGCAATGCATAACAGTGTTATACATAAAATGGCAGCTTCTATGCTGTTCCAGGCAGCTGCAAGGGCAGTGCATGTTCAAATGGCTGGTCTGCATGGAGGTGCTCACAGGTGTGTGCAGCTTCAGTCTCTCACAGGTCCTGTAGGTGAGAATCAAGTTCAAAGGGCCAACAGTACCTTTCACATGGGAAGCAATGTACAGGTGATTACAGGTCCTACAGACTACAAGCCAGTGCATTATTTAATCAGAAGTCCATGCAGACAGAAATACAATGACTATGGTATACCATACTAAAAAAGGAAGCACACTGGATGGTCCCCCTCATGTCGATGGACAGCATCCTCCTCTTCCTCCTCTTCAGGCATTTGTGGGTCGGGTTCATATAGGGGAATGGTCCTTCTTACACATATGTTGTGCAGGATGGCACAGGTCAAAATGATTTTGCACACCATTTCAGGTGAGTATAGGAGGCTGCCTCTGGTGATGTCGAGGCACCTGAATCTTGACTTCAGGATGCCAAAGGTCCTCTCGACTATGGTGCATGTCCTCCGATGTGCCTCATTATAGGCACGCTCTGCTGCAGTGCTTGGGTTTGCAAATGGGGTCATGATCCATGGCTGGATCCCATACCCCTGATCAGCTGAAAGAGAAAATGAGTGAGAACATGTTGATGTAGCTTGCACCATGATTATCACTTTGCCTGGCAGTTGTTCTCTTGTGTTGTCTGTGACTCATCGGTGTTTGTGTTATTATGTGGAATCCCAGTCTTCTAGGATGTATCATCAGCATTTGGTTGTTTCCTTATCTGAACGGGTGTTTGGCTGATTGACCGGATGTCAGCAGTTTTTTTGTAGAGTTGCAGTACATTGTGTACTCTCTTGCATTATGTCATGTGTAAGAGGTGTCCATGTGTCTTAACTGGGGGTGACATGATACTTCCATACACAGAATCAATTCCACAGTGGTGATAACACGGTTGCATCTATATACCCTGGACATCCCATCCAATTTCACATATGCAATAGTATTATTTAAAAATCAGTGTGACCCTTAGATTTGGCAAGGTGACAATGTATAACATCTCCGTACGTTGTCAGCACTGACGTGTTGACATTTGACTATGCACAAATATCCCATGTGTGACAAGTTCTCTGCAGACCTATTTCTCTGCCCTTACCAAGTCGACTCGGGTTGTAACATGTACCTATACATCTGAACATGTTCTAGTTCAGCTGGCTAACTTGGTTGTGAGGTTGTCATTTTGGGTGTCAGAAGGTCCGTATGCCTGTACATCTGAATGTGCACTTTCAATATTGTCACATCAATATGTGTTCTTCGCACAGTCCACTTGCTCATTGGTAGTGGGCAATGTGAGCAGGAGTGATGTAAGATATTGGTACAGCCTCAATGATTCCATGCCACCTTCATTGTAGTCATCATCATGCTATGTGTGTCATGGTGTTTGACCTGCAGCATAACACATTACACACCCCTTACACGGTACGTATCGGTTTGAAGGGTGTTTGATTGAGTGTAATTGATGTGATATTGAAAGATGAATCTTCCAAGTTGTACTGCCAGTTAAGGCCATGCCATTGTCATTGTGTTGTTTTAAATTGTTCCCTTGTGTCTGTGGAGTGGCATCTGTTGTTATTTGGTACTGTCATTTGTCCACAGATGTATATCCAAATGGGTCAGGATATCACACATGCCTAGCAGTGTCACAACCTCAGTGTCTTCCTGGCCAAGTGTCGATGTCGTGGTGTATGTGGTGTCTGTCCTTCAGGGTTGTTGTGCTGTGTGTATATAAGTAGGTTTCTGTACTTACCAACAAGTAGTCCATTTCCATAATGTCCATCCTGGAAGTGTAGATTGATGGTGCAGTGACGGAAGATGAATGAATCATGCATACTCTCAGGATACTTTGCCACGATGTTGGTGATCAAACCCCGGTGATCAAGAATGGCCTGCACATTGATGGAGTCTGTGTGCTTCCTGTTGCGGTTTAGATGTTCGGTTGCAGCAGGTGGCAATAGGCGTACATGTGTGCAGTCAATGGCACCAAGGACGTGTGGTAAGCTGCTGATTTGGTAGAAGCCCTGTTTGGTCTCCTGCTGCTTCTGCTGTGTGTTGGGGAAGCTGATGTGGCGGGTGTGAGGGAGATGATGGTATCCAATACCTTGGGTAGGAAGGCGGAGAATGAGGGCTGTGAGATCCCTGCAACCAGGGCACCAGTGGTTTGGAAGGAGCCACTTGCCAACATGTGGAGTACACCTAGCAGCTTTGTTTCTGGTGGAATGGTGCGGGTGTCTGCAAGCTGCTGAATTGCTTGCCAGCTGAGCCTGTACCTCTGGATGATGTCTGGTTGGCGGAGTCCCAGAAGGGTTGTCCTGGTGCGGAATATCCTCTCCTGCCTTCTGCGTTGCCTTTGGGGTCCCTGCTGGTGTTGTAGAAGATGTTGTTGTTGGTCCTGTGCTCTGTGTCTGCGTGCAAGCTGGATGAAAAGCACCTCCATGTCTTCCTTTTTGAGCTCTGTTGTTGCTTCTGTGTTTTTTCATTAAGTCCTGGTGTGTTTGCCCCATTTTAATGCCTGCCGTGACCCAGGTGCTATTTTTTTACGCAAATCGGGCTGTGCGTCATTTTCCGACTCTGCCTCCCGGCCATGCAGGATTGTATCGCCATTGGATAAATAAGGAAGGCGCACAGGTGTTTAAGTAATTTGTTGGATGGGAATGCCTACCTTGCATGTCATTAACTCAAGGCGGTTTCCCGCATCCAGAAAATAACGCACACGGCGGAATTTTGGCGTTCGCCGGCTTGAAGCTGCCTCCGTCGGTCCATCACTGTGCAACTTTTTGATTATATCATAACAAAGTGCCATTTCAATTCAAATGCAAAGCTTCTGCACTCCATTGGCTCTAGGTATACAGAAATAAACTGTGAATGCCTACAAGCACATATGTAGAATGTAAACTATTCGAATGGAATGATTACGTTCATGGGCCCAGATTTAACAGGGCCTAGTGTCATTCCAACGCCACATTAGCGTAATTTGTTTGGAAGGTAAAAAACGGCACCTCATATTTACAAAGTGGTGCAATGCTTGCATTGCGCCACCTTGTAACCCCTGTACCACATTATGCCTGCGACAGGCATAATGTATGCAAGGGGGGCATTCCGGCACTTGGGAGGCGAAAAAATTACGCAAAGAAATCTAAGAGAATATCTGCATTTTTAACGCCTGCTAAGAACAGGCGTTAAAGGGTGGACCCCGTTGTTTTCAATGGGCCACTGGGTGCTTTTCAGGATTAGCATCAATATTTTTTACACTAATCCTGCAAAGCTCCAGAGTAGCGTCACAAATGCTGGCGCTAGTACCCCAGACTATCTCCATGGTGCACCGTATTTTAAATATGGCCCACACATGGTGTCATTAGGGAGGCGCTAAGGGGTGCAGGAAAAGTGATGCTGCACTAGGTGCAGCACCACTTTTCATAAATCTTCCCCACAATTTCTAAACCGTGGAAGTGAGTTTTATGCAAAAGCCAAGGCATTTGTAAAATGTCATGAACATTCTGAATTTGAGATACATTTGCATGTTTGTGAATATAAATCATAATTACATAAGAAATAAGTGAGACAAGTCCCAGTAGTCCAGCATCAGCACAGATCTGCACCAGAAAACCACAAACTAGTGGACAGTGATGTCTGGAATGCTTAAAATAATTTCAGCCAGTGGTAATTACTCAGGCAGCAATCCAGTCCATATTTTTGTGCTCACTATACCACTCCAGACAGACCAGTCATTTGTACTTTAGACCTGATCAGGCTGCAGTAAGAACTATTCACCCCTAAACTGCCAGGCCAGATCTCCTGTCCATGAACAACAAGCAACCCTAGTTCGGGTTGGGTCTTGCAGTCAGTTGCACCAGAAATTTGAGAAGCATAAATATGTCCTGCTAGAGGACTGGAAAAGAGTGGACTGGTGGAGCTGAGCTTTCATATTACTATGCCAGTGTCCACTGAATACAGACAAACCATCCAATACAGTGGCCTGAATTCTCCTTTGGATATATAAGTGGCAGTGGCCACTAGGTAGTTATATTTAGCACCTAGCTTCTAGAGAAAAAGCATTTTTTGTTTTGCTAATAACTTTGGGGGCGTTGGATGAATCTTCACAACATTTTCCCAAAAATAAGTGGTAGTCACTTCAGCTGCTGTCTGGAAAGTTTCAGTTTGATCCTTTAAGCTGAGGCCGAGAAAAAGGGGGTCCGAAAATGTGTTTTCTCCATTCATTTTTCCCATAGGGATTTTGAACAGCGACATCGCCCGACCCAGTGGACGGGATTATACCAAATTTGGCAGAAAGAAAGCTCTTGGTCCTGAAAGAGGCCTTTTTGTTACTTGGTATAAATCTGTTCAGTGGTTTTAGAGAAATTATTGAAATTTATATAGATAGGGACATGTAGTCCCCTGCAGCTTGGGGAACGGCACCTCACGAGGCTAAAAATAAAAAGTGAGAGGGATCCGTTTTGGACCCCCTGGGACCATCACCTCCCCTTGTGGAGCCACTGATGGCCCTGGGGACCACCACCCCTCAGGGATGGCTCCTGCTATGTCTAGGAGTGCCCACCCCTGGGACATAGCAGTTTGCTTTTGCTTAGTTGGAGCTGACAGCTCCCCAGAGGTGGAGGTCCCCCGGGCTCAAAAGAGCCTGAGGAGGGAGGCCATGTGTTCCCCTCCTCACTTTTTTAATACACTGAATGCCCCTGGGATCTGGCCCAATCAGGGGCTGATAAAAATAAAGTACAGCACTTTAACTTGTACGTTCGCCATGCACTGTTACCCCACAAATTACAGCACTCATGACATTTTTGATAACATCAATGATAAAATTAATGTAATATTTGCAGTAAAAGTTTTGATTAAAAAAACTGTGGCTGGCGAGGGTGTGAGTTATAGGTACCTTAGGGCACGAGTTATAGCTACTTGAGATAACTCTATAAAAGGTGACTTTCTATGCTTTTGTGTGCTTAAAATGTGAACCTAACTATAACGTCCCTGTAACCTATTGTTTTTTAACTCAATTCCTATGTTTTTTTAAATTCTATTTTGTAACTATATTGTCCCTGTAGCCTTTGTTTTTTTTCAGTGAAAAAGAAATATAACTTTAGGCACAGATTTTGGCTGATGATGTGTAAAAGAACAAATTTAAAAGAATAAGAAAACAGGCTTCACCTTAAGAAAACAAAATGCACTTGCCAAACAGAACTATTGGAAACACAACAATAAAACCCACACTCCAGGCTCTGGTCTAATGTCCTGGAAGATGTTGCAGAGCCATATGTCACTTTCATTTATATTGTGCATCATTGTGTTTCGTATTGTATATATGTGTGCTTCTTTTGCAATATAGGTATAATAGGGCTTGCAAAGGCATTTTTTACATTTCTCATATTAATTACATTTTGTAATATCTTTCATTATCATGGCTGTTAATGCTTGTGCAATGTGATGTATTCTGGTGTATGCAATGCTTCTAGTTATGGACCAAGGATGGTTTTATCATTCTATTTACCTGTAAAATTGTATCAGACAAGCTGTTTAATAGTAAAATAATAATCCATTCAAATGGTACTGTAGTATATGGAAACATGTAATAAGTGATGCCATAGATTCTTGGTCTGTAGAATATGGTTAGGTCATTGTGGAATGTGGAGGGACCTTGGTCAAAAACCTTTCTGTAAATAATAAACTTATTACATTGAACTCAATGTTTCCTGAGTATATCTACTAAAGCACCTTGTTTCACTGGCGACGAAGATGGGATGAGCTCTGGTACACCTGCGGTCAAATAAAGGATTTTATCTGTCATGCCTGTGCCTGCTACTTCGATCAGTTTGCTTCCATTTGTTTATACCTTGGCTTAAGACTTCTGCGTTCATTGTAAAGGCAACTCTGTTTTAAAAAAAACTGCTCTTGAGCTCACAGTATTTTTGTGGGTGAACCAGATCACTGGAAATACTGCCCTCTCTAAGTATGTTTGTTGAGGCATGCTTTAGTGTTGTCGATGCAGTATTTTGATGCTGCTGATGCCATATTTTAATTGAAAAGTGTTTTTTTTTTGTTTGTCACTTTTTTACAGTGGACTCTGCCACACTTGGAGTAAAGACAGTTTTATCTTACAAGCTGTTACTCTTTGTTTTTTTGTAAATCAACATTGCGAGCTTCAGATACACACAGCAAGAGAGGGGTACACTAGGGCTTTACGAAAAAAAAACAGCACACCTTACACACTTGTGTGCTTTTGCATGTGCGCTGCAGTAGCCGCAAGCAAGACGTTTGAGTGTCTTACTATTTTACTGTGAAGGATGAAATCTACCTCTTTCCAGGCATTCACCATGGTTCGAGAAGCTCCCGTCAAGTGACCATGTGAAGCTGTAGCTAAGTGCATACCTAGGGAGAACTCTACAAGGTTGTTCATTGAAAAACTTCCATGAGCGTGTCCAAAAGAGGTGTGGTGAAAACACCTATAATGCACACATTTTCCTTTGTTGGGATTTATTGCACTTTGTTTTTGTGGAGAAAATGAAAAGAGGCCTGTGGAGTTGTCACTGGACAACAGGCATAGGGTGGAATTTATTGTTTTTTATTTTAACAATGTTTTCATTTCACAGGTTACAATATGCAAAATATATAACTGCTCCTCCATTTTGTTAACTATACGAAAGGTCCTTTCCATTAAATAGCCAACATGGAAGAAGGTTTTGGGAGTTATGCCAGTGCTTATGGTACATCATTAAGCTCTGAAAGGAAAACTGCTGTGCTGCTACATTGTTTGGCCTCTGAAGGGCAGGAGGTATTTGAATATGATGATGCATTGAACTGCAAAAAAACTGTATAAGAAAACTGGATAAACATTACCTTTTGGAGAGGTATTTACTAAGTCCATGGTGCCCGCAGTATACAAACACAGAAAAAACAAGGGTGCTATGATCTTAAGAGTTGTTTATATGTAGAATAATCAGTTGCAATACAACGGGCACCTGCGTTATCCACCATCTTCACTTCTTCACCTCTCAACTTCTATTCCGAAAGGAGCAGAGCAGCAGGAAAAGAATTGAAGATATAACTCATCTTCTGCCCTTAAAAGCATAACAATGACATAAATTGGAAAAGTGAAAAAGCTAAATAAATAAAATAAAATGCATTCTGATAAAAAAACAATATCCCACTTCAACAAAACCTACAAAACCTTCCACATAAAAACATTTGAATAACATCTTAAAAACTATCAGTACAATATTTCAAAATAGTCTGACTACAGCATAAAAATGGTGTTTATAAATCTTAATACAATCATTAGAATAATATTTCAAAATAGATTTCCTAGATTATAAAAATTGAAACAGATAAAAAAATGGTTAGGCAGAAAACTCATCCAATAACATAATCTTTGAACTTGGCTGGTATTGTACACTGCCTTCAACAATGCAAACCAGCTCCATTAGCATCACAACCCACCATATCCTCATTTGACTTATTTTCAACATCCTGATGATGTTTAATCTGTTTTGATTTCAAATTATTTTAAACCTCCACAACACGTGCACCACTCCACTGCTGGCCATTTGCTAATTTGAAAGCCCCATCATCCTGGCTGATTTCTTCAAAAGTGTAAGCTATATTATACTTAACTCTTCCTTTCATTACTTTGGACTTGGGTAATTTAACATAAATCAAGTCTCCCTTTTAAAATTCATGTGTTTCACACTCTTAACCTTATGATATCTGCTTTCCTTCTCAGCTGGTTAAACAATGTTATTATGAACATTCCTAATCAGATCAGTCTTGGCAATAGCATCCATGGAACCTTCTTTCCTTCCTCGACTTAGCCAAGCAGTTCACAACAAATAATGGGACACTATTCCCCTCAGAGCTTGGAAAGGATAAAGACCAGTAACACTGTGAGGAGTGCTGCAATAGAACCACAGTAGCATGGATGACATCACATACATCTACTTTCTGAACCGCTACCCCTTTGAAAGATTCAGTAATCATTCTGCTTGCTCTCTCAACTTGACCAGCTCCTTGTGGGTGATAGAGATGGCATTTTATGTGTTTTATCCCAGCTCCATCCAGGAAACCTTACAGTTCCCTTGATGAGCACTGTACTCAGTTGTCTTCCATAAGCTCAAGAGGGAAACCTTCTCTGGAAAAAAACAGTAAGAAATGTGATAACACTCATAGTATCCAGCTCATGCACAACCTTAATCTCCAACCATATGGCTAAATTATCAATCAGAACAAAAGCAAAAAATTGAGTAGCAGGGAGAATGTGAAAAGGGCCTAGAAAATCAAAGTTCACCCTTTCCCAGACCTTATCAGGCATACTCATTTCTCCATCGGTAGAGGGAAAATATTTAGGGGGTCATTACGACCCCGGCGGTAGGCGATAATATGGCGGTAAGTACTGCTAACAGGTTGGCGGTACTTACCGCCATATTATAACATTGGCGGGTTGGCTGAAACCAACCCGCCAATGTACCACTCCGACCGTCATGGTGGTAACAGCAGCCGAGCTGGAGATATCCATCCCCAGCACGGCGGCTGTCACTGTTCCGCCTGCGGGATTATGACTCCGCCTACCACCATGATTTTCGTGGCTTTCTTAACACCACGAAAACCATGGCGGTAGGCACTATCAACGACAGGAAATTCTTTCCCTATCACTGATAGGGATCTTCCCCCTCCCTCCCCCTCCAGTTAGCCCCCCTCTGCCCCCCACCTCTCCACAGCCCCTCCACCCTCCCTAGATTCACCCCCTTCACACACACATACACACACATTCCCATATGCATCCACGCATGCATACATACATTCACACACACATCCGCGCACACTTTCAAACATACACCCAGACATGCATTCACATAACACAACATACACGCACTCACAACTCCATACATGCACACATGCATTCAACATGCAACACACACCCGCATTCATGCACACACAAACATTCACACACACACAACACCCTCCTCCCCTCTCGTATACCTGACTTACCTATGTACAGGGAGTCCTTCCGCAGAAGACGGGACGGGGCGCTACTGCCAGCAGAAGCACCCGCCAGCAGAACACCCCCAGGCAGTATCATGGGTCATAATACGTCTGGCAGCGGTCTACTGGCATGGCGCTGCTGCTGGCAGCAGGGCCACCACACTGCCATCAGGCGGCATGCCCAATGCTGGATTTCCACCATTCTGCTGGTGGAAATCTGGCTGTGGTCATAATACGGCAGATGGCTTGTAGGCATGGCGACAATCTTTTGGCGGCCGTCACCGCAGCGTAGGCAGTTTTTACCGCCAATGTCATAACGAGGGCCTTAGCCTTTTATCATTTTAAGTGTAAATGCAACATTTTCCAATTCAGTTGCTCACATCCCTATCCATGTTAGCTTTTTCTTAACCTTTACTTGTTTTGGTCATCCCCAAATGACCCTTATGACTGATGCAAAATAATGTGTTACTAATGGAGCAAGGTGGAATCAGTTTACTGCCATGAAAGAACAATCCATCCTCAATGCACAATTCCAATTGTATCTTGCTGAAGGACTGCTAATTGAAACAAAGATGTCCTTCTCTAGGTCCCTTTTTTAATATTCAACAACTTTCACCAGTACCTCATCTTTGCTCAAGGTTTCTCTCCAACATGTTTCACTTACACAAGTACTTCCATCCCAACTCACATTAGCAACCAAACAATCAACATCCTGACCTTCCTCCATTTTATTCAATTGCTCACAAAGTTGAGGGAGACAAGATTAACAATCTGCTTTTCTATTTTTTCCTCCCGGAAAGTATTAAACATACAAAATTGTATTCAAGGAGTTCAGCACTGAGCCTGACCAATCTAGCAGTAGCTTCAAATGAACATTATACCCTTTTAATATTGGTATTAAAGGCGTGTGATCTGTTTGCAACAAAAACGTGGTATCCCACACATGTGCTTTAAAACATTCAACAGCCCATGCGCAGGCCAGAATCTCTCTCTCAATAACTTAATACAACCTTTCTTGAGCTCTGAGTGTGCAAGACACAAAAGCAATAACACATTCTGAAACACCACAACCTTGAAATAGTACTACCCCCAACACTATTCCATTGGTATCAACTGTTAGGCGCAAAGGTTTGCCAGGAGTATAGGAACTCAAGAATGGAACATTCAATATGTGTTTTGTTAATTTCACAAAATGCTATGTCTTGTGCCTTCTCCCAAAAAACCTTCACATTTTTCTTCAACAATGAATGAAGAGGTTCTACCTTGGTTACAAAATCTTAAATAAACTTTTCATTAAACTCACACATATTCCACAATGCTAGAGGTTGTTCATGATCATTGGGTACTTGTACTTCCCCAATAGCTTTCAAAAGACTAGGAGAGGAGCAATTTGTTTATCAGACACAACATTACCGAGATGTTACTACCTCACATACACTAAACACTATTTTTTTTTCCTTAGCCTTCAGCCTTTAGATCTACATGTCATAATTCATTTTTTAGGCTTTGTAGATGGCCATCCCAATAGTTGCTGTAGACTTAAATGTCATCTTGGAAAATAAAAACAACAGTAAGCCCTTGAAGTACTTCACTACTAACACAATAAAATTCATCCGCAGAAGAGGCAAGACCAAATAGCATCCTTTGGTATTGGAACTCACCATTGGGAGTAACAAACACTGCAAGATATAATTCACTGTAAGATTCATTTACTAAACCTACTTTCTGATATACAGAGCGCATATCTAGTTTTCAAAACAAATTTGCGCCAGCCGAAGTGACAATCATTTCATCAATCTTAGGTAGAGGATGGCCAGTATGTCTTGTTAAGCAACAACTATAGGAGTTTCCACAGTGAAGATTCAACAGGTTCAATTACTCTATTGGTGCACAGTTGATGTAGTACTTTGCTCAAACTCTCCCTCACACACAAAGGCACACAACTCAATTTATGATTATGATTAAAAGGCAAACAACCATCTGCCATCAGCCATATGACATGTTCAAAATTCATTAGTTTGCCTAGACTCTCCTCAAAAAGCCCTGCATTACTTTCTATAGATTTAAGAAGCTTAGAAGAAACAGGTGTTTCCTTAGTGTCATCTAACCAGAGACATTTTTGGACACACAGTGGTTTGAGAGTCAAACCGAAACAGCCCTGATGGTGCCATCCTAAAATATCTGGACCAGAACTAGAAACATATACCTTTCCAAGGAATTTCCTTTCCTTTAAATTCTACTGTAGTTTCAAAAAAACATCTGAATCAATTTTTGTACCATTTGAACTTTGGAGTGTGATATCAGGTGCATGCAAATCTCATAGCAATTGTCAAAAGTCCGCCTGGAGATAATAGTGATTTTTGATCCTGAATCAGTCAATATAGCTACAATAGCCAACCCCATTCAAAAATGTTCAATGGGATCTTTTGATTTTGGAAAATAATTTTCATGCACTCTTACAGTTATAACCGTGTTATCTAAATTAGTGATTAGATCTTGCATGGAATCCTCCATTACTGCATTAATTTCACTAGACATTCAACTAATTTTACATCCTCTGGTAAAATGCTGAGAAAAAACGCATTTAGCACACTGCCTTCCCAAAGCTGGACATTGTTTAAATAAAGCAAGATGAAATTTATACCCACAACGATTACAAAAAATGCTTTCCCTGGATTACCTTTTCTTCTTCAACAATTTGTTGTGGAACATTTTGTTTCCTCTGACAGTGCACATCGATTCCTCCAAACCTTTTTTGAATACTCTAACAGATTCTCTTCAGCGCCTCGAAACCCTGTCGGGTACATAGCGCGCTTTATAAATTCACTGATTGATTGATTGATTGATTGAGTCTTAATATTGAACGCAATTTCCACAGCTTCTTCCAGGGTTGGATTCTTTCCTGTCAAAAATATTTTTTGTATCTTTTTAATATAACCTCTTGTGACTATTAGACCTGTCAGTCTCAGAATGGTTTCTCCCAAACTTTGTGTCCACTTGCCTGAAAGTCATTTTTCTTGGTCTTAGGACTCTGTGCACTTTACCACTGCTACCCAGTGCTAAGATGCATGTGCTCACTCCCCTACACATGGTTTGATTGGCTTACAACGGATTGGCATATTTAATTTACTTATAAGTGCCTTGTACAGTGGTATACCATAAACCAAGGGCCCGTAAATTTAATGTTACTAGAGGGCCTGCAGCACTTATTGTCTCACCCACTTATGTATCTTCTTAAACATGTCCAAGGTTTGCTATTGGAATCTGAACACAGTTTAAAGTGCCAACTCAACTTGGCAATAAAACCCCCTTGCCAAGACTTAAATTTCCCTTTATTGCATATGTCTCCCCTAAGGTATGCACTAGGTAGCCCTTAGGGCAGGGTGCAATTTCATTAATTAATGCACTTTTAGGTTTTACATGTAGAGGTAGCGAAAAACTCCTGAATGTGTTTTTCACTACTGTGAGGACTACCTGCCCTAAAGGATAACATTGGATTGTCTTATTGCATTTAACAAGTGCTAATTTTTGCTTGGGACCAGATAGCCAGTTCATGTTTGGGATCTATGAAATTGTACTGACAAATCCTTCTTTATGGTAAAGTCAGATTTTTAATTACTATTTTGAAAATGTCACTTTTAAAAAGTTAACATTTTCCTGCCAATAGCCCTTTTGTGCCTGCAGCCTGTGTTGGGTCACATGACTTGGTGTAACTGAAAGTTAATCTTTGAGAATCCCTCCCAGACATTCCCAAAATAGAGGTATTAGGTTGCCTGAATGGGGCATCTGCTGGCAGGATGGGGGAGAGGAGCTGAGCAGAGGCTCACTTGCAACTGAACAGGCTGCGCTCTGCCTTCATGCAAATGATGCCTTCACACAAATAAACATTTTAGAAGCTTCTTCCATCTTCTAGAGAAAGTGCACCAGGTACAAAAATAGGACTCTCAGACCCACTCTTCAGTTCACTTCTAGACCTGAAGAAGGACTTTCAGAGGGCTGCCTGAATCTGTGACCTGCTGTGCACATTGCAAGACTGTTTTGCTGTACCCGGGAGGACTGCTCTGCTGCCTTAAGCCTGCTTTGAACCCTCAGATGTCACCCCTACTGTTGAGCCCTGCATCTTCACCTGAATCCAGGACTACTAGAGTGACTTCAAGGGCTAGTTTGCTAGCCTCCTGTTTAGAGTCACAGGGGCACAAAAGGCTCCCGGCATCTTGCATTTGCACCTGTATCCAACCAGAGTGAGTCTTGGGCCCCAGAGTGGTGCCCCACTAGCCCTGGATGCTTGGAGTTTCCAGATGGCCAAAACCCAAAGCTGTTGACTTAAACATTTTTGGCCAATAAACTATTCTTAGAACTGAGAGGAGACCGGGGCCTACCATCTCACCTATCCACCTGAAGTGCATCATCGGGAAGATTAACATTTATGGCTTTTCCCGCTATATTCTTCTAACTGTGCAGTTGGCCATATATTTCGCCTTTGGCCCTTTCACATGTGACTAGATGTCTACGGTTGACACTTTGATCTTTTAGGAGATAGTTTTTACAAAAAACTTTACAGATTCATAATTCTAGTTCTATTGAAAGGACCTTTGTACTTTTGTTGTCAAATAATTTATTAACATTTACTCTTGGTGTAGACTTTTCTTGTGTCCTCACTTTGTTACTGTGTGTGCAGCATAAATACGATACACCTTGCCTCTAAGTAAAATCTTACTGCTTTATGTGCCAAGCTGACCAGGGTTAAGCACAGGTTACTTTAGTGACTTTTGTGGTTCACCCTGCCAGGGACTGTGACTGTCACTTGCCCATGGCTCAAACTCCAGTCAACCAACAGCCCAATTACTCACTTTGATCAATTGGTCTCTGATGAGTTGATCTGTAATATTTTCAAACTTATACTCAGCTGCTAAAACTCATAATGAGGCTACATACATATCAGATGACTCTGTGTCACTGTGTTTCCTAGAAAAAACATTGTGGGGATCATTCTGACCTCGGCGGTAAAAGTCGCTTACCGCCGGCCAGAAGGCCGCCATAACACCGCCGCGGCCGCGGTAAACCGCCACGGTCATTCTGACCCGCAACTGGCAAACCGCCAAAAACCCGACATCCACAAAAGTCCGCCACACCAAAGGTCAGCGGGAAACTGGCGATGACCAAACCTCCACCGTCACGCCAACAGAAATACACCCATACCATTCCGACCCACAAATCCCCGCAGCGGTCTTTCAACCGCGGTATTCCATTGGCGGTACACACCGCCGTGGTCAAAATACACACACCTTTACAAAACACTACCACATTGGATAATTCAAAATACACACACCTGAGACACATACACACACCACTCCCACACACCCAATTACATATAAAACACACACCCACATCACCCACAAACCCCTACGACCACAATTGCGAGTGAACGACAGAGATTGAGCACAGCATAGAGTACACCATCACACAGAGGCAAATCACAATATCACCCACACAATTTCCACGCACAAAACACCATACACCACCACACTCACCACACTCTACAACACATACACCACCCCTCACCTCATCCACACCACCCCATGGCACCCCAAAGACACCCCAGGTTCTCTGACGCAGAACTCAGGGTCATGGTGGAGGAAATAGTTCGTGTAGAGCCCCAGCTCTCCGGGGCACAGGTGCAGACCACCACCATTGCCAGGAAGATGGAGCTATGGAGCAGAATAGTGGACAGGGTCAACGCAGTGGGACAGCATCCACGCAATCGGGACGACATCAGGAAGCGGTGGAACGACCTACGGGGGAAGGTGCGTTCCATGGTATCAAGGCACAACATTGCGGTGCAGAAGACTGGCGGCGGACCCCCACCTACTCCCCCAGAAATCACAGCATGGGAGGAGGAAGTCTTGCACATCCTGCATCCTGAGGGCCTCGCAGGAGTAGGCGGAGGAATGGACTCTGGTAAGTCAAATCTTCACTACTCCATTCCCCCCACCCCACCTGCATGCCAAATCATACCCCCACCCTCACCCTCACCCCCACCCCCATCACACCAACTCCTTGCAAATGGCTCACCATCACATCCCACCCATCCCAAAACCTAGCCCTGCGTGCGTCCCCAAAGCATGGACACCCATCCCCAAAGCATGCCCACTGCACACACCCATCACCCCCACAAGCCACCGTCACAAAAGCCCCCACAAGGGAATGCCAGCACTGGGGGACACGGCCACTCACCCATTACACGAAATGCCACACACAGAAGCAATAACCATACTCTTATACCCCTGCAGGACCCGAACGCCACCACACCGCCACGGAGGGTCCAGAGATGTCCATCCCACCCCCAGAAGAGGCCCCCACTGATGACAGCAGCTCTGTCTCCCTGGACCCTGATGACCAACCCGGCCCATCGGGGACCTCGGGACAGTCGGTTCCCCACAGACAGCCACAGGCTACACCAGACCTAACCCCCTCTGGGAACACCAGCACAGCTCCCACCCAGCGGGCCCATGCCTCTGTCTCCAGGACACGTCAATCAGCGGTGTGTCCACCACTACAGGGCACCCAGGTTGACCCACCACCCCAACAACAACAGGGACCTGGGGGCAGTGGTAGTGGGCACACCGTCCAGGGGACAGAGGCCCAGGGAAACAGGGCAACTGGGAGGGCTGCTGTGCGACACGGGGGGGACAGGCCCAGGGAACCGACTCTCCAAGAGGCCCTCTCCTCCATCATGGGAGCATACCACCACTCCCAGGAGACGATGGCTACGGTACTGGCCAGGTTCCAGGAGATCCAGGTCACGCAGGAGCAACAGTACATGGGGTTCAGAGAGGAACTGAGTAACATTAGTTCCGCAATGGGGACCATCGTCGTGGCCCTAACCCAGATAGTCACCACATTGCGGGACCATGTGGCACCACAAAGGGCCCCTGTCACTAGCCTGGACCAGGAACAGCCTACCACCTCCGCCGGCGCTAGTGGACAGGAGGCCCCCACACAACGACGGGCCGCCAGAACCCCACCACCTGCAGAAGAAGAACCACCCCGCAAGCGGAACATGAGATCTCACAAGAAGACAGGGTAGGATTGCAAGACCCCCGCCAGCAAACGATACCCCCTGATGTCATCCCACTGTCCCACATTGCCACCCTGTCCAACCTTGAACTGCCCCTGCTCCATCCCTCCACAGGCATATGGACAATGCACCTGTGCGACTGAGAACTGGACTCTGCCATGGACATTACTCCACCATCACCCATCCCTGTTTTACAATCATGTTCCTTAAATTTAGCACTTGAATTAAATCACTTCTTGCACTAAAAAAATCTGGAGTCTGCTTGTATTTTGAACAAATGTATTAGACATAACGGTGCCAAAATGTGCAGTTACATTGTGATGACAACATACCACTGTCACACAGCTGTAGTCCATGGGCAAACAAAGCAGAGGTCACGCAGTGGGGCCCACAGCTCTGAAAACGGAAGGGAAAGCCACAACTCAGTTAACAGGAACTGGGGGGGAACTCAGACAGTAGAGAGGCAGGAGATTTTAAGTAAATGTAAAATGGCGTGGTTGATTCGTACCTGTGTGCTACTGAAAATACTGTTGTATCACTGTGTCCCTGTTGTCTGTGTCGTCCCCGTCGTCCTCCTCCTCTTCACTCTCCACAGGCTCCACAGCTGCTACAACACCACCATCTGGACCATCCTCCTGCAGGAAAGGCACCTGGCGTCGCAAAGCCAGGTTGTGAAGCATACAGCAGGCCACGATGATATGGCACACCTTCTTTGGTGAGTACATTAGGGATCCCCCTGTCATATGCAGGCACCTAAACCTGGCCTTCAGGAGGCCGAAGGTTCTTTCTATAATCCTCCTAGTTCGCCCATGGGCCTCATTGTAGCGTTCCTCTGCCCTTGTCCTGGGATTCGTCACTGGGGTCAGTAGCCACGACAGGTTGGGGTAACCAGAGTCACCTATTAGCCACACACGGTGTCTCTGTAGCTTTTCCATCACATAAGGGATGCTGCTATTTCGCATGATGTACGCGTCATGCACTGACCCAGGGAACTTGGCATTTACATGGGAGATGTACTGGTCAGCCAAACAGACCACCTGTACATTCATAGAATGATAACTTTTTCTGTTCCTGGACACCTGCTCACTTCCACTGGGGGGAACCAAGGCCACATGGCACCAATGATGTTGGGGATATGTCCAAGGGCATAAAAATCACCCTTCACTGTAGGCAATCGTTCACCTCAGGGAAAACAATGTAGCTCCGCATGTATTTCATCAGGGCAGACAACACTATGGACAAAACCTTAGAAAACATAGGCTGAGACATCCCTGATGATATGGCCACTGTTGTTTGGAATGATCCACTTGCCAAAAAATGGAGTACTGACAGAACCTGCACCAGAGGGGGAATCCTTGTGGGTTGGCGAATGGGGGACATCAGGTCTGGCTCCAGCTGGGCACACAGTTCCTGTATAGTGGCTCGGTCAAGTCTGTGTGTAAGTATGACATGTCTTTCTTCCATTGTCGACAGGTCCACCAGCGGTCTGTACACGGGAGGATTCCTCCATCTCCTCGCAAGTCCCAGCGGACGGTGCCTAGGAAGGACATCATGGAGCACAGAGTCAAGCAACCCACAGGTACGTAACCACAGCTTGCACATTACACGATTCGCTATGCATTGAATGGCTTGTATGAGTGGGAATGCAAGGCCTAGGCCTGTGTGACGCCGTAGAAATTCAGCCATGTGGTCCCTTGAAATGGCGGCTGCCTGACCTGTGAAGTGTGACAATGGGATGTGAGGTCAATGCGCTGGCGTGGCACACCGTGGCGGTAGGCGGTCGAAGACCGCGGCGCAAAGCAGCATTGGTTAACATTGAACCCTATGGGTCTCAGCAGCCAATGACGATGTGCGCCGGCGGTCGCGGTACGCACCGCAGGCGTGATGCCATTTTCTACTTGCTTAATCACTCGAGACCTGATCATCCACAGGAAAGGACCTATACTGCAAGTGCTGCTGTGAACTCGGTCTGGAAGAGACAATGGCTGCTGCGACTGGGGAAAGGGCCCCTGCCTTCACATCTGAGGAATTGGATAAACTTGTTGATGGGGTCCTCCCCCAGTATGCGCTACTCTACGGTCCTCCAGACCAACAGGTAAGTACACTGGGAGCACGTAGTATGGGCTATGCCTGTGTTGAGTGGGGTGGATGTAAGATGGTGGGGAGGGGAGCGAATGAGGAGTGCAACGCACAACAGATGAGAGCATGTGCCACATGGCAAGGTTGGGGAGGGGGGGCCGCGCACATTGACCATGCAGAAAAGTGATGAGATTTATTTTTCCACCCTGTAAATGTCACATAGGTCAGTGCCCATCAGAAGATCGACATTTGGCGTGCCATCGCCAAGGACGTCCGGGCCCTGGGGGTCCACAACAGACGGGGCACCCACTGCTGCAAGAGATGGGAGGACATCCGCCGCGGGAGCAGAAAGACCTCTGAGGCTTTGCTGGGGATGGCCTCCCAACGTAGGAGGGGTGCCAGTCGTCAATTGACCCCCCTGATGTCCCGGATCCTGGCGGTGGTCTACCCCGATTTGGATGGGCGCGTGAGGACATCACAGCAGACACAAGGGGGTGAGTATCAGCACATTCCGCTATATTAGCGCACAGTGGAGGCGTCTGGGTGGGGGAGGAGGGCTGTGGCTATCTCTAGGCCAGGGCGGTTTCTGTAGGCTAGGCCCCTCCGTTAGACATGGCCCTGTGCCCCCGCCCCCCACCTCTGTAGGGTGCTAAGTACAGCTATCCATGGCCCGGGCTCACCTATGTGTGCATTTGTCGTCCATAGACTTGTAGGCCAAGTCACTAGAATTGAGTAGCGCACCCCGAGTGCGCGGCGTAGTGCAGGGGGCTTCTGTGTCTGTCCTCTCCACCAACGGTGCCGCCAATGCATGCACTCAACATGTCTTTCTTTCTTCTCCCCCCCCCTTTTTTTTGGTTTTCCTGTTCATGTGTGCATTAGCATCATCAGGCGGAGGAGAAGTGGCATCGGCGCACGAGGGAGCTGCATCTCACATGGCCCCGGAGGGCCCTGCAACAGACTCAGAGTTAACCAGTGAGATGGAGGGCGAGGGGGGCTCCACAACGGGGACCCGTGGAGACATCAGCGACACTGACACGTCCTCGGAAGGGAGCTCCCTTGTGGTGGCGGCAACATCCGTGCCCACCGCAACAACAGGTACAGCCGCCACCCAGCGCACCAGCTCCGCCCTCCCAGCAGCCCCTCAGCTTTCGACCCATGCCCGCTCGGCCAGGAAGCCGGCCATCTCCTTCGCCCCTGGCACCTCAGGTCCTGCCCCAGTTACCCCTGCTGCCCTCAGTGCGGAGATCATTGACCTCCTCCAGACGCTCATTGTTGGGCAGTCTACCCTTTTGAATGCCATCCAGGGGGTGGAAAGGGAGGTGCATCGGAGCAATGCATACCTGGAGGGCATTCATTCGGGTCTGGCTGCCCATCAGCGATCATTCAACGCTCTGGCCTCAGCACTGACGGCAGCAATTGTCCCTGTGTCTAGCCTCCCCCTCCAACTTCCTCAACCCAGTCCCACTCCCCTGTTCCTCTGCCTATCCCAGACACACCTACAGACCAGCCTGCACACACCTCAACACCCAAGGGAAGCTCATCCAGACATAAGCACCACAGATCACACAAGCATTCACCCAAGCAACATCCACATGCAGACACACCAACACCCACTGCCTCCACTGTGTCCCCCTCCTCCTCGTCTCCCTCCTCCCTCCCTGTGACGTCTCCACTCACACCTGCATGCACACCACCATCAGCCAGTACGTCCATCACCACCACACCCACCAGAACAGTCCGCACACGTGCAGTCACCACCCCCACTACCATTTACACGTCCCCTGTGTCCTCTCCCAGTGTGTCTGTCACCCCCTTTTCCAAACCACACAAACGCAGGCAGCCACCCACCCAACAGCCATCCACCTCACGACAGCCTCCGTCACAAGCACCTGCACCCAAAGACAGCACACTTGACTCTCCTACAACCACATCCTCTTCCTCCACTCCCATACCCACTACAACTACCCGTCCCTGTCTTTCTAAATTGATTTTCCTTTCCAACCTTGACCTCTTTCCAACAACTGACCCACCCCCTCCATCTCGTAAGACTCCAACCAGCACCTCAGCCACCAAAAGGCCTGCACCTACTAGGACCATCGTTCAGGGCTATTGGAGTCCACCAGCTCCTAGGGCAGGAACATCGGCCAGCAGCAAGGGGACAGCCAGCCCACCCCCTGGGAAGAGAAGCAAAAAAGGCAAGGGCCGGCGCTACAGGCCTGAGACGGCTTCCCCCAAGGACACCAGCCTTGCACCGTCACCTGACCCATCCACCAAGGGAGGCAAGGGCCCCAGAGATTTGTCCAAGGAGGGCAAGGGCCCCAGAGATTCATCCAAGGGAGGCAAGGGCCCTAGAGATTCTTCCAAGGGAGGCAAGGGCCCCAGAGATTCTTCCAAGGAGGGCAAGGGCAGCAGGGCGAAGAAGTCCGGCAGCAGGCGAGCTGCCCAGGAGGGCCCCACCAGCCCCATTTGGGGTGTGACGGAGGACTCCCCCGGCCCAGGAGTCCAGCACAGGAGGGCCCCGCAAGCGATAGGTCGGAGGGCGACTGAGCGGGAATGATTACCCAGATCTGGTTCCCTAGGAACACAAGACAAGCACCGCTGAACAGGGCCCCGCCAAGAGAAGAACCGCTGAACAGGGCCCCGCCTTGAGAAGCACCGCTGAACAGGGCCCTGCCGTGAGAAGCACCGCTGAACAGGGCCCGCCAAGAAAAGCACCGCTGAACAGGGCCCCGCCGTGAGAAGCACTGCTGAACAGGGCCCCGCCGTGAGAAGCACCGCTGAACAGGGCCCCGCCGTGAGAAGCACCGCTGAACAGGGCCCCGCCAAGAGAAGCACCGCTGAACAGGGCCCGCCATGAAAAGCACCGCTGAACAGGGCCCGCCGTCTCTGCACCGCTCCGCTGGGCCCTTCCTGTCAAACACTGCTCCGCTGGGCCCTTCCTGTCAAGCACCGCTCCGCTGGGCCCCGCCGTCTCTGCACCGCTCCGCTGGGTCCCTTCCTGTCAAGCACCGCTCCGCTGGGCCCTTCATCTCAAGCACCGCTCCGCTGGGCCTCTCTGCACCGCTCCGCTGGGCCCTTCCTGTCAAGCACCGCTCCGCTGGGCCCTTCATCTCAAGCACCGCTCTGCTGGGCCCCGCCGTCTCTGCACCGCTCCGCTGGGCCCTTCCTGTCAAGCACCGCTCTGCTGGGCCCTTCCTGTCAAGCACCGCTCCGCTGGGCCCCGCCGTCTCTGCACCGCTCTGCTGGGCCCTTCCTGTCAATCACCGCTCCGCTGGGCCCCGCCGTCTCTGCACCGCTCCGCTGGGCCCTTCCAGTCAAGCACCGCTCCGCTGGGCCCTTCATCTCAAGCACCGCTCCGCTGGGCCCCGCCGTCTCTGCACCGCTCCGCTGGGCCCTTCCTGTCAAGCACCGCTCCGCTGGGCCCTTCATCTCAAGCACCGCTCCGCTGGGCCCCGCCGTCTCTGCAACGCTCCGCTGGGCCCTTCCTGTCAAGCACCGCTCCGCTGGGCCCTTCATCTCAAGCACCGCTCCGCTGGGCCCCGCCGTCTCTGCACCGCTCCGCTGGGCCCTTCCTGTCAAGCACCGCTCCGCTGGGCCCTTCCTGTCAAGCACCGCTCCGCTTGGCCCTTCATCTCAAGCACCGCTCCGCTGGGCCCCGCCGTCTCTGCACCGCTCCGCTGGGCCCTTCCTGTCAAGCACCGCTCCGCTGGGCCCTTCCTGTCAAGCACCGCTCCGCTGGGCACTTCATCTCAAGCACCGCTCCGCTGGGCCCTTCCTGTCAAGCACTGCTCCGCTGGGCCCTTCATCTCAAGCACCGCTGGCCCATTGGCAGGGCCGGATCTGTGTCGGGCAGGGCTTCACGAAGCACTCTGGGCACCATGCCTCCTCCATAACCAGTGGAGTCTGTAATCCACCAGATGGACTGTGGCTTTGCACTCCCCAGGATGGTACAGTGGGCAATCCACCCACTGTAGAGACTTGAGAGACTGTGGCTTTGCACTCCCCAGGATGGTACAGTGGGCAATCCACCCACTGTAGAGACTTGAGAGACTGTGGCTTTGCACTCCCCAGGATGGTACAGTGGGCATGGAGGCCCCTCGTGGATCTGGCGTCGTGGACTCATGTGGCTGAGGTGCCCCCCCTTCCCTTCCCCCTGAGGGGCCAGTGGTTTTATTATCTGATGCCCCAGCAGTGTTCTCTCCAATGGAATCGGGTCTCGTGTGTGGGCTTTGCCCATGTGTTTATGCACATTGGCCCACGAACAATGGCATGTAGCCAATATGTGCTGGACTTTTGGACTATGTATACATTGTTCATGTTGTGACTTATTTGTTTTAAAAATCTCATATTTCACTTAAGTTCAAATATGCTTTAATATACTTCTATTTTAATGATCATTTTATTTTGCCTTTGAATTATTCCAGGGGGGTTTGGGGGGTGTAACTCTGACTTGTTGCTCTGCATTGGTGTGTGGGGATTTGGGGGGGGGGGTGTCGCATATGTGTGTGCCCGTAATCTTTTCTCCTCCCCCCCTCCCCTGTGTCGTAGGTGCAGTACTCACCGTTGTCTCCTGTGGCGGCGTTCGTGCTCCTGGTAGAGGAGCAGGTAGACAATCGCTGGTAGGATGTTTAATTCGAGTTCCATGCTGTCCAGATTCCTCATGGAGTGTATAGAGGTGAGCGTTTTCCTGTTCGTGGTCTGTTTCCGCCGTGTTTTTATAGGCGGGGCTCCCCCCCCGGAAAAGGTGGCGGATTGGTGGGTCGTGATAGGGTGGGCGGTACATTGTCTGCCGCCTGTCTGTTGGCGGTGACCGCCGCGCTGTTTGTTTGCCCCGCCGTGGCGGTCGGAGTGTTAAAGTGGCGGGCTGTGTAGGCGGTTCCCGCCAGGGTCAGAATTCCATTTTTTTTACCGCCTGCCTGTTGGCGGGTTGGCCGCCGCTTTAACACCAACCGCCGAGGTCAGAATGACCCCCTGTGTCTCCTAACAACTAAATTATGTGTTTTGAAGAAATGTGTTTCTAAACTTTTAACTGCATTTTAGTATTCATCAATATCTTTATCGTCGTCAGGTGTAAATGTAGGAAGATGTGCAAAAATCTTGTCTTTACATTCCTAACAAACCTTCCAATAACCATTTTTTCCTGTCAGGTTTTAATTTAAAACCATCAAGGTCTCCAAGAAAAACATTGAAAGCCCTAAACCACTCTGTCCACATAATGGGTGGATCTCTGGGTGATGATTGTAGAAAAGGTGGTGGAGGATTGATGAATTGCATGACGGCAACCAAAAAGAAGCACAGAGAGACAAGAAAAAAATGGTCTTAGCTGTAGAAGAAATAAACTGTAGGTTTTAAATGCATGATGATGTATCCAACTGTAGTAAATAAAAGCAAAGAGAAAAAAACTTTCTGGTAAGCTGGATGTACCAAGACACTGGTATTTTCTTTGAAGAATAAATTGTATAAATGTATTTGCCCAACCCAAAATAGACACTAAAAGACTAGCAAATCCAATTTAGGATGGTGGCCAAAGTCATTGGACAGTTTTCTGCAAGAAATTGCGGTACTACTGTGTTTAAGACGGTTTAAGGATGGCCACCAACCCATTTGGTTTGATTTCCTCAAGTGATTGCTGTGTCTTTTAAAATCCTCAAAGAAACTATTTCAAATGCCACATTCCCGATGGCCACCAAACTGCCTGTGTGCTTTTCTATATCAATAACAAGGTTCATACATACGTGTGACATCGGTAATAAGGGCAAAAAACTAAGGGGGTCATTCTGACCCTAGCGGTCGGTGTTAAAGCGGCGGCCAACCCGCCAACAGGCAGGCGGTAAAAAAAATGGAATTCTGACCCTGGCGGGAACCGCCAACCCAGCCCGCCACTTTAATACTCCGACCGCCACGGCGGGGCAAACAAACAGCGCGGCGGTCACCGCCAACAGACAGGCGGCAGACAATGTACCGCCCACCCTATCACGACCCACCAATCTGCCACCTTTTCCGGGGCGGGAGCCCCGCCGACAAAAACACGGCGGAAACAGACCACGAACGGGAAAACGCTCACCTTTATACACTCCACGAGCAATCTTGGCAGCATGGAACCCAAATTAAACATCCTACCAGCGATTGTCTACCTGCTCCTCTACCAGGAGCACGAACGCCGCCGCAGGAGACAACGGTGAGTACTGCACCTACGACACAGGGGAGGGTGGAGGAGAAAAGGTAACGGGCACACACATACGCGACACACCCACCCCCCCCCCCCAAATCCCCACACACCAAAGCAGAGCAACAAGTCAGATTTACACCCCCCAAAACCCCTGGAATAATTCAAAGACAAAATAAAATGATCATTAAAATAGAAGTATATTAAAGCATATTTGAACTGAAGTAAAATATGAGGATCTCAAGCTCGCACTTAACACTTGCAAAGAAGCCTGTCGGGTAGCCAAATCGGACTATTTTACACGTAAAATTAGCGAAGCAGCCAACTCTTCTAGAGAGCTATTTAGAACCGTTAATGTTCTCACCACTCCCTCAGGCACTCCCAAAGTAGAAAATTCTCAAGACTTCTGTAATAAAGTAGCCAAATTTTTTGAATGTAAAGTTCTTGACATTTATTCCAGCTTTAGGTTGGATAAGAAACCAGCTAACCCGTCCCCCCGGTCAACTATTCATCCTCACCCGGGGGTGACAACTAACGGGGTGCCAGACAAGCCACTCTTACTCTCAAAGTTTAAGATGCCCTCTCATGAGGTTTTGTGTAAACTGCTCTTGGAAGGTAAATCTGGCTCCCCTATGGATCCCTGCCCCCCTGCTATCCTCCAATTAGTTCCAGAGCTAGTGGTTTCTATGCTGGCCCCTATTTTTCAGGAAGTGCTTGCAACGGGCCTATACCCCAGGGTATGGAAAGAAACCACTATTATCCCGTTAAAAAAGAAGGCAGCTGGCAAACCCGATGACTTGACGAACTTACGCCCAATAGCCCTTCTCCCCTATGCGGCCAAAATCTTAGAAAAACATCTTAATAAAGAATTGGTTGATTTCCTGTCTGCCTCTAAGGGCTTGGACAGCTCGCAACATAGTTTTCGGAAATCCCACAGCACTGAATCAGCTCTCATTGCATCATCTGACACCATACGCAGACTGGTGGATAAGGGGCAGGGGGTCTTTCTGGTGTTATTGGACCTGTCGGCAGCTTTTGACACCATTGCTCCCCATATCCTGCTAGACCGTTTATATCAGGCAGGTATTAGAGACCAGGCTCTTAAACTGATCGAATCTTTTCTATCTGACAGGTGGGCCACAGTTAGTAGTGGCGACTTTAGATCCCCTGCCTACCTCCTGCCGTGTGGGGTCCCTCAGGGCTCCTCCTTAAGCCCGACGCTATTCAACGTGTACGTAGCACCGCTGGCAGAGCTGGTTCGCTCTTTTGGCTTTATTCCTACTTCGTATGCAGATGATACTCAAATCATCATCCCTATTGATAAAGACCTTGAAGAAGTGGCCATCCGCTTCAACGCCTGTATGACAGCAGTGAATCATTGGATGAAGACCAACTGGTTGAAACTCAACTGTGAAAAAACTGAGATTTTGTGCTTTGGAATTGGAAGGGTACATTGGTCTTCTAGCTGGTGGCCTGAAGAATGTGGGACGCTTCCTGTTCCACGGTCTACCTCAAAAAATTTAGGAGTAGTATTTGATGAGCAACTGTCTTTTAAACCTCAGGTCAATCTGATAATTAAGACCTGTCTGTGGACTATGAAGAAATTTAAAAAAATATTTCCTTTTATTCCACAAGCCTGCAGAACTACTGTCATTTTGGCTTTAGTCATTTCCAGATTGGATTATGGAAATGCGCTTTTACTCAATCTGGATAAAGAAGCTTTGCACAAACTACAGTTGATGCAGAACACTGCTGCCAGGCTTTTATTAAAATTGCCTCGCGGGGCCTCTGTTAAGAGGTGCCTTAAAGATCTACACTGGCTTCCGGTAATCCAGCGGCTCTCTTTTAAGGCTCTCTGCATCACCCACAAGGCTGTCCATGGGATTGGGCCTAAGGCATTAACCACCAAGCTGCAATGGCACAGGCCGAATCGGCTGTTGCGCTCGGCCTGTGCCTATCAAATTCAAACAACCCGCACTAAGAAAGTAAAGTGGGGAGACAGAGCATTTACCATTGCGGCTGCTAAAATCTGGAACTCTCTACCATTGGACATTAGGCAAGAACATAACTATTTAATATTTAGGAAATTGGTCAAGACCTGGCTGTTTCCTCTATAGTTTGGGAGTTTTCCGGTTAAGTTACCCCGCCTCACCCAGTTAGCGCTTCGATGCCCTTAGGCCGGAATGCGCTTTATAAATACTCAATACATACATACATT
Source organism: Pleurodeles waltl (assembly GCF_031143425.1). Taxonomy (NCBI): domain Eukaryota; kingdom Metazoa; phylum Chordata; class Amphibia; order Caudata; family Salamandridae; genus Pleurodeles; species Pleurodeles waltl. Next base: position 193,700,030 of record NC_090447.1, read on the forward strand.
TAAAATAAATAAATCACAACATGAACAATGTATACATAGTCCAAAAGTCTGGCACATATTGGGTACATGCCATTGTTCGTGGGCCAATGTGCATTAACACATGGGCAAAGCCCACACACGAGACCCGATTCCATTGGAGAGAACACTGCTGGGGCATCAGATAATAAAACCACAGGCACCTCAGGGGGAAGGGAAGAGGGGGCACCTCAGCCACATGAGTCCACAACGCCAGATCCACAAGGGGCCTCCATGCCCACTGTACCATCCTGGGGAGTGCAAAGCCACAGTCTCTCAAGTCTCTACAGTGGGTGGGTTGCCCACTGTACCATCCTGGGGAGTGCAAATCCACAGTCTCTCAAGTCTCTACAGTGGGTGGGTTGCCCACTGTACCATTCTGGGGAGTGCAAAGCCACAGTCCATCTGGTGGATTACAGACTCCATTGGTTATGGAGGAGGGATGGTGCCCAGAGTGCTTCGTGAAGCCCTGCCCGACACAGATCCGGCCCTGCCAATGGGCCAGCGGTGCTTGAGATGAAGGGCCCAGCGGAGCGGTGCTTGACAGGAAGGGCCCAGCGGAGCGGTGCTTGAGATGAAGGGCCCAGCGGAACGGTGCTTGAGAGGAAGGGCCCAGCGGAGCGGTGCTTGAGATGAAGGGCCCAGCGGAGCGGTGCTTGACAGGAAGGGCCCAGCGGAGTGGTGCTTGACAGGAAGGGCCCAGCGGAGCGGTGCTTGAGATGAAGGGCCCAGCGGAGCGGTGCTTGACAGGAAGGGCCCAGCGGAGCGGTGCTTGAGATGAAGGGCCAGCGGTGCTTGACAGGAAGGGCCCAGCGGAGCGGTGCTTGACAGGAAGGGCCCAGCAGAGTGGTGCAGAGACGGCGGGGCCCTGTTCAGCGGTGCTTCTCACGGCGGGGCCCTGTTCAGCGATGCTTCTCACGGCGGGGCCCTGTTCAGCGGTGCTTCTCACGGCGGGGCCCTGTTCAGCGGTGCTTCTCACGGCGGGGCCCTGTTCAGCAGTGCTTCTCACGGCAGGGCCCTGTTCAGCGGTGCTTGTCTTGTGTTCCTAGGGAACCAGATCTGGGCAATCATTCCCGCTCAGTCGCCATCCAACCTATCGCTTGCGGGGCCCTCCTGGCAGGACTCCTGGGCCCCTGGGTGTCCTCCGTCACACCCCAAATGGGGCTGGTGGGGCCCTCCTGGGCAGCTCGCCTGCTGCCGGACTTGTCCGCCCTGCTGCCCTTGCCCCCCTTGGCGAAATCTCTGGGGCCCTTGCCTCCCTTTGTGGATGGGCCAGGTGACGGTGCAAGGGTGGTGTCCTTGGGGGCAGCCGTCTCAGGCCTGTCGCGCCGGCCCTTCACTTTTTTGGTTCTTTTCCCAGGGGGTGGGCTGGCTGTCCCCTTGCTGCTGGCCGATGTTCCTGCCCTAGGAGCTGGTGGACTCCAATAGCCCTGAACGATGGTCCTAGTAGGTGCAGGGCTTGTGGTGGCTGAGGTGCTGTTTGGACACTTACGAGATGGAGGGGGTGGGTCAGGTGATGCAAAGAGGTTAATTTTGGAGAGGAACAACTTTTTAGGAGCAATGGGAAGGGTAGGTGCAGTGTGTATGGGGTGGAGGGAGAGGATGTGGTTGTAGGAGAGTCAAGTGTGCTGTCTTTGGGTGCAGGTGCTTGTGACGGAGGCTGTCGTGAGGTGGATGGCTGTTGGGTGGGTGACTGCCTGCGTTTGTGTGGTTTGGAAGAGAGGGTGACAGACACAGTGGGAGAGGACACAGGGGACGTGTAAATGGCAGTGGGGGTGGTGACTGCACGTGTGCGGACTGTTCTTGTGGGTGTGGTGGTGATGGACGTACTGGCTGATGGTGGTGTGCATGCAGGTGTGAGTGGAGACGTCACAGGGAGGGAGGAGGGAGACGAGGAGGAGGGGGACACAGAGGAGGCAGTGGCTGTTGGCATGTCTGCACTTGGATGTTGCTTGGATGAATGCTTGTGTGATCTGTGGTGCTTATGTCTGGATGAGCTGCCCTTGGGTGTTGAGGTGTGTGCAGGCTGGTCTGTAGGTGTGTCTGGGATAGGCAGAGGAACAGGGGAGTGGGACTGGATTGAGGAAGTTGGAGGGGGGAGGCTAGACACAGGGACAATTGCTGCCATCAGTGCTGAGGCCAGACCGTTGAACGATCGCTGATTGGCAGCCTGACCCGAATGAATGCCCTCCAGGTATGCATTGCTCCGATGCACCTCCCTTTCTACCCCTTGGATGGCATTCAAAAGGGTAGACTGCCCAACAATGAGCATCTGGAGGAGGTCAATGATCTCCGCACTGAGGGCAGCAGGGGTAACTGGGGCAGGACCTGAGGTGCCAGGGGCGAAGGAGATGGCCGGCTTCCTGGCCGAGCGGGCACGGGGCGAACGCTGAGGGGCTGCTGGGAGGGCGGGGCTGGTGCGCTGGGTGGCGGCTGTACCTGTTGTTGCGGTGGGCACGGGTGGTGCCGCCACCACAAGGGAGCTCCCTTCCGAGGATGTGTCGGTGTCGCTGACGTCTCCACGGGCCCCCGTTGTGGAGCCCCCCTCGCCCTCCGTCTCACTGGTGTACTCTGAGTCGGTTGCATGGCCCTCCGGGGCCATGTGAGATGCAGCTCCCTCGTGCGCCGATGCCACTTCTCCTCCGCCTGATGATGCTAATGCACACTAGAACAGGAAACCAAAAAAAGGGGGGGGAGAAGAAAGAAAGACATGTTGAGTGCATGCATTGGCGGCACCGTTGGCAGAGACGACAGACACAGAAGCCCCCTGCCCTACACCGCGCACTCGGGGTACACTACTGAATTATTGTGACTTGGCCTACAAGTCAATGGAAGACAAATGCACACATAGGTGAGGCCCAACCATGGATATCTGTACTTAGCACCCTACAGAGGTGGGGGGTGGGGGCACAGGGCCATGTCTAATGGAGGGGCCTAGCCTACAGAAACCACCCTGGCCTAGAGATAGCCACAGCCCTCCTCCCCCACCCAGACACCTCCACTGTGCGCTAATATAGCAGAATGTGCTGATACTCACCCCCTTGTGTCTGCTGTGATGTCCTCACGCGCCCATCCTCTTGCGGCAGTGGGTGCCCCGTCTGTTGTGGACCCCCAGGGCCAGGACGTCCTTGGTGGTGGCACGCCAAATGTCGATCTTCTGATGGGCGCTGACCTATGTGACATGGACAGGATGGAACAAGAAATATCATCACTTTCCTGCATGGTCGATGTGAGTGGCCCCCCCTCCCCAACCTTGCCATGTGGCACATGCTCTCATCTGTCGTGCGTTGCACTCCCCATTCGCATCCCTCCCCACCATCTTACACCCACCCCACTCAACACAGGCATAGCCCATACTACGTGCTCCCTGTGTACTTACCTGTTGGTCTGGAGGACCGTAGAGTAGCGCATACTGGGGGAGGACCCCATCCACAAGTTTCTCCAATTCCTCAGATGTGAAGGCAGGGGCCCATTCCCCAGTCGCAGCAGCCATTGTATCTCCCAGACCGAGGTCACAGCAGCACTTGCAGTATAGGTCCTCTCCTGTGGATGATCAGGTCTCGAGTGATTAAGCAGTTAGAAAATGGCGATCACGCCCGCGGCGGTGCGTACCGCGGCGGTGCGTACCGCGACCGCCGGCGCACATCGTCATTGGCTCCTGAGACCCATAGGGTTCAATGTTAACCAATGCTGCTTTGCAAGCGGTCTTCGACCGCCTACCGCCACGGTGTGCCACGCCAGCGCATTGACCTCACATCCCATTGTCACACTTCACTGGTCAGGCAGCCGCCATTTCAAGGGCCCACATGGCTTAATTTCTACTGCGTCACACAGGCCTAGGCCTTGCATTGCCACTCATACAAGCCATTCAATGCATAGCGAATCGTGTAATGTGCAAGCTGTGGTTACGTACCTGTGGGTTGCTTGACTCTGTGCTCCATGTTGTCCTTCCTAGGCACCGTCCGCTGGGACTTGCAAGGAGATGGAGGAATCCTCCTGTGTACAGACCGCTGGTGGACCTGTCGACAATGGAAGAACGACATGTCATACTGACATACAGACTTGACCGAGCCACTATACAGGAACTGTGTGCCCAGCTGGAGCCAGACCTGATGTCCCCCATTCGCCAACCCACAGGGATTCCCCCTCTGGTGCAGGTTCTGTCAGTACTCCATTTTTTGGCAAGTGGATCATTCCAAACAACAGTGGCCATATCATCAGGGATGTTTCAGCCTATGTTTTCTAAGGTTTTGTCCAGAGTGTTGTCTGCCCTGATGAAATACATGCGGAGCTACATTGTTTTCCCTGAGGTGGACGATTTGCCTACAGTGAAGGGTGATTTCTATGCCCTTGGACATATCCCCAGCATCATTGGTGCCATGTGGCCTTGGTTCCCCCCAGTGGAAGTGAGCAGGTGTACAGGAACAGAAAAAGTTATCATTCTATTAATGTACAGGTGGTCTGTTTGGCTGACCAGTACATCTCCCATGTAAATGCCAAGTTCCCTGGGTCAGTGCATGACGCGTACATCATGCGAAATAGCAGCATCCCTTATGTGATGGAACAGCTACAGAGACACCGTGTGTGGCTAATAGGTGACTCTGGTTACCCCAACCTGTCGTGGCTACTGACCCCAGTGACGAATCCCAGGACAAGGGCAGAGGAACGCTACAATGAGGCCCATGGGCGAACTAGGAGGATTATAGAAAGAACCTTCGGCCTCCTGAAGGCCAGGTTTAGGTGCCTGCATATGACAGGGGGATCCCTAATGTACTCACCAAAGAAGGTGTGCCATATCATCGTGGCCTGCTGTATGCTTCACAACCTGGCTTTGCGACGCCAGGTGCCTTTCCTGCAGGAGGATGGTCCAGATGGTGGTGTTGTAGCAGCTGTGGAGCCTGTGGAGAGTGAAGAGGAGGAGGACGACGGGGACGACACAGACAACAGGGACAAAGTGATACAACAGTATTTTCAGTAGCACACAGGTACGAATCAACCACGCCATTTTACATTTACTTAAAATCTCCTGCCTCTCTACTGTCTGAGTTCCCCCCCAGTTCCTGTTAACTGAGTTGTGGCTTTCCCTTCCGTTTTCAGAGCTGTGGGCCCCACTGCGTGACCTCTGCTTTGTTTGCCCATGGACTACAGCTGTGTGACAGTGGTATGTTGTCATCACAATGTAACTGCACATTTTGGCACCGTTATGTCTAATACATTTGTTCAAAATACAAGCAGACTCCAGATTTTTTTAGTGCAAGAAGTGATTTATTTCAAGTGCTAAATTTAAGGAACATGATTGTAAAACGGGGATGGGTGATGGTGGAGTAATGTCCATGGCAGAGTCCAGTTCTCAGTCGCACAGGTGCATTGTCCATATGCCTGTGGAAGGATGGAGCAGGGGCAGTTCAAGGTTGGACAGGGTGGCAATGTGGGACAGTGGGATGACATCAGGGGGTATCGTTTGCTGGCGGGGGTCTTGCAATCCTACTCTGTCTTCTTGTGAGATCTCATGTTCCGCTTGCGGGGTGGTTCTTCTTCTGCAGGAGGTGGGGTACTGGCGGCCCGTCGTTGTGTGGGGGCCTCCGGTCCACTAGCGCCGGCGGAGGTGGTAGGCTGTTCCTGGTCCATGCTAGTGACAGGGGCCCTTTGTGGTGCCAAATGGTCCCGCAATGTGGTGACTATCTGGGTTAGGGCCACGACGATGGTCCCCATTGCAGAAATAATGTTCCTCAGTTACTCTCTGAACCCCATGTACTGTTGCTCCTGCGTGACCTGGATCTCCTGGAACCTGGCCAGTACCGTAGCCATCGTCTCCTGGGAGTGGTGGTATGCTCCCATGATGGAGGAGAGGGCCTCTTGGAGAGTCGGTTCCCTGGGCCTGTCCCCCCCGTGTCGCACAGCAGCCCTCCCAGTTGCCCTGTTTCCCTGGGCCTCTGTCCCCTGGACGGTGTGCCCACTACCACTGCCCCCAGGTCCCTGTTGTTGTTGGGGTGGTGGTTCAACCTGGGTGCCCTGTAGTGGTGGACACACCGCTGATTGACGTGTCCTGGAGACAGAGGCATGGGCCCGCTGGGTGGGAGCTGTGCTGGTGTTCCCAGAGGGGGTTAGGTCTGGTGTAGCCTGTGGCTGTCTGTGGGGAACCAACTGTCCCGAGGTCCCCGATGGGCCGGGTTGGTCATCAGGGTCCAGGGAGACAGAGCTGCTGTCATCACTGTGGGCCTCTTCTGGGGGTGGGATGGACATCTCTGGACCCTCCGTGGCGGTGTGGTGGCGTTCGGGTCCTGCAGGGGTATAAGAGTATGGTTATTGCTTCTGTGTGTGGCATTTCGTGTAATGGGTGAGTGGCCGTGTCCCCCAGTGCTGGCATTCCCTTGTGGGGGCTTTTGTGATGGTGGCTTGTGGGGGTGATGGGTGTGTGCAGTGGGCATGCTTTGGGGATGGGTGTCCATGCTTTGGGGACGCACGCAGGGCTAGGTTTTGGGATGGGTGGGATGTGATGGTGAGCCATTTGCAAGGAGTTGGTGTGATGGGGGTGGGGGTGAGGGTGGGGGTATGATTTGGCATGCAGGTGTGGTGGGGGGAATGAAGTAGTGAAGATTTGACTTACCAGAGTCCATTCCTCCGCCTACTCCTGCGAGGCCCTCAGGATGCAGGATGTGCAAGACTTCCTCCTCCCATGCTGTGAATTCTGGGGGAGTAGGTGGGGGTCCCCCGCCAGTCTTCTGCACCGCAATGTTGTGCCTTGATACCATGGAACGCACCTTACCCCGTAGGTCGTTCCACCGCTTCCAGATGTCCTCCCGATTGCGTGGATGCTGTCCCACAGCGTTGACCCTGTCCACTCTTCTTTGCCATAGCTCCATCTTCCTGGCAATGGTGGTGTGCTGCACCTGTGCCCCGAAGAGCTGGGGCTCTACACGAACTATTTCCTCCACCATGACCCTGAGTTCTGCGTCAGAGAACCTGGGGTGTCTTTGGGGTGCCATGGGGTGGTGTGGTTGAGGTGAGGGGTGGTGTATGTGTTGTAGAGTGTGGTGGGTGTGGTGGTGTATAGTGTTTTGTGCGTGGAAATTGTGTGGGTGATGTTGTGATTTGCCTCTGTGTGATGGTGTACTCTATGCTGTGCTCTCTCTCTGTCCTTCACTCGCAATTGTGGCGTAGGGGTTTGTGGGTGATGTGGGTGTGTGTTTTATATTTAATTGGGTGTGTGGGAGTGGTGTGTGTATGTGTCTCAGGTGTGTGTATTTTGAATTATCCAATGTGGTAGTGTTTTGTAAAGGTGTGTGTATTTTGAGCGCGGCGGTATGTACCGCCAATGGAATACCGCGGTTGAAAGACCGCTGCAGAGATTTGTGGGTCAGAATGGTATGGGCGTATTTCTGTTGGCGTGATGGTGGAGGTTTGGTCATCGCCAGTTTCCCGCTGACCTTTGGTGTGGAGGACTTTTGTGGATGTCGGGTTTTTGGCGGTTTGCCAGTTGCGGGTCAGAATGACCGTGGCGGTTTACCGCGGCCGCGGCGGTGTTATGGCGGTCTTCTGGCCAGCGGTATGCGACTTTTACCGCCGAGGTCAGAATGACCCCCTAAATGGCGTCTTAGAACTCTAGTCTACCACAGTTCCACACTCAGTGGCACTGCCAGTGGCCTGCATTACTGACGCAAACAACACAGTCAGAGAGAACTGTGGAAACAAAACTGCAAGTGGCACGGTAATGAAATCAACAGTCTTGCTCACATGCCTGTAAAACGCTAAGTTCAGTATTGGTAAAATCCTTGCTCATTCTTATCACCAGTATTAAGTCGATGGTGCTCACTGTATACAAACACCAAAGAAAGTCATGCTGCTATGATGTTAAGATTTATTCATGTGTACAATTATCAGTACAACCGGCACCTGTGTGATCCACCTTCTTCTGTCCTTTGCCTCCCGACTTCAAATGGCATCATAATGACCTTAGAACTCTTGTGTGGCTTTGTCAGAAGGATGATGTGAGTCTAGATTAGGTCTTGAAAGCAGCCAACCCCTATACCAACCAACCCCTCCCTTTCAGCGTGTGCTGCAGGGCTTAGCCAACCCCTATACGAACCCAAACCCACCCTGCGCACTGCCTTCGGCCATTCACTGAGGGAGTTAGCCACAGTGCTTGACCTGCAGACCCCCACTCCATTTAAATTTGTGCCCCAGGGAGGTGCTGGTTGCCGGGGCTGTGAGGGGGCTGGGTGGTGCCCCAGCATTTCAAATATCAATGCCCCCGGGACTTGGTCCACCCAGGGTCATGGATATTAAGAAGCGCAGGAGCCTGCGCTTAGTTTTTTAAAAACCCTGTTGTGAATTCATAGCAATTTTTTTTAAACTGCTTTTTATTTCGCTGGTGATGTCCCTCTATGAGCTCACCCCCAGAGCTAAGGGGTCAGGGTGTCACTACCCTGGCCCCTTTTCTTTTTTGTTACCTTTTTCCTGGGACTCGGCTAAAATCAAGTCCCAAGATGACTGCCAACACTTCCTTGTTGAAGTGTTGATACAATCAGATCGCAGATCGAGATCGGAAGGGGTCGCAAATCCTCCATATCCTCATATATACAAATCTGGATTTTCTTTAATTGCTCTAAAACTACTGAACAGATTTACACCAAATAACAAAAAGGTCACTTTCTGGGCCAAGAGCTAAGTCAAAGTTTGGTGTAATTCCGTCCAGTGGTTCGGGCGCTATTGCTGTTCAAAACACCTGTGGGAATTAACATTGGAAATGCCCTTTTTTTGAACCCACCTTTTTCTCAGCCCCCACATGATGGATCATCCCGAAACTTTCCAAACAGCAACTGGTGTGACTGTCAAATTTTTTCTGACAGTTTTGCGTAGATTTGTCAACCGGTGCCAACGATATATTCATGTAAAATACTGCTTTTTCTATATAAACTAGGTCCTAACTGTAAGTACCTATGGGCCAGATGTATCATTTTTTATGATTGCGTTTACGAAATTGCGATTTTTAGTGAATTGCAATAAAGTAATCGCTATTAAAATGTATGAAACTCCAGGAGTTTCAAACTGCGATTCGCAAGGGCTCGCAAATCGACCTACCTCATTAATATTCATGAAGTAGGTCGCAATTTGTGAGCTATTGCGAATGGCTATAATCACAGGGATGGTGGCCTGCTGGGCTCAGCAGACCACCATGTCTGTGGTTGCCTTTCAATAAAGCAATCTTTTTTTTTTTTTAAATCAGCCCGTTTTCCTTAAAGGAAAACAGGATGCGTTTAAAAATGAAAACTGAAAAGTTTTCTTTTCATTTTTTAAGAGTAGGCAATGGTCCGTGGGACTACTGTCTGCTCTTAAAAAACATTTTTGCATGAATTCACAAATGGGAAGGGGTCCCTTGGGACCCCTTCCCCTTTGTGAATGGGTCACCACCTGCTTGAAGTAGGTGGTAACTGCGATTGTTTTGCGACCGCATTCACGGTCACAAAACAGTCATACATACCTCTGCGATTCGGTATTAGGAAGGGACGCCCTTGAAACGCCCCTTCCTAATATGTATATATATCTCAAACTTTGGATAGCACTCATAAAAAGGAATATAATAAATCAAATGTGTCTTATATTTTCCATCATTATCAAATTTTTGTCTTTTTAAATGCATTGGATCCACATGAAAAGGCACAGACACAACAATTACCACAGCTACGCAAACAATTTCTTAGTGTTGTTATCCATGTATTTTGTAGTTTTCTTTTCCAAAAAATGGCCTTAAGTTATTGAACTACTTACATTTGGGAACTTACTCTTTTTTTGTGCTCACTCAGGTTTATTCTTTGGCTTTCCTACATGGGTGCCAGTTTCTCTACAAAAGTCTGCATCATTGTCATTGATCAGTCATAATTTATGACAATTTTACATTTCAGAGCCTCACTTACACCAGTATTTATACTTTTTTAGCGCCGCATTTGCGCCGCTTTTCGACGCAAAAGCGGCGCAAAGTTACAAAATACAATGGTATTTTGTAAGTTTGCGCCGCTTTTGCGTCAAAAAGCGGCGCAAATGCAGCGGCTAAAAAAGTATAAATATGGGCCTTAGTTGTTGATTCTTTTGATCACCGAAAAACACCCATACCTTTTGTATGTTCACTTGTGGCATTGATTGAGAAATAAATTTAAATATATAACCCTATGCATTAAATGCTTTGCTTTTTCATCATTTTTGTATGTAAAACTTGCATCTTTTTTACAGCTTCATTGAGCTCAAATATACTGCCTAAGTAGGATTATTCTAATCAGTGAAAACAGATGCCATGTGTCTGCATCAAAAATTGAATGCATGTGAGTCTTTTTATATTAGCTTTTTATATGATTTTCATTACTATTGTGAGAGCTTGGGGGTATTAATTGAGGGATTTGAGCAGCCACCCTAAATAATAACCACAATCCTTGTCGGGGTGAACTGTAAAAGTCACTAAATTAACCTGAGCACAACCCCTCCCTGGTAGCTATTGCGCAGATGGCTTAACTTACAGGTGATGTGTAAAATGTTTATGCAGTACCCAAATAATAATTAGGTTAGAACACAAGACAAGAGAAATCCCAAACCAATTCAGAAACATGGTGTGAATTTTGATAAATAAACTGAAACCAAAAATAACAAAAACCCAATAAGTAGAACCAGAATTATAGATTTATAAAATTGAAGGCTCATATAAGCACAAAAAAGCAGTGAGCGCCAACTGTGATCATCTGTTTGTGCTTGAACAAGAAAAGGGTAAGTCTTAGGGTCTAACATCATGGAGCCTGGGTCGGATATACAGGTATCAGGTTCATCCTGGTGAAAAGATTTATTTTCAGACTTAGAGGGTCATTCTGACCCTGGCGGGCGGCGGGAGCCGCCTGCCTGGCGGGAACAGCCAAATGGGCGCTCCGTGGTCAGAAGACCGCGGATGCCATTCTGGCTTTCCCGCTGGGCCGGCGGGCGACCGCCAAAAGAGCGCCCGCCGGCCCAGCGGGAAAGGCCCTGCAACAAGGAAGCCGGCTCCGAATGGAGCCGGCGGAGTTGCAGGGGTGCGACGGGTGCAGTTGCACCCGTCGCGATTTTCACTGTCTGCTAAGCAGACAGTGAAAATCTTTATGGGGCCCTGTTAGGGGGCCCCTGCACTGCCCATGCCAGTGGCATGGGCAGTGCAGGGGCCCCCAGGGGCCCCACGACACCCGTTCCCGCCATCCTGTTCCTGGCGGTAAAAACCGCCAGAAACAGGATGGCGGGAAGGGGGTCGGAATCTCCATGGCGGCGCTGCTTGCAGCGCCGCCATGGAGATTCAGCCCATGCAGGGGAAATCCGGCGGGAAACCGCTGGATCCCCTTTTCTGACCGCGGCTTTACCGCCGCGGTCAGAATGGGCTGGGAAGCACCGCCAGCCTGTTGGCGGTGCTTCCGTGGTCCCCGGCCCTGGCGGTCTTGGACCGCCAGGGTTGGAATGACCCCCTTAGTTTCTAAAATGGAAGTAAAAAATCCTTAGCTGGGAAAGGCAGCATACTGTGGCCAGAAGAAGGCTCCAATTCATCAGACAGAAGCTAGGGAAGGTGTTGGTAAAGCCATTGACTTTTCATGGGAAAATTCAGATCAGGAGAAGTTTGAGTTTCGCACCTAGAGAAGGTCCTTCGCTGGTCAGGTATTTATCACCCCTTCACCCAGTGAAGATTTATACCTTTGCACTTATTCACTTTTTGGAGCTCAGATTCTTCTAGCGGGGCAAGGCTTGAGGCTATAGACAAAGAGGGCTCCACACAGCTGAATATCTTCTCCATGAGGCATCTTTGAATCAGATTTGCAGAACATAGTGGGAGCAACCTGAATCTTTCGCCCCATGGGCAACACACCTTCATCGAATCAGCTTGGCAGGTTGGTCACAGTCCCTCAGAGCTAAAAGTTGGCATAACATTCTAAGTCTCAGGTTTTAGGAACAGTTAGGTGTACACTTTGACACCAGCCAAAGGTCAAGGACACCTGTCAAAGGTGGGGACAGCACTTGGAGGGGGTCAAGACTTACTCCAGTAAAGGCCAGTTGCGGGATCTATGTCAGGTCCAGTTTGAACTGGTCAGCTGAGGATACAGGAAAAGGTCTCTCTAAGCCTGTTGTGTCCCTGTAGTCCAAAAATGACCCGTGGAGTTCACTTCTGGATATCAGTGAGAGAGCATGTTCAGTCTTCATGGATTTTTTCATAGGTCACAGACAGCAGGTCCAATCCTTTTTTAATCTTACACAGGTCCAGAGGTTCTCTGAGGAGGGTACTGGTGATGTCACATTTTTGGGCAGAGCCAACCTGTAGGTGGGAAAAAGTCCAGGCCACTCCCTTACTAATGGGACAAAGGTTGGGGGGGGGATGCTACCCAATTTTGCAGCATCTCCTGTATGTTGTAGTGCAAACAATCCCAGAGTGCCCCTTTCTGTCTCAAAGCAACATAGTAGCAACTTTGTTCCCCTGTGCAGAGCTCCTAGGCCCACCCAAATGGTTTGGCCCTGGAAGTGTGCAATTGCACCTCTGTGGTAACTCAAAACCGGTTCTGGGGCAGCTCCATTCCCACTGTGCCTTGTACCTGTCTTGCTAGGGCAAAGGAAGGGAGCAGGCGCAGTTGTTAGCTACATTTGACAGTGACAGGGAAGGACCTTTGAACCCTTTAAAGTCAATTAAGTTTCAGGTCTTATCCCAGATTGCCAGCCTGTCAGAGAAAGTGAAAAGCACCCTATACACAAGACCTTTGTCTCAGCTCCGTGAGCATGTTTATACCTCAGGGGACATACATCTCCTGGGTGATAGTTTAAAGATCATGGAAATGGGCTTCTAGGGGGATTTGGCAAGTTGCAGGCAACGTTTTAGAAGTACCTGGTATGCAATATTTCTTACAAATGCAACTCTACTAATGACTTTGGTTTGTATTAAATATGTTAAAAGTATAAGAATGAACTCTCTATCTGTTTTCTGAGCAGAGTTAGCAATATTAAATTTATTATTGTATTCCAACACTTTCAATAGAACAGCTAACCCTGCTATATTCAAGATAGCCTTTTGGGCCTTTTCACAGTAAGGCAATGTTTAACATTAAACTTTGACACGTCTTACTTTAAAATACCTTCTTAGGAGTGACATAATATGTAAAATAATGGTCTAGGCATGTTAAAATGGAGGTCTTTTTAATAGGTCAAATTGGCAGTTTAAACATGCACCACTGTGTTAAACATGGCAGGCCTCCAGTCATGTTTGCACCTTCACTGCAGTAGGTGGTACAAGGGGTGCATCAGTCCAGTGGGGAAAGTTGAATGACAGGCCCTGATACATAAATGACTTTATATACCATCTACTAGGGACTAATGAGTAAGTTAAATATGAAAATGAGATTAGGCCATTTTCAACATATTGAAAGGGGGAACATACCCACTTTATTAGTGGTTATCAGGGGTTAAGTACACAGAGTCCTATAGCCATGAAAAGCAGTTGAGGCAAACATCTGGAGGGAACCAGGCAAAAGCTAATCATTTCCAACAACTTTCATGTTGTAAGGGTTAAGAAAATCTATCTTTTCTGACTCCCAGTCATGGTCACTGTGATAATTTACAGGTTACTATTCAAAAAAATCAGAAACTGATTTAACAGTTTTCTGCTCCCTTCCAAATTACATATATCCCATATATACAGTGCAGTCATATGTCTACATGGAGCATATAATGACAGTAATGTGTCTGCTATGCCAACCTCTCCTCCCATCACCCTATTATCAAATTTGCCATTGATGGGGAAAACTGCAGTCTATTGTATTGCCATATTATTGCCTACAGAAATTATAAAATTAAAAATTATTATAGGATAGTCCAAACTCCATCGTGCAAAGAAATCCCCTTACAATGTGCAATATATCTGATCTACTGTTTAAGAAGTATTCAACCACTTCAAGGCATCTTGCATGACAAATTGACATATGCTTTTAAAAGAATGCCAATGATCAGGCTTCTATTCAGTTAGAAGCCTCTTGGTCAAAATCTGTCAGGAATTATTAACAAAAGAAGAAAGATTAATTACATGGTTTGGTAAAAATATCTTCTGCTAAAATATCAACTTCTTTAATAATTGAGTGGCCTGTAGGAGGTCTCATTGTTTTGTTGATTTGGGTTGTCATATAAAACATTACTATCACCTTCTTATCTGTGTGCAAGATCTTAAAATTATCTTGAGTGGCCAGCCCCATTTTAAGCCATCTTTCCAAATTATCAAACAGGTCCAAAATATATATGGGTTGGTTTGGTCACATTCAACTTTCTTATAACTTGGACATCAGCCAGTTGGTTATAAACTTCTTTAATGGGTTCTTTTGTTTCTAAAATACCTAAATTACAGCTTCTTTCTTTTCAAATCAATTCAATTCAGTTCAATTAAATTATACTTTATTCGGTTATCATAACGATTAAAGCATACCATAAAAATGTACCACAAACTCAATCTAAAAACAATCTCAATATAAATATAGATAAAATAATTAAAATTAAGCTGTTGACAGATGGTTGTACGGTACTGCCATAAAAAAAGGAGAAACCCCATGTGAACAAGACCACAAAGTCCTTAGAAACATCTCTTAGGGACAGCCATGAGAAAATCTCCAGCATTTGAATTTTCGCAGGTACTGCAGTGTCATATATGCAAGTCAGCTGTGGGAACCAAAACACTCTAGAGTTTGTCATCAGAAAATAAAACAATACACTTAAAAATAATTAAACAAATACCCTAGTACTAGTAGTAGTAATATAAAGCTAAATAAAGTGCAAGATCATGAAGGTGCGATTGTTTGACAATATGACAGTGTGATATCAAAAAGTGCAAAATCTTAAAGAGTGAAAAATAGTAAGATTGTTCCAAGAGCAAAAGCCTGACACTAGGCAATGCTGGAATTATAGTATTTTCAACAATACCAACTGCTCATTGTGTCAGCTATAACAAAAGCTTGGATCACATATACTAAACATTTAGTAGAAAGTGACTAACAGCAAATACAGTTGGGCCAGAAGGTTTTTTTTTTTTTTAAGATGCTCAGGGCAACTAAATAGCAGGTCACCCCCAAGTTTAGGCATGCAAGGCATATCCACTTACAGCAGAAGCCAAGCTATTCCGAGCGGAAGAACAGGAAATGCTCCTCTGTCTCTGGAACCAGTCCACAAGCTTGGCACAAATTAGAGGTGAGGTGTTTATTCCATCTACTTGTGAGTGATTTCAGAGGTAAATTACTCAGTCAAAAGTGGACATACAAACTCTCGGTCAGAGGATGAGTGATGTTATCCAAGAATAATTCAAAACACAGGTTGATCCTAAAGTCAAAGAACTGGTTTGTTAAATACCAGTTATCCCACTCACAACATGTTTTTCAATGACATAAGTCCAATAACAGGATTTTAGACCTGCAACTTCAACGTTAGAGATACTTCTTGAGTCCTCCCATAATTAAATCAGACCTAGTATCTTGAACCAGCTTTATACAAACTTCAGGCATGAGACCTTCATAGCGGTGTTCAGATTCACCAGTTCCCCCGGAGAATCCCTATAGTCGATTAACTCTGGTGTAGAGGCTTCAGTTGCACCATATAAGAAATTCTATTGGTACATACATCAAGGCGAGTACTAGCCAGGACTGAAATTAGCAATCTAAAAATTAATAATATAAAAATTGTTCTCTGCTGTGGACAGCTTTTGGAAATCAGCATAACCCCAAATTTCAGCTCCAAAAAGTGCAGCACTTTGTGCCTTTACATGATAAACTAAACAAAAAAGCAAATGTAAGGACCCGGCCCAAGGTACCAGTTTTTGTATTGAAGCCTGCTTAGAAGTGTCATGAGGCCTGTGCATGGACTCACTATAGTTATGCCTCATTTTTTTGCACTCTAGACATTACAATGTCTTTGCCTTGCATTGTTGTACATTGCACATTTTTTCTTTCATGCCATTGTTTTGAAACACACTGTAATTTCACTTGCTGTGCAGCCACTTTCTGTCCATACATTCTTCGCCTGCTTAGTGGGCACAACAAGTGCCAGGTGTTGTTTTCTGGTCACCCAGCAATCATTCTCAGGCTTTTATAGACATAACACAGGAGCTTTTCACTGTCTCAAGCTAACTTCATAAATTAGGTCCCATAGTTTTATTTTTAGAGAGGAGAATTCCAGCAGAGCTGGCATATCTGGGGAACAGCTGTCCTCCAGGGCATTCAGGCTGTGTAAACTGGGTTTACACTTTCCTATGAGGACCTCTTAACTTCCTAAACAGAGGTATGGGGTTCTCGACTCCCAGAGATCATAAATAATAATAATAAGCCTTCCTGTGCATACAATTACAGGGTAAGCTCAGGCCACTAGATTTGCAATGTGGTGGTACTATTTGTGTTATACACTTTTCTAACTGCTATTCTGATTTTCATAATTATTGCAAGTATTTTAATCACATCTGATTTGCTTCATAATAGACTATGTTAGTTGCAATAAATATATTGTGTACTTTCATTGTGTCTTTTTTACTGTTGATGTGGATGTGTATGACGGAGACAATGTATGAAAAGTATTGACCTGTTTCCCGCTTTTTCCTGAGAAAGGTGGCTAGAGAGTTGTGCCTTTTGGGTTACCGCTATTACTTGTCACTCTGACAGGTTAGGAGGGCAAGTAAGGCACTGTGAGCTATTCAGGTATTTTAGTGTGACAGTACTGATTTGGTAGAAGTGGTGCAGCCCCTGCATTCTAATGTCCTGTTGTCCCAAGGCACAGTTCTGCAAAAGCAGACTCCCTGTGACAGAGTGGGGACAATTTGTGCCCTTCATCTACCAAACTAAACAACTTATCGAGGACCTGGCTTGCGAAGATCTTCTGCAGATTAACAATTAGATTTATAGGCCTATAATTAGATGGACTTGTAAACAGGGATTATCTCAGCTCCCCTCCAGGGCTCAGGGATTTTTCCACCCGTAGCAATGGCATCCAATAAAAGATTGATGTAACTAATCCAAACTTGGGGGTCTGATTTAAACAGGTCACCAAGCAGTTTAACAGGGCCTGGAGCTGTAGCTTATTTGACGCGGCTTATAGTGATGGAAGTATCCTCTAGGCCACTGGTTTCCAACCTTTTGACTCTGTGGACCCCCACTTTATCATTCCTGGAGCCCAAGGACCCCCACTGAATCTTTATTGGAATCCGGGGACCTATCCCGTTAAATTTTATTTAATTTTCTAAGCAGTCGTGGACCCCCTAAGAAGGCTTTGTAGACCCCCAGGGGTCCCTGGACCACAGGTTTGGAACCACTGCTCTAGGCTAAAACATACTACACTACCCTCCCATACATGTTGTGTATCCTTTGGGAAGATTCTCGGTCTGAGGCAAGGGAGCACATTGTAAAATGCCACTTGAGCATACACTGTGGAAAAATGAGCAACCCACTTCTCAGGCTATACGTGATAATGATAGGTGCTTACACTGTCAATACTTTCATGGGATATTAAATACCAAAAAAATGTATTATCCTTTTGTTTTGCAGCACACAAGAACGTTCTGACAATTCTATTAATCCCAATTACTTTTGGTCTTTGCAAGTTCCACTTTAGAGTTCTGCTGGGCCTCTAATATCCTCTGTACATATACACCTTTTAACAGTGTTCCTTAGCAGATGCTTATCTAGTTTGCACTCAGAATTAAACCATTTTATTTCCTTCACATGAAGTATTTGCTTATGTTCAAAATTTCTGTCAAAATATATCTTGTAATTTAACAAAACAAACTTGGATATCAAACATAGGGATTTCAGTAACAAGGAGCCCTTCATAATCAGAGAGAAACGCCATGTAACAGTAGTAGATTACTGAGTGTAATTTATAATCCAACAGTACATGTGTGGCAAAGACTCTCGTATGATTATTAGCTAGTATAGATTCTGGTACCACAGCGTGGCAAATGATTAAAAACACTCTGAATGCATCCCCAGACAAGGATGTGCTGAGAGGGTTGAGATCATTATCCATGCAGCTTTCAATTTTCATATGAACAGGCAGTGGCCATATAGAAGAACATAATAATGAACACTTGTATAGGGTCCCCCTTTGAAGGTAGATGTCCTGTTGAAATTGGAATGAGTACGTGCGTTGCAGACCCTTGGGCCCCATCCAACAATCTTGAATGCTAGCTAGAGGGCTATAAAGGAATAATAAAGCTGATGTTTACCAGTTAAATTAGGTATATTCCATTTTTCTTCCTCCTGTTCTACTAGTGTATTAATGTGAGATACCTTAAAAACTCCTTCCACTATAACTTTTTCATATTGTTGGTGAAATTCAATGAGCTTGTTGAGAAGAGCCAACTCAGGTGCATTATTACTAGCAGGTGTTGATCTTAACTGGGCATTAAATAGTACAGCATTCAAACCATAGGACGATTTGAAGGAAATCCATAGTAAACCAGGAGAATCAACCATCAATAAAGTATGCAAACACAGAACTTTATTGTTCACTGAGATTACCCGCCAGCAGCCATCCCAAATTCTCCACTTGCAGTATTGGATTAACACACCAATTTATATCAGTACTACTAGCTAGAGCTGCAACATTGGTCCCAAAAGAGTCAGCGGTTAAGGCTGGAGGCCCCTGCTACCTCAGTCAGTCAACTGAATTCAGACTTGATTCCTCAATTCCTGCAGCAGGTCCAAGCGCAGGCGGCCTCAATTGGGGAAAATGCCTTGGATTATCAGAGATACACTGGATGATCAGTAGAGACAGTCATTAGAAATTGGGTCTCTAGTTGACAGAGGTATGCATCCTGTCAAAGTAGGGACCACAATCCTAGTCAGGGTAAGTCACAACAATTATCCTGTGCTCACCATCCGGTAGCTTGGCACAGAGCAGGAAGGCTTAACTTAGAAGGCAATGAGTAAAGTATTTGTGTAATACCTCATACAGTAACACAGTGAAAACACCACAAAAAGTACCCCACATCAGTTGAGGAAAATAGATAATAGTTACCTGAATAAAATAAGACCAAAATGCTAAAGACCCAATATGCACAAGTCAAGATATAATTTGTTAAAGTTTTAGAGGGGCCTTAATCCAGAAGAATCAGGGGCTGCGTCTTTTTAACACTCAGTATCAGGGATGTGTAAAAAATAACGATGCAGGGGGGCCACAGAGGAGGTGATGAATCAGAAAGTAAAGAAATGCATCAGTTTTTCCGGCACAGCGGAGGTGATGTGTTTGTTCTTTGCTCTTGGGCAAAGTGATGCGTTGATTATCAGGTGTAAAGCCTTGCCCCCTCACTGCGGTGCAGGAGTATTTTGACACCCAGGAACGATGTGTGGAAAATCCAAAATGCACTGCGATGACAAAACAGGCTCTGCGTCAATTCGGGAGGTGCTGAGGTGATTTTTCAGCAGTGAGATAAGCGCTGCACCAATTATTGGAGGATTTGTGTCAATTTTCCAGTGGATTTTCTCCCTCTGGTGAAGTCTTTGATGGCCCCAAAACATCTTAATAGGAGGTAAGCTCAGTCTGAGCCCTTGGAGATCACTTGTGGGAGAAGGCAAAGCCCAGTCAGGGGCAGCAGGCAGCAGGGCAACAAGCAGGAGAGTAGTCCTTCCAGAAATGCAGTCCAGATGAGTCGTTTGGGCAGCATGGCAGTCCCACTGAAACAGTCCATTTGTAGGTCCAGAAGTGTCTAATTTGATGGGGCCAGAGACCCAGTATATATATCCAAATGTGCTTTTGAAGTGGGGGAAACTTCAAAGAGTGGTTTTGAAGTGCACCAGTTCCCCTTTCAACCAGTCCTGTCTGCCAGGAGATCTGTGGGGGGGGGTTATCAGTTCTTTGTGTGAGGTCAGGTCACTAGCCTTTGAAGTGTAAGTGAGAGCCCCTCTCAACCTTCCTGCCCAGGAAGACCCATCAGTATGCAGATGAACGCTGATGCAGCTTAGTGTCCTCTGTTTATGCCAGTCTAGGTGGAATGCACAAGGGAAGCTGTCAACCAGCACTGACCAGACATGGATTGGAAACAGGCTGTAAGGCACAGAGAGCAGTAAGTGCAGAGATATGCCTAGTTTCTAAAAGTGGCATTTCTCAAATAGCAATGTTAAATCCAACTTCGCCAGTAAGCAGGATTTCTCACTACCATTCCACCCATACCAAACATGATAATGCCACTCCTTTCAGATCAGAAATTACCACTTAAAAGTATATAAGGGAATTTGCAATGCTGGGGCAACGAGGAGGAATACTTTTATTCTTTCTTGTTTTTTGCTTTTTCTATGCGTGCTGCATTCTTCTGCATGCATACAAAGAGCAAAATGGCAGAAATTATTGTTTATGTGCGGGAAGGTGGCCCTTCCTGCACATAAACAATCATTTGAAAATGACGCTTTGGCACTTTTGTGTGTGCTGCATTCTGCATTGCACAAATACTTTACTTATTACCTTCTAAGTAAAGCCTGCCTGCTCTGAGCCAAGCCACCGAAGGGTGAGCACAGGATTATTTAGGTTGTGTTGTGTCTTACCCTGACTAGGATTGTGGTCCCTACTTTGACAGGGTGCATACCTCTGCCAACTAGAGACCCAATTTCTAATGACTGTCTCCACTGATCATCCAATGCATTCTGCAGCACCCACAGAAGTGCCAAATCGCCATTGGTAATTGTTATGTGCAGGAAGGGACACCTTCCTGCACATAAACAATCACATCCCTCACCGTAGACATTCTTGCACAATGGTGCAAGGATGCCTGCGTTGGCAGCTAAATTTAGCACCAGCGCAGGGGACAACACATGGGTGCACCATATTCAATTAAATACAGCGCAACCCTGCATTGCGAAAATGACAGAGCGTGGCGCTGACAATTTTGGCATAGCGTCGTGCTCCGTCATTTTCCTATATATATGGGCCTGTGTGTCCTCAAAGCACCAGGTGGCAATTTATGTACCAGGGTCACGTAAACTACCCTCCTGAAAGTATCACCATGGTCAAAGTAAGATGATTTCCCCAAAAGGTGTGAAAGTTACCGATCTAGGTGCTTAGTGACAGGAATCGCTATTGCCCCAGAAATAGGTGCACAATAAGCGGCCTGATCTGATGAGCAAGCGGGGGTCTTTCAGCATACAAGCAATCAGAAGTCCCAGCAACGGACATGGAAGATTTAGGCCCATATTTATACTTTTTTCAGCACCGCATTTGCGTAATTTTTTTGAAGCAAAAGCAGCGCAAACTTACAAAATACAATTGTATTTTGTAAGTTTGCGCCGCTTTTGCATAAAAAAATGGCGCGAATGCAGTGCTAAAAAAGTATAAATATGGGCTTTAGAGTCTGCCAGGTTCAGTGGTAAGCATGGGGCTCTCTTCTGCTGATCCAGGATCTGCACAGGCTTATTCCTCAATGACAATGCTTGGTTGGCCTTAGCATGAATTCTGGCCTGGGCAGAAAGATGACGCTGCATGGAAACTGGGGGGGTGGCAGGGGTGGTCCAAGGACTCTCCGGTAGCAGAATCACTTGCCACTAGTGTCCTGGCCTGCAGTCCAAGAGCCCCCCACCGCAAATACATTTGCAGCAACAGGTGCTGGTGGAGCTGCTTTGCATTTTTATGATTCTTTCACTTAGAGGGATGAATAAACACTTTAGATTGTGCAGCTTAGTGTGCAATGTGAGAGAGTTGCCAATATCTGCAGGTACTCGGGGTGTAGAAGCAGTTGAATCTATAGAAACCTGACATCGAGCTGATTATATAAGAAGTCACCCATGTATGCCTTGTTGCCCAAAAAGCAGGAACCATTGCATGTAAAAATGTGACACATTCAAAAGTTTAAGTTAGCATGTCCCGGAGGTGACAAGGTACCAAAAGCTTTTTTAACTGTGAAAAGCTCTGGCTGTTCATTAGGGAAAACAAAAGTACAGATTAAAATATTAATTTTGCTATCCTGGCTTTGAGATCAGCTAGAAAAATAGTTCAACCACTATTTTTCAATATTTATTGAAAGCCTGATTCAATCGACAAGTTGAATTTCACTAAATATTTATTGAAAGCAACTTTTAGATAGTTAAATTTTCCCTACCTGCTTATGGAGGATAATTTGCATTATATCTCCTGCAACTGCCAAGCAAGCAATTAACCTTGATGAGTATGAATACAACTTTCACAATGGCCTGGAAATGGGGAGATGTTTTTCTCTCTCTTGCAAGAAAACCAGTTAGGATGGGGTCTTGAACTTCATTAACTTCTAATGGAGTGTGCCCCTTTAAAACTAAGGGGGTCATTATCAACATGGTGATAAACACTGCAGCGCCAGCGGTGGCGGTAACTACCGCCAGCAGGCTGGTGGTCCGGATCGCCAAATAATTAAGCACATGAGAAACAGACAGCAGGCCATCCACCAACTGCCATTTTAGTAGTCCCGTCGACGACAGCAGAGGCCATCTTCAGCCCGGTGGAAAGACCCTACCCGCCCACCATATAATGAAACACCACACCGCCATTAGTTCCGGGGCGGGAACCACCGCCACGCAAAGCTTGACAGAAACTACCCATATGAAGGGAAACACTCACCGGAGACACACAGAACACGCCGACATGGAATGAGAGTTGGAAATAATACCAGTGCTTCTCCCAGCAATATTCCTCCAGGACCGTGACCACCGACTAAGAATGGGCCTGGACCGGGGGGCGGCAGAGGGACCAGGGGCAATACTGGCCTTTTTCCTCCCTGGGGAAGGGGCATGGGAATGGGAAGGGCAGAATGAGGAGGACTTTGAAGAGGAAGGAGTGGACTTGGTGAGGGCAAGGGAATGTTTCGGGACTAGATAGGGTGGACCAGTGGGTTCAAATAGGTCAACACAGGAGAGGAAAAGCTTTTTTGGTGCAGTTTGAGGGTTTTTTGGAGACAGGTTTGGGAGTGGAGGTTGAGGGAGTGGTGGTACGAGGTGTAGATGTGCTGGACGTGGATGCAGGTGCCTGTTTAGAATGCTGATGTGTGGTGGATGTATGTGGAGTGGATGAGTGTGAGCGTTTGCGTGTTTTGGGGGGTGGACACTGCGGGAGAAAACAGGCTGCCAGTGTATATGGATGTTTTGTGGGTGTCTGCAGGTCCGGTGAGTATGTTGCAAGTGTGAATGTAGTCGGGGTGAGTGCAGGTGTGGTGTCTGGGGTGCATGACTGGATGTCAGATGTTGTGATGACTGCATGAAGGGGGCCAGCAGCAGTGACTGAGGGTGCACTGCATGTGGGTGTGCATGTTGAGGTGACAGACATGGAGGAGGGGAAGGGCGACACAGTGGGGGCGGTGGATGTCTGCTTTGATATGTTGGGTGTGTGCCAGCATGTGGTGGGACGTGTGGTGCTTGTGTTTGTCTGTGTGCTTCTCGTGTGTTGATCTGTGTGCATGGCTGTCTGTATGTGTGCTTGGGATGGGTAAAGGGAGTGGGGTGCTGGAAGGGGTAGAGGTGGTGGGAAGGGTGATGGAAAGACCAGGGACATTGGCTGCCATCAAAGAGGATGCCAGAGACTGAAACGATCTCTGTAGGGCAGACATGGCACCGTGAATGCCTTCCAGGTATGGATTGCATTGCTGCATCTGGGATCCTAGTCCCTTGATGGCATTTATGATGGTTGTCTGCCCTACAAAGATGGTTTGCAGGAGGTCAATAGCCTCCTCCGTGAGGGCAGCAGGGCTGACTGGGGCAGGAGATGAGGTACCTGGGGCGATGGAGATGCCCACCCTCCTGGGTGAGCGGGCACGGGCAACTCGGTGGGGAGCCACTGGGAGGGTGGCAGAAGATGGCAAAGAATAGATGGGCCCAGTACGATCTGCCATCACCAGGGAGCTGCCATAGGAGGAGGTGTCAGAGTCACTACCTCCAGTGGTAGTTGCCTCCCCCATGGTACTCCCCTCGCCCTCCAACCCACTGGTCCTCTTGGTGTTGCTGGACTCTGTCTCATGGGTCCAGTGGGCTGCAGCATCCCCAGCTCCCTTGCCAGGTGATGCTAAAGTACACAAGGACGTAAGAGCACAGAGGGACAAAACAAGAAAGAAGTATATCAGTTCCAGGATAAATATACATGTTGGGACACATACACTCACACCCATCTCAGGCACTAACCCTCAGCAGACACACATATGAAATGAATGTGCCCCTGACTGGTAGGCATGATCCACAGTGCACTACATTCCCATCCTGGCCCTGTACTCAGATACACTTTGCAATGTAAAACAATGAGAGACAATGCCAAGACAACACATCTGCAAGTTCATAAGGCTACATTGAAAACAATGGCCCAGACAGGGGACCCCTCACAGGCCTACAGACCCTGCCATAACTACCTAAGGCACCATCCCACGGACGTAGAGGTCGGCAGGACTGCAGGGACATACCTGTCTATGTGCCTGCCACTACTATACATGCACCCCTTAGCACCTAACTATACTCATCATAGTAGCATCACAACAGTGCTGTTACTCACCCCTTGTGGCTGCTGCACTGCTTTCAAGCACCCATCCAAATCCGAATAGGCCACCACCAGAATGTGGGCCATTAGGGAGTTCAGGGTCCGACGGGCACCCCTCCCTCGTTGGAAGGCCTTCCCCAGCTGGGCTTCTCCGGTCTTCTTTGCCCAGTACCTCAGGTCCTCCCACTGCTTCCTGCAGTGGGCACTCCACCGGTTGTAGACCCCCAGGGTCCGTACTTCCTTGGCGATGGCTTGCCACAGTCTCCTCTTTTGATGGGCGCTGACCTGCATGGGACACACGGAGTAAAGAAACAGATGTCTGTGTGGGTGCCCCATACACAAATGCCATGCTAGTTTAACCTGACATAGCCTATGGAGACAAAAATGCCAGACACTCCGGGTGAGCATTCACACAGCCAACAAAAATGCCTACAGGCATCCGCCACATTCAGACACATTTAAGGAGGACAAATAGCAACTCACCTGCTCCTCTGGTCGCCCATACCGCTTTGCATACAGGGGTAGGACCCCGTCCACCAGCTTCTCCAGCTCCTCCATATTGAAGGCCGGGGCCTGTTCCTCTGTAGCAGCTTCCGTCTCAGGGACAAGAGTCAGGACACATCAACACATGCAGTGGAGTTCTTCCCTACTCGAGGTGCAGGAGTCAAATGCCAAGGACATGGCAAAATGGCAGTAGATACTGTGGCGGTGTGCACCGTCACCCACGGTGGTGATCACGATTGGCCCTGCTTACACATTGACAACCATGTTATCCAATGATTAGATGCACGGCAGGGAACACCGCCTAACGCCATGACGACTTAAGCCAGCGGAATGAAGTCACTTCCACACTACACTACCTGAATGGCAGAGGGCTGCCATTTTGCATCAACCACACCTTCATAGCCTTGCAGGGGGCCTAATCCATGGCTCCATTCCCTCTCCCCTTCGTCAAGTACTGTCATTATTAGTGGTCCTCATGGAATCATGGTGGGAAGTGTGTTTACACTGTAATGCCATAAAAACTAAGAGACCCCACCACACATTAGCCTGACAGGATTACCTCGTTCTTTTTGTCTGTGTGAGGTACATTTGTGTTGCATATAAAACATGAAGGGGCATATTTATACTCTGTTTGCGCCGGATTTGCGTAGTTTTTTTTTACGCAAATCCGATGCAAAACGAACTCCATATTTATACTTTGGCGTTAGACCCGTCTAGCGCCAAAGATCCTGGAGTTTGCGTCATTTTTTAGCGTGGACACCTTCCTTGCGTTAATGATATGCAAGGTAGGCGTTCCCGTCTAAAAAATGACTCCGAGGCATGTGCGCCGTATTTACACTCCCGGGCAAAAATGACGCCCGGGAGTGGGCGGGTCAAAAAAAATGACGTCCAGCCGCTTTAGCGTCATTTTTTAATGCCTGGTCAGGGCAGGCGTTAAGGGACCTGTGGGCTCGGAAGGAGCCCAGAGGTGCCCTCCCATGCCCCCAGGGACACCCCCTGTCACCCTTGCCCACCCCAGGAGGACGCCCAAGGATGGAGGGACCCATCCCAGGGAACTTAAGGTAAGTTCAGCTTTTTTTTTTTTTTGTGGCATAGGGGGGCCTGATTTGTGCCCCCTACATGCCACTATGCCCAATGACCATGCCCAGGGGACATAAGTCCCCTGGGCATGGCCATTGGGCAAGGGGGAATGACTCCTGTCTTTGCTAAGACAGGAGTCATTTGAATGGGGGATGGGAGTCAAAAACAATGGCGCTAATCGGGTTGAGGTGAAAATTTTGCCTCAGCCTGACTTGCCCCATTTTTTGGTGCCCAAGTTCCATTTTCCCCTACGCCGGCGCTGCCTGGTGTAAGTCTTTTTTTTTTACGCACACCAAGCAGCTCCGCCGGCTAACGTCATTCCATAAATAAGGCGCCCGCATGGTGCTTTGGAATGGCGTTAGCCGGCGTAAAGTTTTTTGACGCACAACTGCGTTGGCGCAGTTGTGCGCCAAAAAGTATAAATACGGCCCGAATTGTTTTACCATGTTATGCAAGTGTATGTCCCAACTCAATGTGTCTCTCTTCCTCCACCATAGGTACAGACCCATGTGGTGAGGGGAGGCCCCATCTGTTTACAGACCCCTGGTAGATCTGGCCACCATGAAGGAACCTCACATCATCATAGGTTACCGCCTGAATCGAGCAACAATACTTGAACTTTGTACAGAAATGGAGCCTGTTCTGAGGCCAGCTAATAGGAATCCCCATCGCATACCTATAACTGTGCAGGTAATATCTGTGCTATATTTTTTGGCCACAGGCTCATTCCAAGTGACATTGGGCATGGCAGGTGGGCCATCTCAGCCAATGTTCAGCCACATCCTGTCTAATTTCCTGAATGCATTCCTGCACCACCTACAAATTTATGTCCAGTTTCCCCAAAGGGCTGATATCACCGTCATTAAATCTGGATTCAATGCTTTTGCAAATATCCCCCATGTGATAGGTGCCATTGATGGTACCCACATAGCCCTCATACCTCCAAGAGTAAATGAACAGGTGTTCAGGAATCGTAAAAACTTTCACTCCATGAACGTCCAATTGGTATGTACTGCTGATCAGTACATATCACATGTCAATTCAAGGTTCCCAGGATCAGTCCATGATTCCTTTGTCCTGAGAAACAGCAGCGTGCCACACATGATGGGACAGCTACAGGGGGACAGAGCTTGGCCCATAGGTGAGTGTGTATGACACTGTATTAGTGACATACCTGCCAGGCAGGCTGTATGCAAGTACAAAGTGTGTCTTCTAACTCTCTGTCACACACTTTTCCAGAGGATTCTGACTACCCAAACATGCAATAGCTCCTGACACCTGTGAAAAATCCCAGGACAGATGCAGAAAGGCATTATAATGAGGCACATGGGTGCACTAGGAGGGTGACAGAGCGGACAATAGGACTCCTGAAGGTAAGATTTTGGTGCCTGCATCTCTCTGGGGGATCATTGTTCTATGTGCCTGACAAGGTGTGTCAGATAGTGGTGGCCTGCTGCATGCTGCACAACCTGGCTGTGAGGAAAGCTATCCCACTTCTGGAAGAGGAGGATGCTGTCCAACCACCCCTTCCACCTGAGAGGATGGATGAGAGTGATAGAGAAAAAGAGGTGGAAGACATAAACTCCAGAACCCAGCTAATCCGGCTATACTTCCAGTGACTCTCAGGTACATTTGCTGTTATGCTAATGGCTTTACTGCATTGTTTCAGGGTGACCTATGCACTAAGTGCTGTGGTGTCCCTTACCAGTGATGTGGCAGCTTTATGACTGAAGAAACAGATGTGTGCTAAAGCAATGGAATGTACAGTGTGACATACTTCAGACACTACAGTCTGTTAGACCCCCTCCTGCAATAAAAGTGGCATTATGATGGTAACTGGCTAATGCATTCACATTCACAATTGATTGCTCATTTGTTTAAGGACAGATATTTTGAGTGCACAAGTGATGGGACAGTGAAATGGAGTGGGCACATGGTGAACAACATACACAGGTACATTTGTTCAGCTGTTGGTATCACAGGGGTATAGTCCATGGGGCCATTGGAAGATGGTGAGATGGCAATGGCTTGTCAACAACGTAGCTCAGTTGCAACCAAGTGAGACAATTCATGGCAGAGTCACTTCCTGGAGATGGGGTTCGTCTTGGCTGGTGTTTCAGTGGGGTGTCTGGGTCTGAGGCCATGTTTGCGAGGGGGAAGCTGGGCTGCAGGGAAAGGGGTGCTGGTGTCCTGTGAGTCCTCTGGCAGTACCTCCAGTCCAGTAGTTTCTGCAGATGTTGATGGCAGGGCAGTGTCCTGGCTAGTGGAAGGGGCCTGCAAGTTGGTGGAAGACACAGGCTGGATGTTTGTCTGGTTCTGCAGCACCCCTGCAATGGAGGCTTTGGTAGCATTGAGCTATTTCCATTGCTCCATGGCCTCCTTGTGGTGTGCTACCTGCAGCCTCTGATTCTGCTCCAACATGGCCAGGATCTGGCCCATCCTGTCCTGGGAATGGTGGTATGCTCCCAGGAACTCAGCAATGATCTCATGGGCTGTAGCATCCCTCCTTGGGCCACTGATAACCTCCCACTAGCCCTAGCACTCTGTGCCTGTGTCCCCTGCAGAGGTCTGGCAGTCCCACTTGCACTGGGCCCTCCATCATCCTGCCTGGTGGTGGGTGGAGACTCAGGCCTCTGTACATGTGGGCAGCCATTCCGTGGCCTGGAGACACTGGTGTTTGGGCATTGGGCCAGAGATGATGTTGGTGGGTGAGTGGTAGCGGTGTCAGTGGTGTCCTGGGTGGTGCTTCTGGAGGGTAACTGTCCAGAGGTGTGGGATGGGCCAGGGATTTCCTCTGTGCCCAGACATCGCTCTGCACTCTCCTGAGTGGGGCCTTCATCTTCAGGTGGAGGACTGCACTCCTTGACGTCTCCATCTGGGAGGCATGGGTGGTGGTGCCTGTGTGTGAGAGAATAGAGACGTGGTTCTCCTGTATTTCGTATCAATTGCAGCCCTGGTCAGCAGTAATTGGTGGTTTAATTCCCATGTACTGGCATGCAGGGTCCCTTCGTGTTAATTTTGATGCATTTATTGAGGGGTGATGGTGCATTGTAGGTGTTGTAGTGCTCCTGACATTACATGCAAGGGTTCGTGACTATGCACAGGGGGCTGGATGGTGATTTGTATGGGGGATTGTGGGCATGCCGGTGACATGGAATGGAGTGTGTGGGCTGGGTAGAGGATGGGGCATGGTGGTAGTGAGTGGGATGGGGTGATACATGCTTTACAGGTGTGATGACTGTTAAGGTATTGTAGTTGACTTACCCAAGTCCAGTCCTCCAGTGAGTCCAGTGAGGCCCTCTGGGTGCAGGGTAGCCAGGACCTTCTCCTCCCAGGTGAGTGGGGGGAAGGAGGTGGGGGACCACCCTATACGGCGATGTTGTGCCTGGATGCCACGGAACGCACCTTCCTGCGCAGGTCGTTCCATATCTTCCTGATGTCATCCCTTGTGTGTGGATGGTTTCCCACGGCGTTGACCTTGATGACTATCCTCTGCCATAGCTCCATATTGCTGGTCAAGGGTGTCTGCTGCACCTGTGCCCTGAATAGGTGTGGCTCGACCCTGAGTATTTCATCCACCGTGCTCCTTAGCTCCCTGTTGGTGAAACAGGGGTGCTTAGGGGACGCCATGGTGTGTGTTGTGGGTGATGTGTTATAGGTGTATTGGTGAGGGTGCTGTTTTGTGGTTGTGTGTGTGACTTGTGTGGTTAGTTCAGTGTAGGCGTGTTATGGTGTCAATATCTGTCATGCGATTGGTGTTGCAAAGGATTGTGGGGTGGGTATGTGTGTGTTTTATAGTGGTGTGGATGTGTGTCAGGTGTGTGCTTTTTGGACTTGCCAATGTGTGCATTTGTTTTTGGCGGGTCCCATTGCTGGCTGTGGCGGTCGGTACCGCTAATCGGCGTTCAACATTCACTGTCCGCCGAGCTGATTTGTACATCATTATTTGGTGGGCGGAGGATTTGTCTGCATGGCGGTGGCGGGGTGATGTGTACTGCGTTTCCACCGTTGTTGGCCCTGGCGGTGGGTGGAGATTGCAAGATTTTTGGAGGTTTGTTATTTTTGCATTGTTATACGGCCGTGTGCATTCCACCGCCACTGGGGGTCCTTTGTTGGCCGTCAGCACGGTGGTCGGCGGTGTTTACCGTCAGGTTCATAATGAGGGCCTAAATGTAAGGTGAGACCTGGAGAAGACAACCCTTTGTTCCCCTGTCAGGCTTGCATCAAACCCAGTAGGAGCGGGGCTACCCTCAGAACCACTTTTGAATGACCACAGAGGAGGAGAATGCTGATTTCCTTAGCCACACCTCTGGATGGGCACACAGGCTCTGTACAAGGTGGAACGTGTTTCCCCTTCTTGGATTTTAAAAGTAAGGTATACTATGTGATTGCTGTGCAGTAGGGTATACAAGAAATGCTGATGTAGTGGATAGAGTTACTCCTAGGAACATTTACACCATAAATTAATAAGGAGCTAGTAGTCACTCACACCCATTAGCTAGTGCCAACCATAAATGTGGCACCCCATGACACCCTCTTCAGAAGACCAGGACCAACCACCTAAGTCAATCAGCTTAAGGGGGGCTTTGCTAGGATGAAAAAACAAATGTATCTTGGTTTGAGATTTTCTGCAGCAACAGATCTAGTTGAGTGGGCCCTCAGTTACAACGTATCCAACTTCCTGAAAATCATCAAAGATACAGCCTGTAACCTAGTCCCACTGTACGATTCTGAGCTATGAATAAGAAACAAAGGTGGTCATTACAACCCTGGCGGACGGTGTTAAAGCAGCGGTAAGACTGCCAACAGGATGGCAGAAAAAAAAAATGGAATTACGACAGTGGCGGAAACCGCCAACAAAGACAGCCACTTTAACACTCTGACCGCCACGGCAGTACAAACAAACAGCTTGGCGGTCACCGCCAACAGACAGGCGGAGGACAATGTACCGCCCACAGTATCACAACCTACCAATCCGCCACCTTTTCCGGGGCGGATTCACCGCGGACAAAAACACGGCGGAAACAGGACTTCGAAGGGAAAACGCTCACCTCTACACACCCCACGAGGAATCAGGGCCCCATGGAACCAGAGCTGTAGATCCTGACAGCCCTTATCTTCTTGCTCCTCTACCAGGAGCACGTACGCTGACCACAAAGACCACGGTGAGTACTGCACCTACGACACAGGTTAGGGAAAAACAGGGACACAAACATGCAACACGCAACACCCCCAACCCCACCCTCACCCACCACAACACACACACTAATACAGCATGATACATTACAGTTACACCCCCCCCCCCCAACCCCCCTGGAAGAATGCAAAGACCAAAGGAAATGAGTGTAACAATTGTAATCTATTAAAATCCAGTACGCAAAAATATACATATATACACTATAAACAAAATATACACCAAGAATAGTAGTCCAGGTAGTGCTCCATTGAAGTCCGTGGAACACTGGGCCCACACGGTATGGGCGAGGCCCACACAAGATCCTCGACCATGACGGAGAAAACACTGCAGGGGCATCAGATAGTAATAAAACAGGCACCTCAGGGGGAGGGAAAGGGGGGCACCTCAGCCGGTTGAGTGCACGATGCCAAATCCACGAGGGGGCCACATGCCCACTGTTCCACAGTCTCACAAGTCTCTACAGTGGGAGGGTTGCCCACTGTTCCATCCTGGGGAGTGCAAAGCCAAAGTCTCTCAAGTATCTACAGTGGGTGGGTTGCCCACAATTCCATCCTGGGGAGTGCAAAGCCACAGTCTCTCAAGTCTCTATAGTGGGTGGGTTGCCCACTGTTCCATCCTGGGAAGTGCAAAGCCACAGTCTCTCAAGTCTTTACAGTGGGTGGGTTGCCCACTGTTCCATCCTGGGAAGTGCAAAGCCACAGTCTCTCAAGTCTCTACAGTGGGTGGGTTGCCCACTATTCCATCCTGTGGAGTGCAAAGCCACAGTCTCTCAAGTCACTACAGTGGGTGGGTTGCCCACTGTTCCATTATGGGGAGTGCAAAGCCACAGTCTCTCAAGTGGATAACAGTCTCCACTGGTTCTGGAGGGGGCCTTGTGGCCAGAGTGCTTCATCCTGCCAAGGACTGAGGTAGTGGATGTCAATCTCCACTGGTTCTGGAGGGGGCCTTGTGCCCAGAGTGCTTCATCCTGCTCGTGGTGGCCTCAGTAGCGTCAGAGCTTTTGCCGCTCATGGGCCTGCAGTGCTTGTTGCGGCGGTGTCCTTTTCAGCGGTGCTTGTGGTGGCGGTGTCCTTGCCAGCGGTGCTTGTGGCGGCAGTGTCTTTGGCAGCGGTGCTTGTAGCGGCAGTGCCCTGTTCAGCGGTGCTTGTGGCGGTGGTGTCTTTAGCAGCAGTGCTTGTGGCGGCGGTGCCCTGTTCAGCGGTGCTTGTTGCAGCTGGTGCTGGCGGTCCTCTCTGGCCCAGCGGGGCAGGTGCTGGCGGTCCTCTCTGGCCCAGCAGGGCTGGTGCTGGCGGTCGTGTCTGGCCCAGCGGGGCTGGTGCTGGCAGTCCTCTCTGGCCCAGTGGGGCTTGTGCTTGCGGCCCTCTCTGGCCCAGCGGGGCTGGTGCTGGCGGTCATGTCTGGCCCAGCGGGGCTGGTGCTGGCGGTCCTCTCTGGCCCAGCGTGACTGGTGCTGGCGGTCGTGTCTGGCCCAGCGGGGCTGGTACTAGCGGTCCTCTCTGGCCCAGCGGGGCTTGTGCTGCCGGTCCTCTCTGGCCCAGCGGGGATGATGGCGGTGGCCTCTTGGGAAGCAGGGCAGATGCTGGCGGTGGCCTCCTGGGCAGCGGGGATGATGGCGGTGGGCTCTTGGGCAGCAGGGCAGGTGCTGGCAGTGTCCTCCTGGGCAGCGGGGATGATGGCGGTGGCCTCTTGGGCAGCAGGGCGGGTGCTGGCGGTGGCCTCCTGGGCAGCGGGGATGATGGCGGTGGCCTCCAGGGCAGCGGGGCTGATGGCGGTCTTCTCTGCCGCGCTGCTCTTCCCAGACCTGCTGACTTTCTTGTGCCCCTTCCAGGCCTTGGAAGGTGTCGCAGCTGACTCCACACTCCCACCTGGACCCCTGGGAGCGGCTTTGGTGGCTGGAGTCTTCCCCCTCTCCTGCCGGGCACTGGCCAACTTTAGATGCTTCACAGGTGGGGGAGTGTCCGTGCTGTGGCTCCGTGCCACACTGGCTGCCCTGGTGGCCGGTGCACTCCAGATTCCGGTGACTACAGGCACCACTGGTCCCGGAGATGTTGTGGCTGAGGTGCTAGGTTGGGACCTGGAAAGTCGGGCCTGAGGAGACGGACGGGGTGGGGGAGGTGTGGGAAAGAGGTCAAGGTTGGATAGGAAAAGTTTTTGGGAGACACTGGGACGGGTAGCTGGTGGGGGTTTGGGAGTGGAGGAAGAGGTTGTGGTTGTAGGAGGTGTTCGTTTGGTGACTTTGGGTGAAGGTGCATGCGCTGGAGGCTGGCGTGAGGTGGTTGGCTGTTGGGTGAGTGTGTGCCTGCGTTTGTGTATCTTGGGAGGGGGCGTCACAGACACACTGGGAGAGGACACAGGGGATGTGTGAATGGTAGTGGGGGTGGTGACTGCACGTGAGCGGGGTGTGGTGGTGTGTGTGCTGGTGATGGCAGTAGTGGCTGTAGATGTAGTGCATGCAGGTGTGAGTGCAGACGAGACTGGGAGGGAGGAGGGAGACGAGGAGGAGGGGGACACAGTGGAGGCAGTGGATGTTGGTGTGTCTGCATGTGTGTCATGCTTGCGTGAGTGCCTGTGGGATGTGTGGTGTGTATGTTTGCCTGAGCTTCCCTTGTGTGTTGACGTGTGTTCATGCTGGTCTGAAGGTGTGCTTGGGATAGGCTGAGGTAGAGGGGATTGGGTCTGGGTGCAGGAAGTTGGAGGGGGAGGCTAGACACAGGGACAATGGCTGCCATCAGTGCTGAGGCCAGAGTCTGAAAAGCTCGCTGAAGGGCCGCCTGACCGGAATGAATACCCTCCAGGAATGCATTTGTTTGTAGCAACTGCCTTTTTACACCCTGGATGGCATTCAAAATGGTAGACTGCCCAACAGTGAGGGACCTGAGGAGGTTAATGGCCTCCTCACTGAGGGCAGCAGGGGTGACTGGGGTAGGGCCTGAGGTGTCTGGGGTGAAAGTGATGCCCACCTTCCTGGGTGAGCGGGCACGGGGCAAAGGCTGAGGGGCTGCTGGGAGGGTGGTATTGGTAGGGGGGGGTGGCGGCTGTACCTGTAGATGCGGGGGGCACAGATATTGCCGCCACCACAAGGGAGCTCCCATCAGAGGACGAGTCCGTGTCACTGGTGTCAGCTCCTGTCCCCGCCGTCGAGCTCCCCTCGTCCTCCGTCCCACTGGTGAAATCAGACTCCGTAGTGTCGCCCTCCAGGGCCATGTGGGATGCAGCTCCCTCCTGCTCCGGTGCCACTGCTCCTCCGCCTGATGATGCTAATGCACACAAGAACAGGGAGACCACAAAAAGGGGGGACAACAGAAGAAAGACATGTTGAGTGCATGCATTACCGCTACCGTTGGCGGACACGACAGACACAGAAGCCCCCTGCACTACGCCGCGCTCTTGGGCTCCACTGTTCAATCCCTGGGACATGGCCTACAAAGCTATGGACGACATCTGCACACATGGATGAGAAAGGAGCATGACTAGGTGTACTTGGCACTGTACAGAGGTGGGGTGGGGTGCCACATGGCCTGCCTTACAGAGGGACCTTGACTATTAAACTCTCCCTGGCCTAGGGAAACCCACAGCCCACCTCCCCCACCCAAACACCTCCACTGCACGCAAAATCAGGAGGATGAGAGTGTACTCACCCCCTTGTGGCTGCTGTGATGCCCCCAAGCGTCCATCCCACTCCGGGTACGCCACCGCCAGGATCCTGAACACCAGGGGGGTCATGGTGCGATGGGCACCCCTCCCACGTGGGAAGCCATCCCCAGCTGGGCCTCCGCCGTCTTCTTGCTCCAACGGCGAATGTCCTCCCATCTCTTACGGCAGTGGGTGCTCCGTCTGTGGTAGACCCCCAGGGTCCGGACGTCCTTGGAGATGGCACGCCAAATATATTTTTTCTGGTGGGCGTTGACCTACATGAATTGTAGAGGGGAAAAAGTTAAGTTATTACCAACTGCACTGTCCCAGTCATTGGCCCCCATCCCTTCCCTTGCCATGTGGCACATGCACTCATCGTCGTTTCATGCACGCCTCAATCTCCCCCCCCATCTTTCATCCACCCCACTCCACACAGGCTTAGCTCATACAGCATGCTCCCAGTGTACTTACCTGTTTGTCTGAAGGACTGTAGAGTAGCGTGTACTGGGGGAGGACCCCATGCATGAGTTTCTCCAACTCCTCCGATGTGAAGGCAGGGGCCCTTTCCCCAGACACTCAAGCCATTGTCTCTTCCAGATCGAGGTCACAGCAGCACTTGCAGTGTAGGTCCTCTCCTTTCGAATATCAGGTATTGAGTGATTGAACAGACAGAAAATGGCGGTCACGTCCACGGCGGTGCGTACCGTCACAACCGGCGTACATCGTCATTGGCTCCTGGGACTCATAGGGTCCAATGTTAACCAATGCAGCATTGCGCCGCGGTCTTCGACCGCCTACCGCAACGGTGTACAATGCCAGCGCAGTTACCTCACATTCCATTGTCCCACTTTACAGGTCAGGCAGCTGCCATTTCAGGGGCCCACATGGCTTAATTTTTAACTGCGTCACACATACCTAGGCCTAGCCTCAACACAAATACAGGCCACTTTTCGGATTATGATTCGTGTTCTGTGTAAGCTGTGGGTACGTACCTCTGAGTTCGTTGACTCTGTGCTTGCTGATGTCCTTCATAGGCACCGTCCGTCGGGACATGTGAGGAGATGGCGGCATCCTCCGGTGTACAGACCACTGGTGGACCTGTCGACAATGGAGGAAAGACATGTGATCATCACCTACAAGCTTGATCGTGCCACAATCCAGGAACTGTGTACCCAGCTGGAGCCAGACCTGATGTCAGCTATTCGCCATCCCACAGGAATCCCCCCTCAAGTGCAGGTGATGTCAGTACTCCATTTCCTTGCAAGTGGGTCATTTCAAACAACAGTGGCCATAGCATCAGGGATGTCCCAGCCTATGTTTTCCAACGTATTGTCCAGAGTGTTGTCTGCCCTGCTGAAACACATGCGGAGCTACATCGTTTTCCCTTAGGTGGAGGATTTACCTACAGTGAAAGGTGATTTCTATGCCCTGGGACATATCCCCAACATCATAGGTGCCATTGATGGGACACATGTGGCTTTGGTACCCCACCCGCAGGACTGAACAGGTGTACAGAAACCGGAAGAGTTATCATTCCATGAATGTGCAGATGGTGTGTTTGGCAGACCAGTACATCTCCCATGTTCATGCCAAGTTCCCTGGCTCAGTGCATGATGCCTACATACTGCGGAATAGCAGCATTCCTTATGTGATGGGTCAACTCCAGAGGCACTGTGTGTGGCTATTAGGTGAGCACCTGGAAGCAAGACAGTGGGAATGGTTGTCTGTGTCTGGGGATATCCCTACAGGTTAGTGTGTGTCTAACAGCTGTCCCTCGCCATTTGCAGGTGACTCTGGTTACCCCAACCTGTCATGGCTACTGACCCCAGTATGGAATCCCAGGACAAGAGCAGAGGAACGCTACAATGAGGCCCATGGGCGAACTCAGCAGATTATAGATCGGACCTTCGGCCTCCTGAAGGCAGGTTCAGGTGCCTCCATATGACAGGTGGATCCCTATTCTACTCACCAAAGAAGGTGTGCCAGATCATCGTGGCCTGCTGTATGCTTCACAACTTAGCTTTGCGACAACAGGTGCCTTTTCTGCAGGAGGATGGTCCAGACGGTGGTGTTGTTGCAGCTGTGGAGCCTGTGGACAGTGAAGACGAGGAAGCAGAAGAAGAGGACATGGACAACAGGAACTCAGTGATCCTGCAATATTTCCAGTGAGACACAGGTAAGAATACAGACCTACCTACTACATGTACTTTGACACTACTACCTCTCTACTGTCTGTCGTTTTCACCCAGTGTATGATCACTGAGTTGTCACTTTCCCTTACGATTTCACAGATGTGGGTCCCACAGTGTGACATCTGCTTTGTTTCCTCATGGACTAGAGTTGTGTGATATAGGTATGTTGGCATTACAATTGAAAGAGCATTTTGTAACTGTAATTGCTACTACACTATTTCGAAATCACAGACTGACTCCAGATTGTTTTGTGCTTCAAGGGTGTTTATTTAAGTGCTCAATATTGGAGGGTGTTGTAAAATGGTGAGGGGTGATGGTGGAGGAATGTCCATGGCAGAGTCCAGTCTATTAGTCTCACAGGTGCATTACCCAAATGGGCATAGGAAGTGGAGCTGGGGCAGTTTGAGGATGGACAGGGTGACAAAGTGGGACAGAAAGATGACATTCACGGTGGTCTCATTTCTTGGCGTGGGTCTTGGCATCGTTCTCTGTCTTTGTCCTGGATCTCAGGGACCATTTGTGGGGTGGTTCTCCCTCTGCAGGGGGTGGTGTGCTGGTGTGGTGGTCCTATGGCGGTGCCTCCTGTCCACTAGTGCCGGCAGAGGTGGTGGGCAGTTCATCGTCCAGGCTAGTGTCAGGGGCACCTTGTTGTGCCACAGTGTCCCTCCTGGTGTTGAGTACTTCCTTCAGCACCCCTACATTGGTGCCCAGGGTGGAATTGATGGTTCTGAGTTCCTCCCTGAAGTCCAAACACTGTTCCTCCTGCAGGCGCTGGATCTTCTGAAACTTGGCCAGTACCATTGCCATCGTCTCCTGGGAGTGGTTGTAGGCTCCCATGATGGTGGAGAGGGCCTCGTGGAGAGTGGGTTCCCTGGGCCTGTCCTCCCCTGTCGCACAGCAGCCCTCCCAGTTCCCCTGTGTTCCTGGGCTTCCGTCCCCTGGATAGTGTGCCCACTACCACTGCCCCCAGGTCCCTGTTGTTGTTGGGGTGGTGGGTTAGCCTGGGTTCCCTGTATTGGTGGACACACTGCTGCTTGACGTGTCCTCGGGACAGAGGTATGGGCCCGCTGGTTGGGTGCTGTGCTGGTGTTTCCAGAGGGGGGAAGGTCTGTAGTGGCCTGTGACTGTGTCAGGGTAACCGACTGTCCTGAGGTCCCCGATGGGCCGGGCTGGTCATCTAGATCCATTTGGACAGAGGTGCTGTCATCACTGTGGGCCTCTTCTGTTGGTGGTGTGGACATGTGTGGACCCTCCTGTCCGGTGACGTTGGGTAGGGGTCCTGCAGGGGTATAAAAGGATGTTTATTACATCTGTGTGTGGCATGGTGTGCAATAGGTGGGTGACCGTGTACCCCAGTGCTTGCATTCCTGTGTGGGACCTTGTGTGATGGTGGTTTAGGGGGGTGTATGGGTATGTGCAGTGGCCATGCTTTGGTGATGGGTGTCCATGCTTTGTTGTTGCATGCAGGGCTTGGTGTTGGGATGGGTGGTTTGTGATATTGGGACATTTGTGAGGAGTTGGAGTGATGGGGGTAAGGGTGAGGGTGGGTGTATGTGATGGCATGCAGGTAGGGTGGGGGATGTAATAGTAAAGCTTTGACTTACCAGAGTCCATTCCTCCATCTACTCCTGCGAGGCCCTGAAGATGCAGAATCGCCAAGACTTGCTCCTCCCATGTTGTTAGTTGTGAGGGAGGAGGTGGGGGTCTGCCGCCAGTCCGCTGAACCGCAAGGTGGTGTCTTGAGACCACGGAACGCACCTTCCCCCGTAGGTCGTTCCACCTCTTCCTGATGTCATCCCGATTTCTTGGGTGTTGTCCCACTGCGTTAACCCTGTCCACTATTCTTCGCTATAGCTCCATCTTCCTAGCTATGGAGGTGTGCTGCACCTGTGATCCGAATAGCTGTGGCTCTACCCGGATGATTTCCTCCACCATGACCCTGAGCTCCTCCTCAGAGAACCTGGGGTGTCTTTGCCGTGCCATGGGGTGGTGTGGGTGATGTGTGGGGTGGTGTGTGTGGTGATAAGTGTGGTGATATTTAGTGGTGGGTTGTGTGAGGTGTGTGGAAGTTCTGTGGGTGATGGTATTGTGTGCCTGTGGATGCTTGGTAGTAGTTTGTTGTGTCTCTCTCTGGCCTTCTCTCTGTAATTGTGGTTGTAGGGGTTTGTGGGTGATGTGGCTGTGTGTTTTATATTGTATTGGGTGTGTGGGAGTGGTGTGTGTATGTGTATCAGGTGTGTGTATTTGTAATTGTCCAATGTGGCTGTGTTTTGTAAATGTGTGTGTATTTTGAGCGCGGCGGTGTGTACCGCCAATGGAATATCGCGTTTGAAAGACCGCTGAGTGGATTTGTGTGTTGTGATAGTGTGGGCGCATTTCTGTTGCCGTGACGGTGGAGGATTTGTTTTCGCCAGTTTATCACTGACCTTTGGTGTGGCGGACTTGTGTGGGTGTCTGAATTTTAGCGGATTACGTGCTGTGGGTCATAATAGCTGTGGCGGAATTCCGCGGCCGCGGCGGTGTGTTGGCGGTCTTCTGCACAGCGGTAAGCGTTTTTTACTGCCAATGTTGTAATGACTGCCAAAGTTTGAACATGGAAATCTTGAGTGGGTGAAGGCATCAAAAGTATCTGGCGACAGGAAGACTACCCTGCTCACAGAAGTTACATTTTTCTGGTTTTCTGCTCAGAGCTTTTCCTGTCAAACCAACTGTTTCAGCAGGACATTGTCCAATGTCTATATGCCTTCTAGAGGACTTCCTCAGATATAGCCTGCAACTTGGCCCCACTAGAGGAAGGTAAAATCTCTGACCATGACGACCCTGGTTAGTGTATCTGACCTGCACTTTATGTTTCTTAATTGAAGTCAGATTTTTACTGTGATGTGTTTTTCACTTTTTAAGTGATATGGTATTTCCAAATGCTTTATACATTTTCTTGAAGTTGAGCATGTCAGCTCTGGGCCTTATAGATCTAGGGTTGAGGTTAGGTTCAACGTACTGAAATCTTTGACTGGATCTAACAAACTTCATGAACCCCAATTAGCAATTCACTTTCTCACACTACAAATGGACTTTTCATCAATTAAACACTGGGCCTTGCAATTAGATTTTGTAAGTTGATGTATGCATCATATGTTGCAAAGGGAGAATGAACCCAAATAAAAAAAGAGTAGAGAACACATTTTTCCTAAATAAAGAAGCTTTTTTTTTTTAGAAAAAGTTGATTACTTGGGGGGTCATTCTGACCTTGGCGGTCCATAACCGCCATGGCGGAGTGCAGCGGAAGCACCGCCAACACGCTGGCGGTGCTTCCTGGGCGATTCTGACCGCGGCGGTAAAGCCGCGGTCGTAAAAGGGGAGCCGGCGGTTTCCCTCCGGTTTCCCGCTGGCCCAGGGAACCTGCCATGGCGGCGCTGCTTGCAGCACCGCCATGGGGATTCCGAGCGCCTTCCCGCCAGCCTGTTTCTGGCGGTGTCCACCGTCAGAACCAGGATGGCGGGAACGGGTGCCATGGGGCCCCTGGGGGCCCCTGCACTGGCCATGCCACTGGCATGGGCAGTGCAGGGGCCCCCTAACAGGGCCCCACAAAGATTTTCACTGTCTGCTATGCAGACGGGGAAAATCGCGACGGGTGCCACTGCACCCGCCGCACCCCTTCAACTCCGCCGGCTCCATTCCGATCCAGCTTCATTGTTGAGGGGGCTGTCCCGCTGGGCCGGCCGGCGGTCTTCTGGCGGTCGCCCGCCGGCCCAGCGGGAAAGCCGGAATGGCCGCCGCGGTCTTTTGACCGCGGAGCGGTCTTTCGGCGGGAACCGCTTGGCGGGCGCCGACCGCCGCGGTCAGAATGACCGCCTTAGTCTTTTTATTTTTGTCCTTTCTTCTCCCTTCTTTCCTTAATCTCTCTTTAAATGTGGACATAACCTTTTAAAATGAATCTTTGAGCAAAAAGTCACATTAGTTAAAGCACTTTCATTAATAAAGATAATAACGAGCACAATAAATCATAGTCTACACACCTTTTGAAACAAGACCTGAAGATTGGGGTACAGGAAGTGTGGCTGTTTGGCTCATAGTGTAGATTATTGAGATGCTTTGTGTCCAGTTACTACCTACCAAGTTTATTCACGTTATTCACTGAGAAACAAATGAAGGGGCAGGAGCAAGTTTGGAAAATTATAAAAATATATTGTTAAAATTAAATCTGTACAAAAATGTTTGATAAGGAAAGCTATACTTAGCAGGTGACAACAGTAATTTTAGTTGAAGAGATGTTATTGTTATGGAAAGTCAAAAAACAGCTGCAAATAATTAACCATTGTGAGATGCAGAACTATTGTCCTCTCCTTTGCTCAGCTTTTCTCATGATTTGACACTGAATGACAAAACACCTCCCAAATAACTTCATATTTTGCCTCAAACATTTCATCATCAATTACAAAGGTGATAACATTCACAATAAAACCCCTTGTGAAATCATACATGAAACTATTAGTAACATGACTGAATGCATCCCTGATTTTGATAAACAACACTTTTGTACCTACAGTCTTTCAGATCTCACCAAAGACCTCTTTCTGAGTGGTCCAGTAAACTAAGGAAGCAGGGCTTCACTTTAATTAATGTTGCCAAGGTGTTCATGCATTTCTGGGAATGCCATTGTCACATCATTCTTTTTATACACGGAATTCACTATTTGAGCATCACTTTGTCCCTGTACTTCTTTGTTCAGGACAATTTTTCCCAGTCACATTTTGAAACGCCTTTTACTGGCAAAGTTTAAAGGAGGAAATTGTCAGATGTGGGGATTTCCATACACAACTGTCAAACCTTAGTCAGACAGGAATCCTGCCTAGTATGCGTAGCAGCAATTTGATACAATGAATCATCCATGCATATTGGGATTCTCCATTAACTCATAGGGATGGACGGCATAATTCTGTAAATAGTTTGTCTTGCAACTTTTGAACCAGTCATACCATGTCAAAATCGATAATGCCTTGGCAGTCCAGTTAGGTTCCAGCCGATTGTCCTGAAGTACTCAATGTGTTCTCTCCTTTTACCCTTTAAATTCAACCTTTGCAAGAACTCAGAAACTCAGTATCACAAATAAGGCATT
This sequence comes from Pleurodeles waltl, assembly GCF_031143425.1. Taxonomy (NCBI): domain Eukaryota; kingdom Metazoa; phylum Chordata; class Amphibia; order Caudata; family Salamandridae; genus Pleurodeles; species Pleurodeles waltl. The sequence goes on from NC_090447.1 coordinate 193,742,238, forward strand.
GATACACAAATCTGTCTCAAGATAACCTCCCTGATGTAGGGTGTGGTTAGCTGAGCCACAAGATGACTGCTTGAGTCCAGAGTCCTTGCGCTGAAGGAACATAATTGAGAGAATGCTGCAGCACTTGCCTTTTCGCTCCAGGAATTTGGTCAGATCAGGTGTTGAACGCATTGAGGAGCAGCACAATAGGATTGATAGAGCAGGGTATTTTTTATATAAAATTTTAATTTTTTGCTGCTCCTCATACTGGCTTGTCCCAGTGCCATTTTATTTTTTACCTGGGCATCAAGCCACAAGTAAAGGTTCTGAAAAGCGCACCTATGGGAAGAAATTCTCACCAAATACAGCAAAACTGGTTCTCAACAGCTTTTCTATAATATGGAAGCCACCTAGAATCATTATTTGGCAACAATAAACCTCCCCAATATACATCTACTGCTGGTTTAACTCGAATGGAACATTTATTTCACAAGCATTGCCAAAATAATATTCATCCAACTACTCTACCCAATTACTCTAACGTTGTCATAGTTTCCTCCCACTTTACACCTCTACAAAATAATTCAAGTGAAAAGGAGAGTACCATGGCTAAATTTATTACATCTAAAGAGAGAATCAATCCTCCTCAATCCCAAAACCCCCTGCAAAAAAATGGCTTGTCTACAACCCTTCACAAAGAAACAGTGAGTGGGGAATAATAGAAAATGTGAGAAAGATCCTGTATCTGTCAAAAAATCCCCCACTTTATTAACTCTAGCAGACCACATGGAAAGATTAAAAACATTAAACCATTTTTCATTGAAACCAACAATACTCTTCAAAGAATGGAAGAAAAATGACCTGATTTTGACTCACAAATTTCAAAAGTAGAATAAAGAATCAGTGATGTCCAAAATTGTGCAATCAGAATTGAGTTTAAGGCAAAGTAGATCACGCGTCTCAAAAACTAAATTGAAGATTTGGAAAACCGCAACAGGCCAAATAATCTAAGGATTTATGGTATTCCAGAAGGAGTTGAAAGTTTTGACATTACTTCTTTTCTATAAACAAAGCTTCTGAAGGTCACTGGTTTGTCAGAATCACCTTTTCTATCTAAAGAGCTCATCGACTTGATGCTAAAGTTTCAACATCATGTAAACTTAGAGCTTCTCTCCTTCTGGGGTTTTCTGGCTACTGAGTGCTCATCAGCTTTTGTGGTTTACCACTCTCCCCTGTTCACTACTTTCTTCACTTTAAGATGGTTTTAATAGTCAGGCCTGTTTAGGCTCTATGCCATATATGTTTGCTTTGAATTCTGAGGATTATTTTTATTCCCACCATTTTTATCCTCTTTTCCTGTTCCTTTCCTCATCTTTTCCCTTTTATTTTGCAGGACATTCATATGACTCCCTTTCTTTTTATGACACCTTTCTCGTGGTTGAATAGTACCTGTTTATGTGCCCTTTCCTGGAATGTAAAATATTTTGCTAACCATATAAAGCAACAGAGAGCTGTTACTCACCTGCTAAAATTAAAATGCCAAATAGCTCTGCTTCAGGAAACTCATTTAACTGAGACAGAAACACAGATATTAAGATGTTTCTCCTCTGAAATGAACAATAAAAATAGAGTTATCATTTTATTTAATAAATCCTTACATTTACAGTCTATCAACATGGAGCATGCTGACAATGGTAGACTAATACTTCTTGATTTAAATGTTAAAAATGTTCCATTTTCGATTATTATATTACAAAAGGTAATTATATTATTTTCTTGTAATGTATTACTTCTGAACTAATGCTACTTTCTCGTTCAACCCTTCTTCCCGGTGGTGACTGTAATCAGGTTGTAGATACTTTTTAGATCAAAATAAAAAAATTAAATATGTGCCTTACAAAATGTAAATATTTTCTCCTAAACCTATCTTTTCATGCGGTTTTATTGATGCATGGAGGTTGTGTAACTCAGACCTCTTGGAATACATATTTTGTTCTTCTGCTCATCACACTAGATACAGAATAGATTGCATCTTTTCAGGTAAAAACATCACTAAATCCATTATAGGACCCTAAATAGGTAAAATCTTAATCTCTGACCATGCCTCAGTGATAGTGGACTTAGAATTCACATCAGACTCTTCATGCTCCTATTGATCGAGTTTTAATAACTATTTACTACAAGATCAATTTTATTTTTTATTCAGACCATTAGCCAAAGATTGTTTTGACATTAACACCACTAATTTAATTCAGTTTAGGATTTCTTTAAACCCACAGCTCGAGGTTTTATTATTTATTTATATATTTATTTATTTTTTTTGTCCTCATTCACTGTGGCCGTTAAACTAACCCCTCTTACTTTACCAGCAGTAGAGTAGTGCAGGGGATGCCCTTAACTCTCAAACAATCATGTGTCTACCTAGATTCCATGAGGATTTCAGAGCAGGGGGTAAAATCATTGGACCAATAACAGAGACAGATAGCTTATTATCACATAATGTTTTTGACAAATTACCATTACCTAAATCAGTGTTTCCAAGTCAATAATGGGTCCCAAAAGTTCCCCCAGTCCTATTACTTTTCCGTAACATTAAATCCAAATCCGCAGTACGAAACACAGCGTTAAGCCACTCTGAATATACTGGAGGGGAAGCCAACATCAATTTTCTACATATTTCTCTTCTCCCCAACAAAATTACATAAAATAAAAATTTAAGTTTTAAGGTTGTACCTCTTCCACTCCTCCCCTCCTGATCTTGTGGTTGACCAAATATTACTAAAGGGAGAGATGCTGCAATTTCCCACTGCAATATACTCGAAGCAGTCTCACATACCTTTTCCCAAAAAAGACAAGTATCCGGACATTCCCAGAACATATGAATGTCAGTTGCTTGTTTAAAACCACATTTTGGACATTTCACCTCCTGCCATCCTTTCATTTTAGACAACTTCTCAGGAGAAATATAAGCTCTATGGATCGTGTAGTAGTGGTTCTTCCTCAAAGCAGCCGACTTAACTGTATCAAACAGAAAAGTTAATGACTTCTTCCACCACATATGAACTAACTCTTTAGAGAACAGATTACTCCACAAAACCGTAGGAAGTTCGAACTCACCATCCACCCCTTCTAGAATCCCCCAGTACCAAGCCGCCACTCTATGGGGACCTACCAATGGGCTCGGAACAACATCTTCCAGAACGTTAGGCATACCGATTCCTCCCTTAACCCCCTGTGCCCAATCCCTTATCTGCAAAAACTTCCATCTAGTCAGAGAGCCGCCCGTTTGTTGCTTCAACTCTTCCCAAGAAAGGAGGACCCCCTCCTGAAAAAGATCCCCCCAGTACTCTATCCCTGCCCGTTTAATTGGTAAAGCCAAAACATCTTGAAAACAATCTGGTGTACCAGGAGAATCCCAGATAGGTGTGTTGCAGTTGTAATATGTTACCTTTGCGGCTAATCTAAGCTGGTACCAACATTCTGCCAATCCCTGCATAATTTTCAGTTTTACCTTTTTAAAGAACTTAGGGCCATATTTATACTTTTTGATGCAAAACTGCACTAACGCAGTTTTGCGTCAAAAAAATTTGCGCCGGCTATCGCCATTCTGAAGCGCCATGCGGGCGCCGTATTTAATCAATGACGTTAGCCGGCGTTAGCCGCCGGCGCTGCCTGGTGTGCGTGAAAAAAAACGACGTACCCCAGGCAGCGCCGGCGTAGGGGGATATGGAGCTTGGGCGCCAAAAAATGGGGCAAGTCAGGCTGAGGCAAATTTTTCGCCTCAACCCGATTTGCGCCATTTTTTCCGACTCCCAACCCCCATAGAAATGACTCCTGTCTTAGCAAAGACAGGAGTCATACCCCCTTGCCCAATGGCCATGCCCAGGGGACTTCTGTCCCCTGGGCATGGTCATTGGGCATAGTGGCATGTAGGGGGGCACAAATCAGGCCCCCCTATGCCACAAAAAAAATAAAAATAAATACTTACCGGAACTTACCTTAATGTCCCTGGGATGGGTCCCTCCAGCCTTGGGTGTCCTCCTGGGGTGGGCAAGGGTGACAGGGGGTGTCCCTGGGGGCATGGGAGGGCACCTCTGGGCTCCTTCCGAGCCCACAGGTCCCTTAACGCCTGCCTTCTCCAGGCGCAAAAAAACGGCGCAAAAGCGGCCGTACGTCATTTTTTTTGACCCGCCCACTCCCGGGCGTGAATTTTGCCCGGGAGTGTAAATACGGCGCACATGCCTCGGAGTCAATTTTTTAGACGGGAACACCTACCTTACATATCATTAACGCAAAGTAGGTGTCCACGCTAAAAAATGACGCAAACTCCATGGACTTTGGCGCTAGACGCGTCTAACACCAAAGTTTAAATATGGAGTTAGTTTTGCGTCGGAATTGCGTAAAAAAAAACAACGCAATTCCGGCACAAACAGAGTATAAATATGCCCCTTAGGATCACGAAATTAAAATATGAAATTACTTGACGCACCCTTGATGGTAGAGGCCATCACCTTAAACATGAGACCCGTTGTTGTAGAATCTGGAGAAAGAAATAGAATCCTAGTATTCTTCAAAAGGAAAGCCCAAGCATAATACTGTAGTTCTGGTAGTGCCAAACTACCCTTTACCTTACACCTACGCAGCTTTCTCCGAAAAATTCTAACCCCTTTAGAACTCCATATAAAATTGTTTATAAGCTGCTGCATCTTATCTATACATTTTTTCTGCATAGGGAGTGGGGAAGCAGAAAACAGGAAATACCACTTGGGAAGAATGGACATTTTTACCAAATTAACTCTTCCAATAATTGTTAAAGGAAGATGAACCCAACCCTGCAATAATCCCTTACACTCCAGTAGCAGCGTTTGCTGATTCCTCTATGCTAACTGCTTGATATCCTGGGTCACCAGCACACCCAAATACCTTATTTCCTTCTTACTGTAAGCCAATCTATACTCCATATTCCATGCCATAGTCTCTGTCTTTTCCACATTTACCTGATAGCCTGATATCTTACCAAATCCTTCGGCTAATCTAAAAATCTCGGGGATAGCAGATGATAGATTATCTGTATACACCAAAAGATCATCCGCAGACAAAGCAAGCTTTTTTTCCCAACCCTTACAACGAAAGGGAGTAATCACTGAATTCTGCCTAATCTTCCTGGCAAATGGCTCAATATATAGGTTAAACAGAACGGGGGATAGTGGACATCCCTGTCTAGTACCTCTTGTTATTGTAATGATTCCAGTAAGATTTCCATTAACGAGTATTCTTGCTGTAGGAGCCCTATATATCTGATTCACAACCCCACAAAAGTTATCACCCAAATTAGCTCGTTTTAAAACTGATTTTAGATATCCCCAGCTTACTTGATCGAAGGCTTTCGCTCCATCAATAGTAATGATCCCCAAAGGGGAATCAAAAGATGTTGCCATATCTATAGCCCCAATCAAATCATATATCAATTCATACAAATATCTTCCCTTTGAGAAACCCTTCTGGTCCGAATGTATCAGATTGTTAACTACTCTATTCAACCTATCTGCCATTATCTTGACAAACAATTTATAATCATTATTTAATAGTGAAATGGGCCTATAAGATGCGCATATTGTCGCATTTTTTCCTGGTTTCAAAATCAGCGTAATAATCGCCTCATTCCATGTGGTTGGAATATCTATGTTGTTTAAAAGAATATTCGCGAACAACTCTGTCAAGATTGGGATAACTATATCACCTAGTACTTTATACAGCTCCACTGAGATACCATCAGGACCAGGGGCTTTCCCGTCTTTGCCTCCAGACAAGACTGCCCGTACTTCGTCCATGGCTATAGGACCATTAAGGAACTCCTGCTGCTGCAAAGTGATTTCCGGTAGCACATCAGGAACTGACCAGTCTTCCACCAATTCTTCTCGCCCCTCTACACTTTCAGTATACAGAGATGCAAAAAATTCCTGAAACACATACTCAATGTCCTCACATCGTGTCACTTTCGCCCCTGACTCATCCAATTTGATTTCCTTAATATGGTTCCTAACCTGGTCCGATTTAATCTTCCAAGCAAGCAGCTTCCCCGAATTTTCACCATATTCAAATTGATTCAGTTTGCTTGCCTCCCATCTTTTAACAATTCTTGCTTGTAAAATATTTTCCATATGTTGTCTTAACTCGGCCAATTCCACCCTCACTACCTCTGACTGAGACGTTTCCTCTTTTCCGACCAATTTCTCGCATTTTTTTTAGCATCTCCTGTTCTAAGAAACTAATTTAATTTCTAAACATCTTACGCTTATAGCATGCAATGCTCGTGATCTTCCCTCTTATGACGGCCTTGAAAGTATCCCATACCACTGATGGTGATGCAGAGCCTACATTAGTACTAAAAAAAACTTCTGTTTCCCTGCGTAATTGAGATATCACATCATCCTCCATTAATAATGCACGCTCAAGTGTCCATCTGTTATACATTCTCCTCCGAGACAAGGTTAAGTACAATGACACCGCCGAGTGGTCTGATAGATGAGAAGGTAAATATCCTACCTCATCCACGCTCTCAAGCAACCTACTGTCGACCAAAAAATAGTCAATACGTGAAGCATGACTATATTTCTTATTAATAAAGGAGAAAACCCTTGCATTCCCACCCCTCTTCCGCCATATATCACATAGGCCTAGCTCTTTCATCATTCTCCTTAGATATTGCTGAGATTTTGGCATACCTAGGGATCTACAAGTATCCGTCCTATCCAATTTATTATCCAGCACCACATTAAAATCTCCCATCATAATAACTGGGTCTGAAAATTCAATTAACTGGGAGAACAACTGATTAAGAGGCTCAGTATCATCACGATTTGGGCCGTAGTACCCAACCAATACTAAGACACCTCCCCCAACCTGGGCTCTTACTATGACCCAACGCCCTGCTTGATCTGGTCTTACTTCGAGTATTTCTGCCCTAACTTGTAAGCCATGTTTAACCAAAATAGCCACCCCTCTCGTATGGAAATTATGATTAGTACAGATACAGCTTTGCACCCATTTTTGCGTCTCAAATAGCCTCTTACACTGATCTGCGCCAGGTGGGTCTCTTGTAAGACAAGAATTTGTGCTGGCGAGTCTCTTAAATATTGTAAGATTGTATTCCTTCTCGGGCTGGTCCTCAGACCATTAATATTCCAGGAATGCATGTGCATGGTAAGCCCTCCCTTCCCCTGACCTTTGCCTATGCTAGCCATTCCTAACTAGTGAACTGCCCCTATGCCTCGGTGAATAAGGAACATTTTTACTATTTCCTCCCAATTGCCCCCCACCTTGTGACCCACCTTCCCTTTCCTTCCCTCCCTCAGCCCTCCCATAGAGAACCCTCCCACTTTGTCCGCCAACATGGCCCTTATTTTAGAACGCCCTACCTACCTGGGAGACTTAGTGCAGACGGGGGAAACTCCCCCTTAACATATGGTCAGCCTGCTCTCTCCTAATTACGGCCAGCAATTCATCTGCCTTACCCACATCCCTTATATTATACATTTTATTATTGTGCATAACTCGGAGAAATGCAGGGAATTTCAACTGCGCAGAAGCCCCTAACTTCTTAAACTCATCCAGACGCTTTCCCAACTCCCACTGCCTATCCATGGTGAGTTTAGACAAATCAGACCTAATCTCAAATGTCACATTTTCCACTTTTAACGACTTTTGCCTTAATGCGCTAGTCAACATTTTTTCTTTCAACTGATAAGTTAAAAAGTTAATCAGGATTCTTCGAGGTCTGCTACTATTCAATCGTCTCGTAAAAGGGTCACGATGTACTCTCTGAATGTCTTTCTCGATCTCTTCTTTGCTCTCCTTCAACTCACATGCAGACTTAATTAAGGAGACCACATAAGACTTCAAATTTCCCCCTTCCGCTCCTTACGGAACCTTCAAGAGTCTGATATTGTTCTTTCATGAATAATTCTCCAACTGCTCCATCCTGGATTGTAATCCTTGCTCCTTTTCCTTTAACTCTCGAATCTCCTCTTTATGGTGCTTCAACTCCTCCTTCATTCCCCCCACCGTTTCCTCTAGAACTTGAATCCTCTCCATCAAGCTGTCAAATTTGTTTTCCAGTACCTCACAGACCTCTCTGATTTCCCCTTGATTACTCTCAGAGCTAGCAAAGCCTTTTTTTATATCTTCCGAAATGGAGAGGATTACAGCCTCCTTTGAGGGGCTATAAATTGGACCAGGGACCAGGGCTTGGGCGGGAGGGGGACTAAAATCCACCAAAACTGGGACTTCTTCCTCCTGCAGGGAGGTCATCGTCTTACTACTTCGTCTAGCCGAGAAAGAAGACTCAGGTCCTACTTGTACCACCTCTTGACAAACCCAGTCATCAACTGGAGGGAGAGAATTGTCTTCCACCCCCTTACCAGAGCCTGCACCATCCCCACTTGCCTGTACAGTAGGTTCGTCCATTCTCCCCTGTCCAGGAATAAGAACAATACCCTGCGGTCTCATCCTGAAATAGGCTCTCAGTGAGGGCATAAGTTTGTCTTTTAATTTTTGCCTTCCCTCACCTCCTCTCCTTACAGGATTTCTCACAGGTTCTAAAGCTTTTACACTCCTCTTCCCCTGTGCTCCACAATCTTCGTTCCCCCTCTCACCCTCCTTTTGCCCTGGCCCCCCTACCTGAAACGGATTGGAAAAGAGAGGTGGGGCTCCAACCCCCTCCACTCTGCCTGATTGAGCCTCTGACGGGCTCTGCTGCCTCTACAGCCTCCTTCCCGGCTGCCTGCTTTGCGCGCGTTACCGCGCTACCAGGTTCCTGGGAGTTCCTCCCAGGAACCTTGCTTGTGCTGATTCTGCCTGGATTCTCCCCGAGGGGAATCCGTGCTGCTCCTCTGCGCGCCCGACGGAGCTCCAGCGCGGCACGCTCCCAGTGCCGGGGTCTCCCACCGGGTGCCTCCCCCTCCTCCTCGAGTGAAGTTAACTGATTCCCTGTGCCTCCAAAGCCGGCAGGCACATCTGCAGCGCTGTCCCGCCCAGTGCCGTGCCTCCCAGGGAAATGGCAGGTGAGCGCTCTAACAGGCTACCGCCTCAGCGTAGCCCGCCATGTTCTCCATCTCCGACCTTCTTGGCGAGAGGTTTTATTATAGACTACGTCACAGTTAAATAAATAGCTATTAAAGAGTTGCATTGCTATATTTATTTAAGTTAGTTAAAGGCTTAGAAAAACTAATATTGCTCCTTCAATCGCAAAGATGTTCTGGCTTGAATCACTAAGGCAAAATTAGAATTTAACTTGAAATCTAGTAAGGAAGCTTGTGGCACACTTTTGAAAATGAAAGCTAAATATTATGGTGGGTGCAACAAGGCTGATAAATTCCTTGCTAAAAACTTTAAAAAACAAAACAAAAGTATAGCCATCACTGACACAAATGGTAACACGTGAAACAAGTACTCTGATATTTTTTTCGTGCTTTGTGGACTATTAGGAAGATTTATGTACCCCAGAGAATACCCTATCACAAGCTATCCCAGATCTTTCTTTTGACGAGATACTAAAATAGACATCACGTCCACTAGACCTTTCCTCTCTAGAAGCTGATATTGATATTGATATTGCTGGCTGGAATTAAAGATGTAATTTCAGGGCTTTTCACAGCTAAAGCACCTGGGACAGATGGTTTTTCTGTTTAATTTTATTAATGTTTCTCAGGGATCCTATACTTAAACTACTTGCAACTTTTTAACAGTTTTGTTCTGCAGGCAATGCTCAATAGTCCTTTTAAGCACAATGTTGTGCTTGATCCTCAAAAAAGACTCTTATTTATCAGAATGCAAACATTACAGACCTATTTCTGTAATAAATACTGATTGTAAAATATATGCTAAGATATTAATGACCCACATTAATTAATTATTCCCTTCTTTAATGAATCATGAGCAAGCCAACTTTTTTAAAGGTGATAAATCCAGAACCCTTTTTGAATATATTTCACTGTGCATGAAAGTCACTTGATTCTGTTGCCACAATTGCATTAGATGCTGAGAAAGCCTTTTGAGAATTTTGAAAATGAGAGCTTTCGGTTTCAAACTTTACGGAGGCAAGGTTTTGGTCTGAAAAGTTCAAAAAATATAGCCAGTTATTATGTTCAGTTTTTGTTAATGGTCTACACTTCTCCTACTTTCATCTCAAACAAGGCACTAGACAAATGTGTCTCCTATCACCATTGTTATTTATTTTAGCATTTGAACCCTTTTTTTTTTTAGAAAAAGTATGCACATCCACAAGCTTCACTGGCTATACCTGTAAAGATTTTGAAATTCAATTTACTGCATATTCAGATGACATTTTGCTTTATATGTCTAAACCTGATACCGCTGTTCCTGTGTTTTCATACACTGATGCCCTCATTACAACATTGGGGTAAATGCTGCCTACCACCGTGCTGATGGCCGCCAACATACCGTGACCGCGGCGGTATACCACTAAGGGTATTATGACCCACACAGAGAAATCCACCACTATACAGACACCCAACAAGTCCGCCAGACCAAAGATCAGTGATAAACTGGCGGTACCAAAACCCACACCGTTACGCCAACAGGAATACGCCCACAGTATCAGGACCCACGAATCACTGCAGTGGTCTTTCAACCGCAGTAAACCATAGGCGGTACACAGTGTTGCACTCAAAATACACACACACATATAAAACTACACCACATTGGACAATTCAACCTACACACACCTGACACCAAAACACACACCACACCCACACACCCACACCACTATAAAACACACACCCACATTACCCACAACCCTTTCAATGAAAAAAAAGATTGCCAACAGAGAGAGAGACAAGCCAGGACCACCCACTCAATCTGAGCCACAGAACACCATCACCCATACACCATCCACGCACCTCACAGCACAGACCACAACACATCACCCCACACACCCTCACACATACCACTCACACCACATCCAGGGCACCCCAAAGACACCCTAGCTTTTCAGATGAGGAGCTAAGGGTCATGGTTGAGGAAATCATCCGGGTAGAGCCACAGCTATTCGGATCACAGGTGCAGCAGACATCCATTGCAAGGAAGATTGAGCTATGGCGGAGAGTCGTGGACAGGGTCAACGCCGTGGGACAGCACCCCAGAACAAGAGATGACATCAGGAAGAGGTGGAACGACCTACAGGGGAAGGTGCGCTCCATGGTTGCAAAACACCAGGTAGCTGTAAAGAGGACTGGCTGTGGACCACCACCTCCTCCCCCACAACTAACAACTTAGAAAGAGGAAGACTTGGCAATCATGCATCCTGAGGGCCTCGCAGGAGTAGCAGGAGGACTGGACTCTGGTAAGTCAAATCTTTACTACTATATCCCCCACCCTACCTGCATGCCATCATAAAATCATATCCGTGCCCATACACCCATCACTCCACCACCTCACATATACCCCACCATCATAGCCCACCCATCACAATACCAAGCCCTGCACGCAACAACAATGCATGGACACCCATCACAGACCTGCATGGACACCCATGACTAAAGCATGCCCATTAGAGAGAATCACCTAGTCCACAAAATCACCATGCACACAAGGCAAAGCTGACAGGGCTATCACAACCTTACAGGGAAACACACCCATGCACAAGATGGCACACGCAGCTACAATAACACTGCATTTACATTCCCACAGGACCCCCACTCAACGTCACCGGAGAGGAGGTGCCACCAAACATCCAGTCCCCCCACAGAAGAGGCCCACAGTGATGACAGCAGCTCTACACGCATGGATCACGATGACCAACCTGGCCCATGAGGGACCGCTGGACAGTTGGTTACCCTGCCGCAGTCTCAGACCACCACAGAGCCTTCCCCCTCAGGAAACACCACCACAGCACCCACCCAGTGGGCCAATACCACTGTCCCCAGGACACATCAATCAGAAGTGTGTCCACCACTACAGGGACCCCAGGCAACCCCACAAACCCAAGACAATCAGGGACCTGAGGTCAGTGGCAGTAGGCACACGGTTCAGGGGACAGAGGCATAGGACAACAGGGAAGCTGGGAGGACTTCTGTTCCACAGGGGGAGGACAGGCCCAGGGAACCCACTCTCCAAGAGGCACTTGCAGGGATCCTGGGAGCATACCACCATTCCCAGGAGACCATGGGCCAGATACTGGCCAAGTAGCAGGAGGGACAGTACCTGGGGATCAGGGAGGACCTCAAACACATCCACACCATCCTGGTCACCATTGCAGGGGTGCTGGCTGACATGGCCAACACCATGAGGGAGGCAGTGGCACAGCAACGGGCCCCTGACACTAGCCATACTGAAGAACAGCCTTCCACCTATGCTGGCGCTAGTGGACAGGAGGCCCCCGCCACAGGACCAACAGGCCACCAGCACCCCATCCCCTGCAGATTGAGAACCACCCCGCAAACGGTCCCTGCGATCCCGGCAGAAGCCAGAGAACATTACCAAGACCCCGCCAGGAAATAAGACTCTCCTGATTGTCACCTTTCTGTCCCACTCTGTCACCCTGTCCACCTTGAACTGCCATTGCTCCCCTTCCTATGCCCCATTGGACAATGCACCTGTGATACAAAGAGACTGGACTCTAACTGGACATTCCTCCACCATCACCCCAGCCCATTGCACATCCCCTTCAACCTCTTAGCACTTAAATAAACATCCTTGGAACAAATACAAGTCTGGAGTCTGTCAATTGATTGAAGTATGTATTAGTTCAACAATCTGTAAACATTGCAATTCATATGTACAGTTATATATAGTTTGGTATGACCTGTAGTGGGCAGCAGCAAACACACCAGGAGCCAGAGTGGGGCACAGAGATCTGAAAATAGAGATGCCAAAGGGTACAGTAAGTGGCCATAGACATAAGGAAACCATGCTGCAATGTCCAGTGTCCAACAGAAAACTGCAATGTAAAGTGACGTTACAGTGTCTTACCTGTGTGTCACTGGAAGTACTGCTGTATGAGAGAACTCCTGTTGTCCACATCTTCATCCTCAGCCTCCTCTTCCTCACTGTCCACAGGCTCCACCGCTGCCACAAGCCCATCTCCCGGCTCATCCTCCTGCAGAAAAAGCACCTGGCGTCTCAAGGCCAGGTTGTGCAACACGCAACATGCAACGATGATCTGGCACACCTTCTTGGATGAGTAGTCCAGGGATCCACCAGTCAGATGGAGGAACCTGAACCTGGCCTTCAGCAGGCCGAACGTTCTCTCAATTATCCTCCTTGTTCGCCCATGTGCTTCATTGTAACGTTCCTCTGCCCTTGTCCTGGCATTCCTCGCTGGGGTCAGTAGCAATGAAACTTTGGGGTAACCAGAGTCACCTGCAAATATCGAGGGATACTTGTTAGCCACACACTCACCCTTAGGGACACCCCCATACCCATACACCAACATATACTGGTTGGGGACCTTGGGCTCGCCTATTAGCCACACCCGGCGCCTCTGGAGTTGAGCCATCACATATGGGATGCTGCTATTCCTCAAGATAAAGGCATCATGCACAGAGCCAGGATACTTGGCATTCACATGGCAGATGTACTGGTCTGCCAAACACATCATCTGCACATTCAGAGAGTGATAGCTTTTTCTATTCCTGGACACTTGTTCATTTCTCCGGGGGGGGACAAATGCTACATGTGTACCATCAATGGCACCAATGATGTTGGGGATATGTCTCAGGGCATAAAAGTCAGCTTCCACTGTAGCCAAATCCTCCACCTGGGGGAATTCGATGTAGCTGCGCATGTGTTTCAGCAGGGCAGACAACACTCTGGTCAACACGTTGGAGAACATTGGCTGAGACATCCCTGATGCCATGGCCACTGTTGTTTGGAAGGAACCACTTGCCAGGAAATGGAGCACTGACAGGACCTGCACTAGAGGGGGGATACCTGTGGGCTGGCAGATAGCTGAAATCAGGTCTGGCTCCAATTAGGAACACAGTTCTTGGATTGTGGCCCGATCAAGTCTGTAGGTAAGGATTATGTGCCTGTCCTCCATTGTCCACTCAGGAACCTAACAGAACAACATATACATCACATATAATTTACATGCAGCACAGGTCCATATTCATTTGAAACACATCCTTTATTTTATATACAACAATATATTTCATACTCATATACAATTTCAAATCAAAATTCCCTATCAAAACACCAAAATAGAAGGACAAAGAAAAAGTGCAAAAAGATCAAGTGCTCGTGATTAAAGGCAAAGAAAGGGCATAAATCTCACACCTATCCAAAAATAAAAATAAAAAGAAATTTAAAAGAAATGCCTGTTGATTAATCCTTTTCCGCATTGAATCAGTCCTGTGTTTTTAACAGTATTAAATCCTTATTATAGTCCTTCATTGTACTGAAAATAAATCACATAAATCACATCCAGGCTCAACCAATATCATCAATATTTCGACCCCCTCTGGCGCAGGGGTTAATTCCGGGCTCACACACGGATCTTCTTCAGGACTAAAACGATAGGGGACCTACTTAATTAAATCTCTCTCCTGTGTCAACCATCTTTTCCACCATCATTTCACCTCGCCTTACATCCAAAATATATAGGAATATCCTCCTTCCGATATACTTTCACCAATTCCATTTCATAAGGTCATCTCTTCAAATTTAATGTATTCCTCTAATGCGCCAGCAGCTAGTTACTCATGTCTCCATCTCCTATTCATCCTCAGCGGTTGAACTCTAGGGTGGAAAACGGTGAGTCATATTCACACATATGTTGCAATAAAAATGCATTTCTTCCTTTACAGAAACAGTATGTGAATTCGAAAATCAGTTGATGTGCCAATGTCTGCTGTGACGCAGTTGGGTGCCATGGCCTGTGCCCCCCTGAAATGGTGGCTGCCGACCTCTGAGGAGAGACAAGTGGAAATGAGGTAATTCCGCTGGCATTGTGCGCCGTTGTGGTCGACGGTCGACGACCGCCGCGCAACTTCTCATTGGTTATCATTGAGCCCTATAGGTCCCAGGAGCCAATGTCGATGTACACCGGCAGTGACGGTACACACCGCCGCGGACGTGACCGCCATTATCTAACTGTTCAATCAATTGCTACCTGACCTTCAACAGGAGAGGACCTATACTGCAAGTGCTGCTGTGAGCTGTGTCTGGAAGTAACAATGGATCGAGTGTCTGGGGAAAGGGCCCCCGCCTTCACTTCGGAGGAAATGGAGAGACTGGTGGATGGGTCCTACCCCAGTATACTTCACTCTATGGTCCTCCACACAAACAAGTAGGTACACTGTGAGCATGATGTGTGGGCCATGAATGTATGGAGTGCCGTGTGTGTATGCCTGGTGTGGGGGGGGCTGAGGGGTCCTGGGTAGAGTGCTGTATGTCTGGTGGTCAATGTCTGTGCGTAAGGGGATGGGAGGGATCTTGTGGGACTTGAGTGTAACAGTCCGGACAGTATTACTAATCCCTTTTTTCTATGCTTATTTCCCTGCAGGTCAGCACCCATCAGAAAAAGGGTATTTGGCGTGCCATCGCCAAGGAGGTGCGGACCCTGGGGGTCTTTCATAGGCGGAGCACCCACTGCCGCAAACGGTGGGAGGACCTGCGCCACTGGGCAAGGAAGACGGCAGAGGCCCAGCTGGGGCTGGCATCCCATCGAGGAAGGGGTGCCCATCCTACCCTGACCCCCTTGATGTTCCGCAGCCTGGCAGTGGCCTACCCGGAGTTGGATGGGTGCTTGAAGGCATCACAGCAGCCACAAGGAGGTGAGTACAGATTCATATTCTTGACTTTGCACGCGTTAAGGTTTTACCTGGGTGGGGATGTGGGCTGTGGGTGCCCCAGGCCAGGGTGAACTGGCAGGGTAGGTCCCTTGTTGGGCAGGCTCTGAAGCACTCCAACCCCAATAGTGTTAGTGGGCATCTACTACTGGGCAGGGTCCTGTGGGTTTCACATGTGCAGCTCATGGCGTTAGGCACTGTCCCCATGGGCTGGTGACTAGCTGGTAGTGCATGGCTTAGTGCATAGGTCAGCTCCCTGTGTGTTGCGTGCGCCAATGGTAGTGTTGTTGCTGGCATTGACCAAGTGTATCCTCTGTCTCTCCCCCCTCTTTTTGTTTTGTCACCCTGTCCTTGTGAGCATTAGCATCATCTGGTGCAGGAGCAGAGGACCGGTGATGGAGGGAGCTGCATCCCACATGGGCCGAATCCACTGACGGTGAGGACACCAGTGGGATGGAGGGTGAGGGGAGCACCACGACGGAGACAGGAGAGGACACTACAGACAGCGACTCCTCCTCCGATGGAAGCTCCCTGGTGGTGGTGGACACCTCTGTGCCAAACCCAACAACAGGTACAGCCGCCACCCCCCTACCAGCGCAGCCCTCCCAGCAGCCCCTCATTGTGTTTCCCATGCCCGCTCACCCAGGAGGGTGGGCATCTCCTTCATTCCAGGCACCTCAGGCCCTGCTCCAGTCAGCCCTGTTGCCCTCAGGGAGGAGGCTATTGACCTCCTGAGATCCCTCACTGTTGGGCAGTCAACCATTCTGAATGCCATCCAGGGTGTCGAGAGGCATTAGCAGCAAAAAAACAAATGCATACCTGGAGGGCATTCACTCTGGCGTGGTGGCCCAACAGAGAGCATTTCAGGCTCTGGCCTCGACACTGATGGCAGCCATTATCCCTGTCTCCAGCCTCCCCCTCCAACTTCCTCTACCCAGTCCAAATCCCCTCAACTCCAAACTATCCTAAGAAAACCTTCATACCAGCATTCATCTAAATCAACACACAGAAGTGGCTCAGGCAAACACAATCACTACACATCATCCCACAGGCACTCACACAAGCACCATCCAGAAGCAGACACTCCAACATCCACTGCCTCCACTGAGTCCCCCTCCTCCTCCTCGTCTACCTTCCTCCCAGTAGCGTCTCCACTCACACCTGCATGCACCACATCCTCATCCACTACCTCCATCACTAGCACGCCTATCACTACACACCTCTCACTGGCAGTCACCACCCCCACATCATGCACAGGTCCCCTGTGTCCTCTCCCACAGTGTCTATGACCCCACATCCCAAAGTACACAAACACAAACACACACCCACCCAACAGCCATCCACCCCACAACAGCATCCAGCCCATGCACCTGCACCCAAACACAGCAGACTGACACCTCCTACAACCACTACCTCTCCCTCCACTCCCAAACCTTCACCCTCTTACCACCCCAGTGTCACTAAGAAGCTTTTCCTCTCCACCCTTCACCTATTCCCTACCCCTACCCCTCCCCCCCAACATTCTTCACCTCGGGCTAGGGTGGCCAGAACCCAGCCCAGCACCTCAGCCACCAAGTCCACGTCCGCTGTGGTTTCTGGAGCTCAGAGAGGCTCTAAGGAGGCACCCGTCAGCCCAACCAGTGTGCCACCAACACCTGCCAATGACAAAAAGGTTCCGCCACCAGGAAAGGGCAAAAAGGTGAGAGCATCCAGCAAGGAGAAGGAGGCACAACCAGCCTGCAGGGCCAAGGCAAAGACTCCAGCTGGCAGAAGCAAGGAGGCACCATCATCTGCCAAGGGCAGGAAGGGCCACAGAACACCAGGCAAGACACTTTAGCCTTCCGGGGCGGCAGGGGAAGGGCTGGAGCCTCCCCCCTCCACTGGCAGCGCCGCCAGCTGCACCGCGGCCAGCACCGCCACCTGCACCACGGACAGCTGCACCGCCACCACCAGCAGCAGCCCCAGTGGGCAGCCGTCCAAGGCTGCAGGGGAAGGGCTGTAGCCTCCCCCCTCCACTGGAAGCACCACCAGCTGCACCGCGGCCTGCCCCGCCACCTGCACCATGGACAGCAGCACCGCCACCAGCAGCCCCAGTGGGCAGCCGTCTGAGGCTGCAGGGGAAGGGCTGGATCCTCCCCCCTCCACTGGCAGCTCGTCAGCTGCACTGCGGTCAGCACTGCCACCTGCACTGCGGCCACCACCGCCAGCTGCCCCGCAGCAAGCACCGCCACATGCACCACGGAGAGCAGCACCGCCACCAGCAGCAGCAGCCCCAGTGGGCAGCCGTCCGAGGCTGCAGGGGAAGGGCTGGAGCCTCCCCCCACCACTGGCAGCACTGCCACCTGCACTGGCACTGCAACCACTGTACAACCATCCCCGTCGGCAGATGGACTGTAGTCATGCATCCATGGTGTGTCATGCATCCTGCCCACAGAAAATCGTGTGGATCTGACATCCAGGCGCGTGACTGTGACCTTGCACACCCCATGTGCTGCATCACTGGGCACCAAGCCCCCTCCAGAACCAGTGGAAGAAGGCATCCACTCACCCTATCCTTGGCAGGATGAAGCACACTGGGCACCAAGCCCCTACAGAACCAGTGGAAGAAGGCATCCACTCACCATATCCTTGGCAGGATAAAGCACTCTGGGCACTAAGCCCCCTACAGAACCAGTGTAGGAGCCACCCACTTGAGAGACTGTGGTTTGCACTCCCCAGGACCAAGCAGTGGGCAAACCACCCACTTGAGCGACTGTGGCTTTGCACTCCCCAGGACCCAGCAGTGGGCAAACCACCCACTTGAGAGACTGTGGCTTTGCACTCCCCAGGACCAAGCAGTGGGCAGACCACCCACTTGAGAGACTGCGGCTTTGCACTCCCCAGGACCAAGCAGCGGGCAGACCAACCACTTGAGAGACTGTGGCTTTGCACTCCCCAGGGGCAAGCAGTGGGCAAACCACCCACTTGAGAGAATGTGGCTTTGCCCTCCCCAGGACCAAGCAGAGGGCAAACCACCCACTTGAGAGACTGTGGCTTTGCACTTCCCAGGACCAAGCAGTGGGCAGACCACCCACTTGAGAGACTGTGGCTTTGCACTCCCCAGGACATCGCTGTGGGCATGGAGCCCCCTCCAGGAGCAGTGACATTGTACCATCTTCCGGCTGAGGTGCCCCCCCTTTCCCGTCCCCCTGAGGTGCCTGTGTGTTTTCGACCTGATGCCCCTGCAGTGTTCTCTCTGTATTGAGGCTGGAGTCAATTTTGGGCTTGGCCTATGTGTTTTGGCCCAGCAGGTAATGGACATTTTGAGTGGACATTGTCCTGCCTTTTGTACATATTGTATATTTTGTAAATACTGTTTTTGAATTATTAACGTATTTATAGCTATTTCTAATATAACACTCATTTGACTCAATTCCTTTTGTCCTTGCGTTATTCCTGAGGGTTACAGGGTGTATATGTAATGTTATTGCATGTGTTTGTGTGTATGTTGTTGGGGTGAGGGTGGGGGTGGGGGTGTTGCGTTTGTGTGTGTCACTCTCTTTTTCCTCCCCCTTCCCCTATGTGCTTGGTGCAGTACTCACTGTGGTCGCCGCCACCGCCGTTGGTACTCCTGGTATATGAACAGAAACACCAGCATGGGGAAGACCTGCAGCTCGGGCTCCGTGGAGTCCTGGTTCTTCCTTGAGTGTCGAGAGGTGAGCAGTTTCCCTTCAAAGTACTGTTTCCGCTGTGCTTTTGATGGCATTGGTACCGCCCCAGAAAAGCTGGCGGATGGGCGGGTTTTAATGGGGTGGGCGGTAAATTGTCTTCCGCCTGGCTGTTGGCTGTGACCGCCGCGGTGTTTGTTTCTACCGCCATGGCGGTCGGAGTGTTAAAGTGGCTATATGTGTTAGTGGTTTCCGCTGTGGTCATGATTCCATTTTTGTTACCACCGGCCTGTTGGCGGTATTACCGCCGCTTTAACACCGACCGCCAGGGTTGTAATGAGAGCCTGAATTCTTATTCAATGGTTTCTGGTTAAAAACTGAATTGAAAAATCTGAAGGTATGCCACTTAATAAGTACTGTTATAAAGAAATGTTTCTAAACACAAGTTTTGCCTGGAAAATCACAAGACTGAAATGTCTCAGTATTTTACATTCAAATTCCTTATCAGAAACAATCAATATAAAACTTGAAGAGATTAGACATAACGTTGACATGCTTTTAGATAAATGGTCCCCTCTATTTCTATCTTGGTGAGGCTGACTTGACACTATCAAATTATGTTTTTCATGTCATTAATTCTGTGCTTCCTGTCAACCGTCTGCAAAAATATTATTAGGTTATCGATAGTTGTTTAATTACGTTTCTCTGGAGTACAAAAAGAGATTGCATATCTCTAGCCTAGGTACATTGACCAAACAACATGGTGGTATTAATTTCCCATTTTTTTAAACTAATATTCTGCATTTGCACTTAAACCAGTTTGGATTTCTATGCCAGAAGAGCCCTACTTACTCTGAACACTTGCCATAAACTAGAACACACCTCAATCCACCTTTTTTTATTTTTAAGGAATTTACATGTACGGAAGATGCCTCCTTTCTCCTCTCCTGTAATTCATTACTCTGCTTAATTGGCTGGGCCCCCTCCTGCAAAATTGAAAATCAGTATTGTATATTTTCAAATCTTCCCCTATTAGGTAAAACACAAACATTACACTTAACAATAAGACACTTTGTAGTTGTAATTGGTTACATAGTGCCATGCACCTAATCGATCAGTTAATGTTCGACAATTAATTTCACACTTTAGAAGCAATACAAAATGAATTACATCCCCCTAATGCTTCTCACAATAAATATAATTTCCTAGTGGCCAGAATCAAGGGAACTATGCTAGTTTCTTTTGACTCTGATTGGCATTTGTCTTCCTTTCCCTCCCATAATTATGATTTCACTTCTGATGTTACATCCTGTTACATTTGCAAACAATTGTTAGGATGAAGTCCTATCAGATCTAAAAGATCAGCAGACATTTCATAGGGAAAAAGACCTAGTAAATGGTACTACCTGTACCCAGGCACAGTATAATAAATGCTACTAATGGGCTGCAGCACTCATTGTGCCTCAAGGAAAGTAGCCTTTTAAAACAAGCCTCTTGCAGATTGCAGCCCCTGTGTGCAGTTTGAAACTGCCATTTTGTCCTGACAAAAAATAAACCTTTTTCCAGGCCTAAACCTTCCATTTTAATACACACAAGTCACCCCTAAGCTAGGCCTAAAGGCTCACAGTGCAAGGTGCATTTTACTTAAAAGGTATGAGTCTGTTTTATATGTTTAACTCCCAAAAGCTGTTTTTCACTGTTGCAAGGCCTTTCTCTCCCATTAGTTAACATTGTGCCTTCTTTGAATTGGAAGCAGATAGGCATATGCTGTTTAGTGTCAAATGAATTGTGATTTAAAATTCTCTTTAATGCTAACAATTCTGAAACTGCCACTTTGAGAAAGTTGGCATTTTCTTGTCCTAACCATTTGAACATTCTGCCAGTGTCCTGGTTCACACAACTGTAAATGGCTCTGGTGTTGGGGTTTGTGTTTTCCTTCTAGAGAGTGACACAAAGGGGACTAGTATGGGACCGGAGTGTCATGTTGGTTCTCATTGTACCAATGAGACTGCTGGATACCGGTGGCAGCACCATCAGGTTGTGGGGAATTGAGTCCAATTCCACACCATGTGACAACTGTCTATCTAACACTTCCAGCCAGCTAGCAGTACCTCACCAGCACCTAAAAGTGGCGGTGATTTGTGGCAGCCATGCACATGACATTCTGATTTCTCAGGGAAATCATGCTCTAACAGATCTCATCCTTTTCTCTCAGTTACATTTGTCTCACACATGCAAAGACAAACAGAAGCAAGAATTGGTTCAATACATTTAAACCAACTGTGTTCTAGATAAAATGGCATGTACTGCAATGATTAGGGTGATAAAACGTAATAATAGCAATGTGGTGACAAGGAAAGTGAAACATAAAACAAATCCTACCTTAATGTCAAAATGCTAAGGATTGGACTTCCTACCTACGCTAGTAAGGTACTACTAGAGCACAACAATGTTAGCTCTAATCTGCCCTTCAGGATCCCTGTGAAGACACCATCCCCCATACCTGAATATAGTAGTGGAGACGAGGACTGTTGGTCTACTGAGAGTCCTTTCCAATGTAGGTAGGTAAAATGTCAAGTCTCAGCAGACAGCTGCAGTGAAGCGACAGAAAGCAGTGGCAGTTCTGGCTGGAACTCTCCCTCTAACGTATAGGGGGCAGAGGGATGTTTTAGTCTAACTGCTGTCCTGAGAAAACTGCCCTAATATAAGGATACATGTGTTTCTCGTGAAGTGGCAAAGATTGTGGTGTTACACTTTGTAATGACAACAATATTGGTTACAGCCTTGAGCAGAGCACAAAACGTGAATGTCCTTCTAAGAAAAGGCTAAGGGTGCATGACATAAAAGAAGCTTCTGCTCAGAAATTAACAGGAATAAAATAATTTGCTATTAGGCAAAAAGGCACAAACAGCAGGCCTATGACTAAACTAAAATGCCTATTAAAGCTCACTAAAATAACTTTAAAGGGCTTGCCTATAGCAAATACAATGGAACCTGACACCAGGCCTGTACTATCTTTTGTCACCCCAAACCTTTTGGAGCCTTGACAATGAAAGGGGACAAACTTTTCAGAACCAGACGTGAGGGTATTATAGGAAATACCACCACACAAAGCTGGCACTGGGTATAAATATTGGACTGCTACAGCCGCTCATCAGAAGACTGCTGGACCAGTGGCCAGTACAGAACGAGGACTTACCTGCTGCTAGAGGACTACCCAGCTTGAGGACTGCCTTGCACTTCAGAAGGAAGACTGGCCTTGTTTATCTTCATCACAGGCTAACCTGAGTAACTCCAGTGGTCAGTTGGCTGACTTTCTGTTTGAGCTACAGGAAAATAATAAGCTCTAAAGGTCTTGCTGCAACTGCTCAGCTGATCTGCTGTACCTTGGCGTGCTTGGACATGCAGCTGGATCTGTCTGAGACCTGCTAACCTCTGCTGGAGTGAGTTCCTGATCCACAAGAGGTGCCTCCAAGTCCTGGATTCTTGGCCTTCCTTAGAGTATGAGCTCTTCCCAAGAAGAAAAGATGAAATGCTGAGGTTTGGACTATTCATGACCCCGAACGGGCTTCTTTGTGCTGAGACTCTGCTGTCCAGGATGACGGCCAACTGAAAGGAGCATGAACATCTGTGTTACCTGCACTTTGCGCTACAGCAATCGCAGCTCGCTGTGACCGACCATGTGATGCTTCAGCAATGACTGTCCATGACGACCAACCAACTCGTAGTAGTACAGAGCTACAATGATGATAGCCCATGCCGCCAGCAAGTTCTTCATGTTACAATGATGACCATTAGTGACACTCTCCCTGCTCCTCACCGCCTCCTTCACCGCGAATGGACCTCAATGGGCCAGACTTTGAGAAGGTAACTCTATCAGTGGGACTAACCTGGTCCCTTTATACAACCCACACCCGATCATGTTCGGCCTGAACTTGTGACTATTCACAGGTCTAGCATGACTAGATCACTCCAAGTGGCAGTTTATGCTTTTAGTAGCTATAAACTTTTTAAATGGAGCATCTCTGGTTCTACTGATTGGATTTTTTCACTATGGTATCATTTTACTTATTGCATTTTACTCTATTGTTATTTATTGATTTGGGATTTTTCTTCTTTTATGTTTTCATTTTATTACTGTTTGTATGCTGTATAAATACTTTGCACATTGCCTCTAAATTAGTGGTTCACCTAGACAAGGATTGTAGTTGCCCGAGTAGGGCTTACAACACCCTCAACTAATAACCCACTTTCTTGCAGCCAGCCTGTACTATCTTGCAGTGAAGCTGAGAGGGCCTAGTAGGTCCAAATCATTACACAGCTCATAAACCTCCTACTTCCAGAAAGGAGCATATAGTGGCATAAATCTCCCCCTTGATCTATGACCCACTGCCTTTCTAGATACCTCCACTTTGAGAGAGAACTTCTCCTCTTTCAAAGATACTTTCTATAAACTCCTATGTATAATCCTTTCCCTGATAGCTTCCTCCCTTATTGCATATGAGTGTAGTTTCTTATTGCTTATGATTATGTAATTTTAAATTCATTGTTTTGCCTCCTTTGTCAAATGCTCTACCACCTATAGGCCATGTTCATGTTACAAAAACAGCATAAATAAATAATTAAATAAATAAGCCACAGACTATGGGCCTCATTATGAGTTTGGCCGTCGGACCCCCCAGTCGCCATAGTGGCGGTAGTCAAAAGACTGCCAGATTGGCGGTCTTACAGACTGCTGTATTATGAGTTACACAGACAGGACCACCAAAAGACAGCCAAAAAGGACAGACCGCCAGTACTGTTGAGGGTGGAAAATAGGGGGTCTGACTACCAGCACCCACACCACAGACCGTTGACTAACCACTGACCGTAATACAAGTCAAAAGTCGCAGAGGCTGTCAGCCATGCCAGTCCAACAATGGCGGTCAGAACCATGGTGGTTTGCAGCCACCAAAATAATACACAACACCACATTGGATGGATTTGAAAACAAAACAGCTGACACAGATTGCCACACTCGACACACCTGCAAATCACAGTATAAAACACACCCCTTCACAAACCACAATCCTTTGCATCTCTTACACCAAACACAGAAGCCAGAGCGCATCCCAAAAAAAAAAAACTTTAGAATAGGCACCACTCCAGCTTTCCCTAAGCACATATCCCTACCCTTAACACACTTATATTTCCAATCACAACCATTTGCACTTCCCAAATTCATAAACTCACCTGTCACCTGTTAACTTGCTCCTTATATTTCATCACCAGCATGTCACCCCAGAAAAACCCCCATTCACTGAAGATGAGTTAATAGTCATGGTGGATGAAATCATAAGAGCAGAGCCACATTTATTTGTAGCCCAAGTCCAAAACACTACTATCGCCAGGAAAAAAGAAATGTGACAGAGGATTGTTGACAGAATGAACTCTGTAGGCCCCACCCTATGCACAAGGGACAGCATAAGGAAAAGGTGGAACGACCTCAGGGGGAAGGTCTGTTTCATGACATCCAGGCCCCAGTTGCAGGTCCAGAAGACTGATGGCGGTTCCCCCTCCTCCTCCCTTACAATTCACATCCTAGGAGGAGAAGATCTTGGCCATCCTGTATCCTGAAGCTTGACAGGAATACATGGGGGAGTGGAGTCTGGTAAGTCACAACACAAAAATATCTCACTAAAATGTATTGTCATGCATGCTCACTGTTCACCTTTGGCCACCTTCACTCTCACTGCACTCAACAGCCTAGTGTCCACCTGTCCAGAGACCCCGGTCTGGTATCTCACATGTGAATTAGACTCACCTGGGGGAACAACATGTGTGTATAGTGTGTGTAGTAGAGGGACTGACAGCACTGCAATGCCCAGCAGGTACTGTTTGACAATTACAAAAGCCAGAACAGTGTGTCCGTCACTAAACTAACTTGTTTGCCAACTCCCCATTGAAGTGTTCCCACCTGAGAGGATTAACTTTTTATAGTGTGTGTGTGTAGTAAAGGGACTGAAAATACTACAGTTCCCAGCAGGCACTACTATTGTCACTCCCATCCCCCAGCCCGGAGTCCCCTGCATCAAAAACTCTTGCCACTCAACTACCAATTGAAGTGTCCTCACCTGAGAGAATAACATTTGTATACTGTGTGTAGTATAGCGACTGACAGGACTGCTAAGACCAGGAGACTCTGCTACTGTTACTCCACTCAGCCAGCCCATTGTCCACTGCTCAAAAGACCCGTGTTTATCAACTCCCAATTGAAGTGGACTCAAATGGGAGGGTAACATTTGTATAGTCTGTGTAGTACACTGGCTGACAGGACTACAACTCCCAGCAAGTGGTGTTACTGTTCGCCCATGTGCTTCATTGTAACGTTCCTCTGCCCTTGTCCTGGCATTCCTCGCTGGGGTCAGTAGCAATGAAACTTTGGGGTAACCAGAGTCACCTGCAAATATCGAGGGATACTTGTTAGCCACACACTCACCCTTAGGGACACCCCCATACCCATACACCAACATATACTGGTTGGGGACCTTGGGCTCGCCTATTAGCCACACCCGGCGCCTCTGGAGTTGAGCCATCACATATGGGATGCTGCTATTCCTCAAGATAAAGGCATCATGCACAGAGCCAGGATACTTGGCATTCACATGGCAGATGTACTGGTCTGCCAAACACATCATCTGCACATTCAGAGAGTGATAGCTTTTTCTATTCCTGGACACTTGTTCATTTCTCCGGGGGGGGACAAATGCTACATGTGTACCATCAATGGCACCAATGATGTTGGGGATATGTCTCAGGGCATAAAAGTCAGCTTCCACTGTAGCCAAATCCTCCACCTGGGGGAATTCGATGTAGCTGCGCATGTGTTTCAGCAGGGCAGACAACACTCTGGTCAACACGTTGGAGAACATTGGCTGAGACATCCCTGATGCCATGGCCACTGTTGTTTGGAAGGAACCACTTGCCAGGAAATGGAGCACTGACAGGACCTGCACTAGAGGGGGGATACCTGTGGGCTGGCAGATAGCTGAAATCAGGTCTGGCTCCAATTAGGAACACAGTTCTTGGATTGTGGCCCGATCAAGTCTGTAGGTAAGGATTATGTGCCTGTCCTCCATTGTCCACTCAGGAACCTAACAGAACAACATATACATCACATATAATTTACATGCAGCACAGGTCCATATTCATTTGAAACACATCCTTTATTTTATATACAACAATATATTTCATACTCATATACAATTTCAAATCAAAATTCCCTATCAAAACACCAAAATAGAAGGACAAAGAAAAAGTGCAAAAAGATCAAGTGCTCGTGATTAAAGGCAAAGAAAGGGCATAAATCTCACACCTATCCAAAAATAAAAATAAAAAGAAATTTAAAAGAAATGCCTGTTGATTAATCCTTTTCCGCATTGAATCAGTCCTGTGTTTTTAACAGTATTAAATCCTTATTATAGTCCTTCATTGTACTGAAAATAAATCACATAAATCACATCCAGGCTCAACCAATATCATCAATATTTCGACCCCCTCTGGCGCAGGGGTTAATTCCGGGCTCACACACGGATCTTCTTCAGGACTAAAACGATAGGGGACCTACTTAATTAAATCTCTCTCCTGTGTCAACCATCTTTTCCACCATCATTTCACCTCGCCTTACATCCAAAATATATAGGAATATCCTCCTTCCGATATACTTTCACCAATTCCATTTCATAAGGTCATCTCTTCAAATTTAATGTATTCCTCTAATGCGCCAGCAGCTAGTTACTCATGTCTCCATCTCCTATTCATCCTCAGCGGTTGAACTCTAGGGTGGAAAACGGTGAGTCATATTCACACATATGTTGCAATAAAAATGCATTTCTTCCTTTACAGAAACAGTATGTGAATTCGAAAATCAGTTGATGTGCCAATGTCTGCTGTGACGCAGTTGGGTGCCATGGCCTGTGCCCCCCTGAAATGGTGGCTGCCGACCTCTGAGGAGAGACAAGTGGAAATGAGGTAATTCCGCTGGCATTGTGCGCCGTTGTGGTCGACGGTCGACGACCGCCGCGCAACTTCTCATTGGTTATCATTGAGCCCTATAGGTCCCAGGAGCCAATGTCGATGTACACCGGCAGTGACGGTACACACCGCCGCGGACGTGACCGCCATTATCTAACTGTTCAATCAATTGCTACCTGACCTTCAACAGGAGAGGACCTATACTGCAAGTGCTGCTGTGAGCTGTGTCTGGAAGTAACAATGGATCGAGTGTCTGGGGAAAGGGCCCCCGCCTTCACTTCGGAGGAAATGGAGAGACTGGTGGATGGGTCCTACCCCAGTATACTTCACTCTATGGTCCTCCACACAAACAAGTAGGTACACTGTGAGCATGATGTGTGGGCCATGAATGTATGGAGTGCCGTGTGTGTATGCCTGGTGTGGGGGGGGCTGAGGGGTCCTGGGTAGAGTGCTGTATGTCTGGTGGTCAATGTCTGTGCGTAAGGGGATGGGAGGGATCTTGTGGGACTTGAGTGTAACAGTCCGGACAGTATTACTAATCCCTTTTTTCTATGCTTATTTCCCTGCAGGTCAGCACCCATCAGAAAAAGGGTATTTGGCGTGCCATCGCCAAGGAGGTGCGGACCCTGGGGGTCTTTCATAGGCGGAGCACCCACTGCCGCAAACGGTGGGAGGACCTGCGCCACTGGGCAAGGAAGACGGCAGAGGCCCAGCTGGGGCTGGCATCCCATCGAGGAAGGGGTGCCCATCCTACCCTGACCCCCTTGATGTTCCGCAGCCTGGCAGTGGCCTACCCGGAGTTGGATGGGTGCTTGAAGGCATCACAGCAGCCACAAGGAGGTGAGTACAGATTCATATTCTTGACTTTGCACGCGTTAAGGTTTTACCTGGGTGGGGATGTGGGCTGTGGGTGCCCCAGGCCAGGGTGAACTGGCAGGGTAGGTCCCTTGTTGGGCAGGCTCTGAAGCACTCCAACCCCAATAGTGTTAGTGGGCATCTACTACTGGGCAGGGTCCTGTGGGTTTCACATGTGCAGCTCATGGCGTTAGGCACTGTCCCCATGGGCTGGTGACTAGCTGGTAGTGCATGGCTTAGTGCATAGGTCAGCTCCCTGTGTGTTGCGTGCGCCAATGGTAGTGTTGTTGCTGGCATTGACCAAGTGTATCCTCTGTCTCTCCCCCCTCTTTTTGTTTTGTCACCCTGTCCTTGTGAGCATTAGCATCATCTGGTGCAGGAGCAGAGGACCGGTGATGGAGGGAGCTGCATCCCACATGGGCCGAATCCACTGACGGTGAGGACACCAGTGGGATGGAGGGTGAGGGGAGCACCACGACGGAGACAGGAGAGGACACTACAGACAGCGACTCCTCCTCCGATGGAAGCTCCCTGGTGGTGGTGGACACCTCTGTGCCAAACCCAACAACAGGTACAGCCGCCACCCCCCTACCAGCGCAGCCCTCCCAGCAGCCCCTCATTGTGTTTCCCATGCCCGCTCACCCAGGAGGGTGGGCATCTCCTTCATTCCAGGCACCTCAGGCCCTGCTCCAGTCAGCCCTGTTGCCCTCAGGGAGGAGGCTATTGACCTCCTGAGATCCCTCACTGTTGGGCAGTCAACCATTCTGAATGCCATCCAGGGTGTCGAGAGGCATTAGCAGCAAAAAAACAAATGCATACCTGGAGGGCATTCACTCTGGCGTGGTGGCCCAACAGAGAGCATTTCAGGCTCTGGCCTCGACACTGATGGCAGCCATTATCCCTGTCTCCAGCCTCCCCCTCCAACTTCCTCTACCCAGTCCAAATCCCCTCAACTCCAAACTATCCTAAGAAAACCTTCATACCAGCATTCATCTAAATCAACACACAGAAGTGGCTCAGGCAAACACAATCACTACACATCATCCCACAGGCACTCACACAAGCACCATCCAGAAGCAGACACTCCAACATCCACTGCCTCCACTGAGTCCCCCTCCTCCTCCTCGTCTACCTTCCTCCCAGTAGCGTCTCCACTCACACCTGCATGCACCACATCCTCATCCACTACCTCCATCACTAGCACGCCTATCACTACACACCTCTCACTGGCAGTCACCACCCCCACATCATGCACAGGTCCCCTGTGTCCTCTCCCACAGTGTCTATGACCCCACATCCCAAAGTACACAAACACAAACACACACCCACCCAACAGCCATCCACCCCACAACAGCATCCAGCCCATGCACCTGCACCCAAACACAGCAGACTGACACCTCCTACAACCACTACCTCTCCCTCCACTCCCAAACCTTCACCCTCTTACCACCCCAGTGTCACTAAGAAGCTTTTCCTCTCCACCCTTCACCTATTCCCTACCCCTACCCCTCCCCCCCAACATTCTTCACCTCGGGCTAGGGTGGCCAGAACCCAGCCCAGCACCTCAGCCACCAAGTCCACGTCCGCTGTGGTTTCTGGAGCTCAGAGAGGCTCTAAGGAGGCACCCGTCAGCCCAACCAGTGTGCCACCAACACCTGCCAATGACAAAAAGGTTCCGCCACCAGGAAAGGGCAAAAAGGTGAGAGCATCCAGCAAGGAGAAGGAGGCACAACCAGCCTGCAGGGCCAAGGCAAAGACTCCAGCTGGCAGAAGCAAGGAGGCACCATCATCTGCCAAGGGCAGGAAGGGCCACAGAACACCAGGCAAGACACTTTAGCCTTCCGGGGCGGCAGGGGAAGGGCTGGAGCCTCCCCCCTCCACTGGCAGCGCCGCCAGCTGCACCGCGGCCAGCACCGCCACCTGCACCACGGACAGCTGCACCGCCACCACCAGCAGCAGCCCCAGTGGGCAGCCGTCCAAGGCTGCAGGGGAAGGGCTGTAGCCTCCCCCCTCCACTGGAAGCACCACCAGCTGCACCGCGGCCTGCCCCGCCACCTGCACCATGGACAGCAGCACCGCCACCAGCAGCCCCAGTGGGCAGCCGTCTGAGGCTGCAGGGGAAGGGCTGGATCCTCCCCCCTCCACTGGCAGCTCGTCAGCTGCACTGCGGTCAGCACTGCCACCTGCACTGCGGCCACCACCGCCAGCTGCCCCGCAGCAAGCACCGCCACATGCACCACGGAGAGCAGCACCGCCACCAGCAGCAGCAGCCCCAGTGGGCAGCCGTCCGAGGCTGCAGGGGAAGGGCTGGAGCCTCCCCCCACCACTGGCAGCACTGCCACCTGCACTGGCACTGCAACCACTGTACAACCATCCCCGTCGGCAGATGGACTGTAGTCATGCATCCATGGTGTGTCATGCATCCTGCCCACAGAAAATCGTGTGGATCTGACATCCAGGCGCGTGACTGTGACCTTGCACACCCCATGTGCTGCATCACTGGGCACCAAGCCCCCTCCAGAACCAGTGGAAGAAGGCATCCACTCACCCTATCCTTGGCAGGATGAAGCACACTGGGCACCAAGCCCCTACAGAACCAGTGGAAGAAGGCATCCACTCACCATATCCTTGGCAGGATAAAGCACTCTGGGCACTAAGCCCCCTACAGAACCAGTGTAGGAGCCACCCACTTGAGAGACTGTGGTTTGCACTCCCCAGGACCAAGCAGTGGGCAAACCACCCACTTGAGCGACTGTGGCTTTGCACTCCCCAGGACCCAGCAGTGGGCAAACCACCCACTTGAGAGACTGTGGCTTTGCACTCCCCAGGACCAAGCAGTGGGCAGACCACCCACTTGAGAGACTGCGGCTTTGCACTCCCCAGGACCAAGCAGCGGGCAGACCAACCACTTGAGAGACTGTGGCTTTGCACTCCCCAGGGGCAAGCAGTGGGCAAACCACCCACTTGAGAGAATGTGGCTTTGCCCTCCCCAGGACCAAGCAGAGGGCAAACCACCCACTTGAGAGACTGTGGCTTTGCACTTCCCAGGACCAAGCAGTGGGCAGACCACCCACTTGAGAGACTGTGGCTTTGCACTCCCCAGGACATCGCTGTGGGCATGGAGCCCCCTCCAGGAGCAGTGACATTGTACCATCTTCCGGCTGAGGTGCCCCCCCTTTCCCGTCCCCCTGAGGTGCCTGTGTGTTTTCGACCTGATGCCCCTGCAGTGTTCTCTCTGTATTGAGGCTGGAGTCAATTTTGGGCTTGGCCTATGTGTTTTGGCCCAGCAGGTAATGGACATTTTGAGTGGACATTGTCCTGCCTTTTGTACATATTGTATATTTTGTAAATACTGTTTTTGAATTATTAACGTATTTATAGCTATTTCTAATATAACACTCATTTGACTCAATTCCTTTTGTCCTTGCGTTATTCCTGAGGGTTACAGGGTGTATATGTAATGTTATTGCATGTGTTTGTGTGTATGTTGTTGGGGTGAGGGTGGGGGTGGGGGTGTTGCGTTTGTGTGTGTCACTCTCTTTTTCCTCCCCCTTCCCCTATGTGCTTGGTGCAGTACTCACTGTGGTCGCCGCCACCGCCGTTGGTACTCCTGGTATATGAACAGAAACACCAGCATGGGGAAGACCTGCAGCTCGGGCTCCGTGGAGTCCTGGTTCTTCCTTGAGTGTCGAGAGGTGAGCAGTTTCCCTTCAAAGTACTGTTTCCGCTGTGCTTTTGATGGCATTGGTACCGCCCCAGAAAAGCTGGCGGATGGGCGGGTTTTAATGGGGTGGGCGGTAAATTGTCTTCCGCCTGGCTGTTGGCTGTGACCGCCGCGGTGTTTGTTTCTACCGCCATGGCGGTCGGAGTGTTAAAGTGGCTATATGTGTTAGTGGTTTCCGCTGTGGTCATGATTCCATTTTTGTTACCACCGGCCTGTTGGCGGTATTACCGCCGCTTTAACACCGACCGCCAGGGTTGTAATGAGAGCCTGAATTCTTATTCAATGGTTTCTGGTTAAAAACTGAATTGAAAAATCTGAAGGTATGCCACTTAATAAGTACTGTTATAAAGAAATGTTTCTAAACACAAGTTTTGCCTGGAAAATCACAAGACTGAAATGTCTCAGTATTTTACATTCAAATTCCTTATCAGAAACAATCAATATAAAACTTGAAGAGATTAGACATAACGTTGACATGCTTTTAGATAAATGGTCCCCTCTATTTCTATCTTGGTGAGGCTGACTTGACACTATCAAATTATGTTTTTCATGTCATTAATTCTGTGCTTCCTGTCAACCGTCTGCAAAAATATTATTAGGTTATCGATAGTTGTTTAATTACGTTTCTCTGGAGTACAAAAAGAGATTGCATATCTCTAGCCTAGGTACATTGACCAAACAACATGGTGGTATTAATTTCCCATTTTTTTAAACTAATATTCTGCATTTGCACTTAAACCAGTTTGGATTTCTATGCCAGAAGAGCCCTACTTACTCTGAACACTTGCCATAAACTAGAACACACCTCAATCCACCTTTTTTTATTTTTAAGGAATTTACATGTACGGAAGATGCCTCCTTTCTCCTCTCCTGTAATTCATTACTCTGCTTAATTGGCTGGGCCCCCTCCTGCAAAATTGAAAATCAGTATTGTATATTTTCAAATCTTCCCCTATTAGGTAAAACACAAACATTACACTTAACAATAAGACACTTTGTAGTTGTAATTGGTTACATAGTGCCATGCACCTAATCGATCAGTTAATGTTCGACAATTAATTTCACACTTTAGAAGCAATACAAAATGAATTACATCCCCCTAATGCTTCTCACAATAAATATAATTTCCTAGTGGCCAGAATCAAGGGAACTATGCTAGTTTCTTTTGACTCTGATTGGCATTTGTCTTCCTTTCCCTCCCATAATTATGATTTCACTTCTGATGTTACATCCTGTTACATTTGCAAACAATTGTTAGGATGAAGTCCTATCAGATCTAAAAGATCAGCAGACATTTCATAGGGAAAAAGACCTAGTAAATGGTACTACCTGTACCCAGGCACAGTATAATAAATGCTACTAATGGGCTGCAGCACTCATTGTGCCTCAAGGAAAGTAGCCTTTTAAAACAAGCCTCTTGCAGATTGCAGCCCCTGTGTGCAGTTTGAAACTGCCATTTTGTCCTGACAAAAAATAAACCTTTTTCCAGGCCTAAACCTTCCATTTTAATACACACAAGTCACCCCTAAGCTAGGCCTAAAGGCTCACAGTGCAAGGTGCATTTTACTTAAAAGGTATGAGTCTGTTTTATATGTTTAACTCCCAAAAGCTGTTTTTCACTGTTGCAAGGCCTTTCTCTCCCATTAGTTAACATTGTGCCTTCTTTGAATTGGAAGCAGATAGGCATATGCTGTTTAGTGTCAAATGAATTGTGATTTAAAATTCTCTTTAATGCTAACAATTCTGAAACTGCCACTTTGAGAAAGTTGGCATTTTCTTGTCCTAACCATTTGAACATTCTGCCAGTGTCCTGGTTCACACAACTGTAAATGGCTCTGGTGTTGGGGTTTGTGTTTTCCTTCTAGAGAGTGACACAAAGGGGACTAGTATGGGACCGGAGTGTCATGTTGGTTCTCATTGTACCAATGAGACTGCTGGATACCGGTGGCAGCACCATCAGGTTGTGGGGAATTGAGTCCAATTCCACACCATGTGACAACTGTCTATCTAACACTTCCAGCCAGCTAGCAGTACCTCACCAGCACCTAAAAGTGGCGGTGATTTGTGGCAGCCATGCACATGACATTCTGATTTCTCAGGGAAATCATGCTCTAACAGATCTCATCCTTTTCTCTCAGTTACATTTGTCTCACACATGCAAAGACAAACAGAAGCAAGAATTGGTTCAATACATTTAAACCAACTGTGTTCTAGATAAAATGGCATGTACTGCAATGATTAGGGTGATAAAACGTAATAATAGCAATGTGGTGACAAGGAAAGTGAAACATAAAACAAATCCTACCTTAATGTCAAAATGCTAAGGATTGGACTTCCTACCTACGCTAGTAAGGTACTACTAGAGCACAACAATGTTAGCTCTAATCTGCCCTTCAGGATCCCTGTGAAGACACCATCCCCCATACCTGAATATAGTAGTGGAGACGAGGACTGTTGGTCTACTGAGAGTCCTTTCCAATGTAGGTAGGTAAAATGTCAAGTCTCAGCAGACAGCTGCAGTGAAGCGACAGAAAGCAGTGGCAGTTCTGGCTGGAACTCTCCCTCTAACGTATAGGGGGCAGAGGGATGTTTTAGTCTAACTGCTGTCCTGAGAAAACTGCCCTAATATAAGGATACATGTGTTTCTCGTGAAGTGGCAAAGATTGTGGTGTTACACTTTGTAATGACAACAATATTGGTTACAGCCTTGAGCAGAGCACAAAACGTGAATGTCCTTCTAAGAAAAGGCTAAGGGTGCATGACATAAAAGAAGCTTCTGCTCAGAAATTAACAGGAATAAAATAATTTGCTATTAGGCAAAAAGGCACAAACAGCAGGCCTATGACTAAACTAAAATGCCTATTAAAGCTCACTAAAATAACTTTAAAGGGCTTGCCTATAGCAAATACAATGGAACCTGACACCAGGCCTGTACTATCTTTTGTCACCCCAAACCTTTTGGAGCCTTGACAATGAAAGGGGACAAACTTTTCAGAACCAGACGTGAGGGTATTATAGGAAATACCACCACACAAAGCTGGCACTGGGTATAAATATTGGACTGCTACAGCCGCTCATCAGAAGACTGCTGGACCAGTGGCCAGTACAGAACGAGGACTTACCTGCTGCTAGAGGACTACCCAGCTTGAGGACTGCCTTGCACTTCAGAAGGAAGACTGGCCTTGTTTATCTTCATCACAGGCTAACCTGAGTAACTCCAGTGGTCAGTTGGCTGACTTTCTGTTTGAGCTACAGGAAAATAATAAGCTCTAAAGGTCTTGCTGCAACTGCTCAGCTGATCTGCTGTACCTTGGCGTGCTTGGACATGCAGCTGGATCTGTCTGAGACCTGCTAACCTCTGCTGGAGTGAGTTCCTGATCCACAAGAGGTGCCTCCAAGTCCTGGATTCTTGGCCTTCCTTAGAGTATGAGCTCTTCCCAAGAAGAAAAGATGAAATGCTGAGGTTTGGACTATTCATGACCCCGAACGGGCTTCTTTGTGCTGAGACTCTGCTGTCCAGGATGACGGCCAACTGAAAGGAGCATGAACATCTGTGTTACCTGCACTTTGCGCTACAGCAATCGCAGCTCGCTGTGACCGACCATGTGATGCTTCAGCAATGACTGTCCATGACGACCAACCAACTCGTAGTAGTACAGAGCTACAATGATGATAGCCCATGCCGCCAGCAAGTTCTTCATGTTACAATGATGACCATTAGTGACACTCTCCCTGCTCCTCACCGCCTCCTTCACCGCGAATGGACCTCAATGGGCCAGACTTTGAGAAGGTAACTCTATCAGTGGGACTAACCTGGTCCCTTTATACAACCCACACCCGATCATGTTCGGCCTGAACTTGTGACTATTCACAGGTCTAGCATGACTAGATCACTCCAAGTGGCAGTTTATGCTTTTAGTAGCTATAAACTTTTTAAATGGAGCATCTCTGGTTCTACTGATTGGATTTTTTCACTATGGTATCATTTTACTTATTGCATTTTACTCTATTGTTATTTATTGATTTGGGATTTTTCTTCTTTTATGTTTTCATTTTATTACTGTTTGTATGCTGTATAAATACTTTGCACATTGCCTCTAAATTAGTGGTTCACCTAGACAAGGATTGTAGTTGCCCGAGTAGGGCTTACAACACCCTCAACTAATAACCCACTTTCTTGCAGCCAGCCTGTACTATCTTGCAGTGAAGCTGAGAGGGCCTAGTAGGTCCAAATCATTACACAGCTCATAAACCTCCTACTTCCAGAAAGGAGCATATAGTGGCATAAATCTCCCCCTTGATCTATGACCCACTGCCTTTCTAGATACCTCCACTTTGAGAGAGAACTTCTCCTCTTTCAAAGATACTTTCTATAAACTCCTATGTATAATCCTTTCCCTGATAGCTTCCTCCCTTATTGCATATGAGTGTAGTTTCTTATTGCTTATGATTATGTAATTTTAAATTCATTGTTTTGCCTCCTTTGTCAAATGCTCTACCACCTATAGGCCATGTTCATGTTACAAAAACAGCATAAATAAATAATTAAATAAATAAGCCACAGACTATGGGCCTCATTATGAGTTTGGCCGTCGGACCCCCCAGTCGCCATAGTGGCGGTAGTCAAAAGACTGCCAGATTGGCGGTCTTACAGACTGCTGTATTATGAGTTACACAGACAGGACCACCAAAAGACAGCCAAAAAGGACAGACCGCCAGTACTGTTGAGGGTGGAAAATAGGGGGTCTGACTACCAGCACCCACACCACAGACCGTTGACTAACCACTGACCGTAATACAAGTCAAAAGTCGCAGAGGCTGTCAGCCATGCCAGTCCAACAATGGCGGTCAGAACCATGGTGGTTTGCAGCCACCAAAATAATACACAACACCACATTGGATGGATTTGAAAACAAAACAGCTGACACAGATTGCCACACTCGACACACCTGCAAATCACAGTATAAAACACACCCCTTCACAAACCACAATCCTTTGCATCTCTTACACCAAACACAGAAGCCAGAGCGCATCCCAAAAAAAAAAAACTTTAGAATAGGCACCACTCCAGCTTTCCCTAAGCACATATCCCTACCCTTAACACACTTATATTTCCAATCACAACCATTTGCACTTCCCAAATTCATAAACTCACCTGTCACCTGTTAACTTGCTCCTTATATTTCATCACCAGCATGTCACCCCAGAAAAACCCCCATTCACTGAAGATGAGTTAATAGTCATGGTGGATGAAATCATAAGAGCAGAGCCACATTTATTTGTAGCCCAAGTCCAAAACACTACTATCGCCAGGAAAAAAGAAATGTGACAGAGGATTGTTGACAGAATGAACTCTGTAGGCCCCACCCTATGCACAAGGGACAGCATAAGGAAAAGGTGGAACGACCTCAGGGGGAAGGTCTGTTTCATGACATCCAGGCCCCAGTTGCAGGTCCAGAAGACTGATGGCGGTTCCCCCTCCTCCTCCCTTACAATTCACATCCTAGGAGGAGAAGATCTTGGCCATCCTGTATCCTGAAGCTTGACAGGAATACATGGGGGAGTGGAGTCTGGTAAGTCACAACACAAAAATATCTCACTAAAATGTATTGTCATGCATGCTCACTGTTCACCTTTGGCCACCTTCACTCTCACTGCACTCAACAGCCTAGTGTCCACCTGTCCAGAGACCCCGGTCTGGTATCTCACATGTGAATTAGACTCACCTGGGGGAACAACATGTGTGTATAGTGTGTGTAGTAGAGGGACTGACAGCACTGCAATGCCCAGCAGGTACTGTTTGACAATTACAAAAGCCAGAACAGTGTGTCCGTCACTAAACTAACTTGTTTGCCAACTCCCCATTGAAGTGTTCCCACCTGAGAGGATTAACTTTTTATAGTGTGTGTGTGTAGTAAAGGGACTGAAAATACTACAGTTCCCAGCAGGCACTACTATTGTCACTCCCATCCCCCAGCCCGGAGTCCCCTGCATCAAAAACTCTTGCCACTCAACTACCAATTGAAGTGTCCTCACCTGAGAGAATAACATTTGTATACTGTGTGTAGTATAGCGACTGACAGGACTGCTAAGACCAGGAGACTCTGCTACTGTTACTCCACTCAGCCAGCCCATTGTCCACTGCTCAAAAGACCCGTGTTTATCAACTCCCAATTGAAGTGGACTCAAATGGGAGGGTAACATTTGTATAGTCTGTGTAGTACACTGGCTGACAGGACTACAACTCCCAGCAAGTGGTGTTACTGTAGCTCTAAACACCAGAACAGTGTATACTACTCAAATGTAACTTGATTGTCAACTCCACATTGAAGTATACTCACCTGGGAGGATACCATGTGTACACTGGGTGCAGTACAGGGACTGACAGGACTGCTAAGGCTAGGAGGCCATGTCACTGTTACTCCACTCAGTCAGTCCAGTGTCTGCTGAACAAATGAGCCTTGTCCCTGAACTCATCATTGAAGTGTACTCACCTGGAAGTAAGGTAATAAATAGTATAGTGGGTGTAATGCAGGCACTGACAGGACTGCTAAGGCCAGGAGGCACTGGTACTGTTACTACAAACACCACAACAGTGTCCTCTTCTCTGACGTCCACAATACTTTTACATTTCATATGATGTGTACCCACTGGTGGAGTAGGCATCTGAAGGTTTTTGGGGAGCAGTGAGAGTTACAGAACTGCAACTCATTGCAGGCACTATTCCCCTAACTCCAAACAACAAAACAGTGTTCTTCCCCCAAAATACCCCTGTGTACCAAATCATCATTAAAGTGTACTCTCCTCAGAGGAACCATAAGTATAGAGTGTGTAGTAATGGAAGTAAAATGTCTGCAAATTACAGGAGGCTCCCTTACTGTCCTCCAAACACAAGTCAAGTGTACACTTGTAAATATTCCTTTCTTTGGGAATTCACACATGAAGTCCACTCACCTGGCGGAATGACATATAACAATTGCATGAAGCACAGGGAATAACATGACTGCTGACACCAGGAAGATCTATCTCTCCAACTCCAAACACAAGTTTTACTGTTCAAATATCCATGTTTGTTAACCCACAATGAAAGTGAACTCACCTGGGAAGATGACTTATGTATACTGTGTGTAGTACATGGAGTAAAATGACTGTAAATCCCTGGAGGGCCAGTCCCTGTAACTCCAATCACCAGGCAAGTGTGTATATATCATAATGCATCTGTCTGTGAACTCACAAATGATGGTTACTCATCTGGGAGGGACCAAGATACAGATTATGCTAGACTCTGTGATGTGGCTAACCACCTAGATCCATCTTGAGCAGCTAAGCCAAGATTAAAATATTGTGGACAGCAAGGATAGCTCAACTTGTGTGAAAAAAACACAAGAACCAAAGGTCTCAAGATGCATCACCTGAATGGTATTCACAGCAGACACATTCACAATTCACTGACCACATGATGACTCCAATCACATATACAACAAAATGCTGTGTCTCTCTGCTTAATAGTCAAATAGACCTTAAAATGATCAAAGTCACATCCTGCCTAGCTACTGGCTTGCCTGCACTGGTGACAAGATGTAAGTTTATGCTCACCCTCCCAAGTGCTTATGAATGTATACATCCTGCAGCTGGTTGGCTGAAATGGAATTGGTATGTTTCACAAATGTCAGGTCAATCCAATTTATAGCATGTGTACCTGTCATATAAGGCAAACCTGCAAATCCAATGTGTACACAGTCTTTGCTAAATGTCACTGTCAACTACTGGAGGTAGATATCAAAATACAACCTGTAACATTAAATCTCTCACACCAACAGGTCGAGCTGCCACTGGGGATACAAGACCACTGATGAGACTGCCACTACCCCCATGGATGAAGCCCTCAGTGAGGACAACACTCCTGGATGTCTGGACGTTGAGGACGGTTCTGGCCCATTAGGGCAATATTGTCATACGACACCAGTGAGCCTCTCTGTGACCATATCGAGTCCTCACGGCCCAGCTGAATCAACATCGCAGGCAGTCATTCAACCCCCCGAACCTGTGTCCCTAGGACAGTGCCAACCATCTTGTTCACCGAGTCCAAGATCCTGAGTCACAGCAACACACCTCCGACAATGATGGTCATGGAACCAATGGTAGGGAGTAATCTGTGGCAAGGGTGCAGGCATGTGGGGGTTGGGAGCGTGGGAGGGATGTTGTGGGCCAGTGGCTTGAGGTCACTGGGGATGGTATTGGCCAGGACACCATCAGCCAAGTCTTGGGAGCCTATCAAGAATCCCAAGGCATGATGGGCCAGGTACTTACAGAACTTAGGGAACTGAAGCAGCTGCAGAGTGACTTCCATCATGAGATACTCAAAAGGTGGGAGGCCATCAGCACCATTCTGGCCTCCCTATAATGGGTGTTCAGGGGGATAAGCAGTACCCTGATCAGGGACCCTGAGCAACACCACAACTCTTCCTTTGGCCAAGTTACACCAGTCCTTTCAAAATAGCGTCAGCCACTGGAGGGGAGTCCCTGTCAGGGGAAGGACCTGCCTCAGACATCCCTGCTTCTATAGCAGCAGAACCCCCTGCAAACGGGGATGTCCAGCCAAGAATCCTGGAGCATATTCACTCTGTTGACTGTTCTTCATCACCTTCCATTTTCATGGTAGTAAGACTCTGGACTTCAAATGCTGTGGCATCTGCTAAAATGATTACATCCACCATGACTGATCCCTTCACATACCTTATGTGTTGCATCACATTTATATTTCATGCACCTCTGTCAATAAACTTACCTATCAGAAAATTATTGCCTGCTTGCTTCTGTTCCACATTTTGAAATGTTGAGGTGTAAGCCCATGTAATGAACATGAGGAAGATACAGGATAGTAATGGAAGGAGGGATATGTCACAGGTAGTACCATGCTGAGTATTACTAGCAATACACTGATAGAAGTGTCTGGTCACACCAAACATTTTATTGCATACGCTGAACAAAGGACGCTCTGCCGCTTACCATTTTGAATCACCTAGGAACACTCATTGACTGTTCTCCTGGCTCTACTGCCACCGCACCCTCACCCTACACCAAGACCCAGACCCTCCCGCCACTGAGCCACTGAACACCATCCCAGAGCACCTCAGCTGCATCCTCATAAAATTTCGATCCCTCGACAAACACGCCGTAGAACTTTGGGACCTTCAAGATTCCACCCAAACGGACATACTCTTTCTCGCGAAGACATGGAAAAACCCAGCATCTGCACCGGGCATCTCCATCCCCAGCGACTACAAACTGCTCCTCAAAAACCCTCTGTGTTGTCCAGACGGTGACCTGGCCATAGTACACAAATCCACCCTCTGCCTGAAAACCAATGTGGAAGAGCACTCCCTACTCATGGACATCCCCATTCCAGATTCATGCCACCCTCAAGTCTGCCTTCCGCGGCACCCCTTTCTACAGGCTACCTACCCCTACCCAGCCTTCAGCGACTCCATTGTTGACATCATCTCTTCTCACTCTCTTGCCTCCTCGAACTACTTTCTCCTCGGCGAACTCACCTACCATAGTGACAACGGCAATGACACCAACACTGCTTCCCTGCTCAATAACCTCGACACAATAGGACTAAAGCAACTGGTCACTTTGCAAAACATACGTCACTGGATACACACTTTACACCATCTTTTCCACTAGCAACAACATCACCAGCAACAACACCTCCACGCTTCACTGGACTGACCACCACTGCATCCATTTCACCATCACCTCGCTGACCAACCACCTCCGCACACTCCGAGCCACAAGCAGAAAATGGAACAAGATCACTGAGGTCAAGCTCACCAACACCCTCAGCAAGTCTCCCCCGTCCCTTACCGCAGACACTAACATCTCAACATGGAACTTCCACCAATGGATCTCAGAATGCGCCAACACCCTAGCACCTCTCCGTGAGACCTCAGCCAAACACCACCTCAAGAAGGCCAGCTGGTTCTATAGAGAAACAGCAAGTGCCCAGAAGACTTCAAGGCCTTCACAGCTGCAATCAAATCTCACCACCACCTCATCAGAATCACCAAGAAAGCCACCCTGCAAGACCGTATCAGTGCCACCGCTCACAACACGAAAGAGCTCTTATCTGTGGTCAAAGAATTTGCCAAACCTCAATCAGAGCAAACATCCCTCCATCTCAAGACCTCTGCGAAAGACTAGTCAC
Source organism: Pleurodeles waltl (assembly GCF_031143425.1). Lineage (NCBI taxonomy): Eukaryota > Metazoa > Chordata > Amphibia > Caudata > Salamandridae > Pleurodeles > Pleurodeles waltl. The sequence continues at coordinate 193,784,475 of NC_090447.1, forward strand.
CTTCTTCCACTGGAAAATCAAAGACATCTACAACAGCTTCGGACCCCAAGACCTTCCAAGCACTCCTACAACCCCACAGCTCTGACACCCCGGACCATCACAGATCCTGCGCTGCTGGACCTCCTTCACCAATGACGAGACCCACACCATCATGAGGAGCATCCATTCCAGAGCCCCGACGGACCCCTGTCCTCACCACATCTTCAACAAAGCTACCACCTCCATTGCACCCAAGCTCCGCCACACCCTCAAATGCACCATAGATACAGCCACCTTCCCAGAGGACTGTAAGCATGCCAAGATCCGCCTGCTCCTGGAGAAACCCGCGGCCGACCCTCCGAACCGCAAGAATTACCGCCCCACCTCTCTGCTGCCTTTCCCTGCCAAGGTCATCGAAAAGGCCATTAACACTCAGCTCCGTAAGCACATCGAGGGCACCAACATCCTGGACATCTCCCTCTCAGGCTTCAGGAGCAACAACAGCACGGAGAATGCCCTCCTCGCCGTCACAGATGACATCCGCTCACTCCTTGACCGTGGCCATACAACAGACCTCATTCTACTGGACCTCTTGGCCGCCTTTGACACAATTTCACAACTCACCCTCTGCTCAGACGCCACGCAGCCGGCATCCACAGAAAGTCCCTACAATGGATACTTTCCTTCTTGTCTGGTAGAGCCCAGAGAGTCAGACTCCAGCTTTACCTGTCAGAACCTACAGAGATCAGCTACGGAGTTCCACAGGGCTCGTCTCTGAAACCCACATTCTTCCACATCTACATGGTCCCACTTGCATCCATCATCAGGAACCATGGGCTGAACATTGTCTCCTAAGCCGATGACACCTAGCTGATCATCTCTCTGACTGGAAACCCCACAACTGCCAAGAAACATTTCCACAGCAGGATTGAAGTCGCTGCTGACTGGATGAAAGATAGCTGCCTCAAGCCAAACTCTGACAAGACCAAGATCTTCATCCTGGGACCCTCCACATCAGCCTGGAATGACTCCTGGGGGCCATCCACCCTAGGCATCCCTGACCCCTAAAGACTACACATGTAACCTCAGCCTCATCCTGGACTCATCGCTCCCCATGATCCACAAATCAACTAAGTCACATCCTCCTGTTTTCATGCTCTCCGACTGCTCCGTAAGATCTACAAATGGATCCCAAAGGACTGCCGCAGAACCGTGACCCACGCCTTGGTTACCAGCAGACTTGACTATGGCAATGCCCTCTTACACTGGCATCACCCAGAAGAACCTGAAGAAACTACAGCACATTCAAAATGCCTCCGCCAGACTCCTCCTGGACATTCCCCACCTTGAACACATCTCCATTCACCTAAGAGACATCCACTGCCTTCCTATCGAGAAAAGGATTAAATTTAAACTCCTCGAACATGCATACAAGGCCCTCCGTAACTTAAGACCCACCTACTTCAACCACTGCATCATCTTCTACTCCCCCCACCAGACCTCTCCACTCCACTCTGCTCAACAAGCACTCGCCGCCATACCCTGCATACGGAAGACCTCGGCTGGTGGAAGATACTTTGCCTTCCTCACCGCAAAGAACTGGAACACCCTGCCCCTACACCTCAGGCAGTCACCATCACTGCATTTGTTCAGGAAGGACCTTAAAATCTGGCTTTCAAACTGAAGCTCCGAGGACAAACCCCTCTCAGCACCTTGAGACCCTTACAGGTGAGTAGCTGCACTTTATAAACACTGATTTGATTTTGAGTTGATTACACTGTACAGCGCATAGGCTGTCAAAATGTCTGGACTGTCATAGCCAAGAATAGTTAAACCATGGTGAGTCAGGCTAGATATACCAAGGTACAGTCCCCCAGACCACAGAAGAAAGGGCTTTGTCAGACCTCGTCCCATAGAAGAGACTAACAGATTTGTGGATTTTGTCATCAGCTTGAACCTCATCACATACCAAAACCAGGTCTGCCAACATAACATAAGCCATGGCCCAGACAGAGGGCAGTACAACAGTCCCTGAACATGGGTCCATCCCATTATAATGACCAAGCATCTGGTGGTCCGACACAAACCTATGTCAGTGTTGTGGCACAGGCACTGTACCCTGCAATGATGAAACACATCAGCAGCTACATACAGGTCATACAAGGTCATTGTCGACACAATGTGAAGGGAGAATGCATGGATTGCACATCATGAAAACATATCTCAACGCCATATGATCACACACAAGACAATTGGCCTAACACACCACAACAAACTAGTGTAATGTGCACTTCAGAAATCCACCCACTCACTGTGCAAGCAGGTTTGGCACAGGACTCATACACCCTAAATCTGTCATCAACATTACTTGGATCAATTCATGTCCACTTCCTATGTCCGAACAGCATCAGATACCTGGAAATGTCACAACCCTGAAATGCCCACATGAGTATGTCAGGGTGAAGGTACCTGGATAAAACCGTACAAGGAGCTTTGGTTGGACATTCATACATATGACCATAAGCTTATATCAAGCATCAGTTGATACACTTACATTGCAATGATCCTGACACAAACCCAGCAGTGAAATGTTCCCGTCTGACTTAGCAAGTAACCCTTGGCTGCATACTGCAAAGCATGAGATTCTCTGTCTTTTGGAAAAACACCCTCCTCCACACATCCTGACAATTAAAATTCCTCATACAGTCATAGTAATCACATCACATTACATACTTACACTCAGGTAAAGTAGTGATTGATGAGATGAGATCTGCCCGCAAGTATTCACCTTCCCCCTCATCACTGTCATCCTCACTTGGCATTTCAGGATTCCCCCCCGGTGGCACTGCTAGCTCCCCCTCATCTGGGATGTATTGGATATTCCCCCGCAGGGCAATGTTGTGGAGCATGCAGCAGGCCCCAATGACCTTGCACACTTTTTTGGGTGAGTAGATGAGGGCTCCACCTGTCTTGTCCATACACCTAAATATGGCCTTCAGGCGCCCAAAAGCCCGCTCCATGACACGTCATGTTCTTCCATAGGCATTGTTGAAGTGGACTTTCCTTGGTGTAGTTGGATTCCTCACCAGAGTCAACAACCATGGATGGTTTGGGTATGCAGAATCCCCTGTGATGGAATGGAACATATGTGCAACTATGAGTCCCTCTCATCAGATTTGTTGCAGCAGACATTGCACACACACTAACAGAACAGATGTAACGTAGAAACCACCCAGGCCCTCTGAGTACAGTTGTGACATCAGCTGGTGTACTGCACTGTTCCGCATAATTAAGGCATCATGGACTGAACCCGAAAAGGGGCACAGACCTGTGAAATGTAGAGATCACCCAAACTATTTGGACATTGATGGAATGAGTTGTGGTACACTTGTTCATAACCATGCAGTGGAACCAAGGCAACATATGTACTTTCAATGGCTCCCACCACATGTGGGATGTGTGCCAAACCATAGAAGTCAGCCTTCACATGGGCGAAACCCTCACGTTAAGGAAACCGGATATAGCTGTCCAGGTGTTTCAACATTGCTGAGAGTACATCCTTCAAAATCAGACTGAACATGGGCTGGGACATCCCAGCAGTAGGGCCACAAAATTTTTGAAGGACCCTGTGGCCAGGAAGTGCAACACTGCCATGACTTGTGCAATGAGTGGTATGTTTGTTGGATGACAAATGGCAGGCATCAGATCTGGGTCCAACTGATGACATAGGTCCACGATGGCTTGCCTATTCAAATGGTATATCTGGATGATGTGGCGTTCTTCCATTGTCTGAAGGTCTGGCAGTGGACGACAGACAGGAGGTTGTGTAATTTTCCCCTTCCTGGGTACCTATGTATAACAAGAAATGAGTACTGCCATTATCTTATGTGTCCTTTACAGCATACAGGGTGCATGTAAATGATAAAAGATGAGAAGGCATGTATTAAGGTGTGGACATGATACTCAGTACACATCTTAACTGATTATCACACAAAAATCAAATTTTACCCCCTTGCTTTGAAACACGTGTGTATATATGATGTATCTGGTCATCAGCATTTTGTGTATTAAAAATGTCACTCGGACTTGATGTCCCAAGCTTAAAGATGACCTTTTTAGGGTGTGGGACTGTGTCTCAATGCAAATTTCCATATGTGCCTAGCAATGTCCAACAATAGTGTTTGAGTAGTAGGACATATATGACAGGACAGGACAAGCACTCATTACTTCAAATAAAAACATTTTCAGAGGTGTGATGCATCAGTTGGAGCAATATATCGCATTTCTGGCCTCTAAAATGGCAGCTGCCTGACCTACTCCACTGGACATTAGGAACAATCTGCGACTGCCTGTGGAAGTTATCATGGCAGTTGCAACTACAGCAGACACAGCCATAGGCTAACGTTGCTGCCAGTGGCAAAAGGTGCAGTCAGTGTGGCATCAATGGGAGAGTCAATGTACATGTATTCTTGTTCAGTGCCAGATGTTGAGTTCTAATACATTGTGGTGTGTGTACATTGAGTGTTCCCTGATCCACCTTTTGTTGGATGCACATGACTAGTTGAGGTGACATTACAGCCATCCATAGATATCTCTTACCTCATGGATAATGTCAATGTGAGACAACATGTATTTGCATGACAGCATGAGTTGTGTATGCATGTTGTATGTGTCAGTTGTATGTTAAGTCAGCAATGTGTATGTTGTCACAGAGATTCCAATCCACACTGGCCTCTGCTAAACTTGTTTGGAAGGCATATCCTGACTCACTCTGTCCTTCAGGTTGCCACACACACACCACACGCCAAATTGCTGATGTCTACATGATGTACTGTCATGCATGAAAGTGATGGGAATTGAGTTTCTTGTAGGTTATGTTTGCTCAGCCTGCAGAGACAAGGGTCTGTCAAATGTATCTCACAATAAGGGTCCAAGTGTAGGCTGATGACAAATCACTTTTGCTATGCTACTGTGGCCCTGTGCCCAAGCCCTGTATCCCAGCAGATCCTGTTATGAGGCCACATCTTGGCTGTTTGCTAATGTGCACCTTAATGAGCCTCTTTTCTCTTATACAAATGTAAATGGTTTTAGGGGAAAGTTAATGATCTGTGACTAATGTGCACTTGTCAATGTGTGTCTCCCTGACAGGTCCCTTAATCCAAAAGGCCTGTTGTTACCTTCACACAGGTCACATTTGTCCTGGGCAGGCTCATTGCATTTCAGACATTTCAAAAGTGCAAACAGTGTGCTGTTTTCTGGGAACCAATGATATATGACTCAGTAGACCAGTCACATTGCAGGAAATGGACAATGCATGCCTATCTTGTTCCGGATGCAATCTACGTAATATGGACACATATGTCCCAAAGTGAGTTCTGTGTCACAGCACTCCACCCCCTGAAGTGGAATGAGTCTGCATTCGTATCTGCAAAAGTTCACACATGGACAGGCTAGGCTCTTTCTGTACCCACCATGCCAGTCTCTACATTGTTTCCCATGTGTAATGTTGGAGTTTGTACCCTGGCAGTAGCCTGTGGGCACTGTATGCAGAGGATCATTCTCACAAATTATGGGCCTGATTATTACCCTGGCGGTCATCACCCCGCCAGAGTCACCGCGGCTGTCGGACCGCTGCGGTCATGGCGGTCAGACTGCCACATTATGACCGTGGCGGAGCAGCCACGGTCCCACCACTGCAGTGCCATGCTGCTGCCAGCCTGCAACCTGGCGGTCCTGGCAGTTGTAATCTGCCAGGGCATTGCTGCATGCAGCACTGCCCTAGGGAATACGAGTCCCCATCCACCAGCCTGTCGAAAGGATGGCGGAACGGGGGACTCTGGGGACCCCTGGGGGCCCCTGCACTGCCCATGCACTTGGCATGCCCATAAACAGCCCTGTCACACATTTATGGGCAGAGGAAGGCACAACGGGTGCTGCTGCACCCGCTTCACCACCACATTACCGCCGGCTCCATTAGGAGAAGGCTACAATGTTAAGGCCCTGTTCCCCACTGTCACTCTTTCCGCCCGCTGGTCCAGCAGAGAACTCAAATTACGGCCGGCGGGGATGAGTTTGCCGGGCAGCATCCACCTCCCGCCAAACTCATAATGGGGGCCTATGTGTTTTGATGCATTCCTGTCTAATGAGGCTACCTTTCAGAAGCTAGAGCGGTGTGAAGTATCACATAGTTTCTCAGATCTCAGCCAGATTTCTAGATCATGTCCCAAAAGCCAATGCTTAGTAGGTTATGGATCACTGTACTCTGTCATGTGTCTGTGTTTTTGTGTATGTAGATATCTGCTAGCCAAAAGCTACTTATCTTGGTGTGTGATGGGTGCTGGTGCATCATTGAGTGACTTACGGGGATGTTGACATAACATATGTTTGGGCACGTTCATTTATCCACAGACAGACACAAGGGTTGCTATGTCCAAGATGTGGATAGTGTTGTTGGTTCTCATTAGGTAACAGGTTGAGGGCCTTCTATTAGTCCTTGCAAGTTCTGGGTCTGTCCAACATGCAATTGACAGATGGCTTCCAGAGAAACACTCAGAGGATGTCAGTGCAATGGGTGTCAGACATTAATGCTGACTATACTGGGGTTTGCGGATTCATTGTTTTGTATAATCTGAAGACATCTCTCGCTGACATTTTGAACCTGACCTCAACAGTGTTCCTTTCAATGCCTCATGTGTGGAGTATCTGAGTGACATTGATATTACCTTCTTGACTCTGTTGGGACAGATGTCACTTGGAGAAGTGTATATTGTTGATATGTTTCCAGTGTGACAGTATTTCCATGTCACCTACTCCAGGATACTGTACTTTTGTAAGCAACTTTGCAGGATGACAGGGGATCATTATTCATTGTTGGTTCATTACATATGTGCCAGGAGATGTGCGCATGACCTTGTGTGGGATATGTGGGAATGGACTATACAATAGGATACTATTCTTTGCCATTAGTTAACTGAGATCTGCTGCATGTAGGACAGCTTTGAGGATGAAGAGGTCTCCCAGGTGTTGCATGGGTATTGTGGTTCTAAGACATCAGCCATACAATTGTAGTTGTCTGAGATCCTAATTTTCCTGTAGCCAACATTCGGAAATCCACCTGGCATGCATGCATATGTTATAGCACATGTATGTGCCATTTAGGTACAAGTTTTTGATGGTGCCTACTTGACATAATGAAATTGTTTGTCAAGCAGAGTTGTGGGTCAAGTGTTAACATGGACATGTGATGACCCGATTCCTCTTTGTCCTTGCAGCATCAGCACCAGGAAGCGGAGAAGATAGGACCGAGCCAAGTGGGGAAGCATCTGGCCACGGGACCTCAGGTAAAGATACAACTGACGCAGAGGGACCCAGTGGCCTGGAGGGCGAGGGGAGTGCCATGGGGGAGACCAGATCTACATCCTCATCAACATCAGATTCCTTCTACAGTAGGCACTCCCTAGCGGTGGTGGACCCAATGGGGTAACCCCCTGTGCCATCTTTGTCCACCTACCCTGTTCTATCAACATCCATCCCTGTTGCTCCCCACTCAGTTGGCTTACCTAAATGTTTGGGCATCTCCTTTGCCACAGGCACCTCTGCCCCAGCCCCTGTCACCCCTGCTGCCTTCAGTGAGGAGGCTATTGACCTCATGAGGAGTATCTCTGTGATTCAGTCTGACATTGTGAATGCCATCCAGAGATTGGCAACTCAGCTCCAAAAGACAAATGCATTCCTAGAAGGCATTCACGGTGCAATGGGTGGCCTACAGAGATCTTTTCAGACTCTGGCCTCCTCACTGACAGCAGCCAGTCACCCCTCACCTTACGTCCCCCCTCCACCTCCCAAACCAAAACTCCCACCTTACCTATCGAAGACACACAGACAGATCCACAGTCAGTACACCCATCAGAACTGCAGACTCCACCCCAGCAGACCCGTAGATGTCCACCACAAGCACAACACCTGCAGATACCACAACTACAGACACACATACATCCACCACATCCAGTCAACCTGCAGTCACCACTCCAACTGACATGCATACATCCCGCACTCCCAGATCCCCCAGCACCTCTACCTCCCATCCCAACAAGATACACAAACGCCCACACTCACCCCCCAGCAGACACCCACCACACACAAGCAGGTCTCCCATAAGTACGCACCCATGACTTCCACACCTACACAGCCTACAACCACTCCCTCAACCTCCAGATCCCAACTCCCTTCTGATGACCGTCCCCGTGTCCCAAAAACATCTTTTGTCTAACCTTGACCTTTGGCCTATTACACCCCCATGCCAGACCGAGAAGGACCCCACACAGCTCACAGGCTGCCCCTCCCACCTCCAAAGCCTCCCCTGCCCCCCTGCGTGTAGCCATACCTTTCCCCTGAAGAAGAAGCCCACCACTCCCAAGAAGAAGAGCACCCCTCCCAAGCCCAATCCCCCCTCCCAAAACTGATCCCCCCAGATAATCACTGAGGTCCCTGCCTGTCCCCTTGATGCCCCATCCTATGGAGCTTCCCTGGCAGCCAGGAGTCAAGTTTTGGCACAATACTGTGCTACTGTTGGGTCAAAAAGATATGAACGGGCCAATGGCCTTTGGACTCTAATAGTTTCGTCATGAATAAATCCCAAACAGTTGGTTATTTTGGGTATACATATTTCCTGCAATTTCTTTTCTACCTTAATGTTGTCCCTGATTGACATGTGCTGTATGCCTCCAGTTGTGTGTGTTTGAGCCTTCTTGCTGCTCCATGTGCTGTTGGTAGCAGTATGTGAGTTTGTGGGCAGTGCTGCTGTCCCCCAAGAGGAGGGTATATGTTGTGTATATGGGTATGTGTGTGTAAATGCAATGGTGGTGTCATGGCTTTGTGTACTGTTTGGTATGGTAAGTATTTATTTTTGTGTTTTCCAAAGTGGGGAAGTATGGTGTTAGAATTATCCTCCTGATATGGCTTATGTATTAATGTGATGTGTGTCAGTTGGAGTTTTGTTTGTGCAAACATGAAGTGTGTTAAGATGTGCTAGCTGTGTTTGCATTTGCCTGTGCATGTTTCCATTTAGATGTGTGTCTTTGGAGCTAGTTCCTGTAGAGGTATGTTGTATATGCTCTGTTGACTTGCCTTTCCCCTTTGTGCAGATGTGAATGACATTTGGGTTTAGTACTGTTTGTCCCTGAGACCCATGTATGGACATTTCCTGTGCATTTCCCTTGCACATGTTGCTTGAGGGTCTGTTGAAAGTGATATATGTCCCAGTTCTATCCCCCTCCCTGGGTGTCCCAGATGATCTGCTCCCAATTGTGCAGATTTAGTTGGCATGTTGTTCTTTGTCTTTTTGTTTCTCTGTGTTTTGTGCATGCCATTGTGCTTCCATTGTTCTGTGTGTCTATTTGTCTGTCCATTGCAGGGTTCTTTAATGGTGGTGTTGTTTGTGTTGCATGCCACATCTATACATATGTGTGCTGTATGTGAGGACAGCCCCTGGCCAGTGGTTAATGTGAATGTGTGAGTTGTGTTTGTATATATGCTGTAGGTGTGTTGTTGTTGATGTGTGTGACTATGTTGTGTAGCCATGTCTCCCTGTGCCTGAGCTGTGTGGCCGTGTGTATTTGTGTAGTGTTGCAGTGCAGTGTAAATGTGCTGCCTAAAGGGGTCGTATTGTGACTGTGTGCATTTCCATTTTGATGTATGTTTGTGAGTGCGTGTAGGTTGTGATGTGTACCTGCTGCCCATGGTGTGCCCCCCCACCCATGATGTGTCCCAAACACATAATGAGGCCCTGTGTGCAATTGCAGAGGCCTGGGCACAAGATGTGGTCAAATGTCATGAATTGCACCCACAGTTCACTGAATAAATGTGAACAACATGCAAAATGTTTTTTGTGAGATACGTATTGTGAATAGGGTGTGCTGTAATGCCACTCCCTTTGTCCGAAGCCCAAGGAAGCTGCACTCCGTGATTTTACCCAGTGCCCTACTTGCAGTATCTACTTGGCATGCCCTTTAGACATTCTTGCAGGTACGGGGCAACGTTATTGCCCTGTATTCACATCCCAAGCCCCCTCCCTTTGGCCAAACACCTAGTAGACATGACATATGTCCATGCCCAGTAGTTGCAGGGCTGTGACTGGTTTCCATCAGAATCAGATGCCCAGCAAGCACTGCATGCAGGCTTAGTCTACAGCCACTTCCTTTCCAAGGAACCCCTGGACTAGCCTCACTGTGAACGGTCCTCGCGCCGTGCATTTTGCATTTATACTTACTAAGAATTTATTATAGAAATGTCAAATAGTTTCAATTGAATTCCAATCAAAAATACATTTTTTAGAGACACTACTACTTCCCCACCCTGGGAACAATTTGCATGCAGCAATTAAGGATTAAAAAGTGATAGACATACTTTGTTTTTAGCAAGTTTGGGGTTCATCAGGCAGGCTAAAATGATACAGAATCTAAAAATTATTTGTCAATGGCTGCAAATAGTACAGAGTATATATTAGTATTAATTGACACTGGGGACCGGATATGGCCCTGTACCTGGGCATACTGGTATACCTGCACAGCGTCAGCTAGAGTTAAATTTAATTTTATCATTAGGGTTTGGGTTAGGATGGGGTTACGGTTTTAGAATAGAATACCGTAAGTTTGCTTTGAAATAAAAAAAAAATGTTTTTTTTTCACCCATGGGGTTAACAGAGGTTAAAGGGTATTTCCATCATTTGGAGAATTGCCCCAGTCCTCTTTGGAGATTGAGGAGCGAGTGTTAGATCTGTCAGCCTTAGGGTGGTCTTACCCCAAACATTTTCACTTTTGACCTCCACTTTTGCTGAAATTTGTTTTGTTGGCCTTGAGGCAAACCAGTGATAAAGTGATTGTGCTCTCTTTCTCCTAAACATGGTAAAATTGACTTACACCTGATTGGCATATTTCATTTAACACATAAGTCTCTCATACCACATACAGTGGTATATCATACACCTTGGTCCTGTAAATTAAATGCTACTATTAGGCCTGCAGCACTTATTGTGCCACCCACTTAAGTAGCCCCATTGCAGCCTGAATGCAGTTTTAAACTGGTAATTTGACTTAGCACTACAATCATTGCCAAGCCTTAGCCTACCTTTTCATTGCATTAAGTCACCCCTACATTAGGCCCTAGTTTCTCACAGGTCAGGGTGCATTGTAATTATAAGATTGGACATCTACTTTTACGTTTTACATGCCCTGGTAGTGAAAAACTCCTTAATTCATTTTTCAGTACAGTGAGGCCTACCTGTCTCATAAGGTAACATCGGGTTGCCTTATTACATTTAAAAAGTGCTAAAGTTTATTTTGGAATAGGTACTCATTTCATGTTTGATGTCTTTCACATTTGAATTAAAAATGATCTTTAATGGTAAAGTTGGATTTTAAATTACAATTTTACAACTACCACTTTTAGAAAGTTGTCATTGTTCTGCCCTTGCTACTTGGTGCCTGCAGCGTGCCCTAGATCACATGACTGAGTCTTATTGGCAGTTGGACTTTGTTAATCTCTCCCAGACAGTCACACAATAGAGGCATTAGGTGTGCCTTCAATGGTCCATCAAGTGGTAGGATGTGAGGATGGAGCTGGGTATAGCATCATCTACAACTGAATAAGCTGTGCTCTACCTTCACACAAAAGGGCCTGTCACCACTGCATTGTCCCTGTAGGTAGCTTGGAGTCAGGACAAGGCATTCAGCAAATTGCAAGCACTTCAAAGAGAAACCTCTAGAAACTTCTTTCATCTTCAAAGAAGGCACCAGATATAAAAGTAGGGCTCTCAGTCCCACTTTTCAGTTCACTTACTGGGCCAGTGGAAGGACTCTTGGAGGACAGCCTGCTGCTGTGGCCTGCTGTGTGCTCCACAAGCCTGCTTTGCTTCACCTGGAAGGACTGATTTGCTGCCTGAAGCCTTCCTTTAACCCTCAGAGGCCTGCTCCGCTGGTGAGCCCTACTTCTTCACATGAACCCAGAACTACCAGAGTGACGGCAAGGACTAGTTCGCTGGCCTCCTATTCAGAGCCAAATGGACATAACAAGCTTCCACCATCTTGAAACTACACCTGGACCAAGCCTGAGTGAGTCCTGAACCCCCAATTGGTGTTCCTCCAGTCCTGGACCCTTGGTTGTGGTTCTAACTGTGCCCAGATGGCCAACATTCTAAACGTTTGACTAAAAGCTGCTTTGAGAACCGAGGGAAGACTAGGAGCAACCTGCATGTCTCTACAATCATGGTGCGGCACTGGTTGGCTTGACTTTGCGGTAGCCCGCGCTACATTCTTCTTTGCAGTAGAAAATTCTGTTCAGCGGTCCCTCACTGAAGGGGTATCTGGCCTCCTGGAACTCTTGCTGGCTACAGCCTCCAGCTTCATCCCACTGAACATTTTAAAAAATATACCAAGCCTGAATGTAGAAATCTTCCCCATGACTTCATCTAGTGGCTTCCCAGTGATGTCGCCTCCTCCTTGGATACCTCTTGCAGGTTTGCTCTGCTAAACTATATATACACCTTCTCAGAACATTTTCCTCAAAATTACTTCTAAGTCGAAAGGTAAGCACTGACCTAGCACTGACCTAGCCGTATCCACATCTTGTGTCCACATTATGCTTCATAGGGGTTGACCATATTTTTCGACTTTGCAGGACTAGATGTCCATGGTTGGTGCATTGATCTTTTAGTTGCTAGATTTCACTTCAGTAAAATATTTTATTAAAATGTACTCTATTTTTCTAAATTGGTGTTGGAGTTTTCTTGTGTTGTGTTTTCACTTAATTACTGTTTGTGTGCTGCATAAGAAGGGTTTAACTTAGTGATTTTTGTGGTTGACCCGTGACAGGGATTGTGGCTGTTGCTTGAACAGATGTCAGACCCATTGAACTAGCAACCCAACCTCTCACAATGGGCATCCTTTCTCTTCTGAGCCCCAAGTAAAATGTTTTCCATAAGTATTTTCCGTCCGTCCTAACGATAGTCCTTAGCTATCATGAGATATTTCAAAATAGCACAGAGGGCAAAATCTTTAGCTTCAAACACTCAACCATATTCCACATTCATCCATAAAACTGAGAAGTCCTTAGATATATTTGAGCTCCTTGTGGTGCTTTCTCATCCACAAATATATATATTGACACCAAAGAAAAAAGTTTTCTTTGATGACATTTTTTTAATCAAATTTGTAACAGTGCACAGAACAACAATCGGCACCATTACAACAGTTGTTTTCTTTATCTGGAGGTAGCATTCCATTTAGAAGTTGAATTGGATCAATCACTTTTTGAGACCCCAAACCCCTAGTAAATGTACCCGCCACCACAAATCTACAGGAAACTTTCATGCGACTAACGCATGCAAAAATGCGTTTGCTTTGCAAAGTTTCGTGCAATGTTAAGCATCAAAGCAAATTTGCTTTTATTGTGGTTAAACAGATCTAACCAGAACTACAGAAGCAATGATCCATCTCTGTACTGCATACACAGAGACACCTATGTAGAGCCCCCCCCAAAACTACGGTCTTTGTATTCCACCTTGCTTTTCATTTTCAACAGTACAAATAGCAATAACTGGATTCGTACTATCGCTGTCTTCATCAATATGCAAGTGGTCACAGAGGCTTTATGGCAGCTCATAATACAGAGCGATTTACTAGTTTCTGACAAGAAGACTATTAAATCTGAGTTCTGCAGCAGACACCGTTGGTGTGAAGAAGCTTCAAAACTATCTGATAACAAGCTCCTAGATTCCACCTTGACAACCCTTTATCAGTAATATGCTCTCCGCACTGATGCTAATGGCTCACAACTAAAGCACCTTTATTTACAACCCCACGCCTTAGCTGTTTTCTGACAAAGAAATGCTTCAAAATATTCCACCCACGCAGTTTTTTTCTATACATACCACACCAATGTATGCATGTAACACATACGTGTAAAAGTAGATTTGGGTAAGGGGGGAGTTGCAGTCTAGTTGTGGTCCAGGGGATAAGCATTTGATTAATGAACATTGAGGCTTGCATCACCACTTTCCTCAAAGTCTTGTGACTTTGACAAACTTATCAATGTTTATAAAGCGTAAGAATATGAAATGTAATGCAATTCTGCTTATTTAAATTGTACTGTAATTTTTTTTTTTTAAACATGGGAAGTCTCACTGTCACTGATGGTGTGAGGAAGCTTTAAAGCTATCTGATAACAAGCTCATAAATTCCCCCTTGACAACCTTTTATTCGTAATATGCTTTTCGCACTGTGGTGATGCTAATGGCTCACACCTAAAGCACTTTTATTTACAACCTCACACCTTAATGCTGTTCTTTGGTTTTTGACAAAGAAATGTTTCACAATATTTCACTTACTTATTTATATTCTTTACATGCCACAGCAATAAATACGCATAACACATATGTGTAAAAATAGATTCGGACTGGGGGATGGAGACTACTGTACTCTTAAAGACCTTTTCAAGGGCGACTCCATTAAGACCCTCACCCAATGTCGAAAAGATTTTCGCCTCACTGAGTGTAGTGCGCGTGTTGTTCTGTGCACGTGTGTTCCTTTTGGAATGAGGTTGCGTCAGGAGATTTTTCTCTCTGATGCAGTCTCGTTCCAATTCCTTTTGGAATGTGTGCTTTTGATTTACTGGGTGAGAGGCAGTTATCCTGAACCTCTCAGCTGGACCAGCGACTGGCCGTGGCTCTCCGCGTCTTACACTTTATTCCTTTTGAATAAACCAGTCTCTTATTTTGGAAACAACTCCGAGGACTCTGCCTCTTCTGTTACCCCACCACTACATATTGGTACCAGGCGTGGGGTAACTTTCGTTTCGGCTCCGAGGCTCTTAAGGAAGTCGACGCTACCGCTGAGAGTCACTGGCTCAGCCCCTTTTCCTCTTCGTGTCAACGGTTTGCAGAGGTGCGTCTTACTGCTGCAATTCTGCTCCTGTTTTCTGCCGTTTGCTGGTTCTGCAGCTGCTGCTGCTGTCAGGTTTGTGCTCGCACTGCCTCTCGCGCCCCGTCACTTTCACGCACTGCTCTCCGCGCGCACAGCACGCTCTCAAGACGTTCTTCTCTACAAGCCCTACTTCCTTCAGAAAACGGGCGAACCGCTCACATCATTTCACGCAAGGGCGGCCATTTTGGAGGTTTGGGGTGTTTTGACCTCCTTTTAATACGAATACGACTTTGACTTTTCCCGATCAACTGCCTTATTGACAAGTGGATTTTGTTTAAAAAGAAATTTGAAACAGAAATAACTTATAGATAACTAAGAATTCTTCAACTTACACTTTTACATGGCAGGGTTACAAAATGTCATTAATCCACCACCATTTTTACCAAATCCTGGCAAACCTGAGGTTCCATGGAAACGTTGGGTGCGCATTTTTGAAAATTATTTGGCAGCCATAGATGGTCTTTTATATGACCCGCCCAGGAAGTTTGCATTGTTATTCCATCATTTAGGCTTGGCAGGTCAAAATGTTTTTGATAATCTTCCTCAAGTACCCACTCCCAGTGGGGATTATGCATGGAATGTCTATACTGAAGCCATTGGAAGACTTAAAAAACATTTTGCTGAGGAGTCTAGTGTTTTGTTAGAAAGACACAGTTTCTTCAAGCGTAAACAGTCCAGTGATGAGTCTGTGGAGAAGTATATGGCTGCTTTGCGTATCTTGGCAGCATCATGCGAGTTTGAGAATTCTGTTGACACATACATCAGGGATCAATTTGTCTTCAACTGTTTCTCAAAAAAGATGCAAGAAAGGTTACTAACCTGCAGGAGTCCTTCTCTTATTGAGGTTATGGACATTGCAAAAAGTATCGAGAGGTCCATTATTTCCACACAAGCTATTAACGATCGAGATGGTTCTTCATCGATTTCCTACATTTCAAATGAGCATGCAGGTGCCAATATTAGAGGTGTCAGAGAGAGGAAGAAATCTGTTTGCTACAGATACGGTTCACGTAACCACTTGGGGAATTTTCCTTCAGGTCCGGCGATAGACAAGAAATGCATGAAGAGCAGGAAGATTGGACACTTTCAGGCAGTTTGTAGGTCTATACCTGCAAATACAAATGTTGGGATAAATAGCATTGATGTTAGCGCTCCTCAAAGCGCCATGGATAATTTAACTGTTCAAGTTCATGATTGTTCAGACAGATTGGCTAATGTTGTGCTTACTGTTGATAGTAATCTAACTCTTTGCGGTGTTAAGGGGCCTACATGTGCAGCTCTCATTGACGGCAAAAGACTGTCAGTCATGGCTGACTCTGGTGCTCCCATTACCATTTTGGCTGACAGTACTTTTCACTCTCTTTGGCCAACCACTTTTCAGTTAGAAAGCCCAGACATTAGTCCAAAGGCTTTTGGTGACAAAGAGATTGAATTGTTGGGTTATTTTTATGCACATTTACAAATTCTTGGCATCTGGACTAAAATCTATGTTGCAGTCAAGGGAAGAAATATTGTGGGTTGGTTGGACTTGGCCAGGTTGGGTATTAATCTGAAGCCTGGTCAGGTTGATCCAATTGTTCTGGGTGATTTACCACTGTTATCTATTGAAGCACACTCTGATGTTTTATCCTCTATGGTCTCCAAATTTCCAGGTGTTTTCAAGTCTGAAATTGGAACTGTTTTGGGTTTCCAACATAAAATCAAATTGAAGCCCAATGCTAGGCCAATTTCTCACAAGGTGAGACCAGCACCAATTAGTGTTTGTGAAGATTTAAAGAAGCTACTGGTAAATTTAGAATGAGAAGGTGTCATAACCCCTACCGAATCATCTGAATGGGTCTCTCCCATTGTTTTTACAAAAAAAAAATCTGGAGAGCTCTGTTTATGTGTAGACCTTAGATCCCTTAACAACAGTATTCTCGTGGATTGTCATTCATTGCCCCGCATACATGAAATGTTGACCAATATAGGGAACTCCAAATACATTTCTGTGATTGATCTACATGCTGCCTACCATCAGATAACTTAAAGTACTGAGACGCGAGACCTCACCACATTTATTACACCTTTTGGAGCATATAAGTACTTGAGGTTACCTTTTGGGCTTGCATCGGCAGCTAGTGTTTTTCAGAGGCTAATGGGCATGTTGTTCAGGGATTTGTGTAATGTGCAGGCATTTTAAGATGACATCTTGATTTTCACGGAAACCAAAGATTAGCATCTTATTGTTCTGGAGAAAGTACTTAACATTTTGAATGATAGGGGCATTACCATCAGACCTGAGAAATGCACATTTTTGACACAACATATTGATTATCTGGGCCATTCTATTTTCCCTGAGGGCATCAGGCCAAAATTTTGCAATGTGAAAGCCATACTTAAAGCCCCTGCTCCCACTGACAAAGACGCTCCTAAGTCTTTTTTAGGCTTGTGTGAGTACTACGCTCGTTTTGTTCCCAGTTATGCTTCCATTGTTCAGCCTCTGAGAGATTTACTCAAAAAGGATGCCAAATTCACTTGGTCAACTGATGTGGATCAAGCCTTCACCAACGCCAAGAATTTAGTTCTCAAGGCTCCCGCCTTGAGTCCTTTCCTTCATGGCAAAAAGTGTTACATCAATGTTGACGCCAGTTTAAAAGGTCTGGGAGCTGTTTTCGGTCAAGTGTTGAATGGCAAACAAACCACCACTGCCTTTGCCTCAAGAAGTCTTTCGGACTCTGAAAGGAACTACAGCACGATTGAACGGGAGGCACTAGCCTGTGTCTGGGCTGTCCAGAAGTTCAAGACCTACTTATGGGGTAATTCCTTTGAGCTGTATACTGATCACAAACCCATAGTCTATTTACTTCAAGAGACGGATTGGGCAAAGCATCTGCTCGCCTTGTGCGCTTGCTTTCTAAGCTGCAGGAGCACAACTTTTCTATTCATTACATTCAAGGTGGGAAGAACTTCAGTGCTGATTGTTTGTCCCGTTTGTCTCTTCCGATTGTTGGTGAAACCTGTGAAGATAATGAGTGCGTTGTTGCAACGATTGATGCTGTGTCTATGTCTCATGGTGCCATATCTGAAAGAGAGTGGTCAAGCCACTTCACAGGATGACATCTTACTGAAAGTTTTAGCATTCACTAAGAAGGGGTGGCCACCCATTTGAAATATTGCAGTTGCTTTAAAACCCTTTGCCCAAATCTCCTCTGAACTATCGTGCAAAAATGGCATTTGCACTAGAGATGGATGATTCGTTCCACCTACTGGATTGAGAGAGAAACGTATTGCTTTGGCGCATGAAGGCCATTTGGGAATCACTGCCACCTGCAGGAAAATAAGGGAACACTATTGGTGGCCTGGTATCAGTTCCCACGTCGCTTCTTTTGTCAATCTGTGCCCCCAATGCATTGTCTTTGACAAACATTGGAGGACAGTTGAAAAGCCTCTTCATCCTGTTCCATTCCCTGATCGACCATGGGAGAAACTAGCTTTGGACTTCATGGGTCCTTTCACTATGCTTACCCCGTACAACAGGTTCTTGATAGTTCTCCAAGTGGGTTTAATATTCTTTTGTGAGTTCAGCAAATACCAAGTCTGTCATTTTGTTCCTTGAGAATGTTTTTTCCATTGAAGGGATTCCTAAGGAAATTGTGACAGATAACGGCACACATTTTGTTTCCAACGAAATGAATCAGTTCCTCACGCAGTATGACATAAAACACCTGCAAGTAGCTCTGTATAGTCCTTCGGCAAATGGTTTGGTGTAGAGAGTGAATCGTTTTCTTAAGGAAGGCGTTCAATCTGCTCTCTCTTCGGGCGCGGATGTGTCCAGTTTCTTAAGACACAAACTTAATGCCTATCACACAACCCCTCATTCTACAACTGGGGATTCCCCCTTTGAATTGTTAAGGGGAAGGAGATGTGTGTCAAAAGTGCTTCCTAATTGGTTGGAATACAAACGCAAAAACTCTGATTTTGTCCTACCATGTGTTCAGGAAAGGGTGAGGTCTAAACAGGCTCAACAAAAACAATATTTCGATTCTCATAATCATGTCACTGAGAAAGAGTTTGAGGTGGGGCAATGGGTCCAAAGGACTGTCTCAGTACTCGTCCCCATTGAGGATTGAACGCGTCTCTAACAGTGCTGTTCTTTTAACAGGTAAAGGCTGGTGGAATAAAAACAGGGTGGTACACATCACTGAGGCACAAAAAAACATTTATTATGATACGTGTGTTTTGCCAAGTGAGGATTCCATAGTGTTCGAAGAAGAGAGGCAAGGGAGTTTTGCTCAAAGTATGGTTTCCACTGCTGATGGTTCTCCCGGCGAAGTGGGTCCAGATACATATGCCGGTACTAAAATAAGTCCTAGCACTACTGATGGGTGTCCTGACAACTCTTCGGTGTTATCTTCACAGGACTGTGTTGCTAACAAGAGAGTTTCTAAATTACCGAAGAAGTTGTTGGACTATGACCTTAGTTAATTTTGTGAAAGAAGGGAAATGATGTAGTGCGCGTGTTGTTCTGTGCGTGTGTTGTTCTGTGCGCGTGTTGTTCCTTTTGGAATGAGGTTGCGTCAGGAGATTTTTCTCTCTGATGCAGTCTCGTTCCAATTCCTTTTGGGATGTGTGCTTTTGATTTACCGGGTGAGAGGCAGTTATTCTGAACCTCTCACCTGGACCGGCGACTGGCCGTGGCTCTCCGCGTGGTACACTTTATTCCTTTTGAATAAACCAGTCTCTTATTTTGGAAACAACTCTGAGGACTCTGCCTCTTCTGTTACCCCACCACTACACTGAGTCCACTAGACTACAGTACACCAACTGTGTCATGGGGCTCTTCACCCACCAACATTCAGGGAGCCATATGCCAACTTGCTCCTTTCGAGACCTTGGTTTGGTCGTTTTATGGGACCTGGGGGCTCATCTCTCATACATATTAAGTGCTCCATCATTCCACCCCATCCCACCCACACCCCTACAAAACACAATAGCATGGATATAACTGAAGACTTTCCCCTAAAACAATGGGAGCAAATAAGGCATGATATCCCTCAGATTTTTAGAAGCATAGCTCAATGCAAAATGGCTTACAAAGTGATGATGCGTTGGTACCTAACACTGGTAGAGCTCTCTTCTATCTTCTTCACCTCTTCGCCTCTCTGCTGGCGTTGCACCTCGGCTCCGTGAGATTTCTTCCATGTATGGTGGTCGTGCTCAACCATTGCGACGCTCTGGAAATAAATCCTCAGCCATATCAAAGGGACCCTAAGCTTCCACCTCCTGGAGTCTTATCGGACAGTGATCCCAGGCATCCGCCCCCACACATGAAAGAGATGACACATGCTGAATGGTGTTTAGTTAGCCATCTGCTGAGAGCTGTCAAACAATGAATTGCCTTATATTGAAAGAAACCCACTGACCCTCCGATAACTCAATGATACATATGCATGTGGCAAGTCCTAGCCATTGAACTCCTTTCCCATAAGATAACACTTGGAGGGTAAATGTGCTCATGTTTGGCAACCACTCATACACAATTTTCCACACTTGGAACACTCATGTTTCACTCCTCCTAGACTCAAAACACTCCAACTATTGGAAGTAATTGTGCCCTACCCAGCCTCCATGCTCCTCCACTGTGCTTGTGAGTTTCCAATAAATTCAAATCTCTTTTTCCACCAAATCCGTGCATGTATTTTTCTTCTCAAAAATATTTGGAATTTGTGTGCCCGTGTGGTAGCAAACACGTTGTCAAACGCTCCTGAATTACATGAAGGCATAAGGCACAGGGTCTCCTGCCAGGAACCACTTCCTTGCAAAGTCAAAAATGTACTGTACTATTGCATATTCCAGTAAAAAAATAAAAATGTATACACATTTTAGCCAGATGCATCCCTTATTATTTGCATATTGAGTTTAAAAAAAAAAAAAAAGAAAAGCTGAGTACTTTAGTAAATGGCGAATTTGAACTATGTGCAGTATTGCTGGTATCACCATCCTGTCTGACCTCTTTCAAGGACACCATGTTGGTATGTGTGACTGCAGAAGTCAAACAAGTACCAAGCTGTATGGGCGTGAAAGAAAGAGAGGCAATCGAAGCAACTGTGGTAATGCATTAGCCTTAAAATAGCTGGTTCAAATGAGGTATTTCTTAGTGCACACTGAGGTAAACAACTCAGTGCTTTTTAGAGAGCTACAAGTCATTCCGCCCACATCTTCACAAGGGGACTGTGCACCATAATGATGTCAAATACTACCCCACATGGGTAGTGGAAGAAATTCAGTTGCACACATTTCTTCTATCACTCCAAAGTCATATGTTTCTGGTGATGATTGAATCAGACTATTCAAGCCCTTTTCTGGAAACGGTATTTAGCCCTAATAAGAGTCCTCACTTTTGCACAGAGGAATGACTGTGTTGCACAAATGAATATGTACCATAGGTACATGCCCCCCCCGCACACAGCTGCTGCCACAAAAAATAAAATCAGCTGAAGCTGCAAGCTCAGCTGTGATGAAGACCCTACAGGTCTCTTCCTAATGGATGCCAAGGAGGACACCCTAAATGTCCACCACTTTGCAAGGATTCATCATGGATTGTGCCATCCCAGTCCTCTACCCATAGATGTAATTCTGTAGTGAGTGTGCAAAGCGGATGATCTCATCTGTACCAAGTGCAGTTTGTACAGAGACACGTCTACATAATGCCAGTCAATTAGACCTCCCTTTGACTAAATATATTTGCTTATGTTCTGCCATTCTAACGTTCAGTAGCCGTTATAAAAAAAATTATTTCAATAACTTCTAATCTGCAGTGCACATTCTTCTACCAATTGCAAGTTAGCTCTTGCTTACATCGATGAACTGTGCCCTTAAAATGTCCTGTGGTGAAAAGGACTGTACTAAAAGGTCGTTTTTCAAAATGCCAATTCATAGTGGGTTTCAATTCGACCTCCCTCACAAATATTCATAAGATAGGTCACAAATTACTACCCACTGTGATTTGCTGCTATCACAGAGATGATGGCCTGCTGGGGTCAGCAGATCACCATGCCTGTGACTGTTTTTATATAAAGCAATCATTGTTTTGTAATGCAGCTCATTTTAGTGGAATAAAGGATGCTTTAAAAAAAATAAAAAAGTTTCACAAATGTTTTTCAGCAGTCCCCAGGACCACTGCCTATTCCTAAAAAATGTTTTAAATGTTTTTTTTTTTTTCAATGTTGAGGGGAAGGGAAACCCTTGGGGGCCTCTTCCTGTTTGAAAATGGGATACCACATCCTTTAAAGTATTTGCAAAATATCTAAGTTTTGCGACTGGATTTTGGTCATAAGACTTAAGCACATACAAAAAAAAGAATCTGTATTTGGAAGGGATGCCTAAACACGCTCCCAAGTATTGATTAGTTATGGTTTCCTTAACCCATCAAATGATTCGGAAAACCATTTCCACATCATCAAATGGCCTTAGTCCTTTTGAAAAAGGGTGTTAGTATTCATAAACATTCTAATTCACTATGCTTCTAATTTCACCAAAAACATATCCCCAGGTAATAACTGGTGAAATCCCTGGGTGGGAAAAAGGTTTCAAATGTAGAATGACTACAGGAATCAGGGACAGATATATTAATGTTTAACAAGTCACACACTAGCGACAATCTGATTTGCAACCACTAAAATCGAACGTCGACATGTACTATGGTTAAAAAATGATGAAAAACACCAAATTAACCTGAAAAATTAATGTTTCTTTACTTTAGCGACGTTTCTTACTTGATGTTCCCTAATAGCAATTCGCAAATAAGTAGTCTCAAAAAGCCCAATTTGCACTCATAAATTATCATAAGATGGTTGCTGGTGGTAACCAGGTAGAAGGTATAAGAAGGACCCCAAAATGCATTTTTTCCACAGTGTCTCAGTTGAACGATATTGTTATGTTCCACGGGTTAGCGCTGCATAATTAATCAAGGAACCAGGCACAGTTGTGTTGAGATATCCAGTTTAATCATCAAACTCCTCGCACATCGCCTCACCAACTCCAAATGAACAGTCCTTCACCAACATTCTAAGGCAAGCTCCAGGGCATTCCAATGCCCAACATTCTTAGGAGCTGTTGGACTATACCACTAATGCTTAAATTAATATTTATATGTGAAATGTATCTTATACACCTAATTAGATGTTTCAACCATTTACCTAAACTAATATCTATAAAACAGGTTAGTATAAACAATGAGTATACACATACATTGTATGGTTACAACATATCTCTCTTCCTTACTGTTCAAAAACAAAGTCTTTGTGCCAGGTCGGGCGCTTAGTGGTCCTGGCGTGTCTGGTTTGATAATAGCGCTCCGTCATGTTTCCCATTTCCTTATCAGGAACCTGACCAGGCATCCCAGTAGATTCCTTGCTGCATGAAATTCTGTCCATACTCCACACCCTACCATCTTCTAGCGTTACAACATTCTTTTGCACCTTGATGATTCTTTGTGGTTGAGAAAACCTGCTGCCCTCTTTTTTTGTGGATTCCGGAAGCTTAACTTTAACCCATTGTCCCACCCTCCATGGTCTCCTTCGGCTGCGAAAACGATCATCATACCACTTCCTGTATTTCTCTTGATGATGCCTGACTTTAGCTGCAACCTCCTCTCGCTGCCCATTGCATGGTTCCCCTTCCTTCAGCCAATTAGGACTAAGTTTGGTACCTGGGTGCCTTCCTTTCAGTGAAAAGAATGGGGATATTCCCGTAACCAAGTTCGGTGCGGTGTGATACGACCACAACATTTGCTTGAGAGCTGTTTCACATGGTACATGACTTGTTGACGCCCATTGCAAACACTCCTTAATCATCCTGTTGGCTCTCTCAACCAGGCCATTTGCACGGGGTTGTATAATACTGTTCTAAAATGGTGTACACTGCACTTCGTCAAAAACTCTCTCATGGCTTCTGAAGTGAACTGCACACCATTATCGGTGACCAGGGTGCTGGGTATCCCTTCCCTCAAAAATGCTTCCGATAGGAAATCAATTGCATCCTTGGTTGTCACCTGATTCACTATCTTGAACATCATCCAGTGCGAGTGGTAGTCCACTAGCACAAATATGAACCTGCCTTTGACACCTATTTGTGATACGGGTCCTAAAATGTCCAATCCCAGTTTGTCCCACGGTTTAAGTGGTACAGAAATAGGTGACAACCGTGCCCTCCTCGTAACGTTTGTCTTGTCACTCTGGGCACAAGTGATACAATCCCTTACTGCGTCCTCCACCAACCTATCCATGGTGGGGAACCAATATGATGCACAAAGTCTACTCTTGGTAATGTTCCTCCCCAGATGCCCTTCATGGGCTAGACCCACTAATTTGTTCCACAACTCACTCCGAGGTACTACTCTCTCACCTCTCATTACCATGTCCTCAAATATGTGGAGTTCTGACCTCACTTCCCAATATCCTTTGAGCTCTTCTTCCAGGTATCTAGCTTTCTCTGGCCACCCTTTGACTATTTTTTCTCTGAGCATTTCTAGTACACGATCATTTGAGTTTTTCACTATCCATTCATCTCTGGTAAGGCCAGCCAATTCAATGTGTAGTACAGGTTCAAGATTGTCACTCCCTTCCTCCCTTCCAACTCCCCTCGGTGATCTGGATAGGAAGTCAGCCACAACGTTATTTTTTCCAGGAACATACTCCACCCCAAAATTATATCCCTCCAATCCTAAAATCCACTTAGCAACGCGTGGGGTGTATGCTCTCTTCCCTTGGTAGTGAATACACTGGTGAGGGGTTTGTGGTCGGTACTAATGGTGAAGGGTAAACCCCATAGGAAAAAACTAAAATGATTGAAAGCCCAATAACATGCCAAGGTTTCTCTCTCTATGGTTGAATAGTTCACCTCTGCAGCTGTCAGTGACCTGGACGCAAATGCTATGATTCTTTCCTGTCCCTCTACAACTTGGGAAAGGGTTGCTCCAAGACCCTTCCCACTGGCATCAGTAGTGACCCATGTTTTTCTTTTGAAATCAAATTTTCCTAGGTTGGGAGATTTCACAATGGCCCCCTTCACCTCGTTGAAAGCTTCCTGACATTCCCTATTCCACTCAAATGGGACAGTTTTTTTTAACAAAGCTCTCATGGAAGCTGTTCGCTCGGAAAAATTATGTACAAACTTGGCCATGTACTCAGCTAAACCTAGGAAAGATTTGAGTTCCTGCTTGTTGGTATTTGCAGGTGCCTCTTTCACAGCAACCACTAAATCCAACTTAGGTTCCACCCCATCCTTTGTGATTTTATGGCCCAAATAATCAACTGACTCCAATTTGGCATTTATCTCTACGGATAGTCATGCCAGCACGTTCCAGCGCCATAAACACCTTCCGCAAAGTAACATTATGCTCGCTCTCCGTAACACCATAAACGAGAATATCGTCCTGGAAGCACATTACTTGGTTTATTCCCTGCAGTATGCTTTGCATGATGTGCTGAAAAACAGCCGCCGCTGAGGCTAAGCCAAAAGGCATTCTGCAAAACCTGAACACTCCATACGGGGTGATAAAAGAGGTAAGGGAACGAGAGGAAGGATGAAGTTCTACCTGGTGATATGCCGAGGACAGGTCTATTACGCTGAAGAATTTGGCTGGACCCATGGTGCTCAACATCTCATTAATCCTGGGTAGGGGGAACCTGTCCACCCATATGTTGGCATTGAGGTCCCTTAGGTCAACGCATAAACGGATTCCTCTTCCACCCGATCTACTAGTGACTACAATGGGGGCCAACCATACTGAACTTTCAATAGGTTCTATAACTCCTAACTCTACAAGTTTGTTCAGTTCTTGCTTAAGAGACTCCTGCATCAGGTAGGGGATCGGTCTGGCCTTATGGACTTTTGGAATAGCATTCTCCTTCACCTTTATCTTGTGTTGGTAGTCCCTGAGCAACCCCAATCTGTCTCCAAACAAATCTGGAAATTCCTCACAAACACTCATGCCACATTTGGATTCACTTTCTTGTAGTACCGGTTCGTCATTATTGGGGTCAAGCTTGATTCCTAATTCCCTTTGGTGTTTCCACACTAAAAGGTTGGAACCTTTGTCTGTGAAGTACACTTTCCCTTTAGTATGTCGTCCCTTAAAGGTTATTTGGAGACATAACATACCCCTCAGAGGTATAGAGTCATTGTTGTAACCTACAGGAGAAATGTCTGCAGGTTGTAGTTTATACCCCTTATTCTTACAATTCTTTTCAAATACGCTATAATCCATAAATGTAAATGGAGAACAGGAGTCTGCATATACTCTTACACCTATTCCATCCAGTTCAATAACACAAGTAGGGTATAAAGTACCTCCTTTACCGCTCTCACTCAAATTTTTCAGTTGCAACACAAATTTGTTCTTTACATCTTGGGTCTCTTCAATAATATGTACGTTCTTCTTCTCAATACTCTCACCCCTATCATTCTTACATACTCTCGCATAATGTCCCCTCGCTCCACACTTCCGACATACACAGTTGCGGGCCGGACACATAGGATTGTTGGCCAAGTGTCTGCTGTTCCCACACCTAAAACACTTACTTTTAATCCCCTCCATGTTACTCTGGGTATTTTTCTTGAGGGACACTTCGTGAATTTTGCAATCTTCTTCTAGGTTAGGTGCACTATTCTCTCGTTTGGGATAAGCTTTAACCTCTTTGACATCTTCTTCCCCCGGGGAATGTTTAATTAGTTTCATACACTCCACCGTATGTTCTATTCCTTTTGCTATATCCACAGCCTCCTTCAAGGTAGGATTGTGAACTAATAACTTCTCCTGAATTTTCATATTATTGGTACATCTTACTAACTGGTCACGTATTAATGAATCCTCAAGGTTACCAATCTCACAGGTGTTGGCCATTCCCCTTAAACACGCAATGTAACTGGCTATTTTTTCATCCTTACCTTGTGTTCTACAAAACAAATTATGTCTCTCGAGGAATACATTGACTTTGTGGCCAAAATGATTTTCTAACTTCCTGACCGTTCTCTCATAATCATTTAAGCCATCCCCTTCACCTTCCACTACATCATCAGGGTCTGTTAAACTTTCATACACCTTTCGTCCATGTACCCCTAAATTGTGTAGAAGAATGTGCTGCTTCCTTAACGCCGAGAATTTTTCCCCTCCAATTGCAATTAAGTAGGATTCAAACATTTTCTCCCACTCTTTCCAGGGTAGGACTGGTTCACCAATTTCGTTCAAAAACGGTGGGGGCTGTGACATGCCAGTTGCCGCCATTTTGTAAGTTGTCACTGAGTACCAAGCTGAGTCTGAATTTAAAATATTTGAATACCTCTACACTAAACTGAATAGTGTCTACTGTTGTTATTCTTCTTCTTTTTTTTTCTTCTCTTAGAATTATTGTCTCATATAATGCCAATAGTCAATTATGGAACATATAGTAACATATAGGAAAAGGATCCTTCCTGAAGAAAATCTTTCTCACTTGCTGCAAACAAAAAAAATACCTGTAGATTCTCACAACCTCCTTCCCAGCACAGCTACACGTCAGCTATAAGTCCAGAGGAACGTGTACTCGTACTCACACAGTGCTAGTACAGCCGTGTGGTATGATTTCCACGACGTGTTGTGTGCCCTGGGTTTCTAAACGCTCCACGTTACCAGCTCCTTTCTGGTAACGCTATGCCGGATAGTACGATGCCAGGAATGCAGGGCTCCGCCTTCCGCACGTCGATGCCGGTTAAACAGAGGGGCGGCACCGGGCTCCACCTTCCCGCGTCACTCTGTTTACATCGAGGAGCGACGCCCCTCTGCCAGGGGTCGCACCTCCTTCCCACAACGCCACGCCGATGCGTGATGCTGTAAAGTGAGCCGGGTCCGCCCACCCGGCAAGGCTTCTCTCCGCTGCACCTCTGGGAATAGAGTCGCCGCACTTCCTCAGCGCCTGGACGTACCTTCAGTACGCTCTAGGCGAAACAAGGCGCTCCCACCTCAAGACACTCACAAACATGAAGTGCCTCCTTCCAGGACGGAAAACGGTTACTGCACCACCATCCTTCGACCCGGTGAGCTCGGGAGAACGAGCGCCCAACACCCCACTGGAGTTCCTGGGGATCCCACAGAGACGATGAAAGTAATCAGGGGTGAGGAGTCTCACTGCCCCCTGCACAGGTATCCCATCCTCGTCGCCATCATAGATGTTATGTTCCACGGGTTAGCGCTGCATAATTAATCAAGGAACCAGGCACAGTTGTGTTGAGATATCCAGTTTAATCATCAAACTCCTCGCACATCGCCTCACCAACTCCAAATGAACAGTCCTTCACCAACATTCTAAGGCAAGCTCCAGGGCATTCCAATGCCCAACATTCTTAGGAGCTGTTGGACTATACCACTAATGCTTAAATTAATATTTATATGTGAAATGTATCTTATACACTGAATTAGATGTTTCAACCATTTACCTAAATTAATATCTATAAAACAGGTTAGTATAAACAACGAGTATACACATACATTGTATGGTTACAACGGATATGGTAAGGAGAAAGAGGATATTTGATGCACAGTAAATCAGAGGAATTAGAGATAAGAGGATATTTAGGCTTACAGTAATATTTTTTGACCAAATACAGGAACAAATCTTTGGAAGGTACAGGCGTAGCAGTCTAGCTATTTTAGGTCGATTTAATACAAGGCAGCTTGATACATTGATAAGAAGGACGGCCCACAGAAGCCAGGCCATACCTACATATGTGTAAGTGTTCTGCTCCCTCCACCTTTTGCTTCCGGTATTGTCGACTGTATTGTTGAAGGAGCATGTAGGGTGTGACAGAATGTACTCTGTATGTTTTTCAATACTTTTCAATATACTTTTGGATACTAAGTTGAGTGTAAAAAACAATCATATGTATTTTCTAAACATTTCTCAGAAAATACAGGATACTAAGCTGCAGGTCTACAGAATTAAACATTTTCCTTATGTTATTTACTGTGAACAAGGAACACATATACTTATCTGTATTAATGCATCTAATTTTTTGTGATACATATGTATCAGGGATTCTGTGTTCTTCGAGTTTATGGCATGTCCTGTTGGAGAATCCTGTGGTGTGCATAGTGATATTCAACTGTAGGGTATATCTCGGCAGCATACACAAACTTCTGTTGTTTCTATTGGTCACTGTTGGATTATGTCAAGTAAGTTGCATGAGTGATGTATGCTGCAAGCCCAGTGATATCGAACCTCATGGCATATCTTGATGTTAGCGCAGTTTTGTTTTATTCAGCATGGTTAAAGACACCCATCTATGCATTATTTTCACAATATTAACGCCCAATAAAATCTTCAGCAAGGAGTAAATTGATATTGCAAGTTCTTCTGGCTCACTTACAAACGGACCACATTTAAAGATAGCTTAGGAGATCCCAACACGCTTTGGAGAGATTTATGAGAGTCCAGCAAGTGTCAAGATATAATACTGGTAGGGTAACTGGTTGGTTAATTAATTTATTGGAGAGATACGTGTGTGTGATATTTGGCCAAATGTTTAAAGCAACATGGTGGTTAATGTGGTGTTTAATAAGTTTTCAGCTCATTATATTGCCACACGGCACTGTCACGCCAAAACTCTATAAAGTGCACGCCCCCTTACTGTGATGATTTTACAGTGAGCTGCCACCCCACCACAACCCCACCCCCACACTGTGCTTTCTAGTTCATAGCATCAAGACAACAGTGTGTTTAATTGAACAAGGCTCCCTATGAAGCTACATGGAAAGTCTAGGCAACAGTGCGCGCGCAGTGCTCTGATTGACAGTGACCTGACAGAGTACTGATAGGAGGCCAATTTGAGGGCAAGTAGGGGTGGCAAACTCAGAACCGCACCGAATGACCCCTCGGTGACATTAACTGCAGTGTTTAAAAAGGTCATTCAATTAATCACATCGTTCACTTTCTTCGTGAATTGCACGTGGTTTGTTGTAACCACACATGTATCTGTAAATGTATCTGATAGAATAGAAATGTCAAAATGTGCTACAACGGCGGGACTGCATCGTGGTGGAAATGTTTGTAATTAGTTCCTTATTATAACATGAGAACATCCGACACTCTTGAAGAAAATCATGAAATGACCACTTTGCAATTACATTGGATTACTTTTACAAAAATGTAGTTAAAATGTCATGGGCTAAGTTCATGTTTACAATAAATCACGAGTAATGCACGAGCAAAGTGAAGTGATTATTTAAGGAATAATCGATTTAAGCAGTATACTCCATGTCCCTGACCATTGTTGCTCGGTTCGAATTCTCAAACTAGCTGTGGCCACTAGGTTGTATTAATCACACCGAGCAACATAAAATTCATTACCCACCACAAAGACCCAAAATCTACATGAAAATAGTTTCTAAAATGTATTAAAAGGAGGTTCTATAAAAGTAATAACTGTGTATTTGTTGATATTTAAGCTACTATAAGGAGTTGGAGGAGCAGAGGGAGGGGCAGCATTCCAAGAGGTGGGAAGTGAGGGCCACAGCAAGGAGCAGAAAAGAGAATGGGAGCACGAGAGATGCAAGGAATGAGGGACACAAGGGACTTACATATGGGCCTAATTGGGTAGGAAAGGCAGCAATGGCACACTTCAACAAATTGCCTTTCAAAAAAGGAGTCCACAGGCAATGCACATGGAAAATGTTTTTCATTATTAAAATAAATGTTGATCTAAATTTCCAGGAAAATACATTTCATACACAATTATTCCACATGTTTTTCGTTAATAATTTAATAGTTGGAGTTATGTTTCCAAACATTGATACAAAGGTCTAAAGTAGGTATTGGATTTAAAAATATAATCTGTATACATTTTTTGAAATACTAAGTTTTAGGAAATCTTATGCATACCATTTTCAATGTTATTTATTAGAAACATAAATCATTGTGGAATAAAGGTTTATAATTATTACTTATTTAAATACATTTATATCAAAATATTCATTTTATAACACTTTTTGTAGGTGCTAATCCATGGCTACACCCTAGTCACCAATGACCACAGAAGGAACACAACAACCCTTAAGTGAGAGCAACTTCGGACAGCTAAGATGATGTATGATGACCTTGAGGTTTGTTTCGCCAACCTCCAATATCTTTCATATGTTGCACTAACACCACAGTCTCCAGTTGTGTCTTGTCTTCCATTCTAGCCAACACGAATGGGCCAGTGACATCCATCTGTGTCAGGACTACCACCTTCCGCACTGAGCCCAACTTTGACTTGCCTCATTTGATAATAGGACAAGCCACTGTTACGGACCAGACACAAGCGACTTGAGCCTATAGCTCACAGAGACCTTCTCAAGCCGGTGATGCAGGACCTACTGGTTAGAGGAAGCCACAGGAAGCATGCCACAATTTACATCAAATTAAAGACAATATGATTGGGAAGTCAACGAAGTAGGAGGAGCAGCAGTACAAAATCATAACCCTACTTCAAACACAGTATGATTTGCTAGAGAAAAAAACTCAGTGTCAAGACGTAGCTGTGGGGTATTGTGCATATACTTTTTTCATTACAGGATTGCTGCCCTTGCTTTATGCAAATAAATAAAGAACATAAACATCTACACATGTTTATCGACAACTGGATATTTTATTTTACCATCTCATTAATATCAAAATATATATATTTTTTTTTTTAGACATACTCTAGTAAACAAATAACATAATATGGAATTATATTTCCACAATTAAATTAAAATGGCATCCTGTAATAATAATAAAAAAATATTTTTGAAAAATCAAGATATACCTTCATCACACGCACACACACATATGCATTTTGAAACACACAACAAAAAAAGTGCAAAATTATAATTTAATAATATATATTTAAATTAAGACTGCTTGTTAATAGTAAATTTTGTTTTTGCTTACATAATATACTTAAACCGTCATCCTTATAAACAATAACACCAGTTTATTAATCTTTGTTTAACATAACTTGTATCAGCCGGCAAATTTTTAACAGACATGCAGAAATATTATTTAAAATGCAGGTTATATTACAACACTATTATTATCTATTATTGACATAAAAAGAAACAAAAACTAATATATATAGCCCCTCATTACGACCCTGGCGGTCTCCAAACCGCCAGGGCCGTTGTAGCGGTCGGACTGCCGCCAATGTGGCGGTCTGACAGCCCCATTATGACCTTGGCGGTTGTGCCACTGTTGGACCGCCAGCACTGCCACTTTCCTCCACTGGAGGGGCTGGCGGTGCTGGTGGTCCTAATCCACCAAGGCAGAACTGCAAGCAGCGCTGCACTGAGGATTACGAATCCGTTCTCTGCTGGTGATTACATGGTGGTAGTCCAGCCATGTAAAAACTGGTGGAGACTGGGTGCACTGAATTGGCATGGGCAGTGCAGGGGCCCCCAAGGCCAGCTCCGTCGTGCTTTTCACTCTCTGCTCAGCAGAGAGTGAAAAGTGCGAGAGGTGCTGATACACCCTACGCACCGCAACATTGCCGTCGGCTCTATTATGAGCTGGCATCAATGTTGTGGGCTGTTTCCCACTGGGACCCAGTGGGAAACTTTTAATAGGGGCCGCTGGAAGGGGACTGTACTGGCGGTAACCCAACCGCGGGACTTCGGCAGACGGCCTTTTCTGTCCGCCGAAGTCGTAATGAGGGGCATAATGTCTGTACATTGCATTCCTCTCCATCTGATAGCATTATGGATTTGTTGCATTTCTACACAACTATTTCATTTCAATATAGTGTTGCCATTTGTACATCACTATAATAAACAACAAGTTCTGCTGTCAGCACTTAAGTCTTGAAAGTGGAATCTAGACACATGCATTTACTTTTTAACTTTCAAACTGTAATTAGCAGTGGATGAGTCTATCAAATCCTAAGTTATATGCTTGCAGAAGGACCGCACATTTACTTGGGATATCAATTATTTGACATGTCCACTATTAGGAATATCACATCCAAAAGCAAGTTCACTGAATAATGTGCATGCTCTTAGTCCTCGATGTTGCTTAATTTTCAGCATCTGTTCAATGTGCTATAGGTCTAAACATGGCTCAATATTTTCCAGAAGATGAAATGAAGACATACTGTTTAGTAAGATTATACATCTCATTTTTTTTATACAAGCATAAATATAGTTTCAAATATATCCTTTCAAAACATTACAAAGAACATTATCGAAACATTAAAATGTAAAATATTATAATTTTAAAAGAATATATAAGTGTATCAACATACATATGACCATGATGTACATGCCTAAACTGGACTGAAATATCTAACATGAACACAATTTAAGTGTTATAATTTCTAAAAATAAACCAGCATATTGAATTGAATTTACTTTTATTGATTATACAATAATTTAAGATAATGTGTCTTCAGTCAACAGCTCTAACCACATGTGGATTTTCACTTAAAACATAACATTCAGTGTGAGTGCCAATATTAAATGATTGAATATTAGCATAACTTACCAAATGTCCCTAAGGACACATCTGAGACATTCCATTAGATGCAGCAACAGCTTCTTGAAATGATCTGGTTGCATAGAAATTTAGCAATGCTAAATGATCTTAATGCAGTGATCTTAAAAATAGTGAGATTGCAGTTGAAATATTAATTTCTGACATCAAATTTGATTTCAGCATACTTTCCAAAGACATTTCTGTGTGGTAATGTCTTCTGTTGTATTTTCCAATGAAAGGTCTTTCTTGCAAGGTATGGAGATCTGATTGTAGCCTATAGACATAGGCCAACATGTGCAAAGGATTTTTGTGGTTGCAAGTGGGCTGATTTGCAGAATTGGCTCATTTGAGAACGTAAAAATGCTTTTTCACATGTTCAAAGCCCTATTTGCAATTTGGTAACCTATTACCAGATCGCAAATTCGGTTTGCGATTCGGTAATAGGAAGGGATGTGTTTAGGGTGTCCCTTCCTAATACCGAATCTCCGTGGTATGTGTGAATGTTTTGTGATGAACTGCAGTTGCAATACATTTTCATTTTACCACCTACTTTAAGTAGGTGGTAACCCATTCACAAACAATAAAAGGTCCCCAAGGGACCCCTTCCCATTTGTGAATGTTTTTAAAAACATTTTTTAAGAGCAGGCAGTGGTCTCACGGATCACTGCCTACTCTTTAAAAATTAAAAAGAAAACTTTTCTTTTTTTATTTTTGAAATGCATCCCATTATCCATTAACAAAAATGGACTGCATTAAAAAAAGAAAATTGCTTTATTTAAAAGCAGTCATGGACATGGTGGTCTGCTGACTCCAGCCAGCCACAGTCCCTGTGATTTTAGCAATTCCCAAAGGGTCACAAACCAAGACCTACCTCAATAATATTCGGGAATTAGGTAAATTTGCAACCTACTGG
This sequence comes from Pleurodeles waltl, assembly GCF_031143425.1. Lineage (NCBI taxonomy): Eukaryota > Metazoa > Chordata > Amphibia > Caudata > Salamandridae > Pleurodeles > Pleurodeles waltl. The sequence goes on from NC_090447.1 coordinate 193,818,845, forward strand.
GAATCACAAAATGTGTCAAAGACACATTTGTACATTGGTGTTTGCTATTACCAATTTGTGAATTGAAAAAAATCACTGTTTGGTCAGTGTAAACCATTACCTTTGTACATGTGGCCCATAGTCAAATATCCTGGGCACTCTCCACTTGTGTGTAAGATGCTATTTATTTCTGTTGCAAATACTGGAGAAAAAATACATGTTTCTGAGAAATTGAGTTGGATTGTTGGTTGATTGAGGTGTGACCCTCGGTCAAGCAGCAGCTGCAATAACGTGCAGGGTGAACTACAAAAAGTCACTCAATTAACCTGTGCGTAACCATGGGGAGTTTGGAAGCAATGTGTGAAGTATTTATGCAGCACAACACAGCAAACAGCAATAAAGTAAAAAAAAAAACACAAAAAATCCTAAACCAATTTAGAAAAAAAGAGTACATTTCAATAAATCATTTGACACCACAACAACCAAAATCCAGTCATCGGAATGATAATTAGGAATTTTTAAAGTTAGGGTGCAAAATAGCATATAAAAATAAAAACACCAACTGCAGGCATCTGGTCGCGGAAGACCAGGTCAAAATCGAAAGTTAAGGCTGACCACAATGCAGCTTGATTCGTATACAAGAAGTTGATTGGGCCTGGTCAGCGCTCACCTTTGGACTTTTCAAAAGAAAAATGTAAGAGAAGGTAGAAGTTCAGTGTGTCAAGGATGCAGAAGTGTCAGAGGAGGGAGCTTCATCGTCGGATGATGGTGAAGTAAAGTTGCAGTGATCTAAATTAGATCTTGGCTGTAATGGGTCCACCGCCAATTTTTTGACAAAAAAACATGCCTGGCGATCCTCCAGCCCTATTTAGATGTTGGCCATCCTATAGACAGTAAAGCACCCAAGTCTCGCTGACTCCACCAAGGATTCCCATCCACAGTGACGGCGCCATTTGAAATAGTGGCTAGCAGCTGGATGCCAGACACTCCTACCGCTGTGCAGATTTGGATGTGCCTTACTGGCAAGCCAGCTGACGCAGTCCAACCTCCACTTCTGAGTTGGTGGATTGGGAGGAAATGGGATGAAAGCTCACCTTTTTTCCAGATTCCACAACTGGACAGGACCTTCTGTCGCTGCTGCCATTGGATCACAGAGAAAATGCGACTGCGCTGTCAGTGGACTCGAAGGCCGGAACCCCCCATTACCAGAGTACAGTGTGGGGTCACTGCACATGCGCTCGGGCCCACTCGAGTCTCATAAATGTCACAGCAATTCTTTTTGCATTGTTGTATGTCGAGGACATGGATGGGGACACACTGGTACAATACACATATCGTACACATACACAGCTGTCATTATGGTATCAGTATTCATTGCCAAATGAATACTGGCTTCACAATGACGTCCCAATCGCACTTGTCAAATATGCCCATGTGTGCACATTGTAAGGGGACATATAGGTGTGATGTTGTGCTACTAGCTGTGTATGTCAGCCAGTACCTGTATGTATGTGTGTGATTGGATTGGTCAGTGGAGTGGAGGATGTGGTTGTGTCAGATTGTGTGCCATTTGCATGTGGGTCTGCTGTTGTTGTGTATGTTTGGTTGTGTGTTGTGTTGCTGTGTGTGACATTCAGGTGAGTGTGATTGTTGTGTTGTGGTTGTTGTCATGATGTATGTAGTGATATTGTTTATGTGTGTGTAGATGAGTGTGTAATTGTGTTGGTTATCGGGGTTGTGTTGTGTGTGGGTGTAGCATTAATAGTGTGTGTATGTTGTGTCATGGACGTATGGCAATGTATGTTTTCGGCATGTAAGTGTTATGGTGGCAATGGAAAACAGTGTGTATACGGTGTGGTGTATAGTGTGTAGTGCAGGGGCAACATATGGCTAAGGTACAGTGTGTGTGTGTGACTTAACACTATTCCACAGCCATTGCCATTGTCCGATGTCCATTAAGTCCCGCAATGTCCTCCCTCCGTCAGAAATACGCTGCCAGTACACTGCCTGTGTGTTAGAAATTGGGTCATTGTGTGGCAGTCAGGTTACCCCCTGTCCAAGTAAGGACCCTCACTCTTGTCAGGGTAAAGGAGAATCACCCTCAGTTAACCTCCGCTCACCCCCTTGGTAGCTTGGCACGAGCAGGCAGGCTTAACTTCAGAAGCAATGTGTAAAGTATTTGTACCAACACAGATAGTAACTCGGTGAAAACACTACAAAATGACACAACACAGGTTTAGAACAATAGAGAATATTTATCTAAACAAAACAAGACCAAAATGACAAAAATCCAATATACATCAGTCAAGTTATGAATTTTCCAAGAATAAGAGTCTTACATCCTTTAGAAAACAGTGAGAATGCTGTTAGAGTGGAAAAGTACCTGGGTAGCATTAAAATAACACCGCACAGGCAAGTGTGTGTCAGAAAAGGCCAGAGATGCGTCAATTTCTCACTCGCCAGCGAGGCCGTGCATCGTTGCTCCTCCAGTCGGGTTGGCGTGATTCATTTCTCCTCTCCCGCAAGAGAGCGGTGCATCGATCCGGGCAGGCACCTCGGGTCGGGGCAAGCTTTGCATTGCTTTTCCACGCCCATCAATGGTGCATTGAAAATCCGGTTGCACAGTATCACAAAACCGCGCTGCATGGGGTTTGCTTCATTATCAGACTCTGTTAGCTGGTGTTCCTCAGGGAACCCTCCAGAACCTGGGACTGGATCTCGGGCACCCTGGGCCTCAGCCTTCCCTCATTTCCTCTCCTCTGAGGTCGGACATGGGATCCCTCACCCATTCCACTACACTGGGACCTACCTTGGACAATGCAATCCTTTCCCACCTCACCTGGTTGGAAAATACCTAGACCACTCCTCCCCTCAGGAGCACCCCCAAATGCCTCGTCAGACTGTCTGGTACTCACCCAGAGGTCTGCCTCCAGTGTAAGTTCCCTGTAGTCAGAGAGCTCACACTCCACCTGGTGTTGGCTTAGCTCAGGAAAACAAGGACTGGACATATGCTCTCCAACATTCACATCACACAACCCCTCACATGAGTGAACCAAACTACCCTTCACCCAACCATCCAGTGACTCATCCTTGAAAAAAAAAACACATCACCCTCCTGAGACTGATGAGACAGCATCTGACCGTCCCTGTCACTCAACCCACACTCTTCTGGGATGTCTCCACACTCCATAACAAGGACGTATACCTGGGGGGAACCCCTCCCCCTGTCACTCTCATCTAGAGCCAGTAGAGTGTCCCTCCCACTACATGGAATATGACTCCCCATGTCAGTTCCCCAATTTACCTCAGGGACCCTGCACATCACTGGAGCTACCTCATACCCCTGAACCTACTGCTGTGAATCAACGCCCTACTTCAAGTTGGGCACCAAGTCTCTGGACATGTGCACTTCTTCATCAGCACTGGATGTAACACTTTTGCTGCCACCATCTGAACTGGACTCAGCCCTCATGGCTTCCAGCTTCAGCTCTTCACCGCTCAGCTCGTGAGCTGCAAACATTTATTTTCCCAGAGCTAAGGCTCTCTCCATTTCAGCCCTCTCAAGCTGTCCATCTATCTCTCTCAGCCTCTGCTCTTGAGCTGGGAGCCATACTTCTCTTTCTGTTCTCCTCTCAGGGCCACTGCCTTCCTCCTCAGAGTAGTCCTCCTCCTCAGACTCAATTGTTATGGTTGCTTCCCAGCGTTTCATCTCATACTGAAACAGGGCTGTCTCAAAGACCCACCTGGGGGACCTTCTCTTCACAGCCAGCCCCCTTTCCTTGCAGAAAACATTTAGCTCCCTCAACTTTTAGTACTACAGGTGCCAGAAGTTGACTTCCATTCTGCAAAGGCCTCACAACCAAAAACCAGAGTCCTAAAATATCAACAATATATCCAAGAGGACACCAGAGAACAAAAAAGAAAAAACAGTATGTGGTCACGTAATGGTCTGCATTGAAAACAGTAGTGTACACTTAATCACTGTTTGTCAAGTACAAATACAAGTCTAATCCCAACCGCTGATCACCAATGTTAGAAAAGGGGTTCTTGGTTGGCAGTCAGGTTACCCCCTGTCCAAGCAAGGACCCTCACTCACTCTAGTCAGGGTAAAGGAGAATCACCGTCAGTTAAACCCCCTGCTCACCCCTTAGGTAGCTTGGCATGAGCAGGCAGGCTTAACTTCAGAAGCAATGTGTAAAGTATTTGTACCAACACACACAATAACTCAGTGAAAACACTACAAAATGACACAACACAGTTTAAGAAAATTAGAGAATATTTATCTAAATAAAACAAGATCAAAAAATGACAGAAATCCAACATACACAAGCCAAGTTTTTAATTTTCAAAGAATAAGAGTCTTAAATCCTTTAGAAAACAGTGAGAACGCTGTTAGCATGCAAAAGTACCTGGGTAGCATCAAAATAACACCGCACGGACGAGTGTGCATCAGAAAAGGCTACTGATGAGTCGATTTCTCACTCGCCAGTGAGACCGTGTGTCGTTCCTCCTCCAGTTGGGTAGGCGTGCATTGTTTCTCCTCTCCAGCAAGAGAGCGATGCGTCGCTCCGGACAGGCACCGCGGGTCCGGGCAGGCTTTGCGTTGTTTTTCGACACCCAGAGATGTTGCATTGAAAATCCATTCGAATAGTACCACAAAACCTCGCTGCATGGGGTTTGCGTCGTTATCATCCCTGTTAACGGGTGTTGGCCATTGTTTCTACAGGCACGTTGCATCGATCTTCCAGTCGCGATGCAAGTAAAGCATTGATTTCAGCCGCGATGCCGGCAGCGCATCGCTTATCAGCCGTGTCACAGAAGGTGCATAAAAATGTTCCCGTACAGCGGTCTGTGCGTGGATTTTCAGTCTTGGTCTGCCAGCTTCACCTTCCAATGGTCCAGGAACTGGATAGGGCACCACTTGGCAGGGCACGAGTCTCAGCAGAGAGTCCAGGTGCTGGCAGGGGAAGTCTTTGATGGCCCTGAGACTTCAACAACAGGAGGCAAGCTCGGGTTCAAGCCCTTGGAGATTCTTCACAAGCAAGAATGCACAACACAGTTCAGTCTTTGTCCCCTTCCACAGGCAGAAGCAGCAACTGCAGGATAGCTCCAGAAAGCACACTCAAAGGCAAGGCAGCACTTCTCCTCAGCTCTTCAGCTTTTCTCATTGGCAGAGGTTCCTCTTGATTCCAGAAGTGACCTAATTTTCAGGGGTTTGGGTGTTCTTCTTATACCCCTTTCTGCCTTTGAAGTAGGCCTACTTCAAAGGAAAGTCTCTCTTGTTTGTGAGATCCTGCCTTGCCCAGGCCAGGCGCCAGACACACACCAGGGGGTTGGAGACCGCATTGTGTGAGGGCAGGCACAGCCCTTTCAGGTGTAAGTGACCACTCCTCCCCCACCTCCTAGCACAGATGGCTCATCAGGATATGCAGGCTACACCCCAGCTCCCTTTGTGTCACTGTCTAGAGAGAGGTGCAAACAGCCCAACTGTCAAACTAACCCAGACAGGGAATCCACAAACAGGCAGAGTCACAGAATGGTTTATGCAAGAAAATGCCTACTTTCTAAAAGTGGCATTTTCCAACACACAACCTCAAAACCAAATTCACTAAAAGATGTATTTTTAAATTGTGAGTTCAGAGACCCCAAACTCTACATGTCCACCTACTCCCAAAGAGAACCTACGCTTTAATAATATTTAAAGGCAGTCCCTTAGTTAATCTATGAGAGGGATAGGCCTTGCACAGTGAAAACCGAATTTGGCAGTATTTCACTGTCAGGACATATAAAACACATTAGTATATGTCCTACCTTAAACATACACTGCACCCTGCCCATGGAGCTACCTAGGGCCTACCTTAGAGGTGTCTTACATGTAAGAAAAGGGAAGGTTTAGGCCTGCAAGTGTCCCTAAACCTTTGATGGTACGCCTCAGGGGTCAGCCTAAATTTAACAACCAGTAGGGCTTTCATGTGGGTATACTAAGACTGATCACCCACCTTTAGTGTGAGAAGTGTATCCCTTCCCACTGTGGGCTTGTGTCTACAAAAGCCACCACTCCCCCATTACTCCTCTGGGACTTTTTTTTATCTACAGGGCTAGCGCATATGCAGAAAAATATCTAGTTATGTCATCTCCCACTATAGTATTGCACCCCAGATAGGGTAATATGTGGACCACCACATCTCCAGTGGATGCTGGGGTAATGCTGCCACCATTTCTGCTGGATTCCAAGATATGTTTTAGTTTCAGGTTCACATCCTTAAGATACAGTTCATGAGCCCACACCAGTTTCTCTTCCTCCGGAGCCAGTTGTCTCTCCTTCACAGCTAGGATTCTCTCTGCTCCTGCCCTTGCTGCTTGTGCAGCCAGTTCCAGCTGGGCCTGCTGCAGCTGACACTCCCCTGCAGCTCTTCTGTCTACCTGGTCCTTAGGGGTCAGGGTTGAGGCAAAGGCACTGTTTCCTGTGCTGGGCCCAGTAGGGGACCTCACTCCTGTGGGTCTCCCAATCTCCTCTGGTTCTGGGGCCAAGGGAAAAAGAAGCTCCTATCTCTCCAGCCCCAGAGCTGTAGCAAAGCGGCCCCTCTAAACCTCTATTTCCTCCTCCTCCTTGCCCAGGGCATCCTCCTCCTCATCATCCTCTAGTGATGCAGCTTGCATTCTGCAGACTCCCTCCCAGGCTTTAAGGGTTAACAGATAATCAACTTTTGAATAACCCTTACGGATTCTCCATCCCTCTCCCTGTACAGCTTCATCAGCTCAGCCATTCTGTAGCTTCCAATGGCACTGGTATCCAACTCAGGCCAGGCAGGCAAGAGACACAGGCATAACAGGCAGGAAATGGGCCAATCAAGGGCAATTTGAAAAGAGGTCACTCTGATGTTAAATTATTTGTCTGGGATTTTTTGTGTAACACATATCATTGTAAGGCACTGCACAAACAGAAGTCCTGATCCACAACGCTGAACACTGGTGTGAGAAATTGGGTTATTGGTTGACTGGGGTGTGAGCCCTGGTCAAGCAACAAGCTGCAATCTCTTGCACGGTGAACCACAAACTGTCACTAAATTACCCTATGCCTAACCCTGGGTAGCTTGGCACAAAAATTAGTCAAGCCTAACTTAGAGACAATGAGTAAAGTATTTGTACAGCACACAAAGAGCAATAAAGTGAAAACACAACACAACAAAATTCCCAAACCAATTTAGAAAAATTGAGTAAATTTTAATAAATTATTACACACCAAAATACCAAAATTGCAATCAGAAGAACCTGAGTTATGAATTTGTACATTTTAAGATTCAAAATAGTGCCTAAAAGATAAAAGTGCCAACCGAGGGCATCTGGTCATGTGAGACCAGGTCAAAGTCGAAAGTTAAGGCTGACCACAATAAAGTGTGGTACGGATACAAAAAGCGGATTGGGCCCGGTCAGTGCTAACTTTTGGACTTAGAAACATTTCTGAAGAAAAATATCTAAGAAGGTGCAAGTTCCCTGTGGCAAGGCAGCAGACGTGCCCGAGGAGGGAGCTTTGTCATCGGATGGCAGTGGAGAGAAGTCACAGTGAATATTTTTACCTTCGAGTTTAGGGCCTGATTTAGAGATCGGCAGAGGGGTTACTCCATCACAAACATGACGGATATCCCATCTACCGTATTACGATGTCCATAGGCTGTAATGGAATCATAATACTGAGGACGGCCTATCTGTCATGTTTGTGACAGAGTAGCCCCCTTTGCCAAACTCTAAATCAGGTCCTAAGTCACAAAAATGGAAGTTGAAAATCTTCAGCACGATCAAGTGGAAGGCTGTAGAAGAAGACAATTCAACAAGGATGGATAACTCTTTAGAAAATGACTGTTTAAACGGATTGGCAGCTGCAGAGAAAAACATAGTGAGAGAAGCTGCAAAGTCAATCCATCCAGCAATGCACCTCGGGCAGACAGGTGAGCAGGTTTGTTCTGATGTCCTTCTGGTTCTCAGAGCACTTTTTGGCAGCATTTTGTCTAAGTCCTCAGTTTTGGAAAATGGCCTTCTGGGCACATTTAGCATCACAACCAGGGGTCCAGGAGTGGATGGAGACCTCTTGGGGGTTTCAGCACTCACTGAGACCAGGTCCAAGAGGTCCAAGTGTGGGTTCAAAATGGTGGGAGCCTGTTATGTCCTTGTGGATGTGAATAGAAGGCCAGCAAACTAGCCCTTAGATTCACTTCTGGTAGTCCTGGGTACAGGTGCAGATGTAAGGCGCAACAGGAGGGCTGGCCTCTGAGGGTTCAAGGCAGGCTCCAGGCAGCAGGGTAGACCTTTCCAGGTACAGCAGTAGGTGCTACTCTGTGAGTCCTAATGCAGGTCCAGTAGAGAACTGAAGAGTGATTCTGAAAGTCATATTTTTACATCCCGGTGTCCTTCTCCTGGAAGGTGACAGAAGCTTCTGGAAATGTTATTTTAAGTGCATGGATTTTTTTGACTCTCCTGCCCTAGCTACAAGCTAGTTGCAATAAAAATACCGGGCCATTACACCATTTGTGTAGGGACAGGACACAGTCTATTGAGTGGAAAGTGGGGCTGTGCTCAACTCTCCCCCATTCAGCCAGCTGATGGCCTACTGAGGCACACCTAATCCCTCTATTGTGTGATGTTTGGGGTGAATTCACAAAGTCTAACTGTCAGCAACACCCAATCATGTGACCCAAAACAGGCTGCAATACAAAGGGCAAAGATGCAGAAGAATGCTAATTTCCTAAAAGTGGCATGCTATAAGTTGTAATGAAAAATCTGGCATTACCATTAAAGAGAGTTTATCATTACAATTCCATAGGCAGCACACATGACATATCTACCTCCTTGCATTTAGTAATTATAGCTTATTAAATGTAAAAAGGAATCCCCTGTGTTATCCTATGGGAGGGATAGGCCTCCCAGTGGTAAAAGACGCATTGCAGAGGATAGCAAAACCAGGACATGTAAAACTTAAAAGTACATGTCCAACCTTTTAATTACACAGCACCCTGCCAGATGAGCTGCCTAGGGCTTTCCTTAGGGGTGACATATATAATAAAAGGAGAGTTTAAGGCTTGGCAAGGGGGAGATAAATGCCAAGACAACATGGCAGCGTGACACTGCATTCAGGCAGGCCTGGAACATGTTTTGTAGGGCTACTAAAGTGGGTGGCACAGTAAGTGCTGCTGGACCACTGCTAGCATTTAATTTGCACCAATTGAGTTTGACCATGTTTTAGGGGGAGAGCACAAGCATTTTAGCATTGGTTAGCTGTGATGAAGTGCACAAAGTCCTAGGGCCAACAAAAACCAATTCAGCAAAAAAGTGTAGGGTAAAAACGAAAAGTTTAGGGTTGACGCTGCAGAGAAGGACAGGTCCAGCATTGTTACAATATGAACATAAACTTAGCATTCATTTAAAAAAGAAAAATAACTTTTTCAGTACACCAATATGAAATCAACAATTGTTTTATAAGTTACAGTTGAAAACATTTGTAAAAAAATAAAATAAAAATGCAAAAATACAAAAATTTAAATGGGATGATTTTAATTTATTTCGTGTGCACTAATTTTTGATAAACACACCATGGTGGACAATGCAAATTAACACATGCCGATAATGGATACATCAAAGATGGACAGCGTAATTATTTTACTTTGTATCCACTTTTGATTTAGTCATCTGCTGTCAGTTGTATATTCTTCTGTCATCCTTCATGGTGGGTCCACAGTTTTGTAATGATGATTATTAAAGTTGTAGGGCAAGACAGCCTAGTGGACATGGCCAAAAACAAGATGGACAAAACATGGTGGATGCTGATGGTGTCCATCAATGATTATGTTCCCGTCGGCCATCTTGTTAAGCATCTACCTTTGTGACAATAGCTTAAAAGCATAGTTGTCACACCATGGTGGTTGACGTACTTGTCTTTCATGGAGGGAAAAGGACTGCATCTATCAAGAACCATCACAATGTGGTAAAAGAGTATCATGAGTGGTAAATGTACTTTTCGATTGGGTGAAAAAATACCATACACCACTGTATGTCTGCTGGTGAAAATCCATAACAACATTGTATGCAACCATGTTTTCTTTTAAAGTTCGCTTGCCTGGTCACCAATGAGTAGACAATACTGCCTGTGTTGCTGCTGTCATATAGAGTTGCTAGGGTTTGAAAATATCTGGGAGACCAAGGCACAGGTCTTCCTGCTTCACTAGAGAAGACCTCGAAATCCTTGCAAATGGTGCAGTGGCCAAGTATAATCAATTGCATAGCACAGCAGGGAAACAGGTCAGTGGAAAAATTTCATCGTTAATTAGGCCTGTGCTGTATTGCTTTAATCAACATGAAGAAACATGTAATATTAAATCGATATAATATTTTTGTTATGATTCATTGAATAAAATGTGAAGTTCAATGTATTGTATTTTTTAATGTAGGGAGTAATGCAAGTAAACCATTTACCTTATGTTGCAGATCTATTTATTAAAATAAATTGATAGATTATTCTCAATACTGCCAGATCAACATTGTTCACTTTTGATAATGAAGTTCTCCTGACCCCCATTTTTAATTTTAAATCTGTTTTTTAAAAAGTAAGCTTAGCTAACTTTAAATTGTCACACGAGTGCACTGTAAGAAGGTCATTTTTAATATTAAAAATATGGAACATATTTCATGGTTGCCTGTGGAATAAATATTTCATCATTATGATGACAACCCAAACCACTCTGCAGAACTTTAACATTGTCAGGGCTACTAGAGTTTTTCGGCATGGAGGAACATGTGTCCAGCAAAGATATCTAGGTCATGTCCCAAAAGATTCTAATTATGTCGACCATTCTCTCCCAGTATTACTTTTATCCAGAGATTTTGACCTACGTTTTACAAATCATATGGCAAATGCAGCAAATCCATAATTATGAGGTAAATGTTGCAGTCACAGACTCCCTAAATCCACGTAGTCTAACATTCTAACATTCTAACTTTAATCACTTGCCACTGATGGCTGCGCTTTTAAAAACAACTACTTTTTCAAGCTAATTGCCGTAAAATAAACATACTACAAACAATACATCACTGGTTCCATGTATAATATGGGCCTATATTGCCATCTGGTGACAGTTCCAAACCACTCGGCCTTCAGCTCCAGAATTTATGATGTCACCAGAATCCCTTGAAATTCACCAGTTATAGTCATTTGAAGTAACTATAACTCAAACACTTGCAATGCATCTCTTATTACCTCACATATTACATCACTCATCACTCATGACATATTCTATCATATTTCAATGACATCAATTTCAACATCTGAAACAACATCTTTGACAACTACACAGTGCAATGCATTGGGTGTGAGTTATGGTTACTTGAAATAAGTATAACTGGTGAAATTCAGTGTTTTTTAGTTTAAAATATTATGTTTAAACTAACATTTTCATCTAATTATAACGTCATTTTAAGCTTTGTTTTTCTCAGTATATATGTGTGTTTCTCAGTATATATGTGTGTGTGTGTGTGTTTGTGTGTGCGTGTGTGTGTGTGTGCATGTGTATATATTTAGCAGTTATAGAGTATAGTTATACTTATCTCATCAAACTATTACTCGTGCCCTAAGGTACCTAAAACATGTGGCTCACCATGCATAATTTTCTCATCAATAATTTTACTTCAATTGCTGCAGTGACAATATCAATGATGTCATAAAAGATGTTATGACTGATGTAATATGTGGGGTAATTAGCAGAGCAGTGCATGGCAAGGGCACAAGTTATAGTTACCTTAAGGCAGAACATAAGTTTCTTGAGATAAGTATAACTATAACTTGATTTCTATGGTGTTGTGTGAGTAAAATCTGAACATACCTATAACATTCCTGTAACCTTTATTTTTTTGTGAATTGTTCATTTAAAAAAAATTCTATTTCCTAACTATATCGTCCCTGTAACCTTTGTTTTTTAAGTGAATTTCTAGGTTTTTTTTAAACATAAAGTCATATTTAATTACCTTATGTTAATTCAACTGCTGCCTCGCACAACCTTTGGTCATGTGCAGCGGGATTGGCCACAGCCCTTGATCAACCCCCCGCATGCAGCCAACCCTACTCTGCACACTGGCCTGTTGCTGTGTGCAGTGGGGGTTGGCTGAAGAGCCTAGCCTGTGGCCAAGCCCTGTGGCCAGCCCGCCATATGCAGCCATGCACAGGTGTGCTTGGTTGTGTGGTTGTGTAAGTGGGTGTGTGAGTGGGTGTGTGAGTGGGTGCATGAGTGGCATTTGGGGTCTGTGACAGGGTGTGGTAGTGGTTTTGTGGGTCAGTGAGTAGGTGTATGAGTGGGTGTATGAGTGGCTGTGTGGGTCTGTGAGCGGGTGTGCAAGTGGTTTTTTGGGTCTGTGAGTGAGTATGGGAGTAGCTCTATGGTGTGTGAATGTTTGTGTAGGTGTGTGAGTGGGTGTGTGAATGGGAGTGTGAGTGGCCTTTTGGGTCTTTGGCTGGGTGTGCTAGTAGTTTGTTTAGTGGGTATATGAGCATGTGAATGGGTATGTGATTGAGGGTGTCAGTGAGTGAGTGCATTTGTTTAATTAGGATCTGGATCTGTGGATCTACCGCAGATTCACACAGGGGCCACACTGAGCACCGCAGAGAATCTGCAGATCCTCATGAACCCCCCAATTTTTTTGGGGCAATATCTTGCTCATGAGGGGCCTCTCAGAGAGCCTTCAATCAGTTCCATGACTGATAGAGGTATCCTGACCCCTTATATCCGATTTTATCTTCATCCCCCCCAATTGACAAAATAGCAGCCGCAACTTTCTCTCAGGTTGCGGGCAGCTAATCACAGAATTGCTGTTGGCACATGGATCCATAGTGGATCTGTGTTGCTAGATATATATATATCTTTTTTGTTTAATAACTCCAAAACTACTGTACAGATTTACGCCAAATTACAAAACAAGATCTTTCTGGGCCAAGATCCAGTTTTCTGCCAAATTAGGTGGAGTTCCATCCAGCGGTTTGGGCTGCAATCGTGTCTCAAATCCCTGTGGGGGAACTATATGGGGAAAATATGTTTTGGAACCCCCATTTTTCTTGGCCCTTGCTTCATGAATCACCCAAAAACTTTTCAGAGATTAGCTGAAGTGCGTGGCAAACTAGTTTTGAAATTTTTTTTAAGATTCGTCAAGCAGCACCAAAGTTATTAGCTAAACAAAAAAAACTTTTCCTATGGAAACTAGGTCCTAACTATAACTACCCACTGGTGACCGCTTGTGGGTTATTTATATTGATACATAGGTTACAGGGACGTTATATTTGGGAACTGAATTTACTTGCAGAAAACCAAACAGGCACTCAGTCTCTCACTTACCTCCATAACTACTGAGAAAACCAATCACTTACAGAACTACTGACTTACTTACACATTCACTTATTTACCCATTCAGCTACTCAGAAACCCACTCACTCAGTAAAACAGCTACCGACACAGCCAGTCACCCAACTGTACAGCCACTCACACAACCACTCATATTCAAATGCAGACACACACATATCTACACAGATGACATACATTACAAATACTGTCACTGATCAGTAGCTCTGTAAGAGTGCTAATTCAAATTATGAAATACCTTAGTATCTATCTTTAACTTATGTGAACATTTTACACACTCACACAGACTGGATCATGTCATCAGTCATGTCATTTGAGATGTCATCAGTGACATGTCATGAGTAATGTAATATGTAAGGTCATAAGCAGTGCATTGCGGGGGCGTAAGTTATAATTTGGGCTGGTAAGTATAATTGCTGAATTTCCATGTTTTTTTGCAAGTAAATTCACTACCTAACTATAACATCCCTGTAAAGTTGCAGTAACATTATCATTGAGCTAAAAAAAGATGTCATGACTGATGTAATATGTTGGGTAATTAGAAGAGCTGTGCATGGCGAGGATACAATCTATAGTTACCTTAGGGCACAAGTTATAGTTTCTTGAGATAAGTATAACTGTATCTGCTGAATTAAGATGGTGTTGTGTGTGTAAAATCTGACCATAACTATAACATCCCTGTAACCTTTGTTTTTTCAGTGAATTTCTAATGTCTTTTTTATTCTATTTCCTAACTATCATGTGCATATAACCTTTATTTTTTTAATGAATTTCCAATGTTTTTTTTAAATTCTATTTCCTAACTATAATGTCCCTGTAACCTTGGCTTTTTCAGTGAATTTGTAAGGTTTTTTGTTTGCACTGAGGGTGCCAAACCCCACGTGCATCTAAATCCTGTGTGTGCATCCAACCACATGCCACGCACAGCCTTTGAGGGAAAAGCAAGTAGAAGCCATACAAAAAAAGGGGTGTTGTGTATGCCAGCTGCTTGCCTTTCGCTCGTTCACACTGCTTTCCCCTCGCTCTCAACCCTATTTTGTGCATGCTTGGTGCTCACCTTTCTCACTGCTCTCTCCTAGCTCTCAGCCGTGTTTTGTGCATGCCTGCTGCTTGCCTTTCCCTCCTTCTCACTGCTTTCTCCTTGCTCTCAGCCCTGTTTTGTGTATGCCTGCAGCTTGCCCTTCCCTCCTTCTAACTGCTCTTTTTTGCTCTCAGCCCTGTTTTGTCCATGCCTGCTGTTTGCTTTTCGCCCTTCTCACTGCTCTCTCCTCACTCTCAGCCCTGTTCTTGGTGTGCCTGCTGCTTGCCTTTCCCCCTTCCCCCTTCTCACTCCTTTCTCCTTGTTCTCAGCCCTGTTTTGTTCTGCCTGTTGCTTGCCTTTCTCTCATTCTCACTGTTTTTGCCTTGCTTCCCCACTCCATTTTTTGCTTGCCTGCTGCTTGCCTTTCCCTCCTTCTCACTACTTTCCCCTCACTCTTAAGCCTGTTTTGTGCATGCCTCCTACTTGCTTTCCCCCCTTCTCACTGCTCCTGCTCTTTCCCCACTCTCAGCCTCGTTTTGTGTGCGCCTCCTGCTTGCCTTTCCCTCCTTCTCACTGCTCTGTCCTCGCTCTCAGCTCTGTTTTGTGCAAGCCTCCTGCTTGTCTTTCTCTCCTTCTCACTGCTCTCTCCCTGCTCTCAGCCCCTTTTTGTGTTTCCTGTTGTTTTCCTTTCCCTCCTTCTCATTGCTCTCTCCCAGCTCTCATTCTCACTGCTTTCTCCTTGCTTCCCCACTCCATTTTTTTGCATGCCTGCTGTTTGCCCTTCTCCTCAATGCTTTCTCCTTGCTCTCAGCACCGTATTGTTTGTGCCTGCTGCTAGCCTTTCACTTCTTCTCACTGCGTTCTCCTCACTCTCAGCCCTGTTTTGTGCATGTCTGCTGCTTGCCTTTCACTCTTTCTCACTGCTTTCCACTCACTTTCAACCTCATTTTGCCCATTAACACCTGCTGTTTGCCTTTTTCTCATTTTCACTGCTTTCTTCTTGGTCTCAGTCCTGTTATGTGTGTGGCTGCTGCTTGCCTTTCACTCTTTCTCACTGCTTTCCCCTCGCTTTCAACCTCATTTTGTCCATTTACACCTACTGTTTGCCTTTCCCTCCTTTCTCCTCCTTTCTCCTCATTCTTAGCCCCGTTTTGTGTGTGACTGCTGCTTTCCTTTTCCTCCTTCTCACTGCTTTCTCCTCACTCTCAGCCCTGTTTTGTGGATGCCTGCTGCTTGCCTGAAGCCAAGTCTCAAAATGGCTGCCATCACTTCCTAGTTGAAGTGTTGGCAGTCAATCAGATCTCAGCACAAGATCTCCAGGATCCTCGGCTCTAAATATCTATATTTCTTTTCCCCATATTATCTCAAAAACCACTCAATTGATTTACACCAAATAGCAAAAAGCATGGTTTTGTGACCAAAAGCTACCTTTCTGGCAAATTTTGTGTAATTGTACACAGCAGTTCAGGCTGTCATCCTGTTTAAAATCCCCATGGTAATTAAAATGGGGCACCCCTATTTTAACGCCCCCGCTTTTTTCTTGCCCCGTATTGATGGCTCAACCTGAAACTTTCCATGTACTACAAGACCCTGGGGAACACCTTTTTCTGCAGATTTGTGTAAATATTCATCAAAAGGCACCAACGAAATAGCCAAGTCAAAAAACATGTTTTCAATGGAAACTAGGTCCTAATTATATCTACCTACAGGCGACCACCAGTAGGTAAATAAATCTATAGATAGATAGATAGATAGATAGATAGATAGATAGATAGATAGATAGATAGATAGATAGATAGATAGATAATGAGAATGGCAGCCTAATTTTATATATTGAAAGATATTTCAAGAGTATTAGAGTATCTTACCCCCCCATTAAATGTTAATTGCCATACAGAGCTTCATTGGATCTTTGTTATTATATCAATATAAGATCAAGTCTAAAAACTGCAATCATAATATGCCCAATACACTTCACATCTGAAATGTAGATACTATGGCTATGTTTTTCAATTCAAGCACAGCTAACACATGTTTCTTCCAATCCAAGACTTCCTCAGGGCTTCCAAGAAAAGTTTAAGAGCCTATATGCTTAAACACGTTCCAGATATGGTAATCATTGGATAATATAAAGATTCTTGAGGCACAAAAAGACAGAGAGATTTAAGAAACTTTGCATCAATATGTTGCCTGGTAGCAAAACATCCAAAACACATGTAGGAAATCACAATATGTGTTAAAAGAGCAGGAAACCCCCCCTGATAAAGAAAGCATTCACACTGACCAAAATGCCAAGAAAGTTTCCGTGCATTTTGGTCAGCGTGAATGCTTCCCTGGCCTGGGTCCTGACACTGAGGATACTTATCCCTTATCAGGGAGGTCTCCTGATCTGTCCACACATATTATACTATCAAGTGACTACCATATCTGAAACATTTTGTTTCCTTCAGTTTAGCATTACAACCTCTCACTGCACTGGACAATTCATTTTAAACCACCAGTGTCTAAATTACCCCACTATTTCTTATTATTTCTTCTTGTAGAGGCACTCTGCCACAAATGTGGTGGATATTCCACCCAACATATTAGAAGTAGCATTTACAGCAGTATTGTCATAATATAGGTACAACTGCCATCTTTGTTATATATATTATAAAACACACAGGATGACCCAGTAGATAAACCGAAGGATCTGGGTTAATTAAAGTGCCGAAGAACAGTGATCCATCTGGTGACAATTATTTACATTGGTCATATAATTTCAAATGGCAAACAATACGTTTTCAAAGAAAAATACAGCATAGATATGAATCACATTCATGATAACTTCTTTATTATAATTATACAAAATTATTTTCTAACCATTACATGATACTACTATAAATTCCTACCCTCACACATACAAGAACAGAAGGACAAACAAGTGCCAAAGAAAAAGTGCTCGTGGTTTAGAACCACAGGAAACCAAGAATAAATCACATCCATATCCATTAATATCCACAATTAAAAAGAAGCCTGTTGGTTGACCGTTCTTGTCAATGAATCACCACTTATGTATATCTGGGTACATCTCCCTATTTTAGTCACTCCATTCCAAACAAAAGCAGAGACAAAACCAATCCAGGCTACAAGTATATCGTCGACGTTTCGACCCACTGGTAACTCTTGGGCAATTCCAGGCTCCAACACGGGTCTTCCTCAGGACTGAGAGGTAGGAAACATCTAAACAATTACAAAAAATCTAAATTGAGTAACTTATTCTCCATTTCTAAAACATCTATTTTATTCTATACTGTAATACAAAACCCGTCATGACTCTGACGATTTATTTTCAGATCGGCACACGGGGATTCCGGTGTCTTTCTTGTGGATAACGATATGAAGTTAGGATTGTGTTGGTCTCTTTGAGAGGAGAAAACACTTTGATTTAAAAATATATAATTTAATTTAAAATTATTGTTTGCCATTTGAAATTATATGATCAATGTAAATAATTGTCAACTGATGTGTCAATGTTGTTCGGCACTTTGTTATGTAGTATGATATCGAACAAAATCAGAGAAGCCACAATGTAAAAATAAAATATTTGACACCATGTGAAATTGGAGTAATTTCCACTCAAATGGTTAGTGCTCCATTCTGCCAGGGCAGCAATGAGATGCACTCTGCTGCCCTGGTGGACTACTGTCTGCCATCTTTAGACATTTTTACCTGTGTTGTGGAGACCTCTGAAGACACTGAAAGAGTGTTAAATTTTGAGAAACAAAAAACTAATGACTCTTACATCCTGGGTGTTTTTGCCCAGGGTGTGCAGGTTATTTATATTTTTCTGTGAGGCTTTCCCTGACAGTTATGAACAGGAAAATAATAAATCAAAATGTTTGCTCTAACCCAGTGAATGGTCGGAGGTACTTACGCTTATGGCCCCAAGTCTGTCTGACTACCGGGTAAGGTTTCTGCAGGGAGTACCAGTGGGAGCTACATAGGCTGAACAAGGTGGCCGCCACCCCAACTCTAAATCAAGAGGCAGAACCAGTAGTTTGGTGGATAGGGTACTCCTCTGCTTTTGTGGGGGAACATCTTCTCTGCCAAACTACAACTGAGACCCTGGATGTATGTATTTTGTGAACGGCTTACAATAATAATAATCTTATATTTCTTTATCTATTTTACTTTGTAATATGTTAGACTAAGTGAGGCGATAAATATAATTAAATACATTTAATTTATAATTATGGGAAGAAAATTGACATACTTCCTGAAATTTGCAACTGCCAAATGCTCAGTAAGCCCTACAGTTACTTTTTGGGTCTCTGTGTGAAGCAAATCTGGAAGTTGTAGCTGAGAAGGCTCCACAAGGCTAGAAATCTTTAGCATGAGGTCCTGCTGAACCTGCTTTTAGTGTGGCAAGATGCCCTGAGCGTGTTAATTATGGTTTTATTGACCTTTCAGGTCTGCACCTTGCCCAGTCCCCTGAAAGTAGAAAAAAGTCACACTCTACTCCAACAGTCCTTTCTGGTTTCTCAAGTAGCCCTCAGGCCTCAATCTTTCTCCAGCCAGGTCTACTGCTGAGTCCAATCCTCAGTGATCAGCTGGGCCTTACTGAAGACAGGAATCCTTCTGTTGTTGTTTATGATCAGGCCAACTGGAGGTCAGCGGTCTTAATCGTGGACAGCAATTCCAGTCCACAAGTGACATCAGGAGTCCGTAAGTACTGGTTCCATCAGCGTCTTCTTTCTTGAGATATTATCCCAGTTGTCTTTCAAGATACAGGAATATTCTGTATAAGATGTTAGTGAAGTACCAGTCTTATCCTGTGCACTAGCCTGTGAGTAAAAAATGTCCCTACTCAACCATGCCAACTTTCTTAGCCTTTGGTCACCTCTATTTGCAGGATTTTGCTTCTTCTATCTGAAATGGCTCTGCCTCTCCATAAACCACACCTCTGTATAGACGATGTTTCCTGTCTCTGTCATGGCATGGCAAAAACATTTTTTTACTCCCTGATGAGGTTAGAACCAGAAGGTTTAGGAGGGCTCTGAGAGGAGCACATCATCAGCCCCATTTGATAGTATAAAGACTGTTATTTGTTATGGAAACTGTTCCTGTCTCATTCCCAGATGGCTGATCCTTATTTAGTGGCTAGTTGTTGACAACATCCCTGCCTTTCTGGGCTCAGAGGACAAGCCATTACCTCTGTAAAGCAGGTTAGCGTCTTAACCTGCACAATGAAAACATCTTTTGGACATTTCCAAACGTAGTGCGCCACTACTTTATATATTAAGCACCCAGCTACCTGGGATTACAAGTCATGCTTTGGAAGTTACATGTTATATTTAAAAACCTGGTTTATCCACATGTCATGTGCACTTTTCCAATCAATGTGTCACTGCAGTGCCAGCCTGCCAGAAAAGTACGCCACACTACTAGGAATGTCACCATCACACTCTAGAGGATGGGAGATCTTTATTTGTTGCAACTCAACACTGTCATTACGGTATCTTGTTAGGATATTGTGCTACTTCTTTTTTACGTATATGGATTTGTCTCTGTCATCAACTGTTTCCACCAATGTCCCCATTGCCAACAATCATTGAGTGATACATCGTTTTTCATAGTAACTAATACTCCCTCCAGTCCTGTTAAGGTGTGCCTAAAAATGACACATTTATCTCTATAACTTCCGTTCTGGAGAAGAATCTGTGAGTATTCCAGGTAACATCCATATATTACCTTAACCTCATGCTTTAAATATTTTAATATTTTGTTTCTCTGTATATAAATCTCTTCCAACAGCTTCATGGTGTAACTATGCCAACTATGCTCTACACCACACTACGCCCCATACATAATCAATATCAAAGGACATCCTACAAGCAGTTAACTGGCCCTTTACTCTCTGTCAGTCAGGTACGTCTTTGCCCAGAATACATGAAGTATGAGCTATATCAATTTGTAACTTATTTTCCCCCTTTACTGTTGCAAGCAAACATTTGTCCATTGGACAATCTTCCCATTTAAAAGGATATGCCATGTATCGGTTCTCAACATTTTACATCATTTGTGACATTTATTATTGTTATCCTCAGTACCGGTATCACAATTTTAAAGACTTTCATTCTCTTTTCATCAGCTACTCGACCAAGGAACACATGTCTATTTGCTTCTTCAAGGTTCTGCAGCTGATATTTATAGGTCTGTCCACAGAAGAAGCATCAGTAGTATTAGCAGCAGGTAGACATTATTATATCTCATTTTTTACTGGCATAAGTTATTCAACAAATAGCATTGTATAATAATATAATGTTTCATTTATTTAAGTTAAAGTGTCATTGTTGCTTACATTTCCATTTTCTTGCATCTCCTCAGGGGCCAATAACTTGACTACAATACCATACCACCTGGAGTGTCTTCTCCAGCTGGGTACCCGGTGAATAACTGGGCCACACACAGAGGTGTAAATTATACATCTTTATTCCTCTGTGTGTACCTGTGAACTCCAAAATTCGAAACCAAGCTTTCATACATTCTATTCTAGCGATTACGCCACACTGATACAGAGTCCTCGGGGAGCCAGAAAGGTTCTGTTTAAATCATGCAAGAAACTACATCTCCCCCTCTGTTAAATTAAAAATTTCTAATTTTTACACATTCATGAAATGAACACAAATTGCTACATGTATAGAGAAACATTTACAATTATAGTTCTCCAATTAATCTTCTTGGTGCTTTGACCTTTCTACCCGGTCTCGATTACTGGAAGCTATAAACAGTCATCTTCAATATACGAGATTGCCAATGATGTCAAGGAATCAGCAACAGTCATTGGGTTCTCAGAATTAGTCTTTCTTTCACAATCTTCGAGTTGAAGACTGATGATACACAGGCCTGAAGTGAGAAGAGTCTGTGGTAAAGGGGAGTTACCATATGTCCTTTGGTAGACACCACATGAAAAGTTTCAGCATCATAAGGAGCATCAGATTTTCTTTTCCGTAACTGTTGAGTGATCATCAAAATTTGTTTTTGGAATGAGAGGTCTTTCGCATGTCGTCTCTTGACTGCATACATTTTCATTTTCTGTTTTTGAACCAAGTCCCTCGTACGAACCAGGCTTTCATTACTATTTCTTTCTGTGCTCTATTGGGTATCTTATTTACCAATGCTCTCCCAAACATCAAAGTCACAGGCCTTTCACCTGTGTTCAAGTGGGGTGTTGAATTATAAGCTTGTAGAGCAGAGTTCAGTACTGTTTGGTGACTGAGCTTTTCACAAGTTGCACTCTGCACTGCTTTCTTTAGAGTACTCCAAAAATGCTCAACAAGTCCATTGACGTGTGTTATAAGGGTGTAATCTTTTGATGCTTTATGTTCAGATGCTCTAGAAATACTTTAAATTCTTTGCTGTTGAAGGGTGAACTACTGTCAGAATTTACAATGGCTGGTTAGCCCCACGTTGCAAAGATGCCATCAAGTTTTTCAAATACACATTTACATGTTGTGAATGAGAGATCATCTACCAAAGAAAAGCATGAATATTCATCATCTACAATCACCACTAAATGATATCCATTGTCATATTGACCTAAGAAGTTGATGGCTATTGTCTCCCAGCATGTTATGGGAGTTCTGACATATTCAGAGTATGTTGAGTGACTTTGGTTGACTGGCAGTTGCATATGTGACATGTTTTGAGTTCCTTTTCAACTCTTTCTTCTAGGTATGGAAGTAAACTTGGTCTCTGAGAGCTTTCTTTGTAGGAACAGTGCCACAATGTCCTTTATGAGCTACTTTCTATCACCTTTTGTCGTAGCCTCTCTGGAATCGGGGTCCTGTATCCTCGCAATATGACTCCTTCCTGAGTTATGGACAAGTTGTCTTTGACATTCCTGTACATTTAATATTCACCAACATTACTGCGAGGTTGAATGAGTTTGTTCCACAACTGATGTCTAATTATGCCTTTTAACTTTAGCAGATCACTATCACGAATCATAGAATCATAGCAGTGACAGTCATACCCCCATCAGAAAAGATATGACCAAATAATTTCTATTTTGGCTTATTGAACTCACACTTGCCTGTGTTCAAAGTGCAACCTGCATCACTAAGTAATTATCATACTTGTGTGAGGGCTCTATTGTGCTCCTTCTGTGTAGCTCCAAAAACCAGTATATCATCTGTTAGCACTCTGTCCAAGCAGGGACCCTCACCCTAGTCAGGGCAATGGCGATACACAGTTAAGATCACCCCTGTTCACCCACTTGGTAGCTTGGCACAAGCAGTCAGGCTTATCTCAAAGGCAACGTGTAAAGAATTTTCTACCAACACACACAGTAATACAGTGAAAACTCTACAAAATAGACACAACAAACATTTAGAAAAATAGCCAACACTTTTCTAAATCAAAGAAGACCAAAACAAAAAAATCCAACATACACAAGTAAAATTATGAATATTTAAAGTAAAAAGAGTCTTACTCCATAGAAACAATGGATTCATTGATGTTACACAAAGTACCTGGATTGCATCAAAACTAAACCTGCATGGGCAAGCGTATGTCGGAAAAAGTTAGTGATGCGTTGATTTCTTACTTGCAAGTGAGGCCGCGCGGCGTTTCTTCTCTGGTCGGGTAGGCGATGCTTTGCTTTTCTCCTCCGCAGAGGAGTGATGTGTTGATTTTCAGGCGGACACCCTCGCGTCCGGGCAGGTTCATGATGATTGTGACGCTCATCGATGATGCATGTGAAATCCGGCTGCACAGTGATGAGGAACTGCGCTGCGTGGGGGGTTGCATCGATTTTAGCAGCCACAAGCGGGTGGTGTGTCATTTCTCTAGCTGCAATGCAGGTGATGCGTCAATTTCCCAGCCGCATGTGGTGCATTGATTTCTTAGCCGCAGTGCAGGTGGTGTGTTGTTTTTACAGCCACGTTGCAGGTGGTGCATCAAAATTTTCCCTGCATAGCTCTTGTGTGTGGATTTTGGTCTCGGTTCCACCAGCTTCACCTCTCAAGGGCCCAGGGACTGGAATGGGCATCACTTGGCAGGGAAGGAGCATCCGCAAGAGAGTCCAAGTGCTGGCAGAGGAAGTCTTTGATGACCCTGAGACTTCAAAACAGGGGGCAAGCTCGGTTCAAGCCCTTGGAGACACTTCACAAGCAGGAAACAACAGCAAAGTCCAGTCTTTGTCCTCTCAAAGGCAGAAGCATCACCTGCAGGCTAATACAGCCATGCACACTCACAGGCAAAGGGCCAGTACTCCTCGTCAAGCTCTTCAGCTCTTCTCTTTAGGAAAGGTTCCTCTTGGTTCCAGAAGTAATCTAAAAATCTGGGGTTTTGGGTCCATTACTTATACCCCTTTCTGCCTTTGAGTAGGCAAACTTCAAAGGAAAGTCTCTGTTGTTCACACGATCCTGCCTTGCCCAGGTCTGGCCCCAGACACACACCAGGGAGTTGGAGACTGCATTGTGTGAGTGCAGCCACAACCCTTTTAGGTGTAAGAGTCAGCTCCTCCCTCTCCATTCTAGCCCAGGAGACTCATCAGGATATGCAGGCTACACCCCAACTACCCTTGTGTCACTGTCTAGTGAGATTCACTGGAGAAACACGACCCCCATCACTGGACTCGATTCGAAAGTATGGAACCCCCATTGCCAGAGTATGTTGTGGGGTCACTGCACATGAGCCCAGTACTACTGCAGTCATATACATGTCACAGTAATTTCTTTGAAATTACTGTGACATGCATAAGTCACGAACATGGATGAGGACACACTGGTACACAACACATATCGCACACATATACAACTGTCATTATGGTGCCAGTATTTATTGACAAATGAATGTGGCACCACAATGACATCACAATCAAACTTGTCAACTATTTCCATGTGTGCACATTGCAAAGAGACATGTACATGTAATATTGTGCTACCAGTTGTGTATGTGAGCCAGTACATATGGGTGTGTGTGTGATTGGATTGGCTGGTGGAGCAGGGTGTAGTGGTTGTGTCAGATTGTGTGCCACTTGCATGTGGGTCTCCTGTTGTTGTGCATGTTTGGTTGTGTTGCTGTGAGAGACATTCAGGTGAGTGTGGTTGTTGTGTGGTGGTTGAGGTTGTGATGTGTATAGTTGTGATACTGTGCGAGTGTAGATGAGTGTGTAGTTATTTTGTCGTGGCTGTGTTGTGTGTGGATGTATTGTTGATAGTGTATGCATGTTGTGTCATGGATGTATGGAAATGTGTTTTTTCAGCATGTACATGTTGTGGAGGAATTGCCATGGAGACAGTGTGTATTGGTGTGTTTTGTAGTGTTTAGTGGAGGGGGACACATATGGCTAAGGTACAGTGTGTATGACTTACCTCTATTCCACAGCCACTGCCGTTGTCCATTGGATCCCACAATGTCCTCCTCCATCAGAAATTCACTGCCAGTACACCACCTGTAGAACTGTAACATCTAAATATGGTCGGTGGTAACCAGCCAGGTTGATGGCTGGGAAGAGCACTCCGTTGTGGTGGTCGGTGGCTCAACCGCAATACATCTAAATACGGCGGGTGGACCGTAGTCAGCTTGACGGAGTACTCAGGCATGCCGGGGAGGCAGATTGTCTGTAATACCGCCAAGATCGAAATCAGGCCCCAAGTTCCTTGTATCTGAACAAACCAAAATGTGTGGCAAATGTTGTAATATATTTACATCTTTCTTCTACTTCTAATAGATGATAACGTTTATTCAACACAAGTTAAGAGAAGATTTTGGCACTATTTTGTGCAACCCTGGATGTTGATCTCTTTTAACCGCTTTGGTCACCTGGCGCATATCATCATGTGCACCGCACCTTCATGGACCTTTTTAGGTACTACTACTACAGGAGAAACCAATGGCATTGGATGAGTGGAATGTTCAATAATGCTGTGTTTAAGTGATGATTCAAGTTCATTTTCAACAACTTCTTGTAAATGAAATGCAACTTGTGTATATCTCTGAGCAACAGGACAAACACCATAATTAATATGCAGTTTTACTTTCATAGTCTTTAATTTTCCTAAACCATGAAACAATGAAGGGAATTGACTTACTATTTAGTGATGAGCATTCATGTTGTAATTCACTGTAATCAGTCCTATATCAG
Source organism: Pleurodeles waltl (assembly GCF_031143425.1). Classification (NCBI taxonomy): domain Eukaryota; kingdom Metazoa; phylum Chordata; class Amphibia; order Caudata; family Salamandridae; genus Pleurodeles; species Pleurodeles waltl. The sequence goes on from NC_090447.1 coordinate 193,844,370, forward strand.
CAGTCATGTTGAGACTGAGCAAGTAGGCACTTGCTGCTGTACCTTAAAGCACAAGGATCGGTGCTTGTACCTTAGTTTTTTTCTGTTTCATTGTCACCATAAATGAACCTTTACTTTTCATGTGTGTTGATACAAGACTCGAATACACTTTGGTATCTGATGGTATAAGCCGCGGTAAAAGAGACAGTTCATTGCACTTTTCTTCAGGTATTATATTTATTGAAGCAGCACTATCAACAATGAAAGCTATTGAACATCAATTTATTTTCAATTAAATCTTTGGACAGTATTTGAATAATATTGTTACTTTGACATGTCGACTTTTCTTTGACTGACTTTTCTCCTCACACGCAACCAGTCACTTTTTCTGAGGTAAGCATTGTCATGGCACAAGCACTTTCTTCTTCAGGTTACTTATCCCCTATATCATTGCCAGTTGTAGCGTCTACCCCAGCAGGGGAACCCACTGAATAACTAGGCCACACACAGAGCTGTAAATCACAGGTCTTTATTCCTCGGCATGTAGCTGTGAACTCCAACATTCTAAACCAAGCTTTCATGCATTCTATTCTAGCAATTACATCACAATAATACAGAGTCCTCGGGGAGCCAGAAAGGTTCCTTTTTAAATTTGAGACATCCACAAGCAGAGGGTAGCATGCAACCCTAGGAGAAAACCATAGCCTCTTTCAATCGGCCATCTTGATGGCCTCCAATGCTGAACAGAAAGACTAGATTGGAGGGCATCTCAAAAAAACACATCACGACCAGCAAGTAGTCTCCCTCCTAGGGAAATCCTGCAATTGCAAATCCCCACGAGACAGCTAGAAAGCCATGAATGCTTGTCACAGCATTCCAGAATTCATACCATCTAGCAAGACTCTCCTCCAACTGCACCTATCACCCTACAGGTACATCAGTTGATGCCCCGCTATAGCCTTTGACACAGGTAGAACTCTGCTCTTCTCTATATATAAAGAGGGAGAAGAAAGCCTTGGTGAGATTTTCTTCCCCATATAGCAATCCTATTCTCTGGGAGCCTTGGTTTTCCCACAGCAATCAATTCTGTTGGGGCATATTGTTGACTTTGGGACAACCATGGGCAACTCACCTTGAAGAACCCACAAAGCTGATAGAAAAAACAGACCTGTGTGTTGGATATTTTGAGAAATCTCGCTAAGACATTGTAAAGTTGCATAAGAAAAATCTGTGAGTATTAAGCGAGGAGGATGCAATGCATCATGCCTTGGTGCTACAGATGAATTAGGCCCTCTCACACATGGGGGACTCTCAAGCTGAAACGCCAAGTCTTGTGTTTCGGTTAACAGGAGAGCAGCATCAACCTGCAAGTACCACCTATTATTCACTGTTGAAATAATAACAAATAAAAACTGTCAGGTCTACCAGCAGCCTGAAGCAATCAGTAACACAATCAGCAAGAAGATGCCTGCACAAGCAGCCACCACTGTGATTGTCCAGGGCTGATGAAGTCCCAGCGCTAGCCTCAGGGGGCTGACATGGCTCAGTGCCTCATCATCTTTGAGTTGCTGAAGCGTCACTGCTGAAGGTATCCCCTGGTGCTTTAGGCATAACCCCTGCAGTTCCTAAGGCTACACAACACTCAGTTGGTTACCCTACCCTTTCCCAACTCATGTAAGAATTGGTAAGGCTGAATCTTGGAACAAGTGACTGAACAGGTTTGAGGTTTTAGTTTCATGCCCCAGCTCTGCTTCAAGGGTGAATGATTTATGTAGCTACCCGGAGGGCAAATGGAACAGCAGGAGCTCAAAAAGGACCTGTGCAAGTATCGTTATGTAACATAATATGTTTCAATCTTGTGCATGTGCCGGTGGTTGAGAGTGTGTACCTATGAGAGGGAGAGCATGGAATGTGTGAGCATGTATGTGTGACTGTGTGGGAATGTGTACGTGAAGTAAAGTGAGAGAGAGTGAGTGATGGAGTGGGTGCTAGTGGGTGAAGATATCAGTGAGTGTGAGTGATAGAGAAAGTAAGAGTGAATGAAAGTGTGTGATAGTGAGAGAGAATGAGTACATGTGAGTGCAAGAAATTGACAGTGAGTGAGGATGAAAGAAAATTTGTAAAACTGAATGAGTATGAGAGAATGAGTGAGTGAGAGTGATATTGAGTGCAATCAATGAGTGTGAATTAGAATGAATGAGCAATAGAGAGTATAATTGAGTGCAAGTGAGGCTGAGCGGGTAAGAGTGAGTAAGAGTGAACAAGGTTGAGTAAAAGTAAGTGCAAGTGAGTAAAGAGGAGTGAGAAAGAATAAGTATGAATAAGTTTGAGTCAATGTAAGTGAGAATGAATACAAGTGCAAATGAGTGGGAGTGAATGGCATTGAGTGTTCCTGTGAGTGAGAATAAGTGAGCTATAGTGAATGAGAATACGTGATACGGAGTAAGAATGAGGGAAAAAGAATGGTTCAGTTTCATGTGAGTGAGAAAATATGAGCGAGGGTAAAACTGAGTGTTAGTGTGAATGAGAGTAAGTGAATATGAATCAAAGAGACTAAGGTGGTCATTATGACTTTGATGGTCCTGCCCGCCACGCCGGCGGTGGCCGTCAGACTGCTGACAGCGTGTCGGGGTAGGACTGCCAAATTATGACCGCGGCAGTGAACTGGCTGCATGACAGCTAGTTCACCGCCTGTACCGCCAGGCCGAAGATTGACCACCTTCGACTCGGTGGTCCACCTAACAGCACCTGCGGTATTATGAGTATTCTTTCTGTAAGGGACTCCGTGGCAGCAGCCCCGCCACAAAATCCCTGGCAGAAAGGATACTGGAGACAGGAATACTGATTCCTGTCACCACTACACGACTCCCCAACCCCCCACTCCATGTAGGAGGCCCACGACCCCATCAGAAGCCCCCCAACCCCCAAGCAGCGAAGACCCTCCCTCCCCCCATCCTCGTACTGACCTCCTATCCCCGTACTTACCCACCACCCCCAATCCACACATGCACACACCACACTTACATACATACACACACACATCCATGTTCACTCATTCACACACACATACACACACAGCCACAACACCTCCACCACCCCCACATACAGGAATTCACACAAGCACATAGACACTTGCACACACATGCACACAAACACACACAACACCCCCCCAACCCCCTCCCCTGTCAGACGATCACCTTACCTGGTGGTCACGGTGGTCGTCCGGGAGGGAAAAGGTCCATGGCGCTTGCTCCGCTGCCAGCATCCTGCCAACACAACACCACCACGTCATTTACAATGTTGTAATACGGCGGGCGGTTTTGTGGTGATGTGGCGATGCGGCAGAGCAAGCTCCACTAGACCACTGACCGCCAGTATGGCTGCTGGCGGCTTCCCCGCCAAATAGTGGCAGAGAGCAGCCAGCAGTCATAATATGGCAGTCATATGGCGGCAGTGACTTCGGCGGTCTACAGAATAGCCCGCCAAAGCCATAATGAGGGCCTAAGTGAGACTTAATAAGTGAAAGTAAGTGAGAGTGCAAGCAAGTGTGAATAAAAGTGACTAGGAGTATGCTAATGAAAGTAGATGAGGGTGAATGAGTGAGAAAAGAGTAATCGTGAACGAGATTGCGCGAGAGTGAGAATGTGTGTGTGAGCGAGGAAATGTCAGCATGAGTGAATGAGTATGAGTATGATTAAGTGAATGAAAGTGAGCATGGGTGAGTGAGAATGTGTTGTTGTCCTTGTGAGTCTGCAGTTGTCCAAGGCAAACTAGAGGTAATTCATGGCTTACAGAGACACCTATTTCAAAGTACATTGCACAGGTAGGTATATTGGAAGTAATTCTTAGTTTACCAGCACACATAAAAAAATACTGCCACTGGCATATTAGAAGTAATAGTTGGACCTAACATACTAGAGATAATACTTGATACAAGCATAGTAGAGGAGCTACAGACACTGGCATACTAGAAATAATACTTGGTACTGCATGCTGTAGATAATACTTGGTACTGGCATACTAGAGGCAATGTTTGGCATATGGGACACCTGTGGGAAATTTCTGGTTCTGACATATTGGAGGTACATCTTGGCATAACAGACACCTGTGGCAAAATACTGACACTGTCATAGTAGATAAAGTTCCTGGCATATGAGGCACCCACGGAAAATCCGGGCCCTAACATATTTGAGGCGATTCTTGAAATAGGCAGCCCTTGTGTCAAATTGATGCTGCTGGCAAATTGGAGGTAGTTTTTGGCACATGGATGGACAACCATTACATATTGGAGAGAGGCAACCTTAACAAAATAATGGTCCTGACATAGTAGAGATATTTCTAGGCATAATGATCTCCCATGGCATATGGACATAATAAATGGCAATATTCTGGCACAGGTATATTGCTAGTAATGTTGGCAATGTGGGGGCATCCATGGCATATCTGGGCACCCATGACAAATTGAGGTCATGTTTTAGGTCATTTTTGACATGTCAGAGTGCCCATACCATGTGTTGAAAAAAATGGGAGCATCAGGTTTCATTGATTTGGCACACCTCCAAAACAGTATTTAATGACCATCAGTATTTAATGACTGCTCTTTCAAAGCCTATGTCTTTAGAGAATATTTAAGTGAAGTGAAACGTTGCCTTAAAATGCAATATTTGACTTGTTTTTTCAAACAGACCCCCGTCCCCAACCCCCAAGACATTTAAGAATAAGTCTGGTTTGATTAATTTGTTCATTGGAAATCAGGCCAAGTATTATCCCCCACCACTTTCAAAGTTTACAAGTAACCACTGTCACCCCCTTCTTATAGCAAGTGTGTTGAATGCAAGTGAATTCTTGGTGCTACATATGGTGTCGACAAATTCTAGCAATAGTTACTGTTATGCGCTTTTGTGTACATTTAAAATACTAAAAGTAAATGTAAAAATAGATATAGGGGGTCATTCTAACCCTGGCGGTCCAAGACCGCCAGGGCTAAAATGACGGGGGCACCTCCAACAGGCTGGCGGTGCCCCGCTGGGCATTCTGACCGCAGTGGTTCGGCCGCGGTCAGAAGTGGAAAACCGGCGGTCTCCCGCCGGTTTTCCGCTGCCCAAATGAATCCTCCATGGCGGCGCAGCAAGCTGCGCCGCCATGGAGGATTCTGACACCCCATACCGCCATCCTGTTCCTGGCGGTTCTCCCGCCAGGAACAGGATGGCGGTATGGGGTGTCGTGGGGCCCCTGGGGGCCCCTGCAGTGCCCATGCCAATGGCATGGGCACTGCAGGGGCCCCCGTAAGAGGGCCCCAAAAAGAATTTCAGTGTCTGCTTTGCAGACACTGAAATTCGCGACGGGTGCAACTGCACCCGTCGCACCTTCCCACTCCGCCGGCTCAATTCTGAGCCGGCGTCCTCGTGGGAAGGGTGTTTTGCACTGGGCTGGCGGGCGGCGTTTTGGCGGTCACCCGCCAGCCCAGTGCAAAACCCAAAATACCCTCAGCGGTCTTTCGACCGCAGAGCGGTATTTTGGAGGGGGAAGTCTGGCGGGCGGCCTCCGCCGCCCGCCAGACTTAGAATCACCCCCATAATATTGTTCCTGACACAGAAAAATGTATCTCCATTTCCTTGTTTATCTGTAAGTGTTGTTATTGTTATTCCCTATTTCCACTTATGAGGTTCCCTTGCCCCTCCCTCACTTGCACCAAAAATGCATAGCTCACACCTGGCAGGCCTAGATGGAGCTCTCTTCTTGCATGTTTGTGAGTAGCATTTGTGAGTACATAAAGTAGTAATAATGGAATATTACTTTACATACTCTATACTACTGTAATGAATAACCCAAAATATGTTTCTAATGCAATATATCTGCAGAACTATAACTACTGCAGTATGTGCTAATGGACAATGTAAATCATTTTTCATTAAGAGAGGAATAAAATAATTTATTTTATTGCCTGTGATCTTTTCACTTTATATTAAGTGTCTGATTTAAACTTTGGTGGACGGCACTCCATCCATCAAGGTGGTGTAGAACATTATCTCTGCCCTCTTGACAGACTACTATCAGCGAAATTCAGAGAAGACCGCGGACCCAGTGTCTTTTACTTTCAGGGGGAGTATCTGCCCTTCTAGTGTCTCAATCGTCAGACAATCAGATCACCTGCGTCTCTGAATACTCTGAGGATACATGGGTCCTACATTTGAAGAAGGGAAAAAACTTCCTCTTCCAATCGAATTAATTTATTTATTTAAGTTTAATTTATTTAAGTTTATTAGCATTGCACGATAAGAGAACCTGGATCCTTTAAGGATCCATGTATAAACAGTCAAGATAAACAAAAGCCTAGTTTTCATTATCCCTTCGATGACAATTCAGCATAATTTTATAATACATATTTATAAAATATTATCCAGTAGATTTACAGTAAACCAAGCAAAAGGTCTCCTCTAAGGTCTAGTCTCAGGCGTGCACAAGTGGTATTATTTAATTCAGTAGTTTTGCTGCATAAAATACAAAAATTTTCTACCTGATTTAACCTTGAAAGCTAAACTGTTTTCACCTTCTCCCCATTGTCCACATTTGAAAGGCCTGCATAAAAATGGAATATGCTAAAACTTAGGGTCTGATTTAGAGATTGGTGGTGGGTTACACCATTACAAATGACTGATATCCCTCTACCTTTCTAGAAGTGCATTGTATCCTAAGGCACTTGTAACAAGGCAGATGTGATGTCTATCCTGTATGTGATAGGGTAACCCATCCATCAAACTGTAAATGAGGCTCTCTGTTATTTATGTAGTTTGATTGGCAAATTAAATGAGAGAATGATTTAATATGCATGTTATCAGCATCTAATAATATAGCCTAATAGCCTGCTGCCGAGGGATATACTGGTTATTAAAAGCCCTGAATCCAAATAATAGGCTGATTCACAGATGAGGGCCTCTAATGTGGAAGAGGGCCTTTAACACATTTTATAGCCCAAGGCAGAAGCGCTGTAAAGCTAATACAATATTCCACCCACTAAGAGTAGAATGTTCTAAATTTAAAATGGAGAAACAGAAAGAAAGCATTGGAATGTTGAACCAGAAGGCATATTATACTAGCCATTATAAGCCCAGAGCTACCATGTTACCCTCAATGGAGCTCTCAATATTCCAATGATCTATTCACAACAAGCACTTGTCGTAATCTTAAATTCAATGATAGATTGTCTCTCAGTAAATATTCAAGAGTCCTCAGTTCAAACAGGTAAAATCCAACAGTTAGCTTAAATTCTTCTTTATTCTTCTTAATAGATTTCACTCCAAAATTGCTCCAGTCAAGCCAACACATGTTTCGTCTGGGGATTACCCCTCGACTTCTTCAGGGCTTTCTATAACAACAAACAATATACAACATACAGTCTATAAATATACATCCATTATTCATGTTACTTTCCATCTCCCATTTCCGTGCAATGTGACACGATGGTTTGGATGCAAAAAGTGGAAACAGTAATTCCAAACAACGTAAATATTTGTCACCACTCATGATTTTTCAATTCCTATAGACATTATCTATTATCAAGTAACCAAAGTGAATATCTTAAAAATATTAAAAATATTCAATTTTTCTAATATGTGCACACCAGTGAAAAGAACCTCTTCCTACTTGTGGACTACTGCAATTTTATTTTCTATCCCTTTTATAATAATAAAATAAATGATACCTGTTACTCGAAATTGACCTCTTATATTAAGTTTGTCGTTTCATTTAGTACTGCTTTTATTTGTTATAGTGCCAATCACAGTATCTGTAATTATGAGATCAATGTTTGTTTATTAATCATATATAAGACCTTTTTCAGTTTTGAAGTGTTAACATAACACTTTCTGCCTCGTACCGCTTACCTGACATTTTGTATATTGATATAATTCTCTTTCTCTCTAGGATGCCCCAATGTAATCTTGTTACGAAGCGTATCCTGCAAAATTGAGTTATCACTATTATACAATTAATTTAACCCTAAAATTACCTCCTATTCGTCCGAGCATGCATTTAAATCTACTGCGTACCTGCAATCTTTTTCGTTTGCCCAGCGAGTACGCCGAATACATCAAAGAGAGTCCATTCTCTATTACCACATTTAGATACCCTCCCTCCTTAAACATACAGAGCGGATTGGCGCCTTCACCCATTTCCTATAGCTATGCTACTTGTTTCCACGCTTTAACGCACACGCCCAATCCGTTCTCGTTTCCTTATTCACTCACCTGCCTGCCCAAACATAGAGAAAGGATTGGTACAGCTTCCTATCACTTAATAGTATATATAGTATATCTTCACTTCTCTATATCAAGAAAAGGTCTTCTTGTATATAGTATCATCAGGAATTGCGATAGTTGTCTCACTACCAAAGTTTACTTAATATATAACTATAGTCACTCATAGGCTTATCATTTTATAGGCTGACATTATTCTTGTGTTATTAGGTTTATGCTGCGTTATCCATCGCTCATATCCCCATAATTTAAAAAAAAAATTAATTTATGTCAGGATATCGATGATCCTATTATACTTCTGTCTTTTCTTTTTATATACTGAATATCTCCTAGCATTTATAAAAAAAATTAAAAAAAATCCTCCAATGTTCTAGTATAATATAGGGTTTTAATCTAACTTAAACCAACATATCCCCTTACTCTATCAAAATGATGTCAAGAATCAGTTATTTCATGATGTTATGAAAATTCCTGTTCCATTCATATCCTCATATATCCCTTTTATCTCTCACCTAAAAAGTAATCTAATTCATATTCTGAATTTAATCCACATTCCACCACTCTTGAACGCATGATCCATATAGATTCCTTTCTTCTTAATGCTAGCTCTCTATTACCTCCTTGTGGGTTTTTCTCTGTGTGTCCAAATCCCCAAAATTTAAAATCCTTATGGGCACCCTGTGCTGTACATGATCTCATATGTAAAGCAATAGGATAATGTTTGTCATCCTGTCTTATAGCTCTCCAATGTTCCGAAATTCTTACCCTAAGGGGACGAATAGTACTTCCTACATACATTTTTTTCACATTTACAAACTAGCATATAAATTACAAATGTTGTATTACAATTTATATGTGTCTGATTAGTATAATATATCCTTTATTCCTAAATCCTTCAAAGTCTTTCTTCACTTGCCATGCCCTGAAGAAATTGAGGGGTAATCCCCAGACGAAACCCGTGTTGGCTTGACTGGAACAATTTTGGAGTGAAATCTTTTAAGAAGAATAAAGAAGAATTTAAGCTAAATGTTGGATTTTACCTGTTTGAACTGAGGACTCTTGAATATTTACTGAGAGACAATCTATCATTGAATTTAAGAGTACGACGAGTGCTTGTTGTGAATATATTTGTGGATAACATCTAAGTTTTGGTTCGGGGGTTTTTCCTTAGCTTTAGCACCGTCAGATTAATTTAGGGCATTGAACTTATATTTACTAATCGAAAGGAGAGCACCAGTTCCTGAGAAAACCACCCATTAGTCGTATCAATTCCAATGATCTAATTGCAGTTGAAATGTATACAGAGAATATGGCCCTCATTATGACATCGGTGGTATATCCCGCTTACCGCCATTCTGACTGCTGCCAACATTCCGCCGCCGCGGCGGATATCCGTTCACCTTATTATGATACACACACAACAATCCATCATTATTCAGCCACTGACACAAGTCCGCCACACCAAAGGTCAGTGATAAACTGACAGTATCCAAACCCACACCGTTACGTCAACAGAACAACGCCTATCACACTATGACCCACGAATCACCAAGGTGGACATTCAACCGCGATAAACCATTGGCGGTACATACCGCCATGCTCAAAATTCACACACACATACAAAACAACACCAGATTGGACAATTCAAACTACACACACCAGACACCCACACACACACCACACCCACACACCCACCCCACTATAAAACACCCACCCACATTACCCACAACCCTTTACGACTACAATTAATTGCCACCAGAGAGAGACAGCAAGACCACTCACACAACCAGAGCCACATACCACTCACACCGAGCCACATACCACTCACACCTATATATCACTCATGCACCCCACATCATACACCCCAACACATTACCCTACACACCCTCACCTACACACCTTACACAACACCCATGGCACCACAAAGTCACCCCTGATTCTCAGAGGAGGAGCTAAGGGTCATGGTAGAGGAAATCATCAGGGTAGAGCTTCAGCTATTTGGAGCACAGATGCAGCAGATACCTATAGCTAGGAAGGTGGAACTGTGATGGAGAAACGTGGACAGGGTCAACGCCGTGGGACAGCACCCAAGAACCAGGGTTGACATCAGGAAGAGGTGGAACGACCTACAGGGGAAGGTACGTTCTATTGCAGCAAAACACCAACTGACTGAACAGAGGACTGGCGGTGGACCACCACAACTAACAACATGGGAGGAGCAAGTCTAGGCAATCATTCATTCTGAGGGCATGGACAGAGTAGGAGGAGGACTGGACTCTGGTAAGTCAACTCTATACTACTACTACCCCCCTACCTGCATGCCATCACATACCCTCAACCTCACCCTCATCACTCCACCACCTCCCACACACCCCACCATCACATCCCACTCATCCCAATGCCAAGCCCTGCATGCCATACCAATACATGGACACAACTCACAGCCCTGTATGGACACCTATCACCAAAGCATGCACATTACAGAGAATCAGCCAGCCCACCATATACCAACTTACACAAGTGAAAGCTGCCAGGGCATATACAACCAAAGACGGCAAGCCACTGATGCACAATATGTCACACACAGAAACAATAACACTTCATTTACATCCCCACAGGTATCCCAGTCAATGTCACCGAAGAAGAGGTGCCAACACTATCCAGTCCCCCAAGTGAAGAGGCCCGCAGTGATGACAGCAACTCTGGTAGCCTGGATCTGGAAGACCAACCTGGCCCATCAGGGACCTCTGGACAGTCAGTTACCCAAGCCCAGTCACACACCACTACAGAGCCTCCCCCATCTGGAAAAACCACCACAGCACCCACCCAGCGTGCCCACACCTCTGTCCCCAGGACACATCAATCAGCAGTATGTCCACTGCTACAGGGACCCCAGGCCACCCCTCATACCCAAGACAATCAGGGACCTAGGGGCAGTGGGCACACGGTTCAGAGGACAGAGGCACAGGACAACAGGGAAACTGGGAGGAGTGCTGTGTGCCAGGGGGAGGACAGGCCCAGGGAACCGACTCTCCAGGAAGCAGTCACAGAGATCCTGGGAGCATATCAACATTCCCAGGATACAATGGGCCAGATCCTGGACAACGTGCAGGAGAACAGTCGGCTGCAGGAGGGACCGTACCAGGGAATCCGGGAGGACTTGCAGGCCATCAACACCACCCTGGTCTCCATTGTAGGGGTGGTGGCAGACATGGCCAACATTATGAGGGAGGCCGTCTCACAACAACGGGCCCCTTCCACTAGCCAGACATCGGAACTGCCTTCCACCTCTGCTGCCGCTAGTGGACAGGAGGTCTGCCACAGGACTCACAGGCCACCAGCACCCTTCCCCCTGCAGAAGAAGAACCACCCCGCAAATATTCTCTGCGATCCAGGCAGAAGCCAGAGATCATTGCCAAGACCCCTGCCAGGAAATGAGACTCTCCTGATTGTCACCCTTGTATCCCACTCAGTCACCCTGTCCACCTTGAACTGACATTGTTCCACTTCCTATGTCCCCTTGGACAATGCACCTGTGCTACAAATAGACTGGAACAATACCCTGGACCTTCCTCCATCATCACACCAACCCCTTGCACTTGCCCCTCTTCTTCTTAGCACTTCAATAAACACCCTTGGAAAAAAAACAAGTATGGAGTATGTTTGGTTTGAAATTATGTATTTGCTTAGCCAGGTTCAAACATTACAATTCAACTATACAGTAACTGTGCACATAGGAAAGACCTATATTTGGCTGCAGTGATCACACCAGGAGTGATAGAGGGTCCACTGCTGCCACACAGTCATCTCCAGCCTCCTCCTCCTGCAGAAAAGGCACATGGCGTCTCAAGGCAAGGTTGTGCAACATGCAGCATGCCACGATTATCTGGCAGACCTTCTTGGATGAGTAGCAAAGGATCCACCTGTTAGATGGAGGCACCTGAACCTGGACTTCAGGAGGCCAAAGGTTCTTTCGATTATCCTTCTTGTTCGCCCATGTGCCTCAGTGTAACATTCTTCTGCCCTTGTCCTGGCATTCCTCAAAGGGGTCAGTAGCCATGATAGGTTGGGGTATCCAGAGTCACCTGCAAATATCGAGGGACAACATTTAGCCACACAATATCCCATATGGACCACACAATACCCATACACCAACACCTACTGGGTGGGAACCAGGGGCACCTGTAGTTGGGCCATCACATTTGGAATACTGCTATTCCTCAGGATAAAGGCATCATGCACTGACCCAGGATACTTAGCATTGACATGGGAGATGTACTGGTCTGCCAAGCACACCATCTGTACATTCATGGAGTGAAAACTCTTACGATTTCGGTACACCTGTTCATTGTGATGGGGGGCACAAATGCAATATGAGTACCATCAATCACCCCAATTATGTTGGGGATATGTCCCATTGCATAGAAGTCAGCCTTCACTGTGGCCAAATCCTCCACCTGGGGAAAAACAATGTAGCTGCAGATGTGTTTAATCAGGGCAGACAACACTCTGGTCAGCACTATTGAGAACATTGGCTGCCAAGCCCACTGTCACTTGGAAAGATCCAGTTGCCAGGAAGTGGAGCACTGATAGAACTTGCACAAGAGGGGGGATCCCAGTGGGGTGATGGATAGCAGATATCAGGTCAGGCTCCAATTGGGCACACAGCTCTGTGATTGTAGTCCTGTCAAGTCTATAGGTGAGGATGATGTGCCTGTCCTCCAGTGTTGCCAAGTCCACCAGGGGTCTGTACACGGGGGTATGTCTCCATCTCCCATTCATCCGCAGCAGTAACAATCTAAGGGACAAAGGAGTGAGGAGACGGTCACAAACTGAAAATTGGAGCAACAGTACAATGCATAATGTCAGTTTGTATTGAATATGTGGGATTTGTCCTGTATGTCCAAGTTTTAACTGTGGCGCAGTTATTATCCAGAGCCTGCACCCCCGCCTTTAAATGACGTCTGCCTGTCCTGTGTGAAGGGACAGGTGGAAGTGAGGTAATTCCACTGACGTTGTGCACCGTTACGGGAGGCGGTCGGGAACCGCCATGCAACTCTTCAATGGTTAACATTGGGACCTATGGGGTACAGTGGCCAATTGTAATGTACGCTGGCGGTGACGGTATGCACCGCCACGGACGTGACCGCCATTTTCTATCTGATTCACCACTTGCTACCTGACTTTCAACAGGAGAGGACCTACACTGCATGTGCTGCTGTGATCTGTGTCTGGAGCCTACCAGGGCCCGTGAGACTGGGGAAAGGGCCCCTGCCTTCACCTCAGCAGCAGCAGCACCACCACACCACCACCACCAGTGGGCAGCTGTCCGAGGCTGTAGGGGATGGGCAGGAGTTGCCCATTTACCAGCAGCAGCAGCACCACCACCACCACCACCAGTGGGCAGCCGTCCGAGGCTGCAGGGGATGGGCAGGAGCTTCCCCCCACCAACAGCAGCACCACCACCACCACCAATGAGCAGCCGTCCGAGGCTGCGTGGGATGGCCAGGAACTTCCCCCCACCAGCGGCTACAGCAGCACCACTACCACCACTGAGCAGCCATCACCACCGGCGGATGGTATGTAGTCCTGCCTCCATGGGCTGCTGTTCGGCCTGGCCCCTGCAAGTCCAGTGGGTATGACACCCACCTGAGAGACTGTGACCTTGAACTCCCCAGGATTAGGAGCACAGGGCACGATGCCCCCTCCAGAACCAGTGGGTAAGACACCCACCAAACCCAGCCTCCCCAGGATTTAGAGCCCAGGGCACGATGCCCCCTCCAGGACCAGTGGGTAAGACACCCACCAACCCCAGCCTCCCCAGGATCAAGAGCACAGGGCACGATGCCCCCTCCAGAACCAGTGGGTAAGACACCCACCAACCCCAGCCTCCCCGGGATCAAGAGCACACAGCACGATTCTTCTCCAGAACCAGTGGGTAAGACACCCACCAACTCCGGCCTCCCCAGGATCAAGAGCCCAGGGCACGATGCCCCCTCCAGAACCAGTGGGCAAGTCACCTACTTGAGAGACTGTGTGTAGTATTGTAGTGTTGTTTTTACCTTTTATTTATATTTATTATATTTGTGTTGTCTGTATCTTCATGTTTTTATGGTACTTGGTATGTTCCATCGCTCCCCCCGGCTTGCTGACTGTTCTTCTGTCTGCAACGGTGTGAAGTTTCTGTCTTGACATTTGGAGAGCAGCAGCCTGGGGCTTAGTAGAGGTTGGAGTTATTGTTACCTTTGGACATACTTTTCTGGATTAAACTCTTAAGAAAATATTCCATTGTTGAGTTTCTTATCTTCTCCTGGATAACCTACTTACTTCACATGGCGACGATTGGCTTCCTAACTATGTTGTGTACGCCGGAAGAACTCCTCTTCTCCTCATCGTTGAAAATGTCTTCAATTCTTTAAGGTACTGTGTGGCACTCATCCATTTCTTTTTCCATCATTTTGTTTAAAAAATAAAAGTGTCGCTGATTTATTTTTTTTATCAGGGACCGCATTACTTAGTTGCCTAGGAACCGGCACGCGCGATCTCTTTCTCCACGCGCTCGCGTTACCGTGCTGCCTGGCAGCTATTACACATGTTCACTTTCAATTGAGTGAATGCGCTACCTTGTTGCCTGGATTCCGGCCCTCACGATCGCTTTCTCCTTGCGTTCGCGTTGCAGTGCTATCTCCTGGCTGCTACACGTGATTGCTTTCATTGTAGCGATCGCGTTCAACGTTGCTAAGCAACGTTCCGCAACGCTCTCTCCTGCTCCTGCTCTGATCTCCTCCTGCTCTCTTGGCATACATTGTGACTCTGAGGAATCTGGATTGTAAATACTATTTTTGGATTTAAACGGTACCTTGAACTGTTCACACTTTTATCAGTGACGATCTGCTTGTATTCCTTGTTTTTTGCTTCCACTATTATTTTGTTGGGCAGAACATTTTGGAATACAACTTCTACATATTAGTGCCACAGTTATGCAGAACATTTCTCCGCCGCCCTTCTTTTTAACTACTCCTGGTGAACCACCAATTCCATGGCCAAAATGTAAAAATGTTTTCTTAACTTATCTTAAGGTTTGTGGTAGGAACTTTTCTGCTGAAAGGAAAACATCTGCTCTCCAGCATTGTTTAGGAGCAGAGGGGCAAGAAATTTTAGATTTTACCTGCAATATCAACTTCTGATGGAGCAGAAGGGGATGCTCCTTTGAATTAATTTGAGGAGACATTATTGAAGCTTGACAGACACTTTCTACCCAACATTTCTATTATTCTTCAAAGATTTTACTTTGGGAAGTGTAAGCAATCTGAGGAGGAGTCTATTGAGGACTTTGTTACGAATCTTTGTAAACTAGCTGCACGCTGCAATTTTGGAGGAAGTATTGAGGAACGCATTTGCAACCAATTCATGGTCGAGAGTAAGAGTGGCAAGATTAGGGAAGCACTTTGGTCCAAAAGTGACCCTTCCGTGGATGAAGTATTGCTTATTGCCAAACAAATTGAACATTCCGAATCTTGTATCGAAAGCTTAAGGAAATCTAACTGTTATACCTCCATTCAAAAACTTAATTCAAAACCCCAAACTATTTCTAATTCAAAAGGAAAAACTAAAGTGTTGTGTTTCAGGTGTGGGTCTCCAGCACACTTGGCTAACTATAAAGAATGTCCTGCAATTTCTGTAATTTGTAACAAGTGTGGCAAGAAGGGGCACTTTGCAAAGTACTATAAGTCTTCTAACAAAAGTAATGTGAAATTTAATGAGGTGGTATGTGATAATGATGACCAAGATTTTATTTTACAGTTTGTCAATGATGTTAACTGTGTCTCTGCTGTTCGTTGTGACTATCCAACTGATCTAGTTGAAGTTAATGGAACTTCAATTTCTATGATGATGGACTCTGGTGCAAAATTGTCTCTTGTCTCAGAAGGAGATTATAAAAAATATTTTCATGGAAAGGTCTCACTCCAGAACCCAGATGTAACGCCATACTCTTATGGTGGAAAACCCATAGAATTGAAAGGCTACTTTGATGCGTGTATTCAATTTAAAGGAAACAAGATTTTCGGGAACATTTATGTTCCTGTTGTAGGGGACACCATTTTGAGTTGGCCTCACCAGAAAGAGTTGGAATTATTTTGAATCCCAATGCAATATCTCAAGTGCAAGTGCAGAAAATATCAGATCTTGAGCATGACTTATGGGTTGAATTTCCCGATGTTTTCAGTTCCGTGTTGGGTGCATCAAAGGATATAAGCATCGTATTGTGTTAAGGAATGATGCTCAACCTGTTGCTTGCAAATTAAGGAATGTTCCTATTAGCTTACGAGACAAAGTGAAGTTGGAACTTCAGAGACCGAAAGAAGATGGTACAATCGAGGAAGTGGAGGCAGCACAATGGATTGCTCCCATCGTGGTGGCAACCAAACGTTCTAGTGATGTAAGACTTTGTGTTGATCTTCGCAAACTTAACAAGGAAGTTATCGAGGATAAATTTCCGTCACCTAATATTAGAGAAATTATTAGTTTGATAGGTAATGTGAAGTTCTTTTCAACTTTTGACTTAACTTCTGCATATCATCAAGTACAATTGACAGAGGATTCAAAATTACTCACTTCTTTCATCACACCTTTTGGTGTGTACAAGTTCAACCGGATGCCATTTAGTCTTTGCTCAGCAGCTGCAGTGTTTCAGAGGTTGATGAATGAGATTTTGGGGGGCATGGATGGAGTTTGTTTTTTTCAGGATGATGTCCTTATTTTCACAGATCTACAGGAACAGCATGAAAAAAGAATCAGAGATGTACTTCACATATTTAGGTCTAAAGGTATAACTTTGAAAAAAGAAAAGTGCAAATTTTTAAAGTCAGAAATTGTATACTTAGGTCATGTTATCTCGAGCTGTGGGGTCAAACCAAAAGATGATTTGGTGCATTCAATTGTAAGTTTAGCGACACCAGAAAAGAAAAGTGACATTCAAGTGTTCTTAGGAATGGCTGAGTTTTATGCAAGGTATATTCCTAATTTTGCCAAAAGGTCCAGTTCTATAAGGGACTTTCTTAGGAAAATTCGGATTTTTTGTGGAAGGTAGAGTGTGAGAGGGAATTTCTAGATTTGAAGAATCCATTGTCATATGCCCAATCCCTTAGCAGTTTTCAACCGGGATTGCCTTGTTGTCTTACAACTGATGCTTCTGATAAGGGATTGGGTTGTGTTTTGAAACAAGTGAAGGATGGTCAGACTATTACCATTGCCTTTGCCTCACGCACTTTGCGTGGCGCAGAGTTCAGATATTCTACTATAGAGAAAGAAGCATTAGCTATATATTGGGCTATTAAAAAGTTCAGACAATTTCTTTGGGGCATACGTTTTGAAGTGCACTCAGACCATAAACCTTTGCGAGAATTTTTTGAGAAAAAGGGTCTTGATAATGTTTCTTCTCGCCTTTGTAAATGGGTGGTAGCCCTGCAGGATTTTCAGTTTGTTTTTAAGTATGTTCCAGGGTAGGACAACAAAACTGCTGATTGTTTGTCTAGGTTGAGTTCTGGAAGTGTGACGGATGATACTGATGGTTAGATGACGAGATGAAAGTTTGTGTAGTGACTGATGGTTGTAACTCGGAAAAGGAGTGGTTAGAAGAAATGACTAAGGATGAGGAATTGTTGAAGATCACTAATTTGCTCATGTTTGGAGGGTTTGGATGGCAGCAGTGATAGTGCAGCGTTACCTTTTAAAAGAATACGGGCGGAACTATCAGCACACAATTGTTTGTTGCTAAGAGGATGTAGGTTAGTACCACTGTCTAGTCTACGTACACGTCTTCTTAACCTTTCTCATTCATGTCATCAAGGGATTAGCAAAACCAAAGAAAGAACGAGAACCACATATTGGTGACCTGATATGGATTTGGCTTTGGAAAGAAAAGTTAGGGAGTGTGTTGAATGTGGGCTGGCTGATAAAACTATGAAAATTAGGACACAACCTTTGGTGCTTAAAGACATTCCAAAAGAAGTTTGGGAGGAAGTTTCCATTGATAGAATGGGGCCTATTTCATGTGGGTCTTGTTCCAAGTATGTGTTTGTGCTTATGGATATGTTGTCTCGCTGGCCTGAGGTATTAATCACATCTGAGGTCACTTCAAAATCTGTTGTGGATTTTCTTACTAAGGTCTTCAGCAGGGAAGGCAATCCCAAGGTCATTCTAACTGACAATGGAGTTCAATTTACCTCAAAACTTATGTCTGATTTTCTTTCTTCTAGAGGAATAAGTCATAAGAAATGTGCTTTGTATCATTCTGAGACGAATGGTATGGTGGAACACTTTAACAGACCTTTAAAGGAGACTATTCAGTTAGCAACATTGGTTGGAGCTAGATGGGAAGATTTGGTTGAATCCAAGGTTGAAGCCTACCGTTTTACCCCACATTCTAGTACAGGTCAGTATCCCTTTGATTTGTTCAGGAAGCGTGTTCCCCATACTAAAATAAACCCCCCCCTCGATAAGAAAATATCTTGATTTTGATTTAGATAAAGAAGCTATCAAGAGTGAGGCTATTAAGAAGAACAAGTATCTTCAGAGCAAGAGGAAAGAAATTTATGATATTCGCAAATCTGTGAGGGAAAGGAATGTACAAGTGGGTGATAGGGTTAGAGTCAAATTACCTGAGAAAAACAGATCTGGTGTTTCACATTTTAGCAAGACTTACAGAGTTGTAAAAGTGTTCAAGGGGTCAGTTGAACTTGATGATGGACGTATTTGGAATCTCAATAGAATTGTTATTCTATAACTTGTGTTTTTTTTTCAAGGGAGGGATAGTGTAGTATTGTAGTGTTGTTTTTACCTTTTATTTATATTTATTATCTTTGTCTTTTCTGTATCTTCATGTTTTTATGGTACTTGGTATGTTCCATCGCTCTCCCCGGCTTGCTGACTGTTCTTCTGTCTGGAACGGTGTGAAGTTTCTGTCTTGACAGTTGGAAAGCAGCAGCCTGGGGCTTTTGAGAGGTTGGAGTTCTTGTTACCTTTGGATATACTTTTCTGGATTAAACTCTTAAGAAAATATTCCATTGTTGAGTTCTTTATCTTTTCTTGGATAACCTACTTACTTCACTGTGGCCTTGCACTCCCCAGGACCAAGCATGGGGAATGTTGCCCCCTCCAGAGCCAGTGGGTGAATCACCTACTTGAGAGACGGTGGCCTTGCACTCCCCAGGACCAAGCACGGGGCATGTTGCCCCCTCCAGAGCCAGTGGGCTAGTCACCCACTTGAGAGACTGTGGCCTTGCACTCCCCAGGACCAAGCACGGGGCATGTTGCCCCTCCAGAACCAGTGGTCTTTTTCCATCTGCCGGCTAAGGTGCCCCCCCATACCCCATCCCCCTGAGGTGCCTGCCTATTTTCCAACTGATGCCCCTGCAGTGTTCTCTCCGTGTTGATGCAGGTGACAAGTGGGGCCTTGGACTTTGGCGTGTGGCCCTGTGGCTCACTCACACTGAGGACCGGGCAGTTTCCCTTGAACTGCACATTTGTATATACCAGTTACATTGCATATTTCTTATTTCTACTGTGTTGATCTTATTACACTCACTTTTGTAAATTCATGTTGTCCTTGCATTTTTCATCTGAGGTACGGGTATATATGTTTTATTACTGCAGCTGTATGTGTGTAAGGTGTTGGGGGTGGTGGTGGGGGTGATGCCTGTGTGTGTCACTCTCTTTTTTCTCCCCCCCTCCCCGTGTGCTAGGTGGCTGTACTCACCATCGTTTTCTTTGCCGCCATTGGTGTTCGTGGTGGAGCAGGACATGAAAAATCATTGGGAGGACATGCAGCTTGGGCTCCATGGCAGCGTGGTTCTTCCCTGTGTCTTCAAAGGTGAGTCCTTTCCATTCTGTGCAGTGTTTCCACCAGGCTTATGATGTTATTGGTACCGCCCCGCAAAAGGTGCGGTTTCGGTGTCTTAATACAGTGGGCGGAACATTGGCTTCTGCCTGGCTATAGGCGGCTACCGCAGTGGTGCCTGTTGTTTCTGCCCTGGCAGTCGGTGTGGTAAAGTGGCTGTCTATCTGAGTTCTCACCGCCACTATCATAATTTGGTGGTACTTACCGCCAGCCTGTTGGCGGTATTACCGCCACTTTATCACTGACCACCAGGGTTGTAATGAGGGCCTATGTAGTTTAGCTCAATCACTAACGGAGAACAACTGCTAATAAAAATCCAAAGTGTGTTGTATGAATCTGGGAATACAGAAAACAGAGCATAATAACCAATGAAAGCAGTTCAGAAAACTTACAGGTATAAAAGCAGACAAAGCTGAAAATGTAGGTATAGACAACCATACATACTTATTTTATATTGAATCATGACAAAACCCTATTAATTACTCAAACACACTCAAAACATTATTTAAAAAGTATAGTGCATATCACTTATATAGCAGGAGAGGAGGCTGAACATCTAAAAGGATCCCCAAATGACCAAGGTTAAGACATTGTTTGGGACTGTGATGCTAATAAACACATTTTAATTATGATATCAATACACGTATTCAGTGTTCAAATTTCCAGTGAGGGATATTGCCTACATGAGCGTAGTTATTCCAACATCTGTAAACATAAATTGGTCAACAAAAATTAACTAACTCAATTAAATAGAATAGATTATAAGTGGTAACCATAAAAAGATGTAAATGTACCAAGCCATGTAAGCATGTTTGCAGTTTTCTGCTTTAGCAAGAGAAATTACAAATTCTAAAACAGAAAGAGCTCCAATGTCTCAGCCACTTGTTTTTGTTAAAAATGTGGTTTTATGTTGAAGGGTTTGTGAACCCTTCCCAAGCAACAACCATGATCCCTGTTAAGGTGAACTACAAAAGGTCAGTAAATTAACCTGTGCTTAACCCTCCTGAAGCTTGACAAAAGCAGTCAGGCTTACCTTAGAGGAAATGTGTAAAGTATTTATGCAGTACTCAAACAGTGGTACAGTAAAAACATAACACAAGGAAAATCCCACAGCAGCTTAGAAAAGTAGATAACATTTCAATAAATTATTTAGTTCATATCAGAACAATAAAAATCCAATCAGCAGAACTGGGGTATGAATTTTTAAAGTTTAAGTTAAACTAGAGCCTAAAAGATCGCAGTGCCAATCACGGGCATCTAGTTGCATGAAACCGGCGCAAAATCAAAAGTTATGGTTAACTGTGATGGAGCTCTATTCAGATGCACAAGTGGGATTGTTCCTTGTCTTGGCTTACCTTCAGGTTCAGAAGAAATTTTGAAGTAAAATGTCAAAAAAATGAAAAGTTTAGCAGGGCAAGGTAGCCAGCGGTGTCCAAAGAGAAGGCGTCATCGCTGAGCCGCCAGACAAAATCACAGTGACGATTTCTATGTTCGGACTTTGGGCCTGATTTAGATCTTGATGGCGTTACTGCCAAGCTGTGTTGGTGGTGGGCCCGAAAAGACTATCAATTCGACGGTGTTCCACCTGCTGTATTTAGATGTAGTACGGCTGAGCCGAAGACCGCCTCAACGAGGTCCACTCCATCACGCAAGCTGCATCCAGCAGCCAACGCGGCAGACGCCAATGATGATGAGTAGGCTCTCCATCTCTGTCTTACCGGTGGGATCCCACAGAGCCTATTTATATCACACAGTCGTGCTGACAGTGTTTCAGCAGCGGGCCATTGCTGGCAGGAGTCTGTCGCAGGACTTGTTCAGTACATTACGATGGTTGTGGCTATTGGTTGGATGCTAGTAGCCCACACCTGTTGTATATTGGACAATTGTGAACACCTGCAAAACGCACTTTAAAACACACTCCATTTCGGACCATGATCCTATGCCATTCTGCTGCAGACAGCCAACCAAATTCAAAACACAGGAGAAAGATTTTTTGTTCTGTGTTCCTCTCTGTTAGAAAAGGGGTCTTTGGTTGACAGTCAGGTTACCCCCGTTCAAGCAAGGACCCTCACTCTAGTCAGGGTAAAAGAGAATCACCCTCAGCTAACCCCTGCTTACCCCCTTGGTAGCTTGGCAGAGCAGTAGACTTAACTTCAGAGTGCTAGGAATAAAGTATTTGTACCAACACACACAGTAACTTAATGAAAACACTACAAAATGACACAACACCAGTTTAGAAAAATAGGAAATATTTATCTAAACAAAACAAGACCAAAACGACAAACATACGACATACACAAGTCAAGTTATGAATTTTTAAAGGTTAATTTAAAAAATAAAGCTTAGAAACACAAAATGCTTCGATGAGGTGTTAACACGGTGTCGTGACGGAGTCGTTCCCAACAAGCCGACACCAGCGGTGCCGGACACGGAGTCGCGTAGACCCCCAAGTACAGTACCTTTGGTGAAGAGTGAAAACAAGTCGATGCGCGAAGTCGGGGATCGCGGCATCTGTGCAAAACTTTGAATCCGCGCACTTCGAGTGACGTCGGTCACGACGTGGTGCGGCGACTTCCATGGAATCGCGGACTTCAGCGGGGCTGCGAAGGTCGTCACGTTCCAGCGAAGATCACGGAGTCGGTTGCAGGCGGCGTCACCGGATTCAGCAACGACGTTGGTCCGAAGTCGTCCGAAGTCGATTTCCTTGGTTTTCCACCAGCTTTCCTTTCAAGGGCCCAGGGACTGGATAGGGCACCACTTGTCAGAGCAGGAGTCTCTCCAGAGACTCCAGGTGCTGGCAGAGAGGAGTCGTTGCTGTCCCTGAGACTTCAAACAACAGGCGCAAGCTCTAAATCAAGCCCTTGAAGATTTCTTCACAAGATGGAAGGCACACAAAGTTCAGTCTTTGCCCTCTTACTCTGGCAGAAGCAGCAACTGCAGGATAGCTCCATAAAGCACAGTCACAGTCAGAGCATCACTTCTCCTCAGCTCTTCAGCTCTTCTCCAGGCAGAGGTTCCTCTTGATATCCAGAAGTGATCTAAAGTCTGTGGTTTTGGGTGCCCTTCTTATACCCAATTTCTCCTTTGAAGTATGCCTACTTCAAAGTAAAGTCTCTTTTGAATGTGAAATCCTGCCTTGCTCAGGCCAGGCCCCAGACACTCACCAGGGGTTGGAGACTGCATTGTGTGAGGGCAGGCACAGCCCTTTCAGGTGTGAGTGACCACTCTTCCCCTCCCTCCTAGCACAGATTGCTCATCAGGCAGGATATGCAGGCTACACCCCAGCTCCCTTTGTGTCACTGTCTAGTGTGAAGTGCAACCAACCCAACTGTCAAACTGACCCAGACAGGGAATACACAAACAGGCAGAGTCACAGAAATGGTATAAGCAAGAAAATGCCCACTTTATAAAAGTGGCATTTTCAAACACACAATCTCAAAATCAACTTTACTAAAAGATGTATTTTTAAATTGTGAGCTCAGAGACCCCAAACTCCACAAGTCCATCCGCTCCCAAAGGGAATCTACACTTTAATCAGATTTAAAGGTAGCCCCCATGTTAACCTATGAGAGGGACAGGCCTTGCAACAGTGAAAAACGAATTTAGCAATATTTCACTGTCAGGACATATAAACCACATTACTATGGCCCTCATTCTGACCCTGGCGGTCTTTGACCGCCAGGGCGGAGGACCGCGGGAGCACCGCCGACAAGCCGGCGGTGCTTCAATGGGGATTCCGACCGCGGCGGTAAAGCCGCGGTCGGACCGGCACCACTGGCGGGGTCCCGCCAGTGTACCGCGGCCCCATTGAATCCTCCGCGGCGGCGCAGCTTGCTGCACCGCCGCGGGGATTCTGACCCCCCCTACCGCCATCCAGATCCCGGCGGTCGGACCGCCGAGATCCGGATGGCGGTAGGGGGGGTCGCGGGGCCCCTGGGGGCCCCTGCAGTGCCCATGCCACTGGCATGGGCATTGCAGGGGCCCCCGTAAGAGGGCCCCTAAATGTATTTCACTGTCTGCTGCGCAGACAGTGAAATACGCGACGGGTGCAACTGCACCCGTCGCACAGCTTCCACTCCGCCGGCTCGATTCCGAGCCGGCTTCATCGCGGAAGCCTCTTTCCCGCTGGGCTGGCTGGCGGTCTGAAGGAGACCGCCCGCCAGCCCAGCGGGAAAGTCAGAATTACCGCCGCGGTCTTTCGAACGCGGAACGGTAACCTGACGGCGGGACTTTGGCGGGCGGCCTCCGCCGCCCGCCAAGGTCAGAATGAGGGCCTATATGTCCTACCTTAACCATACACTGCACCCTGCCCTTGGGGATACCTAGGGCCTACCTCAGGGGTGTCTGCCATGTAAGAAAAGGGAAGGTTTAGGCCTGGCAAGTGGGTACACTTGCCAGGTCGAATTTACAGTTAAAACTGCACACACAGACACTGCAGTGGCAGGTCTGAGACATGATTACAGAGCTACTTATATGGGTGGCACAACCAGTGCTGCATGCCCACTAGTAGCATTTGATTTATAGGCCCTGGGCACCTCTAGTTCACTTTACTAGGGACTTACTAGTAAACCAAATATGCCAATCATGGATAAGCCAATTACATAGACATTTTGTAAAGGAGCACTTGCACGTTAGCACTGGCTAGCAGTGATAAAGTGCCCAGAGTAACAAAAACAGTCAAATCAGAGTCCAGCACACATCAATAACCAGGGGAACAGAGGCAAAACGTTAAGGGAGACCACGCCAAGGATGAGAAGTCTAACACTCTCCCTCTGTGTTCTTTGTTCATTTTACACACTCACAGTATCCCTAATTTTTGGACACTAAGGCCCTCATTACAACATTGGCGGTATTGACCGCCTACCACCACGGCGACGGCCGCCAACATACCGCCGCTTTGGCTACCATCCATCTAGGCTTATCATGGCTGCCGACGGTATTCCGCCAGAATGCTGACGGAACACCGCCGACAGTCATTGCGGCGGACGGCGGTAAGGCAGGGCTGCTGACAGCAGCACCGCCACACCAGCAAAACACCACCAACTGTATCATGACCAATGATACGGCCTGGCGGTGTTTTGCTGGCGGACACTGCTGCTGACAGCAGCCTCATGGTCAGGGTCCAGCCAGAGGACCCCCTGCTAGCAGGTAAGTTGGGTTCTCCGACCGGAGGGGGATTGGGAGGTGGTGAGTGTATGTGGGAGTGTGTGTGTATGTTTTTGTATGTGCGCATGTGGATGTGAGTCACGTTGGATGCATGCGTGAATGAGTGATTGTGAGTGTTGTGTGGGGGAGGACTCTGGGGAGTGGGAGGGGGGCGGGGGATACCCCTATCAGTGTCAGGGAAGGGATTCCCTGGCACTGATAGTGCCTACCGCCATGGTTTTCCTGGCGGTAAGTTTGGCACGAAAACCATGGTGGTAGGCCGGGTCATAATCCTGAGGGTGGGATTGTAACGGTCGCCAGGCTGGAGACTGAAGTCTCCAGCCCAGCGGCCGTTACCACCCTGGCAGTCGGTGTGTTAAAGTGGCAGTCTTGGATGGCGGTAACTGCCAGGGTCAAAATCCCTTTTTTTTTACCGCCGACCCATTGTCGGTATTACCGGCGCTTTAACACCGACTGCCAGGGTTGTAATGAGAGACAAAATTGTTTGGGAATCAATTCACAATCACAGGGAGAAAAAATCCCTGTTTCACAGAGGGAGAGCTGTCTGTCATGGTGTATGAAATCATTACAGTAGAGCCACAATTGTTTGGAGCACAAGTACAAAATGCAACCATATCTCAGAAAAGGCAAATGTGGTCTAGAATAGTTGACAGAGTGAAAGCCGTATCTAACAATCTGTGCACACACAAGAAGATTAGGAAGAGATGGAATGACCTGCAGGGGAGAGTGTGTTCCCTGGCTTCCAAGCATCACCTGGATGCCCAGATCACTGGTGGTGGTTCTCCCAGACCCCCTTAAAACTCTTTCCTGAGAGGAGAAGGTCTTGCAGATTGTATATCCTTAAGGCTTGACTGGAATCCCTGGTGGAGTAAAGCCTGGTAAGTTGCACTTAGCAATGTTTCAACAATCACAAATAGAGTCCTGCCCTTCAGTTAGACATTTAGAATGGTTCAACACCCTTAGCAAAACAGATATATCTAACCTTGACTCCACAAAATCTTGTTTCATACCACTTACTAGCATCATGGTTATAACTCTCTTTCTAACAATGTGCCATATGTTTAGTCAGAATGTGTGTTGTTTCCTATGGTTCATCCCTTTAATTTGCTAAGTCTCTTGCTTTCTATCATTGTATGATGTTCTTCTCCCAAAATAGGTCCCAAACTCCATCAATTTGCACAGGTGGGTATCGTGTTGGTAAGAGGTATTTTCACCTATCCACATCATACCCATATGTGGGTGTACATGTCTGTTCATCTCCACTATAGTCATTGGAATAGATATGTGTATCTCACTTTTTAAACAAGCATTGTCTCTGGTGTCAATAGATGAGTACAACTACCATGATGCCCTGTTTTTGTATCTGAAAAACAATAGTGCAATGCAATGTTGCTCCACCTTCCTTTACATCCACATGTGCATTTCACAGTCACCATATCAAACATGTTGACACCTTCTCGTAGCTACATTGAAGTGATGGAAATGCTCACATAATTCATAAGCTTTGGAATACAAGATTTCCTAGAATGGTATTTGGCATGCTATGTAGAAGTAGTGGCCACACACAACTGACTTTGTACGGCCATATGACGACTAATGAGTTTCAATATTAAGTTGATCCACAGTTTTTCACATGTTTTATAGCTTGCTCAGCCTTTGAATGGTTTAGTACTATAATCTACTCACCACTGTGTTGGGTTAAATGGCTGCTACCTGTAATGTACAATTCAGAAATAATACTTTTGCATTTCAGGACATCTCTACAATGTCATCACTGGAGTTGGCTTCTGTGTAAATCAGCCTGCATGTGTAAAACAAAGAAAATCACACAAAGGATCTGCCCACCCCAAGTGGTTGTCTGTCTCAGGATCAACATATGTTCACTTTTTACTTTCCAACAGCAACATATCACTGCAAATGTCACAACTTTGAAATGTTCAAATGAAGATGACATGGTGAAGGACCCCAAAACAGAATAACATGAGATAATTAATGATTTCACATATTACATTTGACTCAAATGAAAAGTTAGGAGGACACACATACTTAGCAGAAGCAAAGTTAATCTATGTCAATAACCACAGTAGTTAATGTAGGGAAACTATGTTCCACTAACATCTTTGCATTGGAAGTTCCTGAACTAACCATTCCTATCCAATTACCATTGCAAATTTATATATTCCCTATGTCACAAGTTGTTCTGACATTGAAGGTTACAATATGTATATGTAAACTTACACTCAGGTAAAGAAGTGGGTCATCACATCTTGATGTAGGTCAACTCCTTCTTCTTCACCACTGACATCGTCATTGGGCATTTCAACATCCTTACCCAGTGGCTATTCATGGTATTCCTCCTCTGTGATTATTGGGAAGATCCATCCCAGGGCATTGTTGTGGAGCATGCAGCTGGCAACTGTGATTTGGCACACCTTATTGGGTGAGTAGAGGAAGGCTCCACCGGTCCTGTATGGGAACCTGAACCTGGTCATGAGGGTCCCAAAAGCACACTCCAGTGGCCTCCGTGTTCTTCCATTGGCCTCGTTGAAGTGGACATCCCCTGACTTTGTTGGATTCCTTACAGCAATAACAGCCATAGGGCCTGATTCTAACTTTGGAGGACGGTGTTAAACCGTCCCAAAAGTGGCGGATATACCACCTACCGTATTACGAGTCCATTATATCCTATGGAACTCGTAATACGGTAGGTGGTATATCCGCCACTTTTGGGACGGTTTAACACCGTCCTCCAAAGTTAGAATCAGGCCCATAGTCTGTTAGGATAAGCAGAGTCTACTACATGGAAGCAACATATCAATAGATTGATATCATATCAACCCACTGTACCTTCTTTAACTTGGATTCAAGAAAATTATCACCTAGTCATATGGTACTTACCACAAGACAGGCCCTCTCAGGTCAAAGCTGTAACATCTGCAGCAGTATGGTGCTATTCCGTAGTACAAATGAATCATGTGTTAACTCAGGAAAGCCAGCACACACACTTGAGATAAATAAATTGGGTAAGCAGACAACTTCCACATTGATGGAATGGTAGTTGTTCTGATTGTGGTAGATCTGTTCACTTGTGTGTGGTGGCACCAAAACAATATGAGTGCCATCTATTGCTCCAACCACATGTGGTAGTGCACCCAAAACATAAAGTTCTCCCTTCACAGTGGCCATATCCTGTTGTTGTGACTCATCAAGGAAGCAAGGACTTCTTGTAGCACACCACTGAAAGTTGGTTGGGACATGCCCCCAGATGCTGCCACAGTGCATTGGAAAGAGCCAGTGGCCACAAAATGAAGTACTGCCACACGTTTTACTATTAATGTTATTGCTGTTGCTTTCCAATTGTGAGGCAGGAAATCAGGTTCCAACTGCTGAAACAAATCCAGGGTAGTTTGCCTATTTAGCCAAAACTTTTTTATTACATCCCTATCCTCCATGGTGGCAAGGTCTGAAAAAGGCCAGAGAACTTGAGGCCGTCTTCTCCTACCTATGCCTGGGTTAAAAGGTCTGCATGTATGGAAAATTGAATATCAGCTTAAATGTGCAACCCATACTTTGATGATCAACACACATCTTAAGTCTTGATAACATTAGAAATGTCATTGTGTAATACATGTACCCACATTGTTATCAAATGTTTGGAACATCAAAACTAATCTTTTCATTTTCTTTTTTTAATTGTGTGCAAATAATACATTTAAAATCTATTAGTTGCATATATATATTTTTTTTAATACCGTGAAAGGATGTATTACTCCCCCGCGGCACTATCGATGTCAAATACAGTCACGTTACACTTTTTATTGTTTCATTTATTGCCAAGAACAGTGTTGAATATATATCCGACATTTGTAAATACACTAGCCTCCATTTTGAGTGCTGGTGACACATTAACAATTGAAAAATGCCCAGCTTCACACTAAAATGTCAGATGCTTGACCTTGTTGTTAGGACATTGGCTACCCGATGGCCGTTGGTGGAAGTTGACTGCGTAGTAAGTGGTAACTCCACAATAGACCCTACCAAAGGCTAATGTGTGTGATGGCTACAAATGAAAGCCAATGGCTGTGGCCGTCTCCATCACAGCTCACGTTCGCCATGTACTTGTATGCGGTGTATTGGAAAAAGCTCACTTGCCTCCTAACACTGCAGCCAACAGGATCTCCTTATTTTTTGCTTCTGTTACTGACCTCAGGGTGCCAGGATGCCAGGCAAAGAAGGTGACAGGGCCCCTGCCCTTAGCACAGAGGAGCTGGAGCTCTTGCCAGGGAGGTCCTGTGCCTTTACAGCCAGCTCTATGGGACCCCAGAGGAACAGGCACATGTCTGATTGGGATATGTATGACTAACTAACTGGTTCATTTTTTGTCCACAGTCTAATTTGGCCCTTTTTGTTCATGGGTGAAGTGTTGGGATTGGAGTGTAGTGAACCGAATGATTTAGCTGGGGACAGAATGTTGTTTCCCACTGTTAGAAATGTCTGTGCATGGAAATGTAAAGTCAACTGAAAGGATAAGCTGTAATATCTCTCCATGTAATTCACAATTTCAGTTTCATCAGACAAACTGCAGGACCCGTACTACCAGTGACCAGTAGACAGTATACCAGTAGCATGAGTGACATAATATAACCTACATCAAAATGATGGAGATGTTAAGTGGAAAGAATTGTTTTTAAGTTATGGAGTTGTCTGATGCTGTCCTGTCAAGTGGGATTACAGCCCATATTGTGGAATAGGATGCTCTGTGTGGTTTCATACATGTTATGGCGCCACACATAGGTAAAGTTATTTCTTGTGTTGCAAGTTCAAATGCCACAGGCTCTCAAGAATCCACACAAGTATGTACCATTCCTACACACACTTATTCATACATCCCCCAAATCCCTGCGCTCGCTGACCCATAGCTGTCCTTCTATATTGCCCTTAGTCACTGTATGTGATGCAAACCATGGGTTCTGACTCTTAGGAGTTTAGGCATGAAGCCAATGTTTCTTTGCGTAGGGTTATGTGCAAGGATTGTACTAGTTGTTTAGCTTTTAGTAGTTTCCAATGATTGTGAGTAATCAGGAGTGGGTCTCATAACAGGAAATGTTTCATAGCCCTGGGCAAGATAATGTTTTGGACATAAATTGGTAACCTGAGGAGATAGAAAGCGTTGAGGGTGCTCAAACGATCAGTGTGAATCAGTATTTCCTAGAAACTTCTAAGGGACAGATTTATGAAAAGTGGCGCTTCACCTAGTGCAGTGCCACTTTTCTTGCACCTCTCAGCGCCACCCTTATTGCCACCAAGTGTGTGCCATATTTAAAATACAGCGCATCGTGGTTGTAGTTAGGGAACTAGCGTCATAATTTTTTATGCTAGTTTGGCGCTTTGCAGGACTAGCTTCAAACATTTTGATGCTAATCCTGCAAACCACCCACAGGCCCATTGAAACCAATGGGAGCCTCCTTTTAATGCCTGCTCTGAGCACGCATAAAAAATCCTGGAAAATATGACGCAAGGAAATCTGTTAGATTTCTTTGTGCCATTTTGACAGCCCCCCTAATGGTGCAATGCCCTCCTTGCATACATTATGCCTGGCGCAGGCAATAATGTGGTGCAAGGGGTTACAAAGTGGCGCAATGCTTGCATTGCACCACTTTGTAAATATGGAGCTGCATTTTTGGCCTTCTAACGCCACATTAGTGTAAAAAAATGACGCTAATGTGGGGTTGGAATGGCACTAGGCCCTCTTAAATCTGGGCCTACATGTTTTAGGAGAAGTTGAAGTTACTGTTTGGTGAATGCATGTCAGCGTTACAACAAAATTGTGTCACAGCACTACAAACAAACCAAATCCCTCTAAACCTCTCTTCTTGCTCTTATCTATCATCCATACAGGTCAACAACCATCCAAAGTGGGAAATATGGAAGGCCATCTCTAAGAAGGTGAGGACCCTGGTGTCCATAGGCGGAGCAGCCTGCATTGTTGGGAGAGATGGGGCGACGCTCAACGCAGAAGTCTGTAGAGGGCCAGCTTGGTCAGTCCTTCCAACGCTCTGAGCCCCCTAACGGCATGCACCCTTGCGGTGGCCTACACAGAGTTTAATGGGCAGTTGAGGGCCTAACAGCAGCATCAATAGGGTAAGTTATTGTCTGTAGCTATTTTTGTTGTTTAACCTTTTCAATTTCCAGCAATGGTGCATGGCATCAACATGTCAGTTGACACACATGCAACGCACATGAGGATTTCTGGAGGTGTAAGTTAATCAAACTGTGTCTGGTGTATTGCTTTGTGCTATAAGTTGCCACTAGATTCCTCATCACAAGCCAAGGACTGTTTTGAGCAGACACATGGCTGCATAGGATTAAAGGGGTACCTACATTTAATCTATCTCATGAGGGACAGTTGGACCAAACATGCCCCTTTTTATGATTGGGTCAGGTGGGATGCTCCATCACATATTTGAATAGGTAATGTAGGCCCTATTACTAGTGACATGGCAAACTGCGCACATATGATGCAGTTGATTTATCAGACTTGACATT
This sequence comes from Pleurodeles waltl, assembly GCF_031143425.1. Taxonomy (NCBI): domain Eukaryota; kingdom Metazoa; phylum Chordata; class Amphibia; order Caudata; family Salamandridae; genus Pleurodeles; species Pleurodeles waltl. Next base: position 193,876,215 of record NC_090447.1, read on the forward strand.
GGTACGTTGGTGCTATGACAATATGATAATGAGCATCTGCTCCTAAAGGACTGCAGATATGTATACAGTGAGATCATTCCTTGTCTGTAACATGTTTGAAACCTGTTTGTACAGCAAATTTCAAGTCAGTTCATGTGAACCGTAGCACAGTGGCATGATGCATTGGTCCTTCACAAATGTGCATGTAAGCCAGTCTGTCTGAAACAATGTGAAACTATATGCCAAAATGTATTTAATGCAACATAAATGAATGTGTCCACATTCGTGGCAGAGTTACATATTCCCAAACAACATTTTGGTGTCCTGAGCTCTGTCCACATGAGAAATCAATGATGTTGAGAAATGTGATACTTGCAGATGAAGGGACATTTGCAGATGGGAGCTTACATTACATAGATATTGTGGGATCCCATCTTGAGAAGTACATTTCCAGCCCAACACATGGCTCTTTTGGAATTGTGAATATATTTTAGCTCTGTACTGCAGTGGGTTAGAAATATCACAAGGCCTATGTGTTTACTCATACTGTTGAAGCCCTTTGTCATGGAGGGGAATAAAAGTGGAAAAGAGACAAAGGCATACGTGTTATAGGAGATTGTGAGCAAATGTTCTGTGATCAAAGTATATGCTCAATTGTATTTGCACAGATATCCTCAAACTGTTTTATATGCCTTTTCAGCATTGGCTGTGCAAGGTGAAGTGACAGGAGCCACATCAGGGGGATGAACCTGGCCACTGTGGCTCGGGTGTGGACACCACAGACACTGAGGGAGCCAGTGGCACGGAGGGTGAGGGGACTGGCACAGAGGCCACAAGTGACTGTGCATCCTCTTTGGAGGCCTCCAATGAAGACTAGTCACTAGAGGTGGCAGACCTTGGAGCGACTATTCCACCTGCATTGTCATCTGCCACCTACATTCCAACCTCCACCCTCCCTCCTGCTCCTCCAGTTGGCCATAGCTGCCCCCCCTAAAAGCAGTGGTGTCACCTTTGCTGCAGGCCCACCCCCTATCCCTCCTGCCCAGTGTCCCAGGCAGTACTCATTCAGGAGGCTGTAGATCTTTTAACAACTATAGCTGTTGGCCAGACTGCATTCTGAATGCCATCCAGGGGATGGCCGGCCAAAATACCCAGATACTCCCTTAACTGGATGACATTCACAGTGCCCTGTCTGGTCTACAGTGGTCCTTTCAGGGTCTGGCTTCCTCTTTGTCAGGAATATGGCTGTGCACGGTCCAGGTCCCGCCCGAAACTCCGCTGCGCGTATTTGTGGTGCTTCATGCGCACCACTTGTCATCCCTTCCTGTTCTAAAAGTGGTCATCAGCATCGCCTGCCCTGTGGTAAAGCTCATGTAGCTGCAGGGTCAGGACATTGGTGGTCAAGATGCACTTATCAGTGCTATTCTATGAAGGGCTACAATTCCCAGGTTTTTAGAGGCAGCGGCCATCTTGGGGTGTGGCAGGCCTATAAAGCCCAGCCACACCCAAGCACCTTGCTCACTATTTTGAAGACTTCGATGCAGTCAGACCTCGTGGAGGTTCCTCTGAAGAAGAGTAGATTTCCTGCATGGCAGATTGACAGCAGGTCAGAATATCCTTGTTTCCATGGTGAATTCAGATACGAGTAGGTCGTACTCGTAGCGGTAAGGTCTTGATTAGCCCAATCTTGAAGGAAGTGGTTACTTACAAAAGTACAGCGCCCTTGGCACAACAATCAAAGTGTTTCAGTTCACATGAGTGAAGTGCCCTTGGCACGATAATCAAAGCGTTTCAGTCCACATGAGTAAAGTCCCCTTGGCACGACAATCAAAGTGTTTCAGTTCACATGAGTAAAGCGCCCTTGGCACGACAATCAAAGCGTTACAGTCCACATGAGTAAAGCGCCCTTGACACGACAATCGAACGTTTCAGTCCACATGAGTAAAGCGCCTTTGGGACGACAATCAAAGCGTTTAAGGCCACATGAGTCAAGCGGGCTTGGCACGAGGATCAAAACGCTTTAGTACACATGAGTAAAAGTGCCCCCTTAGCACAATGAGCAAAGTGCTTTAAGGTACAAGAGTAAAGCGCCCTTGGTACGACAATCAAAGCGTTTCAGGCTACATGAGTAAAGCGCCCCTTGGCATAACGAGCGTAGCGCTTCAGACAAAGCAAGTAAAAGTGTTCTCTGGCATAATGAAAAAGGTGCTTCATGTATGATGATCCAAGCGCTTCATGAACAACAAGCAAGGCGCTTATGCCCAATAAACAAAACGCTTCAAGTTCAATGAGTAAACTTTCAGGCCTAGGTAGTAAATGTGAAAACTTTTCTGAGATAAGCAAATTATAGTTTCATTGTTTTTTGGAAAACATAATATGTGAGATACATATTTAAGTCTTTGAGAATTTCTAGGCTTAGATCAACCGTTTATCTTATGAATGCATAATTGTTACATGATTGATATTTAGAATATGACCATAGTCCAAAGCTCTTGCCATCTCTAGGTTTAGAGGTTGCAGTTTGTTCTTGTTCCATGATTCAAAGAAGGGGCTACACCTAATTCACAAAGGGTCTCAATCTGATATCACGGAGACGCCTTTATTCAAGAGTCTATTGGTGAGTTATACTGTTATGAATGAATGTATGCATATTTGTTCTAACCGTTTCTTTTCAGATCTCTCTCCCTGCAGTTCCCTACCCTAATTCCCTTCCCCCCCGCTTGGCTTCATCATAACTCTGTGCTATAATAGCCTTCTGAGTTGGTTACGCCGGGATGTGGGCCTTTTGGTCAGCAGCGTGCAGATCCCGAGGAAAGGGCACTGTGACATTCTTTGAGCACAGCCTCCCACTCACCCATCCTCGTGACCAGACTACCACCCCTTGCTCATCCAAAATACCTCCACCCAGCCCTAGCCCAAATACACTCATACATTTGCATGCACCCACCACAATAATCACAAGCAGCACATCCTTACACCGACATAGCAAGAAACACAGACACACACATGCAGACACCACACAACCCACCACCACAAGCATACCCACAGGCACCACATCCACCACAACACAAACATACACACCCATCACCAGCACACCTGCAGACAACCCACCCACCACAACATAGACACCCGCACACACCATCAGCACACCGCAGACATCACACACACTACTACACCAACACCCACACATACCACCAACACACCTTCAAACACCACAACACATAGCACCTCCATAACAGACACATCCACACACACACATACTGAACACAAACACCCACACTCACCCACCCAATAGACACCCAGTAAGAAACACAAAGAAAAACATACAGCACATACACCAGATCCTTAGGCACCCACACCTTCAACAGACACATGCACATCCGAAACTTCCACTCCCTCTATCTCCCAACCTTAACTCGCTGCCAACCACCCAACCTATTTTCCCAAAGAAGACCTTTTTTTTCCCCTGGCCCTGATACGTTCCACATCCCAAACCACCCCTCCCAAACATAAAACCACCACTCCCAAATGTCTTTCCACCCCTTCCACATCGCAAACCACCCTTTCCAAATCCCAAACCACCCCTTCCAAATCCCAACCCACCCCTCCCAACCACAAAGGCCCACCCTTGGTAACATCATTTAGGTTCCTGTTCTCTTCTCCTTCCAGAGGAGGTTTATTTTGGCAGTGACGTTAGGAGGCAAGTTGTGGGCATGCCACACGTAGTATGGACCAATGGTTTAGTGCCTAGTTCCCTCCTAAGTAGTCTTGCCAAACCTGCACAAACAGTTGACTCTAAGCATGCATCTAATGACCACTGCGAGAGGTTGGTTAAGTAATTTGTAAGCAAAATAGAAGCTATTTATTCTAAATTTGCCCTTAATAATATTGACTCCAACCTAGACAGTTACACTAGTAATACCTTGCCCTTGCTTTACTGTATACTCCAGGTACATCTTAATGAGCTACACACTTTATGTAACTAAGTTAAATCTGGCTCACTCGCCGATCCTCTTAAACCAGATTTTTCTCAAACTCCAAGACTGCCTTCTCCCACCCTGCTTGGAACTGATCAATCTTTCTTTGTCATCAGCCATTGTGCCACATCCCTGGAAGCATGCTAAGGTTATTCCCATTTTGAAAACACCTGCTTTGGATACTTCCAAACTAGAGATCTTCTCCCCTACCTCTCTTCTGCCTTTTCTTGCCAAGGTCATAGAGACACATGTCAATGCTATTTTAACAAAGTTCTTAGAAGATATTCAGATTTTGGATAGCTCTCAGAATGGCTTCAGGCCATTACACAACATGGCACTCTAGATGAAGGCAGGTCCTCTGTCTGGATCTTGCTTGACTTAAGTGCCACATTTGTCACTGTGTCACACAACATTCTACTCTAGCACCTTTAGGAGACTGGTCTAGTTGGTCCTGCCTTAGCCTTGTTTTCCTCATGTCTCTCTGATTGTTCCTTCCAGGTTATTCTCCCCCCTCCCCCATATTGTTCTTGTTTGCACCCTCTGCCTCCTGGTGTTAACCAGGGTTCCTCTCTGAGCCCCACTTTGATTAATATTTATATCCAACCTTTGGCTCAGGTTGTGAAATCCCTGGGGCTTACACTGGTGTCTTACACAGATGACATCCAGCTTGTGCTTTCTTTTTCCAACAATCCCATGCCAGATATGGCTACTTTTCAAAGGGATATGCAAGCCATTGCTGAGTGGATGGAGACTAACTGTTGGCAATTGAATTCTAGTAATTCTAGTAAAACTGAGATTCTCCTTTTAGGAGATTACACCCACTCTTGGGGTGACCAATGTCGGTCTCCCTCACTTGGTCCACCCCGCCCTGAATCTGTGATTAAACCTAGGTGTCCGGGTGAATAACACATTAACTTTGGAAGCACACATGAAATCAGTGGTCAGCACATGCTTTGAACTTTTGTTCAGGCTTAAACCCATTCTTGGATTCTTTGAGCCTCATACCCGACAAGTAATTATTCAGGCTTCTAGTCTTTCCTGGTTAGACTGCTGTAATATCCTCTACCTAGGACCCTACAAGGCTGTGATTCACAGACTCCAGCTGGCCCGAAATGCCGGCATTCCAGGCTGCTGTTCTCACCTCCAAAGTGCTGTTCTGTCCCTGGCTTTATTCGCAAATTGCATTGGATCCCTGTTGAGAAGCGCGTGTATTTTAAGACCATGTGCACTATTCACAAGATCCTATTTTCTCAGGGTGCCCACATCTTGTCAAATCTAGTGTCCCCATACATGCTGGTCACTGCATTCAGCCGATAGTAATCTGGCTTATGTTCCACGTGTTAAGAGTCAGCGCGGGAGGCTGTTCCTTTCACGCTAAGGCCCTTGCCCTTTGGAATGCTCTCCCTTGGTTTATTAGGACTGTCCAGGACCATTGGTCTTTCAGGAAAATCCTGACAAACTATTTGTTTTCTTCTTAGCTGCTTCCTGATGCACTTTGTGACATGTCTGTTTTTCTGCAGTCTGCTTTTTTTTAGGACTAGCGCAGGGACACCTTGTTTCTGAGGCACTGTATAAATCTTATAACAACATAGTGCCTTTGTTTGTTTATTTGCTGAATTACTTAATTTACTTATGAGTGTTATCTCATTCATTAACAATATTTTTATTTCGAAAATACTGTTGTCCTGGCCTTATTTTTTGTTTGTTACTAATTTTTTGCTGCTGATGTTATTTCTGCAAATGTGTGTGCCATGCACTTACTCTCATTTGTGACCGTGACAAGCAAGGGTTGTCTATTTTAGAGAATTTTATAATGCATACATTAGTGCTGTACATTTGTGATGGACATTTCAATTTTGGTGCAAGCATTCATGACTGGACACATACCAAAATTATATGTGTTTCGGTTCTTGTGACCGAAGAATGCTGTGTGTTTATTTTGACATGATGTGTCAGTTATCTGCACATATGCATTACACAGGGAACCTGGCACTTTACAGTTAAGTGACATCTAATGTTTGTCTTATATTGCAAACACCAAGGGAACATGTGACCTTCATACATCTCTGTCATGTTTGCAGTTTAAAGGTAAAATTGTTAGTACATTCTGAGTACACCTACTTGTAGAACGTTGTAGTGGAATTGCTGCATTGTCATGGGACAGAGTAGTTCCTATTGGGTATATTTTTATGCTTATGACATGAAATGAATTGGGAAATTATTGCACACACCTGTATGCACACATTTCTCTTTATATTTGCTGTGCTTTTTTGTGTTGGTGTCCATTGCCATGAAGGGAGTTCGTACCAGATTGGTGGGTGCTACTAATATCTTGAAGTGTGTTATCATACATTTCCTAAGTACAACAGTGCACACATAAGCATTTCGCATCTTTATGGTGGGGTTTGCAAAAATATTTTTACACATGCAAGAGTCTTGTGCTACTGTACAGCAACTATTCGAAGGATGACAGGTATGACCATGATTTACCTTCTGTTCTGGTGACAACAGGGTTAGTTTTCATCTTGGTCCAGGAGCAGCAGCAACGGCAGGTCAGGTATGACTGGGTTCATGGTGGCAGGAAATGAGAAAACATAGAAAAAAAGGTGAGTTTCAACATTTTATCCCTCCCGATCTGCCAACTCAGATGTGGAGGTTTAGCAGCCACGGATGCATCAGTGGGAATGCACATCAGATTGGCTCAGCGGGAAAAGGGGCTGGGTCCTGCCACCAGACACTTTAACCTATGGCGCAGGCAATGCGGGTGGTGATTCTTGGCTGATAACTCAGAGGCCCCAAACAACTAGAGCTGTAACCCAGTACTGGTGGTGACCCAATGTAAAGAGGAGGAAAGGAGAAGATGGAAACAGTAAAGCCAGTAGCCAAGTGAGGCTGTATAAAATCCCAGGTGAAGGACTATCCATACAGGCCATCAAAACATTTGTCATTGCATGCATGCCCTCAGTACAGGCCAGAAGGGGAAACTGTGAGTGGAATGCCTTGACATGTACTTTGCTGCAAAAGCCATAAAAGACAACTGAAAATGCTCTGTCCTACTCCATCTGGCAGGGGCAGACATCAATAAATCACATCTTGTAGCCTACCGGAGGCAGGCCATCCACACACGTACACTATCATTGTAGAGGCAGTAAATGCACACTTCGCACCCATGGTGAACCCTGTTTATGAAAAGTCCTTACTGTGGCAGGCTCTGCAAGACCCAGAAGAATCCATTGACCTCTAGTACACCCGGCTGAAAGTACTTAGCAGTACCCACACTTTCTAAGACAAGAACAAACAAACCAGCTCACAGACACCTCAAGAGTGCACTTCAGTGAAATGAGGGGAGCAGATACTATAGTAATTGGAAATCCGCTGATGGACACCTTTAAACCTTTAAACTGGGGCTTTCCAAACAACTATCCTTAGCTAGAGCCACACAAGAGTGAGTCATTCTACCAAATCACCAAAGGAACGGACTCCAGCAAGAATAGTGATGAACAGACAATCCTGTGTGCAGGTGGGCATGGCGGTGGAACTTTTCCACAACAGGGAGAATTCCAGGACACTAGCAATCAATATATTCAGTGTGTGGAAAGTGCAACCACTTTGCAGTTGTATGCAGGTCCTCCAGACTCCAACAAAACCCTGCTAAGCAAACAGTGAGAGCCCTTACCTCTTCAGAAATGGAGGAAAAAAGCCCAGACATGAATGACAATAAGAGAAAGAAACTGGTGCATGTAGTGCATGCTCTAGACCTGCGTCACCAGAAGGCACATTCTGCCGGAGGCATCAAGTGCTGATTGACAACAGGCCTGCAGCAACAATAATAAATTACCATGATGGCCCAGCAGCTGTAAAATACATTGGAGGAACAACTGTAGCTCATGCAAAAAAGTGTGTGGCTATGGACATCTAAAACCCTTGCCTTCATCAGGCATTTTCCTCATGTACATTAAGCATGCGGGTAACATTATGAGAGCCAAGGTATATTTCACAAAAGGAGGTCTAGGAATGATGCTGAGTTGCCGAACAGCAGAGGATCTTCAATATGTCAAGTTCCTATTTCAAGTACATGCCACTGGACGAATTTCAAAACATAATCATAGGCAATGGGCGTCTGAGAGGGAAGCAAGTACAGCTACATGTTGGTAAAGTCCCACCGACAGCACTGAGGTACAAGTAAGTGGCTTTCTATTTGCGCCCTATAGTGGAAGAATTAGAGTAGCTTGAGTAGACAGATATAATTGAGACAGAGAAAAGGCTCACTCCCTGGGCCTCACCAATAGTAGTGACTCATAAGTAAAAATAGGCTGGCAAGGTCAGGCTGTGTATGCACATAATGTCCAGAAAGCAGCCTAAAAGAGAGAAAGACACCTCACCCTGACCGTTGATGACATTGTAGGAGAACTGTGTGAGCCTAATGGTTCTCAAAGATGGACTTACAGTCGAGGTACCATCAAATCTTGTTGGCTCCAGAGTCCCACTGTATCACCACTTTGTTGACACATTTAGGGCTGCACAGGTACAAATTGTTACATTTGAGGGAGCATCCAATTTCAAAAAGGTGTTTCAGGGTGTAGTCAGAGAAGTGTTGTCGGGTTTGAGAGGGGTATTGAATGAGACTTGATTTTCGGTTGTATGCATTCTTTCAGGAGGAGCACTATGTGAGGCAACAGAAAGTGCAGACAAGACTCCAAGAACATGGCCTCACCCTTCAAAGGGGCGTGTGCAAATTCTTCTATCCCTTCATCACCTTTTCTGGAAATTGGTTTTCTGCCAATGGGGTTGCCCTGAAACCCAATTAAGTGAGGGACGTCGAAATCACCATTACACCTACATTAGTCACAAAGATTAGACTTTTTTGGGTATTGTGAATTATTGTGGCCATCTTATACAAAACGTACATGCTCTCACTGCCCTTAACATGAGATGTCCAAATCAACATTATTGACCTGGAAGACTGCCCAGGAGAAGTAGTTTCTAGACCCTACCAGTGGGTACTATACTAATGTTCTTTGACCCCACAGACAAAACAGAGTTATCTGTGGATGCCAGCAAAACGGGGCTAGGAGCCATGTTATCTCAATAACAAACATGAGGGAAGTGGTAGCCTGGTACTCACCTTAACAGAACAACAATACTTGCATACAGGACAGGAAGCTGTTAAGATTAATTGGTTAACATGTTCATATATTTACATGGCTACAACTTCACTGTTCATACTGGCCACAAACCTCTTTTTATTTTGTTCAAGAGCTCTGCATCCAAACCTCATGCCAGAATTGAGAAGTAGGTGTTTGCAGTTGCAAGATTATGCATTTGAGGAGATATCCAAGCCTGGGGCCCAGAACCCTGCATACTATTTGCCCCAACACTCTTGTGCTGGTGCAGCTGAAGAACAAAGTCAAAGAAGTCTAGTATGAGAAATTAAAGGGCATGTGAGGTTTGTGGACGAGTGGTCTAGGTGCCTGCCTATTGCTCTCCCTGACATTGTTTGTGCCACTGCCCAAGAACAGTGATGACAGGCAGCACTGGGCATGGTGTGAACCACTAACTGCGCCTCACTGAAACATAATTTGGCTCTGAAGACTGTCAAAGCCTGTCCTGCACAATGTGAGTCATGTTCAAGTGGCATCCAAATAAGGGTGCCTGCTAAGGGCTTTTTGGCTGATGATCCTGCAAAATCTAGTCCCATTAGTAATTCAATCGGCAGATGGTGGCCATCAAGAAACAGTAAAGACTAAGAACTGTCTTCACAACAAAGTGTAGTTTCCTTTGCTAGTCCACTGTACAGGTCCAATGTGCCAAGCTCCTGGGGAGTCAGACTTTCCAGTACTGATGACTACAGATCCTAAATCAGGGCCAGTGCAGGCTTGGGTAGTCACCCAGATGGGTGGTCATGTTGGTGATCATAGGTAACTATTCTTAATAACCGGAGGATGAAGTGGACACCAGCATGGTGACAAAGTGATTTCCAAACTGGGGAAAATCAATGGCCACTCATGAGATAAAGCAGGAGGTGCAAATGAACAATGGGTCCCCTTTCCAAGGCTATGAGATAATTAAATACTTGCAGTGCATGGGTATCAAGCATTTGAGGATTATCCCTCAACAGCTGTTATGGAGAGGTTGAAAGATTTATGAGGATGTTAACTAAGGCCTTTGGTCTGCCTACACAAAGGCCCATCATCTGAAGCAGTAGCTCTATTCGTTCATGAGAGAGTACAGGCAGGCTCCTAATGGCACCACAAGCCAGTATACCATCCAAATGTGCATGGATGCTGTTCAGGGATGCTGTGCTTCATCACCCTGGCTGGACCCTGTGGATTCCCAATGTGGAATCTGTATAGGACAAGTGACAACAATGTAATGATCTGATGAACAAGCAGCTTAAGGTGGAGGAATTGATTTAGATGGAGATCAAATTGTTGGAAGCATTTTCAGTCTTCCCTTTGAGCCCAAGCTATGGCAAGTAACCAAGTGAAGGGCATCAGGAGGACAGCTTGTGCTGGACATGATGTGGTTACACACAATGTATCCCTAATGAAGAGGTTTGTAAAGCAGTAATTCCAGTGATAAGTTCCAGGGCTGACCAGCAATTACCCTGTCACCAGGTGGAATTTACTGAGTAATCCCATCTGACTGAAGTGGACTTCCCTTTTGTGATCCCAATGGTCTTGCCGTGTCAAGTGCATGCAGTTATGGCCTCATCCACTGTCTTCTATAAAGTACAAAGTCTATGTTTTATAATAGACAGTTGCACCGACTGGTAGTCACTGTTGTGAAAAGGTCCTGGGTGCGTGTTTAGTTTTATGTTGGTTTGTTCCATGACGGTAGGGAAAAGCAGAGTTATGCCATCCTGGGTAATGGCTGGAGGGAGTGCCTGTTTTACCCCTGATATTTGTGTGTAGCATGGTTTGGTCTGGTGACGTGCTAGAACGCTTAGATGGGGCAGGATGCTGGAAATCGCAGTTCAGGCTGAACTGTTGGCGTCAAGCAGTGTATGCGATCTTAAAATAATTCATGCAAATTCAAACACTAGCATGCACATACAGCCTCATACAAATTCACTTTTCAGTTATCTGCACATACGGGACAACAATCCACAAAGAGGCTCTCACAACGCATTAACTGGTCATTTATGAACTCATTCTTGACATGCTAGATCCTGCGTGTACTAGCAGTTTGAATATTATACACATCCCTTGGTGTGTTTCACTCAACCCTTGAAGTAGTCAAATCTTTAGTAGAGCCCCTAGTATCACAAAGGTCATCAGAATGTGACAGTTTATGTTTTATGTTGATCATAGTTTTAATGGCTAAAAATAGAAAACTGTACTGGCAGCCAAATTAAATGTGCACTTGCTTGTATTTCAGAGTTTGACCTAGGTGGCATTTGAATTAAATCACATATTAGAGGGATACAATTGATGTAATAATGTAATTTAGACTCAAGACTAAGTACATACAGAAACAATATTGAATTTCTAGAGATTAGTAAATGATTAATGAGTTTAAAAATATGTGCAAAAGTGAAAGAAATGCAATTCTCTGCTATACTTAATGAAATGCAGTAGCAACGTTTTTTCGTTTAAAATAAATTGTATTATTCTCATTAATAAAACATTATTAATGCTGAGTTTATGTTTGCGCATTATATGTGTTCTACTGCAACATATTAATTAAATGCGTTATTTTAATTCTTTTGTTTTAGGATGAGTGAGGCCAGTTGAAGTTTGTAATCATGCTAGAAATGCTGATTGATTTCCTAATGTGAACTTTTTCTTTCAGGTTATGTTGTCATGAGAAGACTAGTTATCTGGTAATAGACTCTATTGTTTAAGTATAGAGAGAATGTAGTGTAGTGTCCTTGATGGAAGAACATTGTGAACATGGATTGGTATTGTACGTAATTGTTTCAACCATGCAAGGAGTCAAACAGATGGAAGATGTTCTCATGGAAAGCCTGGGAAAGGAAGAGAGTGTTACAATTTGGTGTCTGGTGATTGACTTCTATTGGATGATGACCCTTTCAATGTGTCATGAACTAACACCTTTGACAAATCAGAATGCTTTATGAATTCTAAAATACTGATGGACATTTGAACTTTGAGCAGTTCCCGCATTTCCTAGCAGCTTGCAGAGAGCTCCTGATGCTTCCTGATCCTGATGTTTTGCTGATGAAGATTCTCTGAATGCTGTATCCCTTGGAGAGGTTTCTCCCTCCCTGCAATTGCCCTTTGAAATGCCTCTTTAAATTTAGAAACCTCTTATTATCCCATTCAGAAGACTCTTGACTGAGCTTCTGACATGCTGACACTTTCCCTTTTTTTAATCTTTTGTCTAACTGAGCTAGTGGCCTGCAGTCCGAGATTAACTTTTTCCAAAATATTTTTTTCCTTTTTATGCTTTCTGCATTTTGCCACCTGTGTTACTCCCCACACATGTATTTCCCTGATTTGGTTGGTTGTAGGCCATCTACTGATTATTGACTCTGCTAATTTAAATTTACTAATGATTATTAATTCTGAGCAATGTGTCATCTTTGAAACTCAGATATATTTGCTGATGATATGCATTATGATTCTTGAAAGCTTAGTTTCATTAATGTTAGTTCATCTAAATTTATTTCGATGCCTCGAGCAACCTTTGGTGATTAGTGCAATTTGTTTTTTTGCATTTTATACACAACTTTGGGCTAGTGTTTGTAATAAATGTGTTACTTTATTTCCTGATTGGAGTTTTCCTTTCTTGGCCACATTGGTCACGGTGTTTAAATTGTTTAGGGTGGTATTGAAGTTCTGTTCATGGTCTACCACACCACTTACTGGGTCCAAAGATTCATCCACCTTGAAGAGCATTGATTCCTGCGATGGATGAAAATGCTACAACACATTTGTGGTATTTTGGGCACATCCAAGTGGTCTAGCAGTCAGTTTTCTGACCAGACTCTTGCTACCTGTAGGAAAGGGGTCTCTAGTTGGCAGTGGTATGCACCCTATTCAAGTAGGGACTCTTACTCTAGTCAGGGTAAGGGAGCCACGCAGCTAAGATAACCCCTGCTCACCCCTTGGTACCTTGGCACAAGCAGTCAGGCTCATCTCAGAGGCAATGTGTAAAGTATTTACACTCACACACACGCACACCCACACACACACACACACACACACACACACAGTAACACAGAGAAAACACCACAAAAGTACTCAACACCAGTTAAGAAAAATACCCAATATTTATCTGAATAAAACAAGACCAAAACTACATACACAAAGAAAGATATCACTTTTTTAAAAGGTTTAAATGAATCTTGATCCATAAGAATCAATGGTTGTATCCTTTTAACACACATGTGTCAAAAACACAGAAGATGAAGGCCGGAATGGAGGTGATGCGTCGGAAAAGCAGAGTGATGGGTCAGTTCCTTGCTGCATGGGGGAGGTGATGTGTTGGTTCCTTACTGGCAGGGGAGGTGATGTGTCAGTTCTTTCCCCACAGGAGAGATGATGCATGGGTTTCTGGTCATGCAGTCTCAGTTCCTTACTATGGTGTGGGGTCAATGTGAAAATGACACCCAGGGACAATGCATGGGAAAATCCAGACACACGGTGATGATAGAGCCGTGGTGGAACAGGCGCTGCACCAATCCTACAGGCACTGTGTTGATTCTTCCACCCAAGGCAGGAGCTGCATTGATTCTTCAGCTGCAGGGCAGGCGCTGCATCGATTCTTCTGCTGCAAGCCAGACGGTGCATTGATTTTCAGCCACAGCATTCCGATACTTGGATTTTCTTCCTCAGGACACCAATTTCCACTTCCAAGAGCCCAGGGACTGTATTTGGCACCACATGGAAAGCCAGGACTCTCTGAAGGCACTCTTTGATGTCCCTGAGACTTCGTAACAGGAGGCAAGCACAGCTAAAGCTCTTTGACAGCATTGGAAAGCAGGATGTAGAAAGCAAAGTGAAGTCCTTTCACTCCGAGGACAGAAGCAGCAAGCAGCAGGCAGCACAACAAAGCAACAGGCAGTGTGGTAGTTCCTCCCTACTGCATCTAGCTCTTCTTCCTGGCAGAATGTCCTCAGTCCAGAACTGTTCTGAAGTTGTGGTCTTAGAGGCCAAGTACTTTTACTCATTTCTGCCTTTGAAGTAGGCAAACTTCAAAGGAAATTCTTTGTAGTGCACAAGACCCGGCAAATGGCCTTTACAACGTGGGCTGATCCACGCTGGTCATTTCCATGCAAGCCGAACAATGCTTGCCTAAACCACGCATCTGCCTTAACCACGCACATGCGTTGTTAAGGCAGGCAGCGGTCTAGCTATACAGATGGGCAGGAGGAGGAACAGGAAGGATCGGGGGAGGAACCTCCGGATGTGGTCAGGTAAGTGTGGCTGGGGCCGGGGTTGGGGGAGGGTTCAGAGCAGGGGCATCAGAATAGTTTTTCTGGCAGGGGCAGATTTTTAGCACCCCCGGCGAAGGGGGGTGTGGCCAGTTGTTAGGAGGGGGTCAGTTTTAGGGCTCAAGGCAGGGGGGCTTGGAGTTTGGGTAATTTTTTAAAGAGGGCAGGGTTTTAGGCCTCAGGGTGGGGGGAGGGCAAGGGGTAAGGTGGGTTTTTGGACTCATGGCGTTGGGTGTTGGGGTAGTTTTAAGGGTTGTGGTCAGGTTTTAGTGCTCAGAGCAGGGGGAAGGGGCAGTTTTCAGGGATGGTGGTCAGATTTAGGGCTCAGGGCTGGGAGTTGGGGTAGGTTTTTGCAGGGGGCAGGGTTTTAGGCCTCAGGGCCAAGGGGGAAAGGGTGGTATTAAGGGATGGGGTGGGGTTTTAGGGTTCAGGGCAACTCCACTGACCTCCTGGTAAGCATCTGTTGCCTTCCCCAGCTCCTCTGGCTGTGGTTGTTGCTGCTGCTGCCTCTGCCTTGCTTTGGGAATGAGCTGAGATCCTCCCTGTCTCTCAGTTTGAGTCCCTCCTCCACCTGCAGGCTCCTGTCTGCACCTCATCCCTGGAGGCCTAGTGGCCATCTACAAGTAAGTATCTCTCTCTGTCTCTCCTTTACTCCTGCTTTTATACTTCTGCCTTTTTTCACTTTGTTTTTTCTTTTTTCTTAGGCTATCATTTCAGCCTCCATTAGAATGCCAAGACACTCCACTGCCTTATCACCAGACATCTCAGCACCTGCTGCACTGCATCTCCTAAGGACACCCATGGACCTTTTTCCTGCCGGAACTACAACCTCAGGTTCAGCTACAACAAACAACTGGAAAACCCTAAATCTGAAGCCACCAAAGCAGCCACGACCTCATCAACTGCCTCCTTCAAAGTATACGCTCCCTCCACAAGCACACCACAGAACTTTGGAACCTGATTGACTCCACCCATCCGGACTTCGCATTCCTAACCGAGACCTGGATCAACCCTAGCTCCAGACCAGACATCCCCATCGCAATACTGATGGATACAACATCCTAAGGACGGACTGGCCCTCCCGTCTGGGTGGAGGACTGGCCATCATACACAAGTCCTCACTCTGCATCACGGTCAATACGGAGAAACACTGCACCACAATGGAACACCTATACTTCCTGATCAATACCACTCCTCACTCCATGGCACCCTGGTCTACAGACCGACCGGCCCTCGCGCAGCCTTCATCGATGTCTACAATGGTGTAGACATCGTCACACCCTGGCATCCACCGAGTACCTCCTCCTCAGTGACTTCAATTTCCACCTTGAGGACCGCAACAACCAAAACATAATTTCCCTACTCGACAATCTCACCACCCTCAGACTCCAACAACTAATCACTGTGCCCACTGCCACATAGGCTAGACCCCATTTTCATGTGAAGCAACTGGATTACCATCAAGAATATCTCCATCCCGGACTAGACCGACCATCACTGCCTACACTTCGCCATCACAGCACCCAACAGCTGCCTGTGTCCCCAGGGCCCCCCACAGGAAATGGAATGAAATTACAGACAAGCAACTCACCACGACCCTTGCCAAATCACCCCCACCTACAATGCCAACACCGCTGTATGCAACCTCAACACCTGGCTCACCGAATGCGCCAACTCCTTAGACCCCCTCCGATTAACTTCAGTCAAGAGCATCCCAAAAAGAACCAGCTGGTTCACCACCGAACTCCAACAATCCAAGCACACTTGCAGGTGCCTAGAGAAGAAATGGAGAAACAGCAAAACCAGCAAAGAGCTCGCCTCCTTCAGAGCGGCCACTGCCACCCTTAACCGATGCATCAAGAACGCAAAAAAAGCCACACTCCGAGAACGCATCAACACCTCCCCACACAACACAAGAGAACTCTTCACGGTAATCAACAAACTTACCAATCCTCCCTCCGAAGCCACCAACAACCCCCATCACAATACCTCTGCGATAAACAGGCCACCTTCTTTCACCGCAAGATTAAGGGCATCTATGACAGCTTCCTCCTGCAGAACCAGCCCAGCATCAGAACCTACAACCGACCCAGCCACCCAGAACCCAACCAAATTGTCCACAGCGGGTCCACTCTCACCACAGAAGAGACTGAAATCATCATGAACAGCATTCACTCCGGAGCTCCCACAGACCCCTGTCCTCACCTCATCTACAATAGAGCCAGTGCATCCATTGCCCCCGAACTCATGGAAGACACTGAAATGCTCTATCAAAACAGCCACCTTCCCCGATGATTGGAAACACGCCGAGGTCTGCCCTCTCCTGAAGAGACCCACAGCCGATCCATCAGAGCTAAAGAATTTGTGCCTCATCCTGCTACTACCCTACCCGGCCCGGCCAAAGTCCTGGAAAAAGCCATAAAGTCTCAGCTGCGACAATTCATCGAAGACAACAACTCTCTGGATAACTGCCAGTCTGGCACATTGACAGTTCTTCTTGCAGCCACCAATGACATCTACAGACTCCTCGACCGAGGCCACTCCGCAGCACTCCTATTCCTCGACCTCTCAGCAGGCTTCGACACGGTCTCCCACAGCCCCTTATGCACCAGACTCCACTACGTAGGAATCCGCGGAAAAGCCTTGCAATGGATTGACTGCTTCCTCACCGGAAGAACACAGAGAGTCAGGCTCGCACCCTTCATATCCAAACCAACAGAAGTCAGTTGCGGAGTCCCTCAGGGATCCTCTCTGAGCCCAACACTCATCATATACATGGCCCCACTTGCAGCCATCGTCAAAGGCCATGGAATGAACATCGTGTCATACACCGATAACACACAACTCATCATATCCCTCACTGAAGTCCAGAACAAAGCCAAGAGGAACTTTCACACTGGAGTGAAAGCCACCGCCGCTTGGATGAGGGAGAGCTGCCTCAAGCTCAACTCAGACAAGACCGAGCTCATCACCTTCGGAAACTCCACTTCAGCATGGGATGACTCCTGGTGGCCCACATCGCTCAGCGTCCCACCTACTCTGACTGACCACACCCACAACCTGGAAATCATCCTTGACTCCTCCTTAACAATGACCTGACAGGAAAATGCAGTCACCTCTTCCTGCTGGCACACCCTCTGTCAACTCCACAAAATCTTCAAATGGATCCCGGACGACTGCCGCAAGATAGTCAACCACGCCCTAGTCACAAGCAAGCTCGACTACGGCAACACACTCTACGCTGGGACCACGAAAAAGAACATCAGAAAACTACAACCTGAGACTCCTCCATTGGCTCCCGGTGGAGAAGCGAATCAATTTCAGGCTACTCACCCACACCTACCAGGCCCTTCACAACATTGGACCAGCCTATCTGAATCATTGCATCTCTTTCCATAACCCCGCTAGACCCCTTTGATCTGCCCAGAAGGCTCTAGTCACCGTCCATGCATCTGGAAAACCACCGCCGGAGGAAGATCTTTCACCTACCTCACAGCCAATAGCTGGAACAACCTGCACACGCACCTTAGACAAAGCCCATCACTCACCATCTTCAGGAAGAACCTCAAGACATGGCTGTTCGAATGAGGCCCAAACCCTCCAAAAGGAAGGTTTGGGCCTGGCAAGTGGGTGAATTTGCCAGGTCGAAATGGCAGTTCAAAACTGCACACACAGACACTGCAGTGGCAGGTCTGAGACATGTTTAAAGGGCTACTCGTGGGCGGCACAATCAGTGCTGCAGGCCCCCTAGTAGCATTTGATTTACAGGCCCTGGGCACACATAGTGCGCTTTACTAGGGGCCTACTAGTAAATGAAAAATGCCACTCATGGAGAAACCAATTACCAATACAATTTACACAGGGAGTGCTTGCACTTTAGCACTAGTCAGCAGTGGAGGAGAGTCCTAAAACCAGCAAAAACGAAATTCAGCACAGGATCAAAACAGGAGGTTAGAAGCCAAAAAGACAGGGGAAACTACAGCAAGGGCTGACAGGTCTAACACTACCCACCAAAGATATTTGACTTTCAGCCTGATGAGATCACAGTAAGTGACATAATTGAAGTTAATTAAAAACATTGGTGTGCAAGATTATTCCAACAACTGAAAGAATAATGAAAGCAGATAGAACGTTTTTAGTTTTCAGTCACTAGCAACCAGGGTGCTGCCATGTTATGCTTTTGGTGCAGTCGTGGTTTGAAATGAGTACAGCCATTAATTTACCAAAAACAGCTGTCACATGCAGGACATTGTGCATATGTTCAGTATATTCTCATATATTCAGGTAGAGAGCTCATATGTTTTTGTAGGGACCCGGATGTGTGGGAAACCTCCCAAATATTCAGTAACAGCTTTCTATACCCAGACATAATGCAACAGTTTGCACCAGTATGGTATCAAATGGTCAATGCAGCTGCATAGTGCACAGAGGTGCACTCAACCTGCTATTGCAGGCTCCCCATGCATAGGCTTAGCCTCAGATGTCCAGAGAGGTGCCCCTAGATTCAAGAATGGGCTCAATTGCCCAGGTGAGACATTTGCAGAAACAGCCTGAAATTGAATGGAAGTGCAACCTCAATCACTAACTGCAGCCTCCCAATATGCAGAAAATACCTGAAATAAACCCAGATGCTTAAGAGTGCTCACAAGAAAATATGAAATGACTAGGATTTCAAGTCTTCTTTTCAAACACTTTAGTCGTTCACCAAAATATATCCATACATCAAGGGTCCAAGCCAGTAGCTGCCATTGAAGGGAGGTCAATGCAATCTCACAGGCCCTGCTTTGTCTCAATATAAATAACAAATGTGGTCCTAAAACTAGACGCCCGCTCTCTCCCAATATAATATTTAAAGGTATTAAAAGCATTCTGTTACTGGGAGCAGTTAGGAACAAACGAAGTCGGTTGTGAAAAATTACAAATTTGCCTCACTATACATTTACTGGCAGTGCTGATGTGAAAACTCTGGCTTTCTTTTCCTTTTATTTAAAAGGAGGCTTTAGACGTCGACACTCAATCCAGAGTCTCTTTAGGGACATAAACTAAACTGGTCACGGAGGCTTTGAACTGAATCAGCAGCCACATGTGGTACAGAGTATGGATATCATATGGATGATGGAGAAAGGACAGCAGAAAGGTGAAACATAACACTCAAAGCCGCCACCTTAGAACTGTGCTTGGCAATTGCTCTGCCCTCTTTCAGTGCGCCCATTCTTACTTATTTTTCGTAGCACTTTGCAAAATCTACAATGCATTTATTCAATCTGGACTTTGACGATCATATGTGGTTGTATTTCAATTGCCCACTGCACACCTGATCACGGAGAACAAGTGATAGGGAAGATTATCTGCCTCACAACTCTCATTCCAAAAATATAACTAATAGGGCGACATATGGCTTTGTTACAGTGGCCCAGCCAGAGTGCCGTGATTCCAATGCAAGAAATGAAAATTGTCCCCCTTGCCACCGGGGCCACAGCACTTCCTCCGCAATTGTTAACTATGCCCCTGTTTTGTTACACCACAAATCGATGGTGCACTAACACAGAACTACATAGAAAAGTTGTCCAGGGTTGGTGTGAGTCATATTATAAGTGTAGACTTGTAATGCTACTGTACACATCAGCCTCTAGGACACTCTACGGCATGGGAGATATTTCACATCTGGAAGGCCATTATAACTCAGTGGCTGGCTCACAACAAACAACAAAATGTGATGGTGACACATGACTTGCAATTCTTAAGTATCACAATTATATCTTCTTTTTATTCGAGAGTGCAAGCTTTAAAGTATGAAAAGTACATCAGCATAATTAATACTAAATAGTAAATAGCTCAGGAGAACATAAATTCATTGTGTACATCACAGACAATTGACATAATTCAATAAATCATTGGACAGTAAGCAATCAAAATAAACGGGTAAACAATAAACTCTGGTCTGGCGCCAAATAATCTCTCAATTTTCCCCAGATATGATGATATTTCACCGTAGATACTCTAACCTTTGCTATCTGGTATTCCAATTCGTACACATATAATACCTCTTTGCACCACTCCTCATACTTTGGCGGGAAGGCCGATTTCC
Source organism: Pleurodeles waltl (assembly GCF_031143425.1). Lineage (NCBI taxonomy): Eukaryota > Metazoa > Chordata > Amphibia > Caudata > Salamandridae > Pleurodeles > Pleurodeles waltl. Next base: position 193,896,661 of record NC_090447.1, read on the forward strand.
AGTTCCTCCCAATATTTTAACAATGGAGAGAGCATAAAAGACTCAAAGTCAGTACTTCCTACGCCCAGATACATCATGTTTGGAGTAATTAGCCCTTCAAAAGGTTGTACAAGAGATATTTGCTGCTGGACTGAGGACCAGAACGGTGAGTTTTGAACATCTAGCACACATATGAATATTATCAGTAGCTCGGGTTGAGCAGGTGGGCAGCTGTAGAATCTATTTTACCATTTGCTCAGTTTGCAGGGGCTGACAGAGTATTCGAACAGTTTACGATAGATCTGGCCTAGCAATCTAGTAGGAGTATTAACCTTGCAGAATCGTGCAAGAATACCGGTGAGTTCTTGTTCTGTGACCTCCTCGCCTAAGCTATGGGTCATTCTATCAGTCCATGTTCTAAGATCGTTAAAAAAGACTGATTAAGACAACTGTACTTTTCTGAAATATTAGCTAAATTATTTAGATAAACGATTATTGAATATCAGCGTGCAGTATCAGGTTGGCCAGCGACGTTATGATGTTAATACTCCTGCTCAATATGAAGGTCCAGATCTTTAGGTATTAAAAAAACGTCAATACGTGTGTAGCGATTTCTGCCTGTAAATCCGAAAAATGAATTCAGCCCGAACTCATCCATCAGATTGCCTAACTACTTCAATCCTGACTTCACCCAAGCGCCAAAGTAAGAAGAAGTAAAGAATTTGGGTAAATCCAGATTGTCTCACAGTGGTGTAAAGGCATTAAAAGAAGGAATTTCCATGGACCTCCTCATCTTAGTCCGGATCTTTTCGAGAGCTAAAGTAGTCTTAAATCTGACTTTTGTGACAAATTCCCTGCTTTTGAATTTAGTGAGACCAGTGCCAGGATCCTTCATAAATGAAACGGTACGGAGCCAGTTTTCAGCATAAGAATCATACAGCATATGGATGCGATTAGCCATGCTGGTCCAGTTACAAAGACACCAGTCTGGAAGTGCCCACCCTCCTTCAATCATTGGGAGTTTTAAAGTTTTTAAAGATGTTTCACTCTTTCTTCCCCTTCCATATGAATCTTGTGATTATGAAGTCTAGCGTTTTAAAATGCCTATGGAGGATGTAAAATGATAGTGATCTAAAAAGATACAGGATTTTGGGACGGATATTCATTTTAGTTAGGTCAATTCACCCGATGATGGAGATGGGTAAATGCATCAATTTAGCCAGTGATACCCTGAGCTGCCGTAGCTGTGCAGGATGGTTATATTCAGCGCATAGCTTATCAGGAGGTGCCGCGATAATACCCGGATACCATGCTTGAGGTGTCACAAGCTGATCACAGCTGCTTTCTCAGCCTGCTGGAACAAGTTGTGTTTTATGAGCATTTAATTTATAACCTGAGACTTGGCCAAAATCTAACGCTATGCGCTCAACACACATACTCGTTAGCTCAGAGCACTGTGAAAATATTAATACTTCATCTGCATAAACAGCCGAGAGAGAAGCAAGTGATAGATGCGGACTGCTGCGGATGCTTCTGCGTAAAAGACTAATATATGGCTCCATAAAAAAGCATAAAGAGCCGGTGAAAGCAGACAGCCTTGTCAAGTTCCACAGGAAATAGAGATGAAAGGTATTAATTTCTGATGTATGATCATTTGGGGAATAGGAGCTTTGTAAATAGCCTTAACCATATTAATAAATCTATAGCTGAAATTAAACCGCTCGAATAATTCTCAAAGAAACTTCCAAGATACACAATCGAATGCTTTCTTAGAATAGAGTAAAATGATGTTAAGAGGTTCCTGGAGAGTCTCGGCGCAATCTATTAGTTCAGTAATTACATTTGTATGGGAGGTCGTATCCTTCCCTGGACTGGAGCCATGTTGTTCGGGAGATACAAGCTGAGAAATTATCTTATTAACTTGATTGGCCAAAAGCTTGGTAAATATTTTACAGTCAGCATTGAGAAATGATATAGGCATAAATGAGCCACACTCTGTTGAATTTTTATCTTTTTTAAGAAATATTGTAATAATGGCTTTGTTCAAGGAGGATCGAACCCCTCGGGCAGTATACATTTCTTTTAACACTTCCAAAAGAAGTGGAATGATTATATGTGCTAGAATTTTATATATTTCTGATGGAGTGTAGTCAGGCCCTGGAACTTTTACCGATGATACACTAGCGATAACCCGTATAAGCTCATTCGCTGAACTCGTCATCCAACATATCCTTGTCACTTGTTGCTAATTTTGGCAAGTCTAAAGGGGCCAGATAGTTCTTGTGACTGGCAGGACTACACTCCAACTCCTCCTGATGCAGCCCAGAATAGGAAGCCATAAAGGTCGATAAAATCTCAGAGTGGTGAGTACAAACTCTCCCTTTGGCATCTTGGATTCATTTAATCACAGTTCTTGGCATGTCAGTCCGACAGAGACAGGCTAGCAGTTTTCCTGATTTCTCTCCAATTTAACAGTTCAGGGTTCACGATTGAAAGGCTTTTTTGTGCCATTGTTAAGGCAGAGATGTGGCATTGCAAGCCCATAATTTGTAAATGTGTTGCTTGAGTGGCCACAGAGGGGGATGAAACCTGCATCATATGCAATTTAATTAACTTATTCAGTTGACCCCTAAAGGCTTTCTATTCTGCACTATATGCTCCTGACATCTGAATAATACATGATTGAGAGATTCCCGTAATATAGGCTTTCAACATATCCTAGATCACAAAGGGGTGAATTGGCCCTTGATTAGTCACAACGTATTCCTGTGTAAATATGCACATACACTCAGGCCCGTATTTATACTTTTTTTAGCGCCGCATTTGCGCCGCTTTTTGATGCAAAACGGCGCAAACCTACAAAATGCAATGGTATTTTGCAAGTTTGCGCCGTTTTTGCGTCAAAAAACGACGCAAATGGAGCGCTAAAAAAGTATAAATACGGGCCTCAATATATATTCACAGCAGTCTAGCACATACTTGGAGAAGTAAGGCCAGTGTGGATTGGTATTAACACAGGAGTTACCTATTGACTTTAATTCAATGGCAGAGTGGTCCGAGTGTAGCAACTGCAAGATCTCGATTTTTCAGTTCAAAGGTATTGTGGCACTACTCAGACAAACATCTGTACGAGAATATTGTCTATGAGGCCTGGAAAAAAAAGTATAATTATGAAGGTCAGGATTTTGCTTTCTCCGTGTATTGAGCAAGTTCAGGTTGGCCATCATAACTAATATATTAGTTCTCGTCATGCCCATCCGAGCTGTGTGGGAAGGATTGGTTGTGTTGGGAACTGGGTTCAGAGTACAATTATAATCACCAGTTATCATAATGGGTAGACTAACATCACTCAGTTCGATCATCATGTTGGTGAAAAAGTGTGGGTTCTGCCTATTTGACCATAAACATTTACCAAGACAAGATGGTTTTTACTTTGTTGGTCACTCTTGCCCACCTGGCCTTGTGATCTACTTCAGATCATATGGCTCTGAGTGACTTGTTAAAATAACAATAGAGACTCTCCACTGGCCTGAACATTATGTGGCATTTACTAGATCGTATATTCTAGGAGCAGTATACCTTTGATAACATATGAACATACAATGAACATCTGACTCCTTTTTGATAAGAAGCATTTCTTGAAGAACCGAAATGTCTATTTTATTTCAACAGGCTTCCGAAAAAATCTTGACGTTCTTCCTTCCCCTTTTTAAACCATTTATATTCCATGATATAATATTAACCATTTCCCATTTTAAACTTTTTGTTACTATTGTCAAATTTCTCAGACATCAATCGTGCATGCTGTCTCTGTTTTTGGCACAATGATATCTTAGAGAAGAAAAGCAGGTAGGGAAATGCCAAGCACCTTTGGGTGTTGTGTCTCTTGTAAAACACTTCCCATACACCACAAATTGAAAACTTTGCAGCCCTGCATGTAAAATATTTGTTTTTGTCTTGAAGAGGTCCCCTTCGCCCTGAACACCAAGGGCAGTCACACAGCCATACAGCCTACCTTCCGCCAGGCCAGGAGGACAAGCTGAACACGAAGGCAAGCACACAGCTATGGCCGCTCCCTCCGGACGTAACCACATACATGAAGCTAGACTTCCCCTGTCATCTTATGCTCTGTAGCATTGCCATTCTAGTTAGATGCCAAGGTGGGCCTACAGCAGGCACACTACAACATGCCAGTGCACCCTCATGCTCTTCCCGCCTTGCCCAAGCCCTCGCTGATGGTCAGAAGTGATGGCTGTAGCACTGAATTTACTCCCACTCACTTTAGGAATCCTGCCTACCTGGAAAGGGCAGCTGACTCACAGGGCACTGGCACTCCAGTGTCCTTACGGCGACCTGGCCTGTGTGCAGGTTTTTTCTTTTCCTCACTGTGGAGTAAACCTGTAGAAGGAAAAGTTCTCAGTCTTTATCCATCCCCTAGCCTCTCAGCAGCAAACCACAGGCTAAGAGGCTAGCAAAGGGGTAACGTGTTATGAAAACTGCAGACTCTATATGGCCGAAAAGCCAGATTACCTTCTGCATCTGCCACTTTTCTGTGGCCTCTGAGACAGTGGCTACAATGAGTTTCCAGGGGTAAAAAGAGAAATACCAGGAGTCACAGCTCAATCCTGTCCCAAACCTAAATAACATCCATGACAGGAACTAAAACAACTTTCAAACTGCCCGGAGAGATGCCAGTCATTTTATTCAAAGTTATTTTACAATTTTTGACAATAGCTATTGAATGCTAGATAGAGTGGTAAAGCACATTGTAAAAATGGCATCTGCTCGCTGTAGAGGACACTGAATTGAAATCAGCTTACTGAACAGCCCCACTCCAGACTGATTTACACATCCTAGAAGAGGTGTGAACTACTGGCCACCTGGGGCACAATGGCACTGCCTTTGGAAGCAGATAGGCTGAAGTAGTGTACACCATGACCTCCTAGCAGGGTTGAAACAAACAGTAACACAATGGACTATCACAACCATCCTTCCTTTGAAGAAGAGAAATGGGGGCCCTAGCACCTGAAAACATTCACTCCAAGAACCTCTTGAGTCATTTACCTGTGCCCACAGAAGAGGGAAAACTGATCCCAGAGCAGGGAGTAGGAGGTTACCTCATTACTATATGTGCATGTCCTAAAGGCAATACTAGGCAGAAGAAGGACAGGACCACCTTCAGCGAGGGGAAGGTTTGCAGTAAGTTCAGAAAGGAAGTGCTGCAACATCAGGTTCGATTTTGGTGGTGAAGTTGCAAGGATTCAATGTATGGTCTGCTCCGATCATTGGCTATTATACAGTATAAGAATGACACATCACCATCACCCCTTAGACTGTTCCTGGACTTGAAATAACATCTGAAGGAAGAACATCACTCTGACTGACTGCTGTGAGAAGGACTGGATGACTCTGCTGGCACCCAAGAACTAGAACTGCTCCTCAGGTTTACGATGATTGGCTTCCTGTTGCCAAGCCAAACAAAAACAAACTAAGGGCCTGATTTAGATTTTGGGGGACGAGTTACTCTGTCACAACAGTGATGGATATCCCATTTGCCGAAATCTAGATTCCATGGAATATAATCAATCAATCAATCAATAATTTGTTAAGCGCCCGGTAGGGTCTTAAGGTGAGGTGGGGGGGTGCTACTGCTCAAAGAGCCATGTTTTGAGGCGCTTTCTGAAGGCTAGGAGGTCCTGGGTCTTGTGTAGGTTGATGGGGAGGGAGTTTCAGGTTTTGGCGGCGAGGTGGGAGAAGGATCTGCCACCAGAAGTGGTGCGTTGGATGCGAGGGAATGTTGCGAGGGTGAGGTCGGCAGAGCAGAGCTGGCGGGTCGGGATGTCCGGTGTAGGAAATTATGTTGAGGCCATGGGGTCAGGCGATGCTGGCGAGCGGAGCCATGTAGATATTGAAGAGGGTGGGGCTGAGTGAGGATCCTTGGGGGACTCCACATATGGTCTTGGTGGCTTTGGACCGGAATGGGGGGAGGCGAACTCTTTGGGTTCTTTCGGAGAGGAAGGAGGTGAGCCAGTCCAGGGCTTTGTGGGGAATTCCGGCGTCAAAGAGGAGTGTGCGAAGGGTTTTGTGGCATACAGTGTCGAAGGCTGTGGAAAGGTCGAGAAGGACGAGGGCAACGGTTTCACCCTTGTCAAGTCTGGTCCTGATGTCGTCGGTGCAGGTGATGAGGGTGGTCTCGGTGCTGTGTTTTTTGCGGAATCCATACTCGGAGACTTCGAGTATGTTGATGTACTCCAGGAGGCGGGTCAGTTGTTTGTTGACTATCTTCTCTATGTCCTTCGTGGGGAAGGCGAGTAGAGAGAGAGGTCAGTAGTTTGTAAGGTCTTCGGGGTCTGCTTTGGGCTTTTTGAGCAAGGCGTTGACTTCGGCGTGTTTCCAAATATCTGGAAAGGTGGCGGTCTCGAAGGAGCTGTTGATGACGGACCGGAGCAGTGGAGCAATGATTTGGCTGGCCTTGTTGAAGACGTGGTGGGGGCAGGGGTCTGATGGGGAGCCTGAGTGGATGGTGCTCATGGTTATGGTAGTTTCTTCATCGTTGGTGGGGGCCCAAGTGCTCAGTACGTTGGTACTGCAGGGAGCTGTAGGGTTGGCTGTGTCGGTGATGTTGATGGTGGGTGACGGCGTTATGAAGCTTTCGTGTATGTCTGTAATCTTGCGGTGGAAGTAGCTGGAGAGGGAGTTGCAGAGGTCTTGCGAGTGCGAAGGGTCGATGGCGCAGGATTTGAGTTTGGTGAGTTCCTTGATGATGGTGAAAAGTTCCTTGCTGTTGTGTGCGTTGTTGTGTCTATGCACTCTTTGTAGAAGGATCTTTTGGTGGTCCGGATGAGCTGGTGGGGTTTGAGCATGGGTGATTTGTGGGTGGAGAAGTTGCTCACTGATTGTTCTTGGCTCTAGGCTTTCTCCGTTTTCCAGCCTTCTCGTTTAGAGGTCTGAAGTTCTGCGGTGAACCAGGGAGCTGTCTTGTTGATGTGGGTGTTGTTGTTTTTTTGAGTGGAGCGAGGGTATTTGCGCAGTCGTCGAGCCACCGTTTGAAGTTGAGGGTGGCGGTGTTCGGGTCGTTGATGGTGGGTCGCGTAGATTGGGCAAGGCTGGAGATCAGTTGTTCCTTGGAGATCTGGTTCTACTTGCGGTGAGGGATAGGATGTTGTTGGTGGTGGGTGGTGGGCTTCAGGAAGGAGAAGTGAACGCAGTGGTGGTCAGTCCAATGGAGTTCGGTGGTGTGAGTGAAGGTGATGTGGCTGCTGGAGGAGAATATGGTGTCAAGCGTGTGTCTGGCTGAGTGGGTGAGCGAAGTGACCAGTTGCTTTAGGCCGAGGTTGGCGAGGTTGTCCAGCAGGGCAATGGAGTTGCAGTCGCTGGTGCTTTCCAGGTGGAAATTTAGGTCACTGTGGAACAGGTAGTCTGGGGAGGCGAGGGCGTGGGAGCTGATAGTGTCGGCGATGACGTTACAGAATAGGGGACAGGGGCCTGACGGTCTGCGGACGAGGGTTCCTCTCAAGGTGGTGTTGGCGTCGATGTGTATCTGAAAGTGTAGGTGCTCTGCAACGTCCAGGGTGTTGTTGGTGTTGGTGGAAATCCTGATGAAACTTCTGTGTACTATGGCGATTCTTCCTCCTGGTTTGTTGATACGGTCTCTTTGTGTGATTTTGTATCCCTCCGGGATGGGTATGGGGATGTCGGGTTCAGATGAGGGGTTCATCCATGTTTCAGTGAGGAAGGTGGTGTCGGGAGAGGCTGTCGTGAGTAGGTCCCAGAGCTCGATGGCGTGCTTGTGAACGGTGCAGGTGTTGAGGAGGATGCAGCTGAGGTGGTTGGGGTGTCTGGTGTTGTTGTGGTGTTTGTTGGCTTGATTGCAGGAGAAGTGGCATGAGTGACATGCAAAAGGTCCATGGGTGTGTCTGGGGTCCGCCTGGGCGCAGGTGGTGCGTCGGCCGGGGTTGAGAACCAGGTGCTCTGTTGTGGAGAAGAGGCGTTTAGGGACGTGGGAGATGCGTGGACCAGGGGGACCGGTGCTGGGCGTGGCCAGGCGCGGCCAGGCACGGACTGGCGCAGACGGGCTTGCCTCTGGTGGGCTCCGGCGCGCCAGAGGCGTGCCCGTTGCACGTGGCCACCATTAAGAAGGGGAAGTGGGAGGGAGGAGCAGCTGGGAGGTGGGAGGGAGTGGCGAATGGGGGTGAGAGGGGGCGAGGCCCAGGGGACGGGATGGGGAAAACCGGCAAGACCCGGGAGAAATGAAAAGCAGGTCACAGGGAAAAAAGGCAAAAAGGCAAAAAAGAGTAAAAATGGAGCAAATATAGCAAATGGGACCAATGAAAACAAACGCAAAAAATACAGAAAAACAGACTACAAAATACAAAATGCAGATACTACGCCTACCACTAGGCACCATGGATGAGGCAGGCAGGTGCCTGTGGGTGGTGAAGGGCCTCGAATTCTCGTCAGAAGCAAGGGCGGGGTCGGGGGCACGGAGGCAGGCTGGTGGAGCTGCTCGGCGTGTCGAGTGACTTCTGGCCTTAAGGCAGGTCAGGGGGTCACACTCGTCACCACTCAGCGACTGCCTTTAAGAAGGGGAGGTGGGAGGGAGGAGCACCTGGGAGGTGGAAGGGAGTGGTGAATGGAGGTGCAAGGGGGGCGGGACTGCAGGGGACACAGCGGCAGGGACGGGGAAAACTGGCAAGAGCCGGGAGAAATGAAAAGCAGGTCACAGGGGAAAAAAAGGCAAAACAGCAAAAAAGAGGCAAAGCGGAGCAAATACAGCAATTGGGCGCAATGAAAACGAACACAAAAAACACAGAAAAACAGAATACAAAATACAAAATACAGATACTACGCCTACCACTAGGCACCAGGGATGAGGCTCAGGCGGGTGCCTGCGGGTGGTGGAGGGCCTCAAACTCTCGTCTGGGGCACAATGGCAGGCTGGTGGAGCTGCTTGGCGTGTCGAGTGACTCCTGGCCTTAAGGATGTATGGAATAGTGAAGGTAAAGCATGTGGCTGCCTCTCTCCACTACAAAGAATAAAGAAGGGAAGAAGTGCCCTCCATATTGTCGTTAACAGCACTGACACAACAACATTGGTGAAGCTTGAGGCTGTGAACTATGAGAAATTCACCAAGTCACTCAATGTATATGTTGACAATAGGAGACAGTATGGGACCCTAGAGGGGCTCCATACATGGTTGTGACCTTAGTTACAGCCGAGATATTAGGGTATGGCCAGAATTTACAAATGACAAAGTGGTGCACAGGATCGCAGAGCAGTCGACACCAGAGACAGGGCAACAGCATGGAGAAGGGATCAGTGACCACCACAAACGGGAGGTTCTGAAGCGGGAGTTCCTTTACGCAGCAATAACGAGATAAATGATAAAATGAGATTAAGATTTTGGCGGACAGGTTATCCGTCATCGTTGTGGCAGAGTAACTCATCCGCCAATATCTAATTTAGGCCCTATGTCAGCATGGGTCCCTGCTTAAAAGAAAATCCAGCTGCCCAGCTTTGAGTGAGCCTGGAGAGAGCCCTGGCTGGGGAGAGTCTTGGTACATAACAGCTGTCTGAGGTCCTGAGGGCTGCAGAAGAGACCAAAAGTGGCTTTTTATTATCAAGACATATTAGGGCTATTGGTTGTAGCAGGAAGCAGGGGTGGAGACGTTTGTCCAGATTTTGGAGGTGTGATTGTAGAGCAACAGGAAGAATTAAATCAATGGAGTGTACAAGCATTGACTGACACTGTCCCTGACCTCCTGGCCTCTACTAGTAAATTTTCCTTTTTTTCATAACCCTCAGAAGAGCAGCCTCTGGTGGCGATTTACAAACTATCAAATAGAAGTAAAGTGATCATTAGTTCTCCCTTGAAACTGTGGACACTCCCGTTTTGCCATCACATCTTGAAACCATATCCCCCTGTTTGATTTATAATTTAGTTTGGGAATGTTATTGTTTTGTGCCCTTTAATGTTGGTTAGTACTGACTGAACTAAGCAAATATTGTTTCTGGGGAATTTTCCTGGGGAATTTTCCTGTGCTTGTGTCAGAGCAACCAAGGGTTACAGAGAGATTCGCTGACACCTGTGTTGTATCTAAACCAGAGTTTGTTTAATACGTTTATAGGGTACCTCCCAAAACAAATAATCCCCGTGGCATATGGGGGTGGGAATAAATCATACTGGTTTGTTTGATTTTACATCATTTGGGATGATGTTGAAAATCCTGCTTTTCTTTTTCCTCATATGAGATTATAATCTCTGGGATTTTAAGTACATTTGTTGTATAAACAGAGTGCGATTTTGGTCCAGTTTTCTGCCTCCATGCTATTCAAATTTAACGATGTGCCTTTCCTCTTCTAAATACGTTATTATAATTTGATTCATGTCTGCGCTCCTCAAAAAGCAGTATTGTTCTTGTACTGATAATTTTCTTTCCTAGAGCACTGATTTGATTTCAAGTTACAACTTTTTTCATTTCTTATTGCAAATGTTTTATTTTAATGCAATATTTCAATCCATGGCAGCTGCTCTCTCAAACTATTCGCAATGCGCATTATTTATTGTCTGGACGAAGGAATTGTTTTCACAGTTTTCTTAGACACCTTTAATAAGGATAATGTTTGAAATGCAGGTGTTTTATCGGAATCGTTATAAATCAATTTGTATTAAAGTGTTTTCGTTACCTGTTTCCCTAATATGGCTGACTTATTTATCCACCAAAGAGCTCTGCTTTGATTGCACCGCGAATGTCCCAAAGTCGTTAAAACCTTGAGTTGTGCAATGTTCTCTTATAAAACGTGTGCTTGCATGGATCCCATATATCATGGTTTACGCCACCCCATAAACGTTTTGCCTTATTTTGCATCTAATTTTCAACTTTCACTGGCATCAAGGCCTGCCTTTTGTGAAAAATGGGCATAGCCTTTCACAAATATGCAAACAACATTGGTAAAATGGGCTGTGCCTGAAGCTAGTCATCTCAAATGGTCTTGAAATGCAGATATTAGATTTAGGGGGTCATTCCAACCCTGGCGGTCGGTGTAAAAGCGGCGGCCAACCCGCAAACAGGCAGGTGGCCCAAAAAATGGAATTCCGACCCTGGCGGGAACCGCCAACACAGCCCGCCACTTTAACACTCCGACCGCCACGGCGGTACAGACAAGCAGCGCGGCGGTCACCGCCAACAGACAGGCGGCAGACAATGTACTGCCCACCCTATCACAACTCACCAATCCGCCACCTTTTCCGGGGCGGGAGCCCCGCCGATAAAAACACGGCGGAAACAGACTACGAACGTGAAAACGCTCACCTCTACACACTCCACGAGGAATCTGGACAGCATGGAACCAGAACTACACATCCTACCAGCTATTGTCTACCTGCTCCTCTACCAGAAGCACGAACGCCGGCGCAGAAGACAACGGTGAGTACTGCACCTACGACACACGGGAGGGGGGAGGAGAAAAGATTACGGGCACACACATACGCGACACCCCCCCCGCCAACTACCTACACACCAATGCAGAGCAACAACTCAGAGTGACACCCCCCAAACCCCCCGGAAGAATGCAAAGACAAAATAATAAGTAATTGTAATACAAATATATTGTAAGGCAAAGTAAATAAGTAAGACGAACATCCCATAACTATATACACATATGTATATTGTCCCGTCAGAATTGGCTTTCTGTCATTGTGCGTGGGCCAATGGTCCTCAACACATGGGCAAAGCCCACACATGAGACCCGAATCCATTGGAGAGAACACTGCAGGGGCATCAGATAGGAAAACTACAGGCACCTCAGGGGGAAGGGAAGGGGGGCCACCTCAGCCACATGCGTCCACGACGCCAGATCCACGAGGGGCCTCCACGGCCAATGTTCAATCCTGGGGAGTGCAAAGCCACAGTCTCTCAAGTCTCTACAGTGGGTGGGTTGCCCACTGTGCCATCCTGGGGAGTGCAAAGCCACAGTCTCTCAAGTCTCTACAGTGGGTGGGTTGCCCACTGTGCCATCCTGGGGAGTGCAAAGCCACAGTCTCTCAAGTCTCTACAGTGGGTGGCTTGCCCACTGTGCCATCCTGGGGAGTGCAAAGCCACAGTCTCACAAGTGGATGACAGACTCCAGCGGTACTGGAGGACTCTTGGTGCCCAGAGTGTATCGTGCAGCCCTGTCCGACACTGATCCGGGCCTGCCCCTTCTGCCAATGTGTCAGCGGTGCTTGAGATGAAGGGCCAAGCGGAGCGGTGCAGAGACGGCGGTGCCCCGCGGAGCGGTGCTTGAGATGAAGGGCCCAGCGGAGCGGTGCTTGAGATGAAGGCCCCAGCGGAGCGGTGCTTGAGATGAAGGGCCAAGCGGAGCAGTGCAGAGACGGCGATGCCCAGCGGAGCGGTGCTTGAGATGAAGGGCCCAGCGGAGCGGTGCTTGAGATGAAGGGCCAAGCGGAGCGGTGCAGAGACGGCGGTGCCCAGCGGAGCGGCGCTTGAGATGAAGGGCCCAGCGGAGCGGTGCTTGAGATGAAGGCCCCAGCGGAGCGGTGCAGAGACGGCGGTGCCCAGCGGAGCGGTGCTTGAGATGAAGGGCCCATCAGGGCGGTGCTTGAGATGAAGGGCCAAGCGGAGCAGTGCAGAGACAGCGGTGCCCAGCGGAGCGGTGCTTGAGATGAAGGGCCAAGCGGAGCGGTGCAGAGACGGCGGTGCCCAGCAGAGCGGTGTTTGACACGGCGGTGCCCTGTTCAGCGGTGCCTGTCTTGAAGGGCCCTGTTCAGCGGTGCTTGACACGGCGGTGCCCTGTTCAGCGGTGCCTGTCTTGAAGGGCCCTGTTCAGTGGTGCTTGACACGGTGGTGCCCTGTTCAGCGGTGCCTGTCTTGAAGGGCCCTGTTCAGCGGTGCCTGTCTTGAAGGGCCCTGTTCAGCGGTGCTTGACACGGCGGTGCCCTGTTCAGCGGTGCCTGTCTTGAAGGGCCCTGTTCAGCTGTGCCTGTCTTGAAAGGCCCTGTTCATCGGTGCTTGTCTTGAAGGGCCCTGTTCAGCGGTTCTTGAGACGGCGGTGCCCCTTTCAGCGGTGCTTGTCTTGAAGGGCCCTGTTCAGCAGTGCTTGTCTTGAAGGGCCCTGTTCAGCGGTGCTTGACACGGCGGTGCCCTGTTCAGCGGTGCCTGTCTTGAAGGGCCCTGTTCAGTGGTGCTTGACACGGTGGTGCCCTGTTCAGCGGTGCCTGTCTTGAAGGGCCCTGTTCAGCGGTGCCTGTCTTGAAGGGCCCTGTTCAGCGGTGCTTGACACGGCGGTGCCCTGTTCAGCGGTGCCTGTCTAGAAGGGCCCTGTTTAGCGTTGCCTGTCCTGAAGGGCCCTGTTCAGCGGTGCTTGACACGGCGGTGCCCTGTTCAGCGGTGCCTGTCTTGAAGGGCCCTGTTCAGCGGTGCCTGTCTTGAAGGGCCCTGTTCAGCGGTGCTTGTCTTGAAGGGCCCTGTTCAGCGGTTCTTGAGACGGCGGTGCCCTGTTCAGCAGTGCTTGTCTTGAAGGGCCCTGTTCAGCGGTTCTTGAGACGGCGGTGCCCTGTTCAGCGGTGCCTGTCTTGAAGGGCCCTGTTCAGCAGTGCCTGTCTTGAAGGTCCCTGTTCAGCGGTGCTTGACACGGCGGTGCCCTGTTCAGCGGTGCCAGTCTTGAAGGGCCCTGTTCAGCGGTGCCTGTCTTGAAGGGCCCTGTTCAGCGGTGCTTGCCTTGAAGGGCCCTGTTCAGCGGTTCTTGAGACGGCGGTGCCCTGTTCAGCGGTGCTTGTCTTGAAGGGCCCTGTTCAGCGGTGCTTGACTTGAAGGGCCCTGTTCAGCTGTTCTTGAGATGGCGGTGCCCTGTTCAGCGGTGCTTGTCTTGAAGGGCCCTGTTCAGCGGTGCTTGTCTTGAAGGGCCCTGTTCAGCGGTGCTTCACATGTGTCTCCAGGGCACCAGATCCGGCCAATAGATGGTGTTCACTCGCCATCCGACTTCTCGCTTGCTGGGCCCTCCTGTGCTGGTGGCCCGTGCCCATGGGTGTCCTCCTTCACCCCCGGAATGGGTCTGGTGGGGCCCTCCTGGGCAGCTCACCTGCTGCCGGACTTGTCGGCCGTGCTGCCCTTGCCATCCGTGCCTGATCCTCTGTCGCCCTTGCCTCCCTTTGGAGATGTGCCAGGTGGCACCCCACTCCCTGACGGTGCCAGGGTGGTGCCTGTGGAGGCTGCTGTCTCTGTTTTCTCGCGCCGGCCCTTGGCTTTTTTTGTTTTTTTCCCAGGGGGTGGGCTGGCTGTCCCTTTGCTGCTGGCCGATGTGGCTGCCCTCGAAGGTGGGGGACTCCAATATCCCTGGTCTATGGTCCTTGTAGGTCCAGGGGTTGTGGTGGCTGAGGTGCAGATTGGACTTTTACGAGATGGAGGGGGTGGGTCAGGTGATGGAAAGAGTTAATATTGGAGAGGAAAAACTTTTTGGGAGCAATGGGAAGGGTAGGTGCAGTGGGTATGGGAGTGGAGGAAGAGGATGTGGTTGTAGGAGAGTCAAGTGTGCTGTCTATGGGTGCAGGTGCTTGTGACGGAGGCTGTCGTGGGGTGGATGGCTGTAGGGTGGGTGGCTGCCTGCGTTTGTGTGGTTTGGAAGAGGGGGTGACAGACACACTGGGAGAGGACACAGGGGACGTGTAAATGGCAGTGGGGGTGGTGACTGCACGTGTGCAGAGTGTTCTGGTGGGTGTGCTGGTGATGGTCGTAGTGGCTGATGAAGTGGTGCATGCAAGTGTGAGTTGGGACGTCACAGGGAGGGAGGAGGGAGACGAGGAGGAGGGGGACACAGAGGAGGCAGTGGCTGTGGGCATGTCTGCAAGTGGATGTTGCTTGTGTGAATGCTTCTGTGATGTGTGGTGCTTATGTTTGGATGAGCTGACCTTGGGTGTTGAGGTGTGTGCAGGCTGGTCTGTAGGTGTGTCTGGGATAGGCAGAGGAACAGGGGAGTGGGACTGGGTGGAGGGAGTTGGAGGAGGGAGGCAGGAGACAGGGACAATGGCTGCCGTCAGTGCTGAGGCCAGAGCGTTGAACGATCGCTGATGGGCAGCCTGACCCGAATGAATGCCCTCCAGGTATGCATTACTCCGGTGCACCTCCCTTTCTACACCCTGGATGGCATTCAAAAGGGTAGACTGCCCAACAATGAGCGTCCAGAGGAGGTCGATGACCTCCTCACTGAGGGCAGCAGGGGTAACTGGGGCAGGGCCTGAGGTGCCTGGGGCGAAGGAGATGCCCGCCTTGGTGTGCGAGCGGGCATGGGGCGAACGCTGAGGGGCTGCTGGGAGGGCGGAGCTGGTGCGCTGGGTGGCGGCTGTACCTGTTGTTGCGGTGGCACGGATGTTGCCGCCACCACAAGGGAGCTCCCTTCTGAGGACGTGTCGGTGTCGCTGATGTCTCCACGTGTCCCCGTTGTGGAGCCCCCCTCGCCCTCCGCCTCACTGGTCAAATCAGAGTCCGTTACATGTCCCTCCGGGGCTATGTGAGATGCAGCTCCCTTGTGCTCCAATGCCACTTCTCCTCCGCCAGATGATGCTAATGCACACATGAACAGTAAGAGCAGACAAAAAAAGGGGGGGGAAGAATAAAGACATGTTGAGTGCATGCATTGGCAACACAGTTGGCGGAGAGGACAGACACAGAAGCCCCCTGCACTACGCCGCGCACTTGGGGTACACTACTCAATCAGTGGGACATGGCCTACAAGCCTATGGACGACAACTGCACACATAGGTGACACAGGGCCATGGATAGCTGTACTTGGCACCCTACAGAGGTGGGGGGCGGGGCACAGGGCCATGCCTTACGGAGGGGCCTAGCCTACAGAAATCGCCCTGGCCTAGGGATACCCACAGCCCTCCTCCCCCACCCAGACACCTCCACTGCGCGCATAGTCAGCAGAATGAGAGTGTACTCACCCCCTTGTGTCTGCTGTGATGTCCTCACGCGCCCATCCAAATCTGGGTAGGCCACCGCCAGGATCCGAGACATCAGGGGGGTCAATTGACGCGTGGCACCCCTCCTACGTTGGGAGGCCATCCCCAGCAGAGCCTCCGCGGTCTTTCTGCTCCCGCGCCGGATGTCCTCCCACCTGTTGCGGCAGTGGGTGCCCCGTCTGTTGTGGACCCCCAGGGTCCGGACGTCCTTGGCGATGGCACGCCAAATGTCGACTTTCTGATGGGCGCTGACCTATGTGACACGTACAGGGAGAGAAAATACAATATCAGAATTTTCTGCATGCTCGATGTGAGTGTCCCCCCATCCCCACACTTGCCATGTGGCACATGCTCTCATCTGTCGTTTGATGCATGCCTCATACGCTCCCCTCCGCACCATCGTTCATTCACCCCACTCAACCCAGGCATTGCCCACAAAGCATGGTCCCAGTGTACTTACCTGTTGGTCTGGAGGACCGTAGAGTAGCGCATACTGGGGGAGGATCCCATCAACAAGTTTCTCCAATTCCTCAGATGTGAAGGCAGGGGCCCTTTCCCCAGTCGCAGCAGCCATTGTCTCTTCCAGACCGAGGTCACAGCGGCACTTGCAGTATAGGTCCTCTCCTGTGGATGATCAGGTCTCGAGTGATTAAGCAGATAGAAAATGGCGGTCACGCCCACGGCGGTGCGTACTGCGGCGGTGCGTACCGCGACCGCCGGCGCACATCGTCATTGTCTCCTGAGACCCATAGGGTTCAATGTTAACCAATGCTGCTTTGCGCCGCGGTCTTCGACCGCCTACCGCCACGGTGTGCCACGCCAGCGCATTGACCTCACATCCCATTGTCACACTTCACAGGTCAGCTACATTGTTTTCCCTGAGGTGGGCGATTTGGCTACAGTGAAGGGTGATTTCTATGCCCTTGGACATATCCCCAACATCGTAGGTGCCATTGATGGGACACATGTGGCTTTGGTTCCCCCCAGTGAAAGTGAGCAGGTGTACAGGAACCGAAAAAGTTATCATTCGATGAATGTCCAGGTGGTCTATTTGGCTGACCAGTACATCTCCCATGTAAATGCCAAGTTCCCTGGGTCATTGCATGACGCGTACATCATGCAAAATAGCAGCATCCCTTATGTGATGGAACAGCTACAGAGACACCGTGTGTGGCTAATTGGTGACTCTGGTTACCCCAACCTGTCGTGGCTACTGACCCCAGTGACGAATCCCCGGACCAGGGCAGAGGAACGGTACAATGAGGCCCATGGGCGGACTAGGAGGGTGATCGAGCGGACCTTCGGCCTCCTGAAGGCCAGGTTTAGGTGCCTGCATATGACAGGTGGATCCCTAATGTACACACCAAAGAAGGTGTGCCATATCATCGTGGCCTGCTGTATGCTTCACAACCTGGCTTTGCGACGCCAGTTGCCTTTTCTGCAGGAGGATGGTCCAGATGGTGGTGTTGTAGCAGCTATGGAGCCTGTGGAGAGTGAAGAGGAGGAAGACGACGGGGACGACACAGACAACAGGGACACAGTGATACAACAGTATTTTCAGTAGCACACAGGTACGAATCAACCCCGCCATTTTACATTTACTTAAAGTCTCCTGCCTCTCTACTGTCTGTGTTTCCCCCCAGTTCCTGTTAACTGAGTTGTGACTTTCCCTTCCGTTTTCAGAGCTGTGGGCCCCACTGCGTGACCTCTGCTTTGTTTGCCCATGGACTACAGCTGTGTGACAGTGGTATGTTGTCATCACAATGTAACTGAACATTTTGGCACCGTTATGTCTAATACATTTGTTCAAAATACAAGCAGACTCCAGATTTTTTAAGTGCAATAAGTGATTTTATTAAAGTGCTAAATTTAGGGACATGATTGAAAAACGGTGATGGGTGATGGTGGAGTAATGTCCATGGCAGAGTCCAGTTTTCAGTCTCACAGGTGCATTGTCCATATGCCTGTGGAAGGATGGAGCAGGGGCAGTTTAAGTTTGGACAGGGTGACAATGTGGGACAGTGGGATGACATCAGGGGTTATCCTTTGCTGGCGGGGGTCTTGGCATCCTACTTTGTCTTCTTCTGAGATCTCAGGTACCTCTTGCGGGGTGGTTCTTCTTCTGCAGGAGGTGGGGTTCTGGTGGCCTGTCGTTGTGTGGGGGCCTCCTGTCCACTAGCGCCGGCGGAGGTGGTAGCCTGGTCTGGGTCCATGCTAGTGACAGGGGCCCTTTGTGGTGCCACATGGTCCCGCAATGTGGTGACTATCTGGTTAAGAGCCACGACGATGGTCCCCATTGCGGAACTAATGTTTCTCAGTTCCTCTCTGAACCCCATGTACTGTTCCTCCTGCAGTACCTGGATCTCCTGGAACCTGGCCAGTACCGTCGCCATCGTCTCCTGGGAGCGGTGGTATGCTCCCATGATGGAGGAGAGGGCCTCTTGGAGAGTCGGTTCCCTGGGCCTGTCCCCCCCCTGCCGCACAGCAGCCCTCCCAGTTCCCCTGTTTCCCTGGGCCTCTGTCGCCTGGACCGTGTGCCCACTACCACTGCCCCCAGGTCCCTGTTGTTGTTGGGGTGGTGGGTCAACCTGGGTGCCCTGTAGTGGTGGACACACCGCTGATTGACGTGTCCTGGAGACAGAGGCATGGGCCCGCTGGGTGGGAGCTGTGCTGGTGTTCCCAGAGGGGGTTAGGTCTGCTGTAGCCTGTGGCTGTCTGTGGGGAACCGACTGTCCCGAGGTCCCCGATGGGCCGGGCTGGTCATCTGGGTCCAGGGAGACAGAGCTGCTGTCATCACTGGGGGCCTCTTCTGGGGGTGGGATGGACATCTCTGGACCCTCCTGGGCGGTGTGGTGGCGTTCGGGTCCTGCAGGGGTATAAGAGTATGGTTATTGCTTCTGTGTGTGCCATTTCGTGTAATGGGTGGGTGGCCGTGTACCCCAGTGCTGGCATTCCCTTGTGGGGGCTTTTGTGACGGTGGCTTGTGGGGGAGATGGGTATGTGCAGTGGGCATGCTTTGGTGATGGGTGTCCATGCTTTGGGAACGCATGCAGGGCTAGGTTTTGGGATGGGTGGGTTGTGATGGTGAGCCATTTGCAAGGAGTTGGTGTGATGGGGGTGGGGGTGAGGGTGGGGGTATGATTTGGCATGCAGGTGGGGTGGGGGGAATGAAATAGTGAAGATTTGACTTACCAGAGTCCATTCCTCCGCCTACTCCTGCGAGGCCCTCAGGATGCAGGATGTGCAAGACTTCCTCCTCCCATGCTGTAAATTCTGGGGGAGTAGGTGGGGTCCGCCGCCAGTCTTCTGCACCGCGATGTTGTGCCTTGATACCATGGAACGCACCCTCCCCCGTAGGTCGTTCCACCGCTTCCTGATGTCGTCCCGATTTCGTGGATGCTGTCCCACAGCGTTGACCCTGTCCACTATTCTTTGCCATAGCTCCATCTTCCTGGCAATGGTGGTGTGCTGCACCTGTGTCCCGAAGAGCTGGGGCTCTACCCGAACTATTTCCTCCACCATGACCCTGAGTTCTGCGTCAGAGAACCTGGGGTGTCTTTGGGGTGCCATGGGGTGGTGTGGATGAGGTGAGGGGTGGTGTATGTGTTGTAGAGTGTGGTGAGTGTGGTGGTGTATGGTGTTTTGTGCGTGGATATTGTGTGGGTGATGTTGTGATTTGCCTCTGTGTGATGGTCTACTCTATTCTGTGCTGTCTCTCTCTGTCCTTCAGTCGCAATTGTGGTCATAAGGGTTTGTGGGTGATGTGGGTGTGTGTTTTATATTGTATTGGGTGTGTGGGAGTGGTGTGTGTATGTGTCTCAGGTGTGTGTATTTTGAATTGTCCAATGTGGTAGTGTTTTGTAAAGGTGTGTGTATTTTGACCGCTGCGGTGTGTACCGCCAATGGAATACCGTGGTTGAAAGACCGCTGCGGGGATTTGTGGGTCGGAATGGGATGGGCGTATTTCTGTTGGCGTGACGGTGGAGGTTTGGTCATCGGCAGTTTTTCGCTGGCCGTTGGTGTGGCGGACTTTTGTTGATGTCGGGTTTTTGGCGGTTTGCCAGTTGCGGGTCAGAATGACCGTGGCGGTTTACCGCGGCGGTGTTATGGCGGTCTTCTGACCGGCGGTAAGCGCCTTTTACCGCCGAGGTCAGAATGACCCCCTTAGTGTCCTTTGTAAATGTGTTTTTGTCCATGTGTGCCAATAGCCCCACTCATAGAAATGCATGTAAATGATCCATCGCGGATGTGGTTTGTCTCTTGAGCGCTATTTTTTTGTCTCACACACATGTAAGGTGATACCAACAAGCCACATGTTAGATAAACCTCTAAACAAGTTAAAATAAATATTTTTCAAGAACATTCTGTTGTGACATACATGGAAACCTGAATGTACACTCAGGCCCTCATTCTGAGTGTGGCGGGCGGCAGAGGCCGTCTGCCAAACTCAAACCGCCACCTGACCGCTGGTGCCGTCAGGACACCGCCGCCCGTATTCCGACTTCACCACAGGGCCAGCGGGCGGAAACACTGTGTGCAGTGGGTGCAGCAGCACCCATTGTGCATTTCACTGCCCGTGATTCGGGCAGTGAAATGCGCGATGGGACTGCGCATGGGTCCCCTGCACTGCCCATGCCAAGCACCCCCATTCCGCCGGCTTTTCCACAGCGGTGTGAACAGCCATGGAAAGGCTGACAGAATGGAACTCGTAATCTGGTGGGCAGCACCGCTTGCAGCGCTGTCCTGGCGGATTACAACCGCCGGGACCACCAGGCTGGAGTCCGTCTCCGGCATGGTGGTGTCGGCGGTATTCCCGATGGCGACCCCGGCTCTGGCAGTCTCAAGACCGCCAGACACGGAAATGGGCACCTCAATTTTTTTAGGAACCATCAATTTCTAAAATTAGTTTGGGATGAACCTCTCATTAAATTATATTTTTAATAGACAGTAACAGCTTGAGATTTTATTTAGTTAACTATGCAAAGCTCTGTCTCACTTTGAATTGAGCTGCTGTGTTGTATGTTAAGATGCATGCCGGAGAACAGACTTAGTCGGATTTCTCACATGGCCAAGCCCACTATGAGCCATTAATGTACAAGTGTTAAGTTCATTGTGTTCTCGCTGCCTATGGCAACTTGCAGGCTCCATATCGAGCATATAGTGTTCATCCTGTCTTCTAATTTACCAACATTTTTCTCCAGGGATAGACTGGCTATTCTGTCATTTTCCTAGTAGGCTGCAGTCCAGGGAGGTTGCTTTCAGAACAGGATTGTCTGTCTTAATACAAGCATGTCTCTATAGCCCCATTCTAGTCTAGTCCTGCACTGTGAGGTTAGATTTTAGTTAAAACATTTTTTGACAGGGCTGATTTTGTTTTATCCTCTGTACCTGGATTTCTGTTTGAAGAAGCGGAGAAAAAAGCATGCATATTTCCTGCTCTTAAACAGAGACCTATTCCATCCTGGAAATTAAGATACTTTGACTGAGAGATTTGACCCACCTGAAAGCATCTCTTTACAAAATTTATGACGAAATATAAGAAATATGTGTGTAAATCAAAATATGGTAAGCTTGTGATGGATATAGTGAAGACTTAAAGCACTTTCACACACTGTTTGAAATTTCCTTTTTACTGTTATCAATAAAATATCGTAAGCATAGTCAATATGTAGTACTTACATGCACTCACCAGTCAGTAGTTAAAGTTATGTCCTAATTTCAATAGGAAAAGCGTTTTTATTTTTGCCTTTAACTTTTGTACTGTTTGACGAATCTTCATCAAGCGGGGTGAAGAAATCGAGGGGTCTCAAAACACTTTTTCCTAATACAATTTCCAATGGGGATTTTGAACTCGACTAAAGTCTGAACGACCGGACAGAATTACACCAAATCTTGCATAAAGGCAGCTCTTGGTCCAGAAAGCACCCTTTTTGTGATTTGGTGTAAATCTGTTCAGTAGTTTTATTGATAATAAAGGAAAAACAGGGTGTATGTAGAGGGAAGGATCCTCTGCGAATCCACCTGCGGCGTATTCGCGAATCCTCACTCAAAATCAAGGCCCTGATTGGCTGGCCACAACTTGAGAGGACAATTGCGGCCACCATTTTGTTTATCAGCTCATTGCTGGGGGAATAAAGGTGTAAAGTGAGATAAAGGATCAGGATGGCGGTATCCTCTCCCCATAGCACAGATGGACCATTAATGGGCAAACAATGGCCTAAATCTTTCTTTCTGTGGCTGATCTGGAACCACCACAGGGCTCACCACAACCCTCAGCAGGACCCGCAGTGTGAATCTGCGATGGATCTGCATATCCAGAGCTAAATGAAAAAAAATAATTACATACACTCCCTCAGTCAACCCCATGTGGGGTTGGCAGCAGCGGGGGTTGCAACATAATTGATGACATCTTTTATGGCCTCCTGAATATTATCACTGCAACATTTGCAATCAAATTATTGATGAGAAGAAAACTGGGCATGGTGGGGGTGCAAGTTTTAGTTACCTTAGGGCACGAGTTGTAGTTACTTAAAATAGCTGAATTTCTATTTTAATATGCATGTAAATTCAGAACCTAACTTTAACGTCCCTGCACCCTTTGTTTTTTTCAGTGAATATATATATATATATACATATATACATATACATACATATACATACATACATATATATATATATATATATATATATATATATATATATAGACATATATATATATATATATTTATATATACACACAAACACCCACACATATTATCTAGTGGCAGTTGCCACTAGGTAGTTATAGTTAGGACCATGTTTCCATAAAAATAGCATTTTTTGACCTGCCTATATCTTTGGCATCGTTTGACGAATCTTCATGAAGTTCTCCCCAAAAATTGTGCCAGTGATTTTTGTTGCGCACTGAAAGTTTTGGTGTCATCTGTCAAGCAGGAGCTGAGAAAAAGGGGGGATCAAAAAAGCTGTGTTTCCCATGTTAATTCCCAGAGGACCTTTAGACATAACTACAGCCCGAACCACTGGACGGAATTACACCAAATTTGGCAGAAAGCTAGCTTTTGGTACACCAATTTCATTTTCTCTACTTTGGGGAGGCCCACAGCCATGGGGACAGCACGTCCCAGGGGAAAATGTAAAAACAAATAGAGGGTCCATTTTGAACCCTCTGCACCACTGGGGACTACCAACTCCCTGGGGCATTAACTACATTGTGTGCAAGGGTCATGTTCCCCCCCCCTGGAGCCTTGGGGTCCACCACCTCCGCGAGGCATTAATTAAATTATTATTATTATAATACCTTCCCGGGTATTCCCTACTTTGTGTGCGGGAAGGGGGGCGCACAGCCACCTCCCCAGTGCAAATTTTTTCATTCATTCATTTCGGACCCCCTGCAGCCCCGGGTACCACCGCCTCCACGGGGCTATGTATATGGCCCCCCTCAAGGAGCCAAAGATGGGCCTGGGGAATTCCACCCACCAGACCTGCTCCTGCTATGTTCTGGGGTGCCCACCCCCCTGACATAGCTGTCTGCTGTGGCTTGGCAGCAGCTTTGAAGCTGCCTCCAAGTCACAGCAAACACTCCGGTCGGATGAAGGGAGAGCTGTCAAACAACTCTCCCTTCATTGGAGCCGAGGTTTCCTCTGTCTGTCTGCCTGCAGAGAGGCTGAGAGCACACGGAGGAAACTGCTCTCATTGCTCTCATAGAGAGGGAGCTACATTATCAGCTCCTTTTCTGTGACAGCAATGCTGGCTCACACAGGAGGTGAGGAGCCAGCTGGGACCGTGGGGGCCTTCAGGCTCCCCCCACTGTCCCCAACATTGTGACTAAGTGCCCTGGGGAAGCACCCAGGTCACATGGCTGGGCCCTACGGGATGGGGTCCTGGGGTTGAGATCAGCCTGGGGAGGTGGGCCTGCATGGCCCTCTCCCTCCCCCAAAAAAGTATTCGTCCGTGCTCCAGGGAATGGGATTCTGCGGCCAAGATGTGCCTGGGGGGTGTGGTACCCCTCCCTCCAAAAGAATTTGATGTTTAGGCTGGGCCCAGGGGGATGGGGTACCTGCAGCCAAGATAAGCCTGGGGAAGGGGGTTGTGTGTCCCTCTCTGCCCAAATAAATGAACTATTTAGGCTGGGCTCTGGGGGTTGGGGTCCCTGGAGGTGAGACCAGGCGGGGGCTGCACAGCCTCCCACCACCAAACAATGAACTATTTAGGCTGGGCCCCAAGGGAAGGGGTCCCCTGGGCCGAGATCAGCTTGGAAAGGGGTGGCAGTGCGGGGTTGGGTTGTTATAGGGGTTGGCCGCAGGCCCTGCTGCACACAGTTGAAGGCAGTTCACAGTGCAGCATTGAGTGGTTATAAGGTTTGGTAGCAGGCTCTGCGGCCAACCACTGTGGCACCCGGTCAAAAGCTGTGCACGGTGGTGGTTGGATTAACGTATAGTAATGAAAATTTCTTTACATAAAAAAACCTATAGAAATTCACTAAAAAAGCAAAGGTTACAGGGACGGTATAGTTAGGAAATAGAATTAAAAAACCTGAGAAATTCACTATAAAAACAAAGGTTACAGGGATGTTATAGTTAGGTCATGAATTTACTCTTACAAAACCATAGAAATTCAACAGTTACAGTTATGTTCTTTCAAGTAACAATAACTTGTGCCCTAAAGTAACAATAGCTCGCACCCTCGCCATGCACTGCTAATTACCCCAGATATCACAGCACTCATGACATCTATAGCATCATTAAAAATATAAATGAAACATTAGCAGACAAATTATTCAATATAAAAACTGTGCATGGCAAGAAATAAAATAAAATATTGTGCGATAACCTTAGAATAGGCTAGAGACTACACGAAGGCAATCAGACCTGCACCCACACCTGAGTTCCCTACCACATCCAACAAGGAAGAACTACAGAAGAAGAAGGACTGCCCTGCTGGACCCCTGGCCTGCACCTGGAACCTGCACTCAGAAGGACTGCACCAACTGCACACTTGAGCTTCACCACAAGAAGGACTTTGCCTGGCTTCAACTGGTTCAAAGAGGGACTCCCTGTTGGCTACAGGTGAAAAATTGCTACCCAGAGTCCCCTGCACCAACTCCTGAAGCAAGCGACCAGCTGACCACTGTCCAGTGGCCAAAAAGGAGTTTGCATCAGGTGCATTCTGGGAGTTGTAGTCCGCACCCCCCAAGGACCATCTCAGAACTTCTGGACCCTTGGGGTGAGCTGTGGACCTCTAAAGAACCTTAAAAGGACATCTTGGAGAAGCCCCAGAAGTTTGGAGAAGTTTGGACAACTTTTGAAAAAAAGCTCCATAGAGGGACCGACCCGCCGCGGCAACTCTAGCCGGCTTGCCTCAACCGCGACCCGGCCTGATTTGCTGGTTTGTCCCGGTAAAGAAAAATCTCAGAAAAAGAGACTAAGTCCGAAGGTAAAAAGTTGACCGGGACCTCCCAGCCAGCGTATCCAAGGAGGGCTCCATGGACGTCGGATCAAGATCCAGGTTTACCCCGGTCGAAGGATTTTCACCTCGAAAAAACGACTAAGTCCGAAGGTAAAAATCTCCACCGAGGATTCCAGCATCGCGTATCCGGAGAAGGGCTCCAGGAGGTCGGATTGGACTGGCATGTTCGTCCCGCTGAAGAAAATCTTCGAAAAAAAGACTAAGGCGGTCATTCCGACCCTGGCGGTCATTGACCGGCAGGGCCGGGGACCGCGGGAGCACCGCCAACAGGCTGGCGGTGCTCCCAAGGGCATTCTGACCGCGGCTGTACAGCCGCGGTCAGAAACGGAAAACCGGCGGTCTCCCGCCGGTTTTCAGCTGCCCTGAGGAATCCTCCATGGCGGCGCAGCTTGCTGCGCCGCCATGGGGATTCCGACCCCCTCACCGCCATCCTGTTCCTGGCGGTCGTGACCGCCAGGAACAGGATGGCGGTGAGGGGTGTCCTGGGGCCCCTGGGGGCCCCTGCAGTGCCCATGCCAATGGGCACTGCAGGGGCCCCCGTAAGAGGGCCCCTAAAAGATTTTCAGTGTCTGCATTGCAGACACTGAAAATCGCGACGGGTGCTACTGCACCCGTCGCACCCTTCCCACTCCGCCGGCTCCATTCGGAGCCGGCTTCCTCGTGGGAAGGGGTTTCCCGCTCGGCTGGCGGGCGGCCTTCTGGCGGTCGCCTGCCAGCCCAGAGGGAAACACAGAATAACCGCGGCGGTCTTCTGACCGCGTAGCGGTATTCTGTTGGGGGAACTTTGGCGGGCGGCCTCCGCCGCCCGCCAAAGTTAGAATCACCCCCTAAGTGTGAAGGTAAACTTTTAACCGAGGCCTCCCGCTGCCTGTAGCCGAGCAGGGCTCCATCACGGTCGGCCTTAAACTTTGACTATGCCCCGGTCGAGGTGCAACCAGATGACCCGATTGGCGCTTTTTGTTTCTAGGCGCTAAAAAAAAAAAAATTCTTTAAAAATTCATATCTCCGGTTCCCCTTATCTGATTTTATTTGTTTTGGTGTCATTTTAAAGATAAAAATATAATCTATTTTTATAAATTGGTTTTGGATTTTTAAACTGTTTCCTGTGTTTTATTTAATTACTGTTTTGTGATATTTTAATGCTTTACACTCTGTCTCCTAAGTTAAGCCTTGACGCTCGCTGCCAAGCTACCAAGGGTTGAGCTGGGTTTAGTTTACTGAGACCTAACTGGACCTTAGTAGAGGTTAGTGGCCTATTGCTAAGTGTAGGTACCTACCTGCCCTTACCAATAACCCATTTTCCAACAGGGTTAATGTTTGAAGATCAATAATCAATTCAGATTCCATCTTTCTCAAATATAGAGTATGATTACCCGCTCTGGGACTCCTGTTGATCTGTTCAACAGCTTAAAAGGATATCTTAGTATGATCCTGAAAGTGAGCAGCTGAAAATGTCTTGTTACTGGGTATTTGGAGTCACCATGTTCAATAGCCTGCATGTGGTCTAATGATAATTTCTTAACTGAGTCTACAGTTCTCCCCACATAACTCAAAGGACATGGGCACTCCAATATATAAATCACATAATGTGTGCTGCAAGTTAAAAATTGTTTAACAGGGCGTTTGTAACTGCCTTCTGTTATATACTCTTTTCTCATCTGACTGTGTTTGCATGCTTTGCAGCACCCACAAGGAAAGAAGCCTCGTACTACCATTGGTCAGGGTGATGTCACTGTGTACTAGGGTATCCCTCAAAGATTTTGCTAGGTGGTATGTTATACTTGGTTTAGTTGTTATCTTTTTCCAGCAGTGGTATCACTCCTGATGATCCCCCAATGTTTGTTCAGAATTCTGAGTACTGCTTTCGAACTGCTGTAATACGTTAAAATCATTTTAAGCATGGGGTCATTCTAGGTACAAGAAAAAGGGATCTCATCCTTGGTAATGCCATCTACCTTCTTTTTGGCCCTCTCAAGAACCCAATTTGGATATCCTCTCTCCTTGAAACATTGTAGCATAACATTGCGTTCGATGTTAAAGGCAGTTTCCGTACTGCAATTTATTTTTGCACATAGTAGCTCACTGTATATATACTCCATTTAAGATTTTCCGGGTAACCACTCAGGGGATGCAACAGGCTATTACCTGCTGAGGTTTTCAAAATAGGAAGGTTTGCAGTTCCCCTTGCTTCACTTCAACTATTATATATAAAAACGTAATTCTCCTTCTGCTGCTGGTCAAGGTAAAATTCAAATTGTAGGCATTGTTGTTACTAATCCCTCCAAAGTGAGTAAGTTCATCAATAGAACCCTTCCAAATAATAGAAAGGTCATCAATAAACCTAAACCAAAGTGCGACCTTGTAAAAGTATCTCTGAGTTGTGGTGTTGCTGAACACCTGCTCACGAAATGGTGGCATGCCTGGATGCCCTGTTCATGATCAATATCAGTATATAAAGATTTCACATCCAGGGTAGCTAACAAAAAATCATCTTACCAGCGTATTATATATATATTTCATGCATTTTTATTTGAAATCAGGCTAAATATTTGTCATAAATTAGTTAGGGAAAATGGAATTAAAATATGATGCTCTACTTACAACATAAAAGTAATAAATGTCTACGAAAGAGAAAAACCTTGCGACCTACACAAGAAAAGTTGAGAAACACCCAAAGCACATTATGCCATTGTCCCCAAGGTACTTTTTCTGTTTACAATAGCACATTCTCCAGTTAGAGCGTTTTGGGAACCGCAACCAAAAATATTCAATCCATCCGGAAACATGAAGTTCCCACACCCACTGGGCTGAAGACGGTAGACCTTTTTCACAAGTGGGAATTAATCAGAAAGTGCAAACAACCTATACATCCTTACAAATCATTTACATTTTATGAGAGTCAATAATGAGATTTTGTTGTGAGTTTTCAAAGCTTTATCAAATCTTTTTGTGATTATTTCTTTATAAAAATCAAAAATCAACATAAAGAGAGGTTCAAGAAACTCGGTAGAGTCTCAGAGCAGCATATGTCCAAGCAGGAGAAATAAAAGGATCTCTGAGAATGCAATCTAAGAAGAGTCAGCAAAGAGTCTGTGTGATTATAGAGATCGAATGGATGATCCCACATTTCATATCTGTAATTGAAACCATTTGTAGCATTCTTCCATCTGCCCATCCAATCAGCACACGGTGTCATCATATGTATAGGGCAGCTTCCGTCGACTAAGTAACTAAGACAAAGAGCTTCTTAGAGTAAGCTACACATGTATCACAAATTGCAACATATGCTGGTTTCTCAGTGTCTTCTACTGTAATGCAAAACAGTTCAGGGTCAGTGCATTACATTGCTAGGTGAAGTAATTACCCTTCCACATGCTTCTTTTGACAAAACATATTCATGAGGAAATATTCTACGGAAATCAAACCACCTTTTTAATACCTTATTATATTCCTTTGAAATTTTTGCAGGTGAGAAAGCTGAAGTATAATATGTCGTCTATTCATTCTATTGTCTCAAAAATACATTTACGGCATCAAAGTTTTAACATTTATGCCCTTGACACAGGGCAGGATGAAGACAAGAAGAAAAAATACATTTTTGTGCAAATTAAACTAAATACATATGATTATGGAAGCTTGATTTGCAAATTCTAGTTTAAAATAGGGCCTTTGTCAAAGGCCCACACATTGTATTTCAGAGGTTAGTTACATTCATTCGTATTTAATTAAAATGCTCTAACACTCGCCAGAACTGTACATAGTAACTAGTAAACGAGATTGGTGGTTTTGTATGTAGTGTCACCTTTCCTCATAAAGAGGAGAATCAACTACTCAATATCTTATAAAAAGGCCTCATTGGAAAAAGTGCAAAAATTGTTTTATGTTAAAACATTACATTAGCAGTAAGGCATGCAGATATTATTTCAGACGACCCAAGAACTCTAATGGGTGGAGAGATACTAGATCCAGACATGTGGAAAGCCTTCTCAGTATCTATTTAATCATGTATAATTGGCATTTATTTATTTGTTTCAAATTTTAAATGATCACTCCATTGTCGTGACAGACTTCCCATCATCCAAATTAAGATTTATCCTCCAGCCTCACAGACATTGTTGAACATTGGCAGGAACTGCCATCAGAGTGGTTCCCATTAATATTGTAAAAGTTTGATGTTCAGCTGCTTTAAACAGGTGAGCCCTCCGTCAAACTTTTACAGAGTTTTACTTTTTACAAAAACAAACTTCCAAAACAGGAGTTCGCTTTTGAAAAAAGTAAAACTAATGACACCCACAGAATGGGAGTTTTCTCCCTCTGTCTGCTGGTCATTTTTATTGTTACTGCCCCTCACCAGCAGGCCTTATCTGGTGGTGATGGACAGCAAAAAAAAGATTCTACTGTTCACTCTCAATTGGGCAGTTGGATGGCTGAACTCAGACAGCCTGCACTCCGTTGGACCATCAGAGGGAAATGTTGGCCATGTAGTTGGAGTAGACAATGTTGTCAACATACTGTCAGTCCGCCCCACCTGTAAATGTGACAAGCTGACTCTGGGTTTGGTGAAGTTTGCTGTTGCAATGGAGTACCATTTCCACCAAGCTCTAAACCAGGCACTTAGAGTCTGAGTAGTTTATAAGCAGCTTAATCTTACCTTATTAATAGGTGAAGGCCTCAACAAGGAAACAAAGCATGTTTTCAGTATGAGCAGATTCAATTGAATCATGTGAAAAAAAAATAAGTCTTTACTGAAGATACCCTAATTCCTCGTCTAAATTACACTGACTCTAGACTTGGCAATAACAGCATTCCATCAAGTATGCCTGAGGTTTCAATTATTCCAAAATCACTCAACGGATACAGATTTATATTGAAGGGGTCAATGGATTCATATCTTTGTTTGAATACATTTGTATCATGAACAATGGTTTAAGTTACTGTGGATTAGGAATGGCGGTGGCTAAGTTCTATGGCAACAATAGAACTATTCTTATGGGCTCCACAGGCACTGTTGAAGTAAATGATAACTGAATTCTGCAGTTAAGTGGTGCATATCACAACCCATATGATTTTGCAGGAGAGGAACTTGAGGATTGAAGCTCTAATTCATAACCTTGTGAGTTTACAAAACAGTCAGAGTTGTACAGGGTCGGAGGCAAAATTAAGGTAGATCAAGAGACTGTTGCATCCTTAAGGCACTACACAGGCATGTGGTTTCCCAAGTAAGGAAGATGCCTTTGGGTTAGCTGACATCTAATTGGAGATTAGCCTGCTCTTTGGTCATTTCAAGAATCAACTACTTTAGAAAATGTTAGAATCTTAGCAGCACAGAGAAATGTTTCTCCAATATGCTTACACTTTACCCTTGGCTAAACACCTCATTGAAAAAAGACAGAGGTGAGGTTGTCCATTAATGGGAAATTGCACACACTTGTGTTAAAGTAAAGCATGTTATCAAACTACCTGAGATGCCAATAAAATATTTTCATTGCCACCACTGAGTTTACATTTAAAAGTGTGAAAAGGACTATGTTAGGGCCCAGGATCCTTTTACAAATGCCAGTCTTTTGGAATGGACATACATGTTCCTAGAATGCATTCTTTAGAGAATTACTGCCTCAGTTTCAGCCACAGCTCTGATTAGTATCTGATTAGTATCTTTCAGTCATTGGGTTATTTATAGGAAGCGGTGTTGATAGAGTTTAGCCTTATGTATGAGGTTCATGCTATGTGGAATGGATATCATGTTATCTACACATTTTCCATATATACTGTAGGAAAATGGATTATTAGAAGATGGGTGTAGGAAGCTGGCTTGGTGTGTGGTGGGTACCAAAGGTATTTACAACTTATACCAGGTCCAGGTATCCCGTCTTAGTGAAGTGTAGGCAGTGTCTAGAAGCAAGGCTCTCTAGAGGTAGCTGTGGCTGAGCAGCCAAGGCTTACCTTGGAGACATGCAAAGCTCATGCAATACCACTGCAGCCACACAGCACTTACACACATGAGAGAAACCACACAGTGTTACAAAAATAAAGGTACTTTATTTTAGTGACACAATATCAAAATTACTAAAAAGGCAATGCTTCCTTAGGAGGTAAGTAAACAGACTAAACATTTACACTAGTAATCAGCAATAGGCATAAAAAAGGATAGAAAACAGTGCAAATAGCAATAAGCAATAGTGACCCTAGGGGAGCCCAAACCATACACTAACAAAATGGAATGAGAACACAGGACCCCCATCTAGGTAAGTGGAATGTTTAGAGGGGAGCTGGAAGTACTAGAAAACCACAGATTTAAGTAACACAGTACCCACCAGTGCCCAGGAAAGCAGGAGAAAATCACTGGAATTTCCCCAAACCACCCAAAAGGAAGGAAAAGAAGAAAATAAGACACCCAGACAAGACTGCAAGAAACCAGTGGTGGACTCCTGGAGAAGAAGACCTGTGGCGAGAGGGGACCAAGTCCAAAGGTGTCAGTGGAGTCCAGGAGGAGTATGAGCTACTACCCGCCTGGCTGTACTTGCAGGATTTGGTCAACGGGGAGGAAGAACAGGTCAGCACTGCAGCCCTGGAGTCAGCTAAGAGTTCCTGATGGATGCAGAGGATGTCCTATGCTGGAGTGAAGATTGCAGATTGGTGTCGGTGCAGGACTTTCACCAACAAACCTTGGCAGAGGCAAATTTGCGGTTAGTGGAAAAGTGGAGCTGCCGGGGACCAGCAAGGCCCAGGAGGACTTAACCCAGAAGGGTGAGTCAGAGGGGACCCTCAGCAATACAGAGAGTCCACAGGAGCAAGGGCAGCACCCACAGGAGTCCCAAAGGACAGGGACCCAGAAGTTGCAGAAGGAACCCATGCAGCACTACAGAGAGGGATCACACGCTGCAGGAGAACCACGCAGGAAGGAGTGCTGGGGACTGGAGCTACATGTCGCCTGAAGATCCCTTGGAGGAGATGCAAACAAGCCTTTGCAGCTGCAAGAGATACGGTGCACGAGGGTACTGTCCTGCGTGGGAAGGCAAGGGCTTACCTCCATCAAAATTGGAGAGCTGGCAGAGAGGACCAAGAGGACTACTCCAGACCACCACTCATGATGCAGGATCTACGCTGCTCAAGATGAGGGGAGATCCACGCAGCCGGTCGTCATTGCAGCAGTTGCCTACGGATGCAGGGGAGTGACTCCTTCATCCCAAGGGAGATTCCTTCTTCTTTTTGTTCAGACTGAAGAGTTGCTGTCTTGTAAGGATGCACAGCCAGGAAAATGTTGCAAATCTGGCAGGAGCCATGGAAACAAAGTTGCAGAAGAGTCTTCTTCGTGGAGTACAGTGTTGTCAGTTTCTGGAGGGTCCTGCCTCTGTTCCATTGGCCAGAGGTCAAACTGGAGGTTGCAAAATAATCCTGCTGGAATCTTGCAAGCCTAATCTGAGGACCCACCCCAGAGGAAGACCCTAATTAGCTCAGAGAGTGGGCTTGGTCACCTAGCCAGGTGACCACCTATCAGGAGGTGCCCCTGATGTCATCTGCCTGGCCACCCACATGCTTTCAAAGTTCACTATCAACCTTGGAACCAAGATGACAGAACCCAGGGACCCTCTGGAGGAGCTCTGAGCACCACCCCTGGGGTGGTGATGGACGGGGGAGTGGTCACACTCCTTTCCATTGTCTAGTTTCACGCCAGAGCAGGGACTGGGGGTCCCTTAACCGATGTGGACTGGTTTATGCATGGAGGGCACCAAAAGTGCCCTTCAAGGCATACCAGTTGCCTGGGAAGGCCACCACTCCAAAGCAAGTCACACCTATTTCCACAGGAAGTGGGTGTTACCTCCCTCTCCCAAAGGAAATCCTTTGTTCTGCCTTGAGTTTGATCAGATCAAGCAGCAGGATGGCAGAACCCTGCCTAAGGGGTGGCAGCAGCTTGGGCTGCCTGGAAAACTCTGTGGTAACAATGCTGGGGGTCCTCTTAGGAGCCCCCAGAGTGCATGGAATAATACTCCCAATACTTGCAACAGTTTTGGGGTATGATTCCAACATGCTTGATACCAAACATGCCTATGTTCGGAGTTGCCATTATGTAGCTGGACATGTGTAGTGACCTATGTCCAGTACGTGCATAAAATGGCTTCCCCGCACTCATGAAGTCCAGGAAAGTGGAGCTGGAGTTCGTGTGGGCACCTCTGTTAGTGCAGGGGTGTCCTCACACACAGGTACTTGCAACCTTCCCTCAGGGCTAGGAGAGCCTGCCATAGGGGTGACTTACAGTGACCTAGTGCAGTGACCCGGTAGTAAAAGGGTGCATGCACAATTTCATGCAGGCTGCAATGGCAGGTCTGCAGAACACTTTGCATTGGCTCCCTATGGGTGGCATAATACATGCTGCAGCCTACAGGGATCCCCTGGTATCCCAATGCCCTGGCTACCTATGTACGATATACTAGGGACTTACATGGGGTACCAGGATCCCAAATGTGGGGTGAAAAAGGTTCTAGCAACCATGTTTAAAAGGAGATACCATAATCACTGGGGTCCTGATTAGCAGGATCCCAGTAAACACAGTCAAACACAATGAAAAACAGGCAAAAAGTGGGGATAATCATGCTAGAAAGAGTCTACTTTCCTACATAGGGGGTATTCACCTTCAGCTTGTAATAATACCATAATCATTAACAGGTCCAGTCAAGTCTCAGAATAATAATCCTCGTTCAACCCTTAGTAGCTTAGCAAACGAGCAGTCAGGCTTACCTTAGGAGACAGGGATGTGTAAAGCACTTAATATCAACAAAACAGTAAATAAGTAAAAGACACAAAACAATACAAATCCAACACTAAGTATAAAAATAAATAATATTTTTATCTTTAAAAGGACACCACAATGACAAAGATCCAATGTAAGGTACCAGAGATATACATTTTTTAAGATTACTGGACCAGGACAAAGTCAAAGTTTTAGACTGACCACAATGGAGGTTGGGTCAGATACGTTGAGCATTAGGTCCCAGCTAAAAGTTCACCTTCAGAATTAGGGTCGGCTGTACAAGACCCTAACACTACCGGAGCATCACTTTTTGCGACACTCCGATGGCGCTAACCACTGCTCCGTATTTACAAGGATGTGTAACGCCAATTTTTGGGCCCCTCCGATGCAGTTTTCTGAGTCAGAGGGGCATGCAATGGGTGTTGCTGTGGGCGTTTCATTGCAAGACCCATTGCTTTTGACGCTGCCCCTGATTTACGAGAAATCGTTAATCTGTGGCAGCACCAAAATCTAATGCCACCGCTGGAGTGGCGTTAGCATGTCAAAAAAAGGAGGAATGCTTTTATTCCCCCTCGTTTTTTGCTTTTTCTATGTGTGCTGCATTCTGCAGCACACATTGAAGAAGAAGCAAAATGCCATGGATGATTGTTTATGAGTAGGAAGGCGTCACTTCCTGCACATCAACAATCATTCAAAAATGACATCTTGGTACTTCTATGTGTGCTGCATTCTGCAGCACACATAGAATTGCCAAATCGCCATTGTACATTATTTAGGTGCAGGAAGGGATACCTGTACATCGCAGACACCCTTGCATTATAGTGCGTTGGCTGAGGGAGCTTAATTTAGAGACGATGCAGGGGAAAACGCAGGGCTGTACCTTATTCTTGTAAATATGGAACAGCCCTGCGTTTCAAAACTGGCACAGCGATGTGCCCTTAGTCTTTTTCCTGGAACTTTTCTCTCTACGTCAAGTCATTGGGTTCCTCCGCTCTGGAGTTTGCTTCGATGACAGCGGCCTGCTGCAATGCGATGTGTCGGTGAGCCTCTGGAAGTCTTTGCCCTCAACGTCAACAGTGAGGCACTCTGGAACTCTCAGCCAAACAAACCCATTTGCGATTCAACGTCAGTGGCTTTAGTCTTGATGTCGAGCCAGTTCTCTTTTGGAGCTTTCCTGCAAAACAGTGCAGAAAATGTCTTTCTTTGCAGACCTTGCAATTTATTGGTTCCTTTGGGGCAAATGAGTGTTCACTACCTCAGTCCAAGGGTTCAGAGGCCCTGGATTGGCTCTTGGGGGCTAGGACTCAATCTCCCTCAATGCACCTGTGCAATCGAGGAAAATCCAATTGTAGCTAGTCAGCTAGGGAAGTTGTCTCTTTGTCTGCGACAAGTGACTTCTTCAAACACTTTTGCACCTGTTGCTGCTCAGGGAGTCCACTCCTTATCCTTTGAGTCAGGTGCAGTTCTTTCTTTGTGGAGTCTTTATAGTGCAGCTGGTTCAGTTCTTCCGAGTGCAAGCCTTCTGTGGTGCAGTTCAAGGGTCCAACAGGACAGTCCTGCTTCTTTTGATGCTCCAGGCAATAATCTGAGGAGCTTCAGATGCTCTGCCATATTTATCCTCCATTCTGGGCTTGAAGGGGGAACACCACAGCCAATAGGGGTAAACTACCTCCCTCTGCTACAACCACTTCCTGTGGCATATTTTGACCCATAATGCACTGTTCTCCCAAAAACCAAAATGGAGAAATTCTCTCCTTGCTGTGTGTATCTGTGTAACTCAACCAGAGGTGTGGCTAACATTTTACTACACTTCCCTTCCAGCACCTCCACTAATCTAATTAGGCTAGGGATCAAGGAAGTGGGACCTGGCTTGAGCCCTGTGACATCTATTCTCCTACCTTTTTTCAGCCCCAGACTTCTTCACACCTACTCAGATAGCAGCTTGGCTCAGACTGTAAAAAGCTGGACAATAAAAAGAGGAAGTTGTTGGATTAATTGTAACCATTAGTTTGATACTTTGAATGATATGTCTAGCTAGACTTTATTAAGTTGAATAAAGCCTTTGTGTGTTAGCCTATCGGGCTAGCAGCACTACAATGGGGAAAAACGGCTTTGACTGTTTTCCTTACAAGAGCATATAAAACACATTTTATGTTGTCTTTTATAACAATGCTCCCTTCGCTTGGGAAACCTATGGCAGACATTAAGGGTGACTTAAATGTAATGAAAAGGAACTTTTGGACTTTGGAAATAGTTTTAATTCTTAAGTCAAATATGGACACAGTTTTATTTTGAAACCAGCCTGTAAGTGCATTACATCCACTGTGGTCTCTAAATTTACATGTCCTACCATATACTAGGGACTTACAAGTGGGCTGTCTTTGCCAATAAGAATTATATCAATTATTATATTGCTTTGGAGGACAGAACACTGGCTCTGGCCTGGTGAGCAAAGGCCCAGGAACTTTCAGAGTCACCTACTATCAGCATCTGTCAAACCATGGGCGTAATCAGGGCAAAATGGATGACTTTCCTACATATATCCATCCGCGACCTAGTTGAATTCTTAAAAGATTAAACAAAACCTTTAGATGTATAATAGGATGTCTTGAGGAGCCTTCCTGGCAAAAGATTGAAAACTTCCTTGTGTGCCTTCTGATGACCTTTGCAAACCTCTTACAGACATTAATGAGATTCAGTTGCTTAGAACTTATCTCTGGGAGAACAAGTACAAGATGAGTTTGCGCATGAAAAGTCAGAGAGACCTTTGGAAGGCAATAAAAGGTAGGTAAAGCATGGGCATGACCAAATGATTTCTCAGACTGGCTACTAGCTGGCCCTGAAAGACTGGGTTGTTGAACCTGGGAAAGCTAGGTCCCCTCCCCCCACTACAAATACAGCGAGCTCCTTACAGATATACTGTATGTCTTTGGGACTAAACTGTACATCCCTGATGTGAGAAGCAAGCCTACTGCATTGAATATATACTGGTACCCCAGTCGAGTACTACTTGTGCAAAACTGAAAAGTGGATAAATTGTAGAGCGAGGTAGAACAAATTGAGTCACCTTGTGTTAATATGTTGGGTCCAGGGTGTAACCATTTATTCAATATGCTGCTCTGCCTTTTGTAAATAGCCTGAGGCACTCCATAGCTGCTACTGTAAGTCACTATAAGTCCTTCAATTTACAACATTGTGAAAATGTTTTTCTACTGTAATGACATTTACCACTATTTGAGACTGTTTTATCATGAACTGAGCATTCTAATGCCACTTGGGAAACTTAAGAAAAGGCTTATCAGAATTTGAATAGACTTATTCTCCCATAGACAAGTCATAGACAAGTCATCTAAGATGAGGACTGTAACAAACTAGATTGTTATTTGGGGTGGCCACCTGCCCACTTCAAGATATGATCACAACCCTTGTCATACTGAACCTTTGAAGCCTCTAAATTACCCTGAGCCCAAGCCCCTGGTAGCTACGGCATTGGCCCAACAGGATTAATTTAGGGCAATTTTTTAAAGTATTTATGCAGTAACAAACCAGTAGTAAAGTCCAAATGTAAATCAAATCAAAACCCGAATTAAAAAATAGAGTAAAATGACACTACAATGACAAAAATCATTAAAGTGGAACCGATGATATTATTTTAAAAACATTTAGGTAGAAATAGAGCCAAGACCATGGGAAACTTGGACCAAGGTGAAATTTCAGTCTGACCGTGATGGCACCACGGCTGGATGCACCCAGTGGATTGGTCTTGATGATAGTCTGGAAGTCAGAAAGTTTAAAAAAAAATCTAAGTGCCACTGGTTTTGGGGAAACAATTTCAAAAATGCCCAGACTTTCTTCTGCTGCCCAAACAACCATGGGAGTACACTTCTAAAGCCCTGAAGGGAGGCACTCAGAGACTCACCGGGTGTTAGGTAGAGGCCAGGAGCAGATTTAGTCCAGATCGAGTTGCCACTGGTCAGTTGAGCACTTCCAGGAAAAGGCTTCTTGAAGCTTGTTATCTCCCTGTAGCCACACAGGACGACAGCCAATGGTTCATTGGAGTCCACTACTCTGTCCTGGGTACAAGAGGGAGTGAATCCAGTCATTCAGGCTGGTGAAAGTCTTCAGCAACACTAAACTTAGTCTCTGAGGACTGGGGCTGTATATGGGAGTGGGAGTGTCATATGGAAATCACTAGTTTCCTCCCCCACCTAAGACTAATATTGAGTTTGAAGTAGGCAGCATACCCACAACAAACCCAGAGACAGATGTCTAGTAGGACAAAAGAAGGGTCCTTCAGCAACCAGACAAGTGATACTCAAGAATTGTCTTGGTATTCTGTTCTTTCCCTTTCAAGTGTACCATAAGTGTTACATGTGACTCTATGGACCTGACCTGGCACGCAGGATTTGACAATATGGTGTCATAGGAAGCCCACAGACTGCACTCTGAATATTCTGTGGAATTCAGAGGAGTCATCTCTGCCCATTCAGCTCAGCCTATTATCTGCTCCTTTGTTCACATCTGTTCAAGGCTGAGAGCAGGCTGGAAGAATCTGGAGAGCTAATGCAATTTAGCCTCTAGGAACTTCCGACAGGGAAAATGTAAATTTCTAAAAATTACTTTTGCTTAATATTTATTAATAATCTGACTTCATGATTGAACTGAAGTCTTAATAAATATTAAATATAGTGATTTAATTATTTCTCTAGTTGATCCCTTTCCAGAGTTATCAGTATTAATATTTCAAGCTGTTCTCTGGATTTCTACGTAGGGCACCAAGACCTTCCAGAGTAAAATAGATTTTTGGGCCTTGTCTCTGTAGGGACATGGTAATAATAAACTTCATGTACCACTTTTAAGTACCATGTAATCAACATTGTGAGCTATAAGGCTTACATAGGGGTGACTTATTAATATTTAAAAGGGATGTCTTTACCTGTGAAAAAAAGCTATGTTATCAGGTTGCACTGAAAGGGCTGTAGTGTAGCAGTCAGGCTACATGGTCTAGGACTATGGGCATGTTTGCAGTACCATGTAATGGATGGCATAATTGATGATGCAGTTCACAAGTGCCATTTAACTTCCACACCCACGGTTCACTTCCCACATAATACACTAGAGACCTACAGGCAAGTTAAATGTGTCAATTAGGAATATGCCAATACAACCATGTTTAAAGGGGAAGCACAGGCCCTTTATTCCTGGTTAGTAGGGGTAAAGTACACAGAGTTATAAAGCTAGAAGAGCTAACAAAACGTGAAAAATCTGGGGTAACCATGAGTGGATTTTATACAGGAAATATTTGCAATGGAAGATTAACCCCCTAAAGCAACCACGTAGTTTATGGAGGTTATTGCTCTGCATCTTCGTACTGTCACAGGTTAATGAGCAATATTCTTGTTGAATACTGTCATTTATTGGTGTTGTCATAGCGATGTACCTATTATTTACCTCCAATTCAATAACTGTGTTTACTTTGTTTATCACTGACCTGCACTGTAGTTCTGGTGAGCATGTAAGGTTTACTTCTGTAGTTGGTAGTAGGCTTGAATCTCAGACACAGATTGATACACAAAAATATGTCAGTGTTCGGTCAGGGCTCTGTGCGCATTTATAAAAGTATACCAGTTGAAAAAAGAGATAACACTGAAATCGGTTGGTTTAATTACTCTCTAGTAAACAATGTAAACCTAATGTTATCTTAGTGCTTATAGGGTTATAGTGCAGAAACCAAACAGATGTTTACTGATCACTAATAGCGTTGTTCTTAATAGTTTAGGTGTGTTTTTTGCCTGGGTGAAACTGAGAACTGTGTTTGGGCATATCAATTACAATCTAACAACTAATTTACTGTAAAGATTGTGTGATATGTCTCTATGTTGTCGGTATTTGTTTGTTTTTCCACATCTCAATGTTTAAGAGGGCTTTCTCAGTTTAACTGAGTTGGTGCTGCAGTAACTGTACCCAAAACCTCAGAGTCCACCACCTGGAAGTGAACTGGGAACACAAACAACAATCTATGTTGATGTTGATGTAGTGAGGGAGTTTAACAAAGACTTGAGTC
The DNA here is from genome assembly GCF_031143425.1 of Pleurodeles waltl. NCBI lineage: Eukaryota > Metazoa > Chordata > Amphibia > Caudata > Salamandridae > Pleurodeles > Pleurodeles waltl. The sequence goes on from NC_090447.1 coordinate 193,936,876, forward strand.
ACAGGTCCAAGAACACTCCTGGGGCCTTCTTCAGGTCAGGTTGATGCCCCCTCTTTTGTCACAATGTCAGCTACCAGAAATTAGAAAGCAGCATACATGTCTAGGGGAAAGGTCAAGGGGAAAATGAAGGTTCACTAGCAGACACAGTCTTTCAGTGTTTCCTGGTAGCGTTGATGCTCTTTGTGATATTGATGTATCAGAGAGACGTTAGGTTTAGTCTAGGTTAAGTTCAGACAGGTTCTCTTCTAAAGCTATTCTCCCGCCCTCTGAATTGTCCTCAGGGCCCATTGATGCTCCTATGTGCTCTGGGTAGTACGTATTCAAAGCAAGGCCCATCAGCAATGTCAAGTCATTTAAATATAGACACCCTCTCAGTCTTCGTGCACAGGCAAATCAAAGTCCTGATCCTGGCTGTCTAAGCTGGTGCAGTCAGGCTGATTCCAGGGCACAATAAATATAAAGTACATGTTCTGAAAAGTGGGTACGCTGCTAAACAGGCCAGTATGAATGCATTACCAAATAGCAACAACCAATTATAAGTCACCCCATACTATTTTAAGGTGGCAGTGGTTACTCTTCATTGTTGGTTTAGGAACCCTATGGGAGCTGTGCAAATGCCCATTGTGCCCTTGAGCACTTTCCGCAATCCAGACTAATAAATCCTTTGTAACAGTACTTGGCATAAATCCGTGGCTTAGAAGGAGTAAAAGTAGGCGGCATTGCTCTATTGCACCTTGTCGCTGTTGAACTCAGATGTGTACAGATCTCAGCAGAAGAAAACACTGAAGAGGCAAGTGTTTAGACTTCAGCTGGTGAGGATGTGGTATCAGCAGTATGACTTGACAATTCAAAAGATCAACCAGAGTCTAAGCATCATTCTTGTGTTTTCAGGAGATTGAAAATGTGCATCAAGGGCCGCAGATCCTGTAGTGCTCTTCCGAAAAGCAAATGTTTGAGTACCCTTTAGGTAGTATAAGTAGGGGGGGTCTAAACTGGGAATTACACCACATCTCACCCAACGGAGCTGCTCTAAATGTCAAAGGGGGTGGGGGACGGCGGGAACAGGGGGAAACAAATATTTTTTTAAAGCACCATTCTCGTCACCACCACCGCCTACTGCTGCCTTGGTCCTCTGGCCTTCTGGTGTCCCAGCATTCACTGGCACACCAGCACAGGGTCTCCAGTAATCCTGGCGCTACTCTCGTGCTAAACCTGGCATGAGTGCAGTGTCAGGATTGGTCTGAGCGGATTGGTCTGCTGCTCAGACAGTGCACTGGCATCTGTGCGGTTTCTCCAGCCCAGCTGTGCAATACAGGCAAGTTGGGGAAACCTAAGTGCACATGTGTGTTTGGCAGCACAAGTCGGCCAGCCAAACACATATGCACACTTAGTGTACTCACTCCACTCCCCTTCCCCCTTCCCCTCCCATGGCCCAGCACCCCCTTCCTTCACATGTTGGTTGAGCCAGCAGCAGAAATATAAAATGAAAATGAAATATTGTTTTATTTTTCTACTGCTGGCTCTTAGCCAGCGGGGCGACGCTCCTCCGCCATTGTGGAGGAACCACCTATGGGCTCACCCCTTACATTAAGAAATAATATTTTGGGAACTCCAAACTAATACAAGTCATTGTTTTATGTTTTTAGTGCTTGCTAGCCGTAGATAAGCTCTGCAATGCTGCAATGGTGTATGTGATGCCAACATTGCAACCTCACCCCTCTTAGGCAATATGTGGATCAGAAGGTCCTTTTACATGAATCAAGGATCTATAAATTGACCTCATCTTTATTCCACATACCTTTTCCAGGGACTTCTCCTTTTAAGGTACATGGTGAACCGTATCCCTTTTAATGAAGTTAGCTGGATCTAGAATAAAAAACATTTGTTCCTTGTATTGTCCTGAGGAGGCCTTACTGATTTGATAGCTGAAAAGAATTAACCACAGTTTTGGAGGATTCCTCATATACTCTTCCATGCAATGACCAAAATGCACACCCTTATAGTACTATGAATTCTTGGGGCAGAGATAGGTTTATCTTGGGGCCTCTTTGCCAAGGCTCTGGTAATCCAGCAGGTAACTCTATAACCTAGAGTTACTGATATTGATAACTGGTAATGATTATGGGGGGCCCTCTTAGAAGTTAGGAATTAGGGATGATCTATAATTCCAGGTGAACTAATGCCTCATTGTTCCCAGAGTTTCATCAGGAGATTTTGTATGATCTCAGCATCCAAAATCCCAGGTAAATAAAAATAGATCTATAGTATTTCCACATATATCATAATTCTAAGAAGGTCAGTCTCCTTAGGCAATATTGTTCCATGCTGCATTTATTTAGCAGAGGTAGTGGTGAATGTGTGAAGAGAACAAGATGAAACACCACCTGCCATACCTGAAGGCCTCCTATTACGTCTGCTCTTACTCTTATCATATTGCTTGGCCTTTCCTCCTATTACTGAAAATGGGTGATTCCCTGGTTTTCCAAAGATAATACATCTCTATAAAAAAAACTGCTCATTCAACCAAAGTGTGCTAGTAAACCATAGAAGGTAACCCAAAAACCCGATCGGGCTGGGTAGAAGATAATTACATACGACAATGCCCTAACGGGGGAAAAACAAATTGTTTATATATCATAAAACAACATAGGTGAAAACAAACAAACTATTTATTCATACAAATATAATATAAATTTATTTACTTATACATAAATATCAATTTAATATATTCATCCTATATGGACAGCCCATCTGATAAAACAACACACCAAAGGACAGGTAGTGTGAGAAAAGTTGCTCGTGATAGATAGAAAGAATAATAATACATATTCCAATGGATCAAAAACCTATACAAGAAACATGAAAAACAGTCAGTTGGTTCTTTTCTGTTTGCTGCATTAAATCCATTCCAAATCCTCAGAGAGTCTAAATCAATTGTTTCAATCCTCCAAAGATACTATGCAGAAACCAATCCAGACTATGATATATCCGTCGACGTTTCGACCCCTCTATATCTTGGGCCAAATCCCAGCTCCACAACTAAGCTTAGTGAAAGCTCAGTCTTCTGAAGGCTCACACGTGAATGAAGAGTGCATTGGAATTGATTGGTGACCTGGTATATGAGGAGGAATGGTATTTAAAAATTAGATTTGATCTCCTCATAAATAGACAAGTAAAAGAAGTGAAGAAGTCTGAGGATATATTTAAGGGACTCCCATCGTACTAGTCCTGAAGAAGACCCATTGTGGAGCTGGGATTTGGACCAAGATATAGAGGAACGTTGACGGATATATCATAGTCTGGATTGGTTTCTGCATAGTTATACATTCAACCAAAGTAGCCCACATCCAGAATTTAATTCACAAGCGTCTACCAGGGTCCCTAACATTATGCGATTCTGCAACTGCAGTGTTTTACTCATAATTATGTATTTGTTGCACTTGCCACATAATCCATGATCTTCTGCATCATTTTCAGATTTTAACAAAAACGATTTGTTTCTAGTTCTAACTTTAACAGATCAAAGGTTACTAAAATGATGACACACACATTTCTGCACAATGGCATGCCCCCTTTCAGTTGCTGATTGCTATATTTAGGAGTTAAACTGATACTAATGAGGTGAAACCTTTCCCCAGATAGTGCTAAATAAATAGTGGCGTAATGCTGACAACAACATTTATTGCATTACATGGTGTAATTTTCTTTTTCTTGGTGCATAATTTAGTCAACCCTGCCACATAATTTGGTCCAAGACTACAGCATAGTTCAACTGGCCTGGGCCTCTGCATATGATAAATAGTCAGAAAGATCATCAAATAGAAAGAAATCAAATAGACATAAAGAATGAGGCTTGAATTGTTTATATTGTTACTCAGAATCCTGATGTAAAAAGCATCCCCATTATTCAGTTTTTACCCATTGTTGGACTTGGCCTGCTATGACGGGACATCCCCAAACGGTTTGCCTTCCCCCCCTATTTTCTCAATACATTTATGTTGGCCTTATGACTCTGTGCACTTTACCACTGCTAATCACTGCTATGGTGTGTGTGTTCTCTCGTGTAAATATAGTACAATTGGCATACACTTAGTTGGCACATTTAATTTACGTCTGAGCCCATAGTAAAGTGGCACTACATGTACAGAGGACCTGTAAATTAAATTCTACTAGTGGGTCTGCAGTACTCATTGTGCCACCCACTTAAGTATCCTTTTGAAAAACATCTTAGGTCTGCAATTGCAGCCTATGTGCAGTTTTAAACCGCCAATGTGACTTGACAAAATTACCCCTTTGCATAGCCTAAAACTCCCTTTTTAATACATAGAAGTCATCCTTAGGGTAGGCCCTAAAAAGCCATAGGGCAAGGTACATTGTATTTAAAAAATAAGGGGGTTATTACAACTTTGGAGGTGGTGTTAATCCGTCCCAAAAGTGACAGTAAAGTGACGGATATACCACCAGCCGTATTACGAGTACATTATATCCTATGGAACTCGTAATACGGCTGGTGGTATATCCGTCACTTTACCGTCACTTTTGGGACGGATTAACACCTCCTCCAAAGTTGTAATAACCCCCTTAGATATGTACTTTTACGTTTTAGATGTCTTGATAGTGTAAAACTCATGGATCCTTTTGCACTACTGTGAGGCCAGCTTCCGCCATAGGATAATATTGGGTTGCCTTATTAGATTTAATAAGTGAAAACTTTTGGAAATTAGAAATGTCATGTTTGATGTCTAAACTATTGTAATTTAAAATCCTATATATTGGTAAAGTCAGATTTAATTCACGCTAATGAAAATGACACTTTTAGAAAGTTGGCATTTTCTTGTTCTAACTGTTTCCTGTTCAACATAACTAGGTACAGTTTGCTTTTGCGCGTTTCTCTGAGATAGCCACAAAATAGAGGGACTGGGGCTTGGCAGGATGGGCCATCCTAGCAGGATGAGAGGTCAGAGCTGTGTACTTGCACTTCAAAGACATTGCCTCAGCTCACACACAAAGATCTTCACACTAGCCTGTTGTGACTGTAGGCAGCCTGGGACCAGGGCAGGGAGGCACGATATTCAAGACACTTATGTGGAGGGAAAGCACCAGAGTTTCTTCCACCTCAAAGCTGGCACCAGGTATAAAATTAGGACCCTCAGACATACTATTCAGTACACTCCTTGACCTGTGGATACTACAGAAGGACTGTCTTGCTGCCACAACTCTGCCCTGCATCATAGGCTACTTGGCTGACTCCAAGAGTCAGCTGGGTGACCTCTTGTTCTGAGCTATAGGGCCATAGAAGCTCCAGAGGCCTCCCTGCAAGTGTCTGGCTGACCTGCTGCACTGGACTTGCATGAGCCCTGCCAACCTATGAAAGAGTGAGTCCCTAATACCCAATAGGTGCCTCTCCAGGTCCCGGGCTCTTGGTTGGCATCAGTGTGCAACCCTCTGACTAAAAAGGAGAAATTCTGAAGTTTTGGGCTCTTTGCAACTGCAAACAAGCCCATTTGCACTGAGATCGTATGACCAATGCCGACTGCCATTTGTGAAGCCTCAGTGAATTTCTGCTACAGAGACTGCCAGCGATGACAGGCAAGGTGACATCTGCACTTGTCACTACAGCATTGACAGCCACCAGTGACCTCCAATGTGAAGCTGCAGCAATGACTGTTCTCAGTGCCTGACAAGATCTTCGTGCTACAGCAATGACCATCTACAATGCCTGGCCTGCACTTCACACCACAGTGATGACCATCTGCAACACTGTCCTTACTCCTCACGGCCTCCTCCATTGAGAACTGGACTCTTCACGTTGGGCTTCAGAGAAAACACTTTCAGCAGGCCTAACTTTATCTCTATATAAGGTCCTCTCTCCATCGAGTCCACCTGAACTTGTGACTCTTACCCGGTCATGCACAACCAGATAACCTCAAGTGCTGTTTTGTGCTTTTGGGGGCTATACTTACATTAAATCTTTAAAATTGCATATCTCCGGTTCTACTGAATAGATTTTTGTTGTTTACAATTTATTTTATTTTTCTAAATTGGTGTGCGATTTTTCTTGTGTTGTGTTTTCACTTTATTACTGTTTAGGTACGGTATAAATACTTTACACATTGCTTCTAAGTTGAGCCTGGATACTTTTGTGCCATGAAACCAGAGGGATAAGCACAGGTTAATGTAGTGACTTTTGTGGTTCACCCTGACAAGAATTGTGGCTGCTGCTTGAAAAGGGCTCAGGCCCTCCTCAACCAACATCCCAATTTCTTAAACCCAGGTATAATTTTATGTTTTGTAACCCCAAAATCACATGCCTCTTCTTTCAACTGCTAGACAGGAGCAGATGTGTAACGGGAACCATACATAACATGGCTTCTCCTCCCCATGCTGAATGTTAGAAAAAATACCTGCTCTTCACCACCCAACCCACCGTCCCTTGCACCATTTTGCCCCCTCCTGTTCCAAAGATGTGTCCTCCTCATTCCAAAAGCTCACACAGATAAGCCTGAAATTCCCCTTTTGGAATAGGAGTGACTTGATAGGAGTAAATTACAAGATTAAAAATCTGGTGTTCATGGTAGTGATTCTCAATGAGATCTATTCATAATATAGAGGATTATAGAGGTGCAACAGCGAATTAAGGGGATGTTTTTCATTGAGGGGTTCAGAATGACATAATAGACAACGAGAGTGAAGATGGAGGTGTCTATGATGTCACTCAGAATCATGAGTTGGCAAACATCCCTGAAATTCACATTCTACTCATCTATAATTTTATGGTATGTATGTCCCCGAAATATCGTCTGCCCTGCATTCAATTGATACATGGAGGCAGAGCAGTTATGGGAGACCCATACGTGACATGGCCTCACGCCCTCCCAAATTAGAAAGCTGCATGGCCTCCTGCCACCCACCCCCAAAATTATCTGTGCTTTCCTTTCCATCTATTACAGAAGCTGTGCTTCCCAGTGGCGTAAACGGAACTTAATGGGGACCCCTGCAAAGTATCTGTATGGGGTTCCCTCCCCCGTGATCCCAGTCAGGGGCCTGCCCCCCCAAGCACACCGTACTATGCTGAGGGGGCCCCCTGGAACTCAGGCCCCTACCCCGCGGGGGCTGCGGGGCCTTTGTTACGCCACTGGTGCTTCCTGCTTTCCAGCGCTGCTCTGACAGAAACCCAAGACAGAACATCCTGGAATTCTTTAATGATGTAACAGTAGTTAACAAGACCTGTTCTCAACTGCTGCTAAGTCATGGAAGTGAATTACTGGATTTGGCATCTAGCCATTCACGCAAACGGCTCTCTATGACCACCAAGCATAACCAGCTGTTTTTTCTAAGTCAGATTCATGATCTGGTTGACCCAGAGTAATATTCTGAATATGGCCTTGTTAGACCTGACAGCCATAGGGTGGTCACCCCTAACTTTTTGCCTGCCTCCCTCCACTTTTTGGACACTGTTTTCACTGGTTTTTAGACTCTGCGCACTTTGCTACTGCTAACCAGTGCTAAAGTGCATATGCTCTCTCCTTTTAAACATGGTAGAACTGTTAACGCGTCCGTCTATGTTAATCTATACACATCAGGACTCGTTTTAGGCCAATGAATCTTTGGACCCAGTGGTGAGACACCGTAGGATGAGATAACTGATCAAAACACCAATCAATATATCAATAACATTGTCAATATTTAACACCAAGATATATCTTGTTTTAGGCATTAATAAACATTCGGAGCAACCATGACCTTTCAGTCATGAATAACCACACCTTAATGAAGTTTTATGAGTTTTATTCCCTATTGATTACAATCTAGTAGCAAAGGTATCAATCTCAAAGTCAAGAAGCATATAAGCACAATTACAAGATGACAGCCACAGTAAGCTTTCGATAGTGCAGAAATCAGAAGCATAGATAATCAGATGAGTATAACCAGATCACAATACATTAAATGTTCTAAGATACAAGTTCAGCATAGCATCATGTCAGTCACGTCAGTTTGTCAGTCAAAATGAATACCTCGTCTAACCTCTAATTAGCATTAGCATGTTGGGCGTCATGCAAAACAATTTTGAACACCAATTTGGAAACATCTAACTAAGGTCTCTAATAAAAAACATACAGCAGTGGTACCTAGAAAGAAAGGCAAATAAAGAATTTTTCATTAGCAACATATAATTACCCTCCTCTGATTAGGTCAGCATTCAGGATTAGTCTTCGTCTTCAGGACATCAGTTAGATCACCGTCAGTCTATCTAAGTTTAAAAGACAAAGACACTCTTCTCATAAGGAGAAAAGTGTAGGGGCAGTCTAATGGGCAAGGATGGTTTTCTGTAAGTCTCAGGTCACCAAATAGAGTGACAGAGTTTCGAGATGCAATCGATATCATTCCCTACCTAATGTGTTCTATTTCCTGTGTCATGGGTTTTTATCCCTTTTTCGTAATTCATTCCCCCAAAATTCTATTGGTCAGTCAATACACCCTACCATTGTCAACCTATCACATTATACATTAAGTAATGCATTTTGTCGTTTTGGATACTTTATTTGGTTCTAATTGGTCATCATAATTGACGTATTTCGTAGGTGGCATATCCGGGGTTACTTCATCTCCTTGGCACTCGTCAGGTCAAAAGTTCTCTTCTCCTCGCTCCATTGTCCTTGGAAGTGTCCAATAATGTTTCAAAGCGCATAATTCTATATGAAAGCTACTAGCATGCGGATGGGAGAGTTGGGTGATGTTGCAAACTAATAAGGGAAAAGAACAATCGCTGGGTCATGGTCTTTTGCAAGTCAGCACACTGGAGAAACAGAAAAATATGCTTTAATATGAGAGTTACACAGCTAGTTCTCGACTCACGCTAACTTAGGATATATGGTTCCAATGAATGCAGTTTTATACGTGTTAATGTGCTCAGTTAGGCAAACTATAAACGATTATTTCTTACAGTCGACATTAGTTTATACATATGAACAATTCTCCATATTTATAAATACGCTTCAATGAATATTTTATTAATACAGCATTGTTAGACATAAGCATTTCACGTCTATAATATGTAATATTTAAACTACGCTCTCTCAGTCCCTCCTCTGATGACGCTCGTCATCACACAATCTTTAGATCTTAATTTTTCACCTTGCGCATAATACGCATTTCAACATCCTGCCCTTTATGTGAGCTTTCCCATATTTCATTGAACATTTTCTCTCTTTCACTTTCTTCATTTCTTTTTGTTCTTTTAGTCCAATTTCTTTTCACCTTGTCATTAATTTTGCATATTCCCCAAAATCCTAATAAACAAAACAGAACAATTAATAATCCCATCATAATTTTTGCAAGTACCCCATTCCAAATGTTGGTAAACCAGCTTCCCACTCGGGCAATTCCCTTCCCAAATTTCTCCCAAACACCAGTTTCTTTTAGATCCTTCAAATCTGTACTATCTTTAGTCAGGTTAGTGAGCATGTTTCTAATTTTCTTACTGTTATCAGGTATGTATCAGCAGCAATGACGTTCATTAAGCATTTTGCACACACCTCCACTCTTTGCTAAAAGAATGTCTAAAGCAAGCCGGTTTTGAAGAGTCATAGCTCTTTCTGCAGCAAGTTCAGTATCCATCAGGAGTATGGCTCCTGTAAAATTTGTCAGCATGTTGTCCACAATAGTAGACAACTTTTGAATTTTCATAGAATTTAGGATAACCCCTACTGAAGGGATTATAGCTCCAAATATGTCACCAATGACAGCCGCCACTGATTCTCGTTTTTGTCTGGCATGTTGTAATTCAGACGTTTTAGGTAGTTGTTTTAAGTCATCAATCTGGTAAATCTTTGGGAATACTATTCCCAAATAACATGTCCCATACCATCCCTTAGGGAGACGGTAAAATGCATTTAACCCACAAATGTAGTAGATTCCAGGAATCGCTGGGTCTTGTCCATTTAACATAAAGGTCCATTTGCTCTGGAACAAAAACACATGCCTACATTCACTCGTTCCCACAAACAAATTATCTTGATCAGATTTTGGTCTATATATACAGAGTCTACCTACGTGTAATGCATCTATAGCTAACTTGCCTTGTGTTTTAATTGCAGTATAAGCGTAATCATTCGCATAAGTGCGTTTTTCTAAACCTTTTTCTAATTTTTCTTTTAATGCTTTGCGTCTATCATCTGTATGATCTAAAAAGCTTTTCTCCACAGGAGACAGTAAGCATGTTAAATTGTTGCGATGTGCATAAGCAGTTCCAAATGTTAGTGTTGGCTCAAAGAATCCTCTAACTAATTTTATATCATGCTCTTTAGCTAGCTTATTTAAGAATTCAATAACAGGCACAAAAGAAAACACAACATCTAAGTTTGAATAAAAATATTGCACATGCTCTTGATCATAAAATCTTGTTAGTAGCAAGCTACAGCTGATCCCATACGTAAGAGGGAGGCTATGATAAGTAACTCCCTCCTGCACAGATGAAGGAATTTTAGTACATACATAACAGTCTTTCGCATCCATAGTTTCCACATACTCATTTAGTAAGCGATAGAAAACATTAGTAGAAAGTTCCCCTTTTGTATTAGTTCCCTCATGCAGATGTCTTGCGTCTTGCTCAAATTTCTCCCATGGTGATAGTTTATTAGTTGTAGTAGTAGTCTCAGGTTTTAAAGTTGCATTAATGGTTTCACTCTCTCTCCATGGCATTCCTACAATCACTCCCACAATCATTATTGCACATACGACACCTATCATAAGTCCTAACCAACCACACACTTTACTTCCTTTGTTACTATAAGCCATGTTTGTATAGAATCAGGATAGCAGATCAACAATCAAATCTGAGCAGCAAACTCTTTCTGCGTAATTTACAGCGTCTTCACTCACTCCAGGACCCTTTTCGTCAATTCAGGTTAGCAGCTTGTCGTAATCAAGTTTCTATAAGTCAAATCCAGGTTTAATGTCATTTTCCGGTAGTTTTTTTTCTTAAGACTCTTTAATTATTATTTTTCAGCTTTTACAATTTCAATCTTTATCTCAGCTTTCTTGTTGTATATTCTTCAGGTACCGTAGTACTGGCCTGGTATTTCTCGATCAAAACAGAACGCTAAGAATTCTTGTTGCCATTCAGAGGTTGTAGCATATGCCCATTCAGGACCAGTATATCTTCTGTTTGCTATTCTTTTTCTTTTTAATTTTCGTTCTCCTTGCTGTTCTCCTTCACTCAGATCGCCTGCTCGTGAGGTATCGCTTTCCTCTATTATTGTTTCGTTTCCTATTTCTCTTATTCTAAAGTGTGATTTGTCTGGCCAATGGTCACCTCTGTTTGTCTTACTTCGGCGTTTCCCTTCAGTACTTTGGACAGCACCCTCCTCTGGTGATATGGTGTTTTTCCCTGATAGGCTTGGGATTTGTTCGGGAGATTCTGATTCGTTCTGATTCAAATTTACCACTTCTCTGTCTCTTTCTCCTTCTTGTTCGACACTGTATTCAGACTCTGAATTGTAATCGTCTGCTTCTGGGAGAACCTCTTCTTGTCTTTGTTCTCCTGCTGCCTCCACTGAGATTGGCACTCTGTCACCTCTCTCGAACTCACTGATAGTTTGAGGGACACGGCTGTTCTCAGCGGGCTCTCCTGCAGTCTCAGATCTTTCTTGACTGATCTCTGACTCTGAGACTTCTTCTCTTGAAGTTGCTGTACCGGAATTTTCAAGTTCCTCTTCAACAGGACACGTTACCCTTTTTGTATGGCTGGCATGTATCCAGTTGGGAACCCCAGCACACTTTACAGCAGTAGTTGTTGTTAGTATTACTTGATATGGCCCTTTCCAACGCGGCTCAAGACACAATTTCCTCACGTGTTTCTTGACAACCACCCAATCTCCAGCTTGCAGAGAGTGTCCTGGTTCGCCGATTGGTGGTAACGTGTTAGCTTCCACCTGGTGAGAGAAAGAGCGAATCACGTGAGCCAAACTCTTGCAGTAATCCAACACCATATCATCTGTAATATTCACTAGTGCGTTTGCAGGTACTGCTGGTAACCTCATTGCTCTGCCCATGAGTATTTCATGTGGGGACAATCCTGTTTTCTTATCTGGCGTGTTTCTCATAGACATCAGCACTAGAGGTAATGCATCTGGCCACTTCATGTTTGTTGCTGCACACATTTTTGCTATTCTTGATTTCAGAGTACCATTCATCTGCTCGACTAGTCCTGAGGCTTCAGGGCGATAGCTACAATGCAGCTTTTGTTCAATGTTGAGTGCGGCACACAGAAGTTTAATCACCTCATTGTCGAAGTGTCTTCCCCTATCTGATTCTATAGAAACCGGAAACCCGAACCTGGGTATTAATTCTCTGAGTAGTAGTTTTGCAACCGTAAGACTGTCATTCCTACGTGTGGGATATGCCTCAATCCAATGACTAAAAACACATACAATCACCAACACGTACCTCAAACCTCCGCAAACAGGCATTTCAATGAAATCCATGTGTATCTTATTAAAGGGACCACCAGCTCTCCCAATGTGGCTCAAAGTTACCACGGTTCCTTTTCCAGCGTTCATCTGTTGACAAATGACGCACCTGTGACAAGTAATTTCTGGGGCATGTCTGAATTTTGGATTGAACCAATCAATTTTAAAAGATCTGATCATGGCATCTCTTCCTAAATGTGCCTGCCCATGATATAATCGGGCAAATTGTGACAGAAGACTATTTGGCAAAACCAATTTTCCTTCCTCTGAAACCCACATATCATCTGCTCTTTGTACACACTGCATTTTCTGCCAGGAACGTTTTTCTTCTCTACCAACGTGGCTTTGTAATGTTTTTAATTCATCTAAGGTATCAACCACTTGTAATGCTAGGCTTAAGGTTGTGTCATTCTCAGGTTGTGGTAACAGTTCCCACTGCTCCTTAAAAGATATACAGTTTAATGCACAAAATCTGGCAACTTGGTCTGCATAACCATTCCCCATTGACACAAAATCTTGTGATCTGGTGTGAGCACTGCACTTCACCACGGCAATTTCAAGAGGCAACTGAATCGCATGTAACAAATCTCTTATTTGTTCTCCATTTTTCACTGGTGAACCAGAGGATGTCATAAACCCTCTCTGTAACCAGAGTTGACCAAAATCGTGTACAATTCCAAATCCGTATCTGCTGTCTGTATAGATTGTGACATTCAGATTTACAGCAGCATGGCAGGCTTTTGTGAGAGCTATTAATTCTGCCACCTGTGCAGAAAACACTTTCTCGAGCCAGGAGGCTTCTACTATGCCAGATATGGTACATACTGCATAAGCAGCTCTCAAGGTTCCTGTCGAATCTCTTAAGCAGGACCCATCAACGAACATAATGCAATCGTTTTCCTTTAACTGGGTATCCTGTATATCTGAGCGAGGTTTGGTACTAAGCTCAGTCACCTCCAGACAATCATGCTCAAACTCTTCCCCATCTTTTATTTCTGTATTCTCATTGGGAAGTAGAGTTGCCGGGTTCAGCACAGTGCACCTTTTCAACGTAACATTGGGTGACCCCAGAATAATCGTCTCATATTTGGTAAGTCATGCATTTGTCATATGTTGTGTCTTAGTTCGTGTCAGCAGAATTTCAACAGAATGTGGAACCAAAACTGTCAAAGGGTATCCCATGACTATGCCCTCACATTGTGAAAGGCTTTGACCAACTGCTGCGACTGCTCGCAAACAACCTGGTAAGGCTGCTGCGACAGGGTCCAAAGTAGCTGAAAAATATGCTACAGGGCGATTTGCATCTCCATGGACCTGTGTTAAAACAGACAAAGAACAAGCATCACGTTCATGACAGAACAACAGAAATGGTTTCTCATAATCAGGCATTCCTAATGCTGGAGCCCTGCACATGCATTCCTTCAGCTCTAAAAATGACTCAAGCTCTTCTTTTGTTAATGTGATTGTGTATGGTTCATCCTTAACTTCTTTTCCTGTCAGTTTTATTAATGGTTTTGAAATAATCGAGAAGTTGGGTATCCACTGGCGACAGTAGCCCACCATTCCCAAAAACATCCTGACATCTCTCTTTGTTGTTGGAGGATTCATTTGTAAAACAGCTGTTATTCTCTCTTTTGATATTCTTCGGGACCCTTTTTCAAGCAGATGCCCCAAATACTTCACTTCTTTTTTACAGTACTGCAGCTTTTTAGGTGACACCTTATGTCCGTTTTTCCCTAAATGATTCAATAATGCAATGGTATCATATTTGCAGCTGTCTCTGGTTTTGGATGCAATCAACAAATCATCAATGTACTGTATAAGAGTCGAATTGTAAGGTAACACGAGAGGTTCCAGATCCTTCTTCAATATCTGATTGAAGATGGATGGTGACTCAGAAAACCCCTGAGGAATTCTGCACCAACTGTATACCTTATCCAGGAATTTGAAACTGAACAAAAACTGGCTGTCTTCGTGAAGTGGTATCGAGAAAAATGCTTGTGATAGGTCTACTACGGTAAACCATTCAGCATCACAAGGAACCTGGAACATTATTACCGCTGGGTTGGGAACCACAGGGCAGCATTTTATCACAATTTCATTTATTTTTCTCAAATCCTGCACAATTCGAACTTTCCCACAGGGTTTTCTCAAACCCATAATAGGAGAGTTACATGGACTGCTCAAGACCTCTTTCAGAACTCCCTGTCTGAGAAAATCCGCAATTATCTGTGTCACTTCAATAAGGACATCCTGAGTCATGTGATATTGTGGTACTTGTGGGAACGCTGCATCCTGCTTTATCTGCCCTTTAACTGGACCTACCCCCTTGATTAATCCAACTTCCTTTCCAGTCAAATCCCATACTTTCTCTGTTACTGATCCTTGCAGGTCAGCAGGTAGATCGATCAGGGTAAACACTGGGAATAAAGTAATTAGAGGGTAATCTTCATTCTTCTCTCCTCCTTCTTCTATGAGCTGACCCTCATCTGCCTCATCATCACTGTTTGTCTGAACCTCTATTCCACCATTGGAACAGGTAATTGAACATTTGGTTTTGCACAATAAGTCTCTTCCTAATAAGGATACTGGACTTGAATCACATACAACAAATCTATGCAGGCCCTGGAAATTTCCGATTTCAACCTGCACTGGGTCAGTGATTGGATTAGTCAGGTACTGGTTAGCCACACCAACCACTCGTATGGTGCGCCCCGAGAGAGGTAATCTTGGTACCTCTGCACTGCGAACTGTAGAGCGTGTAGCTCCCGTATCAACTAAAAATGAGACCTTATAGCCCATTACTTTTCCCTCCACATATGGACCTCTCTGGTCTACCTCTAGGGATGCTGCGAGTCTGCACTCTTCACTGTCTGAACTGTCATCTGACCAATCCTCATTCATATCATTTTCACCTCGTAATGGGAATTGTTGTACAGTGTTGTTTTGATTTGTTACCTGACCTGTGACCTGCTGAGGAAGCGTCACCTGTTGCTGTCCCATCGGAGCTAGGGGTAACTGCATTTGCTGTCTAGGCACCATAGGCATCTGGTGTTGTATTGGTTGTACTGGCACTGTTTGGAAACGTGGCATCTGCATTTGCTGCATGGGTTGCACCCCTGACATTTGCACCAAATTATTTTGATAGTTCTGATTCTGGTGTCTCATTCTTGGACCTCTTGAATTTTGTAGTGTACCGGCATTAATACTCTGCTGAACCGTACCATCCTGCATTATATTCGGACAATCCCGTTTCCAATGTCCCACGCCCCGCACGCATGACATGGTGACATCCTTTTCACTCCTTCACCATCATTTTGATTAACAACATTATTCATGTCCGAACCACGGTTCACAAACCCTCGACCTCTACCTCTCGGCTGTGCCTGAAACACACCATTCAATTGCGGTTGTTGCTGTATCATTTGCTGAACACCATTTCCCTGTATTCCAGCTTGTGCAGCCCTTATCTGCATCACCATCACTTTCTCCTTCAACTTTTTCTGCTTCAACTCAATTTCGTCACTACAGTATTTCGGATACTGTAATACTTCATCAATCGGTTTAGCTTGCCAACAAATCAGATGATTTTTAATCATTTGGCTGACCTCCGGTCTCAGCCCTTCGACGAATCTGAACACAAGATGGTTCATGTCCTTCGGTTCAATTGTTTCAGTACCACTGTAATGTTTGAATGCTTTCAACAACCTTTCATAATACGCATGTATTGACTCTTTAACCTCTTGAGAGGTCCGGTCGATTTTCTGCCAATCGGTCACCTTCGGCGACAGCTTTTGTTTCAAAAATTCAATTACTTTATGATAATATTTCATCACCTCTTCAGAAGGTGCTCCAGTCACCTTATCCCTTGCCGGTTCCTTTGTGGGCCAATCTACCCCTCTCTTGCACTCAAGCCACAAGTCTGGCGGAACAATAATCTCAAACAATGTATTTAAATCTTCCCAGAGACATTTTGCAAGCTTCACGAATCTATCTGTCTGTTGATACCACTCGATCGGTTTTTCCCTTAACCTAGGATAGTCATTCGTAAAAGACAAAATGTCTCCCCTGGACCAAGGCACATGCACCAAAACACCACCAGCTGTTTCTCTCATAGGTAGGATCTTTACTGTATCTAAATTAGGTGTGACTGTTGTTTCATTAGATCTCGAACTATCTCTTTTCCCCTTATCTCTTTTCTTCATCCATCGGCCTTCCCATTTCTCTAGTGCTCCCCAAATTTGTGCGCTTTGCAGCAACTCTTTCAAATGTGTCTTCATGCCTGCGGATCTCATGTGTTCGAAGTCTTTCATGTCAAAATCTAACCTATAACTTCGTTTCAAATGTTTCGTGTTTCCAATGTCGATATTGTATTTGTCTGCCAAATTCGTTAATTTCTGGTGTACTTTGCCTACCTCTTTGGTAATTTTAGGGCATAAGTATCTTAATTCTGCCTCAGTGTAAGACTCCAACCTATTTACTCCCATTGTTCCATCCACCAACTCAGCAGCTTCTGCTCCTAGTCGTACTAGATTTAGGTATTCATCTTGTTTTTCTTTTTCAGGTTCGATTGTAATCGCTGTAGTCTTTTGTGATGTGCAAGTTTTCTCTAACCACTCATTTAACTGTTGTACTGTAAAACCCTGCAGTGAAATATTTCCTGCATGTATCATTGGAGTGTATGAGGTATTTGTACTCATAGTTTGGGGAGTCAGGACTCCCAACCCTGCTTGTCGCATTGCCTCAAGAGGTGCCCCTATTGGACTAAGGTCCATTAAGGGTCTGATTGTTCGCAAACCTGTCCTCCCTGGGCCATTATTTGTGGAGTTCTAATAGGCCCTCCTCTTATCATTTCATGAATCATAACTCCCTGTTCACACGTCCTTGTTTTCTCCTGTGCATATAACGGCACCGGGGGACCAACCGTAATGGGTAGTGATATAGCGGCAGGTGTCTGGCCTGCTCCCAAGCTTCTTGGAGCTTCAACATCATAAGTCTGCTCTAATAATCCTGGTGCAGGTTCTTTCAAAGGACCCGCTACTGGGTTATACCCAGGTATCAGTTGTGGCGGTTGTGACACTAACTGTGGAGTTGACTCAATCTGTACTAACCTTGGCTTTGTATATATCGGGTCTGGCGGCACTACCAAGTTTGTAGTAGTCTTGAGTACTGGAACATCGGGATAAATTATTTTTATCTGTGGTGGAGGCTGTAACTGTATCGGCGAGTCTGGTGCAGTGGGTACACTGACACCATTCTGTATCAAAGCTGTATCGCTAGTCTGCACTGTACCAGTAACACCCTTCTCCTTCGTCTGGTTCCCAGGATCCAAGCTAGTACTTGGAGCACTGTCGTTCACCGCGTATGGTGGCGGACGATCATGTAACAATCTATCCATAAACGCCTCATCATCTGAATCATCCTCCTCTTCCCAGGATTTTTTATTCTCTTTGTGTTTGCCTAATTCTTTGTCAGTTTTGCAGGAAGCTTTCTTTCCCTGTGTCTCCTCTCCCTGGGTTATTGCCGGAAACAGCTTCAACCCATCCACTATTCCTCGTCTCCACATTTTGTTCTCATTGTCCCATCTAGCCTCTGCATAGGACTTTTCTGCTCTTGTCAATCTTCTGTGAAACCTTTCTTGTCTATGTTTAAGAGCCATCAGGTCCCAAATTGCCAAAGCCTCATATTGTGCTGGTCGAGGAGGTGGTTTCTGCGTACTTAACATCCAGCTCAGATTTTCTAACACCTTTTGATTAAACGTTCCATGTTCCGGAAACGCTAGACACCCCTCTTTTTCAGTTAATTTGCGCCATTGTTTTATCCATAAACATGGTGCAACACCCTTTTCCTCCATAACCGTGTAAGCTGGTGTACCCTCAGGTGGTGTAGGTTCCCCATCAGTTGCAACAATATACACATCTCCTTTCAAAGCGCTTTTAAATGCCTTAACAAAATTCATTTTTATTTGATATTTAGTCAGAAAGCAGCTTTGTTCCCAGGACACTCTTCACCTACCCTTTACTCAACCTATTGCCTCTCACGAACGGCAGCCAATCCGTGTGCGACCCCTCTCAGCATCTGACCTATCTCAGCGCGGCACCACTGACGTCACACTCACACACACTGCAGCTGACAAAGTCTTGCAGCTTGTCCACACCTCGCTAACTCCTTACAACTCATACAAACTAATGCGAATTATTGTTAGCACTTAAATGACAACACAAATCTGCCGGTTTACTACAGGAAAGGTAACACATTCGCTTCAGAACTTTACAGAGATTTCACTTGAAGCCTCGGCCGCTACTCTCTCCTTCTCAGTTCCCTCATACGAAGCAGAATTCGACCTGCAAATCCTACTCTCGACTTGTCAATGACTCCTTCTAGTGCACTTTAGAACTTGTCAAATCTCCATCGAAGGTTACACACATGCATCATAACTCGAAACTCGACTTGTCAACCACGCCCGATTGACCTATTAAACCGCACAGATTACGACATAAACCATTTTAACATCATACTCCGGAGTCTTAGACCTCAATAGGTCCGTATACAACAACCAACCACATGGATAATTTTGAGCAACAAGCGCTGCATTCACATGAAGTACGCCGACTTCCCTACTCTCATACTGTGGAGTACGCCCACTCCTTCTAAACAACACTTAATTTGGCCTAATCACACTCAAATATTCACAATCACCTGCAAAGTGCATAAGATTTAATAAGCGCAAAAGACCCTAACCACACATACTATGGTGCCGAGAACATTCCCAACTCATTTAGGCAGGCTCCGAGATCGCGGGAAAGCCCATGGCGAATCTAGCAACTCATCATCTTTCCAAATTGTATTTTCACAAGAAAACAAATTAAACAATAAAACTCCGTCCTAGGGCCCCCAAGGGCCAAACCGTACTCTGCTACCAGAACTGTTAACGCGTCCGTCTATGTTAATCTATACACATCAGGACTCGTTTTAGGCCAATGAATCTTTGGACCCAGTGGTGAGACACCGTAGGACGAGATAACTGATCAAAACACCAATCAATATGTCAATAACAGTGTCAATATTTAACACCAAGATATATCTTGTTTTAGGCATTAATAAACATTCGGCGCAACCATGACCTTTCAGTCATGAATAACCACACCTTAATGAAGTTTTATGAGTTTTATTCCCTATTGATTACAATCTAGTAGCAAAGGTATCAATCTCAAAGTCAAGAAGCATATAAGCACAATTACAAGATGACAGCCACAGTAAGCTTTCGATAGTGCAGAAATCAGACGCATAGATAATCAGATGAGTATAACCAGATCACAATACATTAAATGTTCTAAGATACAAGTTCAGCATAGCATCATGTCAGTCACGTCAGTTTGTTAGTCAAAATGAATACCTCGTCTAACCTCTAATTAGCATTAGCATGTTGGGCGTCATGCAAAACAATTTTGAACACCAATTTGGAAACATCTAACTAAGGTCTCTAATAAAAAACATACAGCAGTTGGTACCTAGAAAGAAAGGCAAATAAAGAATTTTTCATTAGTAACATATAATTACCCTCCTCTGATTAGGTCAGCATTCAGGATTAGTCTTCGTCTTCAGGACATCAGTTAGATCGCCGTCAGGCTATCTAAGTTTAAAAGACAAAGACACTCTTCTCATAAGGAGAAAAGTGTAGGGGCAGTCTAATGGGCAAGGATGGTTTTCTGTAAGTCTCAGGTCACCAAATAGAGTGACAGAGTTTTGAGATGCAATCGATATCATTCCCTACCTAATGTGTTCTATTTCCTGTGTCATGGGTTTTTATCCCTTTTTCGTAATTCATTCCCCCAAAATTCTATTGGTCAGTCAATACACCCTACCATTGTCAACCTATCACATTATACATTAAGTAATGCATTTTGTCGTTTTGGATACTTTATTTGGTTCTAATTGGTCATCATAATTGACGTATTTCGTAGGTGGCATATCCGGGGTTACTTCATCTCCTTGGCACTCGTCAGGTCAAAGGTTCTCTTCTCCTCGCTCCATTGTCCTTGGAAGTGTCCAATAATGTTTCAAAGCGCATAATTCTATATGAAAGCTACTAGCATGCGGATGGGAGAGTTGGGTGATGTTGCAAACTAATAAGGGAAAAGAACAATCGCTGGGTCATGGTCTTTTGCAAGTCAGCACACTGGAGAAACAGAAAAATATGCTTTAATATGAGAGTTACACAGCTAGTTCTCGACTCACGCTAACTTAGGATATATGGTTCCAATGAATGCAGTTTTATACGTGTTAATGTGCTCAGTTAGGCAAACTATAAACAATTATTTCTTACAGTCGACATTAGTTTATACATATGAACAATTCTCCATATTTATAAATACGCTTCAATGAATATTTTATTAATACAGCACTGTTAGACATAAGCATTTCACGTCTACAATATGTAATATTTAAACTACGCTCTCTCAGTAACATTGGATCATACCCAATTGGACTATTTAATTTACTTATAAGTCCCTAGTACTGTGCACTATATGTGCCCAGGGCCTGTAGATTAAATGCCACTAGTGGGCCTGCAGCACTGGTTGTACCACCCACTTAGGTAGCCCCTTAACCTTGTCCCAGGCCTGCCATTGCAAGGCCTGTGTGTGCAGTTTCACTGCCAATTCAACTTGGCATTTAAAAGTACTTGGCAAGCCTAAAACTCCCCTTTTTCTACCTATAAGACACCCCTAAGGTAAACCCTAGGTAACCCATAGGGCAGGGTGCTGTGTAGGCAAAAGGCAGGACATGTACCTATGTAGTTTACAGGTCCTGGTAGTGCAAAAATCCCACATTTGTTTTTACACTGCTGTAAGGTCTGCTCCCTTCATACGCTAACATTGGGGCGGTCCTCATATATTGTTTGAGTGGTAGCTGCTGATCTGAAAGGAGTAGGAAAGTCATATTTAGTATGGCCAGAATGGTGATATAAAATCCTGCTGACTGGTGAAGTTGGATTTAATATCACCATTTTAGAAATATCACTTTTAGAAAGTGAGCATTTCTCTGCACTTAAATATTCTGTGCCTTACAATCCACGTCTGGCTGCGTTTAGTTGACAGCTCCTTGTGAATTCACTCAGACACACCCCAAACACAGGATACTCAGACTCAATTGCATACATCTGCATTTTTAATGGGTCTTCCTGGGCTGGGAGGGTGGAGGGCCTGCTCTCACAAAGGACTGCCAACCCCCTTCTGGGACACTGGCAGACAGGATTGAACTGAAAGGGGACCTGGTGCACTTCTAAGCCACTCTTTGAAGTCTCCCCCACTTCAAAGGCACATTTGGGTATATAAACAGGGCCTCTGCCCCTTCCAACTCAGACACTTCCTGGAGAAGAAACTTGTAACCAGAACCTGCATCCTGCCAAGAAGAACTGCCTGGCTGCCCAAAGGACTCACCTGACTGCTTTCTGTGAAGGACTGCTGCCTTGCTGTTGCCCTGCTGCCTTGCTGCTCCCTGGCTGTGGTGAAGAAGTGCTCTCCAAGGGCTTGGATAGAGCTCTACTCCTGTCCCCTGAAGTCTCAGTACCAGAAAGACTTTTCTTTTGCAACTGGACTCCTTGTGCGGTGAAAATTCAACGCACAGCTTGCTAAAAACGACGCACAGCCTGCCCCGCGGGGAAAAATTCACTGCATGCCGAACCGGAACGGCGCAGCGCTTGTGACTGCGCTACACAAGCCCAGGATTCCACGCACAGACCTCGGGTCGTCGGAAAACCACGCAAATCCGAAGAGGATCCATGACCGAGCGCCGGAAATCAACGAACAGCCATCCCTGCGTGGAAATTAAATGATGCATCACCGTGTGCGGGCCGAAAAAACGACGCACACCTCCTTTGTTTCCACCCTTCTCCTCCTCTGCGGCCCATTGCGGAGATTTGTTTGCTTTAAAAAGACTTAAGACACTTTGGCCCTCATTACAACCCTGGCGGTCGGTGTTAAAGCGGCGGTAATAGCGCCAACAGGCTGGTGGAAAAAAAAATGGGATTACGACCGTGGCGGAAACCGCCAACATAGACAGCCACTTTAACACTCTGACCGCCACGGCAGTACAAACAAACAGCTTGGCGGTCACCGCCAACAGACAGGCGGAGGACAATGTACCGCCCACAGTATCACAACCTACCAATCCGCCACCTTTTCTGGGGCGGATTCACCGCGGACAAAAACACGGCGGAAACAGGACTTCGAAGGGAAAACGCTCACCTCTACACACCCCACGAGGACCCCATGGAACCAGAGCTGTAGATCCTGACAGCCCTTATCTTTCTTGCTCCTCTACCAGGAGCACGTACGCTGACCACAAAGACCACGGTGAGTACTGCACCTACGACACAGGTTAGGGAAAAACAGGGACACAAACATGCAACACGCAACACCCCCACCCCCACCCTCACCCACCACAACACACACACTAATACAGCATGATACATTACAGTTACACCCCCCCCACCCAAGCCCCCCTGGAAGAATGCAAAGACCAAAGGAAATGAGTGTAACAATTGTAATCTATTAAAATCCAGTACGCAAAAATATACATATATACACTAAAACACGGCGGAAACAGTACACAGAAGGGGAAATCACTCACCTCTCCACACCCCACGAGGAACCAGGATGTCATGGAGCCAGAACTTCACATACTGCCGGCGATGGTCTTCCTGCTCCTCTATCAGGAGCTCCAGAGACGGCGGCGACAACCACAGTGAGTACTGCACCTACAACACAGGGGGGGAGGGAAAAGAGAGTGACCACACACATGCAACACGCAACACCCCCACCCTCACCCACACCACCATACACACAAATACATACAGCAACATTACATATACACCCCCACCCCCCCTTCAATAACGCAAGGACAAAAGGAATAGATTTGAACAATTGTAAACAATAAAAATCCAGTACTCCAACTACACAAGTCCGGATAGTGCACCAATCATAGTCCGTGGACCACTGGGCCAAAAATGCATGGGTGAGGCCCACACTCAATACCTGACTCCAAACGGAGAGAACACTGGAGGAGCATCAGATGGAAAATAAACAGGAACCTCAGGGGGAGGGTGGGGGGGTACCTCAGCCTGATGAACGCACGACGCCACTGCTCCACGATGGGGCTCCATGCCCACTGCTTTATCCTGGGGAGTGCAAAGCCACAGTCTCTCAAGTTTGTCTTTCCAGTGGGTGGCTTGCCCACTGCTTTATCCTGGGGAGTGCAGAGCCACAGTCTCTCAAGTCTTTCCAGTGGGTGGATTGCCCACTGCTTTATCCTGGGGAGTGCAAAGCCACAGTCTCTCAAGTCTTTCCAGTGGGTGGTTTGCCCACTGCTTTATCCTGGGAAGTGCAAAGCCACAGTCTTTCAAGTGGATCACAGTTTCCACTGGTTCCGGAGGGGTCATGGTGCCCAGAGTGCTTCATCCTGCCGAGGACAGAGGTAGTGGATGTTTTCCTCCACTGGTTCTGGAGGGGGCATGGTGCCCAGAGAGCTTCATCCTGCCAAGGACAGAGGTAGTGGATGTCCTTCTCCACTGGTTCTGGAGGGGGCTTTGTGCCCAGAGTGCTTCATCCTGCCAAGGACATAGGTAGTGGATGTCTTTCTCCACTAGTTCTGGAGGGGGCTTTGTGCCCAGAGTGCTGCATCCTGCCAAGGACAGAGGTAGTGGATGTATCTCTCCACTGAAAGTGATGCATCATTGAAGCTGCCCAGGCTCCTGGAACTCACCACCAGCCTAGGACGACTGACCACTGGGGATGGCAGCCATGTCTGCGGTGGTGCCACTGGCTCAGGATGTCGCGGGGCTGCTGGCGGTGCTTGCGGCGGTGTCCGTCGCGGCGGGCTCTGTGGCAGCGGTGCTTGCAGTGGGCTCAGTGGCAGCGGTGCTGGCGGCGGGCTCAGTGGCAGTGGTGCTGGAGGCGGGCTCATTGACCACGGTGCTGGTGGCAGGCTCAGTGACAGCGGTGCTGGCGGCGGGCTCTGTTGTGGCGGTGCTGACGGCGGGCTCTGTTGCGGCGGTGCTGGTGGCGGGCTCAATGACTGCGGTGCTGGTGGCGGGCTCAGTGACAACGGTGCTGGTGGCGGGCTCTGTGGCGGTGCAGATGGCGGTGCAGGTGGCGGTCTTCTCCGCTGTACAGGTTGGCGTTGACGTGGACAGAAGGTGTGACACTGGTCCCTCAGTCGCTGCCACCATGCCCTCTCCTGACCTGCCCTTCACTTTCTGGCCCTTCCCCACCTTGGATGGTGGTGCTGCTGTCTTGCCACTATCCCCTTTCGGTTTCCCTGAGCCCTTGGTGGCAGGTGTTTTTGGCTTCTCCCTCCCGGATGTGGGCAATTTTCTAAGTTTTGCAGGTGGCGGAATGCCCTTGCCCTTTCTCCGAGGCACACTGGCAGCCCTGATAGTTGGCGCACTCCAATAGCCCGCAGTTGCTGGCACCACTGTGCCTGGTGATGTGGTGGCTGAGGTGCTGGGTTGGGACCTGGAAAGCCTGGCCCTAGGGGACGGGTGGGGGGGGGAGGTGTAGGGAAGAGGTCAATATTAGACAGGAAAAGTTTTTTAGACACACTGGGACGGGTAGATGGAGGGTTTTGGGAGTGGAGGAAGAGGTAGTGGTTGTAGGAGGTATATGTTGGTTGAATTTGGGTGAAGGTGCATGGGCTGGAGGCTGTTGTGAGGTGGATGGCTGTTGGGTGGGTGTGTGCCTGCGTTTGTGTACTTTGGGAGGAGGGCTCACAGACACACTGGGAGAGGACACAGGGGATGTGTGAATGGTAGTGGGGGTGGTGAGAGCACGTGAGTGGTGTGTGGTGATGGGTGTGCTGGTGATGGAGGTAGTGGCTTAAGATGTAGTGCATGCAGGTTTGATTGGAGACAAGACTGGGAGGGAGGAGGGAGAGGTGGAGGAGGGGGACACAATGGAGGCAGTGGATGTTGGTATGTCTGCATGGGTATGATGCTTGTGTGAGTGCCTGTGGGATGTGTGGTGCTTATGTTTGCCTGAGCCACTTTTCTGTGTTGAGGGGTGTGCATGCTGGTCTGATGGTGTGCTTGGGATAGGCTGAGGTACAGGGGATTGGGTCTGGGTGGAGGAGGTTGGAGGGGAGGCTGGACACAGGGACAATGACAGTAGGTCTGTTCGGCCGACCAGTACATCTCGCATGTGAATGCCAAGTTTCCTGGCTCAGTCCATGACGCTTACATTCTGAGGAATAGCAGCATCCCTTATGTGATGGGGCAACTCCAGAGGCATCGTGTGTGGCTAATAGGTGAGGACAAGGAGCCTATACCCTGTGAATAGTTGTCTGGGGTTGTCCCTATGGGTTAGTGTGTGTCTAACAGTTGTCCCTCCACATTTGCAGGTGACTCTGGGTACCCCAACCTGTCATGGCTACTGACCCCAGTGAGAAATCGCAGGACAATGGGCAGAGGAACGTTACAATGAGGATTATAGAAAGAACCTTCGGCCTCCTGAAGGCCAGGTTCCGGTGCCTCCATATAACAGGTGGTTCTCTCTACTACTCACCAAAGAAGGTGTGCCAGATCATCGTGGCCTGCTGTATGCTGCACAACCTGGCTTTGCGACGACAGGTGCCTTTTCTGCAGGAGGATGGTCCAGCTGGAGGCCTTGTGGCAGCTGTGGAGCCTGTGGACAGGGAAGAAGAGGAGGCAGAAGAAGAGGATGTCGACAACAGAAACAACGTTATCCAGCAATACTTCCAGTGAGACACAGGTAAGAAGATATCACTGCCTCACACATCTCACACTATTGTTTGAACTATCATAAGTCTGTCACTTTCACCCAGTGTATGGACCCTGACTTGTCACTTTGGCTTTCCATTTCACAGATGTGGGTCCCACTGTGTGACCTGTGCTATATTTCCTCATGGACTAGAGCTGTGTTACATCGGTATGTTGACAATAAAATTGACATTGCTATGTTCAATAGTTATTGTAAATACACATTTGTGAAAGTACAGACTGACTCCAGATTGTTTTGGGATTGATGTGTATTTATTTTTGTGCAAATAAGTGGGGGGGGTTGTAAAATGGTCAGGGGTGATGGTGGAGGAATGTCCATGGCAGAGTCCAGTCTATTTGTTTCACAGGTGCATTGTCCAAAGGGGTATAGGAAGGGGAGAGCTAGGGCAGTTTAAGGATGGACAGGGTGACAAAGTGTGAGAGAAGGATGACATTCAGGGGGGTCTCATTTCCTGGCGAGGGTCTTGGCAATGTTCTCTGTCTTGGTCCTGGATCTCAGGGACCGTTTGCGGGGTGGCTCTCCATCTGCAGGGGGTGGGGTGCTGGTGTCGTGGTCCTGTGGCATTGCCTCCTGTCCACTATTGCCGGCGGAGGTGGTGGGCTGTTCATCATCCAGGCTAATGTCAGGGGCCCCTTGTTGTGCCACAGTGTCCCTCCTGGTGTTGACAAGGTCCTGCAGCACCCCTACAATGGTAACCAGGGTGGTGTTGATGGACTTGAGTTCCTTCCTGATCCCCAGATAGTGTTCCTCCTGCAGCTGCTGGGTCTCCTGAAAGTTGGCCAGTACCGTTGCCATCGTCTCCTGGGAATGATGGTACGCTCCCATGATGTTGGAGAGGGCCTTGTGGAGAGTGGGTTCCTTGGGCCTGTTCTCCCCCTGTCGCACAGCAGTCCTCCCAGTTCCCCTGTTTTCCTGTGCCTCTGTCCCCTGAACCGTGTGCCTGGGTTCCCTGTAGTGGTGGACACACTGCTGCTTGACGTGTTCTGGGGACAGAGGGATGGGCCCGCTGGGTGGGTGCTGTGCTGTGCTGGTGTTTCCTGAGGGGGGAGGTTCTGTGGTGGCTTGTGCCAGTGTCAGGGGAACCGACTGTCCCGAGGTCCCAGATGGGCCGGGCTGGTCATCTTGATCCAGTTGTACAGAGCTGCTATTATCACTGTGGGCGTCTTCTGTGGGGGGAGTGGACATGTCTGGAACCTCCCGTCAGGTGGCGGTGGGTAGGGGTCCTGCAGGGGTGTAAAGGCATGATTATTGCATCTGTGTGTGCCATCGTGTGCAATTGGTGGGCGAACCTGTACTCCAGTGCTTGCATTCATTTCTAGGTCCTTGTGTGATATTTGGTTTGGGGTCTGTGTGGGTATCTGTAGTGGACATGCTTTGGTGATGGGTGTCCATGCTTTGGTGTTGCATGTAGGGCTTGGTGTTGGGATGGGTGGTTTGTGATAGTGGGACATATGTGAGGTGTTGGAGTGATGGGGTGAGGGTGGGGTACGTGATGGCATGCATGTAGGGTGGGGAATATAATAGTTAAGAGTTGACTTACCAGAGTCCATTCATCCTGCTACTCCCGCGAGGCCCTCAGGATACAGTATTGCCACGACTTGCTCCTCCCATGTTGTTAGTTGTGGGGGAGGAGGTGGGAGTCCACCACCAGTCCTCTGTACTGCAATCTGGTGTCTTGAGACTACGGAACGCACCTTCCCCCGTAGGTCATTCCACCTCTTCCTGATGTCATCAGGTGTTCTTGGTTGCTGTCCCACTGCGTTGACCCTGTCGACGATTCTCCACCATAGCTCCATCTTCCTAGCAATGGAGGTGTGCTGCACCTGTGATCCGAATAGCTGTGGCTCTACCCGGACGATTTCCTCCACCATGACCCAGAGCTCCTCCTCTGAGAACCTGGGGTGTTGTTGTGGTGCCATTATGTGGTGTGGGTAATGTGTGGGGTTGTGTTTGTTGTGATATGTGAGGGGTTGTGTTTGGGTGTGTTGTCTGAGGTACGTGGATGTTGTGTGAGTGATGATGTTGTGTGTCTGTGGATGCTAGTGTTGTTTCTGGTGGTGTCTCTCTCTGGCCTTCTTTCGCAATTCTGGTCGTAAGGGTTTGTGGGTGATGTGGGTGTGTGTTTTATATTGGATTGGGTGTGTGGGAGTGGTGTGTGTATGTGTATCAGGTGTGTGTATTTCAATTTGTCTAATGTGGTTGTGTTTTGTAAATGTGTGTGTATTTTGAGTCGGGTCGAGATAGTGTGGGCGTATTCCTGTTGGCGTGACGGTGTTGGTTTTGTTATCGCCAGTTTATCACTGACCTTTGGTGTGGCGGACTTGTGTGGGTGTCTGGATTTTGGCAGATTCCGAGCTGTGGGTCGTAATAGCTGTAGTGGATTTCCGCCGCCGCAGTATGTTGGCGGTCTTCTGCACAGCGGTAAGCGGGATTTACCGCCAATGTTGTAATGAGGGCCTTTATATCACTTTTCAGTGATATCTCTACATTTACCTATTGCATCT
This sequence comes from Pleurodeles waltl, assembly GCF_031143425.1. Classification (NCBI taxonomy): domain Eukaryota; kingdom Metazoa; phylum Chordata; class Amphibia; order Caudata; family Salamandridae; genus Pleurodeles; species Pleurodeles waltl. The sequence continues at coordinate 193,965,646 of NC_090447.1, forward strand.
TTGATCATTTTGGCCTGCAACTATCCAGATAAATATTATATATTTTTCTAAACACTGTGTGGTGTATTTTTGTGGTGCTGTATTGTGTCATTGTATGATTTATTGCACAAATACTTTACACATTGCCTTCTAAAGTTAAGCCTGACTGCTCAGTGCCAATCTACCAGAGGGTGGGCACAGGATAATTTGGATTGTGTGTGACTTACCCTGACTAGAGTGAGGGTCCTTGCTTGGACAGGGGGTAACGTGACTGCCAACCAAAAAACCCCAATTTCTAACAATCCTAGTATAATTTTCTGACAACCGGACACAATTCAACAATGCATGCACTTTGTCTGCTGTCTGTTTGGAACAGAAAAGTTCAGGCAGGTCTAAAACAAAGGCCTGATTTAAAGTAGCATCTGACCTTCTTTTTTCTAGTTATTTTGTTCTGGCTGGAATCATTTTGAGCCTAACTTAGATGCTGATTTAATGGAAGGGAACAAGGACACACAGCTTATCACTTCACAAGTACTTTAGAGAAATTTTAATTTAGTGGGAGGTTGATGACTTTGTTCAACATCCTCCCTCTGCCAATGTAAAGGATGTGCATGCACAGTAAGAATGCCAGTTGTAACTCTGTATATGAGTAATCACACAAATAATAATTTTAATGGTGCTTTCTAATTTATATGTAATGAGATTCCTTCATAGCAGTACGCATCCCTGTGTAGGGTGTCAGAGAACTTTACATCATATACAAAGAGGCAATAAATGATAAATGAATGTAAAGGAAGTGTTACAAAAATCAATGCAGAGTTATAGGGTGTGGGAGTCACATATTGTCCATACTTGTAGACTTTATGGCCCTCATTATGACATTGGCGGCAAAAGCTGCTTACCGCTGCGATGACGGCCGCCAACATACCATTGCAGTGGCGAGCATCCGTACGCCATATTATGAGACACACACTCAAAACCCGCAGAATACTGCCACAAACACACGTCCGCCAGCCCAAATGTCAGTGTTAAAGTGTCGGTATGAACACCCATACCGTTACACCAACAAAACAACGTCCACCACATTATGACTCACGAATCACCACGGCGGACATTCAATGGCGATAAACCATTGATGGTACACACCGGCGCACTCAGAATGGCCACCCAAATACAAAACAACAAAACATTGTCCAAAACGAAAATCACACACCTGACATTCATACACACACCACAGCACTACAAAACACACACTCTCATTACCCACAATCCTTTACAAACACCAAAAATTGCCACGAGACAGACACAAAAATCACAGAGACAACTACACACACACACCACAAACACCCATTCATCCGTCACGCACCCCACATCCCACACCCCACCACATTACTCAACACCCTCTTCACAACACACACCACACAACACCATGTTCCCACTAAGGCACCCCCGTTTCATCGATGAGGAGTTGTGGGTCATGGTGGAGAAAATAGTCAGGGTAGAGCCAAAGCTGTTTGGAGCACAGGTACAGCAAATATCCATTGCCAGGAAGATGGAGCTAAGGCGGAGGATCGTGGACAGGGTGAACGCTGTGGGAGAGCATCCAAACAAGGGACAACATTAGGAAGAGGTGGAACGACCAATGGGGAGGGTACGTTCCATGGCAGCAAGGCCCCAGTTCGCCATCCAGAGGACTGGCAGAGTATCCCCACCTCCTCCCCCACAGCTCACATCATGGGAGGAGCAAGTCTTCGCAATACTGCATCCTGAGTGACTCACTGGAGTAGCCAGAGGATTGGACACTGGTGAGTCAGTATTTACTACTTATCACCCCCATTTCTGCATACCATATCACCCCCTCACCCTGACTCCCATCACTCCACTACATCCCACACAGTGCTCCTACACATATGACTAATCCCAATGCCAAGCCCTGCATGCCAATGTATGTACAGCCCTACATGTACACCTATCACAAAAGCACAGCACAGCATGGAGAACTAACAATCACACAATGCATCACCATACACAAACAAAGGTGGCAGGGTAAAAGCAACGATAGAGGGGAAGCTATAGATGTACAATATGTCACAAACATGAAGCATAATACATCACTTACATCCCCACAGGTGCCCCAGCCAATCCCAGCGGCGAGGCGGTGCCAGACTATCCAGCCCTCCAACAGAAGACACCCCCAGTGATGACAGTAACTCTGGACTTCAGGATCTGGATGAATTACCTGGCCCATCAGGGACCTCTGGTCAGTCGGCCACCCCAGCCCACTCACAGTCCACCTCAGAGCCTCCCCCATCAGCATCCAACACAACAGCAGCCACCCAATGTCCCCACACCTCTATTCCCAGGACACGTCAATCAGCAGTGTGCCCACCTGTACATGAACCCCAGTCCACACCTCACCCCAAAGACAATCAGGGACCTGGGGTCAGTGGCAGTGGGTACACCATTCAGGGTGCACAGGCACAGGGCAACAGGGACACTGGGAGGACAGCTGTGCGCCAGGGGGAGGACAGGCCCAGGAAACCGACTCTCCAGGAGGCACTCACTAATATCCTGGGGGCTTTCCAACAATCCCGGACAATATAGGTCAGATCCTTACCAACATGCAGAAGAACAAGTGGCTGCAGGAGGTACACCATCAGGAGATCAGGGAAGATTTGAAGGTCCTCAACACCACCATGGTCTCCATAGCAGGGGTGCTGGCTGATATGGCCAACATCATGAGGGAATGGACAGCACACCAGCGGGCCCCTACCATTAGCCAGTCTACTGACCAGCCCTCCACTTCTGCTGCCGCTAGTGGACAGAAGGTCCTGCCACAGGAACCACAGGCCACAAGCACCCCACCCCCTTCAGAAGGTGAACCACCCCGTAAACATTCCCTACGATCCAGACAGAAGCCAGAGACACTTGCCAAGACCAAGACCACCGCCAGGAAATGAGACTCCTGATTTTCCCCCTTGTGTCCCACTCTATCACCTTGTCGACTCTCAACTGCTTTGCTCCCCTTCCTGTGGCCCCTTGGACACTGAACCTGTACTACAAACAGACTGGACCAATACCCTGGACTTACCTGTACCATAACCCCATTCCATTGCACCTTACCGTCTATAATTTGCGCTACAATAGACACCCTTGAACACAACATGAGTGATAGTGTTTTATGTTATGAAAATGTGCAATTATGGAAACAGTCACATCTAGTGCAAATGATCTGAACACTGTGATAGCATACAAATGAAGGCCTGTAGCCATCTGTAGTCATCACATCAGTATACAGTTGTTATAACACCAACATCTGCAAAATTAGAAGGCACAGGTGACAGTCACTTGAGATGCAAAGGAAGTGAATGCCTTCCTGCTACAGCCACACAGAAAACATCAATAGTCAGAGGAATGGTCAGTTACCCTGTCTCACCTGTGTGTCATTGGAAGTATTGACCTATAACTGATGTTCTGTTGTCCACATCCTCATCCTCTGCCTCCTCACTGTTCTCAGGGTCCACTGCTGCCACAGGGGCATTTCCAATCTCCTCCTCCTGCAGACAAGGCACATGTCGTCTGAAGGCCAGGTTGTGCAACATGCAGCATACTACTACTATCTGGCAGACCTTCTCGGGTGAGTAGCACAGGGATCCACCTGTCAGATGGAGGCTTTTGAACCTGGCCTTCAGGAGACCAAAGGTCCTTTCAATAATTCTTCTTGTTCACCCATTTGCATCATTACACCGATTCTCAGCCTCTGTCCTGGCAGTCCTCCCAGGGGTCAGGAGCCACAATAGGTTTGGGAAGCCAGAGTCCCCTGCAGGTATTGAGAGACAAACATTAGCCTTACACAATGGTATGGGGTTAACTCTAGAAGGCATACACTGATATACATTGGGTGGGGACTCAGGCTCACCTATTAGCCACACCTTATACCTCTGTAGTGGTGCCATCACATTAGGGATGCTGCTGTTCCTCAGGATGAAGGTGTCATGCACCGACCCAGGATACTTGGCAGTGATGTGGGAGATGTACTGGTCTGCCAGGCACTCCATTTGCACATTGAATGAGTGAAAACTCTTCTGATTCCTGAACACCTGTTCATTGTGGCGAGGGGGACAAATGCTATATGTATTCCGTAATTCGCTCCAATAATATTAGGCATATGTCCCATTGCATAGAATCCTGCCTTCACAGTGGCCAAATCTTCCACCTGGGGGAAAGCAATGTAGATGCAAATGTGTTTGACCAAGGCAGATAAAACCCTACCCAGCACGATTGAGAACATTGGCTGTGACATTCTGCTGCCAAGCCTACTATCACTTGGAAAGAACCAGTTGCCAGGAAATGGAGCACAGATAGAACATGCACAAGAGGGGGGATCCAGTGGGATGATGGATAGCTGATATCAGATCAGGCTCCAATTGAGCACACAGCTCTGTGATTGTGGCCCTGTCCAGTCTATAGATCAGTATTATGTGCCTGTCCTCCAGTGTAGCAAGTCCACAAGGGGTCTGTAAACGGGGTCTTGTCTCCTCCTCCTATTCTTCCGCAGTGGTAGGTATCTAAGGGACACAAGAGTGAGTAGGGTGGCACTATTTGAACAATGGAACCGCCACCTCAGTGTACACTGAGCATTAATGTGTTGGCACTATGGGATGGAAATAGCAATGTATGTGCAAATCATAGCAATGATGCAGTTCTCGATTATTTGAATGTTGTCCACCACCATCGAATGGCAAATGCCTATCCTGTATGTAGGGACAGTTGAAAGTGAGGTAACTCCGCTGACGTTGGGCGTCATGGCGGAAAGCGGTCTTGCACTGCCGTGCTATTCCTCATTGGCTAATATGGGGCTCCCTAAAGTACAGTGGCCAATGGGGATCACCGGCGGTGGTGACGGTGTACACCGCCGCAGATGTGACTGCCACTTTCTATCAAAGACCTCACTTGATTCCTGACTTTCCACAGGACAACACCTACACTGTGTGTGCTGCTGTGACCTGTGTCTGGATCCTGCCATGGCCCGCGTGACTGTGGAAAGGGCCCCTGCCTTCACTTCGGAGGAGTTGGAGCGCTTGGTGGATGGGGTCCTGCCCATTATGGACAGCTGTATGGGCCTCCAGACCAACAGGTGAGTACACCATGGGCACGATGCATGTGACAAGGTTGCATGGAGATGTGTGTGCAAGCATCGTGTCATTTGGGGGTGGTATGTCTGGGGGTAGTGTGCATCGTGGGTGACAGGTGATGTGTGTGCTAATGGATCTGGAAATGGGATTTATGGGTCATATGTGTGACAGGCTGGAGTGTATGTGTAATGGTATCCTCCTGTCTATATCACCTTTGCAGGTCAGTGCCCAACAGAAGAAGAGATTGTGGCATGCCATCTCCAAGGACGTGCGGACCCTGGGGGTCTACAGCAGGCAGAGCACCCACTGTAGGAAAGGGTAGGAGGACCTGAGACGCTGGGCACAGAAGACCGCAGAGGCCCAGCTGAGGATGGCCTCCCAATGACGGTGGGGTGCCCGTCTGAACCTGACACCCTTGATGGCCCGCAATCTGGCGGTGGCCTACCCAGAGCTGGATGGGCATTTGAGGGCATCACAGCAACCACAAGGGGGTGAGTACAGTGGGCGTTACAACTATAATTGGAAGATGGCATGGGATCCTGGTGGCGGGTGTCAGTTAGTGGGTGCCCTTTAACGCCAGGTCAGACATTGCAGCATGATCCAGCTCAAGGGTAATGGGTGTATTGCAACATCTGGTAACCTAGCTAGGTTGCATTCCATGTCAGACAGGGCTTGGGGTCCCAGGAGGGACAGTGTTTGGCTCTCATCTTGCTGTGGCACCCAGCCAATGGAATGTGATGCATGATACTCAATCCTGATCCCTGTCTGTGACGGTAATGTGTATGCCATCTGTGGTATTGGTGCTGTAATTGACCCAGTGCTCTCTTTCTCTCTCTCCCCATTTGTCTTCTGTAATCCTGTCCATGTGTGCATTAGCATCATCTGGTGGAGGAGCAGGGGCACCAGCAACAGAGGGAGCTGCATCCCACAGGACCCAGGAGGCAGAGTCCACCAACACCAAGGGAACCAGTGGGAGGGAGGGAGAGAGGAGCACCACACCGAAACAGGGGGTGACAACATTGACTTTGATTCCTCCTCTGATGGAAGCTCCCTGATTCTGGCAGACACCTCTGGGACCACCCCAGCTACAAGTACAGCCGCCAACTCCCATACCAGCACCGCCCTCCCAGTAGCCCCTCACTGAGTTGCCCGTGCCTGCGCACCCAGGAAGGTGAGCATCTCCTTCTCCCCAGGGACCCCAGGCCCTGCCCCAGTGAGCCCTGTTACCCTCAGTGAGGAGGCTATTGACCTCCTGAGATCCATCTCTGTAGGGTGGTCAACCATTGTGAATCCATATACCACTGGAAGTGTGGGGTGATAAAGTGAGGGTAAACTGGATTAGTGAACCCTAGGCTAGAGGCGCTGGCTCAGTGCGTAATTGCTGGATAAAGGGCTGTGTGTAGAATGTCCATGGAAGTGGCTGTATCTACAAGAGGGAGTTCCTTTTACGGACTAGGTGGTCTCATACACATAATAGTGTCATGCTTAATCATTTGGCCACCTAGCCCCACCCAGGTAAGATAGTACTACCTGGGCGGACTCAACCTCATTGTTAAAGGAACTAAGGAGGGAGTGCTGAAATGAATCTAACTGGATATTTCACAGGGATCCAGATGGGGTCTGAATAAAATTACCTTACACGTCACCTTTCACGGTTAGTGGGGTACTTTAATAGAGGTGTATGTAGGTAAGGTTAAAATTTAAGTTTGGGACTCAGTTGAGATTGATGACTCACGGAGTCTAAAAAAACAAGGACCAACATGTTTCTGCCCTCTCTACATCCTGGGAGGTAACGGGCATTCGTCAGGGTCATGGATCTCCTAGGGATGAATGCTTTGTAGCATGCTAAGTGGGTGGTAAAGAGTAGAATAATAAGCCTACCTGAACTGCTGGTTCATATTAAGGTAGGTCTATAGAAAGAATAAAATGGTAATTATAATAAAGGTGGTGAATAAGTGTCATAAAACACAGCACACAACACAGCACACAGGGTGATAAAATTCAGTGTAGAAAATAAAACACACACACAAACATGCATTGCGGGGTAGGGAAACTTACCCCGAAGGATAAGGCGGTTTGCCTCTGGTCTGGGAGTTGCGGGAGGGAGGGTATTGTGAATGCCATCCAGGGGCTGGCATCCCAGATGCAGCAATGCAATGCATTCCTGGAGGGCATCCAGGGTGGAATGGCGGCCCAACAGAGGTCGTTTCAGGCTCTGGACTCCTATCTAATGGCAGCCATTGTCCCTGTTCCTTCCATCCACCCTCCAACTACCACTTCACAGTCCCAGTCTCCTCACCCCAACCCATCCCATGCACACATACAGACAAGCATGCACACAAAAATATCACACAAGAGTGGCACAGACAAACACAGGCAGCACACTTCCGGCTACAAGCATTCACACAAACAACAGACAGTTGCACACACAAAAACATCAACTAACTCCACTGTCTCCGCCTCCTCTTCCACCTCCTCCCTCGCAGTCACATCCACACTCACACCTGCATGCACTGCATCAACAGCCACCACCATTACCATACCAAGCAGAACACACACCTCACTTGCAGACACCTCCACAACACCCATCCACGCGTCCCCCGTGTCCTTTCCCACCCTGTCTATCCCTCTCCTAAGAGACACAAACGCACACTCTCAGACTCCCAACAGCCATCCACCTCACATCAGCACACTGCCCATGCACCGGCACCCAAGTCCAGCAGACGTACACCTCCGACAACCACTCCCTCACCCTCCACTCACATCCCTCCTCCCTCATCCCTCCCCACCGTCCCCAAGAAGCTTTTTCTTGCCCAACTTGACCTCTTCCCTCCCCCTCCACCTCCGTCCTGCCAGTAAGAGCAGGGTCCCAATGACCCAGCCCAGCACATCAGCCAAACGGTGCACAGGGACAGTGAAGGCAAGAAAGGGAAGGATCCCACTCCACCACCCAAGAAAGGAATGGATCCCACTCCACCACCCAGGAATGGGAAGGATCCCCTTCCACTACCCAGGAAAGGGAGGGTTCACACTCCACCACCCAAGAAAGGGAAGGTTCTCACTCAACCAACTAAGAGAGGCAAGAGTCCCCCTCCAACAGCAGTGGGCAAGGAGCCCTCACCTCTAGCAGAGGCTGGCAGGGTACACTTCCAACAGCAGTGGGCAAGGAGCCCTCACCTCCAGCAGAGGCTGGCAGGGTAACACCTCCAACAGCAGTGGGCAAGGAGGCTCTCCACAACCAGCAGAGGACTCAAGGGTTAAAACTCCAACAGCAGTGGGCAAGGAGCCCTTACCTCCAGCTGGGACACAGCATCCCTCACCTCCAGGTGGGACACAGCAGCCCTCACCTCCAGCAGAGGGCATGTAGCCCACCCTCCAGGGACTGTTGTACAAGGAGCACCCTCCAGAACCAGTGGGCAAGTTCCCCACCTCAGGGACTGTGACCTTGCACTCCCCAGCAAACGAAAATGGGCATGGAGCCCCCTCCAGAACCGGTGGGCAAGATCCCCACTTCAGCTAAGATGTCCCCTCCCCTCTTCCCCCTGAGGTGCCTGCCCATTTCCAAAATGATGCCCCTGCACAGTGTAGTGCGGATACTGTCAGGAAACAAGTTGGGGCTTGGACTGTGGCCATGTGGACCTTTTGTACTTTGGACTGGCCATTGGCCCTTTCTGAACAGTTACTCCAGTTTCTTTTATCACATGGACAATATGGTGGCTGTTGGCATTAAATTACAATATCAGTCCCACCTATATGTTGTCCTTGTATTATTATGATGTGGGTCCTGTGACATTGGTTTGCCTCTGCAGCTGGCTGTGTGTATGGTGTGTGTGAATGGTGTGTGTTGTGTGTGTGTGTCACTCTCCTTTTCCTCCCTCCCTCCCTTGTGTGCTAGGTGGCTATACTCACCGTCATCGTCTTCGTCAGAGTTGGTGGTCCAGGTGGAGCATGGCGTAGAAGAGCATCAGGAAGACTTGAAGTTCCGGTTCCATGGCGGTGTTGATCTTCTCTGTGTCTCTGATGGTGAGTCTTTTGCCTTGTGTGCAGTGTTTCCACCAGGCTTTTGATGGCATTGGTACTGCCCCGGAAATTGTGGCGGTTTGCTATGTCATAATATGGTGGGCAATACCTTGGCTTCCGCCTGGCTGTTGATGGCTGCTGCCATGGTCAGTGGTGTTAACATCCTGGAGTTGGTGTGGTACATTGGCTGTCTATGGGAGTTATCACTGCCATGGTCATAATTTGACGGTAATTACCAAAAGCCTGTTGGCTGTATTACTGCCACTTTAACTGTCACCTCCTTTGTCATAATGACCACCTATCTGTTAAGAATACACTGTTGAGAGAAACCCAAAGACAGGATTTAAAATGTAATGCAGTGATTTCATTTGTATGTCATGGCAGGACTTTATTACTACCCCAGAAGAACCCTTCTTTGCAAAATTAAAATGATAGATTGAGAAAAAAACAATAAGAATCTAAGGGCCAGATGTATGAAAAAGTTTTGCACTCGCAAACGGTGCGAATCGGTAAATTCGGCTGTTTGCGAGTGCAAAACGGTGGTCTGCAATGCATGAAATGCATTCGCAGACCACAACTAAGAAATCGCTAAAATAGCGATTTCTGGCGTTGCGACCTGGAAATTGTGAGTCGCAATTTGCGATTCGCAATTTCCAGATTGCAAGGTTATTCTGGAAAAAGTCGCAAATTGCGATTTTTCCAGAAATGGCATTTTGCACTTGCAAAATACCATGCTTTGCAACCAGGTGGTAACCTGGTGCAAAATTTAAAAATGCAGTTAAACTGCATTTTTAACTTTGTCATGTAAAGCACACATGCCCTTTTGGCATGTGTGTACCTTACATGTTGAAAAAAAAGTTTTTGGGGTGCAGGAGAGGGGGCCTTAGGCCCCCAGCACCCTGGCCTTTTGCATTTCCAAAATTGTGATTTCTGGTTCAGAAATCGCAATTTTGGAAATGCAAAATATTCGCAGCTATGGGCCAACAGGCCCATAGCTGCTAATGGGGCCAGTATCGCAATTTGCAATTCGGTAATAGCATTTGCGATTTTTAAGAAATCGCTATTACCGATTCGCAAATGTGATACATGGCCCTTTGCGAGTCGGTAATAGCGATTTCTTAAAAATCGCTATTACCGAATCGCAATGGGCCATGATGGTACATCTGGCCCTAAAACCCATGACTTACAGTTTGTATGCAGCTCCTTGATGCCAGTTCATAGTTCACTGTGCTATATTATGATTAGAATTTATGAACTGAAAGTAACAAAACGATCTATGTGGCAACAGCAGCAACTCACATATCTAAATAAAATACAAATTGGTGATCTAAACATTACACAATGTGCTTTGCAACAGGCTCATTAATCCTCATTGCTAATGTCTAAGTCAAATTTGTGACTAGAAAAAACACAGAACTCTTAAGTATCGTATTTATTTTACCATTATATTTCCCTGGGTACAAAAATATCTCTGCCGCAGCATGTACTTCCATTTCAAGCATGTTGCAGCTGAAGTCCTAAACCTGTAACATATTTTAAAAGCAGCCTCTTTAAGACCCTTGAAGTAAGCTAGAACATGTTTACTGTCATAATAGTCCCTTTTGCTAATTTCTTTCCTGTAGATTTTTTTTTAAAAATGTATAAATTGACTGTCGGACTCTGCTTCCATTACTCCGCCACTCGTGACTCCCTCCCCTTTTCTCCTCGACACTCTGAACCCCGATTTATGCGTTCCGAAGTCAATGTTTTCCAATCCCAGCATTGGTTACTGTGCAAAATGTTGATGTTTTTCCAACGAAGGGTTGAGTGAAATCAGGTAGTGAGGAGACCAAAGCTGAAGTTTATGATGTGACTCCGAACCCGCAGGTGAAAATATCATTTTTACTTTTTTACCCACGCTATTCTGCCAAGAATAAGCACACTGCAGAAGAAAGAACGTTTCTTAAATTGTGGTACCCAATTTCCTTTGCCACCAGAGCTATACGGTTACTAGAGGAAAACTGGCACATCTGATAAATGACTGATCGTTGAATGGCCTGCGAAATAAAGTAAATGTGTAACAGAAAGAGCATCCTTCTTATGTTAGGACTGTCGGTCTAGATTCTGTAACTAGGCGGCCATCCGTATGTTTTAATGCAAACTGCACTGGGCGTGCCACGTGCCTGGCGGCGCTGCTGCCGCTGCTGTGAGCAGAGATGCTTTTCTCTTCAGGATGCAGGAGAGATTCAATCAGCCCCGTGTGTAGCAGTGTAAAGTAGCAGTGGGGAAGCGAACGCCGCTCAGAGCTGGGGTTAATCTGCAGGGGATCAGACGGAAGCTGAAGAAACACAGCAATGCATCTGAGCCCTCTTTCCAATATTTCGCCACTGGACTAGTCGGAGCCAGGACGGGCTGGTGCTGATTCTATAGGCAACTTTGCAGCCCGGCGCCTTCGGCGTTCACCTGCAGGCGGAACTGATCCGAGCATCAGTCACACGTCCCAGGAGTGAGGGAGAGACTGTGCACGCCACTTGTGCAGTGATGGGCTAAGGGAGAAGGCACCCGGAGAAGCACACACAGCTCACCCTGATGTCAACGACAAACCTCAGCACAATAAGCACGTAGCACAGAGGATGAGGTGGAAATACGGCCAGACCCCGGATCACCAGCATCTTGCCAATTCAGGGACCTGGCACAGCAGCGGCGTGCATTGATGGGAAGATGGAAAGCGCGTGCAGCATCATCCCCGCCGTGTTCACTCTGGGCAGCAGCGGAGGGCTTTTCTTTTTTCTTTTCTGCTTTGCAACGGGCATCCCACAGGCCACCCAGCAAGTGCTCCGAATTGGTAAGTGTTGGCCAGCTACCACTTTCCCCCCTGTGCCACATGCATGCAGTGTCTTTGTTGTGCTCCGGGAGAGGCTCCCCGCTCCAGGCCCACACTTTGCTGGATTCCACTGTCCAGCAGTTTTAGTTTGTTATTGCTATTTCCAACATGTTTATATGTTGGGTTGGTGGCTCCAATCAGTGATTTAATTGTGCAGGTACTGTTCGGTACTGAGTACCTGCACTTCTTTAATTTGAAAGAGAAAGCACATGCACTTCTCAGCTCTGCTGCAATACACTGAGGCCCAAATACAATTGTGTTTTGTAAGTTTGTGCCGCTTTTGTGTCAAAAAATGACGCAAAAGCGGCACAAAAAAAGTATAAATATGGGCCTGAATGTTCAGAGTAAAGGCACTTCTCAGGAGTAAACAGGTACTCTATGTAGTGAGTACCTGCACTTTTATATTTCCATTTAAATAACTTTCTCCAATTGTACTTTGGGTATGATGCCGGCACCAGAGGCAGCTTGTGCCTCTTGGTTCATGTTTGTTTATGGCACCAGCAGCAATTTTTGGTGGCACCAGGAGCACTTTGTAGTTTGTGCTGACATCAATTTTTATTTGCAGCAATGGCAGCAGTTTGATTTTGTTTGGCAGTGGCAACAGCAATTTTCTTTTCTTTATGGTGGCACCAGTAGTTTGTCTTTCTTAGTGGCACCAACTGCATTCTGTGTTTGTGGATGACAAAGTAATCATTCGGTTTATACTTGTTGGTGGCACAAGTTCCAATATATGTTTGTTGATGGCATGATCAAGAGTTTGTGTTTGCTGATGGCACACACACCAGTCTGTGTTTGTGATGGAATAGCCGTCATTCAATGTGTCTTTGTTGGTGGCACCAATGCCACTGTGTTTGTTGATGCCACAGCCATCGTCCAGTTTGTGTTTGTTGGTGGCAATAGCACGTCTGTGTTTGTGGATGGCGCAGCAATCATTCAGTTCGTGCTCATTTCGGGCATCAATTCCAGTCTAGGTTGATGGCATGATGAACATGTTTGTGTTCCTGGATGGCACAAGCACCAATCTGTGTTTCTTGATGGCATAGCCATCATTCAGTTTGCGTTTTTTGGTGGCAGCAATGCCAGTTGGTGTTGGTTGATGGTGTATCCATCGTTCAGTTTGTGTTTGTTGGTGGCAACACCACCAGCCTGTGTCTGTCAATCGCATGACCACCAGTTTGTGCTTGTTGATGTACGGCCATAGTTTAGTTTGTGTTTGTTGGTGGCTGAAGGAACTGCATGTCGGTGTGTGTGGCACTGGTGGTTATGTTTCATCAGTTGGTGAACCTGTGGATAAAACTGTTTGCACCTTTCCTACAGAAGCACAATACCCAGCTGCATTCTAGTGAGAAACTGAAAGAGTTTGACCCAACCACCTGCACCGAGCACAAACATCACCCAAATATGAGGTTGTGGCAAGCTTCTGCCAGCTTCATCACCCTGCTCAGTGCTTCCTTCCTTCTCGCTGTACAAACCAGTTTTAAAACAGATGGATCTGGGCACTGTGGAAAATAAGGGTTTACGGAACCGAATAAAATGCATTTAGTTTAATCTGGCACAGTTCGAAATTCACAATCAACCATATGAAATCCCAGTTTCTGGTGTAAAGTTACATATTCATATATAAATTTCGGAAATAACTTTATGGAAGATTTGTTTCATCTTCCTGAAATAGTCAGAAATGCTCTCTAGACTCGCCTGTATGAACCCAGGACACACCACCTGCCCCACCAGCCAGGCGGATCTACTGTGCAATGCTGCTGCTGCTCTTGTACGCCCTATATTTGCTGTGAAAATACCAGCATATTGCCCTACTGATTACAAGAGCCTCCCTAAGAACTTGCAGCAGAGACGTTTTAAGGCATGGGCAAAGTGGGCTCTGGCCCAGGGTTCGAGCCTTTCGGGCCCTCCTAGCCACCCTCCCCATCTCTGCTCTGCAGAGCGTTCTGCCCTGATGACCTTGAATACGTCTTAAATAGATTGTTTTAGTTGTTTTTTCCCCTTAATTTATTTTTAATGCTGGTGATGTGTAAGAATCTATTTACAGACAATTTGTAAAAAAATGTTTTTATGTTTTAAGGAACTTCTACAAAAAAGTTTATTTTAGATCAAGGCAGGACTTCACATAAAAATGGAAGGGTTTAACAGAGGTTGTTTACAGTAATGTTAGTGAGCTGCTGCTGTGTTACAATATTGAAAACACGTCACTATACCTGAATATTGGGCGGAAACACATTATGATTTTGGACTGTGCCAGTGCACTCTCAGTGACCTGGTCAAACAGGGCATGAAATAGTTGAAATTGGATCATTAACTTAAAATTGTTTCAAACAGGGGTCCCCAAAATCCTTAAGATGTCCCAACCTTGCATGGGTACTAAGAGGAGAGTAAGATATGTGTATTACCAGTAGTACTCCTTCATGTACCATTGCTCACGCTGCTCTGCGAGGGCTTAGCTGAAACACCCCTACAGATGATTTTCGGTGTCCTACAAATCAGTGATAATTTTGAATCACCAGTGAAATGGTGCATCAGCACCAGGGCATTCGCAATTTAAGGCAAAATGCACATTTCACTGATTTTAGATGTGCATTTTATATACATAGTACTTAATGCTAGGAGTTAGCCTGTTACAAATTATTAACAATTTTAAAGGTAAAGAGAGCTGAAGCACAGTGAAAACGGCAGACTCACCAAACTATGTGTAAGTCTTCGAATCGTCACCTTACGTCTACAGTTTGAGAATCTTTCCAGACTTTTGTGGATTCACAGAGACGCAGAAGTATGTGTGTAAATCTAAACAAGTTGTATATTTGCTTGTAGACTCATTTCCCATAATTACTCCTATGGATCGTATACATAGATAAACAACACGTTGCATTTCAGCAAGTGTAAAATATTTTTCCAGCTTGAGAACTCTCCTTCCACACAGCACCAGAAGATATAGAATTTTGATTGGGCCTCGTCCTCCCTATTTTCATGTGTAGTCCAGCAAGTTATTATTTTGTGTGCGTTCTGCCCGATTCCAGTGGCCACACCATCTTATCATTGCCTGTAGTGGAAACAACAATATTCAAATCTATAACTCTGAATTTATAATTATGAAAGTGCATCGACTTAGTGCTGTTCCCTGTTAGACCTGGCATCATTGGTATGGTTTCCCCTGTCGTTTTTGCCTCTACCTCCTGTATTTTTGAGTGTGTACTGGATTTCGTTTTTGATGGTTTTTGGTACTGTGGGCACTTTAACACTGCTGACCAGTGCTAAAGTGCAAGTGCTCCCTGGGTAAATTGTGATTATGATTGGTTATCCATGATTGGCATATTTAATTTACTAGTAAGTCCCTAGTATAGTGCACCATGTGTGCCCAGGGCCAGTAAATCAAGTGCTACTAGTGGGCCTGCAGCACTGATTGTGCCACCCACAGGAGTAGCCCTGTGAACATGTCTCAGACCTGCCACTGCAGTGTCTGTGTGTGCAGTAATAAACTGCAATGTCAACCTGGCAAGTGCACCCACTTGCCAGGCCCAAACCTTCTCTTTTAGTACATGTAAGGCACCCCTAAGGTAGGCCCTTGGTAGCCCCATGGGCAGGGTGCATTGTATTTGAAATGTAGGACATGAACTGGTGTGTTTTACATGTCCTGATAGTGAACGTCTCTGTCATTCATTTTTCACTAATGTAAGACCTATCTCTCCCATAGATTAACACAGGGATTGGCTTTAAATACCTTTTGAATGTAATGTCCCATTGGGAGATTGGGAGCAGATAGAGATTTAGAGTTTGGGATCTCTGAACTCACAATTTAAAAACACAGCTTTCAGTTAAGTTGCTTTTAAGTTGTGACTTCGAAAATACCCCTTTTAAAAAGTGGGCATTTTCTTGCTTAACCATTCTAAGCATCTGCCTGCCTCTGGAATCAACGTCTAGTTTAGACTGACAGGGGCTGGCCAGGCATGCACTCCAGACAGTCACAAAAAGGGAGATGAGGTGTGTACTGCGTATGCTGATGACCCATCAACTGGCTGATGGGTATTTCTGAGCTAGAGTCGTGGGACGAGTTGTCACTGACACCTGGTTAGGGCTTTACCTGTCCTCTCACAATGCTGTCTCCACCCACTTGAGTGCATCTGGATCTAGGACTGGTCAAGGCAGGACCTTGTGAACAACAGAGACTTTACTTTAAAGTTTGCCTACTTCAAAGGTAGAAATGAGTATAAGTAGTGGACCCAAAACCACGACTGCACTCTGCTGTGTATCCTGCTTGTGAAGCTTCTCCAAGGGCTTGGACTGAGCTTGCCTCCTGTTAAGAAGTCTCAGGGACAATAAAGACTTCATCTACCAGCCTCTGGGTTCTCGTGCCGAGGACCCTGACTTGCCAGGTGGTGCCCATTCCAGTTCCTGAGCCCTTGGGAGTGAAACTTGCCTAAAAACAAGAAGAACCAGGGACATCGACTCCAGACGACTCCAGAACCCAGGCGGCTGCCCGACTCCGTGCCGCTGCCTGTACTGAAGCTGTGGTCCTCGCTGAAGTGTGATGCTCACGACTGATCCCGCCGTTCATATGTCATTGTAGCACCTCTGAAGGCCTGCAACATTGTGAGTTCCGAGTGCTGTGTCACCGACGTCCATGACACAGCACTCTGCCGTGGTGCCTGTGGCCTCGTGACGCGACCGCAACCCTGAGCGGTCACCCCATTGCGTCTTGACCTGCCCGATTCATCAACCCCACTGGATCACAGGGAACCTCCCCACCCATGCCGCATCACCTCCCCGGTAGCAGTAAGGAACCGATGTTGCACTGGTTCCAGCGACGCCTCAGTTCCCCAACTCCATGCAGTGTCTTTGTTTCATCATTTTTAGAGGTACTGTATCTGGGGGTCTGTGCGACTCCGTGACCGGCACCGTGCTCCCTTGTGAGTGGCGTTGGACAATTGGGAACGTCTTTGTCAACAATGTTGTGATAGCCCCAGCTGGAGCTATTTTGTTTCTAAGCACTTTATTGGGATTCATCTTTAAAAATCTGCATCTTTGCTTGTGTATTTTTGTCATTTTGCTCTTGTTTTACTCAGATAAATATTGACTATTTTTGAAAATTGGTGTGGAGTACTTTTGTGGTATTTTCACTGTATTTGCATGCGTGTGAGTGTGTGTGTGTGTGTGTGTACACAAATGCAAAACACATTGCCTCTGAGATAAGCCTAACTGCTGGTGCCAAGCTACCAAGGGAGTGAGCAGGGGTTATTTTAGGAGAGTGATCCCTTTACCCCGACTAGAGTGAGGATCCCTACTTGGACAGGGTGTAAACTGACTGGCTACTAGAGACCCCATTTCTAGCATCCACCAGCTCTGTGTGAATTGAGCAGTCAAAAAAACTGCACATTTTCCATTAGAATAACTGCAGGCTCAACCTTTTGCAGTTGCTGGTACCACAGCAAAACAATTGTTATGTAGATCCACAGTGATTTGTGTCATTTAACACATTTTGATTGTGAGGAAACTGAGATTATAATCCAGGATACCAGGTCCTACAAACAAAACTGTATCCAATGAGCTCGACTTAATTCCCAATTTAAACACTTCTTACTCATTTGGAAGTTGCTTCATTTTGGGGCAGCCAGTCTCTAATTGCTTTGACCTCGAAGAGTTTAGTGTATCAAGGGATGTTTGGAAGATTTTAACTTGGCACTCATTACGAGTGATCTGGTAAATTGTAGTCCCTGTAAAAAAAAAAGCCCAGTAAATAGTGTGGGACGTTTACATTTCGGTGCTTAAGAACCACACCCCCCATATGATGTCCCATCTTAAGGTCAAAAATTGTAATGAATGTTTATTGTTAACCAATTCATCAACCTCGGAAGGATGAAGAGCTGAGTGGACCTGCTGGAAGTGAAACCTGTTACCATGGACAAGCAAAGCGCCATCCAGTGGATGCCTTAGTCCGAAAAGCCACCATATCCAGTATCTGCATAGATAACATAGAAGATTTTTTTTTTGGGGGGGGGGACAATTGAGGTGCACGGCGGGGCGTTGTACACAGCAGCACTCCTGCGAGGGCAGACAAACATACAGAGACAGCATAAATCTGACATGTCTTGAGCGTTGTAGTGATTCCGGGTCAGAGGTGACGATCCAAAGAGCATTTTCAAGAGCACGCTGGAGAGATTCAGCGGCCTTAATATCTGTTTAATCAAGCATAACTGGCAGGGCTAAGCCACATAACACACACATGAAACACGTGTTTATGTGGAGAACGCCTCACCTCTACGCGCCCAGCAAGAAATTCCCGTTCTCAGAAATGAGCCACAACTGAGTGGTTTTCCAGGAGGGCAGCCTTCGTGTATTGTGCAGGCGGACTGCCCACACACCATGCTCCATGGTAACACGGCACAGTGCAGGAAGCCTCGCTCCCCACAGTGGGTTTCTTGTGCCAGTCAGGCCATACTGTGAATACAAAGTACAGGGGGGATTAGGGACTGTGAGAAACTAAAGAGGGGGCTACAACTCTGGGCCATGCCACGTGGGACAGCTACATGGAGGATGTTTACAGCATAGGCAGTGAGGTTTACGCGCATGCTGAAGTTTGTAGTAAAACCAAGAAAATATGAATGTGCAAAGAGCGATTAGGAGAGTAAGAACACGGCTAAAACTGAGAATACACTTAAGAATATAGAGCTTATAGTTATAGAGCGCCTACTGCACTGCCTTGCAGGGCCGGGGAACTTGTATAGCTTGCATTAATGATGCCTCAACTCAAATAATTCAACAAGTTGAGTTTGATCGTCTGACTGTGATTGCATACATATTACAGCAGTTGGTGGTAAACCCAATGAACTATCATACTAGTTTGTGCAGCAGACTAGGTATGCAGTGATGACGAAATGCATGTTCTGAGCGTGTCCACACCGCCTTGATATTGTGCATACCGTTTACAAACTCAGACGCTGTCCCAGTCCCAAAGAATTTCAATGTTTAATATTGATTGCTATAAAATGTCTTAGGAGTGTAAGCCCCGAGTCTCTAGCTATTGTTTGAAAACAAAATACGGCAAGAAAACAATGTATATGTAATTGCTCCAACCCATTAAAGGCGTCTTTTAGTGACCGGTGTCACAATGCTCTCAAAACCCAACTTGAACACGGTGTATGTTCTGCAGTTCTTTCTACTGGGGCTTCTTTTTCATTGTGGCTGAAGCAGAAAAGCGTGCATTTTTAATTTTTGCTTCAAGGCACCTTTAGATCAGGAAGCCACACAAAGTAATACATAGTTCGTGGCTAAAAAAGATGCTAACCTGAATTTCTGATAAACAAGATGTGATGGTTATGACAATATTTGTGCTCGAAGGAAACCAAACACTTGTATCCACATCCTAATCCGCCCTATGTGGGAAGATGGCTTTCATAAGGAACCGGCAGTGTGCATCGAGCTGCCAGTGTTTATCTGACAACAAATATTATCTCTCTGCCTTCTAGTGTTAAATCATCTAACAATGGCTTATGCCCTCCAAGGAGAACCCTAGTAAATGCATCTCTCCTATGCAAGTGGCCATCTGAGGAATGAGATGAGCCAATGATTGCAGGGTCCTTTTAATGTTGAAGCATCCTCTCTTCGAGCCATCGAATTCACCCTCCAGGAGATACTGCACTCTCAGTTCACAAGTATGTTGTAGATCTCTTTCTGTGCAGTAGTACTAAGAACTACAAGTGTACACATCTTACATTTTTTGTAAATGTTCGCTATTCACATTCATTTCTAGAGTATACCTCTTCCTCTAACTATGAATGTGCAGTGTTCCTAAAGGACAAATAATTCATAGAGGGTTAGAAAATTAGAGAACTTAAATATATATATATATATATATATATATATATATATATATATATATATATATATATATTCAGGAAATAGCAATTCCCTTTCCTATATTTCCTTTGAAAACTGGAAATGTAGCATTTTTCTGTACCCACTGGCCCATGTACACATGGACAATTCAGTTGTTAGTTTGGATGTATAGAAAATGCATTGAAGATGTAAGATGTTTGTGAATGCTAGGTATATATATATATACATATATATATATATATACATATAATAATATGCATGGCCTCCAATTGTGGTGAAATTTGCACATGCGTAAGTGACACCTCAGCGTATATAACTGACTCCGTGAATCATCTCTCGGTTTTGCATGGAGATTATATTCCATGTGCAACTCTGATTTTCACTTTGGGGAATCTTTTCAAATCAGGTCTGGCATGATCCTTGGCCAGTCAATTTATCTAATCGTGCCTGTTCTACCTTAATGGAAATATGAGAGTAATTGAAATTACTACAAACTCCGCATTAAGTAATGAAATGAAAAGTGCTGAAGCCACTGTAGTCTGGGCTGGAAAGTGTACAGCATACTGAGGCCATCCCAACAAATGGGGTGCGCAGTTCCCGAATCAGCCACAAACTCCCATGTGGGCCAAATTTAATATTTCAATTAAGACATTAATTGCACAACCTGTTGTTTTCAACCCCACCCTTTTTGTCAGTTAAATCTGGTGCGAATTATGCATGAAAACTGCTCGAAATCCAAATTTGTGATCCTTGAAATGGGATAAATTCTTGGGGTATCCCCATGCCCATCCTCAGAATGATGTACAAATTCCACACCCAGTTAAATCCCCACTGCAGAACTGACATTTAAGGGCTGAACAATGAATGTTCCGGATGCTTGATAATTAGAAGGAAGCCATGAGTTCAAAAGAGAGGACAGTCAGGAGTACAAGAGTAGATTTTGAATGCTTACTCTCAAATTCAACTTCACATAAACCTTAACTCAGTGACATATCAGAGAAGTGTCCTTTTGTTCATAAACTAGATAGTATCTTACTATCCTGGAGAAACCCACGTGAGGAGCAATGCTTTATGAGGGATTGAGCATCCTGGACTCACTCAAGAGACTCTTCAGAAAAATAGACAACTTTCTCATTCATCATTTTTCATTTGGCCAATTTTACCTCTTGTGACAGTACCTAAACATTTCTGGGGCAAGATTTTGACATTTAAAGCTGAACATATCTGTATCATCAGACTTCGCAATGCCACCCGTGTTGAAGCAGAAGCACAAGTGCACTCAACCCCACAACTGATGACTGCAAACATCATAAATATTGTGGTAGAGTTTGAGATCGCCGAGACACTGAATACTACAATCAAGCACTGCTTAGGAATGACCAACAAAGAAGCTAATAATCTCTATTGAAATTCATTGTATGCACATTGAGCAGATATCTTTGTTTTATTGGGGAGGAGCCAGATATGCTAACAGAGTGGTTGCTAATACTGATTGCAAATTGCACACCACCATTTTGTAACCTGGCTGCCATTAATAGGTTGTGTCACAAAATGATTAAGCATGAGGTTGCAGAACAACCTGCCTAATAAATATAAATAAGGTGGGTCTTTGCTTGTGACCCCTTGTGATTGGCTACAAATACAGGGACGACGGCGTTCGAGGATCAGCGGACCACCGTACCAATGTTTACATTCCCAAAGGGAATCATTTTCTTTTAAATCATTCATTGTGGCCTAAACGAACTATTGCTGCTTAAAAATGTAAATGTTTCAGTTTAAGAAGACATTATGGTGAGCAGACAAAGGACACTGGACCGCTACCTACTCTGGCAATACTGTTCCCAAAAGGGAAGTTGCCCATCTGGAACAGCTCCCCCCTTCTGAACGAGGTACCACCTTCTTTGGGTTGTGATTAATTTTCAATTGTTTGTGACTTCATTGACACATACGAGAACAATTTTTTGTGATTGTGACTAGCAAATAGGAAGAGACGGCCGTTTCACATGCTCGTCCAATTGCGATTCGGAATTAGTCATAAACCCCTATTTCATTTAAGAAAGGCTTTTCTGAATAAAAGAAAGAAGTGCATTGGATAAACATATTTTGGTTGCAAAACTTGAGATTTTGTGGAAATGCAGGGTTTGCAAGCCCAAAATGGTTTCTTACTTCTGCCTGAAAACTTACTAGAATTTAAAATTCAGCTGGTAGCTGCTCCTCGCCCTAGTTTACAACACATTCCTTCCCTTCTTTCCCCATAATCTACTGGAGACAATATCTCATTAGTATATTTATGAAGTGTGCATTAAATGTCTAGATTGAGGTTCTGATTCAACAAATATAGTTGATAAGGATCATAGTACTTTTCTGTGCACAATCTTGCTGTAGTTTCTACAGCAGTGAATATCATCTCACATTTCTGATTCCAGATCAGAAAGTGTAGGAAGTTGGCTCTGTATGTGCTATTTCAAAGTAAGGAATAGCATGCACAGAGTCCAAGGGTTCCCCTTAGAGGTAAAATAGTGGTAAAAATAGATAATACTAATGCTCTATTTTGTGGTAGTGTGGTCGAGCAGTAGGCTTATCCAAGGAGTAGTGTTAAGCATTTGTTGTACATACACATAGACAATAAATGAGGTACACACACTCAGAGACAAATCCAGCCAATAGGTTTTTATATAGAAAAATATCTTTTCTTAGTTTATTTTAAGAACCACAGGTTCAAATTCTACATGTAATATCTCATTCGAAAGGTATTGCAGGTAAGTACTTTAGGAACTTCAAATCATCAAAATTGCATGTATACTTTTCAAGTTATTCACAAATAGCTGTTTTAAAAGTGGACACAGTGCAATTTTCACAGTTCCTAGGGGAGGTAAGTATTTGTTAGGTTAACCAGGTAAGTAAGACACTTACAGGGCTTAGTTCTTGGTCCAAGGTAGCCCACCGTTGGGGGTTCAGAGCAACCCCAAAGTCACCACACCAGCAGCTCAGGGCCGGTCAGGTGCAGAGTTCAAAGTGGTGCCCAAAACACATAGGCTAGAATGGAGAGAAGGGGGTGCCCCGGTTCCGGTCTGCTTGCAGGTAAGTACCCGCGTCTTCGGAGGGCAGACCAGGGGGGTTTTGTAGGGCACCGGGGGGGACACAACCCCACACAGAAATTTCACCCTCAGCGGCGC
This sequence comes from Pleurodeles waltl, assembly GCF_031143425.1. Classification (NCBI taxonomy): domain Eukaryota; kingdom Metazoa; phylum Chordata; class Amphibia; order Caudata; family Salamandridae; genus Pleurodeles; species Pleurodeles waltl. Next base: position 193,988,658 of record NC_090447.1, read on the forward strand.
GGGGGCGGCCGGGTGCAGTGTAGAAACAAGCGTCGGGTTCGCAGTGTTAGTCTATGAGAGATCTCGGGATCTCTTCAGCGCTGCAGGCAGGCAAGGGGGGGGTTCCTCGGGGAACCTCCACTTGATCAAGGGAGAGGGACTCCTGGGGGTCACTCCTCCAGTGAAAGTCCGGTCCTTCAGGTCCTGGGGGCTGCGGGTGCAGGGTCTCTCCCAGGTGTCGGGACTTTGGATTCAAAGAGTCGCGGTCAGGGGAAGCCTCGGGATTCCCTCTGCAGGCGGCGCTGTGGGGGCTCAGGGGGGACAGGTTTTTGTACTCACAGTCTTAGAGTAGTCCTGGGGTCCCTCCTGAGGTGTTGGATCGCCACCAGCCGAGTCGGGGTCGCCGGGTGCAGTGTTGCAAGTCTCACGCTTCTTGCGGGGAGCTTGCAGGGATCTTTAAAGCTGCTGGAAACAAAGTTGCAGCTTTTCTTGGAGCAGGTCCGCTGTCCTCGGGAGTTTCTTGTCTTTTCGAAGCAGGGGCAGTCCTCAGAGGATGTCGAGGTCGCTGGTCCCTTTGGAAGGCGTCGCTGGAGCAGGATCTTTGGAAGGCAGGAGACAGGCCGGTGAGTTTCTGGAGCCAAGGCAGTTGTCGTCTTCTGGTCTTCCGCTGCAGGGGTTTTCAGCTAGGCAGTCCTTCTTCTTGTAGTTGCAGGAATCTAATTTTCTAGGGTTCAGGGTAGCCCTTAAATACTAAATTTAAGGGCGTGTTTAGGTCTGGGGGGTTAGTAGCCAATGGCTACTAGCCCTGAGGGTGGGTACACCCTCTTTGTGCCTCCTCCCAAGGGGAGGGGGTCACAATCCTAACCCTATTGGGGGAATCCTCCATCTGCAAGATGGAGGATTTCTAAAAGTTAGAGTCACTTCAGCTCAGGACACCTTAGGGGCTGTCCTGACTGGTCAGTGACTCCTCCTTGTTTTTCTCATTATCTTCTCCGGCCTTGCCGCCAAAAGTGGGGCCTGGCCGGAGGGGGCGGGCAACTCCACTAGCTGGAGTGTCCTGCTGGGTTGGCACAAAGGAGGTGAGCCTTTGAGGCTCACCACCAGGTGTGACAATTCCTGCCTGGGGGAGGTGTTAGCATCTCCACCCAGTGCAGGCTTTGTTACTGGCCTCAGAGTGACAAAGGCACTCTCCCCATGGGGCCAGCAACATGTCTCGGTTTGTGGCAGGCTGCTAAAACTAGTCAGCCTACACAGATAGTCGGTTAAGTTTCAGGGGGCACCTCTAAGGTGCCCTCTGTGGTGTATTTTACAATAAAATGTACACTGGCATCAGTGTGCATTTATTGTGCTGAGAAGTTTGATACCAAACTTCCCAGTTTTCAGTGTAGCCATTATGGTGCTGTGGAGTTCGTGTTTGACAAACTCCCAGACCATATACTCTTATGGCTACCCTGCACTTACAATGTCTAAGGTTTTGTTTAGACACTGTAGGGGTACCATGCTCATGCACTGGTACCCTCACCTATGGTATAGTGCACCCTGCCTTAGGGCTGTAAGGCCTGCTAGAGGGGTGTCTTACCTATACTGCATAGGCAGTGAGAGGCTGGCATGGCACCCTGAGGGGAGTGCCATGTCGACTTACTCGTTTTGTCCTCACTAGCACACACAAGCTGGCAAGCAGTGTGTCTGTGCTGAGTGAGAGGTCTCCAGGGTGGCATAAGACATGCTGCAGCCCTTAGAGACCTTCCTTGGCATCAGGGCCCTTGGTACTAGAAGTACCAGTTACAAGGGACTTATCTGGATGCCAGGGTCTGCCAATTGTGGATACAAACGTACAGGTTAGGGAAAGAACACTGGTGCTGGGGCCTGGTTAGCAGGCCTCAGCACACTTTCAATTGTAAACATAGCATCAGCAAAGGCAAAAAGTCAGGGGGCAACCATGCCAAGGAGGCATTTCCTTACACAACCCCCCCCCAAACGAAAGAGGATGAGACTAACCTTTCCCAAGAGAGTCTTCATTTTCTAAGTGGAAGAACCTGGAAAGGCCATCTGCATTGGCATGGGCAGTCCCAGGTCTGTGTTCCACTATAAAGTCCATTCCCTGTAGGGAGATGGACCACCTCAACAGTTTAGGATTTTCACCTTTCATTTGCATCAGCCATTTGAGAGGTCTGTGGTCAGTTTGAACTAGGAAGTGAGTCCCAAAGAGGTATGGTCTCAGCTTCTTCAGGGACCAAACCACAGCAAAGGCCTCCCTCTCAATGGCACTCCAAACGCTGCTCCCTGGGGAGTAACCTCCTGCTAATGAAAGCAACAGGCTGGTCAAGGCCATCATCATTTGTTTGGGACAAAACTGCCCCTATCCCATGTTCAGAGGCATCAGTCTGCACAATGAACTGCTTAGAATAATCTGGAGCTTTGAGAACTGGTGCTGAGCACATTGCTTGTTTCAGGGTGTCAAAGGCCTGTTGGCATTCCACAGTCCAGTTCACTTTCTTGGGCATTTTCTTGGAGGTGAGTTCAGTGAGGGCCGTCACAATGGATCCATATCCCTTCACAAACCTCCTGTAATACCCAGTCAAGCCAAGGAATGCCCTGACTTGAGTCTGGGTTTTTGGAGCTACCCAGTCCAGAATAGTCTGGATCTTGGGTTGGAGTGGCTGAACTTGGCCTCCACCTACAAGGTGTCCCAAGTAAACCACAGTTCCCTGCCCTATCTGGCATTTGGATGCCTTGATAGAGAGGCCTGCAGATTGCAGAGCCTTCAAAACCTTCTTCAGGTGGACCAGGTGATCCTGCCAGGTGGAGCTAAAGACAGCAATATCATCAAGATAAGCTGTGCTAAAGGACTCCAAGCCAGCAAGGACTTGATTCACCAACCTTTGGAAGGTGGCAGGGGCATTCTTTAAACCAAAGGGCATAACAGTAAACTGATAATGCCCATCAGGTGTGGAGAATGCTGTTTTCTCTTTTGCTCCAGGTGCCATTTTTATTTGCCAGTACCCTGCTGTCAAGTCAAAGGTACTGAGGAATTTGGCAGCACCTAATTTATCTATGAGCTCATCAGCTCTTGGAATTGGATGAGCATCTGTCTTGGTGACAGAATTGAGCCCTCTGTAGTCCACACAAAACCTCATCTCTTTCTTTCCATCTTTGGTGTGAGGTTTGGGGACTAAGACCACTGGGCTAGCCCAGGGGCTGTCAGAGCGCTCAATTACTCCCAATTCCAGCATCTTGTGGACTTCCACCTTGATGCTTTCCTTAACATGGTCAGACTGTCTAAAGATTTTGTTCTTGACAGGCATGCTGTCTCCTGTGTCCACATCATGGGTACACAGGTGTGTCTGACCAGGGGTTAAGGAGAAGAGTTCAGGAAACTGTTGTAGGACTCTCCTACAATCAGCTTGCTGTTGGCCAGAGAGGGTGTCTGAGTAGATCACTCCATCTACTGTGCCATCTTTTGGGTCTGATGACAGAAGATCAGGGAGAGGTTCACTCTCTGCCTCCTGATCCTCATCTGTTACCATCAACAGATTCACATCAGCCCTGTCGTGGAAGAGCTTAAGGCGGTTCACATGGATCACCCTCTTGGGGCTCCTGCTTGTGCCCAGGTCCACCAGGTAGGTGACCTGACTCTTCCTTTCTAGTACTGGGTAAGGGCCACTCCATTTGTCCTGGAGTGCCCTGGGAGCCACAGGCTCCAGAACCCAGACTTTCTGCCCTGGTTGGAACTCAACCAGTGCAGCCTTTTGGTCATACCAAAACTTCTGGAGCTGTTGGCTGGCCTCAAGGTTTTTGGTTGCCTTTTCCATGTACTCTGCCATTCTAGAGCGAAGGCCAAGTACATAGTCCACTATGTCCTGTTTAGGCTCATGGAGAGGTCTCTCCCAGCCTTCTTTAACAAGGGCAAGTGGTCCCCTTACAGGATGACCAAACAGAAGTTCAAAGGGTGAGAATCCTACTCCCTTCTGTGGCACCTCTCTGTAAGCGAAAAGCAGACATGGCAAGAGGACATCCCATCTCCTTTTGAGCTTTTCTGGGAGCCCCATGATCATGCCTTTTAATGTCTTGTTGAATCTCTCAACCAAGCCATTAGTTTGTGGATGGTATGGTGTAGTGAATTTATAAGTCACTCCACACTCATTCCACATGTGCTTTAGGTATGCTGACATGAAGTTGGTACCTCTGTCAGACACCACCTCCTTAGGGAAACCCACTCTGGTAAAGATACCAATGAGGGCCTTGGCTACTGCAGGGGCAGTAGTCGACCTAAGGGGAATAGCTTCAGGATACCTGGTAGCATGATCCACTACTACCAGGATATACATATTTCCTGAGGCTGTGGGAGGTTCTAGTGGACCAACTATGTCCACACCCACTCTTTCAAAGGGAACCCCCACCACTGGAAGTGGAATGAGGGGGGCCTTTGGATGCCCACCTGTCTTACCACTGGCTTGACAGGTGGGGCAGGAGAGGCAAAACTCCTTAACCATGTTGGACATATTGGGCCAGTAGAAGTGGTTGACTAACCTCTCCCACGTCTTGGTTTGTCCCAAATGTCCAGCAAGGGGAATGTCATGGGCCAATGTTAGGATGAACTCTCTGAACAGCTGAGGCACTACCACTCTCCTAGTGGCACCAGGTTTGGGGTCTCTGGCCTCAGTGTACAGGAGTCCATCTTCCCAATAGACCCTATGGGTTCCAGTTTTCTTGCCCTTGGACTCTTCAGCAGCTTGCTGCCTAAGGCCTTCAAGAGAGGGACAGGTTTCTTGTCCCTTACACAGCTCCTCCCTTGAGGGTCCCCCTGGGCCTAAGAGCTCAACCTGATAAGGTTCAAGCTCCAAAGGCTCAGTTCCCTCAGAGGGCAGAACTTCTTCCTGAGAAGAGAGGTTCCCTTTCTTTTGCTGTGTTGCAGTTGGTTTCCCAACTGACTTTCCTGTTCTCTTGGTAGGCTGGGCCATTTTTCCAGAGTCCAGCTCTACTTTTTCACCCTGTGCCTTGCACTGTGCCCTTGTTTTCACACACACCAGTTCAGGGATACCCAGCATTGCTGCATGGGTTTTTAGTTCTACCTCAGCCCATGCTGAGGACTCCAGGTCATTTCCAAGCAGACAGTCCACTGGGATATTTGAGGAGACCACCACCTGTTTCAGGCCATTGACCCCTCCCCATTCTAAAGTAACCATTGCCATGGGATGTACTTTTCTCTGATTGTCAGCGTTGGTGACTGTGTAAGTTTTTCCAGTCAGGTATTGGCCAGGGGAAACCAGTTTCTCTGTCACCATGGTGACACTGGCACCTGTATCCCTCAGGCCCTCTATTCTAGTCCCATTAATTAAGAGTTGCTGTCTGTATTTTTGCATGTTAGGCGGCCAGACAGCTAGTGTGGCTAAATCCACCCCACCCTCAGAAACTAGAGTAGCTTCAGTGTGGACCCTGATTTGCTCTGGGCACACTGTTGATCCCACTTGGAGACTAGCCATACCAGTGTTACCTGGATGGGAGTTTGGAGTGGAACCTTTCTTGGGACAGGCCTTGTCTCCAGTTTGGTGTCCATGCTGTTTACAGCTATGACACCAGGCCTTTTTGGGATCAAAGTTTTTACCCTTGTACCCATTGTTTTGTGAAGAGGCTCTGGGCCCACCCTCCTGTGCAGGTTTTTGGGGGCCTGTAGAAGACTCTTTACTATTTTTAGTTTTGGTTGTCTCATCACCCTTCCCCTGGGGAGTCTTTGTGACCCCTTTCTTTTGGTCACCCCCTGTTGAAGTCTTGGACACCCTTGTCTTGACCCAATGGTCCGCCTTCTTTCCCAATTCTTGGGGAGAAATTGGTCCTAGGTCTACCAGATGCTGATGCAGTTTATCATTGAAACAATTACTTAACAGGTGTTCTTTCACAAATAAATTGTACAGCCCATCATAATTACTTACACCACTGCCTTGAATCCAACCATCTAGTGTTTTCACTGAGTAGTCAACAAAGTCAACCCAGGTCTGGCTCGAGGATTTTTGAGCCCCCCTGAACCTAATCCTGTACTCCTCAGTGGAGAATCCAAAGCCCTCAATCAGGGTACCCTTCATGAGGTCATAAGATTCTGCATCTTTTCCAGAGAGTGTGAGGAGTCTATCCCTACACTTTCCAGTGAACATTTCCCAAAGGAGAGCACCCCAGTGAGATCTGTTCACTTTTCTGGTTACACAAGCCCTCTCAAAAGCTGTGAACCACTTGGTGATGTCATCACCATCTTCAAATTTTGTCACAATCCCTTTGGGGATTTTTAACATGTCAGGAGAATCTCTGACCCTATTTATATTGCTGCCACCATTGATGGGTCCTAGGCCCATCTCTTGTCTTTCCCTTTCTATGGCTAGGAGCTGTCTCTCTAAAGTCAATCTTTTGGCCATCCTGGCTAACAGGAGGTCATCTTCACTGAGAGCATCCTCAGTGATTTCAGAAATGTGGGACCCTCCTGTGAGGGACTCACTATTTCTGACTAACACAGTTGGAGACAGGACTTGAGGGGTCCTGTTCTCCCTATTTAGGACTGGAGGAGGGACATTGGCCTCCAAGTCACTAATTTCTTCCTCTGTGAGGTCATCATCAGAGGGGTTGGCTTTTTCAAACTCTGCCAACAGCTCCTGGAGCTGAATTTTGGTAGGTCTGGAGCCAATGGTTATTTTTTTGATATTACAGAGAGACCTTAGCTCCCTCATCTTAAGATGGAGGTAAGGTGTGGTGTCGAGTTCCACCACATTCATCTCTGTATCAGACATTATTTTGCTAAGAGTTGGAAGACTTTTTAAAGAATCTAAAACTGTTTCTAGAATCTAATTTCAAACTTTTAACAAACTTTTAAACTCTAAAAGACAATGCTAAACAGGGACTTAACACACAAGGCCCTAGCAGGACTTTTAAGAATTTAGAAAAATTTCAAATTGCAAAAATGAATTTCTAATGACAATTTTGGAATTTGTCGTGTGATCAGGTATTGGCTGAGTAGTCCAGCAAATGCAAAGTCTTGTACCCCACCGCTGATCCACCAATGTAGGAAGTTGGCTCTGTATGTGCTATTTCAAAGTAAGGAATAGCATGCACAGAGTCCAAGGGTTCCCCTTAGAGGTAAAATAGTGGTAAAAATAGATAATACTAATGCTCTATTTTGTGGTAGTGTGGTCGAGCAGTAGGCTTATCCAAGGAGTAGTGTTAAGCATTTGTTGTACATACACATAGACAATAAATGAGGTACACACACTCAGAGACAAATCCAGCCAATAGGTTTTTATATAGAAAAATATCTTTTCTTAGTTTATTTTAAGAACCACAGGTTCAAATTCTACATGTAATATCTCATTCGAAAGGTATTGCAGGTAAGTACTTTAGGAACTTCAAATCATCAAAATTGCATGTATACTTTTCAAGTTATTCACAAATAGCTGTTTTAAAAGTGGACACAGTGCAATTTTCACAGTTCCTAGGGGAGGTAAGTATTTGTTAGGTTAACCAGGTAAGTAAGACACTTACAGGGCTTAGTTCTTGGTCCAAGGTAGCCCACCGTTGGGGGTTCAGAGCAACCCCAAAGTCACCACACCAGCAGCTCAGGGCCGGTCAGGTGCAGAGTTCAAAGTGGTGCCCAAAACACATAGGCTAGAATGGAGAGAAGGGGGTGCCCCGGTTCCGGTCTGCTTGCAGGTAAGTACCCGCGTCTTCGGAGGGCAGACCAGGGGGGTTTTGTAGGGCACCGGGGGGGACACAAGCCCACACAGAAATTTCACCCTCAGCGGCGCGGGGGCGGCCGGGTGCAGTGTAGAAACAAGCGTCGGGTTCGCAGTGTTAGTCTATGAGAGATCTCGGGATCTCTTCAGCGCTGCAGGCAGGCAAGGGGGGGGTTCCTCGGGGAAACCTCCACTTGATCAAGGGAGAGGGACTCCTGGGGGTCACTCCTCCAGTGAAAGTCCGGTCCTTCAGGTCCTGGGGGCTGCGGGTGCAGGGTCTCTCCCAGGTGTCGGGACTTTGGATTCAAAGAGTCGCGGTCAGGGGAAGCCTCGGGATTCCCTCTGCAGGCGGCGCTGTGGGGGCTCAGGGGGGACAGGTTTTTGTACTCACAGTCTTAGAGTAGTCCTGGGGTCCCTCCTGAGGTGTTGGATCGCCACCAGCCGAGTCGGGGTCGCCGGGTGCAGTGTTGCAAGTCTCACGCTTCTTGCGGGGAGCTTGCAGGGATCTTTAAAGCTGCTGGAAACAAAGTTGCAGCTTTTCTTGGAGCAGGTCCGCTGTCCTCTGGAGTTTCTTGTCTTTTCGAAGCAGGGGCAGTCCTCAGAGGATGTCGAGGTCACTGGTCCCTTTGGAAGGCGTCGCTGGAGCAGGATCTTTGGAAGGCAGGAGACAGGCCGGTGAGTTTCTGGAGCCAAGGCAGTTGTCGTCTTCTGGTCTTCCGCTGCAGGGGTTTTCAGCTAGGCAGTCCTTCTTCTTGTAGTTGCAGGAATCTAATTTTCTAGGGTTCAGGGTAGCCCTTAAATACTAAATTTAAGGGCGTGTTTAGGTCTGGGGGGTTAGTAGCCAATGGCTACTAGCCCTGAGGGTGGGTACACCCTCTTTGTGCCTCCTCCCAAGGGGAGGGGGTCACAATCCTAACCCTATTGGGGGAATCCTCCATCTGCAAGATGGAGGATTTCTAAAAGTTAGAGTCACTTCAGCTCAGGACACCTTAGGGGCTGTCCTGACTGGTCAGTGACTCCTCCTTGTTTTTCTCATTATCTTCTCCGGCCTTGCCGCCAAAAGTGGGGCCTGGCCGGAGGGGGCGGGCAACTCCACTAGCTGGAGTGTCCTGCTGGGTTGGCACAAAGGAGGTGAGCCTTTGAGGCTCACCGCCAGGTGTGACAATTCCTGCCTGGGGGAGGTGTTAGCATCTCCACCCAGTGCAGGCTTTGTTACTGGCCTCAGAGTGACAAAGGCACTCTCCCCATGGGGCCAGCAACATGTCTCGGTTTGTGGCAGGCTGCTAAAACTAGTCAGCCTACACAGATAGTCGGTTAAGTTTCAGGGGGCACCTCTAAGGTGCCCTCTGTGGTGTATTTTACAATAAAATGTACACTGGCATCAGTGTGCATTTATTGTGCTGAGAAGTTTGATACCAAACTTCCCAGTTTTCAGTGTAGCCATTATGGTGCTGTGGAGTTCGTGTTTGACAAACTCCCAGACCATATACTCTTATGGCTACCCTGCACTTACAATGTCTAAGGTTTTGTTTAGACACTGTAGGGGTACCATGCTCATGCACTGGTACCCTCACCTATGGTATAGTGCACCCTGCCTTAGGGCTGTAAGGCCTGCTAGAGGGGTGTCTTACCTATACTGCATAGGCAGTGAGAGGCTGGCATGGCACCCTGAGGGGAGTGCCATGTCGACTTACTCGTTTTGTCCTCACTAGCACACACAAGCTGGCAAGCAGTGTGTCTGTGCTGAGTGAGAGGTCTCCAGGGTGGCATAAGACATGCTGCAGCCCTTAGAGATCTTCCTTGGCATCAGGGCCCTTGGTACTAGAAGTACCAGTTACAAGGGACTTATCTGGATGCCAGGGTCTGCCAATTGTGGATACAAACGTACAGGTTAGGGAAAGAACACTGGTGCTGGGGCCTGGTTAGCAGGCCTCAGCACACTTTCAATTGTAAACATAGCATCAGCAAAGGCAAAAAGTCAGGGGGCAACCATGCCAAGGAGGCATTTCCTTACAGAAAGTTAACAGAAAGTTAATACAGATGTGAAAATCATGTTTGAGCAAAACATTTTAGTTTGGTTTAGTGTTAATTTTAAGTCTAATTTCTATTTTTGCCTGAGTAGAAGTATGAACTATAGTAAGCATAAACAACGTGTTTGGCTGATCTCCTTTGGAATAATAACTCACTTAATGAACACAGAGGTAGTCACATGGAGCTAAAGATTAGAAGAGTTTTGGGGGGTTCCCTTCAGTGTATTAAGGTGGACATGGGTTTACGTCAGAAAGGTATATTCGTCTAAATTCCTAAATTATGCATACTTCAACTGTGCATTGACATTTTCCCTGCCAGTATATTTTGAGAATGAATCAATTAAAAGAGCCCAGTGAGTTGAGCAAGCTTCCTCTTTCCTTGCTTCTTCTTTTATATATTTCTAACGTCATGGGCTACCCAGTGCTTAATTTGAAAACAAAAAGGTGGTGCCCAAAGCTCTCCCCTAAAACACGTGGCTGCTGCAATGAAATGTGCAAGCACAGAATACTGAGGCAGCGTAATCCTGAAGCCATCTCAGGCCTCTTTAATCCATTTACAGTCACTCCCTGCCCCTTCAGCTCAGCCTTGTACATTTCTGTTTTCTCCCTTTGTGACTCTTTTTTGATTTTCTCTTCCTCCGCCTTTCCCATATGTGTCTTTTCCTTACAGGAAATGCTTGAGGCAGAAGAATAAGTGCCGGCCCTCAAAAATAAATGCAGGTGCCTGCACCGGAAACCATGGCTCAAATTAAGCACCATGGCTACCAAAGTACTTGTAGCAGTTGAACGTGTACTGCTAAGCTTCATGTGGGATCACAACAATTGGTTCTGTAGAAGGTAGTGACAATGTATGATGTTTTTGGCTCTCTACATTTCCCTTAGTGCAAGCAATCCGGATCCGATTGCCCAGGTTGACAGATGTAATGTTTTCAACACAAAGTGCAGATAGTGGTCACCTAGTTAATTCTGAGTGTAGTTGTTGGGGATCCTAGTACCTTGTAATTTGTGACTATTGTCTTAGATTTTACTTGAATGTTTGATGAATTACTTACAGCCCTTAACAGTTTATCCATGTCAGGTGTGTGCATTAGACAATACCATGTCAGATTTTCAGTATAAACAGAGTTCATAATAATGACTCCCCAATCATATTCATTAAATGTTTAATTAACCTGAGTATTTATTGTGGAACTCCTCCTTTTCCACCTGGATTTGACTCTCAGTAATAGCCGAGTACCCGTGCTCTAGAGCATTGATACTCAAAGTAGGGCCCGGGGGGCACATACGGCTCTTTGGGCCTTTACATGCGGCTCCCAGGTCACTAGCAGCACTGGACTGATATCAACTCAGCACTAAACTCTAAAAAGATGAGAAATTAACATGTAAGCTTTTATTTGAAGGCTACTTGATGTTAAAAAAAGGATGTAACTAGGGACTCTGCATCTCCTAACTTTAGAAACTTCCTCATTTTTTCAAGACACCTTGCAGCAAAAGTGTAAAAATATAATAAAGTCTCTTCAGAATTCAAACAGTGACTTTCATTAATGTGCAGAACCGTTTCACAATAGAACATTAGATTATATCAGCACATTGAGAAGTGTTTCTTAAAATTGAGTTTTCAAACGTAAATTTAGAGACATGAATTCCCCCCCACCCTGACAACAATGCCAGTAGTGAAATCAGTGGCAAGTATATTGATATGTGCACCCATCCTGCTATCGTGTATTTCGAGGTCCTCTTATGTATGATAATGAAGAAAAAGAAGAGAAAGTGAAATAAAATAATTGCCTAGAGTCACACAATTTGGGAAAGTAAGGAAGCTGGGATTAATTCCAGGTTTTCTGGTTTATCATTGTGCAATTCACCCACTGGATGCATATGCTTCACTTCCCCTACTTCCACCTTACGGCAAAACACCGCCCGCCCTGCCTTACTGCCACTGCCGAAATCAGTGCGGCTCTCAGTCACATCATTGACCAAACTTTTTGGTGCCTGGGAACATTTTTGCGAGTATCCATGCAATAGAGTCTACTGGCAGCCAGAGTAGTCAATGATTGCAGAGATGTATGTGCATCTAGGCACTTCTAAGACCGCTCTTTTCGCAGCCCACTGGGGCTTTACTTCTTTCACAAGTCAATTTGTTGCAAGTCCGAGACCTGGAGGGTGTTAGAAGACACTGACATTGATATAGGCACTTTATTTGTCATCCAGCAAAAAAGTGTTCGTTTCCATTTTAATTCCCACTAATTAACAATTTTAACTGAATAGAAGCTAAAACCATTTTAATTCCCACTAATTAACAATTTTAACTGAATAGAAGCTAAAATAGGCATTTGGCGTGCTTAGTGGAGCCCACAATAGCCTCCATATGCTGCCGACAGATTTTCCAGGATGCTTTTTAAAGAGTTGTGAAGTAATGTGTGAGGATACAGAACCGGTGTTATTTTTGGTGTCTTTGACATTCATTACACGTGAATACTGCAATTTGAAAAATGATACATACATTGTTGTGAGCATTTTACTCTCTTCTGAGGCTTGTAAAACGGTTATGCTATGATTTTGCATCCTGTTATTACATTATGTTATATCGGAAATTGGGTGTGTAATGCTGAGGACTCAATTTAAATATCGAGCAGTGCGCCAAGGGCACTGAGTAAGGTGTTTTTAGTGTTCACTTGTGATTTTCTTTACATAACTGCTGATAACATTTTAAAGTATACATTATGTGTTACAATTTATGAATAACTCTTTTATATCTATTAGTTGTTTTTTTTCTGCAGGAAATCCCTCGTTAGCTTGTTAACTCTTTTTTTTTTCTATAGAGGTATTTTTAAATAAATTAAGTAAAATATGTGATACATGGTTTTGTCTGCCTAATGGCGCAAATAAAAGCAAAACTGTGCCCGGAAACGTGAAAAGTGAAATAAATAAATAGAAGTGCTAACACTGTCTCAAGTAAAGTAATACAATTTTAGAACTAAATGAAAATGTGCTCATTGAAGCAACACCTACCAATATGTTGCAGGCAACCTATTAATTCGCAACCAAGAGGACCATCTCTGAGTGATAAAAGAGACCATTTTTAAAAATGTGTTTCGTTCATTTTTTGACTACCCTAAATGGCTTGCTTTCGTTCTTACAATTAGGGAAAGGCTGTGCTCGAAATTTGGTTTCTGGTTGACAGAGGTCTACACCCTGCCCAAGCAGGAACCGCAATTCTAGTGAGGATAAGTGACAAAAACACCCTAATTTAACCTGTGCTCACCTCCTAACAGCTTGTCTCAGAGAAGCCAGACTTAAATAAAATGGCAATGTGTTATGTATTTGTGCAAAACTGTAAGGAGTAAAACACCACACAAACAGATATCACACCTGGTTAAAAAAAAATAGAACATAATTCAGTAAATGAAACAAGACCAAAATGTGGGGAGCAGAGTGGTGGTGAGGTGCCGGTGTCGATCCAGCAGCAGAGGAGATGCATCAATTTTCCCCACGCAGCAGCGGTGATCAGGGGATCCCAGGATGCAGTGGTTTTGAAGGCGATGCACCAGAGTCGATCCTCACAGCAGAAATAATGCATCAATATTCCCCACGCAGAAGGAGCAATGCGGTGGGTCCCAGGTGTAGCAGTTCCGAAGGCGATTCGCTGGTTTATTTAAGGTGTGCACCTGGAAAATGATTCTACTCTGCGTGTTTATGTGTCACAGAATGCAGAACATTAATGCTCCACAGATAACAGAATGTGGGAGTGGTAAAAATGTAGTGTTTAAGATTTTATGTTAGATAATGCACAAATCACTCACTACTAGCGATGGCCCTCAACATTTGGAGCAGCACCGAGCCAGGGATTGCACAACGCCTGGTGAGCAAGCCTTCAAAACATTTTTAAAGAGGTTGGCACCTGTGCACCTTTCAAGGGCATAGTTACTTAGGCTGTGAGTGCTGTGCTCCTAATAACAATGACCTACTAGATAATGCTTCTCACTACACAGAGAACCTAAGAATCAACACAAACAGCATTTCTCCAAGTAACAGCAGCAGAACCTTCAAGATACTGACACAGAACATCACTGAAGTGCAAATGGTGTCAGAGCTTGCATAGTCATTCACTCACGCACCTATACATTCTTCCAAATGACTTCAGCATCCACTCCTGAGGTCTATCTGTAACCTGCATGTTACTCATGACCTAAATGTACATGTTGCTTGAGCAATGAAAGTGTATACTAGTCTTCCCTGCAGTATCTGTTCTGGGCATGGAAGGTTACACTTTCTGCCTCTGTGAGAGAGAGAAGCTTTTTTTACCACTCACAAGCTGTACCTGTTCTACGAGAATGCAAACTTGCACTTCTGCCCCCAGAGTTGTATGTGTTTTTTATTGGAAAGGTTTGTGCTGCTGCTCCCCAAGTTGTACCTGTTCTGTGAAGGAGGGAAGGTTGCACTGGTTATGACCAAGAGGTACCTGTTCGATGAAGAAGGGCTGTCTTCTCTGCTGGTGCCCCATCTTATGAAAAACAAATTATTTGTTGAATTTACTTGCAAAATGTGCCCTACGAACCAGGTGCTGTTTCACAGACTCTGATGTGATACCGGTAGTACCCAAGGCATCTGACCTCATAGGAGTAACATTCCAGCACCAAAACAGTAGATAAAACAAAGAAGCATTGCTCACTGCTTGACTCTGTGTTTTTTTAATTTTTATTTTGCGGTCAGGAGACACCAGTAAAAACATTTTTAGCTCACCCACATACAATTTTACAAAAGGTCTGACTGTTTAACACAGGGAGAACATTGTTCTCACTATAATAAGCATAACCTCACCCAAACCGATCAGCCACCAAAGAAGAAAAGTACACTTGAATGCTTCCTAATGTTATATATGGCACCAACTGACGAAGAATACCACACTAGGTAGGTTATGGAAAAGCCAATGCTACCATGTTTTAAGCAGAGAGCCCATGCATATAATATAGCGCTTATTACCCCTGATGAGGCGTCAAAGTGCTTTTCTGCAACCAACACGTTACTCCTGAACGCAAAAGGATTAGTGGTGGATTAGTATAGGGAAATATGAGTACAGTATTAGTATAAGGATGTATGAGTTAATTTGAGTGGAGGATATGTGAGTCTGTTAGTTGGATTGAATAGAATAATGGAGGGATAGAGGAGGGAAGAATCCAGAAGTGTTAATTGGGAGATAATAGTGGTAAGACGAGGGTTAGGATGAGTAAAGGAGAGGTGGAGGATGGAAGAGTCTGTAGAAAAAGATTAGGGAGATCATAGTAGTAAAAAGGGGTTTGAGATGAGTCAAAGTAGAGATACATGAGTAATGCTCATGGAATGTATGGTAATTCCACAAGAGGTTTGGCGGCTTCTTCCAGGAGTGTTGAATATCGTGTATGTTCATGTGTGTTTGTGGAAAACATACAATAGTCTTTTAATTCCTCTCTGTCTCTCAGTGAGTTAAATAAATATCTCTGGCAGGAGTGAACCATCAGAGAAAAAGAAACGGAGTTTACTTTTGCTTTTCCTGTGAAACAAACCCTTTTTAAAAAAATGGACAATGCACCTTCCTAAAAGTTTAAAACATAGCTGACATGGGGCTCCGTTAAATGTTTAAAGTAAAACTACCAACCCCACAATGCAACATGCAGGATGCTGTTAGCTGAAAGGCCAGGAGTGACTGATAGTCTCATACTTAATTGGGTCACTTGTCAGACTTGTGAAATGCAAAATAAAATGTAATTCCTGATTTTCTGCGTTAATTCTTGTATCCAATCAAGGGTTAAACAGGCAGGGATTGAAACGGCAGTGATAGCCTTTTAAATACAAATGCGACCACTTCCCTGCTAATAGGCTAACATTAACATTCTTTGCAAAAAGCAAATGACCATGCCAAAAAGAACAACTGCCAGGAGCAGCAGCTGGACATGTCTGAAAAGACAGTCCGAATGGGAAGCCCATTGTCGGCCTAGAGGTTGCTCTAGGCGCAGTTCCTGTAACACCACTGTGATGTGCCCTGCATTGAAGACACAGCAGGAGCTGCCACGCTAGGGCTGCCAATGCTTGCTGCGAACCAAGTCATCATGGGGGAGTTACACCAGGAGGTAGGAAAAAAGGAACATGACAACTGATAATTACTTAGAATATATAGGTTCCAAGATCTTTCTTTGACTATAGGCTAGCTCGTTGCAGAGATGAATAAGAAAGTCCACTCGTCGTGATATCTCAGGTGCCCATCTGGGGACTGATGCCACAATAGATCTCAAAACCCAAGCAGATATCATCAATCAGAGCATCTTTCTCGAATGGCTATTTTTAGCCATTGTTAAAGATGTACGATTCAATAGAAAGAACTGCTTTTTCTCTATAGTGGATGACTCCTTTAAAGAAACACTGCTATTTCTTGTTGAAGCCGGAGTGCTTTTTGTCTCATCTTCATTTTTCTATGGAATTCAAGGAACGAAAGCTCAGTTCAACCTGAAAAGGTTGGATTTGTGATCTCACAACACAGGCGCAACGCATGGGGGCTCACCGCATGGAGTATCACATGCGGGACTCAAGCAGACCGACAGCAATATCATCACACTGATGCTGAGATCAGCATCGTGAAGTCGGCAGAGGGGTTGTGGCCTTAAACCCTAGCGGCTCACGTGCACCAACTCCCTGGCTATTGACCAACCATTAATCCCTCTCATGCTGAAACAAAAGCTTATACTCTCTGTGGCCCAAATAGGACACTCGGGGAAGGCGAAAAATGCCCTATTCACCCGCAGATTGCTGTAGGAAGATTCGTTGTTGGGATCTCTTATGCTGTTCCTTGGAATACAAAGGCAAACCTTTTTTTTAAACATTTTTATTGTGGCCTCCTGAGTCTTCCCCATCAGTCCTTTATATAATTCCCCAATTTCTTCTATAAGATAAAATACATTGTTTCAGTGATTAACTGAAATCCAATCCTCTTTGTAAGAATTTGCATTTTGATTAACATGCTAATTAGTTCAGGTACATTTCACATGGTCTAAGTCAGACTACCGATGGTACATCATAATTCCAGGTAAGTGATTAGAGATGCAAATGACTTTTACAAACTAATACTTCAATAGCGCTTTCACCAAAGCGTGCTATAAAGAATATGTATAAATTGATTTGTCGTTGAAATGCGTTCTCTTTTTATTAATCTCTAAAGGAGTAACGACTGAATAAACCACACATACACATCCCTGCTGCAATCAGTTAACCAACTGAGTTATCTTAAAGAAAAACACATCTATGTCAATTATTTCTGGAAAATATTAAAGGCGAATTTTGTAACTGACATATGTACTACCTTACCTGCATCAAATAAATGGGAATCGATTGGCTACTTTGTTGAACTTTTCC
Source organism: Pleurodeles waltl (assembly GCF_031143425.1). NCBI lineage: Eukaryota > Metazoa > Chordata > Amphibia > Caudata > Salamandridae > Pleurodeles > Pleurodeles waltl. Next base: position 194,005,762 of record NC_090447.1, read on the forward strand.
TGATAAATGTATCTGATTACACTCGTCTGCCTCAGTTTAAAAAGACATGGGAATCTAGTGCAGTTGAATACGGCCTGGGGCCAACGTGAAATTGGACGCCATATTTCAAGTACATAACCAGTCTCATTTTGTCAAAGCTCAGCAGTTTCAGGAGGCTACAGTTCTATATCTTAATTTTAAGTGATCTCCATATTAATCCGCTGTTATTGATTTGCCAAGGCAAGCACTTTGTTACAGTATTGGCAGTGTTAAACTATGGCAGGCGAAACAGTCCATCTATTCATTATTTATTTCAGTGTGTTTCCCTGCAACAATCCCATGAGTTGCTGGTTTTCATTTCAACGGAACCCCTGAGGGGCGACGTGCGTCCACGACTTCATTACGCGCAAGGCTGCGCAGCCTGCAATAACGTGAATATCATATTAGCATGTTAATGGTAATCACAGTTTCTCCAACCCGGAAAAACTGCTGCATTCATTGTGAGGAAGTGGGGTCTGTTCCATGGGTATGTCCTTAGTGAACCTATCTAGGAAAATGCAGGCATTGGTGCATCAAACCTCTGCTGTTAGGAAAAAGAGTACGTTTAACGTTGCTTGCCTTTATACTTAAGGCTCCCTCCTTTACTCTTGTAATGATTTGTTACATAAAACGATGGCTAACAATCAGTTTCCCTGTCTGGATACCTTTTTAAACAGGGAAAGACGGGGAAATGATGTCTTCGTTTCACTGTCTCTCCATGCTAATGAAGCTTAATAGCTGCAGATGGGCACGTCCTTGGCCTACCTAGTAATTTCCTCAGGTGCTTCAGGTGATAGCATTATTTTATTCAATGTACGTATCACACTAAATGCTAAAGACTAAAAAATGGTAGTGCAGGTTTATCTGATAAGTTAGATGAGAAATTTACTAGGTGCAAAAGCATTTTTTCACCCACCAAAATTAAAAATGTATAATTATAACTACGACAAGACAGATATAAATATGAATGAATACAGATGGCAAATGTTCAAAACGTCAAAAAAAGTATTGCTATGAGCCCCATTTATAAAGATAACATGATTTTGTTTTAGGTAGCACCACAGATTGGAAGCCATGTTACCTTGGCTTCCTTTCTAGCCATGGAAGAGTTTCAATGGATAAGGAACCAACACAGGTATTAACAAAGAGCCTTAAAGCTGTGACAGAAGAGAACATAGACTTTTAAAGGAAGTAGATGACCAGACACTCCAGAGCCTTGCACCCCTATTGACCGCGTATCCACACACTGTGACTGTTGCAAAATAAGGGTAGCGGTAGATCACCGATTTTGTATCTCATGCGTTACATTTAATTGAGAACAGTGAATTCAAGTAGAGTGGAATCTGGCTTTTGGAGACAGGACAAACCACAGGGCACTGCTCTCTGTGATTCTGATTATATTAGCACAATAAGGAGTAAAGACAAAAGCAAGACCAAATAGATTGTGGAGTACAGCCATCAGTGACAGCAGCAGCGGCTGCCACTAGAGGGCACCAGGGCGCCACCCACCTCCATTTCCCAGTTATGTGAATCGTAATTTTCAAGAGCAATTACCGTCCCCATAAACTGTTTTATAATTTTAAAAATAAGGGCTTCAAGCCCGTGCCATGTGCTGCCCTCAGTGTCTGGCTGCCTCTCGTCCTTGCTGAGACAAGAGTCAGGCAGCCAGGCACTACTGAGAGGGACACATGCTCTAGTGAGCAAGTGCAACACAACTTTTTCTTTTTTCAAACAATCCCTAAGTAGGCTAAGGGCTGACCTAGTGCCTGCCCTGCCCTGCATTTTTGGGGGGCGTGAAGTGACCTACCATTCATGACGTACAGCAGCGTTATATTTGCAAGCAAACCTGAGCATCCAGGACATAAGCCCTGCATTCCTTAGACCCCCTGTAAGTCATTTGACAGGCTGCAAGCAACACCCTTTCCTGATTTGTCACCAGTGATGTGTTAGGAAAGGGCATTGCTTGATGTCTTTCAGGATTGAGGGCACGTGACTCAGGGTCACAGAGTCATGAGACTGTGTCCTCGAGCCACATGCATGCTATAAACAGATACACTGCGCGTGCTTTAGCATGCACAGAGTATCTGTTTAAAGGACATAATTACAATATTTAAACGTGCTCCCTTTGTGTGCTTTGATCATGCAGGGTGTTTCACTTTAGCACATCCTTTGATATCACCATATTGAGAGATATTTATTAACAGTTTTAGTAAATGCCTCTCAGTATAGTTGTATGAATGGATGTACTAAAGTGAAATTCTCCTGCATATTGAAAGCATACGAGAGCCCCCCTCCCATTTCAAATCCCACCAGCCACCACTGAGTGACAGTAACACATACCCCAGCTGCCTGCTCCAGAAAAACAGTCAATGCCATTGACAGCAAAAGTATCAACAATTTATTGTACTTTGATCATTATTAAAAGCACAGTTTTTCAAAAAAAGTGGTGACTAGCAGGCATCAACTCACAAGACAAAAGTAGTGAGTAGACCTTTGTGGAAATTAAGAAGATCTAATGTCCTTCATGCCTCTTTACTCAGGAATAGGATCTGCAAGTTGAGGTACCTTTGCTTAGTCAGGATGACACAAATTAACTTCAGATTTGAGCCAGAGGCAGCCACCATAATGGGACTATCAAATTGTTCACACTGCACTAATAGGAAAACTTAAGTTCATAGAACGTTTTTCTTTGCTCCACTGGTCACTTCGCCTATGTTTAAGTCATTCATGGATATACCTTTTTTCAAATATCCATAACATAAGCGTTAACTATAACAGGATAATACATATGAGCTTTGTTGGTATTAGGTACCCTCATCCTTCCTGCCACCGAAGAAACAACAACCATCAATATTGCACTACTTGTCTTACGTTACTAGCAGAGGCAACCGGCAGCACCTCTCTTACTCCTTGTTCCACGGCACTAGCCAGTCGTACCACCATTCCCTTAGAGTAGGAAACATCTACCTAGTCACCTGGGCAACCTGAGAGAGAACTCTGCTGTGCTAAGTGCACGGCTGAAGCATCTGTGCAACCTGAAGATTAGATCTGCTATGTTAAATGCACACTGTGTGACTGTAATATACAAATATTAAGGACAGCTATTCTGCCTAACACTGTGTGCAAGGCCATATCTTTAGTGCATCCTAAGGGAGAGCTCTACCATCTGATATACGCAGCTGTATATGGTGCAGCTCTGTAACACCTGTATAACCTGAAATTACCCAGCAGCCTGTTTAGATATGCATAATCTGAAGAATACTTCTGTCTCTTAAGATGGAGACATGTAATTTTTATGTAACCGATGTAATAACATTGCATATTGATGTATTGACCTCTTGCACTAGGGTATTCTTACTCATAGCGGTGCACCTTACTATAACCCCAATGTATAGCTCGACTGTCAGAGGGAAACACATGCAACATCTGACTAACCTATGGGAAATCTGTTCCTTTGAAGGTGCACACTTGTAGCACATTTGTAACAACAATGAATACCTTCTATCGGAGACACGCATCTGTAACATATTTTTACCCAAGGTGGTAGCTCTGCTGTTAGAGGAAGTTTCTGGGGGTGGGCGTTACTCACATAATTCAAAGTAGTATAATCATGCAGAATTACTCAAGAATTCAGTTAGGTTATGAATACGCAACAAGTAATTCTACATTTAGGGCTATTTCTTAGCGCTAAAATGCTCCCTCGTGTCCAAAAATAAACGGACATTGCATTTTGCATTAAGAAATAACACTAAATGCAATAGAACCCAAATAGTAAGCACAAGCAGCCACTTGGGCTCGCTAAATGTGCTCTTGAGTCAGGGTTTTCTCCCAATTTACTTGTGTCATTTTGCACTGTTTTTTTAGTTCAAAGTACACTCTTGCGTTGAAAATGAACACAAGGAAGCATTTTGCACTAAGAAATAGAGTTCAATGCAGCAGAACATGAATAGAAACATGAGCCCTTGCTCGCACTCCCTAAATCAGCTCTTGATGTAGGATTCCCCCCCCCCCCAAATTACTCTTAATTACGCGAGGAGTAATTGCGTTATCAATAATTACACATAAAAGAGTAATGCTGAGTTACTGAAATTGAAATTCTGACTGGGCCTAGTACTTACCTGTATCCTGAATAATCCAGTAAATAGCTTTGATGTCTAAAGTTCATGATTCTAACATCTGTGCAGTCAGCCTTCAGGAAGTAAAAGCTAAACGCTGAAGTTGTGGTTAAGGCATGGTTTTCAGGTTGCACCCCTGAGGACATTCATGGAATTTGTGAGCAGAGCAGGGAGAAGCCAAAAGGAAATCTGTTTCAAAAGAATGGAAGACGCCAGCTTTAGCAGTCTAGGAGCCTTCCTTCTGAATGTGAAAAATTGTAAGTAATCTGGATTCTTTACTGGAATGGAGCTCGAGTCGTGTTTCTGCAGCGGCCCTCACAGGAAAGTTCCAAAATGGCACCCAGTGGTGCCTGCAGAAAGGGAGCAACCGCTGGTTGGTTGACCACACTGCATTACACAGTACAAACAAGGTAAAACTGTCACACAATTCAAATATATGTTATGATCTATAAAACCGTCATTACTAAAGCCTAATATGGATTGTAATATGAACTCACAAGTTTATATATGAAGCAAGGAAAACTCAATATTTGCCTTTCCTTGCTAGAAGCATGAAAAGAAAACGACCTGCACTCAATAATAGGTATTGTATGTATAGCTTACAGACGATTGGTCTTCTATTGTACTGCATTTTCCTTCCCATTGGCCTACTGGTTCTAGGCCTTATGGGAACTGTAGTCTCTTTCTGTTTCCTGACTTCTACTATTTGAATTAAAACAAGATAAGAAAAGCATAATACTATTCTCTTACTAAAGTTTAGGCATTCAGGGGGTCATTCCAAATTCGGCGGGCGGCGGAGGCCGCCCGCCAAAGTTCCCCCGCCAGAAGACCGCACCGCGGTCGCAGCGGTCCTTCTGACTTTCCCGCTGGGCGGGCGGGCGACCGCCAAAAGGCCGCCCGCCCGCCCAGCGGGAAAGACCCAGCAACGATGAAGCCGGCTCCGAATGGAGCCAGCGGAGTTGCTGGGGTGCGACGGGTGCAGTGGCACCCGTCGCGATTTTCTGAAAATCATTATGGGGCCCTGTTAGGGGGCCCCTGCACTGCCCATGCCTGTGGCATGGGCAGTGCAGGGGCCCCCAGGGGCCCCACGACACCCGTTCCCGCCAGCCTGGTTCTGGCGGTGAAAACCACCAGAAACAGGCTGGCGGGAAGGGGGTCGGAATCCCCATGGCGGCGCTGCTTGTATCGCCGCCATGGAGGATTCATTTGGCCAGGGGAAAACCGGCGGGAAACCGCTGGTTTCCCTTTTCTGACCGCGGCTTTACCGCCGCGGTCAGAATTGGCCTGGAAGCACCGCCAGCCTGTTGGCGGTGCTTCCGGGGTCGTTGGCCCTGGCGGTCAATGACCGCCAGGGTCAGAATGACCCCCTCAGTTTTTAAGGGAGTAGGATAATCTGCATAAAAATACACAAGAGGCAGCTGGCCATTAACTCAGTGCATGACTGTCTGCCCTTCTCTCCCTCTACCAGCCAGGCAACAGCAGCTGTATCCCTTTGCTAAACTGCTGGTTCTTCCCTGGGGGACAGACAGTTGCAGTCTCTGGGTCTAATGCCTTCTGCCTCTTTCTCTAGCACTTTCAGCTACTGGTCATGAGGAACAGCACATAAATACAAATAAACTGCTCTTTCAGTAACTTGAACAGTTTTGTCTAGCATTAAGTCACCTTTAGTCATTTTGTTTTTCCATTCCACTACTTAAACTCCTCATGACTGATTTTTTAAACCATGTGTGGTATCAGTGCTTAGTGTGTACAAAAATAGGTGTCAGCCCCTAACATTTGTCTCGGGGATGGTGTGAGCAAGAAGGAGACAGGCCTTACTAGTAGCTTTAGTACACAAGGCCTCCGGTCATCTGTCCCAGTAGACTGTGCAGTCAGCCTGGTCAAGCACACAGGTCAGAAGACTGAGTGGTCTTCCTCTATCGACATAGTGGTTCATGGAAATAGAAAAGGGCTGCTATTTTAGGGAGATAGTGAAATATTAGCTGTTACTCTTTTATTTATATGTTCACTGGAAATAATAGAAGGACCAATCTGCTGACCTGTTAAGGTAGCAACAGACCTAATCAGTGCAGTCGGTGGCAAGGAGTCTTGGTCCCACCGGCAACCCCCTGTATACATTACTTTGTGCTGTACATTTCTAAAGTTCAAACATATTGCCTTTACCAGTGCTTGTTTTGTAATGTGCTGTTTTATAATGCTAAAAATTAATGCATTTGTATGTTTATGAGGCAGGTGAGATGACAAACACAAAAATCCCCTTTTCGGAGACACAAGCATGGTATCCTGTATGTTAGTATGATTATGAGACAGGGGAGATCTAAAACTTTTATGAATGCTAGAAAACACATGTTGCTGCTAATACTGGTAAGGCTGAGGCTGGAGCAGAATAATAGGAAAACATCTATTGGATCATGACATTAATGCTGGTTCGTTATGTCAGAGATGCCAAGTAGTGTAAACATCAACAGAGCTATTTGCAATAAGGTAAGCAGCCTTGAGACCACTCTCAGATTAAGTACAAGGCATCTATCTTATAATGACCCAATCTAACAAGGACTAGAGTATAGGCAAAAAAGACTGGAACAAAAAAGTCAAAAAGTCAAGTGCCTAGAGCAGTGGTCCCCAACCTTTTGACTTCTGTGGACCCCCACTTTATCAGTACTGGAACCCGGGGACCCCCACTGAATCATTTTTGGAATCCAGGGACCCCCCCAGGTGAGTCATTACTGAAAGCTGGGGACCTAATCTGTTAATATTATTACATTTTCTATGCAGTCATGAACCTTCTGAGGAGGCTTCGTGGACCCCCAGGGGTCCCCGGACCACAGGTTGGGAACCTCTGGCCTAAAGCTTCTACCTAGTGAGAAAAGACAATGGTCCCTTTGGATTCTGTTGATACTGTTTTTTTCAGTTCTGAAAATGTTATGGACATTTTTAGTTGCATGTAAGTAAACAAACAGGGAAACAGATAAAACCGGATTCATATGGTAGTTTGATACAACACGGTTTTTGAGCAGGTAACCACAAAACAGAATTTGTTCAACAGAAGAGACATGTTTCATTAGTGAAATCAGTACATGATGAAAAATTGCACAATCAGTGATAGTCCATCAGTACCAATATCCTTGTCATTGTTATACAAACTTGATACAAAAGAAGAGGAATGTTTTCAAAGATTGCATTGTGCACATGCAGAAGAAGACAAAGTATTCAAGCAACTTTCTCTGAAAACTGTGTGGTTTGATTATGTCATGGCAGATGTCTTGATAGCTGTCTTGGGGTTAGATTTGGATTGTTTTACTATTACTGATCGGGTGGTTCTGGATGGAAAGTATGGATTGCATGTACTGTGTGAGGGTTCAGTTCTGTGTGGGGATCAAAAATAATGAAGACGTGGGAAGAAGGGATTTTCAGGGGGGAAGAGTCATGCAATATATACATACTTCTTATGGTTCAGTAATTTAGGCTTGTGGGTGTAATATTAAGAATCAGAGGGTTTCCTATTGCATGGGATGATTATTGATGTAGAAATCCAGGATATTCCATATTCGCTGTGAGGGTATGGGATGGCCTCTGGTGTTGAGTTGATTTACATGTGGCTTCTCAGGTAGGAGACCCAGGGCCACCATTTATGGAAGGAGACATTATTGTTCATTTTCCAGTTGATCAAGATCACTTTGATGGAAACGTGCCACGAAGTGTTTCCACTACACCATGGCTCTCATTATGACCCTGGCGGTCTATAGACTGCCAGAGTCATGGTTGTGGTCGGACCGGCACCAAAGCGGTGGTCCGCCCAGGACATTACAACTGTGGCATTATCGCCATGGTCGAACCGTTGGCATGGCCACTTTCAGCTGCCTGGCAGTCCCAATCCTCCAGGGCAGCGCTGCTCTAGGGCTTATGACCCCTCTGTCCGCCGGCGTTTACATGGCTGGTGCACCCAACGCACAACAGCATTGCCGCCAGCTCCATTATGAGCCGGCGTCAATGTTGTTGTGCGTTTCCAGCTGGGCCAGTGGGCAGAAACTATGTTTCTACCCTCTGACGCAGCAGGAAACTCATAATATGGCCGGTGGGAAGAAGACCGCACTGGTGGTCTCCTGGCTGCTGGAGTTTGGCGGGTGGCATTTTCCACCCACCAAACTCGTAATTAGGACCTATATGTTTGAGTTGTATAAAGAAATGGCACAATGTAGCGTGAATGACTGAGCATATGTGATAATTGACATGCATTTAATGCAAAATATACAGTAATCAAAGTAATGATAGAGGCAGACAACAGTCAATGTTGCAGTAACTGGTGTCCAAGAGTGAATGGGCATGGTAATAGTGGGAATAGCTTACACTAAACACACTCTTCAATGGGAGAAGTTTAGGTGTGTGTACAGCTTCTTCAGTAACACTTGTTTGACCAACAGTCCTTCAATTCGCTGTTGATGACATTTCCACTCCAATGCAGGGATGGCCGAAGGACCGGTGCATTTTTCTGATTAAGTGTCAATAAAATGCCCGTGTGATAGAACATATGCAAACTTTCTATGTTTCTCCACAAGCAAAAGCATTTTCCTTTGAGGAGGAGAAATTGCTTCCTTTACAGGCTGCGTTCCCTCCTCATTCCTTATGTGAAAACACACTTGCTCATGCTATGAACATACCCAAATGTCTGTGGGCCTCACGGAAGCAAAACTACTTATAAGCGGCATGCAAATGTCTACGAACTGTAAGTGTACAGGTATTCATTTACTTTTTGTCATGGCAGTCTACCTTGAAATCTTCAGTCTGCCTCTGTATCTGCACTTTATTTGCACAAAATTCCACCACCCTGATCTTGTCACTCCTCTTGTGGAATACATGTTAAAAATCACTTTTTTAAATGTTTACGTTCTGCCTAGGTGTGCAACATCTTCATGCAGTTATCTCTGTTAATTCAGCTTCGCTTTTAAGTTAGTCTTTAGGTACGGAATCACACATGACTTGATTCACAAGCTCTTTGCAAGCTGAAATCAGCCATTCACCATGAAGAAAGAGACACGCGTAACACATGCATGATTCAGAACTGTGGGCACACTTGGACATGTGTATAATGTATGCACTACATGCATACATTATGCCCACATAGAATATTGCTTGAGTTGAAAAAGTAGGTATATTCCTTAACATGCCATACCATATGGCTTCATTATAGATTTGTGCTCTTCACAGACAGATCATAGCACCCAAGTTACACCAAGAAGGAGCTGACGAGTTGTGTGTTTCCCAGATCATGGCACTTAACACACCCTGGAAGAGGTGACATAAATACTCGTGAAAGTCAGTGGCGACTTTTGCAAAGGAATAGGGGTGTGGCGGTGTGGCGGGGGAGAAATAAAATAAAATATTATAGAAAAAAAAAAAACTGAATGCCGCACCGCACTGCTCCACTGCTCTGTCCTCGCTGCAGGCACAGGCTCCAGCCTGCCCTGTGGCCCTCTGAGCAGTGTCAGGATTGTCTGGGAGCGCTCAGCCAGGGCACTCCCAGGCAGACTGGGAGCCTATGCAGGCTTTCTCCAGCCAGGCAACACAGTGCTGGGATGGAGAGAGCTTACTGCGCATGTGTGTGTGGCTGACCCGAAACAGCCAGCCAAACATTAATGCGCAGTGAGGAGGAGTGCTATGCACTCCCCCTCCGTCCCTGCCATGACAGTAGTCCCACCCCTTTTAATACATAACTATAATAAACATTGTTTATTATCCTTTTGTATTAAAAGATTTGTAGCTGCTGCTGCTGACGGGGATGACTCTCCTCCACCCTAATGGAGGAGCCGCGCCCGGTGAAAGTGTGTGAAAGATCAGCCCACCTTATTTCAGTTTAAAAAGTATTGCTAAAGTGACAGACAATGTTCCTAACCTTTAGGGTACTTCATCTACACAGTGTATGCATTATGTGGATACACTGTTATGAAAAGAGTCAAAAGTCAATAACAGTAGTGATTATAACACAAACAGGCACATAATGCAGGCAAAGTATTCTTTCTGCATATGTGCTATTTACATGTGCATGAGTTAGGCAAGAGGTGTGAATTATGCATGGGTAAATTTGAGTGAGACCGTGGGGGGTATTTAAATTACGGTGATGTAATTTGTGAAATTGTGGGAATTCCACAGTGCGCTTATTATGTGAAATTACACCATCACACCTCATTGTGTAACTACGCTGCAGTTTGTGGGGACCTTATACCGGAAGAGCTGGAACAACGTGAAGAAACAGAATACAAGCAGGTGTCATTCGCAGCAATTGTGTTTTTTGCACTATTGTTTTCGCACAAAATGGTTTCACCCAAACTATTGCACGGAATGAAGGTTTTTCATTTCACATAGGTATGACTAATTTTGTACAATTTCCCCAACATTTCACTTAATTACACAAAATTAATTTATGTTAATTTTGCACAACCCTGATATAATTACATACTATGTACATTATAAATTTTCTCCACTGGATGTTCCTCTCTTGACCATCATTGATATCACCCCAATTGTATAGTCTTGCATTAATACATTAGCTTACAAGACCATCACTGTCTTTACTACTGATTACTGTCGTCCTTAATTTAATGCGACCAGCAACATATATAGTGAATATATTGATGTTCATCTATGTTTCCTAGTTTAGAGCAGGCACAAAAGGGGAATGTTTCATACTTTGAGAAAACTACAAATGATAGATGATTGAAATTGGTTTACTGGTTGACTGGGGTGTGAGCCCTGGTCAAGCAGCAACCATCCTGGCAATCCTAGGAAGGGTAAGGTACAAGCAAACCCCAAATTAACCTGTGCTCAACTCCCGGTAGCTTGGTGCAGAGCAGTCAGGCTTACCTTAGAGGCAATGTGTAAAGTATTTGTGCAACACTTCAAACACTAAAATAGGTAAGGCACCACACATTAAGATTCTCACATATGTTAGTAAAATTGCCCATAATCTAATAAATAAAACAAGACCAAAACAAGAAAAATCAATCCGTAGAACCGGAGTTATGAATTTTTAAAGAATAAACAGCAATATGGTGTCTAAAAGCATAAAGTGACAACCATGCATACCTGGACGCACTGGACTGGGTCAAAGTCAAAAGTTCAAATCAGTCGCAATGGAGCGTGGGTCAGATACAGTGCCTTATTAGCCCCGCTGAAGTTTTACCTTCTCAAGTTAGGTGCCAAAAATCCTGTTCTTTGGGAAGAAGTTCACTGGAAGCAAGGATAGCATTGGTGGCAATGGTTTCGGGGTACGGAGAGCAAGCAGGGCATTGCGAATGGCGGGGCTGGAGCCATGCGGTGGTGATCCATATGAGTAGATGATGCTTGCAATGCAAAGAGACAAGCTTGTGGTAGCTTGTGCTGATTTCTGGCATGAGCGTCACGGTAATCAAGAGAACAAAAGCCTAACTTCACAAACTCAAGAACCACCCCAAAGGCCCAGGATCTGTGAGGCTCCTCTTGGGAGTCAGGAACTCATTAAAGATGGGTCTTTGGGGAGCCTCTTATGTCCCTGGGGCTCAGATCAAGAGGCCAGCTGATTAGCTCTTTGAGTCACTCAGGGGTCCTGAGTTCAAGATGGGTCTTTGGGGAGCCTCTTATGTCCCTGGGGCTCAGATCAAGAGGCCAGCTGATTAGCTCTTTGAGTCACTCAGGGGTCCTGAGTTCAAGAGGGTTTTTAGGTCCATTTCCTCCTCTGCAGGTAAGAGGACAGCAGGCAGCAGGTCAGTACAGCAAGGCAGCAGCTTCTTCAGAGCGGCAGTCTAGCAGAGTGACTGTCCTTTCAGCGGCACAGCAAGCCTTCTTCCTGGCAGAGTATCCACAGGTCCACAAGTGTACTGTAGTGGTGGTATCTGAGGTCCATTATTTATACCCCGTGGTGCCTTTGAAGTAGGGGAGACTTCTAAACAGTGTCTTTGAAGTGCAAGGATTCCCTGCCTGCCCTAGCTTCAAGCTGGCTGGAGCAAACATCCACAATTTTTAGGCCCTTTGTGTGTGGACAGAACACAGGCTATTCAGGTCTAAGTGAGACTGGGCCCAGCTCCTTTCTCCCCTCATGCCCAGGATGGCCCATCAAGTCACACCTAGGCTCTCATTGTGTGTGGCTGTCTAGGAAGAATATGGAAAGCACAAGTGGCAACTACAGCCACTCATCTGACCAGAAACAGGCTACAGGCACCAAATGGCAAAGGCTAGAAAATGCCAATTTCCTAAAAGTGGCATTTTCAGAACTACAATTTAAAATCTAACTTCACTATAAGTCATGATTTTAGATTGTGATTCCAGAGACACAAAACTTGAAGGAGTTATCTCTTCCCGTTTGAAAATTACATTTATTGAATAAGGCAACTGCAATTATCCTATGATGTATTAGTGTAAAACGAATTTAAGAGTTTTCACTGCCAGGGCTTGTAAAATTTAAAAGTACATGTCCTACTTTTTAAATACATTTCACCCTGCCCTCTGGGCACCTCAGGGCCTACCCAAGGAGGACTTATACATATTAAAAAAGAAAGGTTTGGGTCTGACAAAAGGTTTATCTTGCCTGGTTACAATGGCAGTTTAAACTGTACACACAGGCATTCAATCGCCAGCCTGAGACATGTTTAAAGGGCTACTTATGTGGATAGCACAATCAGTGCTGAAGGCCCACTAGTAGCATTTGATTTACAGGCCCTGGGCACACACAGTGCACTTTACTGGGGACTAATCTGTAAATTAAATATGCCAATTGAGAATAAGCCAACATGACCATGTTTAGAGGCAAGAACAGAAGCACATTAGCACTGGTTAGCAGTGTTAAAGTGCGCAGAGTCCTAATAGAAGCAAACAGCAAAAACGAGGTCAGAAAAAGTGGAGGAGGAAGGCAAAAAGTTAGTGGGAAGACCACCTTAAGGCTGACAGGTTTAACAATGGAGTATTACAAATTAATTCAGGGGAAAATGGGCATACTACCCTAATAAAGAGAGAGAGAAAGGGAAAGTAAAAGAGAGAGATAAACAGAGAGAAAGACAGAGACTGTATGGAAACAGCTGCCAGCTCCTACTACTGTATTCGTTTGTGGAAAATACGTTTTTCCACAGAAATAATGAATTCATGAATGCACAGACCCTCTGTGTAATTTTCTGCTGTAGATAGTCCTACAGAAAGTTTAATCCAAAAAAGCACCCCTGGTAAAATGTATCTGTAAGACATTAAACAGAGATGAGGGTACTGACGTCTACCTGATGACTAGGCTTTTCCAGACTCAGTTGTGAGTTAGCCACTAAAAAGTAATTCCCAATACTTATTTGCGCTTCCAAACTTAAACCTATAAGTTTGGAGTGTATTTGGTGCTGAAACATTATTCATTTTCACACACAGTGGGAGGAAGAATTGATTTTACATGCAAAAGCAATTTCAGTAATGAGTGAAATGGGAATTCAAAGATACTTTTAAAATCACTCTGGTTTCCTCACCAGGTGCATGGATCTTCAAAGTAGAGGCTTTGCACAAGCAAGGTTTATGAGCACAGGAATCTACCAAAAATGTTCGTAAATAATATGCGTTCCTGGTTGTAAACAGTAAAGTGAGTGTGTGCCTCAGAGTTCCTCATTCTACAGAGGTAGTCAACACTTCTGGAGGTTTATAACTTTCTTTCTGAGACAGGTAAACCGCTGAAAGACCCATAAACCACCGATGTTGGGACTATGCAGTGGTGGTAGCAGAGAGGTAGTCCATTACCTTTGAAAGTTATTTTGATTTTCCGTATCTTATTTGCCCTTAGGCCACAGATGAGGTTTCATTCGTACACCAGTTGAATAGCGGAGCAGAGCAAATTGTGGGCTCCTGCAGAGATCAGTAAGCAACCTGCAGTTTCCAGGTTTAATATCTGACAGGGCAGACTCATCAACTCATCCATCTCAGATTAATATATTGAGTAACAATGATTTCAGTAATACCAGTTGTCACGTAAGTGCCAGAGACAACTCACTTAGTCGTGGGAGTTATATTAATAATCAATGCTATTAAAATAATCTATGTATTCACTTTGGTACGAGCCCCCTACACGTGGGCCACTATAAGACATGATGTCTGCCTTTTACAAGATCAGCTCAGAATTCAGCTGGCCATAAATGCCCACAATGTTCTGCATTGCCCTATAGCATGCAGCCATTTATTGCACTTTCAACTAAGACTGGAGATTGAAAACGTGTTCTAAAAAATTGAATAAAGAGGAATTTGATAAACAAAACCAGTCAATAGTAAAGAAGTATAGCATGTGCTGATACTGAAGCAGTCACTCCTGTAATAGACATATCTACACATGGTGCCAGTGGGATAGTAAAGCATGAATGAAAAACGTGGAAGTAATTGGGCGCCATCTTGTCAAAAAATAAATTGCTGACTGAACAAAACCCTGGGTCAGCCTGTTCCTCGACATCTCCAGCTGTGATTTAGGAATGAGCAGCATTAACCGAAGATGGACCTCTGTTCAACTTATCATGCAGTCGAAAACCATAGGTAAAAGAAGAACCTGCCGAACTGTTTTTGATTTGGAGTTAATCAACGGAACCAACGTCACCGTCTGGGAAATTGTCTTTGGTCAGCAACAACATCACTGTTCATCCCGAGTATTTCCAATATGTGGCATTTGCAAACAAAGACTTTCAGAACCCATTTAATTTTTAATCCCATGCTTTGCATAATTAAGTAAAACAGGATTAAACTGGAGGATTATTTGTAGGAGACCGGGCTGGATACCCATGGCCCTTGTTTCCATTGAAGCAGTAATTATATCAAATCTTTTCCTCAGCTTGGTTCAAAGTTCAAAATTGCACTGAGATATTATGAATCTACCAAGTCTTTCACATTTAGCCTGCCTCCGCATCTAGAGAGGGTTACATCCCAAATCCTTCTAAGTACTTTATCCTGTATTCATGAAGATGTGGAAACCACAGGTGATTCTTCTTGTGGCTAAGCTTCGTGGTGGAGGAGGTGTCTCCAATCAATGTCTGAAAATTAGTGCTATTTCACAGTAGCAGACTTAAACTTTCGTACTTTGTCTTTCGCAAATATTGATTTTGTTGCTGCAAAACAGCCGTGACTGCTACAGCAAGAAATGGAGCACAAAATCATAACATTATCTAAAAAATATGTGATCTTGTGGTAAATAGATGACATGATGCTCTGTGCACATTAGCACACATCATACAAAACATCAACACCAGTCTATGTAATCAGGTCTAGAGAGAGGATTAGAATGATGAAATAGAAATAAAGGAGGGGGAGTTTAAAAGGGTATAGAAGCAGAAAAGGATATGGGGCTTTGCTTTCAAGTGTGACTGTGAACTCACAGCCATAGATACAAATAAGAAACATGGGGCAACTGCACCACCTCAACATCCCTATAAGTACCCATGTGTAATAACAGAAAAAGCCATGTGGTTCCTGAACCCTTTGCCATGTTCTGAGGTGTCCAGAGTCAAGTCAAATCTAGTTAGACAAAAGGTTAACAATTCCTTGTACCTCACTACAATGTAAATAAAGGCAAAACAGTAGCAAGTTACAAAGGACAAGAAAAGTATCCTATCAAAAAAGGGGCAGAAATACCCGTGGGGGGTGGGTGAAAAGTTAGGTAAGAATAAAAAGCCTAAAGGAAAGGTATGAACCTTCTGGCCTTCATCCTGAGAAGCAATGGTAAAGAAGGTAACCAACGCATGCCTTAGTAATCTTGTCGCAAAGCTTCGGAGAAGACAATGACCCAAATGTATGTGAAAGCATGAAGCCCTTGGGTACATGTAAAAGAAGCATGGTATGTGGTACTTGTGCACCTAGCAGTCATTAAATGGCTCAGTTCAGCTTTGAACTAGTTAGCGGCCTTTCCAACTTTGAGCTCAGAGAGCTGAAACCTTTCACTAATGACTTCTTGACAAATCTATTGACTGCAAATGAAGACCCATAGTTTAACACTACCAATACTGTAACATCATACTCAATTCTGAAGTGATTAATGTGAAAACTTTAAATTTACTGTCACACACTCAAATCACTACTTTCGTTAAGTCTTTATGTTAGCAGAAACTGTCCTCAAACACATGGAGACAACTTTAGCAACTGTGACCCTTTTGAACTTGCACCAGGGATCCATACTATAGACAAGATGCAAAAACAATCACCATCATAGCTCTTAGGAAGTCACTGAAAATGTTTATAACATATAAAATATTCTCATTACATTGACAAGAAGTGAAAACAAATGCTCTTGGTGCTAAAGTATAGTGTCTTGGAAGTTTTGGAACACGATAAAGAACTCTGATGGCAGTATTTGCTCTAATAGAGATGAGATTAAAAGACTCCAGAGGCACAGCATATGGCCTGCTTAAATGGTAGAACTAAAACACTTGAACATCCTACTTCTGACGGGTTTGTTGACTCCATTCATTATGTGCCAGACAGATTGTCGCCTCTCAACTATCGCCATCTGGCAATGCTATTTCCTGCTAGCACCTTTCTTTTACAGTCTTTTTTCAGGCTCTAAAAAATGCTTTGAGGAGAAGGATATCCTATTTAATTCCCAGACTAGTGTTGTAAACAGCAGCCTACCACCACCACATTTTTGTAGTAAGTAGTTTCATATCCCCCTGCTGAAGAAGACTATGGTTCAACTATATTTCACATTTAACCATTTGAAACCTATGTTTGACACTGTAACCAGATCACTGTTGCTCTATAAAATTCTAAGGCTCTGATTCGGAGCCTCATGCCCTTGTACTAAGGCGGACAGGATATCCACCATGTTTGTAAAGAAGTACTCGTTCACTAACCTGTAAATCAAGTCAAGTTTTTGGATACAGAAATAGATTTTAAAAGGCTCTACCCTTATTTATGGCCAAATGTGGGCAGTGGGTCGTATTGGAAGGATATGCTTGAGATGCCAACCTTGTGGGGCTGCTAAACAGTGCTTTTTGTTGCCCCTCCACCTCTAGACAAGCTCTTCATCTTTGATTTTCATGAAGTGTTATCTTGAGCCATGCATCTTCCAGCCCTTTTTAACCCAGGTGATAGGCTGTGTTTACCCAACTACTGTTCACAGAGACTGTTATGTGAAACTATTATTGAGTATGAAAAGAGCTATGCCTAAGTTGATAATGAGAAGGTTGGTCGAATTCAGTAAATCGGTGGGGAATTATCTGATTCATTTTCCGTTGCTCTCCTATAGTGACACGGTATAGATCTTAGTGTAAAGAGCTGTAATTGTGGCCTGGAAGGTGGTATGGCTACATCAGGTTAAAGGACTCTTGACGGAAGTTATGGGTTTCAGTACATCAGTACCATTCCAACTATGCATCTCAAACATGTATTGTGCTAAGAAAAACTACATTAATACCGTACTTGATGTGATTTTATACAATACAAAAATATCAAATGTTTACAATCCGTTTTCAAGTTATGTGAATGACCTACCGAACGTGCCTGAGCTATTAACAAATTATTGAATTGGGTGCACACCATGATTTGTGGAAGATACGGAATAATGCCAGGGTTGTTAAAGCTCAGTTTAAAGTTATTATGAAAACATATATACAGCCTGATCAACTAAGGAAGATATTGTCTACATAACTCATAAGTGTTCAAACTCAGAATTGTTGATGATTCTTCTTCCTGAAATCCTACCACGTACTCTATTTTTCTAATGGAAGCAGAATTGTGAAGAGGCTGTGCTGTGTTTTGTGTGAAATAAATGCCTCATGGACCTCAGTAGGAATTCGAGTGGCATTGCACTAACGTCTAATTGTTGCAGACTTTATAATTTACAGTTTGAGTCGTATTATATTGTACATTACTTATTGTATATAATTGATAGTTTTAGATAGTTTTAGAGAGTACTGTCTGTAACATTTTGGCTACTTCAGAGTGACAGAAAAGGGATAAAATAGTGTGCCAAAGGAAGGAAAAAAAGGCATGACTGGGGATAACTTCTAATCAAATAAGATAGGTGCACAGACCTGATTTTCTGTGTTTGCGACTCTGACTGTCTGGAAAAAATCTTTAGAAATGTGAACCCAGTCAATTCATCTTGTCGCTCCGAAGAAATGTGCGAACATCCATCAACATTATGGAAAACCCTAGTGCACAACTAAGTGAGAAGTGACCACGCTAAATTTACAAAAATGAATTATCTGTAATATCGTCTATGATTCTTTTAGCATAACGAAAATAAATCTACTTGAAGTCGAGATGTTATCACAGCTGATTTGGAAAACTTGGCCTCTTTCTGATATTTGCGGCTGGTGTCATAGCTGACGAGTAAGACTGAATTAGCAGCACACAGCAGGACTCGCATTGCTACTCAGGCCTCGTCTTGAGGCTCACATTGGTGTAATTGCACATTTTGCAAAAATTATATGCAATACAAATAAAGAAGGTTTTGGGGAGTCTGTGCATTTTTTATGTGAATTGAACACTCAATAATTCATAGGTTTTTCCTAAATTCCATAGTTTTCACATTTTAAAATCATCAGGGTTCGCTGTCAGAAGTGTGCAAACCTGCGTGGCCTTGCTATATTCTGTTGATATATTAGTTTTCCTGCAATCTCTGCTTTCTGTTTTATTAAATTGATTTTCTGGTGTTGTGTCTGAGAGCATAAGGATGGTCTCTCATATCCATGCAGAAGTATACCAGGCAGTGCTTAATTTGCAAACAAAAACGTACCGGTGCTCAAAGCCCTCCTCTTAAACATTGGGCTGCTGCAATTAAATGTGCGAACACGCAATACTGATGCAGCGTTATCCTGAAGCCATCTCGGGCCTCTTCAATCTATTTAAAGTCACTCCCTGCTCCTTCAGCTTACTCTTGCAGCTTTCTGCTTTCTCCCTTTGTGGCGATTTTTCATTTTCCTCTTCCTCTGTAGGCCCCATATGTGTCTTTTGTTTGCAGTAAAAGCTTGAGGCAGAAAAATAAGCCCCAGCCTTCTAGAATAAGTGCCGGTGCTCTACACCGAAAACAACAAGCACAAATTAAGCACTGATACCAGGGCGCCATGCCTGCGCTGAAGATCTTTTCTTTCCATACATCATCTCAGCCATTCTAGTTAGTGCATATCGGAGGGAGTCAGGCGTATCATTAGTTATCTTCCAATGGTGACAGAACTTTGACCATACTATTCCCATGATGGAGAAATTTCACTGCTGGAGTCAGTGGTTAATTTGTAAATAAAAATGTACCGGTGCCCAAAGCCCTCCTGTTAAACACAGCTGCTGCAATTAGATGTGCAAACACAGAATACTGAGGCAGCGTAGTCCTGAAGCCATCTCGGGCCTCTTCAATCCATTGAAAGCCACTGCCTGCCCCTTCAGCTCACACCTGCAGCTTTCTGCTCTCTCCCATTGTGACGCTTTTTCGTTTTTCTCTTCCTCCGTCTTTCCCATATGTGTCTGTTGCTAGCAGTAAATGCTTGAGGCAGAAAAATAAGTACTGGCCCTCAAAAATAAGTGCCGGTGTTCCGGACCAGAAACAACAAGCACGAATTAAGCACCGATTGGAGTCACCGCCGGATTTAGCATTCCCTCCAGAAATCAGATTTTTCTTTACCAGTCAACTCTAAATCAGGGCATTTGTGTTTCTTGATTAGATGTTTGCTATTTATTTCTTTATAAGTGCTCCTTGATATAACGCTATTTAAATAGAGTCCTCTGACAGGACGTTCCTTGATTCTGTTTTTGTTAATGAGACATAGCAAACAAGTGTGTTTTACAGTTGTATCTTTCTTGATTGAATGAGTAATTACTAGGCATTCAGCAGAGGTTTATTCCTACCGGAGGTGCATATTTTAGATGTTTCTTGGGGCCAAAGCCTGTTTGCATTTATTAATGGTCCGAATCGCTATTTTGAGGACATTAAGAAATGGAAACTGGGCTTTTCTTATGTAGAAAGCCCTTTAAGGAATCACAAATTGCGATTTCTACACTATAGATATTGCAATTTGCGATTCCCAGAGCAGGAAATTGCAAATAGGGATTTCCTTTTTGCGATTCCTATTCTGATGTACCATGCATTTTCTAAATGCAACGTGGGCGTTCAGGAGATACAATTACCATTGGCTTGAAGTTGATGGTAACCAGGTGCGATTTCAAAAAAGCACCCCAATTTTTTATTTTTTTTATTGCAATAGAGCAAACACATGCCCTTTGGGCATGTGTTTGCTCTACAGGTGCATACCTATTTTGGGGGTGTAGGGCCTTTAGCCCATTGCCATCCTTGGTTTTGCAATTCCTAAATAGAAATTTCCTAATACGAAATTGCTATTTAGGAAATGCACAACCGGCTCATTGACTCAAATACAATTGGATTTCTTAATACAGCTAGGAGTAGAGTTGAGGCAAGAAAATAGTAATTTTACAGCTGGATCTATTAAAGCATATCCATAAGCAAATCAAAGTGCAGTCCATCATTTGTATCTTTGTCAGCCATATCTGCAACCACTGTTACATCTAAAAGTTATTTCAGAACCTGTACCATCTGGCTCTGGGTCAACACCTCCAATGACACCTATATGGTGCTGCACTGTATAATGCCCTTGCATACACATACATACATATATCCCTAAAACATTTAAGCAGAACATTTATAAACATCCACACTCTGAGTATTAACCCTAATGAGTTTAATTTGTAATCTGTGTTCCTTATGACTCTTCCTTCAAAACACAGTATTCATCCCCAAGTATTTTTATGGCAAATTTGTTAGTGAGTCGTTACATGCAGAATCACCTTTTACTAAGTTCAAGACAACGTTGACCAATATTTTCAAAATGTGTTAATATGGTTTTGAAATGATTACATATGATAAGTAAATGGTGTGTCGGGCTGGTTGTCGGCTCCCTGGTTCCTAGTGTGAATTCAGCTGTCCTATTAGACAGAGAAGACCTCCAGACTTCAGCCAAACTGGCAGAGGCTGTACTGCAAAACACAGAGCACGGCCATGCTGCCAGTCAGACTCTGTCACTTTATCATGCCTTGAAATATTGCTCAAACTTCAAGTTGTTTCTTGTCAGATGTGAGTCTATTCAACCTATAGTTTTTATATTTTTCAAAATACAAACTCACTGTTAAGTTAAATTGTAGATTCTTATACAGGACAGGTGAATTTTAGAAAGTAGTATGGTTCCTATCTGAAAGTTCCAGTATGCTCATTAGCATTAGTCTTCCTGCAAATACCATCCCCTGTGAGTGATTCACCCCATCAGGGGGTGTGAAGCTGCTGCCAGAGCAAAGACTATGGCTTGGGCCTTTTGTCTAGATAACCTGGGTGTGAGATATGCTGTTCACTGTTGGCCATTTTGGAAGGTCCAGGAACTTCATTAACTTCAATTTGACCAGGGTGACGCTTGTGTGTTCATAGTTCGGTGTAATTTGAGACCTCAGAATAGACTGTAGACCCCATGACTCCTGTCACGGGGTAAGCTGGTTCCAGAACCAGTTTTCTGTGTGTCGGTAGGAGGGAAATGTTCATTACCATAGAAGCACTCTTGGGTGGAAAACAAGCGACTGCCAGGGGAGAAAGATTCTGCCATATTGATTTTTCCTGAGATTGATGCAGTTTGAGATAGTTTGTAATAAGACAAACGAGATGTGCTAAAAAGGGGGAAGATTTTCCCTTAGGAAATTTTTACCCATTGGTTAGGGAATGTTCAGGAGTCATTCCCATCCACTTATTATTGCACTTTACCTTAAATAGCACCTTACTCTCAGATTCTCAGAACACATCTGAACCTGTAAAAGAACTGAAAAGAAAGAAACCTGCTGTCTGCAACCTATGAGTGGAAAATGGCGACCAATATTGTGCCCTCCACTCAAAGCTAATTCAAAACAAAAAGAACCCAGATCGCCTAACAACCCGAAAAAATATCTAATAAATAGCACTGAGGTCCTTAGAGGACTTCTACAATAAGGTCACATGCCTCTGTTATTAGGGGTTATTAACTCTGGGATGGTACTAGAATAAGATAAATGTAGTGTCAACTTTTGACAAAAGATGTGGATAAAAATAGGAAGTGCCTCTCAGAAGCAACAACCAAAAGTCTGTTAGATTGTGCTACCAACTGGATTAAACTGTCATCATCAGCACCTTCCTATGCAAGCAACAAAAGCCACCCTTCTAAGATTACTATGGAGCATAGCTTACTGAACAATATTTGCAATAGCTTAAAGGCTAATACCTGCAACAACGTATATGGCCCTCAACATTCTGAGAGTTCATTTTCAACTCATTAAGTCAAACATGACCCAAACAAGATGTTCATAATGTGCCCAAAGGACTCTCAAACCTCTTTATTCTATAGGACCCTTGGCGCATGATTAAAATCAGCTGACATGCCCAGACCTCAATGTAAAGAACAGGTGACATATTTCATTGCCAGGGATAATTTTTGGACAACTTCATCAGGGCAAGAAGACCATACTGACACCTAACAGTACACCATACCTAATGTGAAAGGGAAAATATAACAAACACAATGGTGGTGTAACAAATGCGTAATGCTCAACAATTAAAACATGTGCATATGAATTTAACTGTGGGAGAGAAGAAAAGAAAAGTCTTTGTATTTGCCATATCGACACTTGGTGAAGGCCTACCAGAGGACAGTGGATTCAAAACATTAGAACTGCTCAAGTAAGATAAACTCCCTAAAAAATAAACAGTCACAATCAATAACCAGCAATGAGTCCACATAAAGCTACTGAACGTGATAGTAGAAAAAGCACTATTTAAGAAATATCAGCAGGCACAGAGAAGAAAATAGCTGATTACAGAGCCAAGTGAAAAGAAAATTAAAAAAGAAAAAGTGCTAGTGCCAGGTGGCCCAGTTTAGTGGGAAAAAATGAGACATATAATGGCTAAACAACTCACACTGCCCGCTGGGGAAACAACTCTCTCAGTGAAGTACTAATTTGCTGAGATGCATAATCAGAGCCAAACTCTCACTAAGGTGTAATCCCATTCATGTAATATCACAGAATCCAAAAATAAGGAGGCATAAAGGGATGACCCACCTGCAGTGCTGGAGGTAAAGGACCCTCGTCCAGATGCACATACAACACCGATGACCACAGAGAAGATAATCGCCACTCCAGCCTCACTCTTGTACCTGGTGTGGAACACTAGACTGTTACTCTGCAAGGTGCCATCTTGAAAGTATTCTAAAACAATAGGGATGCCTACTGCTTAAACGTATTAAAAAAAAGACAACACATGAGCTACAACTGAAAAATAGAACGTTAACACACTGGGGGTGCCTTGGAGATGCCATCAATAGAAGTTCATTAAATATACGGTGGAAACATTTTGTTTATTTTCAAGCTAATACCTAACCACAAGTGCAGCTAGGTTCATGGGAGCCCAATAATCACAGTCCTCCCAGGGTATAGTTGCAATGGAGTACAAAGAATGTGCCAATTCTCAAACACAGCAAAAGAAGAACATGTGAAATTCGGTGCACACCACTCCCATGCATCACTAAGTCAATGGGCGGAGCTGATTCCCGCCCAACTAATTTGTATAATAAGTATGTATTCTATACCACTCTACTAAATCATTTAACCCTATCTTGTCAGTTTGCTTGTAAAAAATCCACTGGGCTTCCTTTCTTCAGAACCTGCTACGCTCTTTCAAGTTTCTGGCCTAGACCTTCAAGAACAGTCTCTTTAAAATACAGGAAACTATGACATGCTTCTTTGCAGTGCTGTACTACTTAAGTAGTCAGTCTGCCAGTTCTGAAAGAACCTGTGTGTTCATGCATGCCTACTTTCATGTTTACTTGTGGTTAGTTTGATAAGAACAAACCCCACAGGCACTCCAGTTTATAAATAACAAATAGGAATTGCCATTGCTAATTTTGTTTTGAAATCAGACTTGTCTGTTACTCAGTGTTACTTGTTGAGATACTGATGTAAACTCACAAACCCTGCAGCCACCGCAGGGATTAGAGCCCATGGTTGATGTTAGACTGCTCGGTATCATAGTAGACACACTTCTAATCCTTGTGTGCATCAACCTATCCCCAAGATCACAAAGCAAAGTGGGTCGTGGAACATAATTTGAGCCATCCTGTAGCAATTTTCAGTTCCCACGAATAGCTGAGGATGCATTTGAATACAAGCACCGCGAACAACAATTTGTTATTACAGCAATCGGAACTGTGTTTGGATTCTTGGTGAATCTGCTAGATAGGCCATTTGTGACAGCAAGGCAGTCAGTCACTCAGTGGAAAAGCCTAGAATAACTGTTTAAATATTTTTACCAGAAAAGGTTTTCAGTTTCAGAAAAAGTGTAATAGAAGAGGAAGCTTAGGTTAAGTCGTAATCTGTATGAAACTGTAACCCAGTGCAAGACTGTCAGGTGCTGCCTTTTGCTAGCTCTACCTTGAAACACATCATCAGATGAGTTTCAGAAACAACAAAAGCAAAACATCTCTGAAGGTGAGAAAATACTCTAAGCAGTGGAGTTAATGCATTTGCTGACTAACATGTTCTAATTTCCTATCTTGGTTCTTTTTAAAAGTGTAGGACTGCAATAATAATTTAAGAAGCTTTATGTGTCTACCACCTTCCCACTTCGTGCCAAAATGTTCGCCTTTGACTGACTTAGCTCAGGAAACAATATTTTTTAGTTAGGGTGTGAAGAAGAATTTGGTGAGAGTCTGGAACTGTTAAGCTTTTTGAGATGTTCCCCTTCCCACACTATGCTTTCCTTTCGTCTTCTTATTTTAAAGTGCAAGATTTCTTAAGTGTGATAAATTTACACAATTATCAGTGTTTTACTTCTAATGTAATTTAAGGGGTCAAGAACAAAAAGGAACAGAAACACTTATTTATCTTACTTGCTGAACTTTGTATCTGACCTTAGAACTGGTGGATGTTGGGCCTGGCCCTTTTTGCAGGGTTATCCCCAAATGTTTTGCCTTTTTCCTCCTATTTTTTTCTGACCTGTTTTTGTTGGCTTTAGGACTCTGGACACTTTACCACTATTAACAAGTGTTAGCCTGCAAGTGCTCTCTGTATAATTGATATTGGTGATCCTAATATAGCGCACCATGTGTGCCCAGTGCCTATAAATCAAACGCTACTAGTAGGCATGCTGCACTGATTGTGCCAAACATATAAGCAGCCTTGTAAATATGTCTCGGACCTGCCACTGTGGTGTCGGTGTGGGCAATTTTAAAATGCCATTTCGATCTAGCAAGTGCACACACTTGCCAGGCCCAAACCTTCCTGTTTACTACATGTAAGTCACCCCTAATGTAGGCCCAAGGAAGCCCCAGGGGCAGGATGGAGTCCATTGAAGAGGTATGCATTGGTATGGTTTACACTTCCTGATAATAAAATACTGCTAAATTCAGTTTTCACTATTACAAGGACTATTTCTCCCATAGGGTAACATGGGGATTGCCCTGAAATTTCATTTAAGTGTAATTTCCCTTTGGGCGAAAACAAACATAAGGAGTTTGGGTTCTCTGTAATCACAATTTAAAAATACAACTTTTGGAGAAGTTGGTTTTTGCATTGTACATTTGAAAATGCCACTTTTAGAAAGTTGTTTTTTTGTTGCTTAACTATTCTGTGCCTCTGTCCGTCTGTGGAATACATGACTTGGTCAAGATGACAGTTGGGCTGTTTATGGATTAACTCTGGACAGTCACACAAAGAGCTGAGGTGTGCCCTGCATTTCCTGGTGGGTCTTCCTGAGCTAGAGTGGTGGGTGGAGCTGACACTTGCACCTATATATGGCTGTTCCTGCCCTTACACAAAACAGTGTCCAACCCTTTGAAGTGTGTCTGGGGCCATTGCAGAGAAAGGAAGGATCTTGTGCACTACAAAGACTTCTCTTTGAAGTTTGCCTATTTCAAAGACAGAAATGGTTAAAATCACTAGACCTCTGACCCCACAAAGTTAGAACACTTCTGAACAGAGGACATTCTGCCAGGAAGAAGAGCTGGATGCTGAAGGAGAGACTGCTACTGTGCCTGTTGCCTTGTTGTGCTGGCTTGCTGCTAGCTGCTTCTGTCTTGGAAGTGGAAGGACTGGACTCTGCTTTCTACATCCTGCTTTCCATGGTTCTCCAAGGGCTTGAGTTGAGCTTTTCTCCTGTTAGGAAGTCTCATGGACAGCAAATTCTTTATCTGCCAGCACCTGGGCTTCTCTGCTGAGAGCCCTGTTCTCTCAAGTGGTGCCAAATCCAGTCTGGGCCCTTGAAGGAGGTGGTTGTTGGTGCTATAAGAATACATCTATGCATCAACACACAGCATTATTCCAAAAAAGACACATCGCTGTAAGGATTCGACGCATCGCCACTGCCCGCATCGCAGGAGCTTGGAACCCTCTTGATGCAATGACTATGTTTTCCCACGCAGGCCCCAGCTTTCCATTGCAGCATGTCAGAAGAACATCTGCTGCATGAGTTTTGAGCACCGCATCACTGAAGTCCATGACGCACCACCCTGACTCCGCTGCAGCGCCTGCTTCTTCACTTTGAGATTGATGCATCACAGCTTGACTTCTGAAGGCATCACCGATGCATAATCCCTGGGCGCCATTTTCTTCATCAACTCCGCACTGCAGTGAACCGACACCTTGTGCCACAAATGACACATCGCCTCTCTTGTGGTTGTAAGAAACCAACACATCACCTCCCCTGCCTACCAGTAAGGAACCGATGCGCCACCTACCCTCCAACATTGAGGAACCAATGCATTCCCAGCTCTTTTGATGCATCACCTCCCCAGCGGCCCAATTCATCTTTGTTTTTGATGCATCACAGGTATTTTGTCTCAGTTAAGCTGTTCATGAATTTCAAGGAACTACAATTGCATTAAATGTTTTAAAAGTTATATCTTTGCTTGTGTATGTTGGAATTTTGTCATTTTGGTCTTGTTTTACTCAGATAAATATTGGCTACTTTCCTGAACGGGTGTGGAGTACTTTTGTGGTATTTTCACTGTGTTACTCTGTGTGTGTGTGTGTGTGTATGTGTGTGTGTGTGTGTGCACACATACTTTACACATTTCCTCTGAGATAAGCCTGATTGCTCATCCCAAGCTATCAAGGGGGTGAGCAGGGGTTATCTTAGCTGTGTGATTCCCTCACCCTGACTAGAGTGAGGATCCCTACTTGGACAGGATGCAAACCACTGCCAACTAGAGACACCATTTCTAACAGTGGTTATGTAAACTATTGTTGTGACTTTGTGGGAGGGAATCTGTGGGCAGACTGGCAACTTGTCTTTTATCTTCAGGCTACACCATTAGTTTGGAAACCGGGTTACTTTTGGAATGTGAGTGTGGCTGGATGGCCACTCTTTTGTTCTAATTTATGTTAACAAGTGCATTGTTTTTCAACAATTAATGACAAGCTTATATTGTGCCCCTTTAAAATATTTACAAGATTTAAATGTTTCTGTGCCCTTTTATTCTTTTCTGGCAACTAATTGTGCATGTATTAAATTCAACTATGGTTTTGTTAACAGGCAGCATGTTTGCCCTGATAGTTCAGTGACCGTTGCAAATGGTTTCTATTGATTGCAGAAAGATTTTGTAGTTTGAGCCTTACATCACCAAGTGAAAGAATGAAGGGAAATTCGACTGGTTAAAACATCCCACCTGAAATCTATATGCACTGTTATGCGGCAGCGGTGCAACTGGAAAACATAAATTGCAGAGCGGGCTTGGTGTGGCTATACTTTTAATATGCACAAAAATGTTTGCTTTGTGCATTTCATTCTTTACAAAGTGTTTTCTGCAACCAGTATACACATTTGTTGAATGCAAAACACACATATCTGTTTAGTCCAGGCAGCCAGGGGAAACAATGTAGCTTCATTCAGTCACTACACTTAAACCTAGACCATTTTATTAAATTGTAGAATTTTAAAAGTTTCCTTATATTTCAATGCTTACACTTTATGGAGAAAATGGACCCCTGCGTGATCAATACATTTGAATCCAATTCCAAGGTCAGGTGCAGATGTTTGGAAAATTATTTCACGGAGATTGCCTTTTGTATATCGATTAGTCATTTTTAATGCATTTACGTTTAGTCCTCAACATGGTCAACACGTTTTTGTGCAATCAATTGGTTCTAGTCATTTGAAGAAGGAGCATATTGTTTATGAGTTTTAAAGTGGTTAAGGGACACGCGGGACTTAATTCACAAAGCCATTCGCACTTATAAATCTTCGTTTTGAGCACCAATTGCTGGATTTAGGAGAGTAAGGTAAGTGATACTTAGCACTTGTTCATCTATTTTCTCTTGCATAACATTAACTCATATTACCATGATATTATTCAGGGGTAAATCCTTCATCAATTGGTTGTCGTGGACAATTCGTGGCATGAAGTGACTTCACAGTTTGTGAAAAACAACCAAATAAAACAGTTAAAATTATGTGTTTCAGAAAAATGTACAAATTCCTTATTTTTGTTGCTGGTGATTTTGACAGTCACTGCATGCCTTAGGCACTGCATGTGCGAGGTATTTTTATCCCCTTCTCTACTTCATAGTCTCATAGTCTGCACATGCGGGTATGCTTCACTTAACAAAATAGCCTTTACCACAACTTGAATTGAAAAGCTGTATCTATTTTTAATTATCTGTGCATTTTCATATTTATAAAGGCACAATTACAATGGAATAATTAACATTGTATGTTATTGGGACAATCTAAAGCGGTGGTCTTCAAACTTTTTAACTCTGCGCCCCCCAAGTGGGAAAAAAATAATCTCCCCCCACACATTTTTAACAATTATTCAATTACATAAGCAACGTTTAAATATGTTTAGACCTATTTAAGTGTTGCAATTACGTTATGTTGCTGTTTTGAAAATGTAATACATGATACTAAACATGCTATTCTGGTCTGGCATGCCTTACTGAAAGGTAAAAGTATCCACAGGGTGATTTTTGGAAGTGGGGGTGGGGGTTCTGAAGAGTCCCTTCCCTTTTGACACATACTCCCAGCTTGGATATGAGACAAAGCATGTTAGTGATGGCCATTATAGAGCGGTTTACTGCTGCTCATTTTTGTTTGCTTAAAACAAAGCCCCGTTATCAGTTTAATGCTTCTTTTGGCTAGAGCCTGGTGCCCCCCTGTGATCATTTGAGCCCCCCCCCCATGGGGCCCACCCACCGGTTTGAATACCCCTGATCTAAAACCATATCATGAATCACTCTAGTGAGGATTGACAACAAAACACTTACATTAATCACAGTGGCATTAGAGAGGATCCCCCGTGGCCCAGGCCGACTACACCCTTCCCACCAGAAAGGACCCCCTGAGGCAAACACCTCTAGGGTAATGCTTTCAGAAGCAAGGCCTGGAGGTTGCCCTTTACTTTCAATCCATCTCAAATTCAGACGACAGATAACCTTAAAATCCCCTCCACTCTGGTCCAGTCCAAATTACAATTCTAAGAAACATGATGGTGTAATCTTGTTCTCCGCTCCTACTAAATACAACAAAATAACGTGGAAAAGTGGACGGGACATGTGAGGAAATAGAAGTGGTGACGTTTTGTGAGATCATATGCAAGAAACTTCAGTCACACTGTAGGACAAAATAGATATCCTTGGCCCTGCCCCAAAGACCACCACTGGAATGTCCACTTCAGACCCTTGCTCCCACCACCACATCTGAGAAAAGGGAGCCTTTGCCAACAAAAATATACTGAGGTGAACAGACCAGAATAGATGACGTGGGGTGGTGAAGCTCAGGTTGATGCCTTACAGGGCCTTTTCTCTCTTCCTCCTCCCAGGGCCAAACTGGGGAAACAAAGCAGCTCTGGCAAAAATGCCCAAACCAGTCCCACTCCCTTCATCTGATCATGCAATCCCTCTTGTGCCATCAATCTGCTCTCTCCCTCCCTGCTTTTCTCCTCTCTATTTTCTCTGTCTCTCTACCATCCCACTTCCCCCCTTTGTCTCACTGTGCCTGCTGCAATTTACCTTGGAGAGTTGGGGAAAGTGGCAGGGGTACCAGGAGCAGCCTTGGATACTCACAATTGGACTTCAGCTGATGCGGGAAGTACCCAGTGTAATAAAAGGGCTGTCCAACTTTGCCTCCACCAGATACCACCTGATAAGATACTGCCTCCGCTGCTGGACTAATACCCAGCCCCATGCCGGGTATCAGAAACAGGATCTCTACATACCAGCAGGCATTGTGAGTTGGCATGTGCTTCTGTGGAAGGCTTAACTCTCTATTGCTTATAATCCAGTAACTTTCACATGACTACTTGTATTCAGAGTTCTGAATACTTCTGATGTATGTATTATAAAAACTGAATAATCATTAAAATGTGTGTAATAAAAGTCTTATTACTGCACTGTATACATGAGTGCTTAATGGAGCACAAAACCACTATTGGTATCTTAGCCTTTGGTATTATTTTAGATAAATATATATTAGGCCTCAGTGAAGTTAGCGGAGTTCTGCTATACAGAACTCCACGAATTGCCAAAAAACTCTGTGCGGAGTTCTGTGAGAGATGGAGTTTGAATAAGTGGCACTGTTTGAGCTGATTTTCAGCACCAGGAGTTTCTCCTGCTCTGTAAAATCAGTACGAATGGCATCATGCGGAGAGCCAGAGTGCGATAACTTCTTTCTGCCGCTCGAATAGATCTTCTACTCGAGCGGCAGGTTCCTCAATGCGAGTGGTAGTTTTCTCAACGAGGGTGGGCATGACCTGCTGCGACCTCCCGCATTAAAAAATCTTGCTTGCCAACATAGCAATTTCTCTGGCTCACCAACTTATCGGTGGCACACCGCACAAAAAAAAACTCTGCTCCGCTTCATTGTGTGGTGTTGTTCAGAACGCTGCACTCTGGGCAGAGTTGGAAAACTCTGCAAACTCCACCAGCAAAGCAGAATTCTGTGCCCACCCCAATGTGCGTGCAAAACTGCTAGTTGTTTTTTTTTTTTTTGCGTCCACAGAACAAAAAATAAATGTGGATACATATGGATGAAAATAGAAAAAATAAATATAGCTAGAAATACTGTTGAAAAGAGAAAAAAATATGGACGAATGTAGCTAGAAATGTCAGCAAATGAATACAGTGAAATCGGAGGCTTTATTTACAAATAATGTCTGCAACGCACTCCTTTTCATAGACAATTGTCATTTATGCTAATATTTTATTGCGGCGGCAAGACAACCTCTAATTTCATGTACTCAGGGGTATGTTTCTCATCAGTCACAGCAGTAACCGCTTAGCAGCTCCATATGGCTAGTCTGCAATTAACAAGCGCCTTGTATTCGGCGAGCACCAGCCCACCGCTGATTTGTCATTAGTGACTTTGTAGAGACCCCGGTCAGTAATGCAGATTAGGGCTCCCCCGTTACCTCTTCAGCCATTTTGCACAGATCTAATCTTCTTTTCTCAGAAGCTCTTGATTTGACGGGCCAGGACATAGATTGGGCTGCCTCAAAAATCCGACCCAAGGGCTGATTAGTTTTACTGCACGGCTTTGCATCTGTGGCCTACACGCCCATTTGTCCTAGTTTCTTTGCGATTTGCGTTTTAGATTTGGGTAATGAAGTTAAGATTTCGAAAATGTTTGTGCGGCACATCGCCGCAGCCTCCCCACCGTCTGTCCCCTTCGGAAGTTCTGTCATATTACAATCCATGGCTAAAAAGGATCATCCATTTTTCAGATGCTTCATTTTTTGATTAAATGCACCTGATGTTAAAATCCCATGCACATTTTTTTGCCAAATTCTGCTGGATGTTGATCTTGTCACTAGAGAACAAACATTTCTTGCAGTTTGTGAATGGCGATTCCTCCCATATTTGACGTGCATATGAAACCTTTCATCTACTGCTTGTGTCTAGTGTTTAACCTTTGTTCCACGACAAACAAATCCTCAGCTAAGGGAACATCCCAGCACATCGGTTCCCAAATCCTAATACACAGTGTCATAAATCACTGCATGCACGATCCACAGTCCATGGTCAGAAGCATCTAATTACACCCAGGCACAACCCGAAATCAGAGCCCATAACTATCTATCTCTGTGCACACAAGGCCTTAAATCTGCACGCAGAAGACCCTTAATCTAAATTCCAACAACTATAAACCCATGTACCTACAGTTTTCAATCCAATTATCCACGGCACTTAATCTGTTCTAATTTCAATTACAAAATGTCCCAATTCCGAATGGACACAGCCCTAAATCCAAGTACACCATGTCTTTCATTTGAGCACAAAAAACCCTAAATCCAAGAACATACTGTCTTAAATCTGAGCACAAAAGAATCTAAATCCAAGTATACAATTTCTTAAAACTGAGCAAACAAATCCAGTCTCTGCACAGACAATTTCCTTGTCCCTAGTACATAAGGATACAAGTATGAATGCACAAGGCCCCAAATTTGAACAAAGAAGCCTACACAGAACTATGCCCATTCATAAATCCAAGCACACAACACTAAATTGGAGAAGCATCATCCCCTAGATTCGAGGACGCGAGGTCCAAAATGGGAGAACATGTGTTGATATATCCATGCAAACAAGAACTGAAATACATGAAGACAGAACCCTAAATTCAGTACTTTACTCTTAATTTGTGCTGGTGTTTGCTGGTTCTTGGCACCAGACCTTAATTTTTAACACTGCCGCCTACTTACGACAGTCTACAACATAATGGTGCTGTCTGTCTATTTTTGAGCAGAGCACATCAGTTTAAATATTAATTACACATATAAAAAAAGAATTGTGCCACATCCAGGGTGTTCTTACAATTTTAAGGAATTTTCCAAACTGTCACATTTATAGAAGTGTGATGCTTAACAGGGAGCCTTCATACTGTCAGGTGGCAGCAATAACAGGTCCAGCTGGTAGTGCATGTTGCAGTGGCCTCCTGAGTAATATATTGAGCACTGGCATTTATTTATTTACACATTTAGCACTTCCTAAATTCAAGCACAGTAAACCCTGAACTTTAGTATCCAAGAACCAAATGTAGTCCCTAAATGAGTGCAGACAAGACTTTAAAGTAAATACACATTTTTTATAAATGCAATAACCAAAGGTTGTAAATTCCAGCACACAAGATGTTAAATCCCAGCACATAAGCTCCGAATCCTAGCTTGCAAGGCTCTAAATATCTACACATCATGGCTCAATTTTGAGCACAACGTCCTAAATTTCAGAACAAGGCTCTAAATCTCATGATACAAAACCCTAAATCCCAGTGTGCAACATCTGAAATCCTAGAGCACAAGGTCCAATAGCCCCACACATAAGGTCATGCATTTTAGCACGTTTCTGAATTACAGTACATCAGATGCAAAATTCCAGCACATAAACCCCTAAATTCCAACACTCAAGGTTACAAATTCCAGCACACTAGATCCTAAATTCCAGCATGCAAAACCAAAAATCCCTGCACATATACATGAAAACATATGGTAAAATATCCATGTATATAAGGTCTTTCCATTGGCCCTAATTACCTGTTGGGACGATTTTTGTTGCAATAATTATCACATCGATAAATTCTGAAACCGAGCTATTTGGAATTTATTGGATACAATAATTATTGCCTATTGCGAGTTGTGCCAATGGAAAGGGCATTTCAGGCAGATTTTGATGTTTACCACACCTAAATCTGAATTTCGAAATAATTATCAGGGATTTTTCTTCAATTAAATGTGACAGGTTTGACGTGCTGAAATTTAACTGGGATATATTTTTTGCACCTGGTATGCAGTATGTGTAATACAAAAATAGAAAACTCATAGTTCCAATAGATCAGTAACTGTTGGCCCCCTTGTAATGAGGGGCTACATCTTCAGTTTTGATCAGAACATTTCCAACAACTGCAATAGATGTATCAACAGTCTCTCCTGAGGTTTACCCCTCAGCAAATTGTATTCTTTAATGCTATAAAGAACAGAACGCAGAAAAAAATCACCATTTCTGCGATGCAGAGAAGGAGAGAGAATCTGTGGAAGAGCTGGATTACTGATTAAAACTCATCCTTTAGCTATGTGGGTAAAAGTATCGCGTGAACATCTGCTTCTGACATCCCATATGAAGGCTTAGCAGCAGTGCTTAGAGAACACGTGACATACTCTGCACGTCATTATGTCATGCCTAATTTTTAGCTTCCCATTTCATGCATTAGCATAAACTCATCTCTTTCAATGGATCATAGTTTAGCATTGCGTATAGGCACACTTATACTGTATACTGCACAGTATTGTAATGCAAAAGTTCACTTAAATCTTGGTAACTGCAAATCTGAAATTTTGAATATTTAGGAATGGAGTGCTTGCAATAACGCTTAACTGAGCTGCAGATCTGCTGTTCCATTAGTATTCTGCAGAAGATGCCAAGGGATGCATCCTTTACGACTGGAACTAGAGTGGATGTCAGGGGTGACCCCTGGCCACCTCCCCAAACAATGGGGTGAAAGTTCCCATGGGCATCTCTACCCACATTTGCAGCATTTCAAAGTTGCCCTACTACCAATAATCCAGCAGTGCCCGCACTCCTAAAATCCAAAATGATAACACTGTTCTCCACTTGTGTAGAGCCTGTGGGTTCACCCAGAGGTGTACCGTGGAACTGAGCATCCACTTCTTTGTTGTCACTTCAAACCAGTTATTGGGTCAATTCTTCTCCCACTGGGTTTGATGCCTGCTTAACTGAGAACAAAGAAAGGGGACTGCCCAGTTGTCAGCTAACATTTGACCATGACAAAGACCTCTTCGATGTAAATTAAGTTCCTGCCCCCCACCTCCAAATAGTCATCTTGTATGGGGAACAAAACACTTCTGCACACACAGACCTGTATCTCTACTCTGAAAGCTGTTTTGCACATCACATTCAGGAAAATTCAACAGTTGAGTGATAGTTGGTAGGTCTATGTCAATTAGCTTTCAGGGGTTTCAGGCAGGAAAAGGTAACTTTTTAAAAGTTACTTTTCCTTATTATTTATTATAAATCAACCTTCACTATCGAGTTGGGCTTTTAATAAATATTGACAAGAGTTGTTGAATCAGTTTTCTAGCTGGTCCTTACCCTGAAATGCAAAATTAAGTTTAATGATGTCTTCCTAATGTTTCTTTACAAATGCAACCAGCCTTCCCACAAAGAAAATGTCTTTTAGGTTCTAGTCGCTGTAAGGACATGTTAACATTACCTTTTCAGCATGTCCTACTAACAAACCATGCACCCTGCCTTGAGAACTGCATGGTCTACATAGAGATGACTTATTGATATTTAAAGAAAGGTTTTGATCAGTCAAAAGGGTGTATCTTGACAGCTAGTGTTACAATTTTTACACCACTACAGTCAGGCCAGACTGGTAGGCTTAAAGCCATTGTTTGCACTGCCACTGTACTGGTTGGCACAAAAAGTGCTACACACCACTACCACTAGTGGTATTTAACTTCCAGGCCTTGTGCACTAGGGACTTATAGGCAAGTTAAATACACCAATTAGGTGTAGGTCAATTTGAACATGTTGAAAGGGGGCGCACAGGAAATTTACTACTGGTTAGCGGGGGTAAAGTACATAGAGTTCTAAATTGGGTGGACATCAAATAAAAGCTGATGTATAATGTTTGACCATAGTGGCACCTTAACATATTCCTAATATGCACAACTCTTGCATCCTAATCACTATGTCTACTCAGCAAAGAATGAATAAACCATCAAAATCATTAAAGAACAGAGCACAGTACATTTCAATTGGCCCCATTTACATTTGCAATGCATTTTAATTTTCTGAATGGAATATACCATGGCCGTCCTTCCCAAAGTTTGATAGAGGATAAAAAAACATCAATAATCTTAGCCTTTTAAAGACAATAAGCAAATATTAAGTTGATATGTTTAGTCTATTCTTGACAAATATGACTATGGTTAAATTAAAAAGTCCAAGAAAATTTTGAGCTCATCAAAGGCATGAATGCTCCACAATTCAGTCATCATGAGATGCCTCACCAAGCAACCTTCTGTTGAGACCAATTACCCCCTATGTTTGTAACCGGGAATAGCTTCCAGTTAGGTCATCATCTTGAAATTAATACAATTTGTTGGTGCATTCTGATAATATCACACTTTTATGGAAACTTTGGCAATAAATAATCTGGTAATGCCAGGTAGATGTAGAAGTTCATAGTGATTTTCAATAACAAAGGCAAAAAGCAGAGTAGATGGGACTTGTAGTGTCATATCTTGACTATAAATTACTCTTGTTACACCAGGTTAGATATTAAAGGCCTCATTTTAACCCTGGTGGTCTGACTGCCACATCACGACCGTGGCAGAGTCGTCACGGTCGGACCGCCGAGACCGCCAGGTTGCCGCCAGTCGACAGCCAGTGCTGAGTTTGTAAATGAAAATGTGCCAGAGTCCAAAGCCTTCCTCTTAAACATGCGGCTGCTGAAATTAAGGGCCAGATGTAGGAAAGGGTTTTCCCTATACTATATCTATGGGAAAATGTGTTCGTACATATGGCCCTAAATGTGTGAACATGGAATACTGAGGCAGCGTAATCCTGAACTCATCCTGGGCCTCTTCAGTTCACTGAAAGCCACTCCCTGCCCCTCAGCTCACTCTTACAGCTTTCTGCTTTCTCCCATTGTGAGGCTTTTTCATCTTTCTCTTCCTCTGTCTTTCCCATATGTGTCTTTTACTTGCAGTAATGCTTGAGGCAGAAAATTAAGCACTGACCCTCAAAAATAAGTGCTGGTACTCTGTATCGGAAACAACAAGCACAAATTAAGCACTGTTAACAGCCTGGTGGTGCCGGTGGTCTCAATCCGGCAGGGCAGCGGTGCAAGCACCACTGCCCTGGGGATTATGAGTTCCCTTTCCACCAGCCTGTGCATGGCAGTCTCACCGCCATGCACAGGCTAGTAGGAGGGGGCAGGGATCTTTGCATGGGCAGTGCAGGGGCCCCCATGGACAGCCAGAATTACTGGCAGTAGAAAGCGCAACGGGTGCCTTCACACCCAACGCACTGCAACATTGCCGCCAGCTTGATTATGATCCGGCGTCAATGTTGTGGTGTGTGTCCCGCTTCACCGCC
The DNA here is from genome assembly GCF_031143425.1 of Pleurodeles waltl. Lineage (NCBI taxonomy): Eukaryota > Metazoa > Chordata > Amphibia > Caudata > Salamandridae > Pleurodeles > Pleurodeles waltl. The sequence continues at coordinate 194,042,985 of NC_090447.1, forward strand.
CACCAAACACATAATGAGGCCCTAAGTTTGCAAAGGAGAGATGACCCACTAGTCCCTTGTGTGAACACCAGTGGGGCGGAGGAGCATCATTCCCACCCCCCCCACTGCCAGCATTGGTAGCAGCAAAGCCTTTCAAAGAAAACAATAATAAACTATGTTTATTATTGTTTTCTTTGAAAGGGGCCACGGGGTGACATGCACTGAGGGGGAGTGCACAGAACTTCCCCTCACTGCGCATGTATGTTTGACAGGCCGTCGCGGGGCAGACAAACATATATGCGCACAGGGCTCTCTCCAGCCCTACAACACAGTTGCTGGGCTGGAGAGAGCCTGCACAGGCTCGCACTCTGCCTGGGAGTGCCCTGGCTTTGAGCAGCATCAGGATTGGCCGCAGGGCAGGCTGGGAGCCTGTGCCGGCACCAAGAAGACGCAGGAGTGGAGCGCGCAACGGCAAGAAGGTAAGTGGTTTTTTTCTTATTTCATTTAATTTTTATTCCCCCACTCCATGTGCCGCCCCGCCCCTTCTGTGTCCCGCGAACCGCCACTGGCATTGACTCTTTGTGGTGCTATGGGCTTTCTTTTAACTAGGTTATTGTTACTCAGTTGCACATGAAGCATTACTTACTCTTCATGGATTGTGAGACGTTTAAATGTTTCCCAATAACCGATATTTTGTGCAGATTTAATAAAAACTGAAGCTGGCTTGTTCCTCTAATTGCTTGTTGGAGGAATAAGATCCAACTCTTAAATAACCATCACACATATAAATTAAGGACAGAATCATGATTTGCTGCTCAAATATGAAGACAGACTCTTCTTCACTACCAAGGCTTCTAAATCCTATGCATGGTGACTGATAGTCTAGCTCTTATTAGATCAATGTAGCCTGCAAGCAATTGAAAACTGATTTGTTTCGTCGAAATGTCAACACAGTCTATAATACTTGGTTGTTGCAGTGGGACTGTAGTTGTGTATAAATCTATGTAATTTACATACAGGACGTTTGGACAGTCATTCTCTCTTGCCCCTTCACCAAGCCAACGTCCTTTGCATTGACCTTTCTTCCATCCAGGCCAGAATTAAGCAATTAAAATAAAAAAGCAACAAGGCTTATTTGCAATCTGAAACGACATGTCCACCATTGAAGCATTTAAAAATCTCCATTGGCCACTGTTTGGAACCTGCGTTGAATTTCTGTCCTTCTGCTTCGCCTCTTTAGACCATAAGGACAGGTTTGCAAAATACCCACGTTTCTGGAAATTCAGTTATAAACACCATCGAGTCAAAAGTTCCAATAGACCGCAGTCACAGACGGTGATTAAAGCTTCTTTTCCATGGCAGTAACATGATGGAATTCTCTAGTCTCTTCCTGCAGACCTGCAAGATGAGCATGACATTCTAGGATTCAGAAAACACTCAAGGTCTGTTTGTTCAATTAAGTGTTCATTGTTCCTCCCGAATGAATCTCTGTTTCTTCTCACTGTGTCTCCCATCCCATTTGCTATTACCCCGTCCAATATACTCATTTCCTTTAAAGCAGCGTTAGATTTCACTGCAGTGACATGTTTCAAGCGACCATTAACGAAATGCCAAATGAACAATACCTTATACAAAAATGGGCGGTGAGCATTCTCTAAATATCATTATACCACATATATTTAGTCCCATTTGACCAGGCTCAAGGAACTTGTCATGAAAATATGGAGGGAAACTCCAGAAGAGAGATGTTTGGGTCCCACTTAATAGGTCTGCAATGGCTTTGAACAAAGAGACATTAAAGAAGTAAAGAAGGGAAGATTTTGACAACCGTTTACCACCAGCGACCCACTTAAAAATTCCCTCTTTAATTAGAAATTACTTTAAAAGAGAAGATGCAAACTAAGAGAAGGGCTCTGGGAAATTGAAATTTTGCCTGGCTTAAACAGGCACATGCACACATATGCACACAGGCATACTTACAAAGATGAATAACCCATGCCAAAAACATAGAAGAGGAAAATTTCTCTAGGTATTTTACAAATTAGGAAAATTAAATTAATTCCAAAAAATGTGTAAATCTGCCCTCACTTAAGATAATATGTCAGCATATTGAAAAGACATTACTGAAGTGTGTGAAAACAAAAATATCATCTGACACAAATATTGTGGTGTGAAAATCGTTCACAAAAATAAGGTGTGTATACAATCTATTATGAACTCCAGTATAAAGCCATGTTTGTAATTTATATTAAGGACACTAGACCATGATATTCTGGTACCACGCCCAGTGAGCAACAAGAGTTCCTGCACCCCTTTTCCAGAAGGGAAGGTGAGGAACTGAGAAATACTTAAAACAACTTTAGAAGTTTTTCAAATATAGATATTATTCAAAGGTGAGCGCTAATTAAGAAATGCACAGCAATGTTAGGAGAATATAATCACATATGTGCTTTATCTTCTCTAGATTTAGTACATTGATTTATGAATGTATTTATGTATGAAGATGTTTTTCTGCATTGGGCAGAGTAAGCAGGAGAGTAAGAGAGAACTGTACAGTGGGTGCCAGCTATGGGTTACGATTTAAAATCCTTACAAGAGGCAGTACATGTCTGAGATCCAATTGTACCGTTTGAAGACACTTGTAAGAGTTTCAGTGGATCATTTTAGATTTATCAATCAATCAATCAACCAATCAGATTTCTTACATAGCGCACCACTCACCTGCAAGGGTCTCAAGAAACTGTGTATCACACTGAAAATATTTGAAATAGTTCTCCCTATTTTGTTGCTGATGAGAGAGGGTGTCAGTGATATTTGTTTTTTTTAATCATTTAAACATTCAATGCCCACTTCTTTTCAATAGTGGAAGTTAGATTGCAAAATTCCTTTTAGGCGATTATTTTCTTTCTCAGTTGTGCATGAAAATGTATGTTTTTCAGCAGTAATAAGACCATTGTTATTGCGTACATGTGTTCCTGAAAGAAATTGCCCTGTGAAGTATGTAGCCAAACAGAGAAGGGGCATTTGTGTGCTGCACAAAAGATATTGCTTTCACATCACAATGCATTAAGGGGCATGTTTATGATGCCCTAGCGCCACATTAACGCCATTATTTTTTACGTTAATGTGGCCCAACAAGACCGAAATTCCTGTGCCGTATTGCATTGCGCCATTCAGTAACCTTTTGGGCTACATTATGCCTGCGCCAGGCATAATGTATGCAAATGGGGTGTTGCCCCGTTAGGGGAGATGGAAAAATGGCAAAAAAAATATCTAAACATGGAAAAACTCTTAAATATTGCAAAAATATTGCAAAATATAAATGCCATTTTTTATGGCACTTTTTAACACCTGCTTAAGAGCAGCCATTAAAATGGGGTTTTCATTCTTTAGAATGGGGCCCTATGTACTCTGCTGGAGTAGCATCAATATTTGGCGCTACTCCTGCAGAGTACATCATTAGCATCATGAGAAATGACTAAATTGTCCTCTACCCTGCGCCATGGTTTGCCATATTTTAAATGCGGTGCACACATGGTGGCGGTAGGAGGTCCAAGGGGCGCATGGAAAGTGGTGCTGCACTCTGTGCAGTCCCACTTTCCACAACTCTGCCCCTTAGTTACATCGCCTGCCAAATAGTCAGCTTTTGCTCCAGACCTCCTCTCTTGATAAAGTAATATTTTATTGGTGGCCGTGTGCTTCTCATTTTATTTCTGCTAGAATTAAAAATCTAAACACGTTTACGGATTAAGATAACCGGTGATGCATTATAACCCATAATCCTCTACCTCACATAGATTGTTACAGGACAAATGGGAGGGGGGTAGGAGAGAATTAAGACGTGAAAAGAACTCAAGGTAATAAAAATGCCAGGCAGACGATACATTTTATAAATAAAAGTCCTGGTACTGGGAGATAAGATGTCCGAAAGTAGGTGAAAATGAATACAACTGTTACAGGAATGAGCAGACGGAAATGTAAAAGTATAGCAAATATTTAGGAACCCTCAAAAAAGCTAGAAAGTTGGTATGGTGGAAAAATAAGCGGGTTTCGGTGCACTCTCTAAGGAACACACCCAGGCAATACTTTCTCTATACCCATTATGATGTTATCCACATAAGAACAAGGCAAACTTCTCTAAGCCCTTAGTTGGGTTAAGGACCAAAGCTCTTGGGGCCAGATGTATGAAAGCTTTTTGCATTCGCAAATGGTGTGAATAGGAAAAATGTAACCATTTGCAAATGCAAAATTGCCTTCCAGACCAGAATGTATGAAAGGCATTCACATTGCAATTTCAAGGAATCGCTAAAATAGCGATTTGCTGAAATTGTGACTCCATTATGGAATCGCAAATTGCGATTCCCTAAATAGGGAATCGCAAATAGGGAATACCTATTTGCGATTACCAGTGCACATGTATCATGCATTTCCTAAATGCGAATTTGGCATTTAGGAAAAGCAATTACCACAAATTGAAGTTTGGTGGTAAGCATGTGCAATTTTTAAAAATGTGTTAAAAATGCATTTTTTAAAATGACATGTAGCACACATGCCCTTAGGGCATGTGTGCTCTTTACATGTCATCAAATACCTTTTGGGGTGCTTCAAAGGGAGCCTTAGGTCCCCATCACCCTGGGATTTGCATTACCTAATTTGTGAATTCCTAGCAGGAATTTGCAAATTTGGAAATGCAAAATCATTTGCACCTATAGGGATGAATGGAGTCCCATTCCCTAATTGCGTTTCACTAATAGCGATTGCGATTTTTAAGAAATCACCATTACCGAATCTCAATTTTCATACATCCCATTTTGCATTTCTCAAATAGCAATTTCTTAAAAATCGCTATTTAAGAAATGCAAACCGGGATCTGATACATCTGGCCCTTGGTTATATAAAGATGCCCCTCGCAAATGCGTGGATTCACATTTCTAATACAGGAGTCCAAATCTACAATCTGGTCTTGAGGCAGGATCAAACTGAAAGCTTTTGCTCCATTTCTTGCCCCCATTGCATATTCGACACAGGTCTGTTGCTCTTGTATCTATTGACTCCCATAAGTCTTTTGGGTAGAGGAATAGGGCCCACCCTATTCACTATGTGAGTATAAACTCCCCACAAATATCCACAGCCCTTGGAGTGGCATGGACATGCATACACAGGGGACATATGCTGACAGATGCAAGTGACTACGAGTCCCAGGATCCTTGCCCGGCTTGTGTCTGCAGCTGCGGGAAGGTGGAGGAGCACACAAACTTTGTGTTTTATAGTGCTGTTTGCCCCCTCCACGTAGGATGCGTGCGGGATGTGCCCAGGATTATGGCAAAGAGTCGGCCAGTCTGCGCCCTTCCGTGTCCGAACGAGGCTGGGCTGGGCACACTTGCTTTGGTTTCTAATTGTCAAAGGTATTTCCATTTGTTTCTGTTGCTCCATCTTTGCTTAACTCTATGAAAACTTTTACTGTCAAGAGGGTAGAGTTAAGTGGCACTCTCTTCCCTGCTGGTTGATTCTCATCATCAACCATATCACTGTTCGCTATGGGGAAGAGGAAAGTGTCCGGTGCAGTGCTAACCCTTGATGTCCCAATGAAGATCACCTTAATCAACTGGATGTGTGAGAGGGCAGTGGGGTTCATGTGTACGGAAATAGCCCTCACCGAGTGAAGGTTGTATCTCAACTCATGCACCCATCCTGGGAAATCGGAGGAAACGTCTCTGGATTTTTTTTTCTAACCCGCCAGCCACTGTTTTAAAACCTAGACCCTCTGCAAGTGGGAAAGGCTGCCTCTCTTAATCATGGAGGTTATCGGGCCTGATAAGAGGAATAACTCAAGCTGGGCCCCCCGCCCAGTTTGTCAGATGCAACCACACAGACAGACACACATTTAGACAATGCAGCAGTGCCAGTTTGAGGGACTCCTGCATGCCAGTCTTTGGAGGCGTCGGTCGCAGGTGCAGATGCACCATAGTACATCACAATAATGTCTCATGTTTTGATGTATTTTACTGCAGTAATGAATTGTATTGTGCCCTTTTATGATTTTTACGTACAAAATAAAGATACCTTGACTTGACCTGTCACATACAGGCCTTGAAGGAATCCTAAATCTGAATACATTGATGTACATTGCCACTTTTCAAAGCATACAACAGTAATGGAGTACATAGTGGCTTTAGTGAGGGAAGTTGACATTTCTGCCCCAGTCATCTTGCACCTGACCCTGCACCATCCCTATAGAAATGGGGTGAATGCAAATCCACTGCATTACTGCGTGAATCCTGAATGTGGATATGTCTGCAGCAACTCCCCTGATACACATTTTGTGCCGGGGCACTTGCAGAAAAATCTGCAAATTGTACACTGGAGCGGCAATGGGATCTGTGATGGACACACCCGCTACTTCATTTTGTGAAGTATGACCGTGGCAATATCTGCCCCAACTCCACTCCAACATGCCCATATTGAGAGAAGCACTTGCAAGACAAAATGTAAATTGTAGACTTCAACTCATGTTTGTGCACCGACTCAATTTGTGAATATATAAGCGAGCAGAAATCACTTTCCCCTCGCACAGGGTTGTAGGACAGAGGCAATTCAAAACGACCAGGAATCAAACAATTGTGTACCTTTTAAATTGAATATCACCTGCCTACTACGTGATAGTTCTTGCTTTGTTAGCTCTTACACTGTCCGTCTTGTCCTTTGTCTCTTTTCAGGTAAAACTATTTATGGCATTATTGTATTTTACATTAGGGAAGTACATTAAAGGGAAGATCAGAACTCTTATCTGCATATTCTCATTAAAGATAAAGCTCTGTCAGGCATCCCAGACGCTGAATATTCTGCTTAGATCTCCCACAGCCGATCAGCAAAAGATAAGCAGGCATGTGAATGTATTTACCTGCCGCAATGATGACTTTCACCCTCTAAAAACGACTTGTATGAGCCTGGTTAGATTGGATTACTTTCCTTTTGCAATAACCGCTCTGCCCCCAAGTGTAGAACTTTACTTATCTGGAGTCTTATCCACGGGCAGCAGATGCACAAGCAGTATCTACAAATCAGTTTAATAAAAGAGAAAAACTCATTACTCGTGGGGTAGTGGAGCCAAGGAGGATCCTGTATGAGGCAAATCTGCAACTTCAAACAAGTTTGTCTTACCTTTTCCTTGCAAAGAAATGTGAAAAAATACAGATTTGTGTGTCTGGGAAGTGATACCCGGTTATTTACGAGACACTTAATAATGTTATTAAAAACCATCAACAAATGCAGCAAGAAGGCTTACCTTATGTAGCCATATACTAACTTTCTTGATAGTGATTTGGGACTATTCATGTGAATGACAACAAATGAGAATTTTTAAGATGAGTGATTCAGTTTTTAAGGTATTTCGTTTTTAGAAATTTCTGTCTGAATGACTCTTTTTTATTGTTTGCTCTTCTAATCTATATTTATCCGTATTTCTCATCGTTTTAATAAAAAATAAACCTAAAATTAATATATTTCCACATTTATTTAAGCTATACTGAGACATTTCCAGTTGGGGCCCTCATAGGTTTTAGTGCTTAAGAAGCCATATATAATGCTTCACTCATTTACAGTACACTTGAATGACATTAGCATTTTATAAGACATGCACATCTGCAGCCTTTAAAATTGTATTAGGAAAACTCGCCCCATTTTGTTAATTCACCTGTTTGTCAGTCTGTTCTGCAACTTGCCTAAAAGACATGCTAAACAGCATCAGAGAACACTCAAAAGGACACCGAGGGCCTGAATTAAAGTTCCATGGATGGGTTACTCTGTCACAAATGTGACAGAGATCCTGTCCACCGTACTACAAGTTAATTACATCCTACAGTACTTGCAATATGCCAGGTGGGCTGTCATGTTTGTGACAGAGTATCCCATCCCCCAAACTCGAAATCAAGCCCCAAATGTTCTAATAGCCATACTTAAAAATAAACACAGACAAAGAAATAGATGGTTTTCTAACTGTAAAAACTAGTTAATCAGAAAATATGAGCCTCATTTAGGATTGCCCAGGATCACCGAGAGGTCTGACTGGCATGCGTTCACTCCTGGGTATTACTCTTTAAATCACTTAGATATCAGGACATTGTACAGAATGAAGTAAAAGAGAACAGGAAAGATATCAAATTTTTAATTCCAGTACAGCAACATGCGGTGAGAGATGAAAAAAGGTAGAATAGAAAAATCCAAGTCTGCTCCTGAAGATCTTCAGAAAGAAAGTCCCTAAATTTGCTTTCATTACACCTTCCAGCAAGTCTGACTTCAAATGAACACCGTGGACCCTATTCACAAAGGAATTCTCTTGGTGTAAGTCTGCGATATGCCTCAATAAGTTGTAAGTTATACATGCATAATTTACTCACAGTTTAGAAAATTGTAAATAAGTGTAGAAGTGCAGAATGCAAGAATTTACTACAGCAATATGTTAATTTCAACTTCATTTCCACTAGTGGGAGCTTCAAGTGATACAACAATTGTAAGCAACTGTGATGAATCCACAATCAGTTTTGACTTTGAGTATTCTAAAATATTTAAAAGATTGTTCCCTCCATTTCATGAAATCTGTGGCACGCCCGAACAATTCAGGTGTAAGTGGTGCCAAAATGTGGAAAGGTTCAGTTAAGTACATAAAACAATTCTCACATTTCCTAAACCAAGCCCTGCATATTTTATACAACAGGTAGATTGCATGTATATACAGTTAGGAAGAAAGACAAAGTTTATGAAGTCTATTTATAAAGCCATTTTTTTAGTGTATGAAGTAGTCTTGCTACCTTACTCTTTTGACCAATCTTGCTTGCCTTTGAGAATTGGCTTGAAAAAATTTAAAATTTCAATAAAATTGAATTGTTTATGGAATATGAATCTACAAACTGTACACGTAGAAAGGGCTATACCTTCTTTGCTCTCATAGTAATAGAGTGTTGGTCGTTTTTGGGTTGACTCACAAGAGCATGATGAAAGATTATGAAAACACTTACTCCTGTAGTACAACTCACCCTATTCATAATACTTCCGCGAATAGTATTCATAAATATTCTGGGGATCGTCCATTATGTTTTTTTTCAATTACATCAGAGATTTATGCATAGTAATTTGACATGTGTACTAACTTGTGTCTGTAGAAATCAGAAATAATAAGGGATACTTTCCACCCACGCTCGGGTGCTGATTATCAGACCTTTAATTTTAATGCATCCAACCTCTTGTCAAGTAGTTTTTTTTGCAGCTGTAAAATAGAGGGCGAACTCGACCCAAGGGCACTGTAGCACTTTATATAAGCAACAGATTATGTCAAATAAGGTGAGTTGTATTTCTTTTGTTATTTAATTTTGAGGCAATGGGGAATTAAGTGAATCGCCCCAAATCATAAGATGTTGAGCCAACACCGGGACTCGAAGACGGCTCCCCAAAGCGAAAGTCAATGGCTTGGGCAGTTAGTCCACTTCTCCCAGGGTCTCAATCCCCTTTAAATGTCTCCTAGCAGGACATCATAACAATCTTCGGGATTTAAATGAGATACATTATTTAATTATCTCTTTTAAAAGGTGACCTGATTACAGAACTTGCCTGCATCACCCCAAACAATAAACTCAGATACCTAGGTATAGGAACAAATAAAAAGGCAGCAATGACTAGAAGATAAGATTTCATCTTGAAAAGCTAATTCCTATTCTGTGCGAGTTGGAGATAAAATGGATGCCAAATTGCTGCTTGAAAACAAAATAAAACCTTGCACGGAGATTCAGTGGAGACACTCAGTGTGTGTTTGCAATGTGGTATTAATTCAAGCACCCCCGTGTGCTGATCGTGCACATGCCGTGATAAGCTCTGAACATAAACAATGCCCAGGGGGTTTAACTATGGATCCTTAGCTGTAATCTGTCATTGAGTTCAGGGAGAACGTAAGCAAATGCAGTTTCTCTGCTAGATGCATTATCCTAACACGTCAATGTTTGATCTCATCTGTGTAGGCAGACTGTGCTGACACTCATGGGCCAATGCCTGACCTACAAGTGGAGGTCTGATGTACCGGCATTCAATAAACCATTGTAGACATTGCACTGTGAATGAGCTGTCGCTCGGGAAACCTAAAAGCGTTTGTATTCATTATCAATGTTTATTTTTTCTATAGTTTTTTCTTTTCTGTCCATTTTACAGATTGTTTGTGGCTCCATCTTCCTTAAATCAATCTTTTATCCATAGGCCTTAATTCATCAATGGTAGTTGTACAATGTTTTTCAATGAACACTTAGTAAAAATCTTCAATAGACACGTCAATCTGGATCACATTCATTGCTGAGCACCTCACGAATACTGCTGGATGCTTCTTAAATAACACACATTGGGCCTGATTACAACTTTGGAGGAGGGTGTTAATCCGTCCCAAATGTGACAGATATCCTGCCCACCGTATTACAAGTTCCATAGGATATAATTGACTCGTAATACGGTGGGTGGTATATCCGTCACATTTGGTACGGAATAACACCCTCCTTTAAAGTTGTAATCAGGCCCATTGTCATTGCTGAACGAGGCTCTTTCTGCAGGGTCATCCATATTTTCGTCTTTTTTTTTTTTGCGGAACTCATTTTTGTTGGCATTTAGGACTCTGCACACGTTATGGTGACCAGTGATAAATGCTTTTGCCCTCCCTCATAAATATGGTAAAACTGGCCAACACCTGATTGATACATTTAATTTACTTATAAATCCCTAGCACCCACAGTCTGTAAACTGAAAGCTACTAATAGGCTGTAGCATTTATTGGGCCATCCCTGCAATACTATTGTAAAATATATCTCAGGTGTGCCACTACAGTCTGTAGTGCAGTTTAACCTGCCATTTTGACATGGCAAAATAAACCTCTTGCCAGGCCTAAAACCCCCTTTTTAACACTTATATGTCACCCCTGACAAAAGCATTACCAGCTCATAGGTTCGGTGCATGGTATTTAAAAAGTAGGACAGGTGTACTTAAGTCTTACATGGCATGTCACTAAAAAGCACCTGAAGTAGTTTTTCAGTGTAGAGGGCTACCTCTCTCATAGACTAACACTAGGTTAACTTATTACGCTTAATAAGTGAAAACTTTAGTGTGGGAGCAGATGCAGAAATACTTCTTCCACTCATTTGAATTCTAATTTAAAACCTTGTTTAATCGTAAAGCCACATTTTAAGTTACTATTCCTAAAATGCTACTTTTAGAAAGTTGGCGTTTTCCTGCCAGTACCAAGTGTACCTTTCTGCTGATTTCCAAGGTCACATGGCCGTAATGGTTCTCATGTGGTATGATGTGCATTCCCCCCAGACAGTGGAAAAAGGGCCTTGTTTTAAGGGAAAAGTGTTACTTTCTTGGGCGGATGGCCTGGGAGGTTGTACTCGGCCCTTTTTTAGCATCAAAAGGTAGCCTGAGGTTGGTGCTCACTCTTTCCTGACTTCTGAAGCTTTCAAGTCTGTCACGAGCAAATGTAGCTGACACCTGGGCCTCCCTACCCTTTGTTACCCGAGAAAGTTTGGAGCCAGACCAGGAAGAGGGAATGTTAGACAAAGGGTGTTAGAAATACGGTCTCTAGTTGGCAGTCTGTTTAGACCCTGTCCAAGTAGGGACCCTCACTGTGGTCAGGGTAAGGCAGCCACACAGCTAAGATGACCCCTGCTCACCCACTTGGTAGGTTGGCACAAGCAGTCAGGCTTATCTCAGAGGCAATGTGTTAAGTATGTGTACCCACGCACAGTAACACAGTGAAAACACTACAAATGGACACCACACCAGTTTAGAAAAATACCCAATATGTATGTACGTAAAACAAGACAAAAACAACAAAAAATCCAACATACACAAGCAAAGATATGAATTTTCAAAGACTAAACTTCAGTATAGCACTTAGAAACACAATAGCTCCAACGGAGGCTATGACGACTTCCTTGACGGAGTTGTTTGAAGTACCTTAGAAATGAGGCAGAGTCAAAGATGTGGCACAGAGTCAGGGAGGTGAGGAGTCGCTAGAGCCAGTGTGGTATTGGCTCCATGCTGCTACGCAGGAGGTGAGGCATCAGTTACTTTCTGCTATGCAGGGGAGGCGAGGGGTCGGTTCTGAGCAGAGGCAAAAGAGGTAAGGCATGTCAGCAGCGAGCCATCAGTTCCTTATGATCCGGCGGGTTAATGAGTCTGGTGGGTCAAGACACAGTTGGGTGACCCCTTTGGGTCGCAGTCACACCACAGGGCCACAGGTGCCACAACAGAGTCTGGCCTGCGGTGACGGTCATCGCACTTCAGCAGGAACCTCGGCTTCAGGTGCAGGCAGTGGTGCAGAGTCGGGCAGCGGTGCCAGTTCTGGAGTCGTCGGGAGTAGGGGTGGGCACTGAATTCTGCTCCACTCATGGAATCTGCAGAGTTTTTCCCACTCTGCGCTCTGATTAAAGCGCAGAGTTACAAAAAACCCAGAACAACGGAGCAGAGGTTTTTCCTCATTCGTGCTCGCCAACGTTAAGTTGGCGAGTGTGAGTGAGGAAAACCTTACTCCAGACCCAGTGAGATTTCCCAATGTGGGCAGTCATAGATGCCACCTCCCAGCGAGAGTTTTCAACGTGAGCAGTCACGGAAGGTTGCTACCACTTGTATTGAGAAACCTTGCCTTCATGTTGAGGAAACTGCTGCTGGAATAGAAAATCTACTCCAGCGGCAGAAAAGAAGCAGCGCCCTCTTGCACTGCGCATTGTGTCGTTTGCGCTGATTTTTCAGTGTGGGACAAACACTCAGCACTAAAAATCAGCGTGAACCGTGCAACCTAACGTACTCCGCAGCTGGCGGAGCTCCCAAGTAGCGTGGCAGAAATTTTTGGTCACTTTGCGGAGTTCCGCAGAGTGAAACTCTGCAAACTATGCCCAGGCCTAGTCTGGAGTCGAAGTGCCTGGTTCTTCTTGTTTCTATGCCAGATTTCACTCCCAAGGGCCCAGGAACTGGAGTGGGCACCAAGTGGCAAGTCAGGGTCCTCAGCAAAAGAACCCAGGAGCTGGCAGGTGAAATCTTTGATATCCCTGAGATTTCTTAACAGGAGGCAAGCTCAGTCCCAGCCCTTGGAGAAACTTCACAAGCAGGATACACAGCAAAGTCCAGTCTTTGTCCTCTCAAAAGCAGAAGCAGCAACTGCAGGCCAACCCACCCACAGCAAAGGGACAGTACTCCTCCTCACAGCTCTTCAGCTCTTTTCCTTGGCAGAGTTTCCTCTTGATCCAGAAGTGTTCTAAAAATCTGGGGTTTTGGGTCCAATACTTATACTAATTTCTGCCTAAATACCTTTAATTGCTTGTTCTTCTGCTTGCTCACGATGCATTCAAACCGATGTTAATCCAGTTACTGATTTATACTCCAGTGCAGCAAGTTGAGGAGTGTTTCTCTACTCAAATCGTGAGACCCCAGCTTTGATGGTAAGCCATTCATAAAATGGCAGTTCCTTCCGACCATTTGAGTTTTGGTGTTCTGTGTCCTGAAGAGAACCCTTGAATCCAGTGGGTTCAAAATGCGTCGATAATAGTGAGCAGCGGTGAGCGCTATTAAAGAAGATATGGCCTTCAGGGACAATACAAAGCATCGTCTTGTATTGCACATCATCCCTGTTTGAGCTACCACAAAGACTTACAATTAGTGCCTCTGCAACTTTCTTCTCTTTAAGGAGGAGCCTTAAACATTTTGCGAATGAGTTAGGCTCTGAGTTCCCTCTCTTTCAAATTGGTGAAGAACCTGAATTTTAGGTTGCTTTTTTGTGTCAATTTGTGTTTTTCAATTTGTATATTGTCATATGTTTTGATGTATGTAATGTGTGTGCAGTGCCAAAAACCTTTTTATATATGAGGTAATTGCTCGCTTTTGTATTTGTTCTTCAGTGTGTGATAAATGTTATTCAATTACAATTGTTCTGGATAAATGTAATGTATTAATACTAGGGAGAGGTAATTGGTTTTAGCTTCTCATTGTAAATAATATTTTTTTCCAAGTCAATTAAAGTGTTGGCTCTTGTTTCTTTTGTGTACTTTTAGAAAGTGAGCATTTATCTGCACTTAAAAACCATCTGTGCCTTACAGCCTGTCTCCAATCAATGTCTAGGCTGGGCTGGTTGGCTACTGTGAGCTTTTCACCCAGACAACCACAAACACAGGACACTCATCACACTTGCACTCATCTGCATATTGAATGGGTCTTCCTGGGCTGGATGGGTGGAGGGCCTGACACTTATATTTCAAAGGCCAGTGGCCTGCCCTCACACAATGGACTGCCAACCCCCTTACTGGGACCCTGGCAGACAGTGCTGTACTGAAAGGGGAACTTGTGCACTTCAAAACCACTCTTTGAAGTCTCCCCCACTTTAAGGGCATTTTTGGATATATGAACTGGGTCTCTGACCCCACCAACTCAGACACTTCTGGACCTACACCTGCATCCTGTCAAGAGGAACTGCCTGGCTGCCCAAAGGACTCATCTGGACTGCTTTGCTGTGAAGGACTCCTGCCCTGCTGTTGCCCTGTTGGCCCCTGACTTTGCTGAGAAGGACTCTGCCTTCTCCAAAATTGCTCTTCAAGGGCTTGAATTGAGCTTGCCTCCTGCTTTCTGAAGTCTCAGGGCCAAAAAAGACTTCACCTCTACAAAGAACTTCCTTGTGCGTCAAAAATCGATGGAATACCTGCCGGAAATGACGCAAAGCCTGCCTTGCGATCGAGGAATCACCGCGCAGCCGACTGGAATGACGCAGCCTGACTTCCTGAGCTGGAAATTCGATGCAGCGCCTGCCTTGTGATGGGAAATTTGACAGATCACCTACCGGATCAACGCAACACCTGTGCCTTCTTCCAGCGCGTCAAGGATTTTCCCCACATTGTCCCTGGGTGTCCAAATATCCCTGCATTACAGTGAGGAACCAAGACTGCGCACTGATAAATGACGCAAGCCCCTTGTAGAGTTGAAAGAAACAATGCATCGCCTGTGTCACACCGGAAAATCCAAAGCATACCTTATTTTTCCACGCATCTCCTCCTCTGTGGACTCTGCGCATCATTATTTTTGACGCATACCAGGTACTGTGTGTAACAAAGAGACAACTGTTTATTTCAAAGGAAGAAGCCTCTTTCAAATCTTGCAAAAGTGACATTTCAACTTGTGCTTATTGGATCTTTGTCGTGTTTACCTTATTTTATTCAGACAAATGTTATCTTTTTTTCTAAACCTGTGTGGTGTATTTTTGTAGTGTTTTCACTGTGTTACTGTATGATTTATTGCACAAATAAATTACACATTGCCTTCTAAGATAAGCCTGATTGCTCAGTGCCAAGGTACCAGAGGGTGGGCACAGGATAATTTGGATTGTGTGTGACTTACCCTGACTAGGATTGTGGTCCCTACTTGGACAATTGTGTATACCTCTGCCAACTAGAGACCCCATTTCTAACACTAGGTGAATAGCATTCAAGGAAAAACATGCTGATCTTCTCTAATTACCACTAAACCCAGAATCTTTATTGGGCATAGAGTCATGCTTCTACATCATCAATCAAACAGGATTACTGATGGAAAGAGCAAGGGCCTTGAGTTAAACCTTAGCCACTTGCCACGTTTCAACACCCCTACCTTGCTGAAACACTGAAGAAAATTGTGGAAATTGTCTTTTGTTACTTTTTTAACAACCCAGTAACTTATTAGCAATTCCTATGATGTTAATATTGTGTTATATAAGATCAGTACCCGTATATTCAGAAATCTGGCAGTAGTTAAATAAGAAATTCATCATCACTCAAACTGCCTCCATTTCCACATCCTAGCCACGTGGCTTTTAGAACCCTTGTCCACCATTGTTGTCTTCAGGGTAGAAAACCACAGTCCAATTTGATAATTCATACTTCAAAAGGAAGGTCAACCAAACAGTAGGGTTTGGACAATAACTGTGGTTAAAATCAACAGAAGTAACTTCCTCTTTCTTTGGGTCATTGCTAACTGATACCTATGAAAAACATGGTGTGGCCATCCCTACATGTGTTAGTGGCATGAATGGCACTAAAGAAAAGATGAAAAATCACTTATGGTCTGACCTTTCGCCACACCTCTTCCCCTATGCGTGGATAGCAGTCGCGGCTGGCAACTGGGAAAAGTGGCAGGGCTGGTGGAATAAAACAAAAATTTAAAAAATAATTTAATAAAAAACAGCGTTATGATTGGCTAGAGTACCCTGGTTGGGTGTTCCAAGGCAGACTGGGAGCCTGGGCCTTCTGTATCCAACCCTGCAACGCAGTGCCGGATTGGAGAGAGCCCTGTGTGCATGTGTGTTTGGCCAGCCCGAGACGGCTGGCCAAACATACATGCTTACTAAAGGGAGTGTTCTGTGCACTCCCCTCTATGGCTGTCATCCCTCCATGGCCCCACCCCTAAAAATAAAATGATAATAAACATTGTTTATTATTGTTCTATTTTTAAGGGTTGCAGCTGCTGCTGCTTGCGGGGGCTGATCTCCTCCGCCATAGCAGGGGAGCCGCTGTTGGATAGTGTCTTTTCCATAAATAAAATATACCTGTAGAAAGTACGACTATGAGTGTGTATAGGTCATCACCTTTCCATTTCATTCTCAGATCCTGAAAGCTGTTTATTGCTCTGCTCTTAAGCAAATATAGAATGAAATAGTACACATCATTACAAGGGTCCTCCCAATCATCTTTATGGCTCACTCCAGTCCTCCCGGAGGTTCTCAGATTCCGGTTCAGAAAAAACAGCAAACACGAAAATACAGAAGTGTTCCTTCTGGAGTGCTGAGCTCTGGAACCTCAGCTTTTCGCCACAACAGCTTTCCAGCCCTCAGTCCCATAAAATTTGCCTTTGCAGCTACAGTTGCAGGCTTTGGAACTGGGAAACCAGGTTCAAACCTTGGCAAGCATCCTGTGACTGGGCAACTCACTCAATATCTCCCTGTGTTAGGGTGACCAGATTTTGAGGAGCAAAAACTGGGACAGGTCAGACATAAAGGAAGGACTAAAGACTTTACTCTCATATTTTTATCTCGTCTATCCCGTTTTTTTGCGTAGCTGTGTGAATGTGTGCCTATACATGTGTGTGTTTAAAAATAATAATATATATATATATATATATATATATACACACACACACATATACACACACACACATTTACAACACTACATATATAAAATTAGCTATGGCTTGACCTCCCACCCTGCACCCCCAACCCGCACCCTCTCTCTCTGCTCCCCAATATCCCTCTCTCTGCTGGGAGCAGACAGGGGACTGTGTAGCCTGACAGTAACAGATAAATTACTTTAATAGTTTCATACTTTGTAGGCATCTTTAACTTGTGCTTCCCTAGATTACCTAACCTTTGTCCCAAATATCGTATTTATTTAAAATTAAGAGCAGCCTCGGAACACCGGGACGGTCCTCTAAAAATCGTGACTGTCCGAGGAAATCCGAGAAGTCTGGTCATCCTACCCCGTACCCCACTGTCCAAAAACATGCCATGATATACATATAACGTCTTGTTCTCACTTAAGTACTCGAATGCTATTGAACTAAGTCCATGCTGCAAAAATGCAATAAAAAGCCTTCCGCCAGCACAAGTTTCCTGGACAGGGTAATGTGCCGCCTAGAACAGTGGTTCCCAACCTGTGGGCCGGGGACCCCTGGGGGTCCGCGAAGACTCCTCAGGGGGTCCGTGACTGCTCAGAAAATGTAATATTAGGTTCCAACTATCAGTAATGACTCAGTGGTGGGGGTCCCCGGATTCCAATAATGATCCCGTGGGGGTCCTCAGGCTCCAGTATTGATAAAATGGGGGTCCACAGAAGTCAAAAGGTTGGGAACCACTGGCCTAGAAGACATATCAAGTACAATAAGTTTTTTTATTTTTATTTTTTTAGTCAGATAATTTCTGTAATTGCCTATTATTTTCCTAACTCAGACTAAGATACAAATATAATTCGTTCTTCTCAAACACACTTCGGCTTTGAGCGTATTAATTTCCGCCATCTCACTGAGTAGTTGTTAATTTCGGCAGGAGTTCCAGACATCTAAACAAGCCCTGCAAAGGTCACGCGAAGTGCAGGCAGAAATTACTTGCAATTATGGGTGCCATCAGCTTTCTGGGGTGAGCTTTGGTTTACTGCGTGGCGGGCCTGATAAAAAAAGAGTCAAATAAGAACCTTTCCCCTTAAAAATAATGGGCGCACAAATGTATTTCTCTTCGCAATTAAAGGCTCCCAGTCCAGCAGTATCCCTCGTTTAGTGCCGCTCACGCAGACTGCGCCGCGCAGCATTTGTTCCGTCTCTCAGAAGCACTGCTGACATGAATGCGCTCATTACTCACGACTGCAGATTTCTTGTTAGCAGATGTGCCGCATCTCCAGCTGCAGCACTAACTGCTGTGTTGTGCTGAGCCAATAATACCCTCTACTCAACAGAGCTGGAGTTTTCAAACTTCTTTATACTTTGAATGGGGACAATTTTGTGCAATCCTCCGAGCGCGCGCCTGCCGATGAATATGCATGAGATTTGCTGACAATCTCATCAGAAGCCATTTTCTCCACAGGTTGGGGTTTGAGAAAGTCATTTTAAATCCCTTTATACTAAATGCTGTTGTTGTCAGAGCGCTTTGCTTTTTTGTAAACCAAGGAATATTTTGCAGCAGCGAAATTTCCCAACAGTGAGCGGAAGAAATGCCCTACAATCGTATATGGTTGGTTATACATGTTTGCATTTTTGGGTT
This sequence comes from Pleurodeles waltl, assembly GCF_031143425.1. Lineage (NCBI taxonomy): Eukaryota > Metazoa > Chordata > Amphibia > Caudata > Salamandridae > Pleurodeles > Pleurodeles waltl. Next base: position 194,061,751 of record NC_090447.1, read on the forward strand.
TCATAAAAGTAGATAAATAAGCAAACACATCAAACAGTTAGCAAGGCTTACGTGCGCTACGACTAGACCTGGTGACAACCCGATTAACAATATTGATGTATGCAGAGATTAAGCATTCCTACTAATGTTCACAGGAAAACAATTTACCGCCACAAACTGCATACAAACACTCTCACCTGCCTTCTCTATTGACCAGTGCTTAATGTGAGCTGGTGGTTTCTGGTGCTTGGCACCTGCACTTAATAGGCAACACCTTCTCTTATGATAGTGTGCCACATGGTGGCGCTGTGAAGTGTAATTTAAAATGAACAAAACAACATTTGCTAAATACACATTATGCATTTAAAACCAATAATTCCAGCTTCCTAAGCTTTGTTATAACTTTGGGCACCTGGAATAGTCTGAATTGTACCCCTTGTATGAGTGTGATGGTTAGCAGTTTTGTAATCGGCAGTGCTGGCAGGGCTTTGGGTGGTGCAAACTGCAGTGGCCTCTTAAGGAGGGACCTGGCACTTTTTTTTTTTTTTTTTACAAATTAAGCACTGCTCGATTCTTTATAGTTTAAACAATCAGAATTAGCTAAATAAGCAGTGGTAAAGCCAATAGGTCTGAAATTCACGAGTGTGTTTTTTGTATTTCTGGATATGTGAAATATGGAAAAAATTACAATAAAAAAAAAAAAAAAAGGATCCAATCTCCCTGGCACTGAAAGGTACTCGCTTTGAGGTGGCTGTGCACATTGATCAGGCAAAATGCCATCACACACAGTGCAAGAGAGACAACAGATGGGGTGGCCTGACCCATTGCCCCTTGCTGTATATGGTGTGGTGGGAGGAAGCAAAATGTGAATGACACAACAGACCAGTGGACAAAAGGCGCTGACTTAAAGTCCTGCATATATTTATACGTTGATGCATTTTTATTTTTTATTTTTTTAACAAACATGAGGCTGCTGAGGCATCTAGAGCTGCATCGAGGCCAGATCTATAAAACCTCTTTAGCACTCCAAATCATTATGCTGAATATTCCATTAAATTGCAAATGCATTTGTATAGTGCATCAAGCCACATTGCTAGGTGCCAAAGGAAATGTTCAGGGGGGAGCATGCTACACCATGGAAGAGTGCTTGTCTGTCAGGTTATTGTAGTTGTTGTGAACCTATGTTCAGTGTTGTGTGTGAGAGTCTAGATTGGTGCTCTTATCGTGTCTTTGGTAAGAGCGCTTAGCAGTGTGATGGAGGAGGATGAGTGAGCTATAGAACACACATGGGTTACATCTGTGGCTCTTATGAGTTACTCTGCAGGTCCCATGTTGGGTTTATGGACATTATATTCCATCTTTATTCCACCTGCTGCACTGGGCTCAGCAACCAGGCCAGCCACTTTCTAAATCTTTCTATTTGTAAATGGTCTGTGTTACAATCATCCCTTTAATACGTTTTTATTGTCCTTAAAGAACTAGAATACCAATTTGAAACTCGTGAAAGACGAGAGTGCAAACCTGCAGGTTCGGACTGTATCAAAGCCTTAAAAGATGCCACCGGCATGCTGCAGATCTCTTGTTCTTTTCAAACATTGATACCTGTCTGGATGGTTGGCAGTCGAGTGCCATTATAGGCGTATTCTGTTCTACGGATCCAGCGCAGAGCCAGTCAAGACAGAAGTGTTTTTCGGGTGCATCAAGTGTACAAAGTACAGGTGGGATGCTACTGTGTGGAATACCTACATGACATTCATATGTACGGATTGATGCTTGTCAGTCTGACAGTCTGTGTGTCCGGCTCAAATATTGCTGCACCACTTAAAACAAAACGTGGCTTAAATACTACTTGTTACTGTGTATTGTGATTTAATAGAATCTTTTTTTTTGCTAAATGGTGTAAATAATTACGCCATTTGGCAGTACTATATTTATCTGCCACGAAATACAGCAAGATGGTTTAGCCATCACAGGAATCTAACTTGTGACCTACAGATCACACACTGATGTCATCAAGTTGTCCTACCAGCTTTAGAGTCTGTGCTTTTCTTTGATTAGAAACCAATTCCAGTTTTCAAGTTATAGCCCTTATGAATCACATAACATTTTCTTACAGCTATATACATTTGAGAGAAGAATAACCACAATGCAAAGTGGCATAAGCTGGAAAGTTGCCACTGACCAACGATCTGAGCAGGCCAAACTTTACAGATCTCACCTTAGCCACTAGAACTCCTCTCTGGCTCTCAAATAATGGGGAATTTTGGTGTTCCTCCCCCAAGAATGGGAAGCTTTGCTCTTCCTTTCCTCAGGAGCGACGAGTCTCTACTACCATGCTCAACAGGTCTCATCTCCCCAGAAGTACTGCATTTTTCCTCCCTGTCTTAGTGGCTCTTCTCAGGGTCGGACTGGCCTATAGGGCAATCACTCGCTGTCCAAAGGGCTGGTTGAACGGTCAGTGTGTGTTTTTTTTTGGCTGTTTATGGGTCTGTTTTATGGAATAAAGGGCTGTTTTTCGCTTGAGCGCGCAAGTCCTAGCCTTTTTTTGTGGCAGCCTAAAGCATTCTGCATGTCTTAGTCTTGGCTTGCTTTTATTGAAATAGTCAGTCTGACACACATAATAATGAGTTTTAGGTCAAAAGTTCAGGAGTGGAAACAGCCTGTGATGACATGGAGTGTAGTAGTCACTCTGGATCACTGGTTCCCAACCTGTGGTCCGGGGACCCCAGGCAGTTCACAAAGCCTACTCACGGGGTCCGTGACTCTTTAGAAAATTTAATATTTTTTTAACAGATTAGGTCTGCAGCTTTCAGTAATGACTCAGTGGGGGGCCCTAGATTCCAGTAATGATTCAGTGGGTCCCCGAGTTCCAGTTATGATAAAGTGGGGGTCCACAGAAATCAAAAGGTTGAAAACCACTGCTCCAGATGAAATGAGGGCTTGGGCATGGACCTGGAGAAGAGGGGATTGTTTTTTTATTTTTAAAAAACAGGTTCACATGGAGTTATGCAGTCTGTTTTGTTTTGGTAATGTGAGTTTCGAATGAGAGGTGATGTTGATGCAGATGTATAGGAAAATGTTGGAGATTAAGAATCCTAAGGATTCATCAATGAGAGTCAAGATCATATTAAAGACTTTAGTGCTTTGTTTGAGAAGAGTTGGATTCAGATTCAAACAGGAAGCTAACATTCAGGTGTGTGTAACTGATCTGTGGGGTCATGGGCTGAAGACATCAAACACCATAATAATAGCTGCTACATATTTTAAAATATTAATATTAACAATTTCAGATGCAGTCTTACTACTAAAGATTTAACTGTATGATGAATGCTACAGTACAAGATATTTTAATTAAAGATAACTTTATTAGGTCGAATTCATTACACCTTTTACTCAAAAATGATTCCACAGGTGAAAGTTCCTTGTTTTAGATTCACAGACTCCACATCAGTGAACTTTTCTAAGGGTTTGGACTTGCAGATGCAGACAGTTCATCAGTGTGATCAATGGTCCACAGTTGTAAATGTAGGGAACAGGCAGCACAGGAAGCAAAGGCTTGTTCGTTTGTAGCTAATCCCAAACCATATCCCCGTATTTCACGATGGTGTAGGGGGAAGATGTTTCTATGTAAATGAAAGTTAAAAATCTCCTTTTGCCTATACCACTATGATGTAAAGTGCTGATGTTATTTAAGACTTGGGGCCAGATGTAGCAAGCTTTTTGCATGGCGCAAACAGCGAATTTAGCTGTTTGCGACTTGCAAAAAACACATTGCGATGCTCATTTCCATTTTGCGAGTCGGTAACCTGGTTACCGACTCGCAAAATAGGAATGCGAATTGCAAATAGGAAGGGGTGTTCCCCTTCTTATTTGCGATTCGCATCGCGATGCAGTATTGCTTTGTGACCGCGAACGCAGTCGCAAAGCAATTCGCAGTTACCACCAGTGTCACACTGGTGGTAACCCATTCGCAAAAGGGAACGGGTCCCCATGGGACCCCTTCCCCTTTGTGAATGGCCCTGAAAACATTTTTTCAGAGCAGGCAGTGGTCCTATTGCGACCCACCTCATTAATATAAATGAGGTGGGTCTTTGCGACCCCCTTGCGATTCGCAGATGGCGTCAGGGACACCATCCTGCATCCGGGTTTGCCACATCTGGCCCTTGGAATCTTTTGTATAAAAAAGTAAAAACAAATCAAATTAAAAATACAATAAATTGTTTCGAGAAAAGAAAGAAAAAGAGACAACTAATAGATATTGACTTACAATGACGCATGCATTATATATGGCATGGCTTTTGATGTGTTGTGTTTGGCAAAGTACCATTATTTGCATTATTATTTTAAACTCCTGGACCCAATTGATAATGTATAATAATGTGATCTGTGTGGGACTGCTGAACTAATAAAAAAATTACATAAAAATCAGTCGGAGATGAATTATCCGAGAATTTTGCAAAGCTTCAGAATTAGTTCTTACCTTACACAGGCATGGACCCTCTTGGGACTATAAATCGCTGAGAAGCCATAACGTTCCTTTTATGTTTTATGATGTTCTTATGAAAAGCAAAAATAAAATTCGCTTACACGTAGTGTTATGTATTGATTGGTATGAGAATGAATATAAAGCTTTCCCTAGATCCCTCAGTAAACACTTCTATATTTCTATAATGTTAAAAATACGGTCATTCACTGCAAGTTGATTACATTATTAAGACGTGTTTTCTAAGGTGTGACGCTGGCAGTTAACGTATTGCTTTTTTAAATGTATTTGCAGTTTTTACAGACCTGACGAGTCCAGATAGGGCGTCAAAGCACAGTACATCATTTAGTATTGTGAAGAGTAAAAGAAAACCTTAGGCCTGATTCATAAAGGTTTTGTTGTGACTTACCTTTGGTTTACTTCCGAATTTCAGAAGTAAGCCAAGAGAAAACCAAGGTTCCTGCTCGCTTACTTGACTAAGCCTAGCGTAGTGCAACAGTGAATCACACATACTCATACACCAATCTTTGTGACTTGGGACCAATATATAGAAAACATTGTGGCATATTCCTACATATATAAAGTTTTGAATTTCGAATATTTTCAAACAAGTGGTTACATATTGAAGAAAATATTAGTTGTAACTTGTTTTTATGGCACTTCACAGACACCTTTGCTATTCCTAAGTGCTGTCAATTTAATAAAGCCAGAGGGTAGTATATACAGTCCGCATCTCTTTTGCTATTATATTAGCAAATATTCAAGTTTGGAATTATATATATATATATATATATATATATATATATATATATATATAAATATATATATAGCAAAACAAAGCGAAATGCTGAGGTCCAGTTCCAGTCACATTCAAGGCTTTGAATGTGACTGGAACTGGGCCTCAGCATTTCGTTTTGTTTTGCTGTTTTAATAGAATTCTCCACCTATTCTGCTGAGGCCACCCTGCAGTGTTGAAGGCCCCGTTTGGAGATTCTATATGGATTTTATATATATATATATATATATATATATATATATATATATAAACAAATACAAACTTATATATATATATATATATATATATATATATATATATATATATATATATCTTGTTAGAAATTGCTTCTCTAGTTGGCAGTGGTTTGTACTCTGTCCAAGTAGGAACTCTCATTCTAGTCAGGGTAAGGGAGCCACACAGCTAGGATAACCCCTGTTCATACCCTTGGTAGCTTGGCACACGCAGTCAGGCTTATCTCAAAGGCAATGTGTAAACAATTTGTACCCACACATACAGTAACACAGTGAAAACACTACAAAAGGAATCTGCACCAGTTTAGAAAAATAGCCACTATTTACCTGAATAAAGCAAGATCAAAATGGCAAAAATCCATCATATATAGGTAAAGATATCACTTCTTAAAGGTTTCAATGAGTCTTAACCCTTAGGAATCAATGATTATATATTTTTAGCACAAAGTACCTGGGATGCGTCAAAAACAAAGACGATGCGGATGGCAGGGGAGGTGAGGCGCCGAACAGCAAAGTGATGCATTGGTTGCTTACTGCGCGGGGGAGGAGACACACATATTCTTTCCTCACAGAAAAGGAGATGCATCAGTTCCTTACTGGCAGGGGAGGTGATGTGTCAATTCTATCCTCACAAGACAGGTGATGCGTTGATTTCCAAACATGCAGCCTCAGTTCCTTACTGTGGTGTGGGGTCAATGAAAAACTGATTGATGCCCCAGTGACAATGCTTGGAAAATCCAGACACGCTGTGTTGATTGAGTCACAGGGAAACACGCACTGCTTCGATTCTGCAGCCATGAGACAGGCGTTGCATCGATTCTCCTGCCGCAGGACAGGTGCTGCTTCGATTTGTCTGCTGGAGCACATCAGTGCATGGATTTTCTCCTTCAGGTCACCAGCTTACACTTCCAAGGGCCCAAGGACCAGACCTTGTCTCACTTGGCAAGTCAGGACTCTTTGCAGAAGATCCCAGGCACTGGAAGGAGGGAATCTCAGTTCAAGCCCTAGGAGAACCTTGGAAAGGAGGATGTAGAAAGCAAAGTCCAGTCCTTACTCTCCCAGGACAGAATCATTAAGCAGCAGGCCAGCAAACAAAGCAACAGGCAGAGTGGGAGTCCCTCCTACAGCATCCAGCTCTTCTTCCTGGCAGAATGTCCTCACTCCAGAAGTGTTTTACTGTGTGGGGTCAAATGTCCAGTACTTATACCCGTTTCTGCCTTTGAAGTGGGCAAACATCAAAGAGAAGTCTTGTGGTGCACAAGATCCTGCCTTTCCTGCCCTGGCATCAGACACACTCCAGGGGTTTGGAGACTGCTTTGTGTAAGGATAGGCACAGCCCTATTCAGGTGCAAGTGTCAGCTTCTCCACCGCTCTAGCTGAGGAAGACCTATCAGGGTATGCAGAGCACACCTCAGCTCCCCTTTGTGTGACTCTGTAAAGTGTATTCACAAACAGCCCAACTGTCATCCTGACCCAGAAATGGATTCCAAAATCAGGCAGAGGTACAGAATAGTTCAGCAAAAAAATGCCCACTTTCTAAAAGCGACATGTTTGCAGGGCTACCCATGTGGGTGGCATAATCGGTGCTGCAGGCTCACAAGTAGCATTTGATTTGCAGGCCCTGGTCACAACTGGTGCACTATACTAGGGTCTTACTGGTAAATCAAATATGCCAATCATGGATCAACCAATCACCAATACCATTTAGACAGAGAGCACTTGCACTTTAGCACTGGTCAGCAGTGGTAAAGTGCCCAGAGTCCTAAAGCCCGCTGCAAGAAGACTGCTTACCGCCTTACGATGCGGGTGCCAACGACAGCTTGCACTCCATCCCAAATTCCAAGTAATTCACAGTTCAGTCAAGGATGATGATGTGGCATGCCAAAATCCGTACACAAGTTTATTGGCTCAAAAACGCTGCTTTTCAGCTAACAAGTAGCCTTTGTCAAGTTGAAATGTAACATCGACCAATCACCGATATAAAGGATACCATTCATGGACATAGAAGACAAACTGCATTATGACAGGATTGACATGCCTAGTAACATCATTATAAATATCATGAAAATCAGGATTCTAACCTTCAATCCATTTATTGGTCAACAAATCATCTTGCTATAAATAAGTAATTAAAATGCACACGATGCCCAGGATCAAGAACATAAAGTACAGACCAGGGCATTACAGTCTTGTCCCAAAAAGAACTAGACCGTCATCTTTGTATTAAAATCCCAAAGTAACAGGTATCGAATTGTACTATATTTATAACACAGTAATAACACACATTTCATTAGTAATCAAACGTTACATAAAACAAAGTATGTGAATCTAACATTCCATGTGTAAAAGTGAATATCAACACCCAGAGCACCTTAATTAAAAACATGAATATTCATCTGATACAAAGCACCCCGTCAATAAACTCATCGTTCTTAATATGGATCAAATATACAATATGTAATAGCACATGACTTCGTCAATCTCTGGAGAGTGCCCTTGCTCACAAAGTGAAAAAATTTATTTTGTTTTTTGCATTTTACCGATAATAGCTCATTAATTCAAAATCATCAATCCTATATCAAAAGAAGAGGGAAGAATAAAACGTAGCCCTCTTGCAGCCCCAGGGACCACCACCTCCCTGAGGTTGAAATAACATGATGAAGGTGTCACATTGTAGACTCCCAGCCCCAGGGACCACCATCACCTCTCCGGGCCTACATTAAAGGTTGGAAGGGGCACCCCCTTGTGGAACCAACAATGGCCCTGGGGACTACCACTCCCCAGGGCCAGCTCCTGCTATGTCCTGGGGTGCCCACCCATGGGACATAGCTATTTGCTCTGACTTAGTGGGAGGTTTGACTGCTCCCGCCAAGTCAGAGAAAATCTCTGCTTCCAGTGGGCAAGAGTTGTCAAAGTGCTCTCGCCCGCTGGAAGCAGAGGTTTCATCTCTTTGCCTGTCTGCAGAGATGCAGCCAGCCGCCAGCTCCCTGTGAGCTAAAGCAATGCCGGCTCCAGCAGGGAGCCGGCTGTGACCACTGGACCTTGAGGCTCCCCCTGTGGTCCCATTGCACACTGGATTCCCTGGGGGGCACCCAGGAGAGGGCCAGGCCCCGGGAATGGGGTCCCTGGAGTCAAAATCAGCCTGGAGAGGGGGCTGTGCGGCCCCCATCCTTTATTTAGTGAAGGACGGGCCCTGGAGGATGGGGTTCCTGGGGCTGAGATTGTTCTGGGGAGGGGGCCTGTGTGGCCCCCCTCCTCCATTTATTTATGGCAGGCCCCAGGGGATGGGTTCCCCGGGGCCAAATTTGGCCCAGCGAGGGAAGGGCATTTAAAAAATCATAGAAATCCACTGAAAAAAACAAAGGTTGCAGGGATGTTATAGTTGGAAATACAATTTTAAATATAATAGAAATTCACTGAAAAAAACGAAGATTACAGGGATATTATAGTTAGGTTCTGAGTTTACTCATACAAAACCTTAAAAATTCAGCAGTTATAGTTAGAATTATTTCAAGCAACTATAATTCACACCCTTGCCATGCACTGATAATTAGCCCAGATATTACAGCACTCATGACAACTTCTATAACGTTATTAAAAATATAGATGAAGCATTAGTAGTCAAATTAAGGAACAAAAAGCTGTGCAAGGTGGGGGCATCAGTTATAGTTACTTTAGGGTGCAAGTTAAAGTTACTTGAAATAACTATAACTACTGAATTTCTAAGGTTTTGTACGAGTAAATTCAAAACCTAACTATAACGTCCCTGTAGCCTTTTCTTCAGTGAATATATATATATATATATATATATATATATATATATATATATATATATCTAAGGACAAGTGTATGTGTGCGCTGGTTATCCCCACACCATGGTTTCATTTGAGATAGAAAAGTCGGTTAGATTCTCATATGGTATTCACAATTGTACCACAGGCAGTGTACAATTAGTATGGACTCCGGTGGTGCCTTGGCACAAGGTTTCCATAACAGACCAGAGCTAGGATTAATCCTTGAAGGTATGTTCTCAGTATTGTGTTCAACTTCATCTCAGAGTCATGTTTGTTGATCAATGTGTCTGTGAAGTTCGCTGGAAAAGTTTGACAGTAGGCTCTGTCTCCCTTCGAACACTGTCTTGCTCTTTGTTCGGCGATTAGAAATTTCACTGGTTGAGTGTTGCTTGCTTTGTTACACCTTTGAGCGTTGTTGGTGTCCTGTCCAGAGTACTGTATTGGATGTTTGTGCCTCGAGGGCCAGCGCTCTTAAGGAGTAGTGTGATAGTCCACATTAAGTGTAATATCTACTGTTAGACGTTTTTGTGATTTCATACTGATTTGAGGAGAAACTTTTGACGTTTCAGAGTTTGTCCTTTTTATGATGTCATGCACGTGTCTAGATTTGAAACCAAAGGACAAAATCTTTGGCCTCACGGCCATGGATTTATATGAAAACCTATTGGTGCTGCTCAGTTTAGTTTAGGTCCTACTACTATATTTATGCATATTAGATGTATTTGCAACATTCATCCTGTACTTTTAGTTTTTTATGGAAGAGAAGTAATACTAGCACAAGTTTATTCAAATGAAAAGACTGTTTAAACAATTTTATTAGTTCATATTATGGTAAAGATAATATTTGCTATGTGCACGAAAGTCCAGCCCCAGTCTCACACAAGCATAAGTGGGAAAACCGCTTTTCTGGTAATCTCTGCTGCAAAATGCCTTTCTGATTTATGCAGACAACAAAGGCAAATTTGGAACTCTAGTTTAATTCAGTACCCTGCTTTACTCAAGCCTTTGTTTTAGGTAATAGTTTAAGATATGTCTCTTAACTCACTCATCATTGGTGGGTGACATACATCATGGTGGAGTCTCTCAACATTCCACCCACCAGCCTCCATTCCTCACCTGTTTAGGGCCAGTGATGTAGCATTAGCCCCCGCAGCCCTGCAGTGCGGGGGGGGGGAAGGGGGAGTTCTGGGGGAGCCCTCAGCACAATACACAGGCTGAAGGCCCCCTGGCCTGGGAGCTCCTCACTGGGTCCAGAGGGGAGGGGTTCCCCTCCATGTACTTTGCAGGCAGGGTTGGGGGGCTCAGGGTTTATTACACCACTGCTTAGGACTACTGTACTGTGTGCTTCAGACGGTGGACTTCAGCTCAGAGGGCTCTGACACCACTCTGGTCAGGCTGCCTGCTGACAGTTTTACAGCCCTGCTTGAGTGATGTCGGACCTTCAAAACTGAAGTCAGACACCACAAGCCTGACCTCAGAAATATATGTTTAAATGAATATTCCAGCCCAACAAATATAAATAACCAAATTCTTTGGCAAAGGGCGGTGATCACTAAGCAAACAACTTTAAACATGCTCAGAAAGGCAAAATAATTTCATTTTGAAGTTTAAAAAAGCGGTACCCTCCTGCCTCAATTGAGTGTTGGTGTGGATGAGAGTGCATCCTGAAACATCACCTGCCAACGTGATATAAAAGGTTGTCAGGTATCTTTGAAGGTTTGTCTGGTTCACAATGTTCTAGTATCCACCGGAGGGGTAGTGAGAAGGAAAACTGGCCTCTTTAACAAGCATTGTCCAATGTTAGTCCATCTATGCAAAGAGGGTTTAGCTCCATCAGATGTTCTTTTCGGATTCTGTTACTATAATGAGTTTAAACTCCTTGGATTGGATGCTTTATAAAGGGCCTTAATTGGGTTGGTGGTCCTAAAAGGCCCTGCTACTCTGCATTTATGCGTGGGTTAGAAGGTATATCAGTTTGGAATTGCCACTAGACACTGTGGTGCAAATTAAAATAGTGTTTCTGAAGGTTCGTTACAGACTTAGGGACAGTAATGAATGAAAAAATATCTCCAGTGTCTAAAATCAACCATGGGTTTTAACCTTGCATCCATGCTAGGTAGCACTCCACACACAAAAAGCTGTCCATTAGGTTACAGATGATATTCCTGTCATCTGCGCTAGAGTTAGGAAAAGCTGGCTTGCTTAAATTAGAACAGAGAGCCGGTTCAAGTAGCTCCCAGAGCTGCTGCTACACACAGCAGAGACAGAAATCCACAATGATTGCACGGCCAGTGGCATTATTACGAAGGACCCTAACAGGCACCTTTGTTTGCAGCCTCAGTGAGGATGCCAAGAATGAAATTAGCCTTGAACGTATACGACTCTTTCCCTCTCCTGAGGAAAACTAATAGGGCACAGCGGAGAGGCTTGCCAGGAAAAAGTACATGACCTGTGTATCAATGGTGTGCTTTGGATGTAATGTTTGCAACACAGTGCCTTCTCAAATACTGATTTTACAAAACTGGTATACTAACTCTCCATTGATAAGGCAAATACATCCCCATTATAATGTTTTTTCTGTGGCTAACTGGAGAGACCAGTCCTATAATGATACTACTTTTCACCTTGGATAATGACAGTAGAGTATTTTAGCAGAAGCCACCAAACTGGGCAATCTTTTTGAGTCTTTTGGTTCTGCTTCTTGTTTACATGTCCTGCAACACTTCTCGAGCCAATACACTTGTCTCAGTTCATAAATATTTTTGTGCACTAAACTAAACTTTGCTTTTTAACAAAACTTTTGGATTAAGTCTGCAAACGGGGTGGGGTAGTTCCCCAAAAAGCCTTTGAATCTCAGATGATACTGGGGAAAGGGTTCCTATAAGTGGTAAAATAAGAATGATAGTAAAAAGTATGCAATTGCAGATCCTCCTCAAAAGAAAAGAAGTAGGTTCAGCAGAAATACACAGTAGTCCTAGAAGCCAATGATTTTGGTTGATTTCGGAATGCTGAATGGGATATTGCGAATACTCAAAAATGCACAAATGTATGTCATGATGCCCCATCCTGCACTCAGGTATAGTAATAAATAGCATATCACACTCTGCACAGTTGCATGTATCAAAGGATGAAGCATAACCTCAGAATAGTTGCTGTGTAGGACTACACTTCAAATATCAGCATCCAAGCTGTGAGCAAGAGTAAATCAAACTAAATTTGAATACAAAATGCTAATTTTGTAAGATGATTGGTTTAACCTTTTTTGCCATGTGATAACGCTCATCAACACAAATAGTGTCTACATTTCCTGTAAAGAACCTATAACAAGATACAGAGATTACTTTGTTCCCGTTTATTAACAAATCACTTTCATACATGATAATGAGAAGAGGGTATATTTATCATGTTTAGAATATGAAACAATTTGGTCTTTTTGACTCTCTTTACATAATGTAACAATGGCAAGAGAAAATGTCATATGCTATTGGTGAAAAATCCAAACTCAATTCTTTGGATCTCCTATCAAAATATAGATATTTATATATATTTTCCTTCCAAAATACTGATTCAAGGATAGTAACAACCATAATATTGTGACTGTAAGTACGTACAGGTCAATACAATGCCAATCTTTCCTCTACTGCTCCAACAACAACAAGGTCATGAATGGAATGCTTGAATTAATCTCAGCCACTGGAAATCGCTCAGGCCTCATCCCAGTCCATCATTTTTCACCTATCATGCCACCTCTGTTTGGACCCAGCTACTGTATATGCAAATCAGTCTTGACCCTGCACCAATGAGAACAGTCCAGCCCAGCCCAGCTGCAGGGAGGGGTCCTCCGTCAATCAGAACACAAGCAACCCAGGGCCGGTTTCGTCCTCTTAACTCTACATTGACATAGTCATGTATTTATCTTCATGGTACATACAAGTGAACCTAAGAATAATAATTCTAAATTTACCCATGTGTACTTACCTTTGTTAATGTGGAGAAATCCTAACTATATTTAAGACAGAATAGTGGATTTCACACACGAGGTCGATTAACCAAACCGAATCTGGCTTGACAGAATGTCATTTGCAATACATCATAAACATCACATATATCAAATGAAAAATCGATTCAACCTCCATAACCACACCAGTTTAATAAGAAGTTAATAATTTATTTCCCTATATTACCAACTCTAAGGTCAGGAAAATGATTCTCAAGCACAAATGATAAATATAGAGAAACAACAAAGGCTGATTCAAGTGTCGGATATATCTGAATTTAGTCAAGGCAAAAAGACAAATTATCTCAATGCTTATAACACAAAACCAAAGCAACAAAATCTGAGCAAGAGACATAGAATACATCTGTTAATAAGAAAAATAGTAAAGACAATTCATGAGCATGTGAGTAACATCTCACTAACCACTAATTAGCATCAACATGTTGGGCTACATGGAAAAGTTTTGGTACACAAATTTAGAAAACATCTAGCTATGGCACTATCAAAAATAAGAATAAGCAGCAGTAAATAAACCTTTGGCAGCTGGTACCAGGAAAACAAAAGACAAATAACAATTCACATTTATACTTTAACAAAATACTACAGTAATCAGCCACATCGTCTACTTCGTCAGTGGGACAGCAACATCAGACACCAACATCAGAACAGGAACAAAAAAAAGGATAGGGGTAATGGTTTATAATTTTGGACTATAAGATACACTAAACCATCTAAGCATAAGTTTAGTAGTGAACAGACATAAAGTACCAGAATGTCAATAGACTATCAGGAAAACATGAAATGTAAAAATAACAGATCATAAAGTAAGACTTAGGAACTTAGGAACCGGGAACATGGACACAGAGCAGCTTTCTCTCCAACTCATGGGGACTGAACATTAAATTAAACTTGTTAATGAAAATGATTGGCTAAAGCATAAGGTGAGAAAGTTATGACCAATCAGAACATTAATAGATATCAAAATTATACAATTAGTTTACTCCAAGCTCTTCTGTTTGCTGTTATTACATTGAGGAAATCTAAATTAATACATTTTTATATTCTAGACTTCCTCTTCTTCCGCCTCATCTGTGGATCCTTTGTTTCCACCGAAATATGAAGTCACAGGATTTTTTTTTACAAAATATGTTACTTCACCCATTCTTTACCCTCGAGGAAAGACATACAAGTTAGAAACATATCTTCAAACAATGAAGTCAGTCAAACCATGGAACACACTAGAAACATTTTATACAGCTTGTATTACACAATGACCTTGCATCTGCTTCTACTTCAGTCCAGCAGACGCCACTAAATACACATTTATTTCTATTATTTGCTTTAGTTAAGAAACACACTCTCTTGTAAAGACAGAGGCCCTCATTATGACCCTGGCGGACTATGTTATTTTGGAGAAAGGTACTGCTAACAGGCTGGTGGTTCCTTTCCCCAAAATATGACATTGGCGGTTTGGCTCAAGCCAAACTGTCAAAGTACCACTCCGTCCGCCAGGGCGGTAACAGCCTCTGGCTGGAGACTTTGTTCTCCAGCCAGGCAGCTGTCACAGTCCCACCCTCTGGATTATGACCCCGCCTACTGCCATGGTTTTCGTGACAATTTTATTGCCACAAAAACCACGGCCGTAGGCACTATCAGTGCCAGGGAATTCTTCCCTAACACTGATAGGGGTCTCCCCGCCCCCTCCCGATCCCCCAACATACACACACCTACACGCACAGACATACACACGCATACACACATTCACCCACCCACGCATGCATACATTCATACACACACACACATCAAAACACACTGACATACATCCTAGCACACACGCATTCACACAACACAACATACACGCACACTCACACCCATTCATGCACACATACATTCCACACACCTCACACCTGCATGCACGTACACAAAAACAGTCACATACACCCCCCCAACACACACACAACACCCCCGCCCCCTCCCCTGTCGGAGCACCCGACTTACCTACTTGCAGGGGGTCCTAGGGCAGGAGACGGATGCGGCGCTGCTGCCAGTAGCAGCGTCCGCCAGCGGAACACTGCCAGGCCGTATCATGTGTTATGATACAGTCAGTGGCATTCTACTGGCGTGGCGCTGCTGGTGGCAGCAGCACCACCTTACTGCCGTCCGCCGCCATGACAGTAGCCAGAATTCCGCCAGAAGGCTGGCGGAATTCCGGCCACGGTCATAATATGGCAGATGGTAGGTAGCCACGGCGACGGTCTTTCGGAGGCCGTCGCCGTGGCGATAGGCAGCATTTACCACCATTGTCATAATGAGGGTGTGACCGGGTCAGCCCGATCGTAGGCACGGCACCAGCAGGACAAGAGTTGTTGCGTTCCCATGTTGCCATGGGAACGCTTTCACCACGAGGCCGGCATTCGGAGGTTGCCTCGACAACCTCCGATGACGAGGTCAAAGCGGATTGGCCGGCGGGAGGTCAAAGACCAGGGATTCCCCAGGAGGAGGAGGCGAACGAGGAGGAGGCGAACGAGGAGGAGGCGAACGAGGAGGCGGCGAACGAGGAGGAAGGAGCGGCGATCGAGAACGGAGGAGCGACGAGCGAGGAGAAAGGCGGCGGCAACGGTCGGAGAGGAGAGCCACACAATCCGGAAGACAACCCCGAGGACGGAGGGCGGCCCCGCTGTCCAGGAACTTGTGACGACGACGCCAGGGGAAGCGGAGTGGTGCCGGAGCCCGAGGGGACCAGAGAGCAACGAGGGGACCACCATAGAGCCAGCCACGGCCCCGGAGGGTCGTGGCTCTGGAAGGTACGGTCCTTGTGGACAAGTAGAGGGGCACCTTAAAGGGGAACGAGCTGGGGAAGGGAGGGAGGCAGGGTGAGGGGAGGACAGGGAGGGAGTCAGAGGGCACCAAAAAGGGGCACGTAACTAGCACGACCAAAAGTAAGCACATTTAGGAAATAAGGAAACAAAGACACAGCCCACCGTCCTCACTGGCACACCCCCTTCCCGAACCCATTCCCCAGTATAGCAGCTAAGTAAAGGACGTATGTAACAGCCTTCATTCCACTCACCATCGATATTTATCCTTTTCTTTCCCCTGTATGCAACCCGGGAGCCCATGAGGAAGATGTTGAACGCAACCTAAAAGGAGAAGAGGGAGAGAAACACGTTAGGAAAACGAACTTCACCCAATGAAGAAATAATCTTTAAATCACTGTACCGAACCATATACATCACTTATTCGAAATAACAAATAAATACTTACCTGAATAACTCCAGCTGCCTCTACTGAGTGTCTGTACTGTTTGAGACTGCTACAGTGGTGTCAGAAGTGGGATAAACCCCCTTCCTGGCAGTCCAAACAGTACACACTATGAGCGAAAGTCCGTCCTTAGAGACCATGGTCAAGCAGCTAGCGGAGGGGCAACGGCATTTGCAGCTGGTCTGGGAAGCCCAACAGCGGGAAGCTAAAGAGGATCGGGAGGCCCTACAATCGGCTCTGAAGAGTCAGGCGACCATATTGGCTAATAATCAGCTAGTCCATGAAAGCGCGATGAAAAAACTAACTGAGACTATTGCCGCTAGCAAGGTACATCCGAATGTACCTAGTTCGGTACTACAGAAATATCAGGAGGGAGAGGATCCAGAGTCCTTTTTTACCAATTTTGAAAGAGTGGCTTCCTCCGCCCTGTGGCCGGAAGATAAGTGGGGACAGTACGTTGCTCCCTTGCTCACAGGTATCCTACAATCAGCATATCAAGCCGCCAACCCGGGTGGTGACACCCCTTATCAAGACATAAAAACTAGTATACTGGAAAGGGTAGGCCATGATGCAGAATATTACCGAGTTAAATTTCGTAAAATCAAATGGGGAGTCAATGAAGATCCTAGAACCTTTTA
This sequence comes from Pleurodeles waltl, assembly GCF_031143425.1. Taxonomy (NCBI): domain Eukaryota; kingdom Metazoa; phylum Chordata; class Amphibia; order Caudata; family Salamandridae; genus Pleurodeles; species Pleurodeles waltl. The sequence goes on from NC_090447.1 coordinate 194,078,932, forward strand.
TTTTCGAGTGAAAGATTTGGCATTGAAGTGGTTAGGCCATGTAGGAAAAAGTCGGGAGGAGGTTCTCAAGACCATCATACTAGAACAATACATAGACGGTCTGCCACCGTCTACAAAACACTGGATCAGGCAACACCCAAAAGTGGACACTGAGACGGCCATTGATCTCGCCTGTGCTTTTCACCGGTCTACTGATGTTAGGAACCCTCCGACACGAAACATCCTTAAACCAATCCTTCCGAACCCAAAGACCTTGGTAAAAAGCCCACCCGACCACCTAGTACCACGAAGATTTCCGGAAGGCCCACCTACAATGGGACCCCAATGTTATAATTGTGGCGAATGGGGACACATCGCACGTATGTGTCCGCAAAAACAGGATACCGGGGAACCGATGGAGATAGGAATGACAAGGAGGAGGGTACTATGTACAGGAAAGGGTGCTCTCAAATTTAAACTAATGATAACCGTTAACGGGAAAAGGGTGTATGCCCTGGTTGATTCTGGTTGTAGCCAATCGGTGATTAGAAAAGACTTGACACAGGACGACACAGAGGAGAAAGAATGGGTAACCATATGTTGTATACACGGAGACAAGGTCCAGTATCCTATAAAGGTGCTCCCAATCGTGTGGGGACCCTATCAGGATTTCCTACCCGTAGGAATAATGCCCCAATTAATCGAGGAGTGTATCATTGGGACAGATTATATCCACTTCCAAGAGTTGTTGGATCACGTTAGAGATAACAAGGCGGTCAAAGATTGGTGGAGAGAGGCTCTTTTCGCAGAGAGTTGTATTGAGTGTCCAGCTGATCGTAGAAGATTATCACGAAAGGAAAAACGACATGAGAGGGAGGAATATCGGAAGACTGCAGGGGAAAAATCGTGCGGGGAAATAGTGGCAGAACTTCAAGAAGCTCCTAGTAGTTTTAGCCAACAGCAGAGAGAGGACCCCTCCCTTACCCACGCTTGGAGGTCAGCCGTATCAGAAGAGACTGAGGAGGTGGGTCCCTACTTTGTAGTACAAAAAAACTTATTGTATCGAGTAACTACCACACGGTTGGGTATACGTAAACACCAACTTCTAGTACCTACCGATTATCGCGATCATGTTCTTGCACTAGCACATAGTCATCCAGGGGGGGGACACTTGGGAAGAGAGAAAACCGAAGAGTATTTACTCAGAAAATTTTACTGGCCTGGGGTATACGCTCATATACGAAGGTATTGCGCCCAATGTCCCCGATGTCAGTTAACCGAACCTGGTAGGCCCAGGAAGGCACCTCTGTTACCCCTTCCCATTATAGATATTCCCTTTAAAAGAGTAGGGATGGACTTGGTCGGGCCCTTAATTCCTTCATCAAAAGGACACACCTACATCCTGGTCATTGTAGACTACGCCACCCGATACCCAGAGGCTATTCCCCTGACGAGTATGACGACCAAAACAGTTGCCCAAGCCATGATTAATATATTTGCTCGACTTGGTTTTCCCCATGAAATTCTTACAGACCAGGGTACCCCTTTTATGTCCACCCTAATGAAACAAGTGTGCAAAACGTTGGGGATAGCTCAGATCAGAACATCCGTTTACCATCCTCAAACAGATGGACTGGTAGAACGATATAACCGAACCATTAAAACGTTACTTAGAAAAATTATCAATGAGACAGGGAAAGATTGGGATCAAAAGCTCCCACTGGTTCTGTACGCCCTACGAACCCACGAACAAGCATCCACGGGGCATAGCCCATTTGAGTTGGTGTTTGGACGCCAACCTCGGTCCCTACTAGACATGGCGGTAGAAGCCTGGGAGGCTGAGGCGGAGGAAGGGGGGACTCCATTATTAGAATATGCAAAAAACTTGAGAAAACACCTACACAGCTTATGGGCTGACGTGCATGCAAACATGGAAGAGGCCCAACGAACTCAGAAACTCCAATATGACAAAGGAAGCAAACTACGGGTTTTCCAACCCGAAGACCGGTCCTAATAATGAGGCCCACCTCCGAACACAAACTCCTCGCCAAATGGCAAGGGCCATATCGCATTATCAAAGCGGTTTCCCCCGTCACCTACCTTATTGAAATATACTCCCATCCGAGGAAAACACAAATATATCATGTAAACTTGCTAAAAAAATGGGAAACACCCGAACAGCCTAACCAAACCATAGAAATGGGTCACTTCATGTGTCCCAACAAGAGACTAGATATCGAGTTCTACCCCACCACCCCATCCCCAGAGGTTAGTTTACCCTCGGTGAACGATAACTTATCTGGAGGGCAAAAACAACAAGCACATACAATGTTAAAACAGTGGCAACCGCTGTTTTCCGAGAAGCCAGGAAAAACTTCCCTAATCTACCACAACATACGAACAAATCCCGGTACAATCACTAGAGAGCGTCCATATAGCATTCCAGAAGCTAGAAAACAAATAATTGAGGAAGAAATCAAAAAGATGTTATTCTTAGGAGTCATCGAACCCTCCAAGAGTCCCTGGTGTTCACCGGTAGTTCTAGTACCAAAACCTGACGGTAGTGTCCGGTTTTGTATCGATTTCCGCAAACTTAACACAAACTCCCTCTTTGACACTTACCCCATCGCGCGAGTAGACGACGTTCTCGAAAAACTAGGAAGAGCAAAATACATGTCCACTATCGACTTAACCAAAGGATACTGGCAGATTCCCCTAGCCGCTCAGGATAAGGAGAAAACAGCTTTTTCCACCCAATCACGGTTGTATCAGTTGACTGTACTGCCTTTTGGACTTCACGGGGCACCCGCAACCTTTCAGAGGTTGATGGATAGGATTTTAAAACCCTTTCCTACATTCTCTGCCGCATACCTAGACGATGTAGTCGTTTTTAGCGAATCGTGGGAGGAACATTTGGTACACCTACAGAAGATATTCCACGCCCTCAAATCAGCCGGCTTAACAGCCAATCCCAAGAAGTGTATCATAGGTAAGACAGACATTTCATACCTGGGTTATCGGATTAATCAGGGTACTCTACAACCTCAAAACCCAAAAGTGGAGGCTATCTTGCATGTCCCTCTTCCACACACTAAAAAGGAGTTACGTTCATTTTTAGGATTAGTGGGCTATTATCGACGTTTCATTCCGCATTATTCCTCCATAGCAGCCCCCCTTACGGACCTCCTCGCTAAACACCATCCCAATCGGCTTTTGCCTTTTTCGGAGACGCAGAATGCGAGTTTTGAACAACTTAGGGACTCCTTAACCTCCAACCCCATCCTACGCTGCCCGGATTTTACAAAACCCTTCCACCTTTACACCGATGCCTCGGATGTTGGGCTTGGAGGGGTTCTAGCGCAACCTGATGCGGAAGGCCTTGACCTCCCCGTAGTCTACATCAGCAGGAAGTTATGTCCTCGGGAGCGTAATTACCCGATTATTGAGAGGGAATGTTTGGCTATCAAATGGGCCATAGACTGTCTACAATACTACCTCCTGGGCCGACCTTTTATTTTATTCACGGATCATGCTCCCCTTACATGGTTAGCTGTACATAAGGACTCGAACTCCAGAATACTCCGCTGGTTCCTTGAACTCCAACCCTTCTCTTTTCAGGTGCGCCACGTGCCCGGATCTCGCCAAGCCCCCGCGGATTATCTGTCTCGCTTTCCCCTGTCTACCACTGTCCTAGAGCAGGACAGTCCTTGGGGAAGGGTGTGTGACCGGGTCAGCCCGATCGTAGGCACGGCACCAGCAGGACAAGAGTTGTTGCGTTCCCATGTTGCCATGGGAACGCTTTCACCACGAGGCCGGCATTCGGAGGTTGCCTCGACAACCTCCGATGACGAGGTCAAAGCGGATTGGCCGGCGGGAGGTCAAAGACCAGGGATTCCCCAGGAGGAGGAGGCGAACGAGGAGGAGGCGAACGAGGAGGAGGCGAACGAGGAGGCGGCGAACGAGGAGGAAGGAGCGGCGATCGAGAACGGAGGAGCGACGAGCGAGGAGAAAGGCGGCGGCAACGGTCGGAGAGGAGAGCCACACAATCCGGAAGACAACCCCGAGGACGGAGGGCAGCCCCGCTGTCCAGGAACTTGTGACGACGACGCCAGGGGAAGCGGAGTGGTGCCGGAGCCCGAGGGGACCAGAGAGCAACGAGGGGACCACCATAGAGCCAGCCACGGCCCCGGAGGGTCGTGGCTCTGGAAGGTACGGTCCTTGTGGACAAGTAGAGGGGCACCTTAAAGGGGAACGAGCTGGGGAAGGGAGGGAGGCAGGGTGAGGGGAGGACAGGGAGGGAGTCAGAGGGCACCAAAAAGGGGCACGTAACTAGCACGACCAAAAGTAAGCACATTTAGGAAATAAGGAAACAAAGACACAGCCCACCGTCCTCACTGGCACACCCCCTTCCCGAACCCATTCCCCAGTATAGCAGCTAAGTAAAGGACGTATGTAACGGCCTTCATTCCACTCACCATCGATATTTATCCTTTTCTTTCCCCTGTATGCAACCCGGGAGCCCATGAGGAAGATGTCGAACGCCACCTAAAAGGAGAAGAGGGAGAGAAACACGTTAGGAAAACGAACTTCACCCAATGAAGAAATAATCTTTAAATCACTGTACCGAACCATATACATCACTTATTCGAAATAACAAATAAATACTTACCTGAATAACCCCAGCTGCCTCTACTGAGTGTCTGTACTGTTTGAGACTGCTACAGAGGGCCAGAATAATGTCATCAGCTTAAATTAGCATGGGCAAAATATAGACCTTACATATGATGGTGGCCATTCAAATAGTCACATTTTCAAAAACATAATATTATTATCTCATTAATTCACACATGAATCTGTAGGTATAATTTCGTAAAGACTCCACATTTTATTAGCAATTTCTCTGCTTCCACAATCTCTTCTCTGATTACCATATATGTCATCACACACAATAAGAAATACATTTATTTATTTCATTTCAAAATGTAGAATTTTGATTCGTTCACCTTTTTATACATTTTCTTTCTTCTTGAATTTCTCCCATATAATTTTCCATTTGAACATCTGATTCTTTTCAAATCTTCTCCTTTTAATTATTTGAAATATTTTATATATTCCCCAAATTCCAATTAGATAAAACACAATAATCGAAATCCATTTGATCAAATTTAATATAATACCTTCTCCCAAGTTGCCAAGCCAATTTCCCACAGAAGCAATTCCTTTGCCAGCTTTTTCCCAGTTAGTAGTTTCAGTCAGTTCTATTAGTTCTGTTTTATCTTTTGTTAAATTGTTGATCAAACTTCTAACTCAGAATTGTCCGGTATGTATGAACAACAGTGACGTGGACCAAGTAATTTGCAAACTCCGCCCTCTTTTGCTAAAAGAATGTCTAGCGCAAGGTGGTTCTGAAGAGCCATACTCTTTTAGCAGCCGTTTCAGTATCTAAGAGGAGAATAGCTCCTGGAAAACCTGTTAACATGTTATCCACAACTGTAGACAACTTCTGTATCTTTATTGAATTCAGAACAACTCCCACTGAAGGAATTATTGCTCCAAATATGTCTCCCACAATGCCACAAACTAATTTTCACTTCTGTTTCGTTTGAATTTTAGTAAATTTGGGAACCTTCCTTAAATCTTCCAGCTGGTACATTTTTGGAAAGACTATTCCAAAATAACATGTGCCATACCATCCTCTAGGAAGACAATAATAAGCATTCTTTCCACAAATATAGTACACACAAGGAACTGGAGGGTCCTGACCATTCAACATAAAATTCCATTCATCTGAAACAAAAACACATCTACATTCACTCGTACCCAAGTATATTCTATCTATGTAACTTTGCGGCCTGTGCATACAAAGCTTGCCTACATGTAGTCCATCTAAGGTCAGCTTCCCTTGTTTAGTGATGTCAGTGTAAGCATGATCAGTCCCATGTCAACGGTGAACTACTCCCTTATCTATCTTAGCTTTGATTACTCTTCTCCTATCTTCTGTGTTATCTAGAAACCTCTTTTCTACTAGTGTAAGCAAACAGGTGAGATTGTTTCTGTGAGCGAAGGATGTGACAAAGGTTAATTTACGTTCAAAGAAACCCTTTACTATCTCTATGTTGTGATCTCTAGCTATCTTTCTAAGATCCTTAAGAAGAGGCACAAAAGAAAACACAACATCACTATTTGAATAAAAATATTGGATATATTCTTGGTTATAGAATCGTGTTAGTAAGACTACAACTTATAGCATATGTAAGCGGTAAACTATGATCCGTAGTTCCCTCCTCAACAGAGGCTGGAATCTGCTTAAAAACATAACAATCTTTCGCATCCATTACATCCACATACTCACACAAAAAGCGATAGAAGACATTAGAAGAGAGTTATTTTTCTTTGTGTAAGTATTTATCATCTATTTTAATCCTATCTATTGCTGAAAGACTAGTAGTTGACCCTGAAGAACTGACTGTTGTGAGTGTCTCTACAGTATGGTTGGCTCCATTCATTTAAAAACAGTCACACTCACAATCAATAACAAGAATACTATCACACAAACAATTGCCTAACCCTTACCTATACATTTACAATGACTATTTTTAGTGTGTTTGTTGCTAAAGTTTCCCATGGTCTGTAAAGAATAAAAAAAGTAGAAGTAAACAAAATATAGCTATGCAGCAAAATCAAACAAAAACAAAAGACAAAAATTCCAAAAAAATAAAATTTTCAATCTTCAAACGCTCCTAATTTTGGCCTTTTTTTCATTTTTTTCCAAAAGTTCATTCACACTATCAGGATTCTCCTTTGGCAAAATTCAGCAAAACTTGTCAAATCCGTTTAGCAGCTTGTCAAGCAGGTTATCAAAGTTTCTTTAGGTACGACTTCATCAAAGTCGTTTCATTTATTTTCTAAAAAATTCAGCATCATTTTTCCCCTTCTTCTCTTCACGTACCGAAATATAAACTCAGAATATCTCTGTCAAAACAAAAATTCTAAAATTCTTCTTGCCATTCATTTGTAGTTACACATGCCCATTTTGGATCAGAGTATTTCCGATTTGCAACTCTCTTTCTTTTCACGCTTTGACTACTACCAGCTTCTTCTTCACTGAGATCTTCTCCTTCGTTCACCTCATTTTCTTCCTGAATTGGCTCTTGAAGTTTATGTTCCCTGCTTCTGAGTTTTTCTCTGGCCAGTTGTCCTCTTTCAAAGGCCTTCTTCTTAACAGTCTTTTCAGAATTGAACTTGAACTCTTCTCCTTTGATTTTGCCGCAACTGGTTCAGGAGGAGTCAAACCCTCTTGGCTTGGATCTGTCTCATCTGTTTCAACTCCCTTTCCACTGGGGTCAGTCACGTGTTCATTCTGGTTTATCAGATCACCTGCTTCTGAGGACACCCTCCTCTGAGCAGTGTTTCTCTCAACCGGTACTGTTTCTTGTTCTCCTTGGACAGGTTCTTTCACCATTTCATTCGTAGATGATTCACCCTCCACTTCCAGGACTAGGTAAATCAATTGAAATGTTTCCAGGTACTGCCTCCAGTTCTCCTCCTTGTCCCTCTTGCCCTGGAACATGTTTAGCTGCAGATAATCTCAACAGCTCTTCTTCTTGCTCTGTTGGATTGTTCAGTTTCTGAGTGTGGTTTGCATGCACCCAGTTTGCAAGTCCTGTACACTTCACAGCTGTTGTTGTTATTAATATGACCTGGTAGGGTCCTTTCCACTTTGGCTCCAAGCACAACTTCCTCACATGCTCACAAATGACGACCCAATCGCCAGCCTTCAGGTTGTGTCCTTGGCCTTCAGACTGTTGATGTGTGGTTGCTTCCACCTGATGGGAAAAAGATCGAACCACATTAGCTAGACCTATGCAGTAGTCTAACTCCATGTAATCTGTAATACTTGTAAGAGCATTTGCAGGTGCTGCTGGTAATCTCATAGCTTTACCCATGAGGATTTCATGGGGCGACAATCCTGTTTTCTTGTCAGGAATACTTCTCATTGACATTAGAACCAAAGGCAAAGCTTCTGGCCATTTCAAGTTTGTGGATACACACATCTTTGCCAGTCTGGACTTTAGAGTTCCATTCATCTGCTCTACGAGTCCTGAAGCTTCTGGGCGGTAACTACAATGGAGTTTCTGCTTAGTGTTTAAAGCTGAACATAGCAACTTTATCACTTCATTGCTGAAGTGGCTTCCTCTATCTGATTCCAAAGAGACCGGGAATCTGAAACGTGGAATTAACTCTCTAAGCAGTAATTTTGTTACTGTGAGACTACCATTTCTCCTTGTAGGGTAAGCCTCAATTCAGTGACTGAAAATTCACACAATCACCAACACACACTTTAAACCAGCATATGCGGGCATCTCAATGAAATTCATTTGTATTCTGCTAAATGGTCCTCCTGCCATGCCAGTGTGTCCCATATTAACCACTGACCCTTTGCCAACATTCATTTGCTGGCAGACAATGCATCTATGGCAAACTGCTTCGGCAACTTGTCTAAATTTCAGATTAAACCAGTGTTGCTTAAAACTTCGAACCATTGAATCTCACCCTATGTGTGTTTGACAATGATAGTATCGAGCTATTTTAGTCAGTAGACTATTAGGCAGAACCACGTTCCCTTTTCCTGTCACCCAGACATCATCTTCCCACTGGACACATTTAAGTTTAATCCAAACCTTGCGTTCTTCTTTAGAAACATTGGGGGTCATTCTGGAGGGAACCGCCAGAAGACCGTACCGCGGTCGAAAGACCGCGGCGGTCATTCTGAGTTTCCCGCTGGGCTGGCGGGCGACCGCCAGAAGGCCGCCCGCCCGCCCAGCGGGAAACCCCCTTCCACGAGGATGCCGGCTCCGAATGGAGCCGGCGGAGTGGAAGGGGTGCGACGGGTGCAGTTGCACCCGTCGCGATTTTCAGTGTCTGCCACGCAGACACTGAAAATCTATGTGGGACCCTGTTAGGGGGCCCCTGCAATGCCCATGCCAATGGCATGGGCACTGCAGGGGCCCCCAGGGGCCCCACAACACCCATTCCCGCCAGCCAGGTTCTGGCGGTGGAAACCGCCAGAACCAGGCTGGCGGGAAGGGGGTCGGAATCCCCATGGCGGCGCTGCTTGCAGCGCCGCCGTGGAGGATTCCCAGGGGCAGCGGGAAACCAGCGGGACACCGCCGGTTTCCCGTTTCTGACCGCGGCTGTACCGCCGCGGTCAGAATGCCCATGGAAGCACCGCCAGCCTGTTGGCGGTGCTTCCGCGGTCGTTGGCCATGGCGGTCCATGACCGCCAGGGTCAGAATGACCCCCATTGTCTTGTAGAGCCCTCAGCTCTTCCAGAGTATCAATAATTTGCATAGTGAAATTTGTATACCCATCATCATTTTCATGTAGCAATTCCCAATTTCCTTTGAAAGATATGCCATTCAGAGCACAAAATTTGGCAACCTGATCTGCATAGGCATTTCCCAATGACACTTAGGGGGTCATTATGACTCCGGCGGTCGAAGATTATGTGGCGGTAGTACCACCAAAAGGCTGGCGGTATTTACCTCCACATTATGACATTAGCAGGTTAATTTACCACTCCAAACGCCATGGCGGTAGCAGCCGCCGGGCTGGAGATAAGAATCTCCAGCCCGGCGGCCACCATTGTACCTCCAGCAGTATCATGACCCTGCCTACCGCCATGGTTTAAATTCCTTCCCTGTCACTGATAGAAGGCCCCCTCATCCAACACTCCCCAGAAGCCTCCGCACTCCCCCTTCATCCACGCTCACCCTCCCTTCCAGCCTCCCCCATACACACACACACTCAGACACACACTCATTCACACAGACATACACGCACACATACACGCATGCATCCATTCATTCACACACACATCTGTACACACATTCACACTGGTATGCAGACACGCATTCACATTTCCATGCATACACGCATTAGCACACATGCATACATGCACACAAACAAGACTACACACACACTCGCATTCACGCACACGCACACACATACATGCACACACACACCCCCACACACACAACACCCCTCACGCTCCTCCCCTGTCGGAAACCCAACTTACCTGCATCCAGGGGGTGTTCCTGCAGGGGATGGGACGGGCGCTGCTACCGGCAGCAGCGCCCACCAGTAGAATACCACCAGGTCGTATTATTTAAATATGGCTGGCGGCGGTCTTCTGGAGTGGCGCTGCTGGTGGTAGCAGCCCCACCTTACCATCATCCGCCAGTGTGGCCACAGACGGATTTCCACCCTTCTTGTGGCAGAAATCCAGCTGAGGTCATATTATGGCGGACTGATGGTAGCCGCAGCAACGGTCTTTTGGTGGCCGTCGCCACGGCGGTAGGCGGTTTTTCCCACCAAAGACATAATGATGGCCTAAATCTTGTGACCTCTGATGTGCACTACATTTCACTGCAGCAATTTTCTCTGCCTTTTTAATAGCTTGCAACAACTCATGAATTTTCTGACCATTTCTTAGTAGTGAACCAGAAGAAGTAAGGAAACCTCTCTGAGACCATATCTAGCCAAAGTCATGAACAATGGCAAATCCATATTGACTATTTGTTTAGATCGTCACTTTCATCTGACTCGAAATATGGCATTCACTAGTAAGAGCCACCAATTCTGCTACTTGTGCAGAAAACACTCTTTCAAAGCCAGGAAGCTTCCAGTATACCAGTGATAGTACATACTGCATACCCTGCTCTAAAAGTGCCCACATTATCTCTTAAACAGGAACCATCAAGAAAGATAATTTGATCATTGTCTTCCAGGCAGGTGTCTCTAATATCTGCTGTGGGTTTTGCGCATAACTCTTAATTTCCAAACAGTCATGTTCAGTATCATCCAATTTATCTGAACCAACATTTTCAACCGGGGGTAAAGTTGCTGGGTTAAGCACTATACATGTCTTAATCATAACATTAGGTGACCCCAGTATTGCAGTCTCATATCTGGTCAGTATAGCACTGGTCAGATAATGTGTCTTTGAATGAGTCAACAGAATTTCTATTGAATGGGGAACCATCATAGTAAGAAGGTATCCCATAACAATATTCTTACTTTGAGCAATACTCTGCTCTACTACTGCAATGGATCGCAAGCATCCTGATAAAGCTGCTGCAACCGGATCCAAAGTAGCTGAAAAATATGATACTGGACGACTGACACCACCATGTGTCTGAGTTAAAACAGACAAAGAACATGCATCACGTTCATGACAAAACAACAGGAAACCTTTAGTGTAATCAGGCATACCTAAAGCTGGAGCTTGACACAAACTCTCCTTCAGATCAGTGAACACTTTCATACACTCTGCATCCATTATTATAGGATCTGAAACATCTTTATGAGTCAGTCTCTGTTAAGGGTTTGAAATAACTGAGGAATTTGGAATCCAATGGCAAACAATAACCAACCATTCCCAGAAACATCCTCACATCTTTTTGTGTACTTGGTACTTTCATCTGCAATATTGACGCAACCCTCTCTCTTGAAATTTTCTTGGATCCTTTCTCAATCAGATGACCCAAATATTTTACCTCTCTCTGACAATACTGAAACTTAGTAGGGGACACCTTATGACCTTTGTCTCCCAGGAAATTCAACAATGCAATTGTATCATATTTACATCCTTCTTTTGTCTTTGATGCAATTGATAAATCATCAATGTATTGCACTAATGTTGATTGGTAAGGCATCACCAAAGGCTCTAGATTCTTATTCAAGATCTGGTTGAAAATGGATGGTGACTCTGACAACCCTGTGGAATTCTACACCAAGAGTAGACTTTACTCAATAATTTAAAACAAAAGAGATATCTACTGTCCTCATGAAGAGGCACAGACAAAAATGCTTGACACAGGTCTAACACAGTAAACCACTCAGCATCACATGGGATCTGAAACATAATCACAGCTGGATTTGGCACAATTGGACAACACTATATCACAATTTCATTTATTTTCCTCAGATCTGTACAAGACAAATTTCCCCACATGGCTTTTTCAAAGCCATTATTGGTGAATTGCATGGGCTACTCAACACCTCTCTCAAAATTCCTTTCTCCACAAACTGTTCTATCAAAGGTCTCACATCCTCAATTGCTTCAATTGTCATCAGATATTGTGGAGTCAGAGGGAACACCACATTCGGCTTCACTGAAACTCTGACTGGTTCTACTCCTTTGATCAACCCAATATCCTTTCCTGAAGGATCCCAAACTCTAGATTTAACAGTCTTCTTCAAATCAACAGGAAGATCTCTTATTTCAAAAACTGGAAAAAACGTAATCAAAGGTGCTTCCTCAACCTTTGGCTCATCTAAACTAATCACTTGACTCGTTGACAGTAAGTGTCAAGTCTTCATCATCACTGTTTATATGAATCTCAATTCCCTCATCTGTACAAGTAATTGAACATCTTGTTTTACACAACAGATCTCTACCCAGGAATGACACTGGACTTGAGTCACAAACCACAAACTTATGCAAACCCTTAAAGTTACCAATTTTAACAATTACTGGTTGTGTAATAGGATTAGTCAAATATTTGTTTGCAACTCCCACAATCTGAACTGTCCTCCCTGACAGAGGTAAATCTGGAACTTCTACAGATCTCACTGTTGAGCGTGTAGTGCCAGTACAACCAGAAAAGAAACCTTGTGAACATGCACTTTTCCCTTTACATAAGTACCTTTCTGATTCACTTCTAATGATATAGCCATCACATACGCCTCCTCATCTGAACTATCCATCAGCCATACATTGTTTATTTCATTCTCACTATGTAAAGGAGATTGATTTACTGTATTGTTACTCTGGTTCACCTTCTGATTTGAGACCACCCAAGAAAGCATCACCTGTTGCTGATCCATAGGACTCTGTGGCACTTGTAATTGTTAGGGATTTTAATTTGTTGAGCAGACACCATCTGCACTTGTGGCTGTATCTGCTGTACTTGGGGCATTTGTACTTGTTGCTGCACCTGCGGTTGTACATTTTGCACATATTGCATTGGCTTTAAGGGTTGGAACCCTGCATTGGATTTACATCATTTTGGAAATTTTGAATTTGATCTCTCATTCTTGGTCCTCTCATGCTCTGAAAAGTATTGATACCATTTGTCTGTTGAACAACACCCCCTTGATTTAACATTGGGCACTGCCGTTTCCAATGTTCAATTGCCCCTCAAACATGACAAGGTAACATTCTTTTTCCCTGCTGCTCTCCTTGCATCATCACAGAATTCAAATCTACACTTCAATTAACAACCGGCAGTGTCATTCCACCATGTCCTCTACTTCTGCCTTGATTCTGAAACATACCATGTCCCTGGAGCTGCTGCTGAAAATTTCCTTGAATCCCTGTCTGTGCAGCTTTAATTTGCATGACCATAGATTTCTCTTTCAACTTTCTCTGCTTCAATTCAATCTCATCATAACATGTTTTCCGCATACTGTGACACCTCATCAATCGATTTTGCTTGCCATCATTTCAAATGGCTCTTAATCATCTGGCCAATCTCTGGTCTCGATCCTTCAACAAACCTGAACACAAATGAATCATTTCTTTCGGCTCAATTTTTTCTGTACCACTGTAATTTTTAAACGCTTTTAACAACCTTTCATAGTATGCATGGATCGATTCTTTCCCTTCCTGAGCGGTTCTATCTATGGGTTGCCAATCAATGTTCTTCGGCAAAATTCTCGTCTTCAGGAACTCAATGACCTTGTAGTAATATTTCATTACTTCAGGAGAAGGTGCACCTGTTTTCTGATCTCTTTGTGGTTCACCTGTAGGCCAATCTACACTCCTTTTACACTTAATCCATTAATCTGCTGGAAAAAACAATCTCAAAGAGAGTATTCAAGTCCTCCCACAGGTATTTCACAAGTTCAACAACCCTGACTGTCTGCTGATACCATTCCACTGGTTTCTCTCTCACTCTGGGGTAATCAATCGTAAAACTCAAAATATCACTCCTGCTCCAAGGTGCATGTGCAGAATTCCCTCCTGGAGTTTCTCTCATCAGCAACATTTTCACTGGTTCTTGTCTGCGTTATATTTACAAAAAGAGTATCTAGAGCTTTCTTTGCCCTTACTCTTTTCTTGATCCATCTTCCTTCCCATTTTTCTAATGCTCTCCAAATTTGTACTCTCTCGGGTAAATTCTCTAAGATGTGTTTTCATCCCTAAAGACCTCATGTGTTGAAAATCTTCAGTATCAAAATGCAATCTATAACTTCTCTTCAGGTTCTTCATTTTTGTGAGAACTATTTTGTATTTGTCTGGTAATTCCTGTAATTGCTGATGTACTTCAGCTGCTCCCTCTGTAGTTAATTTACACAAGTGTCTCAACTGAGCTTCAGTATATGATTCAAGTCTATTTGCCCCCATTGTCCCTTCAAGAAGTTCATCTGCTTCCATTGATAATCTTGCTTTGTTTATAACTTCATCCCTCTTATTCTGATTCTCTAGAACTTTTGAAACACTCAAATCTTCTAACCATGTTGTTATTTCCTGCGCAGTCAGACCCTTCAATGAAACATTGTTAGGCCGAACACTCTGTGATTGATGCTTCATGGGACTCACACAGGGGTGTTAAGAAACTCCTCTCCTGGTCACTACATGACCCAATTATTTCAGAATTTCTAACAGGAGACCGATCTATTACAGATCTTGACTTGATTAGGGTCTGTCCCATAGATGACATTAACCCAATGTTTCTATTCTGACTTTGAACCTCTTGATTCACCATGCCCCTAATGTTCTGGACATATAAAGGCATAGGTGGACCACATGTAATTGGTACTGAAATCGCATCTGGGCTTCTTGTCTCTCTATTTTGAGGCTGCATTATTCCCATATTCTGCATCTGTGGTAACAATAATGAAGTAGGCTCTTTCTGAATCAATCTCAGCTCTTGCGGCTTTTCACTCGAAGATAACACTAAATTAGTAGTTATCTTCACTTCATCGTAACACCTGGAACATTAATCTCTGGTAGCTGTTCATTGTCTGCCGACTGACTAAAGCTACTCTGCATCTGTATTTGCCCAAAAGGACTAGTCTGTTCTGAACTCTGAATACTCTGTCCTGAGCTCTGGTTCATGTTTGGATTAACCTGTACAGAACACTCAGCTGGGCTGGGATCACTATGAACTGAACTCTGTGTCACTACAGCTGGTATCGGTGCAGTAGGATTTATACCACTAGTACCAGAACCTTCTTGAGCCACATATGGTGGTGGACGGTTTCTCAAAATCTGTGTAATAAACTCATCATCGTCCGATTTATCATCGTTGAACAAAACCCTTTTAGGCTCTTTTGATGTCTTCTCTTCGACTGCTGAAGAACTCTTTTTAGACTTCTTTAAGATTGTATTTGTCTCTTTTACACTGTCTTTTGTTACTGCTGGAAACAATCTAACACCTTGTAAGGTATCAAGTCTCAACTGTCTCTGATCACTTTCCCATCTAGCCTCTGCTAGTGACTTTTCTGCCCTTCTCATCCTTTTCTCAAATTTAAAAGATTGTTGTTGTCTAGCTACTAGCTCCCAGATCACTAAGCCTTCGAACTAAGCTGGTCTCGGTGGAGGTCTCAGACCATACATCTTCTGTCTCAAATGCTCCAAAAAGACAAATCCTCTCAATGGTTATAACACAAAACCATAGCCACAAAATCTGAGCAAGAGAAATAGAATACATCTGTTAATAATAAGAAAAATAGTAAAGACAATTCATGAGCATGTGAGTGACACCTCACTATCCACTAATTAGCATCAACATGTTGAGCTTCATGTAAACGTTTTAGTAACACAAATTTAGAAAACATCTAGCTATGATGCTATCACAAATAAGAATAAGCAGCAGTAAATACACCTTTTGCAGCTGGTACCTGGAAAACAAAAGGCAAATAACAATTCACATTTATACTTTACCTAAATATTACAGTAATCAGCAGCAACGTCTACCTCATCATTGGGACAGCAACATCAGACACCAACATCAGAACAGGAACAAAAATAAGGACAGTAGTAATAGTTTAGAATTTTGGACTATAAGATACACTAAACCATCTAAGCATAAGTTCAGTATTGAACAGACATAAACTAATAAAGTACCAGAATGTCAATAGACAATCTGGAAAACATGAAATGTCAAACTAACATATCATAAAGTAAGACTCAGGAACTCAGGAACCGGGAACATGGATAAAGAGCAACTCTCTCTCCAGTTCATGGGGACTGAACGTTAAGTTAAACTTGTTAATTCAAAATGATTGGATAAAGCATGATGTGAAAAAGTCATGACCAATCAGAAGCTTAAAAGATATCAAAATTATACAATTAGTTTACTCAAAGCTCTTCTATTTGCTACTATTCCATTGATGACATCTAAACTAATACATGTTTATTCTAGACTTCCTCTTCTTTTGCCTCATCTGTGGATCCTTTGTTTCCACTCCACCGAAATAGGAAGTCACAGGAAAAACAACTACAAAATACATTACCTCATCCATTCTTTACTCTCGAGGAAAGACATACAAGTTAGAAACATATCTTCAAACAATGAAGTCAGTCAAACGACGGAACACACTAGAAACATTTTATACAGCTTGTATTACATAATGACCTTGCATCTGCTTCTACTTCAGTCCAGCAGAAGCCACTAAATACACATTTATTTCTATCATTTTTTTCAGTTAAAAAACACACTCTCTTGTAAAGACAAAATAATTGAATCAGCTTAAGTTGGTATGTACAAAATATAGGCCTTACATGTCATGGTGACCATTCAATTAGTCACATTTTCCTAAACATAATATTATTATCTAATTAATTCACACATTAATCCGTAAGTATAATTACCTAAAGACTCAAAATTATATTAGTGATGTCTCTTCTTCCACACCTTAATAATATGTTGTAGTTGAAATCTTGAAGTACACATGTTGGCAAAGCAATATTATGTCACTTAATATAGTAAATCACAATTAGCTCTTGCATTTCTTACCACAAAATTACAAAAAGCAAAAGAAACATGGCATTCAGTTTGGTTTGCTGAGAGTCTTTATTAATATTAGTTTAACTTAACTGACATAAACACAGCTATTACACTCCTAAACCTGACCTAACATGGAATACGTGTAAACTACACCTTTTTTTTAGCATCTCTCCAGTCCAACTGATAGGATACGCATCTGGAGGCTTAACACCTGTATCTGTAGCCCCAGGCCCCTGTAAAAATGTCAACTTTAACAAATTGAAATCAAATATAAACAATGCTCTGCTTATCCTTACAGATGCTCTTATTTCCTAATTTTAAATCTATGAAACAGGTGAGATAAACAGTCTAAGAATGAAATAGTGAAAATTGAATGTTGAATATATAACAGCCTGATTATTTATTTTAGGACATGAATGCTTGGGATTAATGAGGGACATGCCACTGGCTTTTAAGTGTGAAGTCTCTTCCTTAGTTACCTAGGCCACAAGTTGTTTAAATGTTCATTAGTAATGCTTCTTAGGCCAGCTCATCTAAAGATTGCCTCACAAAGTTTTTTTGTCAGCTCATTGCAGCGCATTAATGGTGTTTGTTTCGGGTAAATGACGTTGCGGGTAGACACCTTCTGAGCAACATTCCACGTTTCTGACAGACATTCAAAATCACAAATGGTTAACAGAAATCTAGAGGTATAAATGCAGCGTGTCTGTAAGCAATACAATTTTAAAAAGTTTACAGGTTTTTGAGGTGTCAAACCACAAAAGCGTTTCGGGCTATATTCGCCAAACACATGAAAATGTATTTTGTTATATAGCAATTATTTTGTGTATTGACAACAAAACAACAAAACAGTCCTCACTGAGCTCAGTATGTGCACGTGTGATTGTTAACAACATTCAGGGATTGCTTGTCACAATAAAAAGGACGTATGGAGGGCTTTAGTGCACAGTGACGTGATATGCACTCGATTCCATTCAGTTGGCAGCTTTTACGAGCGCAGTGTCTGACACAAGGAGCTGTATATCAGAAGAGGAGAGGTAAGTAGTTTTCACCCACTTGCTACTGTAAGCTGCACTTGTGGGAATCCGCTCAGATTTCTCTGAAGACTACTGAAAAGGGAGAAAATGATTTTTTTTTAGCCAGCTGGGCTTTTAAGACAGTGTGGTGAAGAGATTTTTCTTTTACTCTGCAAAGATTACCTTTCTATTATCTTTCTGCAAAATTTAGTTTGCAGATTTAGGGCCTGATTTGGGAATCAGATAGCCCGTCCGCCGAAATCTAAATCACAAAGGACATAGGGGGTCACTCACGTGGCCCCCATTCCGACATTCCCGCTGGGCCGGCGGGCACAAACCAAGTTTGCGCCCGCCGGCACAGCGGGAATGAGGCCGCAACACAGGAGCCGGCTCCTAATGCAGCCGGCGGTGTTGCGGCCGTGCGACAGGTGCAGTTGCACCCGTCGCGCTTTTCACTGTCTGCTATGCAGACAGTGAAAAGCTGGCCGGGGCCCTGTTAGGGGGCCCCTGCACTGCCCATGCCAGTGGCATGGGCAGTGCAGGGGCCCCCAGGGGCCCCAGGACACCCCTTACCGCCAGCCTCTTCCTGGTGGTGCAAACCGCCAGAAACAGGCTGGCGGTAAGGGGGTCATAATCCACAGGGCAGCGCTGCTTGCAGCACTGCCCTGGCAGATTATCCCCGCCGGGGCATAAACAGCAGGAAACCGCCGGCCCCGGCGGTGCGTACCGCCGCGGTCAGAATAGGGAAAAAAGCACCGCCAGCCTGTTGGCGGTGCTTTGGTCATTTTTGCACTGGCGGTCTCGGACCGCCAGGGTCAGAATGACCCCCATAATGCTCAGAATACTTACCGGTATTCTTCATTACTGTGCTTCTTCCTTCCTCTTCCCTTTCTGAATGCATGGAGCAAAGTGCCCTCTTCACTCCTCACGCCACCTTTTAGAAGCTACTTCTTCCCTTTCTGTGACACGGAAGAAGTACATGTATACATAGCCCCTCCTCCCCCCCTTAACAACCTGTATATCATAAAGCACCACCAGAACGGCTGATGAAAGAACCGGGAGGGAGGGAGCGACGTGCGGAAAGGAGCAAGGAAAGAAGAATCGGAGTAATGAAGATTACCGTAAGTAATCCGAGCATTACCTCCTCATCCTTCTTCCTCGTCACCTTCCGAACGCATTAGGAATGCCCAAGCAACATCACTTTCAGCAGCCACATGAAAGAATCAAAAGAAAACATAATCAGTGCAGTGCAAAATTTAATGATGCATACAAAAAACAGAGGAACACCACGGGCAACATGCAGGATACCCGAAGAGTCCAACCACAAGGAGCCAACTCTGGAGGGAAAGCAGCCACAACCAAAACCTCCGAGCCAAAAGACAATTCAGAACACTGAGCAACGTGCAATGTGTAATGAAAGTGGAAGGAGAAGACCAGATGGCAGCATTGAAAATATCCAGACCATTCAGCCCAGGAAGCAGCCATTCTGTGAGTGGAATGAGCCTTGACCCCACCTGGAACCTCTCTGCCCAGGGCCTACTAAGCGGAAAAGATAACAGACTTAATCCAATGGGACAGGGTGGAAGAAGAAATGCGAATTCCCTTCTGTACAGGCCCAAAACTGACAAAAAGGTGGTCAGAGTGATGAAACTCAGAAAACCTAGAGAGATAAATCTTCAATGCACAGACAACATCCAAAAGGGACATAGAAGGGTCAGAGCCCAAAGCCGCCTGAGGGAGGACAGGGAGAACAATATCCTGGTCCCGATGAAAAGAAGAGTTCACCTTGGGGAGGAACTTAGGATCTAAGGAAAGGACGACCCGGTCCTCAAAAATGCATAGGAACGGAGGGCAACAAAGCAAGTTATTAAGCTCCCCAAACGTCTGGCAGTATTAATGACCAACAGAAAAAAACACTTAAAAATTAGAACTTAAGGGAAACAGATTCCAATGGCTCATACAGAGGGGACTTCAGGTGTGAAAGCACCACAGAAAGGTCCCAGGAGGGAAAAGGGTTCAAAGGGGAGGACGAAGAAGGCTGAAACCCCGGAACAATCTAGACTCTACGCTATAAAAAATAGGATAAATCATCCCATGGAGCTGAAAAAGTTTTGATAGAGCACCACTGGAGTTTCAGAGTAGCCACAAAGAGACCCTTATCAAAACCCTCCTGAAGAAACTGAAAAATCGAAGTGGAAGGGGCAGAAACAGGAGATAAAGAGCAAGTCTTGCACCAAGCATCAAAAGAACCCCAAGAATGCACATTAGCCTTATTAGTGGAAGCCCGTCTAGAAGACTGGACTGACCGGGAAACCTGTAAAAAAAGTCCCTGCTTCATAAGGCCCTCCCTCTCAACTTCCAGACCGTGAGACACAGAGGGAGAAAAGGGATGGACAGAGGGGAAGGGTACAACCACATCCGCCACCTCCCGGAGTAGACGAGACAGGAACAGCTGGATCAGGGAAAACGGGGGAAAGGCGTAGACAAAACCCAGAGGCCACGGACTGAACAGGGCATCGGTCCCCAGCACACCTGGAGAGAGGAACCTGTTGAAGTAGATGGGAACCTTGGCATTCAAGAGGGTAGCAAAGAGATCCAATGCAGGACCCCCCCACTGACTGCAAATCTGGGAAAATACAGAAGGAGCCAGGACAAACTCCAGGAAGGATGAGAACATCCGACTCAGGGGATCTGCCTGACGATTCAGCACACCCCGAATGTGAACTGCCTGTAACCTGAGGAGATGTGACTCCGCCCAGGATACGATGTGATGAGCAAGGAGATTGAGGGAGGGGGACCTGGTGCCGAACTGGCTATTGATGTATGACATAACCACTTGGTTGTCCACCCTGACCACCACCAAGTGACCCCCGAAGAGGAGCAGCAAAGAACTGGAGGGCATACCAGACCCGTTGAAGCACCCTCCAATTGGAAGACATTGAAGCCTCCACCACAGACCAGAGACCCTGGGCATTGAGGACCCACAATACCACCCCCAGCCCAGGTTGCTGGCATTGGTCATGAGGACCAGAGGCATCAGAGACCAAAGAGGATAACCACGGTCTAGGGACGGAGGATGCAACCACCAGAAGAGATCCTGACGAATAGGAGTTGAAACAGGAATGAGAGCTTCCAAGTTGCTGCTGGCCGGACTCCAATGAAACAGGATATGGTGAACCACCAGGTCCAAATGAAGGCGACCCCATGGGACGACATCCAAAGTCACCGCCTGAAAAGAAAAGAAGAAAAACGAGGTAGCACCAAAACATCCAACAACTTGGACAAGCAAGACAATGGTAAAGAAGGGGGAGAAACTCAGGAAACAAACCCAACTTACCATCAGACCTTGAAGACGCAGCCACTCTTGCGCAGAAGCAGACTCAACCCAGGAGGTGCCAAAAGTAAAGGAATAGGGTGCCCCCATAACCCAGGAGGTGCCAAACGCAGCCCAAAAAACAAAAAAAGGTGCTCAGGCAATCCACACCGGGAGCGCCAAATATACATGAAATTGACCGGCAAGGAAGCAGGTATGCACAAAAGAAGAAGCAGCGCCCATGCAGCCGCACTCACTGTAGAACTCCAAGGGCACCTCAGCAGCCCAAACGGCACTCATGTTGTGAGAAACAAAGTTATTAGGTGCACAAAAAAAGAACAGGTTGTTCTGGGAGAGAGGAGGGGCTATATACATATGTCCTTCTTCCCTTTCATCGAAAGGGAAAAAGTAGCGTCTAAAAGCTGACGTGAGGAGAGAAGAGAGGACTTCATTCCATGCATTCGGAAGGGGATGAGGAGGTAATGGGATTTAGATTTCGGTGGACGGGATATCCATCACCATTGTGACGGAGTAACTCCTCCGGCAAGATCTAAATCAGGTCCTAAGAGTGTTTTAGCAGGGGAGTTGGTGTACTCTACATTAAATATATTTTGGAGATACACTGTATGGTTAAAAGAAAGCGTAGTTATAATATAGCCTTATAGTCGCCATAGCAGCTAGAGCTAGTTCATATAATGTCTCAGTTTCACAAATTAGTTTTCAAACATATTCTTAGTATAGTATGTTCGAGAAAGGACTTCCTCTGATAGGTTATAAGGTAAAAAAGTGTATGCTCAGTAGTGCAAAAAACGAAAATTATGATTTTAAGATTATGTAGAAGGAAAATATTCGCTGTTTCTTGGTCACAAGTAGAAATGGCGCACGTGGTATTGTGCCCCTGTTTTGCTAAGTGCATGTTTGTAATCCATATTACCACCAAAAATGTCAGTTCATCTTCTTGTTGACTAACCATGGGACAACATAAGAAAATCTTAGCAAACTGAAAATACATGTAGATGGCACTACCATGGCACAGAATGGGGTGGTAAGATGGTCTTCTCGGTAGCGCCATCATGAGGGAGCATAGAATGTTCTAAGATACTTCTGAGCCGGGGGATGTTTGGGGTGTGACACCCCCAAATAAATGCATACTTATGTTGGGATATTGGTCTAGGGAACCAGAGTTGGGCCTACTATCTCTGTGTTGATTTTTCTTGTTGTGAGCCAATAAAAAAAGACAAAACAGTGACCTTTGATGTAAATGGTGAGCGAGAGGGAGAAAGAGACAGAAATACCTGCTTCTGAATGTTAAAGGAATACACTTTTTTGTACTTTAAAGAGATTGTGTCAATTTTTTACATTATGTTTGTTGCACAATACACCTCCCAAATGTATTTATGGCTTGGGTTGTGCACTGACTCTTAAAGCCAAGCCAGGCATATGCTTCAGCTCTGTCTAGGCTCTGCCTAATAATGTGCCTGTGCACCCTCTTCTAATTGCGTTTCAGGCCTATTTCATGGGGCTGTCAGTCACTTGATGTAATGATTTGTAAAGGCTGTGACTAGAAACATGGAGCCCTGCCCACATAGAAGAGTGTGAGCAGTGAAAATAGCGAGGAACTAAAAATAAGTGACCCTAGGTCAGGGACTCATGGCTGTTGTGTTGTACATGACTGTACTCACAAGTTTCCAGGAAGAACTACCAGGCCTGAGTGGGACGGGCAGTGGCATAGTTTCAGCTGGAATGTTTGGGTTGTAATACCCCTTAAATACATTTTTGGCCTGGTAGTTGTGCCTGGGTCAGGTCTGTTATGAGTGTGTTGTTTTTTTCGTTGTTCCCATTTCAGTAGGAGGTTTTAACTTGTTCATTGGTTTCCGATCTTAAATATATATATAGTGACTGGTTTACAAAAAGACTAGCATATCTGCACCCATGGATGTACTCCTTTAAAGAGTGCCAATTTACTACTTTTGGAATTCATAAACATTGGCAGTAATAGGGTTGGAAATCAAACACCCAAAAGTTGATAGGATGAGCCTAACCTGAGAGTGCAGGTCAGTGCAATTTGCCACTTCAATGGAAAATGTGCTGTCTGCAAATGACAGTGTGCTACCACACCATGCTTTAGTAATATACTAGTGACATAAAGTTCCAGAATGCACCACTGACAACATACCACACCCTTTCCACTCTCCTGCTGAATTGGTGTGGCTCATTTGCTACACTTCTGTTTTTCACAATTCCTATGACTTCAGTGGTGTAATTCTGAAGACAGAACCCACACTCTGGAAATTGTTCCAGCACCACTGCCTGTAGTTTACTGCTTTTTTAGTTGAACATTTTGACATTCAAACCCTTCTGAATCTCACTGACTACGCTACGCTCCTGCTTCTGAGTGGTGCATGAATGCACGTTAGCTGTAAACACTGTTTCCCAATCTGGCATGCAGTGTGTTTTAATGATCCAGTCTGTATCAGGGTGACCATTTTATCATTTTCACGGGGGAAAAGTAATTCACAAGAATCTACAGTCAAGGTCGACAATGACAATCATGTGACTCTGGACGGAGGGGGCAAGGCTGCCCTCATCCTCACGTTCCTTACCATCACATTACTAATGCTACAAGGCCTTCCCCAGCGAGTTAGCGCTCCCTTTTTCACTATGTAGGGTTTAACTTTAGTTCCATGCTTATTGTCTCTCTCCTTCTTCCTGCAATTGTTCCTTTAAAAGCATGGGACTCAAAGTACTGGTTTGGGTGGATACGGAATGTAGGGTTACTTGCTTGTATGTACTGTACATTATCACTCCAATCGTTACTACACCTACTTGGACATGTGCATCAAATTATTCTATGATGTTCACTCATTCTTATGGCTTTTTGGAATGATACTACGATTTGCCATTTTCAATGTGACTGTGCCTTCTATATGGAAAATGCTAATAAGGTCTGTTTCAAAAAAAGAAAGTTCTATGCCTGCATGACTGAAATCGCTCGATGGATGAAGTCCAACTGTCTAAATTTCAAAACCATTAAGATCAAAATTGTGATCTTTGGGAAGTGCACATTACATTGGGACTCCACCTGGGGACCAACAGAGCTAAGACAGACCACCCACCACCTACTCCAAGAACTTCAGGATCATCAACAACAAACTAAAAATGACCGCTATCAGAACCCCATTCAGGGGCCTACTGGTCAAGCAGGAGCTACTGATCCAACCATGGGGGTTGAGGCCTTTTACTCCTGAGGTTCCAGGGCCCAATCTACTAAGGATCATGAGTAACTTGGCCAGGTATCCCTTCAGAACTTGACTATATGTGGTAGTGTGGGTGAGGAGTCCAAGTCTTCTCGGGGGAAGGTAGATGAAAGAGAGTGAACGCTTTCTCACAATTCGAAATACAAACGCAGCAGCAATAAATAATTGTCCAGTTGAATACATACATTTATGAAAAATTTGTATTTATATAGAGCACAAAGTAAAATATGACATTAATAAACAATGCACACAGTTCACTAAGCTCAGGGCTGTAAGATCCTGAGTCTCACTCCCTTTTCGCTGTTGATAGTGGTGATTCCCCATTCACAATAGGAGACATTCAGGTTAAATCACATTAGTAGTACGAGTCTCCGAAGTCCCACTCTGACTCTTTACTAACGTCAAAGATTTTCTAGAGTCGAAGTGCTCTATGGTGGGTAAGTTCCCCTGGCGTCTGGCCCAAAAATCTGTCTTACTCACACAAACAGGACCAGAACAACCTGAGTCTTTGAGCATGTCCCCTTTGTGGGTGCTAAAGCTGCAGCAGCTGTCTCTGGTAAATCCTAACACACAGCCTAGGCCCGGAAGGGTTAGCGGTCGATGACCTTGAGTTCCTCACACTTGGTCCTGTAGAGGCAGCAACTGTGGGTCCTTGCAATCCTCCCAACTAGTCAGGGGGGTTCAATGTTCCCAATGCTGCATGTCAGTTGGGGTGTGGGCTCACTTTATTTACTATGGCAGCCTCCTCCTTGTGACAACAGTTTCAACCAAACCATGCTCTTTACCTTCCCTTGGTAGTGCCCCAGCATACGGGGTCACCATCTCCATTCTGAACACAGGTTACAGCCCAATTGGCACAGCAGTAACTTCATGATGGCCCCTCCTTTCGTACAGGTTCGCTGACTTATAAGCTGCACACGGGCGATGACCTGATCGGTGAAGCAATGGTCACAGCTCACTTCATGGCAGCCCTCCTCTGACAGGTGGGTGTCACTGACATTTCCCAACAAAGTGATTAGTACAGGAGCTGCCTCCTCACACCTTGCTAGAGGGATCCAATCAAGAGAATTTTCCACTGGACCTCACTCCCTCAAGCGCTGTTCTCTTCCTCACAGGGCACACTGGTCTTGGCAAGCAGGCAGGCACCGATGCTCCAGGGGCAGGTGGTCTTGAAGTCCCTGGGTGATGTCCCCTCACCCAGCTGGGAGACTGACAGGCCTTGGCCTCCAGTCCTGGTCATAGAAAGAAGTCTTGCAAAGTTTCTCCACCTCACACAGTCCGAGTGGCTGCTTCAATTTGAGGGTCTTGAGCTCCCCTTCTTTTAGTCCATTTCCAGACACCAAATGTGATTTAGAGTCTGGGTCTTTGAAGTTTATATTTGGGTCTGCTCCTTTTGAAGTGCCCTCCCCTCTGCTCCACCCTTCCTGAAACCAGTCTGTTACAACAGGCACAACACCAAATTTGATAGGCCCATAACTCAGGCCATGGGAGTAACTAGAGGTTCACACCTGGATGTCAGCCACAGTGATATGAGTATCAAAACGTTATTCCAGGGCCACTGCCTCAGCCTTACTCTTTATGATTCTCTTATAAGCCCCATCCTGAGATGTGCCCAAGGTCCTTTCCAGTGAACTCTCTCTGAATCAAAGAGAACCGTTTGAAGTGTACTGAAGAACGTGACTCTCCTTTCTTCCAGGTTGCCACATCAGCTTGCAGGAATGCATCAATCAACAAATCTGTCTGGGGGATTCATCTACCTCCTCTTGTTCCTCCTATTAGCCCTGGGTCTCCCAAAATCATCATACCAGGGACTCTTCCATCCCAACAACCACCCAACTTTATGTCGTTACCAACTCATGCTTCGACAGCCTGAAGATGTTTCAAGTGGCTGCCAATCAGCACATGGAAAACCATCATGCTCACCCTGGTAACAAGCAAGATAGACCACAAGCACCCTCTGTGTTGGGATCAACAAAAAACTTACCAGAAGTCTGCAGGCCTCAGTGGCCAGAATAATTCTGAACCTCCCATGCTGCACTCTCATCACACTACACCTGAAGGAGCTCCACTGGCTCCCCATTTACAAATAAGCACAATTCAAACTCTCACCCACACTTTCAAGCCACTACATCACACTGGCTCAGCATACCTCAACAAGCACATTTGCTGTCACATGCTCGACTCCCATTTGCACACATCCCACGCATGTGGAAAACCAGACTCAGAGGGTGAGCCTTCTCTTCTATCACTCCTAAAGTGTGCAATGACTTGCTGCTAAACATAACAGCCCCTCTTTACTTCTTGAATTCCACAAGAAGATGAAGACTTAGGGGCATATTTAAGAAGATTGGACTTTTCTGGCGCCCCTTAGCGCATCCCTAACATAATCATGTGTGCACCGTATTTAAAATATGGCGCACCATGGCGGTTGTTAGGGGACTAGCAACAGAATATTTTACGTTAGTCCGGTGCTTTGCAGGATTAGCATAAAAAATTCTGACACTAATCCTGCAAAGTAAGCAATGGAAGCCTCCTTTTAACCCCTACTCTGAGCAGGCATTAAAAGTGTTGAAATAAATGGTGCAAGGAAATCTCTTAGATTTTTTTGTGTCATTTACTTTCCCTCCCTAACGGGGGTATGCCCCGTTTGCATACATCATTCCTGGCGCAGGCATAATGTAGCGCAAACGGTTACAAATGGGCGCAATGCACGCATTGCACCACTTTGTAAATATGGTGCGGCGTTTATTGTATCCACTGAGGAAAGTGCTGCGCTTGTGTAATTCAATTAAAAAACTGGTAAATGCATTCCGTTAGTAATCCTTTCCACATGATTATCAGCGTTTTTAATGAGTCACGACTTTTTTCCGCCGATAGGTGTTTTTTTCACCCTTCTGTTATGTGCTGTATTTGAATCTTAGAAAAGAACTGTAGTAATTGAATGTTATGAATGCCAGTGTCCTTCTCATTAAAAGAAATGTGTCAAGTGAAGTATACTTTTTTATAATTAAGTTATATTCAAATGTTGTTGTTGTGTCGATTTACATTTAAACGTATACTCATGTTCCTGGTGGGCAATTAAATTTGCAATTAGTCTACAGTCAAAAAGACTGAACAAACGGCGGTTGATAAAACTCGAATCTGAGCAAGGGCTAGGGAGAAAATAAACGCTGCAACTTAAGCACCAGTGATTCTTGATTTTTTTAATGATATTGCTTTCATTAGGAATGCAGGTAATCACTGATTGCTTTCTGTGAATTGAAGTAATTAAGAACACTCAAGCACGAACTTGCTTGCCTATTAAAATACAAAATCTACAGAAAAAAAAATGAAAAGAAAATGTGTTGGTGACAAACAACCTCAAAGATATGGCAAATAAAAACACCTGAAAAACATATCTATTGGAGCGCAGTGGAAGAGTTACATTGTTCATGACACTCTGCTCATCAAACAAACTCCATGGATGGGAAAGTTTACTCTTTTTAAATCCTCTATTCAGGAATGTTACCCCTTGTATTCCCATACGGCCTGTAAAATGACTCGCTGTGTTGGAGCTCTCTGCTGACATCTGCTGTGGTGTTCTTACTGGCGGTTCTCGGTGATATTCGTATGCTACCTGAGGCTACAGTGCCACACTGGAGTTGTTCGACTTCAGTGCAGCTTTTGATATGCCTCCTCTGCCGTCCTAATACAGCGAGTGAACTAAGTGCGTATTCTGAGGAGAGCATTTAAGCGGTTTCCATTTTTCTTTTCTAAAATAAGTCAAACGGTAACCCTTGCCCCTTTTTCCTTTGAAACCTGGGTAGATTTTTTGGGGGGATCAGCATGGCTCTATCCGCAGTCTTGCATCATTTAATCAGTCGCAGCTGGTGTTGGGTGAAAGTGGTGGTGGTGGGGGGGGGGGGGGGGCTGACGGGGGACAGCACCAAAACACAAACACAAAAAATCCACAAAAAAGTACCTTCTGCCCGCCACATCCCCGCTATTCTGGCTCCAGTGCAGGCAGAGACAGGCTCCCAGACTGCCCTGCTGCCATTCCTAACACTGCTCTCATGCTGTTGGCCTGAGTGCCCTAGATTTGCACTACCAGACAGACTAGGGTCTGTGCCTGCTGTCTCCAACGCAGCTCATGTTGGAGACACCTCAGTGCTCATGTTGGTTGGTTGGTTGGCTGGCCAAATCCAAAGGCACACTGATAGCAGTGCACCTACCACTCCCCCTAGTGCATGTCATCCTTATGGCCCAGTGCCCATGAAAAATAAAACAATAATAAACACAGTTTATTATTGTTTTATTTTTCATGTTTTGCAGCTGCTGCTGCCGCAGGGGAGTTGGCGGGGTGACGGTCCTCCGCAATAGCAGAGGAGCCACCGCTGTATTTAACATTTATATTTCCCCTCAGTCCCCTCATGGACATAATTTAAGGGTCACCAGCAGTTGCAACTGCGACCCTAGGCTTGCCCTTTGCAGTCCCTGTCACTGCATTTGTGACCCCTGGCCTCAGAGATGGGAAAATCATTGCCAGAAACACAGGAGTAGCTTGTCCTAATGGACATCGTTTGGGGCTGCAATCTCATTGCTTTTTGTTACTTTGTTTTTACACTAATAGTGAAAAATGGAGTACAATTAGCTGGAATATGATACTCCAAAGCAGTTGAGGTAAGTAATACATGCTTTTAAATGTATGTTGTGAGATTGTGTTTATGTGAGAGTGTGTGTACGTGTGATTGTGTATGTATGTGTAACATGAGTGTGTGAGTGAATGTAAAGATCAAATGGCGTGTGAAGTCACTTCTACTACCCCTAGCATTCTTGGTGAATTGATGTTCATGAGGCTAACCAAATCCAAAAGATTCTACCTTTTTTTAATATCTTACTCTGAAAAAACACAAATGAATGCCTCTGTGGTCGATTAATCTGTGGTGGACATATGCCTTACATCTGTAGGACTCTAGAAGTGGATGAACTCACTCAAGTTATATGGGAATAACACCAAACTTCTCACCTTCACTCCTATGTCCATCATGAGTAAGCCACAATGGTGGCTTGGGGAGCTTGGAATTACCCTCATTCCTGAATCTTCAACAAAGAACTTGGGTGTTTATACAAAAACCAAGGTTTTATTTTTTTAACGACAAATCAACACACATTCAGCATCATGTTTTTTTCTAATTATATGTTTCGTAGAACCCTCCCATGTTTACAGGAGCTTGTCCATCACTTGGTTATCTGGACTACTATTTTGACCCCTGTTGTTGAAGTAACCTATATTTGAGCTCACCAAAGATATTTTGATATATCTACATGGGTTCACAATTGGGCAGTCATTGTACTGTGCAGCTTGTCATGGAGATGTTCGGCTACTCAGTACCATAGAGCCCTTCACTGGCTCCTAATAAATAACGGGCAAAGTTCAGGGTTTTATAGATTAGCCTTTTATAAGCAAGGACCTGTGATACTTCACACGAGATTCAATACATATATTGCCAGCAGACACTATGATCAACTTAGATGCTTAAATTAGATATTCGTCCTATCAAGCATGTTTGCAGAGGTGGCAGGGTCTTCTCTTACCTTGCCCCTAAATTGTGGATCTCCCTTCCGCTGTTACCCTGCTCTGACACCTGTTGTGTCATGTAAATATGGTTGTTTCAATTCAATAAGGGTAGGCTTTTTCCCCTCAGTGTCTGGACTTGTAATTTTAATTGTAGTTGTAAACTATACTTATATAGCGCTTACTACCCCGATGAAAGCACATTATGGAGAGTAGCATGCTGATCTGGAACTAAAGGTTGGAAGCACTCGCGGCTGGCGACGGGGCAAAGTATTGAGGAGGGGGGCAGGGTGAATGAAACAAACAAAAAAATAAATAAAAAAAACTTACCTGGATCCCTGCCACATTACTGCCTCTCTTCAGGTCTCCACTGCAGGCAGGCACATTGCCCTGGGCCAATCCTAACATTGCTCTCATGCTGGTGGCAGCACGAGAGCACCATCACAATTGACCTGAGCGCCCTGGCTTTGTGCTCCCAGGCAGACTGAGAGCATGTGTCTTCTGTCTCCAACCCTGCAATGCAGCTGGGTGAAGAGAGCTCAGTGTGCATGTGTGTTTGGCCATCCTGAGATGGCCAGCCAAACACACATGCGCACTGAGGAGAGTTCACACCACTCCAACTCCCTGCCTGTCATCCCCCATGGCCCCACCCCTATAAAAATAAAACAATAATAAACATTGTTTAATATCATTTTATTTTTACAGTTTTGCAGCTGCTGCTGGCATGGGGCCACGCTCCTCCATCATAGCAGAGGCGCTGCTGTTGGTTAGAGGTAATTAGGTAGTGGATTAGTAATATGTGCTCCCATTTCCCTGCAGTGTTAGTTGTATTATATGTGTGCTCTTGAGATCTCATTCATGTACTCTAATGTTCTGAATAAGGATAGATTAATTGAAACAGATTAGTAAAGGGAAGATGTGAGATATTATTGGGAGTGCTGAACATTTGTTAGCTGGATGAGTAGGTAAATAGTGAGGAGTTTTAAAAGCCTGCATGGACATTTGTACTTTAGAAATACATCACTGGTATTATCATCATGAATCTGAATCCTGTCAAAGCCATACTCCTTCTGATGAATTGAGTATGCAACACTGGTTTCTAGTAACACACATTAGAAAAACAGAAGTGTGGTATGAGGCACTACATATCAGATCAAAAAGTGTTATAACGTAGGCTGGAACTAAATAGTAAGTAAGCAACAAAACTAAAATTCCAAAAACTTTCTTGAGGCTACTGCCCTTTCACACCTAAATGTTGTGGAAACAGTACTCAAAGTGATACAATTAATACATGAATCTTCGACAATACGAGTTTCTAATAATTATTGTATCAATTTAAATATGACACAGTATGGTATGAAAATTAAGAATAATTTAGCATTGTAGTTCTAAATGGTACAAGAGGGTGCCTTCATAAAGTATATTGACAACTTGAGTTTGGTTATTTAAAAGCATACATATAGTTCCTGGCATCTTGTTTTACGTCACATTTGGAGAATGTTTGCTTCATTCAATTACGCCTGTGTTAGTTTCTCAATTTCTAAAGATCATTGTGCCTTTTTCAAATTAATGTCTGTCATGGATTCTTTCAAATGTGTTGCATAATCAATGGGAAAGTTGTGGGAGCAGTACAGAAAAATCCTCTTTTATTAGGATGCCCAGTAACTCAAGAAGATTAGTGACACCATGGCACAGATATGGGAGTTCCTTTCACAGATCACCAAGCAAACTATTAGAAGAATGCAAACCATCCAGAACTCAGCAGCCAAGCTCATTCGCAACTTCAGATTCAGACCTCATAATACACCACACCTCTGGGATCTCCAATTGCCTTCTATACTCAGCATACTAATTTCAAACTCATTAACCACATTGAATGCACTACACAACTTAGGTCACAATTACCTGACAGGCGCATCCTCTTCTACCAACCACATACTCACCTATACACCTCTGCTCCACAGAACTCCTACTTGAAAATATACCATGCATACACAGAACCAGATCAGGAGGATGGGCATGTTTTAACTCATTTCTAAAGAGTGGAACAGCCTCACACTTCACATAAAAGCCTCCCCCTCTCTTCTTGAATTCTGCAAGAAGTTGAAGACCCAGCTTTTCAACTAACCAGCCCACCATATGCAGGGCTAGGCACACACACCTGTTCAGCACCAGGATACCCTCAAGGATGATAGTGCGCTTTACAAATACACATAATAAATCATTCTCAGGGTTCATCTTTTAGTCCCACATTGTTTTATTTGAAACTGCAACCCCTGGTGGATTTCATAACTCTCTTTGGGATTTCCATAGTCTCCTATGCGGATGACACCCAGCTGGTTTTCTCACTCTCTCCTTACTTGGATCCCTCAGTATCCACTCTGGAACCTTGTTGGAAGGTAGTAGCCAGCTGGATGAACACATCCCATCTCAAGTTTAACATAGCTAAAACTGAACGCATGATCCTCAGGAGTACTCCTTCTCATCAATGGACATTAAGTTGGCCAGTACCCCCCTGCCTGACCCCCAAACGGCTATAAAAGTGTGGGTGTATGGCTGGATAAAACACAGGCCACCAAACTAACAGCTAACTGCTTCAGAACCCTGTGTATGTTTCACAAGATTCTGCCTTTGCTCCCTCAGTCCTTGAGAAGGCTGGTAGACTAGGTATTGATCCTCTCCTGCCTGGACTATGGTAATTCGCTCTGCCTAGGCTCTCCCAAGGTTGTCATTCGAAAATTACAAGTCATTCAGAATGCTGCTGCCCACACTGTGTAGGGATCCATTGGTATCAGTAAGTCAGATACGGTTTGGTGGATTTTCATTGGCTTCCAGCTGCTCAAAGAAATGACCTCAAAGCGCTGTGCACCACACATAGAGCCCTTCATGCACGTGGGCCTCCTATCTTATGTCAGCTTGTCATCCCCTACACCTCCAAAAGGATACTAAGATCTACCAAGCCACACCTGGCCACTGTTCCCACTATTAGAAGAGCCAGAAGTGAAGGACTGTCCTTTAGCCTTAATGTGGCCAAACTGGAATTCCCTCCTTTTGGTCATCCGATTCATGGACAATGAGCTGTGCTTTCGTCAAACTTCTTAATTATGCCATTTTAAGAACTGACCTTCTATGTGGTACCTCTGGCCTTAGTGGGACAGTTCTCTCAACTAGAGCTGGGATGCCTGCAGGACATTATGTGCTCTATGAATTCCATAGCATAGAAGTGCATAGCATTCTTGTGTTATTCTAATTTGTATGTAGAGTTGAACTGAACAAGAACTATACCTCCCAAGATGTATTTGGGAGTAATAGGAAACCCTTAGCTGGAAAAAAGTGTCTGTGATGATAGAGCAACGTAGTATTATACTAATTCATCAACTGAAAAAAGTGATGTAATTTCTTGTCAGAAACCTATCCCCCCTTAAGTTGAGAATCTACTGGATTCTCAGCCACTAGAGAGCGCTATGATGCTCAGACATTTATGTTCTGCAAGGTGACCCAACTGTTGCTCCCATTTTATGCAGCTAAGATGGATCTACTTCTTGATTAATCACACCTCTATTTATGAAATTCACATAGGAAAGTAGTAATCCTGAAACAGTGATCTTGAACCTGCAGAGGTGAAAATTGCCAATTGGGGGTACTGTTCTCATTCTAAGCCTCACATGGTTATACTTGGGACCATCTATCTTTGTTTAAAATGAAGTGATATACTTTATTCCCAAACCACTTAAAAGGTTGCAGCTATTAAGGCTATTAAGAGGATTGTTTTCACCCACTCAGCTCATGGACCAGTAATAAAAAGATTCACCTATGACATCAATGGTAATCTGGGGGACGCAAGTCCTACTCTTACTAAAGCTATTTTGACCTTCTAAAGTTGGTAATGAGACCACCATCATTTTGAGTTATAGCAACATATGTGCAGATTTCAGAAATGGCTGAAATGTGGTATGCAGCATTAGTTATAAAACACTATTATAATTGGCTATCCACTAATTAAAACAAGGTGCATAATGTGTGGACCTGCTTTTAATTTGTGAGGGCCATGTGAACTATTATTAAACCTCAAATTACCTCTACACTATCTTAAATCCTATCCCTCTGTTTGCTTGTACTATTCATCTTCTTTCCGGAGTATATCTCTTTTTACACCAATTATGAAGTCTTCTAGAGCTTATCAGTGTTTTGTTATGTACACAGTTTGAGAAAGTGGTATATTAATTGGAGTGGATTGGTGTCCACCACAAGTAATAAAGTCACTAACTTGTTTAGTCCAATCAAACATTTTAGTAATTTAATCCGGAGCTCAACCCCTGGTTCTTATTTTTTACTTCCTCCAGAAATCAGAGGATATGCCATTGCCACCAAGCTCTTTATACCAGGCCTTACCTGTGTAAATATAATGGCCTTTGCATGCAAACACCATAGTTCTGCTGGCTAAACACGGAAGGACAATAGTTACTCTTGCTTTATTCAAATGCCTATCTCCCAATCAAAGCTTCCAACCAGCAAAACCCAATGTCTTATTATGCTCACAAGCAGCAGATAATGTTTTTAAGAAGCAATTTGACACTGCAGAGCTCCCTGCCAAGGTTCTACACATACAGAGTATCATAATAAATATGTATAATTATAGAAGAGTAGCTGTACATAAGGGGATAGTTTTCATCAAAGGGTTACATGTGACATCAGATAGAGCAAAGCTTGAGTTGTCTTAGATGTCACTCACCTTGTTCAGCCAGACCCAGCTGTGCTTGGTTAGAGGAGCTATGGCCTCTGTTTCTTCAGATCTCCTTTTCTTACCTGTACTTCAAAAATACAATTCACCTGTTGTCTCGCTATCCGTCATCATTACATTCTAGGCAACAAGTCCCAATATCTCTTGTCTTCCACCCTCTGAAACTATCCAGTGAGCATTTGCTCCCCGTCTTGTAGCTGCACTCTCTGCACTCATATGCTGGCAGCAGAAACTACAGTATGCATGCAGCAGCTTTGTAAGAGCGCCTCATCAGTACATCCTGCTTTCCGCTGTCATCCAAGAGCCTGTGCAGACCCAAGGCTGACGAGAGAGATGATCGAAGGGGACCAAAGAGCACCACCTGTATTCCCCTGACTCAGTTCTGTTGTGACCTGGAGAGGAGGCAGATCACCTCCAACCACCACACTGGTTTTCAGTGCCCAGTGTTTCACTCCCCGCATGACAGAGTAGTGAAGAAAACACTAGTTTTTTTACTCCCATGTTATCGTTAATGGCTTTCTATTGAAGTCACACATTACAAAGTAAGGAATAGATGCATAAATGAATACTATGGGGGTCATTACGACTTCAGTGGATGGTTTACACCATACACATCTGCTGAAGTCCCCGATGGGAAGGTTGCCACCTGTGCGGCCGCCTTCTTTTCGGCACCAATAAGAGTTTCCTGCTGCGTCAGGAGGTGGAAACTATGTTTCCGCTCACCGGCCCAGTGGGAAATGCACAACAGCATTGTCTCTGGCTCTTAATAGAGCCAGTGACAATGCTGTTGTGTGTAGGGTGCACCAGCATCTGTCCCTATGTTCACTGTCTGAAAATCAGACAGTGAACATCACAATGGGACCCCCCTCGGGCCACCTGCACCCTGTCTCCGCCAACCTTTGCATTACGGGACTACCGACATGTAATCATCGGCAGAGAAGGGACTCGTAATCCCCAGTGCAGCACTGACATGGTAGATTAGGACCCCCAGCACCACAAGACCTTCCTATGGAGGAAAACTGGTGGTGCTGGCAGTCCGACCATGTCGCAACCACCACAGTCGTACTGTGGCTGTTGGACCCCCACATTGGCGGTGGTCCGACTGCCACCGTGGCCCTGGCAGTCTTAAGACCACCAGGGTCGTAATAAGGCCCTATGACATGAACAGGATGCCAGAACAATTAATTTATTGTCCTAGAAAAACTCTCTAGTAACAAATAGGTAACACTTTTTCTCAAAACAACATATATGTATATATATATATATATATATATAGCAAATAAATAAAAAGGTATTAGAAATTTTTGCAGGAACTTCAAGGGCCTGCAGTCAACCTCCTTTAAGCTCCAAACTCTGAGGGGTTTGGAGCCTAAAGGTGGTAAAATTAAATAGAATATTTAGGGGGGTGCACAAGGGGTGTGCACAGCCACCCCACGCCCCTTGTGTCCACCACCTCACCTAGGCTACATAATAAAACAACTTAGCATGGCCACACAGACTCCCCTCCCAGGTCACAGGGGCCACAACCTCCCTGGGACAACATTAAAATGTATTTATGGGGGGGGCTGCATGGAGGCCCATGGACCACCACCTCCCAGAGCTACATAATAAAAAAACATAGGGGGGAGCTGTACAGTCCCGCTCCAGTCCCGGGTACCACCACCTCCCTGGGGCCAAATATTTGTATTCAAAATGTATGGAGGCCACTTATCCCTAGGCTGATTTCAGCCCCTGAGACCCTATCCCCTCGGACCTAGCCACATATTACTGAGTGCCCAGGGCACCCAGTGTGAACCTAAGGGGACCTCAAGGCCCCTGTACTACCAGTCGGCTTCTGTCTCCTGCAGGAACCGGCATTGCTCCAGCAGGCAGGTAGCTGCTTTAAATAGCAGCTCCCTACTTGTGGGAACAATGTTTTCATCTCTTTCCCTGCACCAGGGAAACAGATGACAACTCCACTTTCAGCAAGTGGGAGCTATTTGATAGCTGCCACTTGCTGAAAGTGGAGTTGTTTGCTTTTACTTTGTGGGAGCTGTGGCCCCCGCGCACTTTACATTATTCACTTTGCCCCAGGGAGGTGGTGGTCCCCGAAGTACAAGAGGTCCGCACAGCCCCCCGCACACTTTACATTATTCACTTTGCCCCGGGAGGTGGCAGTTCCCAGGGCCATGGGAGGGGCTGTATGGCCACTAAACATATTTATAAAGCCTGGCCCTGAAGAGGTGGTGGTCCATGGGGCTTCTAATTGCCCTAGGAGGGGGGCTCACTGCACCCCCTCCTATTCTATCCACAATGCCCCAGGGCCTCGCCCACTTGGTGGCCAAAATATTTTTAAATGCAGAAGACAGCATTTTTTTTAAATCACAGCCAAATCCACAGATCCAGCTGCGTATTTCACCGTCATTTTAAGAAAAAAAACTTTTTAGCACTGGTGAGGGCCCCTGGACCAAGGCTAGGGGCTCAGGGTACCTTTCTCTTGCCCCTTTTCTTTTTTTTAATGTTTTTGGGTGGGACTCAGCTGAAGCCGAGTCCTAAAATGGCTGCTATCACTTTCTTGTTGAATTGTTGTCAGTCAATCACATACCAGCACGGGAAGAGTTGGGTCCGCAGAACATCTGCTTGATATTCGTATTTTTTCCCTTTAATATCTCTGAAACTACTGTATGAATTTACAGCAAATCACAAAAAGCGTAATCTGATTGTAGGTGTGTCTAAAGAACATATTGGAAAATGAATGGGAAAAACCCATTTTGGGACCCCTGCTTTTCACAGCACCACTTGATGGATCACCCCGAAACCTTCAAGACATTAGTTTTGAAAAATTTGTGAAGGTTCATTAAGCGGCGCCAAAGATTTTTGGCAAAACAAAAAATGCTTTTGCTATGGAATCTAGGTCCTAACTATAACTACCTACTGGCGAGTGCCAGTAGGTAATTAATCAATATATACATATATATACATATATGTATATATTTTATGTATATATTTTATTTAGGGTTTGGGGTGAGTAAGGGTGTAGAATGGTAATAGTGATTTTAAGGTTTAGGGGTGGATAAGGAAATTTGGTGGCAAGGGTGTTTTTAGGGTTTAGAGGTGGGTAAAGGTCAATCAATCAATCAATCAATCAATCAGGATTTATAAAGCGCGGCTAATCACCCAATAAGGTATCCAGGCACTTGCAGGTGCCGGAGGCTTATTCGAACAGCTAGGTCTTGAGGGCCATTCAGAATTCTGTAAGAGAGAGGACGGTCCAGAGGTGCTTGGGGAGGATATTTAAGGTTTTTGTTGCGATGTGAGAGAAGGAGCGACCTCCACTTCTGCTTCAATAGATGCAGGAGTGTGGGCAAATAAAAGGGAGGCAGAGCTTAATCTTCTCGACAGTTGGTGAATGTTCAGGCAGTGGGTATTGGGGGTAAGGGTGTTTTTAGGGGTGCACACTGATATAGGGTAGTAACAGCATGTTTAGAGTTTAGGAGTGGGTAAGGGAGGAAGGTGGTAAGGTTAGAAAAAAAGCAGTTTGGGGGGCTTTCACCCACAAAATAAAGAATTTGAAAAAAATATTTTTATAATAATTTTAAAAAATGAATACTCCACCCAATTAAGAAAATATTTAACAATGAAATAAATAAAAATGTGCCGGTTTGAGGGATGTCCCCGAATAAATAAATGAATCTATATATATATATACACACACACACATATATATATATATATACATATATGTATAATTTATATATAATTTATACATATAATTTTATATATATATAAATATATATATATATATATATATATATACACACACACACACACACACAACACGGATGCATTTCTCAAGGTAAATTGGAGCTATTCAATTTCCTCTATAAAAACACATCTTAATTCATGAAAAGCAACAACATACCACGCAGTGATATGCAATCAATGCATGATAGTGGATACTACAAACATATTTGAAAATATATTTGTACAATATTTTCAAAGAATGTTACCACATATGTAAACATACATTTTGTATTATAAATAATATAAGATGACCATTGTTACTCTGATATATTGCTCAGATGAGCAGAACAATTTGAGAATATATTTTTCAATACAAATATCAATAATAAAAATACAAAGTGTAAGAAGAATGCAAGTGAGAAGTGCCAATAGTACAGGAAGCATTTTGTCAATCAAATAATTTAAATACACTTATTCATCATCCTATGTAAAAATTAATAAAAGTCAACATTGGATATCCAAATGATTACGACATCAAGAGTCGTCACAAACTCGATTTCATAAGAATAAAGAATCACGTCTATTCAACATCATAACTTACAACAGATGATGGAATTAGGTATACCATATGGCATCATAGAATTACCACATTTATCTCAAGATAATAGTAAAAAGCACAATGCAAATATCTTAAAAAAGAGCTCCTCAATGTAATTGTTGATCACATTAGTGCAATATATCTTAAATAAAGGGCCTAATCCAAAACATCTGATGAATATATTGATGGATATACAGACCATGTGTTGAGCTAATGCTCATATATGTTCCTCCTATGTATCTATTTGTACTCTAAGGGGGACCTATCCACCTATATCGATGATTTATATCAAAACCAATCAAACTGTAAGTCAGAAGACACTAATGTTGTATCTCAGCATTACCAACTATTAGACTTGCCATATATCAAATAACTCCATATTGACATATGGTACATAATAGAAAGAATCATATATAATAATATAAATGTCTATTGTAAAATAGCTGATCAAGACTGCTTTCAAAAATTCACAAAGTCCAAACTAAATAATAACACCATAATAAATGACACCACGCATCATAACATGCTAATGGTGTGAGAATGTAATTACTGGCTAAGAATAGGGGGATGCCCTAACAATAATAATCCCCAAGAGCGAAGCTATATTTAATAATATGCTTGACGGCAGAGAAAAGAAAACTAGTTCAGAGTGTATGACTAGTCTATTAGTGTCCAATATGTATTGCTAATTCCTCATCACTGTTTAGGCCAGCTGGCTATTTGGTATTCAACTCAATAATGTAACATGATTTGAGGACTCTTAAATGTCTCTCCCTGTCACCTGACCTGATGTGTTTCACCAATATGCTGAATAAAGTAAGTAGATGACAGTCAATTTTATGAATTTTCGCAAAATGTCATATAACAGGATAAAATGGATTATTATTTTTTATGGCAAGAAGATGTTCTAATGTACTCTCTTAGGAGGTAGATTTGTGCTCCCAATGCACATTAGTGTGCACCGACAATCTAAAGCATAAACAGAGAAGTCCAATGTACTGGTTATACATTTAGATATGGACTTAGTTTTGCCTGTGGGGAGTGCAAACTGCTTGCAATTTGTACTTTGTTTGCACGCCTTGTAGGAGCCACATTTGAAAAAGCCCTTTCCCACACTGAGCCAAGTCTGTGTTCTCTCCAGATTAGTAAACAATGAACAAGCATATCCCTGATAGATTTAGGTTTTCTGTAGGTGGTCTTGGGCCACAACTCTATGCTTCTTCCTATGACTTTGTCAGTTGTTATAAGATCTCAATGTTTTTTCAAACAGATCTTATAGGAATCCCTATTTAGGTAATTATACATCCAGCAGTTGGGTTATGAGTGTCTGACTTTCTAGGATTTTCTTTAAATAAGACATCCTCATGGTCCTGGTGTGAACTTTTGGTTTGGCCTCATTGAGAATTCTTTGGGGATATCAACACTCCCTTAAACATTGTATCATGTTCTGTTCTTCTTTCCTGTATGCACTTTGAGTGGTACAATTATGGCTCACTCTTAAGAACTCCCCTCAGGGGATGTTCCACTTGTGTGCATTGCCGCACATAATATGCTGCTGCCAGAAGTAGCTTTTCTATGCAATGATGTTTTAAGATTATTGCTATCAATATGGACAGATATGTCAAGAAAGTCACTATGATCTTTACTTATTTTGTAGATGAATTTCAAGTTCAGATCAATGGTTCGTAATGTATTGATGAACTCTTCCTCAAGTTTGATGTTGCATTCCCAAATGAGAACAAGGTCATCAGCATACCTTATCCACCTGGGGTTATGATTCGTGTATTGCTTGTTCGTGTCTGACCAGACCACCTGTTCTTTCCACCATCCAAGGAACAAAGTTGCAAAGCTGAAGGTGAAGCAAGAGGCCATAGCTGTCTGACAGCACGGGGACATAGAACATCTTCAAACAAAAAGAAGTTTTGTTCTAAACAGAAGAGCATCATATTTTTCAACATGTTAGTATGTTCAAAGAGATCGATCTGTCCCAAAAGAAGTACATGCATGCATCTACTTCCATCTTCTGCTCAATGCATGTATATAATGAACATGAATCTGGGATAATCATGGAATAGGAATCCTACTACTTGATGTCATGAGTTCCACTTATAAAGTCAGTACCGTCCTTGCAAAAGGATCAGTGACCCAGTACCTAGAGAGATACAAAATGGTTGAGAAAAATGGCAGCATTCTCTAAGAGACCCCCATTCGATGATACTATGGGCCTCCCTGGCAGTCTAGTGGCATTTGTGTGCACTTTTGGGGGCAAATACATGCAAGGTGTGGGTTGGTCAAGCTTTAGAAATCTGTATTTATCAATGTCTAGCAGACTGCTAGAATGCCATACCCATAGGATATCTTTGTATGTGTGAATAGGATGTTGATATACTGCCCCATCAATTACTTCGTAACAACTTAGATCTCGTAGTTGTTTCAAAGCCTCCACTCTAAACTACGCACATCCATCACTACTAAGTTACCACCCTTGTTGGGTGGTTTGATGACTAGAGTTCAGTCATTCATTACCTCTTGTAGGGCTAGTCTCTGCTGTTTTATTAGTTTAGCATATCTAGGTGACTCAGTGGTGTGTTGAAGTTTGTCAAGTTCACTT
This sequence comes from Pleurodeles waltl, assembly GCF_031143425.1. Classification (NCBI taxonomy): domain Eukaryota; kingdom Metazoa; phylum Chordata; class Amphibia; order Caudata; family Salamandridae; genus Pleurodeles; species Pleurodeles waltl. The sequence continues at coordinate 194,120,745 of NC_090447.1, forward strand.
ATCATTACATTGTGAAAGCTTCTTTATTGTCATGTGCCATATTCGGATTCAATTTAGACCTAGATTTAAAATCACTAGATGGTCTAATGTCTACCATGAGACCTAGTTCTTTAGGAATGGCACTAGTATTATCAGCAGTGGAGACATCACAGTTGCTTTCAAGATAATGTGCTGTGAGAATGAAATCCACATCCTGTAACTTAAAATTTGTAGATGCTATGTCATATTCCACATATGCCTTTGCAGGGCAAGCACCTATAGACTTGGCCTGCACTTTCATGAGTTTTAGTTTTTGCACATATTAGAAAAGATCAATCTTAGTACTGGCATAGTTTATATCAATTAATGGACAGAATGATAAACCTAATTTTAAAATCGATGACTCAGTCTGTGACAGTTCACGTGATGACAAGTTAATTACAGATTTATCTGTTTTTATTTCTTTGTGGTTGTCAATATGATTGGAGGTAATTTCCATTGGGGGAATGATATTACTTTGTTTGTTTTTACTACCGCTGTGAATCATTCTGCTGATTTCTTTGCATCCCTTCCTCTTCCTGATCCTCTTGACTTAGTTTGTCTGTATGTTGTTTGATCCTGTTTTTCTTTGAGGAGCTGGAGTTCCTGATAGAAGGTTAAGGGGTGAATCCATAAAGGGGTAGTGCCTGCTTGGTCTTCCACTTCCAAACTGACATCTGAACTAGATCCAGTGGATGGTAACTCTTGTTTCCTCTGTTTTTATATTATGTGTAAGTGTCTTTGGACTGAATCAAAGTGCTTATGGAAGGTTAGAACTCTTACTTCTCCATAGACTTTTTTTATCTCTTAAAAACGTACGTTTTTTTTTTAGCTTTGATGCTTTCCTCATAAATGGTTAGTCTTTTATTCGGGGCTTTCAGAAAATCATTGACATGAGATTCTGTTTTATGTTTATCAATTTCTTCCATTACTTTAGCTAGCTCCTTTTGTGTTGATTTTAAATCAGTTCTAGTATACATTACTAGGAGCTCCATCGTTCCCTTACACAATAGGGTTTCACTTACCTTATATATACTTACCTTACATTACAAAGGCATAAAGGTATATGTGTGATACAGGCATGCATTATAAAGGCGTTGCTTGGTAAAGGGTAAAGGTGTGGCATGGTAAAGGCATTGTGTGGTAAAGGCATGCGTTGTAATGTCATAGGACCCCATATGGACTCAGATAGAGCCAGTTACAGGCTTCCAGGAGATCACTCAATGGACAGTTCTTGGAAGAAAGGGCAAATGTTCCTGACCACCTTTAAAGAAAAAAACACAAGTTGCAGTGACAAGCTTAGGCTGGCATTCAAAAGACATTTCTGGTTCTAGATATATCTCAGGATTTTTGAGCATCTTGGCTGAGGCTAAAGAGGTTCACTAAGTGCAGGGCCAGATATCTAGTGGCAGCAGGCTAGGGATACTTGAGTGTTTTATTCAGAACAGCTCTGTTTTGTCAGAGTTGAATTTAAGCAAATCATTCTGCCACCACGCCCTGATGGAACAGCTCCAAAGAGTTATCACCAGCCCTGTCCAGCATGATGATAAGCTATGTATCATTAGCACAGCTCATTCACCGGAGGTCTAATGATCTTATAAGTTTCACCAGTGAGGGTATTTTAATGTTGAAACGTGCAGGGCTAAGTGCTCTGCTGAGCCTTGAGGAATGCCTTGTACTCTGAAAAAAACGGAAGTAGATATACTGCCTGCAGGATTTACACCTATCTATAGTGCCTTGTCTCCAATGCCGATCCTCTCCAAGGATTGAACATTTAAGATGGAGACCTCTTCAGGAATTAGAAAATCTACATTGACTCAGACATGCCTGAATCCTTCTACACTGCTTCCTGAATTTGAGGTTGGATGGCTAGACCTAAGCCAGATGCAGAGCTAATTCTCTGTTGGCCTTCAATGTTGCTGCCGACCTTGTCTAAGTGGAAAACCCTGAGGCAGCCGAGGAAGCCAAGAGACACTGATAAAGTTCAGAGAAGCTCTCTCTGCCCCTCACCAGTGACAGGAGAAAGGCTGTTTGATATTGATGTATATGTGCAAGTGAAAAAGAGAGCTGTGAACACTCCCTTCCTGTGCCAACCTTCGGTTTATTTGTTTTTACTTGTTGAAACTTCTCACTTGGCCTCTTTCTTGTTAGCTGGTGATCACTAACTGGCAAGGCAGGAACATAGATCACAATGCTCCTACAGTAAACTACAGGGCCATAAAAGCTTCAAGAAGCAATTTCAAGGCCACAGCTAGGATTCAGCTGATCTTGCTTGCTATACAGTAGTCCAGTACCTGCCAGGCTTCCATGGTAGTCATATCCAGATGTCGGAAAGCTTCTTCATGGTACCACTGTTAAACAGAATTAAAAAGCAATTTCTTTAGCATATTTCTGAATTGAATCTGAGCAGTTTAGATTGAAGAGGCAAATTGCTTAACTAGGTGTTTTACAGCAAGATGGTTCACACAGAGAGGGCCTGCTCTGCGAGTCATGCATGTTGATACCATGGACTAGTTATCGCTCCATCAGACTCAGAATGTAATGTCTTATTTAGATGTTAGTCAACCACTACCTCAGGAAAGTAGAGTTAGTTATAATTTATACGAAATACTGCAGTATTTTGTGCATGAAAACACAGACCCTTAAACGGCATCCATGCTGCTCCTAGCTAGCAATACTGGAATCTATGGAAAGAAATCGATGATCAAGATTTTCTGCACCAAAATTTGTATATTCAGTTTCATTTTAGACAGTTTTCAATCTACACACAAGTGCTTCGAATTTACCAAACAAGAATGTGTTTTCATAATGCATGCCCACTTGCACAGTGACAGTAACTGTACAGAAAGGACACAATTGTACACAGAACATTAGGTTAGACAAACAAGAAGAAAAGGCTGCATTTCTTTGAAGTTCTATGGAATACTGACTGTGCAACATAAACCAAAGATTTTTAACGTATGTACTGGGTCAGACATATACCTACGTCCAAGGGCCAAACACAGCTTCACCATGAATATGACACAATTCAGTCTTCATCAACAGACATGTTCCTTCTATTCAGCCTTGATATTACCGGAATCCTTCTGTGCATGTCTCAGATTTAATTAGCAGATCCAGAAGTAGATACAGAACTGTGCGGTATCATGTACATAGGTGAAGAGATATGGGGCAGATTTAAGAAAAGTGGCGCTGCATCTAGTTTAAAATATGACTTTTGGTAGGGGCAGTAGCATCATTTTTTTACGCTATTGATGTACTCTGCAGGAGTAGAGACAAAATATTGGCACTACTCCTGCAGAGTACATAGGGGCCCATCATAAATAATGGAAGCCCCCTTTTAATGCTTGCTCTGAGCAGGCGTTAAAAGTGCTGAAAAAAATGGCACAAGGAAATCTATTAGATTTCCTTGCGCCATTTTATCGGCTCCCCTAACGGGGGGATGCCTTCCTTACATACAATATGCCTGGTGCATGCATAATGTCGTGCAAGGGTTTACAAAGTGGCGCAATGCTTGCATTGGGCCACTTTGTAAATATGGCACGGGGAAAATGCCACTTTAGCACTGCCTTAGCGCCAAAAAAATGACGCTATGGTGGCGCTACGGGCTCTTAAATCTGCTCCACAGTGACTAAACCATGCCAAAAGTGCAAAACATTGAGGAACCATGCTGCTCTTCTCACGGTTACACAATAGGGCATGAAACCTACTAGACAGTTGAGATCTAAATCAATTTAGAACGGATCTAATGAAACTGATTTTGTGACCAATTGTGAACAATCACGATATGAGGATTCAAGTCAAATACTGAGGAAAAACCTAACAACCGATGTTGAAGCGTAGGCATGACTGATTCGAAGCTAAGGGCACCTGAAATGGAGCTCACAAGAGATTTGTCACTACAATGTGCTTGAAAAGCCCCCTGGATGCCCCGTAAGCAACCAGATCATTCTTTTAAAAAATGCAGAATTGTAAAGCTACCACTTATTTCACGTTTTTGGTCACAGGAAGGACGATGGGAATGTGTCTCCAGCAAGCACGCTTCCAATGATTCCCTGTACATTTCTAAAAAGAGAAAAATATTGCAAATATAACTGTTTAGCACACCCATAGTGATCAGAGAGAGTTTGCATAAGTCACTAAATGCCAGGACACAAAGTTAAACTCCACTCATTAATGTTGATGGACAACGACCTCTAAAATATGGATGCAGAGATTTTCAAAGACTGGAAGAGGCGTAAAATCACATACAGATTAACGTCGCCGCTGCCTTACTACATCAGTGCACATGAAAGGTAGTGATTTATCTAAATGTAACTGCCCGAGCTCACAATACATGCACAGTATTCTTACCACAAAGCTGTTGGTGCTACTTTTGATTAACATGATTATTCTTGGTCACAATCGATATCGCCACAAAATCTATGCCCTCAGACATCCAGGATGTCACACTGCAAGGCAACTTTGTTGCCTTGTGTTTTGCCAAAGGCTTTAAGGTGTCAGCCGTACATCAGGGGGTGCCAAACGTGGCAAGCAGGGTGCTATCAAATGCCCAAATTATTACATCTGGAGTTAACTCTATGATCTGTATCACACTTCAGATAATTACATTATGTCTTTTTCATTGGTCCTTGTAATCATCAGGGTATTCTCCGTTAGAGACTTGTATGGTGACACGTTATTTCTTCCACCAGCACTGACATTTACTCCTGGATATGTTCAGGGTCCAATATTGTGATCCAGCGCCTGCATTTGTGCCTCCTGCTGGACATCCTCCTACTAAGCATTTTCTCCTACTATACATGAGCTATAGATCACAGGGAAGGTTGTTGTAGAGATGCCAAAGAACTTACTTGTATTTTTCACTGAGTCCTGCAGATAATATGTCACCTAAAGGCAGACCACCACCTGTTACGTTCCACCAACTGTTATGCACCAATACAGATTTTTTGCATGCCAGATTTTGCACCAGGATACCGTATACATTGTGCCACATATGCTGAAGATAGATATTTCATGAATGTTTTCTAGATAGGGCACAGAAATAATTTTGGCTCCTTGTGCAATCTCAAATGATGGCATAGTACAACGGTTGAGCAACCAGCAACATCTTGCATAAAGACACCTGGAGCCTATGACAAAAATAGTTTGGTCCACTTAACATTAACATTTAGAAAATAGTAAGTATCATAGCATAATTTTATATTTTAGAATTAGTAATTCTTTATTTTTCAACCCTTAACAGATGAATTTTCACAATGTCTGTAGCTTGTACATCAGAAGTTGCAGCCCGGAAAGTAGGCCAATCTAATTTACTTTTTGGGATTCAATAAAAGCATTTGCCTGCATGTGAATATCTCGGAGGGAGACATTGCTCTGAATAACTCACAGTGAATTATTTTGTTTCTCTATTGTTGGATAGAAAGAGCCCACTTGGCTTCTACCCCAGGATGCTCCCAATGCATACAACAGTGATTACATTTCTAGTCTGCTGGATATAACATTTTCATTGGAACACTCACGGCCACAGACCCATTTCATTCATTGCCAGCTGCACTGGCTTAATGGAGACCGGGGTCATCCGTCGCCACTGAACTGTGACTATTCTGGCTTCTGGCTTTAGCAAAGGCGCACAATAACACAATGAAAGGCACTCTACATTTTTAGAAGGCCATTTGTTGCAAGAGGCAGTGGAATAGCAAGGGAGCCCTGAGTCCGAATGTCAATGTTGAAAACGGGCTTTGTATTCCCATGATAAGCCTTGAAAAATACATGAACAATTAGGATTCCGAAGGCCCTTCACAGCCCTGGGTTCAGGTACCACTGCCCTTGCTGCACTATTGGTAGCTACACCTCAGCAAGGATGCTTCAGGTTCATGCAATACAATAAGGCCTACACGTTCCCACCGATATTATTCTTTTTATCGTGCTGTGCCTGCTAGGCAAATGTCTACAGGATAGCTCTCAGGTGACCATGTGCCATCACAAGAGAGAACTTCAGGCAGCTGTGTTAATTCTGTAAACTTTACTGAGCTTGCTGGGACTTGTAGGCCCTTCCTTCTACTTGGTATGATGAAACTACAAGTCCCATTTACTTTGTCTTTTTGTGAATAAACCAGGACTGGATGGATGTCTCAAGGGGTTAACTGACAGCCATATGCTATCTCTTCTGTCAGAATTATAAGTTTTAAATATAATTCCGCAAAACTATTATAGTCAGAATATCACCTGCCAAAATATTGCAAGGCAAGCTGGTACCTGTAGATTTGCTATCCTTAACATCAAATGTATGCACCATAGTGACACATATATCTTCAAGGTAATACTCGAAATTCTGACATAGCACCCTTTGTCATTAGTCTCCCTGCTTCAATTCAGCTTCCAACAGGGTACCTTCTCCTTCAGAGTAATCAATATCTCTAAGTCTTCCATTTTTGTTGCTGCAAAGTTTTCCAGTTGTGTTGTATCAAGGCAGGGCCTTTACCACCCTCATCCTTCCTAGATTAGGTACTCAGAGATTCCAGGATGGTATCACAGGAGCACGCGGTGCCCTAAGTGATAAAGCATCAGGTTGTAATCCGAATTCCCTGCCTGCTGCTCCTTTCGGCGCTCCAAGATGACGTATCATGGGGATGTCGCAGTAACAAGCAAACCACACGTAAACAGATAAATAAAATATCGGAAGACACATTGTTGGTGGCTTAAATCAAGCTGAGGTGATTGTTCATAAATCATAGACATTACAAGTGATTTAAGCCACAAGCTGAAAATGAACAAAGCGAAGTAATGTGATCTTAGTTTGTGTTTTTAGACAATGTGCTCAGCTGCCTCCATCTAACCCATGTGGGATAAACACATCGAGAGGCCAGGGTCATTCATTGCCATAGACCAGTGATTACGACGTTTAACATTGTAACATTTAATGGCAGCACTGCACACAACAAAGAAAATGCATGGTTCAAATACAGGGTCTGAGTGAGCCTTGTGTTTCTACGAAGGCTGATATCGGTGTGGAGTGAAATTAGCCGGACTATTCCATTTAAACTCACAAGGGCACTTCAACCACTTGTCACAGACTGGTAAACAAAAGTTAGGTATTTATCAAACTGGAGTCTGGAGTCTAACTGCCCCACTTCGCTTCTGAAAGACCTTGATGCACTCTAAAATATTCATATCTACTGATTGCGCACTGATGTCCTCACATTCAGTCCTTGATAGGCGGAGTCTGGAGAGATTTAGCACGAAGGCATCCAACCCACCTATCACAGGACAGATGGAAGCGAACAACAGCTCTTTCTGCTAGGATACCTTCATTAAATCTACAACTGCTCCCTCCCTTACCCCCCTCCCCCGTCCACTGGGGCTCATACGATTGTTGCAAGATTGAAAGGCAAAGTGCACCATAGTGGAGATTAAAAGGTCCATTATGGACTGCACGCGATAACTGCTCAACTCATGAGCAATCTTATCCTAGTGGGGTGCTACTTTACCCAGGAGCCCACTCTGGGTAGAGAAATGTGCCATGATTCTTGCAGAAGCCAGCACCACTATACATGCCAACCCTCTCCATCTTCACAACATATAGATTCTGGCATAACTATGGTACACTGAATTGACCAAAAGATGATGTGTCTATTTATACGTATGTATTTATATCTTTATCTGAATCTATCTATAGATTTCTATATCTATGTATATGTCTATTTATGTCTGTATCTATATATATATATATACCTACATCTACATTTATTTGTATTAATTGATGGGTACGATGAGACCCAAGTGCAATATGTCACATTAATCAGCATCTTTGAAACAATTATCCATAACGTATGCATGGTGGAAACCTCCCATTGCGCTCACATAAATAAGAAAATAATGGAGCATCAATTGACCAAAAGAAACATTTATATGCCACATCTTGTCTTCGAATTATGTTGATGTCCTCGCGCACATACATGTGATTTTAAGTTTCATTAAATATTTAGGGACAGATTTAAGAAAAGTGGTTTTACATTACATGTAGCGCCACTTTTCTTGCGCCCATTGCTCCTCCCTACCACCACCATGTGTGCGCCGTATTTAAAATACGGTACACCATGGCGCAGGGAAGGGGCAATAGCATCAGAATTTTTGTTCAGGGTTAGGGCCAAAATGTTTTAGCTAACCCTGAACAGTACATAGGAGTACATTGAAAACAATGGCATGCCCCCTTTTAACGCCTGCTCTGAGAAGGCATTAAAAATGCTGAAAAAAATGATGCAAAGAAATCTTTTAGATTTCCTTCGCATCATTTTTTCGCGCCTCCTATTGGGGGGATGCCGCCCTTGCATACATTATGCCTGGCGCAGGCATAATGTGGCGCAAGGGGTTACAACGTGAGGCAATGCGTGCATTTTGGCACTTTGTAAATTTGGCCTGGCGATTTTGGCCTCGTTGTGCCACATTAGCGTAAAAATAAATTATGCTAATGTGGCGCAAGGAGGCGCTCGGGACTTTTAAATATGCCCCTTTGTTTTTTTTTTCTAATTTCACGTTACAACAAGATATGCACATATTCATTGGAATTCCTTAGAAGGATAATGCTTTTTAGTTTGCAATGACACTACCTGAAAACAGGACTACCATTACAAAATGAATTGTGAAATGTCCTGCGGAGAAGCAATAAGGTCCTGCTATAAAAAGGGATAGTCTCCTGACTATGAAAATGATTACAGCAGCATACAATTTATATGACAAAGAATTATGATTAATTTTGAAGATCAGCTTGATGGTTGAAGGTCATACCATTATTATCACGTATGAATTTAAAAAGCATGTTTCGTGTTGTATATATAATACAATTCAGGAACTAATGAATGTACAGGCTCAGTCATCTGTCTGTGATTATGGTCACGTAGCAGTGATTGCATGTAGGCAAACTTTAAAGTTGTTGGAAAACTGATCAAGGCACAGAATGTGAATGCGTGTTTATTGCCACTTTTCATACTAGTCTGTTATTTATGTTAGTTTCATAAAAAGTAGAATTGAATTGTTTGATGAAGGGACTTGTCACCGAAACGTGTCACAAATATAATCTCATGTTTAACAGCAACTCGGTGTGTGGCCCTATCTTCAGTTGAAGAATTGTGATCTATCTATCTATCTATCTATCTATCTATCTATCTATCTATCTATCTATCTATCTATCTATCTAAAAGGAAAGCTCTCTCTCTATATATATATGCATATATATACATGCACACGGTTATATATCTATATATCTATATATTCGGTAAAAGAAAACAAGGACGCACTCTCAAGTGGCAGAATTTTCGATTTATTAGCAAAACATAGTCAGCTTCACAAACAAACCCGATGCATTTGGGTCTCCTGGACCTTGATCATGGGTTCGCCAATGGGTTGTTAAAGTTAGGTCAGTGTTTCTATAATTTTTTGTGTTGCTAATAAGTATGGCACCATTTGACAAATATTCAAGAATCTTTCCAAAGAAGTGTTCTTTTCTACCTAGTTTCTGAATGTAAAGCTTCACGGTGATTCGTCAAGCGGGGTTGAGAAAAGAGGTGGGTCCCAAAACACAAAATCCCCATGAAATTTCCCAAGACCTCTTTAGGACACACTAGCGCAAAAAACTGCAGAACGTAATTGCACTGAATTTGGCAGGAAGCTAGATCTTGGACACAGATTGTGCTTTTTGTGATTTGGTGTAAATCTGCTCAGTAGTTTTTGAGAAATAAAGGTACAAAAATAATTTTATATTTTATATCTGGACATTTGTGTCCAAGGGACTCCTGCGAGTGTCTTGTGGGAGCGCCAATTTAAAAATAGAGTGTTCTGATTGGCCCAGGGAGTTTTTTTTATCCTTGGGCCATCTCGCTCCATGGGAGGTAGACTCTATAGGGAGCGAGCACCCTGATTCACAGCCAGCAGCATGGGAAAAATGTTGCTGCCAGCCATAAAGGAATAGGGAACTTAGGCCCTCATTCTGACCTTGGCGGTCTTTTCGCAAGACCGCTGAGTTACCGCCGCGGTGAAGACCGCCGACCGCGGCGGTGTGCCGCTGTGCGCATTCTGACCGCTGGGAGCGTTCCGCCGGAAAACCGCCAGCAGCCACACTGGCGGTCGGCGGGAAAGTGGAGACTGGTCAACCTCCACCGCCACGCCAGCAGAACACCGCCCACAGAATTACGACCCACATTTCTGTGTGGCGGTCTTCTGTTGGCGGTCTTCTGTTGGCGGTCACGTCCCTATGGCTCCCGTCGCCTCCCGGAGGACCAACGCACAAGGTAAGTTGATCGTCCGTGAGGGGAGGAGGTGGGGGGGTGTTGTGTGATGTGGGCGTGCATGGGGGTGTGCGTGTGAGTGTGTAGAGGGGGTGTGTGAGTGCGTGTATGCGGGCGGGGGGTGCTGCTGTGTCTATGGGTAATGTGTGCTGTTCGGCAGGTGCGCATGTCGGCATGTATGTGTGCGGGTATGTGTCCCCGTTGTGTATGTGTGTGTAGGGGGTGTGTATATGTGCATGTTGGGGGTGTGTGCATGTCGGGGTACATGTATGTGCATGTCGGGGTGGGGGTGGGGAGGGGGTTCGTACCACCTCTGGGGGGTGGCAGGGGGGTGGAGGGTGTGGGGGGAGGACTCGGGTGGGTAGTGGGGGGTGGGGGAGACCCCTATCAGTGCCAGGGAAGGAATTCCCTGGCCCCGATAGTGCTTACCGCCATGGTTCACACAGCGGTTCCCGCCCACAAGAAACCGCGGCGGTAGGCAGGGTCATAATACCCTTGGCGGTCTTGGGACGACCGCCGGGCCGGAGTGCGCAAACTCCAGCCCCGCGGTCATGACCGCCGTGGCGGTCGGAGTGGAGAAGTAGCGGTCGGTCGCGGCGGGGACCGCCGCGGTCAGAATGCCATTTTTAATACCGCCGGTCTGTTCGCGGTCCGACCGCCGTCTCTCCGCCGACCGCCAGGGTCAGAATGAGGGCCTTAGTCCCCTGTCCTGAAGGTTTTAAAAAAAAGATAGAAGGGGGTAGGGTAGGGATACCTACCCCCCTAGGCAATATGGCAGGGACTCAGAGGGACCCTCTGCCGGGGCCAAAATTTAAGAACAAATTGGCAGCTTTTGCCACAATTACACTAGGCTCCCATGGAATTGAAGCAAAAAAATCTGGCACCATCATGTTATTATATATATGGGGTGGCGTCAGTAGGGCCCCCAGGGGCCCCTACACCTGGGGCCTTGTATATTTAAGGGGAGCACATGGTCCCCCTCCCTGTACCATTTTCAGCCTCTGGAGCCTATCACCAGGGGCCCAATGAATATCTTAAGGGGAGAGGGGTGTGCAGCCACTCTCCTGAGCCATTTTCAGCCCTGGGGACCACAACCCTGGGACCCAGAGCATTTGTTAATGGCAGGGGATCCATGAGCGCCCCCTCCTGAGCTGTATTTAACCCAAGGACCCCACCCCCCAGGCCCAATTTAATTATTTAGGGAAGGGGGGCATGTTCACCCCTTTTCCAAGAAGTATTCTGACCTGGTGACTCCATTCCCTGGGCCCAATATATTTAATAAGAGGAGGGGGACTGCACAGCTCCCTCCCTGAGCCTGAAAAAGGAACTGGTGACCTCACCCTCCAGCACTGTTAAATGAAAGAGAGAGGGCCACATGGCCCCCCTCTCTGTGTGACTTTAATGGCCCGGAGGACCCCAGGGCCAGCTCATTTGCTGTGTCCTGGCAAATCCATCCTCAGGACACAGTAGTTTCCTTGCCTGCACTAGCGCGGGCAGAGAAATGTGTTTGCTCCCATCTGGTGGGAGCATTTTCAAATCTCCCCCCAAACGGGAGCAAAATCAAAGTCTGGTCCCAGTGCGTACAAGATTTAAAAATGCTCCAACTGCCTGGGAGAAGACTTTATTCTGTTTCCCTGTTCTCTCTGATGTGGGCAGAGAAAGAGAACAAGATATTGCTCCCACCCGGAGGGAGCAGCATAAATAGCTGCTCCCTCCGAGTGGGAGCATTGCCAGATCCCGCACCGTGGGGTAGTCAGTTGGAGCAAAGGGGGCCCTGGGGCCCCCCCTGCAGTCCCCAATGTGTGCTTGGTGGATGCCAAAGACAAAGCTGAAATATAACATCACTTTAAGCTTTTGATTTATTAGTGTATTTCTATGGTATGTTTTTACATAATGTAAAATTGAATTATTATACCTCAGGAGGACTAACCTGCACGGTCTATAGCCAGACCAGTCTCCCAACCCCATGGGCGCTAATCCTGTGCATGAAACCACCCATGGGTGGCCAACCCCCAATTGCTGGCCAATCCCCCTCTCCCCCACTGTCACGCAACAACCCACGTACACCCACCCAACGTTTTTTTGTCCTACAGTGATTTTGTGGTAATTTCACAATTATTTCATACTAATCCTCCAGCTTTCCGTGCTGAGTACTGAAAGAATACTGCAAGTCAGTGGCACTGTAAATATGTTTTTCTTCTCCGTGACTCAGATGGTCCCTCAGGGACCCCTGCATAAGGGCTGTGGGTTAGGGCACACTTACCCTGCCACCTTATATGTTGTTTTCTTCTTATTTTCAGGACATGGGGAATAAGTCCCCAAATCCTAAGACGGTGGCAACAATATTTTTCTTCAGGTCACAGCCAGTCAATCAGAGCCCTCAGTCACTAGCAAATCGGTATGCTTAATTTGCTGTGAATTCCCGCAATAGTATCTCAGTGTACCTTCAATATTTGTCCCACTCTAGTATCTCATCAGTAGATATTCATTCATTTTAAAGCCTAATTTCCCTCAAACAGCTGAAAAGGATTAACTCCAGATCACAACAGGTATGCTTTCTGGGTAATGAGCTAGCCTTCTGCTACACTTGGTGTAATTCCATCTAGCCAATTTAGCTGTAGTGTTATCTAAATTTCCTATGGGAAATTGCATGAGGAAAACATGTCTTGGGTCCCCCACCTTTTTCTCAGTACCCATTTGGGGGATCATCCCGAAATGCTCCAGGAAGGAGCTGAGTTGGAACAAACTTTGACCTAACTATAGCTACACAGCATACATTTATTCTTCAGCCAGGGATTACCTCAAGGACCTATATGACTATCCGATGAAGCATGTCTGCTGTTGTATCAGTTGTTCTTGTTTAATGAGTTCCTTATTAAAGCCATAGTATATAATAGCAATATTGAAGAAGCTGTATTGAGAGCAACTCCACCAGTTCTATGATGTGGTCATAATGGGAAGAACAATATGACCCTACGTTAATGTGGGACTCATGATTCAAGATGGAGGCAATTGCTTGCTCAAATTATACGGTGAAATGGAATAAAATAAGTTCTTTGGTTGTTCTAAATAGACTTTATAGGGTGCACAGCACAGCCTAGGTCAACAAGCCTGGGCAAAAGAGTTTTCGGTAAAAGGTGCATCCACAAGAAATATTTGTGCCTTTTACCTCATTAGCACAAGACCAATTTGCAATCTGGGTCAGCTGCACACTGACATTTTATTTTGCCCTAGTTTAAACTGAAATAGAATAGGAGTATCAATCTCAAGCATCTAAGGAATAGTGTGGAAACTTTCTTTGAAGTTAGCCAATGCGCTAACATAAGTGCAGAAAAGAAGGAAGAGTATAGATGTTGTACCATTCATAATAACAATGCTAATAGAAAGAAAGTGGTTTTATATCGAACTTATATAGACTTCCGAAGGATCGAAGGCCAAGTTGGCCATTGTCTGACACTAACAATCAGACACAATTGGTGGTCTTTTGGTTTTTTGAATTTTCATACATCTTTAATGTTCTCAGTTGGATTTTGGATACACAACTCAATTATTTAGTTCATTTTTACAATTACTGTTGCTTCTTTTGTTCCTTTCATTGAACAAGCCAGTTTATTTGCTTACTTTTGTAATCAGAACACACAAAAGAGAGCATGTATCACTCCACTGACCTGAACTACCCAGTAATAGATTTTTCGGTATCAATCTTCCCATCTTTGGTGAGGGATAGAGAGGTCTATTTGCTGTGCCCAACTCCCTGGACTCCTTAGATTGTATGGGGCCACCACACAGGATCGGGCAGGTAAGCAAAGGTTCAGCAGGGCCTTCAGGTTTCTTCCCTTCAGGGTTGTTCCCAGACAAGATGAAGTGAGCAACACTCAGTTTCATCCTCCTGAGAGAGGGCTCTGTGTGGGTATCTGAACAGAATATAATGCAGTGGTCAATGTACAGGTGACCAGGTACATCTTCAGTGGGCAGTTATGGCCAGAAATCTTACTCTCTCTAGAGAGCCCTGAGAAAACAGAAAAGTGAGGAAGCAGAAGTAAAGGATAGGAGTGCCTTCTGTGTGCAGCATACATCCTCCATCTTGCACCCAATATTCTGATGAACATAAATGTTGGCAATCAGCTAAAGGTAGAGCTAACAACATATTCACCATTACTGTTCATCAAGTATTTATCATGAGTACCTTTCTGAATATTGCAATGATTTTTTTCACTTATTGTTTTTTTCATTTATTTGGTGTTTTCTACAGCGCAAACTAGACCCTTTGCATGTCAGGGTGCTTCATATATAAACAGCTACAGAATAAAATTAAATTTAGAGTTTTAACATTATTTAAGTGATTACAGTTTGCAAGTGACATACTACAATAGGGTGATCACATTTTCTGTGGCAATTCATGCAGTATTTTAGGCTAAAAAGAGTTGGATGTCCAGACAAATAGGAACTTATTTACAATGGTAAATTCAGTCATGAGCCAGTTCACAACCACATTTACGTTCCTTACCTCTGCAAGGAATCCACAAAAGGTCTCCTGTCAGGTGTATGTCCATTTACGGTTCTGAAGCTCTCCTAGGGGTTGGAAATATGAGTCAATGGATGTTTAGGAATACCCACAAACACTAGATTTGTGGGCATTTACAAACTCTTTATATTACACATTACAGTCTCGAAGGAATGTTTTTTTACTCCAGCACAGTGCTCATGTAAATGACTTTCCAGGTTGTTAAGGGCAATGAATCAGCCCCATATTTGGTGGAGGTGTAGAGAAAGGGGTACTTCCACAGGGAAAATATTTCCAGCACAGAAAATAATGTGCTTTTGCACATGGGATCCAATTTACCCAATGTGGAGCATTTTGCACATTGGGAATGGGATCATGATGGAAATGTCCCACTCTACAGGGTCACCCCCAAACTGTTTGCCTTTTTCCCTTCACGTTTTGCTGAATACATTTTACTTGGCCTTAGGACACTGAGCACTTTACCACTGCTGACCAGTGCTAAAGTGCATGTGCTCTCTCCCCTAAACATGGTTTTATTAGCACATCCACAATTGGCATATTTAATTTACTCATAAGCCACTAGTAAAGTTCACTACATGTGCCCGGGGCCTGTAAATTAAATGCTACTAGTGGAACTTCAACACTGCTAATGCCATTCACTCAGGTAGCCATGTCTCAGGCCTGTCATTGCAAAACCTGTAAGTGAAGTTACACTGCCATGTTGACTTGGCCTTTAAAAACATCTTGCCAAGCTTTAAACTCCCCTTTTATTACAAATGTCACCTCTAAGGTAGGCCCTAGGTAGCCTATAGGGCAGGATGCTATGTAATAAAAAGGCAGGACATATACATTTAAGTTTTACATGACCTGGTGGTGAAAAACTCCCAAATTTGTTTTTCACTAATGCCAGGCCTTCCTCTCTCATAAGTTAACATTGAGGACATCTTATCACATTTAATAAGCTGTAATTCCTAATTGAGAATGAGTAGACAGGTCTTGTTTACTCCACACAAAAAGAGCTTAGGTGTGACTGATGGGCCATCAACATCCTGACGGGCCATCCTGGAAAGGATGGGAGGGAGGAGCTGACAGTTACACCTGAATGGGTAGTGTCCTGCTCCAACACAAAGGGCTGCATAACCCCTGAAGTGAGTCTAGATCCAGGGCAGAAAGAAAGGAGCTCTGTGCACTTCAAATACCCTTCTTTCAAGTCACCCCCACTTCAAAGGCACAACTGGATATATGTACCGGACCTCTGACCCTATCAACTCAGAACGCTATTGCACCTGTGATGAACTCTGCCAGGAAGAAAGACTGTTGTGATGCTATAAGGACTGACACTGGACTGCTGCTACATAAGAACTGCTTTTCTACTGTGCTGTGTTGCTCTCCTCTGGCCTTCTGAGGACTGGATCCATCTCACTTGAACCCAAAGTATCACTAAGGACTTGCTGGCTTGCCTCCTGCATTTTGAAGTCTCAGGGACACAAAAGACTTCCAACTCACCTGCTAAAGCTCCTGGATCCATCTTAAACCAGCTCCTCAGCTCCCAGAGGCAACTCGCCAGTCCTGGCCTATTTAAAGTGTTTGAGGCTTTTGAAATCAAGCTTTTTGGCTCTTGACAACCACAAATGAGCCTGTTCAAACTGGAACTGCTCCGCTAGCCCAAAGTTTGTCTCTTCACATAGCAAGCATCACTGATCATGACCGTGAGGCTCCAGCCCACTCATCTGTGACATCCGGCTGACTCTTCGTGCCCGCCGACCGCTCCCAGTGAACTTGATCCCTACAAACTGAAGTCTTGCTTCAATCCTTGAGAAGGTAAAACTTCAGCAGGAGTTGTCTGGGACTGTATCCGACCCGTGCTCCATGCGGTCGGCCTGCACTTTTGGACTTAACCCTGTCTAGCATGACCAGATAGTTAGGGTTGGAGCTTTATGCTTTTATGCACTACATTCCAGTTTATTCTTTAAAAAATCATATCTCAACTTCTACTTATTGGATTTTTGACATTTTTATCTTGCTTTTTTTTTGTAAAATTAACCTTAATTTTTCTAACCTGATGTGGAGTCTTTCTTTGATGTTTTCAATGTGTGTGAAGAAGATGGGGAAGAAGAAGGAGATAAATGAAGTAAGGGGTTTTGTTTTGGGGGTGGATGCGGGATGGTTGATGGATGGGTGCTCCAAGTAGTGCCACAGTTTGTTTTTTTACATTAGGTGGCTCCCCAGAAAGCAGATTCATGGGAGCTATGTCAAGGCACTCAGTCAAGGGACGGGGGGAAGAAACCCAATTTCTAACAGATCCCAATTGTATTATTATATGACCTTTTGAAGAATCCATCTGGATACCTGGGCATGACACAATTTCTGTGTGGATTCTTGTGAATTTTTGAGAATTCCAGAAAATAGTAAATCTACACTTTGACATTGGTCTAAATCTGTGAGTGTAGGCTTACTATTTTCTTTGTCAATCAGACCTTTGGTCTACCCCTTTGGTAGACACGACTTTTCATTACTGTGAACCTGCCACCAGCCCTACCCAAGCAGCTGCTAGAGGAACACGGCATATGCCTGGTAGTGTTGTGTTACACAGGTCTGTGGTTCCATGCCATCTTGTGAGGTGAAGCTTTATAAATTAATGCTTGATTTATTTTGAGCTTTTAATGTATCTAAAATGAGGAATGGATAAAGGAAGCAGTGTAAAAGATGTTAACAAGCGAGCGGCCATATTTACTACCAGTATGACCACCACTGTTTTGATGCATATGCTTAGGTATGCAGTCTGGTTGCAGATAGAGAAAGTAACTGCCAAAATGGGGACTTGCATACCAGAGTATAAGTACAGGGATGGGTGCAAACATTTTGATTTCCTCCAAGCACAGTGGAGAACCCCAAACCCTAACCTGCTAACCATCCTTCCCCATGTGGAGTATCACTACCTGAACCAAAAGTCAAGGGAATTTTAATTTAATGAAGAGTTGATCGCTCCTTTGTATTCCACTCTAGAGAAGTGGCCTGTCCTCCCATGGCCCTCCCAATGTGGAGGTGGTTTCTTGCTTATTGCTCTGTGATGTGGTGCTGGGAGAGCCTGGCAGTGGCCCTGGGACATCCCTAAATTGGTCCAAAGGAAATGCTCCCATTCCAATGAATGTCAGTGTTGCAGTGTTTGTTGGCATCATGCTGTTAGGCCCGGGAAGGTGGCTTGGTGCCAGCCATGCGACAGAGGCAGGGAATTCAGTGGTAATAATGCCTGTGGGACCTCTGTGGAGTTGTTTCTCCCTAAATAAGTATTTCAACAAGGTATGCACGCAATCTTTTTGAATATTACAAAATAATAAACATGAAGTAGATCAAGCCTCTGCACTCAATGCATAGAGGCAAGAAAACATGCCCCCAGAGTACACCCAAAATAAAAAAATAAACTATTACCAGCCAGAGATTGTGCAGAGAAGGCTGAAGGGGAACAATCCCTTATGACTACCTGGTTACCAGACCAATGTGACTCAATTTGCAGCTGTGGGGTTCCCTTGGGATATTGGGCCACACAAACATGTTGCTAAAGAGCAAAGAGACAAGGAAACTTTCAGGACCATGGGATAATGCATGGATGACACTATTGCAGACGTTGTTGGATCCTTCACTGTACTGCAGTAGTCATTTGTGAGTAATTGTCGAGATAAAAGGTTCAAGTCCTGACAGGGTCACATCAGCTTCATGTGCTTCCAAGCTTCGTAAAATATGTGCCGTCACGTAATAAAAATACAGTTTTACTAAAGACACTTTTATCGTGCACTCTGTAAAAATTGTAAACATAAAACATAGCAAATGTATTCATAATAAACTCACATTAAACACTTGGTGCTGAATAAAAGTTGTTGAACATTACTCAAGTCAACGTTACTCATTATATCAGCTTCACAAGGATAAAATGTTGAGTGGACCAGATTTTGAACCAGGTCAGTCTCAAACTCCCTCAGTGGATGCATTAGTCTACTGACCACCAGCCCCATCTGAGTTGTCAAAATTATATTACGTAAATATACATTGCTTCGTGTGTCTTCCCATGGTTGTAACTTCCCAATTCCATTATTTACTTCTATACATTCAGTGCAAAAACATATTTCTCGATTTGAGGAGCTGTTTCCGTTTAGAAAAACGAAACCTGCCCATTCACTCATGTACTTCTTCAGTTTAAAGTAGAAACACTTTTTCTGTCTGACACTTCACTGCGTGACTCCATTTGGATGCTATTTTAGTCTTTTGTAGCTCAGGTGAAGATGTAAGTGACAGTTCTCTGCCTCTCATTTAAAACATTTTACACTGAGACAAACCTCTTCTTGTATGGTCTCATTAGCTAAAATTAGAACTAGTCTGATATTACGTGGCTTTAAAGAAATATGGGGAAGTAAGTATTAGAAGGACAAAACATTCTATTAGATCAAGCTGTTGATAAATGTAGGGATAAGATTTACATTTGAAGGATCAAGCTGTTCTATTAAAGTACAGGTAAGATTACGATTAAAAAGTGAAAAGGAACATGAAGGCCGGTGATTCATTCAGTGCAATTTTCTAGTTATTTTTACCATAAATAACTTTGAACAAAATATCTTACTTTTCTCTTAAAGATGCTATCTGTCAGACCTGCTTCGCAGTGTTCATGAGTGGATGGAGCTTAACTGGTTTAAATTAAATTTTGTCAAAACTGAGCTCTGCTGGTGGTTGGTATAATAAATGAACTGTGGACAATACCATCTGACATTCCAGAGTGAGGGGTTACCCTACCACGGTGACGAACATGACGTATTTAATCCTAAAAACAAAAACCTCTGCTTAATAAGCCCACATCTGCCTGATTTTTTCATCTGAACCTTATTTGTCAAATATTAATTCTGTTCACCTCCTACACTACACACTGTGGAGCTATCATTGAAGAGTCTAGGGTGGATCATGGGAATTCTCTTTACACTGGTCTATCGAAATATCTCATAAACAGGCAACAGGTAACTGATGATACAGCACATCTGGTGAGCTTGAAAGATGATCACCCAACTCTTTTATTGCGACATATTCACCGATGGTCTATTGCATCCAGAGTCTGTTGTAAAGTTCTGTGTGTGACAATCTATGCTACGTTTTAGAGATTTTCGGGGCCCTAATTTTTGGAATGCACTCTCCATGATTTTTGGACTTTAATCTGATTTACTGAGATTCTGGAAAGAATGTGAAAGTGTTGCCTTCATATAGCCCCTGATCTTCTTTGCTTCTCCTTAATAATCCCCAATGCAAGTAAACCTATGGCAGCAGAGTGCAAAGTAATTGGAACATTAAAATAATACTGCAACCTACATAATATGTAACATGCTACAACTGCTCATCAATGAGTGATTCATTTTTTCTTCATGGTATTTGCATGAACTAACCAGAAACATCATTTCTGTTTTATTTCTCCCAAATAGTTTGTAGGAAAATGGGTTATTGGTAAGGGCAGATGAGTACCTACACTTAGCAATAGGTCACTAACCGCAACTTAGGTTCAGTTAGGTCTCAGTAAATTAAACCCAGCTCAACCCTTGGTAACTTGGCAACGAGCGACAAAGCTTAACTTAGGAGACAAAGCGTAAAGCATTAAAATATCACAAAACAGTAATTAAATAAAACACAGGAAACTTAATTTATAAAAATAGGAAATATATTTAGCTTTAAAATGACACCAAAATGAATAAAATGGGATAAAGGAAACCGGAGATATGAATTTTTAAATTAATTAATGCTTTCTAGCGCATAGAAACAAAAAGCTCAAATCTGGTCATCTGGTCGCACCTCGATCGGGGCAAAGTCAAAGTTTAAGGCCGACCACGATGGAGCCTGGCTCGGCTACAGCCCGCGGGAGGCCTCAGTCAAAAGTTGACCTTAGGACTTAATCGTTTTTCTGGAGATTTTCTTCAGCGAGACGAACCTGCCAGTCCAATCCGACCTCCTGGAACTCTTCCTCTGATACGCATCACGGGAGCCCTCGGTGGAGATTTTTACCTTCAGACTTAGTCATTTTTTTTAGGTGAAAATCCTTCGACCGGGGCAAACCTGAATCTTGATCCGACGTCCCTGGAGCCCTCTTCGGATACACTGCCTGGGAGGTCCCCGTCAACTTCCTACGTTCGGACTTAGTCACTTTTTTAGGAGATTTTCTTTACTGGGACGAAGCAGCAAGTCAGGCTGCGTCGCGGTTGAAGGAAGCCGGCTAGAGTTGCCGCGGTGGGCCGGTCCCTCTTTGGAGCTTTTTTTCAGAAGTTCTCCAAACTTCTGGATCTTCTTCAGATGTTCTTTTAAGGTTCTTTTGAGGTCCACAGTTCACGTCAGGGTTCCAGAAGCTCTGAGATGCTCCTTGGGGGTGTGGACTACAACCCCCAGAATGCACCTGCCACAAACTACTTTTTGGCCACTGGACAGTGGTCATCTGATTGGTTTCTTCAGGAGTTGATGCAGGGGACTCTGGTTAGCAAGTTTTCACCTGTAGCAAACAGGGAGTCCCTCCTTGAACCAGTTGAAACCAGGCAAAGACCTTCTTGTGGTGAAGCCCAAGTGTGCAGCTGGTGCAGTCCTCCAGAGTGCAGTGTCCAGGTGCAGGCCAGGGGTCCAGCAGGGCAGTCCTTCTTCTTCTGTAGTTCTTCCTTGTTGGAATCTGATAGGGATATGAGGTGTGGGTGCAGGTCTGCCAGTTTTATCCTTGCTCCTGGGTGAAAAACAAGGGGGTCCTGGTTCTCCAATCAGGGACAGGGTCCTTCCCCCTGTGATGACCACTTCCTGGGAAGTGTGGCAAAAATCATTCCCAGGGAGCAACATTCCTCAAAAATCCATCATGGCTGAAAGTGATTTTTGGAGGTTACATCTGGCTGAGCCCACCCACTGGTCTGGCTAGAATCCTAAACACACCCCTCTCCTGCCCACTCCTAATGTAATCAAGGGGGCACCTAATTGTCTGGGTTTGCAGGATGTGAGGGTGTTGCTGGGTTGCTCCAAATGTCCTTTCCTGCCTTTGAAGACCAGTATGTCAGCCCTCCCCCTTCCTGCTTCCCCATCTGCTGAGGGGAGATCTCCTCCCCCAGGCAAATCTCTTTGTGTGGAGCCAGGCCACTTCACACCTCATCAAGGCAGCCTGGCCAGGCTGCCAGAGGCTGGCCAATCAGAGCAAAGCAGCAAAGAACACTGCAGGGCTGAAGTTTGCAACTTTTCAGGTAAAGTTTAAAACTCTTTACCTGAACAAGTTATATTAAATCAAACAATTGGAAGTTGTGGGAGTTATTATAACAATTAATTTGATACCAAACTTGTAGTATCTGTTACTTAAGGGGATTTTTAAAATTAAAATAAAGTCTCCCCATTCTTGCCTATGGAGGCCATTCACTACAATGAGGGAAAAACAAATGTGTCTGTTTTACCTCACCAGGGCTTATAAAACTATTTTTATAAGGTCCCTGCTTATAGTTGCATTGCATCCAGCCCTAGGGGTACATAGGGCACACCGTAGGGGTGACTTATATGTAAAAATAAGGTGGTTTAAGACTTTAGAACTACTTTTAATTCCAAAGTCAAATTTGCATGTAACTTTAATTTAAAAGCAGCCAGCAAGGCGGGCCTGCCTTTAAAATGACACTGGGCACCTCAGGCACATGCTGTACCATATACTAGGGACTTATAGGTAGGTTGACTTATAATTAGCCTAATTTGCATACTGATTTTACACAGAGCACAGGCCCTGGGACTGGTTAGCAGTACCCAGGGCACCATCAGAGTCAAGAAAACACCAGCAAAAAGTGAAAAATGGGGGCAAAAAGTTAGGGGGGCTCTGCAATAAGCCCTGTTTTCCCACAGAGTTAATCCTATGTTTATGGCAAACTTGGTCTCTTTTACATTGTTCTTCAATGAGTCAGTCTTATTTGTATGGCAATTTCACATTGAACATGTATGACGTCAATCTCCCCTTCCTCGTATTTAATTCGATTCCTCTGCCCTTACGTTCCAGGTTCATCTCTGCTTCTTTCCTGTAGCGTTCTCAGCATTGATTGCAATCACAGAGGTATTACATTGGGGCTCCTTTAAAGAGGAGTGCATTTCAGAATACCTTACACAACCTTTCGCAAGATAAAAAAATAAATAAGAGATGGATGTAACAAAAGTCCTAAGAAGTTGAAATGGAGCAGCTTCTGCATGGAGGTTGGGAGCATGTATTAATTAACAGGGTTATTGTAAATGGGTTCTGCCCATTTAGTCCACCAGGATTTTACGTAGGTGGAGCAGAAGGACCCTGTTCTCATGGTAGCGGTGGCTCTCTTTCAGGGTAGTACTCTGTCTTGAATAAGCTTTGATTTCCTTAAGAGATACAGTCATAAGGGTGGTGGCAGCTATAGACCCCAGCTAACTGCAATGGGTGAGGGTCAGAGGTCCTGTAGGGGGTCTGAGTCTGCACCTTTAAGATCTAATTTACAAGAATCTGATGCATCAGCCGAATGAGTCCGATTTCTTGCGCTGCCCTATGACCCCTTAAGAACGCTATGGATGCACTGTATTTACAATACAGAGCTCCATGGTGCACGTTTTCACAGATGCATCAGAAATTCTGATGCATCTGTGGCACTAAACTCATGCATTGTTGGACTAGCATCAAAAAAACTGATGCTACTCCAGCAATACGAGGTGGGTCCTATTGAGAAAAGCCATGCATCAATTTTATGCCTGCTCTGAATAGGCAGCAAAATTATGATGCAGTGAAGTCTCAGAAGGATGCAGTGAAATGCAAATTTCACTGTGTCAGTTCTGTGTGGCTTTCCCCATGGGAATGCCTATCCAGCATACATTAAACATGGCGCAGGTATAATGTGACGCAAGGGTTTACAAACTGACACATTGGGCTGAATGCATCAGTTTTTAAATCTGGACTAGAGTAGAGCACTGCTATCATCACCACTGTGTCAACAAAATGATCCGGACCATTAGAGATTAGGTACCTTGTTGAGTGAGGGTATTGGGTTGTGTCTTTTCCAGAAAGAGAACAGCCAGTGACCTGTAGGACAGGTTTAAGAAATGTCTGTTGTGATGGCATCAGTACGGCGGCACTGGACCTTTACCAGGAAGAGTTTGATGAATGTTGAGTGATCCAGGGCAAGGGTGGGCGAGACCTGCTCCAGACATGTAGGAACTTAGGGCCTGGTTTATGAAAAGTTAGTGCTGCCTTTACATCATTTTTTAATGCAAAAACGGTGCAAACTTACAAAATATAATTACATTTTGTAAGTTTGTGCCACTTATTTGTCAAAAAATGACATAAAGGCGGCACTAACTTTTCAGAAATCAGGCACTTAGTATCCTGGATGAATCTGACTATAAACCAGGAGTGCAGTCTAGGTTTCCTGTGGGGAGAGGTGGACTAATGGCTGAGCTAGGTGGATGGTCTTGATGCAGGAATGCCAGCATAAAATTTGTTTGGCAGAGGACCACTGGCAAATGGTGTATTTGATCACAGCCCATTGCCACTTGTTACCACTGACTAGGCAAGAGTACTGACATGTAATGTCTAGGTCTTCTTGTCATTTGACCAGGCGAATGCATATGTTGCAAAAGGATTACACACCAGGATGTTTTGTTTTTGATCACCCAGAGTTTGAACCTTTACTGTGTGTTGAGTCTCACTATCCAAGTCTCACTCATGGTAATTTCTCTATATTTGGACTAAGTGTGTTTACTGTCATTTGCTTTTTGAGATAATCCTGCTGCAGCACAGCTAGGGTAAGGGGCACGAGGCTGGTTACACATGTACATGTGCGCATGTGTGCAGACTGTGCATGGTATTAGACTATCGTCATGCTCAGCCCAGTAATTGCACACAGGTAGCCTGGTATGAAAGGGACACTGCAAGGATATGTGGTGACCTGGGGTAGGCCTTAGAATATTAGTGAGCTTTCATAGATAGGCCAGTAGAGTTTACTGGAAAATCTGTAGTGCTCTCACTGTATTATCCATGTAGGTGAAATGTGCCTTAGAGTATAGTTTTGATTTACTCAGGTCTACATAATCTAGTGACAGAGCAAACTGGGGTAAAACATGTGTGCCCAGTTTGATTTTGAAGGTTCCACTAGCATAAATATTCATTTTATGGGCAGGTCCACCGAGATTATGTAATTATTTTGGCTTCGGAGATTCTCTCATAATGATAGATTTGCCGCATTTGCCACATAATCCATCATTTGATGCATAATCTGCAGATTTTAACAGATAAAAATTGTTTCTAGCTCAAAAGAATCAAAGGTTACAAAAAATGTAGCAACATGTTGCAGCAAAATAGAAGGCCCTTTGAAAAGCTGCCCTCATCACATCTCTGTTGCTTATTGCTAATTTTAGGTGTTAAACTGGTACTAATCACCAGACAGTTAACATGTTTTATCACAAATTGTGTTGCATTATGTTGCAAAACTTGCCTTTTCTTGCTGCATAATTTACTCATTCTTGCTGCATAATCTGGCCCTGTCCAGCTGCATAATTCCAGTGGCCCTGTTTATGGATCAGTAAGAATTGTCGTATTACACTGGCTCAGTTCATAATCAGATTCCAGGCCTTTGTCCCACCTGCTGGGCCAAGTTAATTACTTTGCTCCCAGCAAAATGAAGAAAGGGCTTTGAACACAAAGGTAGCAATTGACAATGATTGACCCATTTCCTGGGCGAGGGAATGGGCATAGGAAAAATTTGCAGTTGATAATTATCTGCCACAGTGTATCTGGGCTGGGTCAGCCCATATCCGCTGAACAAAGAAGGAAAGCCTAGATGCTTTAAGCCCACCCAGGAAGGGTTCCTCTTTGAAATTTTGGTGGGAATGGATCTGGCAGTGATGTCAGCTACGGGCAGATCTGAGACCCTCAGTGGTGTTCTTCACAGAGAAAACATGATAGTATCATTTTGGATTGTCCCAGACTGCTGTACAGGAGGGTTGGGATGGGGTGGAAGCGTGATGTGGCATCCTAGGAATGGCCTGGCGTGCCTGGAATCTAGAACTTTCCACAACACTTATAAACCAAGCACAAAGGAGAGACAGTGAACAAGATCCAGGGTCTGGAAGGTGATGACAGCAGAATCTAGTGTCCAAGTAGGGTCACAGCCAACATATTCTCCAAGTGTTATGAAGGACCACAAGGTGTGCAGCAGCTCCCTATCTATGACTTTTAAAGTTACCTCTATGATTCCTGGAGACAGTTAAAAGCTACAATGAGGGCTTGGTTCCTAGTAAGGAAAGAATTGTGGGGATATTACTTACACAAGACTCACATATTTCACAACTAATAACCCAATTCCCTACAGAGGTCATTATGAGTTTGGCATAGTGGAAACAGCACCGTAAATCAGCAACCCTCCTGTTCCACCAAACTTGAGGTGTATTTGCTTAATTTATAGTTGGGGTAAATGCTATATTATCAGTGGCTGGCTCTCAGCTGTTGCAACTGTCAGAAGCCTGTGACCTGATGACCCTTCTGCCAAAGTGCTTCCAGGTCATAGAGTTTTCTGCTGTGAGGAAGTGTCTCTTTTTGCGTGGCCACCTCAGTTTTAGTTGACTGGTATAGCTAGTTTGTAAACTCTTCACACTGCAGCACTGATGTTCATGCCTCAGTGTATATGCTCTGAATTCTAAATATGGTAAATTTGGATAATCCCCAATTTACATATTTAACTTCAGAGTAGACCAATAGTATAGGGTGCAGGAAAATATACCATTGGATTGGAAAGATAAATGTCATCTGTGGACACATCTCTTCTTGTGCAATCCACTAAAATAACAAACAAAACTTGGCTTTAGGCCTACCTGTTTATCCTGCCTCCTGTAATTTTTATACCTTCAGGTGAACCTGTCAAATCAACCCTACTTTTTAATACTGAATATGTCACACCTAAGTAGTCCTTGTAGCCCACAAGGTAGGGTGCCTAGTACTTAGAAGTGCCGCATGCAAGGATTTAGGGCCAGATGTAGCAATATTGCAAATTGCGAGTTGCAATGCAGAACGGTGTCTCAGACACCGTCTGCGAGTCGCTATGGGGTCGCAAAGACCCACCTCATTAATATTAATGAGGTGGGTTGCAAATTGCGGCCCCCATAGCGACTATGGGCACTCGCTAACATGGAGGCCTGCTGTAGTCAGCAGACCTCCATGTTCGTGACTGCTTTATCAATAAAGCATTTTTTTTTTTTAAGTGTAGCCCGTTTTCCTTAAAGAAAAACGAGCTGCACTTAAAAAAAAATCCGAAACCTTTAGTTTCTGAATTTTTTCAGGGTAGGTAGTGGTCCCTTTGACCACTACCTGCCCTGAAAAAATATTTTGTGGTCCATTCACAAAGGGGAAGGGGTCCCATGGGGACCCCTTCCAATTTGCGAGTGGGTTACCATCCACTTCAAGTGGATGGTAACTGCGACTCCATTTGCGACCGAATTGCATACCACTGCGAATCGCAAATAGGAAGGGAACACCCCTTCCTATTTGCGATTCGGAAATGCATTTTGCGAGTCGGTCCCGACTCGCAAAATGCATTTCTGCATAGGAAACTCCGGTTTGCGACTCGCAAACGGCACTTTTTGCCGTTTGTGACTCGCAAACAGTTTCCTGCATCTGGCCCTTAATTTTGGCATACACATACTGTAACTACCCCAAAAAGCCATTTTCACTATATATGGCTGTGAGTGACCTATTGGAAAAAATGGAGTCAGAATAAAATCACAATCCTGCTATTTCTGGTTTGGGACAAGCTACTGGAATAATTCACACACTATGTCTAATGTTCATTAAACATTTAATTCCAAAGTGAGGTCAGATTTTTAATAACTATTTAGAAAAAGTGACTTTATAAAGTCAGAATTTACCTGCCCGAGCCTCTGGATGGCTAATTAGCATTTGTCTGCTGTCAAATGGCCCGCAATTGCTTCCCTTGATTGAGGTGTGAAAACTGCTCCCAGATCAGGAACAATTGTGTTGTGTAGGCCTTTTCACAGGAAGACCTGGGTGTGAGGCATTTAACAGATATCTGCTGAGGAAAAACAGCTGGGAAAGCTCCAAAAACTGCATTAACTTGACAGGGAACAGGGTGAGGCATGCCTATTTAGGCTTAAGTGTAAGGGGAGGCCTAGAGAAGAAAAGCCTTTTGATCCGTTGCACCTCTCCAACTATTTTGGTACTAGCCCAGTTTGAGGACGAGCTGGTCCCAAAACCAGTTTGGCGTAGCTGAAGGGTTGCGACTGATCATTTTCCAAAACACATTTCTGACTTACACACAAACTCATTACAGGGGCCCACAGATTCTGCCATGTTGGGTTTGGCTCAGAACAGTGCACTTCAGGATGGTCTGCAGTATGGTAAACATGATGTGCTACAACACTGAGAATGGTTGATTGTCACCAGGAACTTTTTTATTTTTGATTAGGGAGTGTCCAGGCGTAACCCTAACCCCCACTGGTGGAGGGTAGTGAAACCTACAAATCTGGCACCTCACTCACAGTTGATGAGAACACTCTCTAGACATGTGGAAGAACAGAAGAGAGCTGGACGGGTTTTGTAGCCTGAAGGGTTGCACCTTCTCCCACTTCTAACCAAAACTAACAAGTGAACTTCAGACTATAGTTGGCTGACCTCCTGTGTGGCTACAGGGACACAACAAGCTGAAAGAGAACATTTTTCAGAAGTTCCCAGGTGATCAGTAGAAATTGGACGTGGATTGGGCCTGAGTGGTGCCATTTGCCTGAGTGAGGTGTGATTCTTTATTGCTGTTCCTGAGGTCTTGAGAGCCTTAGAACTGACCAGGAGAACCTGCTTCAGAAACTCTGAAAAGTTGAGACTTAGAAAATATTTGGACCTCCTCCACCTCAAGAGCATCAATGGGCCTCACGTCAAAGATTTGCAGTCTTAAAGTGTCTTTGTCAGATACAGTTTCAGGCTTGCCCCTAGACGATTTTGAATTTCAAAGAATAGACTAAGCCCAAAGGTAAAAATCTTGCCCGTGTGAAAGTGTGAAAAGTATTCATCTGACAGGAGGACTTTATCAGTTGCAAGATTTGAATTTCTCCTACTTGGAGCTTTTCATGCCAAAACAAGTGACTTCAATAGGACCTCATCTATCTGGCTGTGTGAGGACTTCAGTGGATATAATCAGTGCCCTTACCCCATTCAAAGATTTCAACTTCCATTTCAGAAACTATGCCAAAAGGTAAAATCTTTAACAGGGAGAAACCTGCATGGTTTATCTGATCCAAGCTCCATTGCAATTAACCTGAAATTGCACCTAGGTCCTCATCTACCACAAGTGGCTATTATTTGGCATTTTACTTTGTCACTGTGCTTTTTTGCCTTGGCTTTTCTTTTTTTTTTTTTTAAACATACCTCTGGTTTCTCTTCTTGGAGTTTTGTTGTTTTGGTGACATTTCATTCTTTAAATTGTTTCCTATGTTTCTAAATTAGTTAGATTTTTACTGTGTTATGTTTTGAGTTTTAAACTGGTTTGTTACTGCTAAATACTTCACACATACTTTATACATTTTCATTAATTGAGTATTTCTGCATTTTCCACAGTTACCAGGGGGCTGAGTCCAGGTTTAAATTATTGAACCAGTGCTTTACTTTACCATGTTTGTTGTCCTATTCCTTGTGGTGAATGCTGATCCACCCCATTAAAAAACATCACTTTTCTTGCAACTGCCCTAATTAGGGTATGGCAACCATCACCTATTTCCCACCTGTGCCTGCCATGGGAAGCATTGCAGTCCACGGGAGGGAAATCACACAATGGCTTTGATGTGCAGGAAGAAAATCCCTGTGCATGATGGCGATTGTGTTTTGTTTCAAGAAACAAAAAAACTTTGCTTAACTGATGCAACAAGCTTGACACCAGCTCAGCAACATGCTTTCAGACAAACTGTCACCTGGCCAGAATGTCTAAATATTGTGGGCTTTCTTTCACCAGAAGAGTAGAAGCCATGGCCTCCACTGACCTGTCAGGCCATTGAAACTCTTGCATGATATAAATGACTTCTTCATTTCACTTTGTCTGGCCCTATCAGATTCCCATTTTAATGTCTAGTTTTGCTGCACAGACAGCAAATCAGTCTCAATAACACCCTTTCTTTCTCAATCCAATTACTCCACAATGCCTGCCAAAGGTACTTCATCAGTGTTCTGCCTTTGTGTTTTCTCTACACGGAGGTAGCTTCCTGTATCAAGTACAACTTTCTGAAAGTATATATATATATTTCTCCTGATACATCCTATTCCCCATTGTGACAGCTTGACATCGAGCTCTCTAAATATTGTTTAACCAAGGCAATGTTCTCCTTGCCATTATTCAGTATTATAAAGGAAAAGCAAAATAGTTCAGAGGTCTAATATTTACTTTCTCCTAAGAGTATACTTTTTTCCAAATGGTTGTCTTTAAGTCTTTCGGCAATTCACTCTTTTACCCTCTTTTTATGGTTCTTTTTCTTCACACTTTCATTTGTAATCGTTTTCTCGTGCCTCTCTTTCTAGTAAATCTGTTTCAGTCTTATCTTTTTTGTGGGCTTCATGCCCCTTTCTTCATCAAGGTCTACTTTCAGCATTTCTCCATAGGGAAGTATTTCCTTCTTAGCATAACTACTTGCTTTACCTATCAGGTTTTCAGTATCTCTTCCATGCTAGTAACTGTTTTCATTCTCCCTTTCGCTTAGTGTCTGCTTTCCTGTCTCCTTGTTGTCACCTCTCGTTTTATTTCCCCATCCATATTACTCATAGTTACACGATACCATACACAATCTCCCACAAAAACAAAATGGGCAAGAGCTGAATGTAATCACAGTGCAAATAATCTGAACTGGAAGAGCGTGCACAGATAGTCTGCGTACATTAATTAATTTATAGGGGTCATCGGAGTTTGGCATCGGAGTACATCAGTAATGTTTCTGCCCCACCAAACGTGCAGCTCTCATGCTCAATTTAGAGTCGTCCCTGACTTATTTTTCCCAAACATTCTTTGCCTCTTGCTTCCTGCTTTTCATCTTTGTTTCCCTCCCTTTCTACCCCGCCTAGCGCTGTTTCTATCAGGTTTATCCCTCTCATTCCTGTCCTATGCCTCCAGTCCGCCATAGTCCATCTCTTGACTACTGTCCTCATTCTTTTCCTTTTTTGCCACTCTCACCCGTTTGTACCTAGATCTCCTAACACATTTTTACATCCTCTCTTTCGATAACGTTCTCAAAGACAGAGGCGTCCTGTGTGTTTCCCTTGCTCTCTGTCTCACACAGACACACAAACATACACACAAACACTCACCTACACACTTACATAAACAATCTCTCTCCCTCTCTCACTTTCTCTTTAACATATCCCTTATATATGCATTGTCCTCTTCTGTCTGTGGGGTGCGGTCTTGGCATCTCCCAGGAGCTCGGGGGAGGTGTACACACAGGTAGTGGTGCGGGGAGGTGTGCTCGTGTGGCCCCGTTCACCACTCTTCCTTTCGCAGTGCTAGTAGAAAGCCTGGGCTCGGAAGAGGTGTCTGCCGCATCAGCCATGCTGTGACCAGGCCTCCCACGTGTCTGACCACAGATGAGGCAGAGAGAAAGCCACAACCAGCTCCGGCGGCTTCCTTTACCAGCATGCAGCGGATGTCAATGGTGTGAAGGAAGACAGAATTCGGGGAGCAAACGCATACCCCAGATGACCTGAGCAATTGTGCTCTCTTTCAGAATGAAGTATAGGTACTCACAGCTCCCACAAACAAAGTAATCTCTTTCAGAGTTCACGACAGTTACACCCCATTTAAAGCACTGAGTCAATGCAAAGCATTTGAACGTCGTAGTTTGAATTCTTGGATAGACAATGTGTACAGAACCTGCTGTACATTCAGGTATTCAGATGCCGAATCGTCTCCCCTTTGCTGCGGGTGTTAGGAGCCAGATTATAAACTGGCCTCCCACTGCAGATCTGCAATTTCCAAACCTGGCTCTGAGATTTCAGCTCCGCCTTTGACAATGCAGGGTCCATTACCCGCAAAGGAGCTTCACAATTACACAGTGATCTCTCGCTGAAGTCTTTCAGCAGGTATTATTCCTGGCAGTTCAGAGGCAGCAATTTGCCCTTTACAGGCACAGCAGCTGGGAAGCATGAAGACACAAGCTGAGCAGCACCAGTGACATTTGAAACAAGCATTTGCAATGCAACGGGTCTTGCGTTAGGACGAGTTAGAGCTATTAGTGTTTTAAACTCCGAACCGGACTTTTCTTGCCACATAAACTGAAAAGTAAAACAGTTTCACATAAGCGAGCCACCATGAAGCGTGACGGTAGCACACAAAAGGAAACAGAAGTTCGCTCGCAGTGGAACGTATTGGCACTTTGAGTAAGTTGTCAGGCGTTTCTGCTCCACTGGCACCTCACCTCCTCCATGACTTTGGCTTTCGCATCTGTTTTTAAATCGTATTTAAATAGTTTTTTAACCTTCTTTAAGTTTTATTTTGTTCTAAGTGTTTGTTAAGGTTTTTTATAATTTATCGGGCCCGTGTTCAGAGGCTTTGGGGGTTAGATAATTTTCTTCAGTCTCCCCTTCTTTTATCTTTTCTTACAGTTTTTTGGCTGCTTTGGTTACAGCGGCAGACATTTTCTGCCTTTTTTCAGGCACATTCACAGTTTCCGTTTTGTGAGGTTAGCGGTCCAGTTGCCATGCTGCTGCCTCTCGACCCCATTTAAAGGTCACGATGCAGAGGACGCGCAGTGGGCGCTCCACAGGCACGCCAAAGGCGCACCTAAGGTAAGCCCATCGGCGCTTGGACGGGCCCAGGGTCCACAACCCCTGGCCCTTTTAGGAACAATGGAGTCACGTACTCCTCGGACTTTCTTTTGTCTCTTAGGCCCGCCCCGATGGGAACATGTCATCATGGGCTAGACCCCACTAACGTCATGAGCCCCTGCATCACATGTGGCTGGTCTCCCTGGCCTGATTAGGTGGTTAGACCAATAATTTAGGAGGGTCCAATCAGTGCCTTCCTTTTCGCTAACTGTTGCTCTTTGGCAACACATAGGGGGTTATTCCAACTTTGGAGGAAGTGGTAATCCGTCCCAAAAGTGACGGTAAAGTGACGGATATACCACCAGCCGTATTACAAGTCCATTATATCCTATGGAACTCGTAATACGGCTGGTGGTAAATCCGTCACATTTGGGACGGATTACCACCTCCTCCAAAGTTGGAATAACCCCCATAATCTTGATACACATGTACTTCTGAGTGACCTTGCACTTATGGCCTTTTTTCTCCCAAGTCTTGACTCCATGAGGGGCCTACCACAGATGTGGATTTACTTGATAAGCAGGCTTCATAGAGAGGCCTCCAAATGAGGGTTATTGCTATCATTTATAGAGATACTGTAAAGCTTTCCTCATTTCCTCTGCATCTACCCAGCTGTGAAAGTATGTACTTTTTTACGACTCTAAACCCCCAGTATACTTTTTCAGGAGCCCTGGTCTACCGTCCTCCCGGCCTCCCAGAAATTTTTCTACATTCGCTTTCAGAACATATTTCTGATTTAATATGTACAAAACCCAACTTCACTGTTTTGGGTGATTTTAACATTCATGCAGAGGACCCTGAAAATTCCAAATTTCAAATCTCTTCTTTCTGATATGGCTGCTCTAGAGTTATCCCAGCTAGTCAAAGGCCCCACTCATGTGAAGGGTCACACTATTGATTTCGTTTTTACAATATGAATGGTCTGACATCCATGCCCCCCCTGCCTCTGTCCTGGTTTAACCATTTGTTAAATATGCTTAACCTAGCTATTCCAACTACTAGAGATCTCCCCAGACTATAACTCAATCCTTTCGACGTTGGCATAAATTTAAGAGGAGTGACTGGATTAACATCCTGGAGAGGCTGAAACCTTCCCCCACGGATAATAAAACAGGCATTCTAGAGACAATTAATGGCTGGATTGCTAATAGCTTAGATTTGCATCTTCCTTATTCAACTAAAACTATAGGAGGTCGAACAAAGGGCCCCACATGGTTTTCTTCCCATCTGTACCACCTTAAAAGAGAATGCAGGCGGCTGGAAAGGAGATGGGGAAAAACCTATGATGACTCTTTAAAACGGGATTATAGGAAAGCCATTAGATTCTTCCACTTACAAATTAAATCAGCCCAATCCACGTATTATGCCCCTAGAATTGAGGAGGCGTCTAACTCCCCTAAAGAGATCTTTCATGTACTTAAAGAAATTGTACAGACACATTCTCATATGGACTTTATAGATGCTTCCCAAGAACACAGCAACAATCTCTCATTATTTTTTCAACAACAAATATTAAATATTTATTCAACCTTTCTGGTAACCACCCCACAGGGTTCTGAGTTGATAGGTCAGCAGACAGTATACCCCATTTCCCTTTTGCAAGCTTCTCCCATTTCTGAGGGCATGGTCATGAATTCACTTGCTACTTTTAAGGCAGGTTCTCCCCTTGAACCAGCACCTTCTCACGTGCTGTCTCTAGGTGCTCCTGTTATTGCACCTATTTTTACTAATCTTCTGAACTCCTCACTTTCTAGGAGCTCTGTTCCCGACCAGTGGAAACATGCCATGGTCAAACCTCGGTTGACAAATCCTAATCTAGACGCCACTCTGTTTAGTAATTATAGGCCCATCTCTCTGCTGCCTGCCCGATCTAAAATAATTGAAAAGCATGTTAATGTCCAATGTTCACACTTTCTGGAAGATAATAACATCCTGCATCCCACCCAGATGGGTTTCCTACCTTTTCACAGTACAGAATCAGCTCTGGTTGCAGTCATGGAAGAGGCTAGAAGGCGTCTTGATCAGGGCACTATGATGGCTAGTATACTACTGGACCTCAGTGCTGCCTTTGACACCGTTGATTATGACATATTACTTCTGAGAATGAGAGAGGTCAGAATCTCTGGCGGTGCCCTTAGATGGCTCTCCTCCTTTTTGGAGGGGAGATCTTGGCAGGTCCTCGACAGGTCCTTTCTCTCTAGCTCTTTTAAGAGCAGTTGTGGAGTGCCACAGGGCTCCTCACTTAGCCCTACGTTATTTAACATCTATATGTCTCCTTTAGCAGAGATTGTCAAGCCTTACGGTCTCTGGCTGGTGTCATACACAGATGACACTCAGTTGGTAGTCACACTATCCACAAACACCATCAAAAACTGTTCGTCATTTACCTCTTGCCTTCAAGCGGTGGCCGGATGGATGTCTCAATGTAGGCTCAAGCTCAGCGATGACAAGACCGAGGTAATGATACTAGGACACCATCCCCATCTAGGTTACAATCCTTCTATTGTGGGACCCTTAGGAAATCTACCTCCTTCTATGGAACTTATTAAGAGCTTAGGGGTATGGTTAGACCCTCAGCTTACTATGGCACACCACGCCAAGAAGGTTTCCGCCATATCTTTTGGTCTGCTCAGGCTTCTGAGGAAAGTTTTTTTAATCCTCTCATTTGTTGCGATGAGACTTATTGTCCAGGCCCTTATCATTTTGCTCCTGGATTATGGTAATGTATTGTACCTTGGGGTACCGAAATATGTGATCAAGAAGTTGCAGGTGGTGCAGAATGTCTCTGCCCGTCTGCTAGTAAATATACCAAGACATGTATCAGCTAAATCCGCTATTTCTTCACTCCACTGGCTCCCAGTTGAGCAGCGCATAAAGTTTAAAGCTTTGTGTTATGTTCACAGGTCTCTGCACAATAACGGTCCCTCTCTGCTTAGGACACTAGCTTCCTTCCATAGGCCTGTTAGACAGCGTAGGTCTTCTTCAGCAGCTTTAGCCTTCATCCCTAGAGTAAAGAAGTCTAGATGGGGTGGAGGCTCCCTGGTGTACCTCAGAGCCAAGTTATGGAACTCTCTACCTCTCAGCCTTCGCTTTACTAGTCATGAACTTTCCTTTCGGCGAGCACTAAACACCTGGCTATTTAGAGCATAACCCCTCAGCCTATCCCTCAGAGTCCATCCTCAGCGCTGGGAGGCTATCGGGTAGCCATGTGCTCTACAAAAGACTTAACGTAACATAACAATTATCCATGTAACCGGCAAAAGTGCAATTAGCCATGTAGCAGGATCGATGTCATGCAAAGCGCATGACTACTGCCATGCGAGATCGCGATGCCTGTGAAATAAAGAGAAAAAGTAGTCCAGAAACCATATGGAAAACATGGAGCCTCGTATTTTTTCAGTAGTTGGCTGGTGCGCTCGAGGAGGGCTAAACACCGAAAAAGGCATGACGTATGCATGCCTTTCACTAATGAAATGAAACAAATTGTAAAAGGCAAGCCCATGAGCCAACCAAACTGATGGGTGTGGTTAAAAGCCCGTAGAGAGATTACAACAGGGACAGAGCACTTTGCGCTCTACCCCAAAAATTCTAAATAGACCTTTTGTGAAATCTTAATACACTCATCATAGTGTGATGCAGCAGTACGTTTTTCTAAGTATATTTAATGTCCCTCATTACATAGACTCGTTTCTCCTTCTACAAACTGTATGCTGCAGAAAAAGCTCTGTAGTACAGATCTGTAAAATGAAGAACATGCCACTCAAAGATTAAGTAAAAAACAAGGTCAAGCTGCGCCTTTTCATGGCTAGACATCTGTAAACCTTGGATTGCTCTGAATTGCTTGCCACAAATTTAAAACATTGTAGCTGTGAAGGAAATACATTATGAACTGGAATCTCAATAAAAAAGAGAAGAAAAAAAACCAAGACATCTTCAATATCAACGTACTGACATGTTATAAACCCGAGGGCCACAAACTTATAAAAAATAAACGAGAATCCCCAAACACCCATTTACCAAACAATGAAAATGTATGCGTCATTAAAACTTTTACAATTGAAAGATGAGACATTTAGCACTAACAACATTTTGTCAGTGTTTTCCAATTTTTGAAAATTACTATTTATCATTGTACATACATTTCCCACAAAAATACAGTATTTTACCAGTTTCTTATATTGCTACAGTCTCTTGCCAACAGCTTTCTTAAATAGGAGCTGTAAGGAAATTCCTTCCTTGGCATGGTTACCCCCTAACTTTTTGCCTTTTGTTGATGCCAGTTATGATTGAAAGTGTGCTGGGATCCTGCTAACGAGGCCCCAGCACCAGTGTATTTTCTGTAAACTGTACCTTTGTTCCCACAATTGGCACAGCCCTGGCACACAGATAAGTCCCTTGTAAATGGTACCCCTGGTACCAGGGGCCCTGTGGCCAGGGAAGGTCTCTAAGGGCTGCAGCGTGTATTATGCCACCCTGGGGACCCCACACACAGCACATGCACACTGCCTCACAGCTTGTGTGTGCTGGTGGGGACAAAAAGATGTAAGTCGACATGGCACTCCCCTCAGGGTGCCATGCCCAAAACTTACTGCCTGTGGCATAGGTAAGTCACCCCTTTAGCAGGCCTTACAGCCCTAAGGCAGGGTGCACTAGACCACAGGTGAGGGCATAGTTGCATGAGCACTATGCCCCTACAGTGTCTAAGCCAAACCATAGGCATTGTAAGTGCAGGGTAGCCATAAAGAGTATATGGTCTGGGAGTCTGTCAATTACGAACTCCACAGTTCCATAATGGCTACACTGAAATCTGTGAAGTTTGTTATCAAACTTCTCAGCACAATAAATGCACACTGATGCCATTGTGGACTTTATTGTAAAATAAACCCAGAGGGCATGTTATAGATGCCCCCTGAATATTAGTCCGACTCCTAGTGCTAGGCTGACCAGTTTCTGCCAGCCTGCCACAACCAGATGAGGTTTCTGGCCAAATGGGGTGAGTGCCTTTGTCACTCAGTGACCAGGAACAAAGCCTGCACTGGGTGGAGTTGCCTCTCACCCCCCCCCCCGCAGGAACTGTAACACCTGGCAGCGAGCCTCAAAGGCTCCTGCCTGTTGTTACAGCACCCCAGAACATCCCAGCTAGTGGAGATGCCCGCCCCTCTGGACACAGCCCCCACTTTTGGCAGCAAGTCCGGAGGAGATAATGAGAAAAACAAGGAGGAGTAACCTGCCAGTCAAGACATCCCTTAAGGTGCCCTGAGGTGAGGTGACCCCTGCCTTTAGAACTCCTCCATCTTGAGTTTGGAGGATTCCCCCAATAGGAATAGGGATGTGCCTCCCTCCCCAAAGGGAGGAGGCACAAAGAGGGTGTGGACACCCTCAAGGACAGTAGCCATTGGCTACTGCCCCCGACCTAAACACCCCCCCAAATTCAGTATTTAGGGGTGACCCTGAACCCAGGAAATCAGATTCCTGCAACCTGAAGAAAGAAGAAGGACTGCTTACCTGAAAGCCCCGCAGAGACGACGGAGACACTAACTGACTTGGCCCCAGCCCTACCGGCCTGTCTCCAGCCTCAAATAACCTGCACAGCGATGCATCCAGCGGGACCAGGGACCTCTGAGGACTCAGAGGACTGCCCTGCACCTAAAGGACCAAGAAACTCCCCAGAACAGCAGCACTGTTCAGAAACTGCAACAACTTTGCAACTTTGAAACAACTTTAAAGAGACTCTCACTTCCCGCCAGAAGCGTGAGTCTCGACACTCTGCACCCGACCCCCCCGGCTCGAGTTCAGGATAACAAACACCGCAGAGAGGACTCCCAGGTGACTACAATGACGTGGACACCCTGAGTCGACCCCCATGCACCCCCACAGCGACGCCTGCAGAGAGTATCCAGAGGCTCCCCCTGACCACAACTGCCTGGTAACAAAGGACCCCAACGTCTGGACCAAGCATTGCACCCGCAGCCCCCAGGACCGAGAGGAACCACCTACCAGTTCAGGAGTGACCAGCAGGCGGCCCTCATCCTAGCCCAGTCGGTGACTTGCCTGAGAAGCCCCCCTGTGCCCTGCCTGCATGGCCTAAGTGACCCCCGGGTCTCTCCATTGCTTTCTATAGCAACCCCAACGCCTACTTTGCCTACTGCACCCGGCCGCCCCTGTGCCGCTGAGTGTGTGTTTTGTGGGCTTGTGTGTCCCCCCCCAGTGCTCTAGAAAACCCCCCTGGTCTGCTCCCCGAGGACACAGGTACTTACCTGTAAGCAGACTAGAACCGGAGCGCCCCTGTTCTTCGTAGGCGCATATGCGTTTTGGGCCCTCCTTTGACCTCTGCACCTGACCGGCCCTGTGTTGCTGGTGCTTTGGTTTTGGGGTTGCCTTGAACCCCCAACGGTGGGCTGCCTGTGCCCAGGAGACTGACTGTGTAAGTGCTTTACTTACCTGAGAAACCTAACCAAACTTACCTCCCCCAGGAACTGTTGGTTTTTGCACTGTGTCCACTTTTAAAATAGCTCATTGCCATTTTAACCAAAACTGTGTGTACTACTGTTTTAAATCAAAGTTCTATACTTACTCCTGCAAAGTACATCAGTAGCATAAAAAATGGTGCTATTTCCCCCTACCCTGCACCATGGTGTGCCGTATTTTAAATACAGTGCACACATGGTGGCAGTATGGGGACGCTAAGGGGTGCTAGGAAAGTGGCGCTGCAGTAGGTGCAGCACCACTTTTCTTAAATCTGGCCCTATGTGCCTTGCTGTCAATGCAGGAGTAACAGCACAGAGTATCAGCTGGGAACCTCATCACACTCACAACAATTCACCCCTGTAGTCACTCAATTTTTCACTATGAACTTACTATCATCCAGAAACCCATTACACATCTTCAATCAGGCACTCACTCACATCAAGGAACCAATGATGAACTACAAAACTGTCTCACAATACAGTTTCACACCAAAGAGTCTGCCAGTCAAGGTTATTCACTCGCCGATGTGCTCAGAAAGTTCTCTTTCTCCCTCCCCTTTCATCAAAACTAAGCATATCATGGGGTGTGGATTGTCATGAGCTATTCTCACTAAGTTCACAGCTCCGGGCCCTGGCCTCCTTAAATGTGCCATCCCTATCTTACAAGAAGATTGACTAGCAATAAAAATAACTGTCATTGCAAGCAGAACTGTTGTGCACATGATGAGCCCACACTTGTGGACTCGTAACAGGGGGATGGTGAAAGATTCTTATGCTTTTGAGTTCCATCCTCAAATACTTTTAGGGACAAGCCACTATGGCCACCCTGATTGAAATGTAACCCAGTAGAAGGTGAAGTGTAAGCCAACTGGAAAGATCTGCCCAACGAGAGGTGAATGTGACCTGGAATGAAAAGGGCTGTGTTCTGACTGCGGGATAGACAGAGGGTCATCAAGCACTGAGGGACCTCAAACCTTTTAGGTACTCTGGCCAGTGGGGTAGTGGTCTGGGCTGCTGAGAGCTTGTTGCTTCTGCCAATACAGTTGCGTACAGAAGAGATGAACAACAATAATTGACTAACAAGTTGCAGTCATTCCTCCTGTGTGGATTTGTCCTTGTCCTTGCCATGCTAGAGTACCACTTCCTTTGACCCAGCTACAATCATTACAGTGTAAGCACACGGTCTCCCTTGGAACCCTGCAGATTGCTTAGGAAGAAAATATATCTTGGTGTGAAGTAGAAGGGTGTGAAGTGCCCTGTCCTTCGAGATGAGCTTGCCCTGACTTGGAAATAAAGAGAGCCTTGCTCACTGCTCTGTTTCTGCATTAAGCCTTTCTAATCAGTTTGGAATCGAACAAGCAGAGCCACAGCACCAATCTGTAGTAGGACTCCAAAGACCCCTAAATCAAATAAATGTTGTAGTAAAATAAAGCTAGTGTTTCAGAGGCAAAGCTGTCACTGGGATCTACTGAAAAGCAGTTTCAACAGGATGGCCTCCAAGGTCACTCGACCAAAGAGACATTTAGCTAATGGTGATAGAGTGTGAGAGAGGCTTAACAGTCCTGAGACAAAATGTTATGAAGGCACTTACTGACTTAGAGCCCTTCCTGCAAAAGACTGAGCCACGGCCACATCACATTGAAAATAACTTGATGGAACAGGCATGTGAACTCGAGGAACTCAGAATTCAACTTGACAGCCTTGAAGTTTGCTGCTAAGTTTTAAGGATGAGAAATGTTTCCTTGTCCTAATAACAAACAACTTTCAGGTGCAATGATGTAGCCAATGTAGATCTCGAGGGTCATGCCTGTGAACTTTTTGACATCTGTTAAAAGTTGCAGAAGACAGAGAAATTATCCCGGACCAGAAGGACTGACTATTGTCGGCCTTTCAAATCCACAAACATCTGGCACCAATGTAATCACAAGAGTACCACCTTTTCAAGCAAAAAGACGAAATCCTACAGGTGATTAGAAAGCCAGATGTAATATAATTTAATAGCTTTGTGATGTGGTGCCTACTGCAATAGCCAAACAGTAACGCTACAAGGAAATAACCTGTATATGATTGGTTCCTGACTTGGCAGTGAGATAAGGAAACTAGGTGTGCCACATGACTTTGATGTATCTTCAGGCAGCATTTTACAACGTTGAGCATGTCGAAGATTGACTCAAGTTTCTGTCAGTGTATTTAGATCTGTTTTGTCACTGTTGTGATAAGTGTTATGTGGTTCCTGTTGGGAGAGCCAGCCTTACTACAACAAGTAGACGTCCTCATCGTTAAACACCATTCACCCTGTGTTTTGGGCATGTAGGGCTACTCTAGGGTGGCCTATAAGTATAATGAGGGAATATTTAGGTCTGGAAAATATTTATTTCACCTTGTTGAATTGGCAGCTTTAAAACTTCCTGCCCAGGCTGCAGGGGCAGGCCTAGAGACATGTTTTGTATTGTCACTTTAGTGGTAGTGCAATATGTGTTCCAATCCATTAGTGACATTTAACGTGCAGGCCCTGAGTACACTTTGTACCGTATATTAGGGACATATAGGTAAGTACAATATGACAGCCCCGAGCA
Organism: Pleurodeles waltl; assembly: GCF_031143425.1. NCBI lineage: Eukaryota > Metazoa > Chordata > Amphibia > Caudata > Salamandridae > Pleurodeles > Pleurodeles waltl. Next base: position 194,162,432 of record NC_090447.1, read on the forward strand.
TAGCTAATTTCAACATGTTTGAAGGCTCCGAGCACCTGCCTGGTAAGCAGGGTCTCTGTGCACAGTACAAAAGACATAAACAAAGGAGCTGGTGAGGGACAGGCAGACAAAGGGACAACCTCTGCTTAAACCTGAAACAAAAACAACACAACCCCAAAGTCAATCAGCCCTTACATTCTTCGTAAAAATCACTTAAAACAAGGTCCTAGGGGGACAAGTCAGTTCCAGGGCACACACTTGCTCTAGTACAACTCAGAGTCGGGTCATATATCGGGGTGAATGTGTGGAGCAGAAAGGCATGGTGTCAGTGCATCCTTACTCTCATAATAAAAGAATATTGATTACAAAATGTAGGAAGTACCTCACGTAAGGGAACATCATAAGCCTTACATCATTGGATGGAGGTGCCTGATGTAATTTTGAGAAATTGATAAGTTCATCACATATACCCAGTGTACGAAGAGACATTCACTCTGGTTGAGTTTCTCCTGTTAAAGTAGGGAAGTGCCAATGATGATGCAGCGAGCTCATGGTGGTCGCTTACGCAAGATAAACCCTCAAAAACATTAATGATAAAAATAAATAGTATAATCCGCAAAAACACTCAAATGCTTGAGAATGTCTTTATTTTTGCATAAGCAGATAAACCAGTGGAATCAAAGGATATAATTAAAAAATATGAAAACATGAGATTTTATGGTAAACTGAAGAATCTTTCTCCCTTGGGACATGGTTAGCGAGCATGCTCCACCGATTATATTTATGCAAACCTCAAGATTTGTGAAGAAGATCTTGTTTTGCTCTTCATTTTAAACTTTATTACTCAATATTTAATACTAATGAACTTTTTAGGCATTTCTGAAGATAGATTGTAACAAGGAGTAGCTATTATCTTATGCCACAAAACTTTAGAAACATGTTTATTCGTAGTGCTGTGCAATATGGTCCTGATGTAGCCTATATTCTTACTTTCTTATCACACTGTTAAGGGTTCAATGTTTGTTGCTTAGGTTTATTGGGCCCACTTCTGTTACATACTGTCTCAGTGACACTTGGGTCCAGATTTATGAAAAGTGGCTCTGCACCTAGAGCAGCACCACCTTTCTTGCACCTCTTAGTACCCCCTAACGCCACAATGTGTGTGCCATATTTAAAATACGGCGCACCATGACGGTAGTCAGGTGGACTAGCGTCATAATTTTTTACGCTAGTCCGGCGCTTTGCAGGACTAGCGTACAAAATTGTGATGCTAATCCTGCAAAGCACCCAGAGGCCCATTGAACACAATGAGGGCCTCTTTTTAATGCCTGCACTTGGCAGGTGTTAAAAAGTGCCGATAAAAATGGCGCAAAGGAATCTCAGAGATTCCTTTGTGCCATTTTTACTGCCCCCGAAGCACAGGAATGCCTCCCTTGCATACATTATGCCCGGCGCAGGCATAATGTGGTGCAAGGGGTTACAAAGTGGCGCAATGCAAGCATTGCACCACTTAATAAATATGGCACTGCGTTTTTGCCCTTCCAACGCCACATTAGCGTTCAACAAATGACGCTAATGTGGCATTGGTATGGCTCTAGGCCACTATAAATCTGGGCCTTGATGTCTTCAGCGTGAGCTAGCAATGTACATGTGACTCTAATGTGAGAGTCGATGCAAATAAACCCTCTAAGCCTATTCCAAGTTTCCAAACTCACCCTATGTTTTCCCACCATACCTCTGTGAAACGCATCTTCGTTGAACATGTCATAATCTCATTCATAGTTATTATTAACATTAGCATAGAAGCTTGCTGTATTTTACTGTGCATCGATACTGCTTCGTGGACTGGTACACTGGTACACAGAGAAACATTATGCAAAGTTATTCTATGTGGTTGGCGGATAAATGGAGAGTTAGGGAACGCAAGGAATACAATTATGTGTGCACCTTACATTACTGAAAACCCACACAAATACTTCGAAGCACAGAACCATGAAAACGATTGTCAATATTAAAGATTGATGTGGAAAACAACATGAACGAGAGTTTAAAGCTACTGCTGAAAGTATCCCTCCCATTGACATGGAAATACACAGCTGGGCTAAGAGGATGGGGGTGGCAAGAGAGTCAAGGACTGAGTTGTTAACTAAAACATGATCACTCGCAGGTACATTTTATCTAGAAGATTCACAATCAATGCTGCAGGTGGAATGAACGGAAGTGTGCTAATTTGCAGACAATAACACTTGCCTTTGCCGTGGTTCTCCCAATTGTGTGATCTGGTGGCATCAATGGGGGTGCATGTAAAAAGAGGAGTGCCCCATAAAGTGAGGAGATGTGAGGTCACTTTTAATATGTATAAGCAGCTAGGGAAATCGGTCGGTTGAAGAGGTTTTAGGATCTAGATGGGAAGCGAGCAAGAACTCCCACCAAAGTCACGTGTTGTTCAGCAGAAAGCCTGGTGTTTGCACCAGGATAAAATAATGCGTTTCCGAAAAACGACCTTGATAGACTTCACATGGCAATCAAAGCGCAGGCTTCCCTTCTACGGTAAATAGGAGACACACTTGAAACAAAACACAATAAGATCACGAACACAATTACATTCAATTAAATCAACAATTTGACAACGATAAAGTAGCAACAATCGAATGCTCTCAGTAAGATCCAGGTGGAGGCACCAACTTCGCTCAGGTCTTGCTACTGACAACATCCCGAAATTCCTATGCTATGTTTGCCAGCAATAGGTGCCTTTGATTGTAAGAGCCATGGCCATGGCAGGAGTATGGAGGGGCAGTGGTGGACACAATGCCCAACCAGTGCTTAATTTGTGCTTGTTGTTTCCGGTGCTGAGCACTGGCACTTATTTTTGAGGGCCAAGGCTTATTCTTCTGCATCAAGCATTTGCTGCGAGCAAAAGACACATATGGGAAAGATGGAGGAAGGGAAAAACGAAAAAGCAACACAAAGGGAGAAAGCAGAAAGCTGCTAGAGTGAGCTTAAGGGGCAGGGAGTGGCTTTATATGGATTTAAGAGGCAGGAGGTGATTTCAAGAATACACCGCCTCATTATTCCCTGTTCCCACATTTAATTGCAGCAGCCGAGTGTTTAAGAGGAGGGCTTTGGGCACCGGCACGTTTTTATTGACAAATTAAGCACTGCGCCCAACCCAAACAGTGTACGCACTGCCACACCTGGTTTACTTCATCACCCACCAGCACTGATTGGAATGGTACCTTACAAAAGCTCATGAGCCCCGGAGGATGCTCAGAGATACCACTGTGAGAACTGTGCATGCAAGCAGTATTGTCAAGGATGTCCCGAGATTTCCCAGGACAATCTGATTCCCCTTTTTTGTGAGCAGTATCGGAATAAGAATCTCACGGATTACACTTTGAAAGGGAGTGCACATGCATGCTATTGAAACTAATTCCTGAAATTATCAGTGTGAGAATGGGGCAGCCGTCTCCTACTCCCCAGGACTAAGAGGTGGTCAGAAAAAATCCCTCAAGGACTTTCCCCACCTACTGCACACATGCAGCAGGCCTGTGAGGGAGACCCTGGAAAATTGCTGTGATGTTGGGAGGCAAAATGGTTGATACTGCAAGCAATGACCTGGCTGGACCCAGCTACAAACCATCACCACCCTTAGGCCCGACAAGGCCGGTCACAGTTGGATGATGCAGGCCATTATTGTATGACACAAAGCAGAAAACCGAAGATAATACATTTATAAAATACTCAATGATAATGCACAATTTCTTTAAAAGGCAACAGGTAAAAATAATCGAATTCCATTTGAGTTTATCCAACTAAAAGAGTGCATTGGTTGACCAACTACAATGTCTTCCATGTACTGACAGTCTCTCGTGAGTGGAATTTCCCTGGGGGATTCACAGTTTGGTGTTTTGCCAATCAAACTGCTATTCTGGTAGAGCCTCCGCATGCCGGCAGCTGATTGCTCACCAAAGTTAAAGTTGACATCCATTGCAGCGCCCATTGTTTCTTCAAAATTATTCCCAGCTGCACAACAGGAAATGCTTACCAGGAAAAACAAACTGTGGATGCACATTCACCGTGATCTACTAATATTGCAAAACCTTCACCCCTTTTTAAATCCTGGAGGTAGATCCTCCCAAATTCAAGGTTTCATTTCAAAGATGAAAATAGGAAATGCATATGAAATACTTTTCTACCAGTGCATGGGAGATATTTAAAAAATTATCGGGTCCTGGAGGTGATAAGGTCTAACTGAACATTGTGGAAAAAATATGGTTTCAACTTTTCTCAAGATAGTAGTCGTTTGATACGTGCTAAAATATATACCAGCTGTCAAGTAACTAAAGTTTATGTGATAGCTCCATAAATCTAGCAATTCCAAGCTGTACTTGCCAAGAATAAATCTTGGGTAATAGGTCCATACATCTTGAGCCCCAAAACACATCACCCAAATAACACTAAACATTCATTAAGTGGAATTTTATATAATACACCACACCACAAGCAAATTTTGAAGAGGCCTTCCATCTGAGGATAAATGTCGAACTCAATCAGGATGGATAAATTATACAAAACATGTCTACATCTGTGAAAACAATGCATTATAAAAGAACTCAGCCTTGTCCAAGTCCTTCAGTTTAGGACTAACCATCTTTCAATGACCTCTTAGATCTCTTTCAATAGAGGTTTTAAATTATCTAGGACTACTCTAGAGCTAAATTCAACAAATCTTACTCCCAAATAAGAAATGTAATTTATTCCATGTCAAATTCACGACCTGTATGCCATTTCTCTATAACCCTGTGAAGTGAGAAAAATCTCATATTTTAGCTGAAAGGGTGTGCTGATATTGGAAATGGCACACAACATTGGTCGTGGTTAAATATCTAGAGCTAAAAGGACTGAGAATAGAGAATACTATTGCTCAGCTTGGTGCCCAACTTGAAAATTTACTGACAAGATCTCATGAGCAATAACTCTTGAGAAGGACCATTCACACATGGACCAGACATAATTGTCACCATTACCCTTTCGTACTATCAATTTGAGTAGCAATGTCATCTCACACTATCAAATTAATTTCAGGCTTGAATAATATTATAATCCAGGATGTGGAGTAACTAAAGTTTATATGATAGCTCCATAAATCTAGAAATTTCAAGCTGCACTTGCCAAGAATAAATCTTGGGTAATAGGTCCATACATCTTGAGCCCCAAAACACATCATCCAAATAACACTAAACATTCATTAAGTGGAATTTTATATAATACACTACACCACAAGCACATTTTGAAGAGGCCTTCCATCTGAGGATAAATGTCGAACTCATCAGGATGGATAAATTATACAAAACATATCTACATCTGTGAAAACAATGCATTATAAAAGAACTCAGCCTTGTCCAAGTCCTTACATTTAGGACTAACCATCTTTCAATGACCTCTTAGATCTCTTTCAATAGAGGCTTTGAATTATCTAGGACTACTTTAGAGCTAAATTCAACAAATCTTTCTCCCAAATAAGAAATGTCATTTTTTCCATGTCAAATTCACGACCTGTATGTCATTTCTCTATAACGCTGTGAAATGAGAAAAATCTCATATTTTAGCTGAAAGGGTGTGCTGATATTGGAAATGGCACACAACAATGGCCGTGGTTAAATATCTAGGGCTAAAAGGACTGAGAATAGAGAATACTATTGCTCAGCTCGGTGCCCAACTTGAAAATTTACTGACAAGATCTCATGAGGAATAACTCTTGAGAAGGACCATTCACACATGGACCAGACAAAATTGTCACCATTACCCTTTCGTACTATCAACTTGAGTAGCAATGTCATCTCACACTATCAAATTAATTTCAGGCTTGAATAATATTATAATCCAGGATGTGGATTCTCCTGTTGCCAAATGGATCAGATTTTATAGTACACTCCTTTTTTCTGAATCATTTTGTTAGTTTAAAAAACTAATGACCTTATTTAGAGTTTGGCAGGTGGGATACTCTGTCACTAAGATGACGTGTATTATATCCACCACATTACAAGTGCTTTAACCAAAGTCACTTGTAATACAGCAGATGGGATATCTGCAACACGTGCTTAACACCTCATTTCAGCGTATTTGAAATTCTGCATCAGTATTCCCACACTGAAAATTACGAAAACTCTAGGGATAAATAATCCTAAATTGCGGAAATACCATGATATTGTGAATTGTACCCCGAGAAATGTAAAATGTTCATGGCTGTCGGCGTGGTCACATATGATAAATGTTTTTATGTCTTATTTTCAGGCCATTTTTAACCTGCACATTTTGCCTGCTTATCCTAGTTAAATTTCCAAGAGAAAATAATTGAGAATCATGATTTATGTACTAAAAGTGCAATGCCTTTTAGACAGGTAACAACTGTTCCAGCTGAAGCAGGACATAATCCTAAATCAGAACAAGAATGTCACACCTTCACCAATATCCATGTCTCTTCTTGCATAATATAGTCAAAATATCATAACATAGTTGTCTAACGCGATGTTAGTCATATTACATTTTTAACTCGAAAATTAAAAAATATGTTCATTTTCACATTTTCTGAATCCATAAACTGGTAACCTATCACATATCACTCCGGAATTAAAGTACTTTTTCTCTGGACTGATCAAGGCATTCTCTGCTTAAGTTGTACAGTGTTTAATAATCTCATATTTAAAATGCTATTTTTTTCAGAAATGTCATATCTTTAATTTATAATGCATATGTTTTTCCAAAGTTTTAAGACTGCTCTCAAGAAAATCCAATTTATTTTGCTTACTTTTGCTCCTTTTGTTCCTTTAAAAAAATGTATTTTGTACAATGTTTTAGTGAGGACTCAGTGAGGACTCATGTGAGACCCTAACTTTAACATGCTCACCCCTAATGGCCCCCATTGTGACGTTTCTTTCTACACTGGGATAGCCTGACCGCAAAATGGCAGCCCCTGCAGTCTTGTGAGGGTGTTTTACTGGATTCAGTGTCTTGGTACGGGAATGAGGATTCAAGGAACATAAATATATAATTCTCACTGAAATAATTGCAGATGCAAGTAACCTCATTCATTGAATACGTGATGTTGCAAAAAGCAGTTACACACCCAAGGAAGAACTCTAGAAGAAAATCAAAGCTAACTTTAAAATCCTAATTTAAAGATTAAGGACATCGGAGAGAACTGGGCTTCAAATCCCATTGAAGACCCAGACTTCTGTTTGCAGCCAAAAGGGTGTTATGCTGGATCTGTAAATCGCAGGTTTACAATTTCTGGTGGGACAAATATTACACAAATTGTGCTAGCAAACAGTGCAAATGCATCTTATCCCCTGTACCCCATAGTTGGTTTCAAATTGTACATTTGCTATTTTCCAAACACTGTGCAAATGCAAATTTGTGGACTCTGAATTTCAATTTAAGCAGCCCACTTTGATTGTGTAACCCAAGTAGGAGGCTAGCTAAATAGGTAGGTCCTTTAGATTTGATATATGCGCTGCTTTAAGTGCCTCAGAATTAAGCAAGCATTTGTAATGGAATGGGTCTCGCATTTGATTCAGTTAGAGCTATTAGAGTTGTAAATTCCTCACTGGACTTTTCTTGCCATGTATTGGGGTGGGGGAGGGGAGGAAGAGAAGGGGCAGTTAAGAAAAGATGATGGGGTGAGAGGCTGGAAAGGAAAGGAGAACCCGTTTTGTACAGCGGGCAGTCCCACTGTATAAAACTTGAAAGCGCCATTAGCACGACTGAAAAACAAAACAAACAATGACAAGTAACTACCAGTTACCTGTCATTTTTGTTTTGTTTTTCAGTCACGCTCATGGCGCTTTCAGGTTTTATGCAGCGCTAACTCGATTGGTAGTCCCGCTGTATAAAGCTGGAAAGCGCCATGGAGACAGGAAACAAAAAAATTGTTTGTCCAAACAACAGAAAAACAATCCAGGCGTAATGAAACTGGTCGGTGCTCCCCAACCAAAAAGTGGAAGTGAGTATTGGTTGGCAACCAGTTAGGAAGCAGCAAAACAAGAGCAACACTTCCTTCAACCTATGGTAAGCGGCAGGCAGCGGCAGGCGGGAGCAAAGTCCTTTACTCCATTCCAACAGGTCTTGCATACAGCACATGGATCTTTTTAGCTGAGAGTCAGTGCTGTTAAACGTATTCATGTGGCGAGGAATTTACTCACAAGACCATTCCTGGGTTTGCCTCCATAAACCATCTTCAAGCTAGTTATGCCGGGAGTCTGTGCTTGTTCTTCACGGGGTACTGCGTTGTGCGGTGAAATCTGCAACAAGAAGCTTCTCTTTCTGTCACGCATTTCCAGTCAGCATAACGCTGAATATGTTTTCTTTCCGTCACGTCTCACTGTGAACGTGTTTCCCGCCTCGCCAGTAGTGAATGGTGGAGCGAGTGATGAGTGGATCAGTGCTGCCAGTGCAGACACGGCAGCAGGAAAGTTGTAATGATGTGGGAATGAACGGGGGATGAATAATTCATACACGGTGGCGCGCAGAGCCCTCCAGGCAGAGTGCCACCACAGATAGGTCCTTGAAGGCATCTCACATTCATCTGCATCAGCTGGCCGTGTTCCTGGCCGGGTGGCGGAATCAATCATCGGGAAGGAGTGAAATATCACCCAAAGCGATGCTGCCGATGAAGGGACCGAGAAAGAAAGAGAGCTGCAGAGGCGCACGTAGGTGTTGTGTGGGTCTCGGCCCACAAGTGGCAACCTCTGACTTTTTTGTATTTATTTTTGTGGCATACATTTGCGTAGCGCTTGCTGCGGCGAACATTTCGGTTCTGGGCGCCAAATGTTCGAACTATCCATCGCTTCAACAGTTAGGGCAGGGCTTTAAGTGGGCCGTGTCCTTCTGGGTCTCAAACCCGCTAGTAATTAAAAACGGACTTTGAAACAGGTCCCTTTCGGGCTATGCATTCATGTCCTCATTTTACAGTCAACAACACTAATCGATTTCTGGACAACAAGTGTGAAAAGTGTTCATAAATACTTATCGCTCTTATTTATATTTAACACGCTTTACTCAATTGTGCATCCGCTAAGAGTGTTTGTTAGTTGCGGAATGTTATGTTACTTTATTGTTTTTCAGGCAGGATGTTACTCTTGTGTAATGCATAATTGGAAATGAGTTGCCTCCAGGTGTTTATAATGGGCTAGGATTGAGTTGAGGCTGTAGGCAGTTCGAGTTTCTCAAAGTGTTTTTCAGTGTATCAAAAATGTATTGAGCATACTTGCTCTTCCAATCCTTGGCCTCTCTGCAGAGCACAAACAGCAATGGTCATGTATACCAGTTGTAGTTGTGTGGGTATGGTGGCACGCGATGAAAAAAAAAAAAATCAAACAGGTTTAAGTCATCCCCATAATTTTATTGGTCATGCCCGTTTAGGCCGTTTAGGGACCCTCTAATTTTTTCATCCCACTTAAAGCCCTGAGTTAGGGGTACCAAAAGAACGACTTTCAGAGCAGTTCCGAAAAGTGAAAAGGAACTCATAACAGGAATCCCTCGACTATTACAGGCACATTGTTTCTTTCAATTTTACTGACGGTGCAACATGGACAAACAAATGATGGACAGAAAGGGTTTATATTTCATTTGGTACCCTTCTATGTGGTCAATTTGTTTCTACCAAAATCTAGTGTCCAATAGGAGCTAGTGGCATCTGTCAGGACCAAAAAGTGGGGTTCCCCATTTATAGGAATAAGCCGTGCGTTAAATGGGCAGGCACTGTCCTGTAGGGAGTACCTGCACTTTTTCCATGTGAAAAGGAGAGTACCTGCACTTCTCAGCATCCCTTCAAAACATTAAACGGGAGCGTCCCGGCACTTCTAAAGAGAAAACGTGTACTCTATAGTGAGTACCAGTACTTTTATATTTCCATTTAAAGCTCTGGAGCTAGGAACCCATAATGTCCATCATTTGTTTTTAAGCATTTTGCAATTTATAAGGTTGATTTTCCCAAAAGGTCTCCAACAATGTGGAATACTATTTTGATAAGCATGCCTTCACTTGCCCAGTGAAGAGCAAAACCCAGTGATGAAACATGCCACGCAGGTGGACGAGGGTTTCCTAACCTTTAAATAAGAACGCTCTCAAGACTTGACAAAGCTTTGGCCTTTCTCTGGCCATTTGAACCTTCAAACGTCGTGGTTTTTGTATACTTGGTTTGGGGGGATGTGTGACAGACCCTCTATAAGATTCCTCACACTCCTTCCTTGTTGTTAATTGGGTATATTGTGGTCAATGAGTACACAGGGTTAAGGAAGTAGTAACAGCCTTTGCCCAGTGCCTCATGGGCATGGGAAAAACAACGCCCAAGAAGTACTAGTGCAGGGTGAATAATACAAGAGCATGGCCAAACTTTGTGCAAAAAGAGTCCTCCTACAACTTGTGAAGAGAGAAGGCATTGTCATTCATAAGTCATATATTTATTCACAAATATTCAATTCAGACGCATATGAAATAAATATGTATATTTGAATCCCCACTGTCATCAGTGAGATGTCCACACATTAATTGACTAGTGAAGAAAGGTTGTCACACAGTATGTTATGCCAACAGATGTAAAGAGAGATACAAGGCTGCAGCTCCCCTACCAGATACTACGGGACATCATGGGCCAGATGTATCAAACATTTTTAGATCGCAAAAATGCTTTTTGTTATGTAACACGTCCAATTTGCGATTCAGTAGCTTGTTAGCGAATCACAAATTGTATTTACCACTACATACTGATTCAGTATTAGGAAGGGGCGTGTCAAGGGCGTCCCTTCCTAGTACCGAATCGCCGAGGTATGGTTGATTGTTTTGTGACCGTGAATGTAGTTGAAAAACAATCGCTGTTACCACTAATTTTGAATTGGTGGTAACCCATTCGCAAAGGGGAAGGGGTTCCTTGGACCACTGCCTGCTCTTAAAAAATGAAAAGAAAACTTTACATTTCTCATTTTTCAACACATCCCGTTTTCCTTTATGGAAAACAGGCTGCATTTAAAAAAAAAAGATTGCTTTATTGAAAAGCAATCACAGGCATGGTGGTCTGCTGAGCCCAGCAGGCCACCAACCCTGTGATTGTAGCCATTCGCAATGGATCACAAATTTCTACCTACCTCATGAATATTAATGAGGTAGGTCCATTTGTGAGAACTTGCGAATCGCAGTATGAAACTCCTGGAGTTTCATACATTCCAATAGCGATTACTCAATTGGGATTCGCAAAAAATTGCAATTAGGTAATCGCTATTGGATAAAATGATACATCTGGCCCCATATGTAGAAGGAAGGCTCTTTATTTACACTTACAGGCAAAAGAGTATCATGACAGACGTTAAATGCACATGTTCAATTTGTATATTCGTTTTTTACTCATATAAAAAATATCAAGATCTCGCAGGTGCTGTAGTTATGGATGCTGAGACCTCACCTCCATTAGAAAATTACTCATTTGCTTTACTAACTTTGGGCCTGAAGATGAATCTCCAATAAAATTGGGAACTGCATAGCCACATCTGAATTGCTGCAAATTAACAAAAGGGGTAAAGACTTGTTGGGGAGGTTACTTTTGAGGTGGGCAAGTGAAATTCTTATGCTAAGATCTCTTTGCTACAGCAAAAACTGTTAGATCGTTTTATCTTACAATTTGAGTGAAGAATTAGATCAAAGTAGATACTTTTCTGTGGCTTGGTATAGTTATGTTTGGTAACCTTTTTGTTATTAAGCAAAATAAAAGTGCATGGTTGTTGCATACGTAATACTATGCATACAAACTATTTTGAGGATGGGTTGCAAACTCAGAAAAATTTGATTGGATCACAGAATCCATGAAATTTTCTGCCTCAGCTACCATTATTGGGTTCACAAATGTGAAAAGAAGGGAAGAAAATACAGAAGTGTCAAAGTAATTCAATGCAGAATGGCAAGAGTGTTAGAAATGGGGCCTCTATTTGGCAGTGGTATGCACCATGTCCAAGTAGGGATCCTCGCTCTAGTCAGGGTAAGGGAGCCACACAGCTAAGATAACCCCTGCTCACACCCATGGTAGCTTGGCTCAAGCAATCAGGCTTATCATAGAGGCAATGTGTAAAGTATTTGTACAAAGACACACAGTAACACAGTGAAAAGATCACAAACGTACTCCACACCAGTTTAGAAAAATAGCTAATATTGCTCTGAATAAAACAAGACCAAAATGACAAAGATCCAACATACACATGTAAAGATATCACTTTTTAAAGGTTTAAATGAGTCAATCCATAGAAATCAATGATTGTATCCTTTTAAATCACAGTACCTGGGACACGTCAAAAACAAAGAGGATGCGGGCCCCAAGAGAGCTGATGCATCAAAAAAGCAAAGCAATGCGTCGGTTCCTTACTGGCAGGGGAGGTGATGAGTCAATTCTCTTCTCGCTGGAGAGGCGATGCATCGATTCCTTACTGGCAGGGGAAGTGATGCTTGGTTCCTTAGTGGCAAGGGAGGTGATGTGTTGGTTCTCTCCCTGCAGGAGAGCTAATGCGTCGCGTTCTGGTCACACAGCCTTGGTTCTTTAGTGCAGTGCGGGGTTGATGAGAAAGTGATGCCCAGGGTCGATGCAAGGGAAAATCCAGATGCACAGTGATGATAGAGCTGTGGTGGAACAGCCACTGCATCCATTCTACAGGCTCTGCGTCAAGTCTTCAACCGAAAGGCAGGCGATGCATCAATTCTTCAGCCGCAAGGCAGGCGATGCATCAATTCAGCTGCGACGTTCTGATGTGTGGATTTTCTTCCTCAGGGCACCAGTTTCCACTTCCAAGGGCCCAGGGACTGGATTTGTCACCACTTGGCAAGTCAGGACTCTTAGCAAAAGAGTCCAGGCAGTGATAAATGAAGTCTTTGATGTCTCTGAGACTTCTTAACAGGAGGGAAGCTCAGTTCAAGCCCTTGGAGAAACCTTGGAAAGCAGGATGTAGAAAGCGAAGCCAAGTCCTTTCACTCCCAGGACAGAAGCAACAATCAGCAGGCCAACACAGCAAAACAACAGGCAGAGTGTCAGTCCCTCCCACAGCAACCAGATAGTCTTCCTGGCAGAATGTCCTTAGTCTAGAAGTGTTCTGAAGTTGTGGTCCATAGGTCCATTACTTATACTCATTTCTACCTTTGAAGTAGGCAAACATCAAAGGAAAGTCTTTGTAGTGCACACAACCCTGCCTTTCCTTGCCCTGGCCCAACCACACTCCAGGGCAAGGGCAGGCACAGCCCTATTCAGGTGCAAGTGTCAGCTCCTCCCACCACTCTAGCCCAGAAAGACCCTTCAGGATATGCAGGGCAAACCACAGTTCCCTTTGTGTGACTATCTAGAGAGAATTCACAAACAGCCCAATTGTCAACCAACCCATATGTGTATTCCACAGGCAGGCAGAGGCACAGAATGGTTAAGCAAGAAAATATCCACTTTCTAAAAGTGGCACTTTCAAACTTACAATCTAAAAACCAACCTCACCAAAAGTTGTATTTTAAATTGTGAGTTCAGAGACCCCAAACTCCACATCTCCCTCTCCTCCCAATGGAAAACTACACTGAAAAGATATTTCAAGGCACTCCCTTATTAACCTATGGGCAAGATAGGCCTTGCAATAGTGAAAACCGAATTTAGCAGTATTTCACTTTCAGACCATGTAGAACACACCAATACATGTCCTACCTTTTAAATACACTGCACCCTGCCCCCGGGTCTGCCTTGGGCCTACCTTAAGGGTGATTTACATGTAGTAAAAGAAAAGGTTTGGGCCTTGCAAGTTGGTGCACTTGCCAGGTCGAAACTGGACACACAGACACTGCAGTGGCAGGTCTGAGACATGTTTACAGGGCTACTTATATGGGTGGCCAAACAGTGCTCCAGGTCCACTAGTAGCATTTGATTTACAGGCTCTGGGTACACATGATGCTCTATATTAGGAACTTACTAGTATATCGAATGTGCCAATCACAGAGAAACCAATCACCAATACAATTTACACAGAGAATGTATGCACTTTAGCACTGGTTAGCAGTGGTAAAGTGCCCAGAATCCTAAAGCCAACAGAAATAGGTCAGAAAAATAGGAGGAAGAAGGCAAACAAATTGAGGATAACCCTGCAAAAAGGGCCAGGTCCAACAAAGGGCAAGGCTAGTTGAGCAATGAATCAACAGCATTAAAAAAGATAGTTTTACTACCTTTCTCAGGAGATCCACTCCACAGCCACACTTTAATGTGTTATCATTAATATTATTTTCAACATAAATAAAAAAAGACTGGCCACACTTTTCTAATCATGAAAAAGTGTTTTGGAATTCCTCACAGGCATACATAACCTTGCAAAAATATTAATTTTTTATGAACTGGCACTGATGTCACAGCTCTGCACTACTGATCTACATAGATCCGACCTGCGAAATAAGAAAGACGCACTCACCCAGTACTTAATGTCTGTGAAAAGTGGGCCGCAGGCTTTGAATGGAGATGTGCGTTCCCCAGGATAAACGATACCAGAGCACTGGCTGCCTTGATAAGCCGACGCCATTTCTAGCATAACTACCTAAAATGCATAATCTGTCATCACATTTCCAAAATCTTATGATGCACTGGAACAAGGCATTACTGCAATGCGATGCTGACAAACTGTAATTTTCACGGTCAGAATACATCATTTGACTGCTCACCCTTTTTAAATTCACACTTTGTAATCACACACTTACTTACCCATCTCTTTAATCAGTTCATCTTATTTGTGTGATACAGGCATGTGACAGACCTGATAATTATAAGAATGAAAGCAATAATTGGTTGCCAACAGCACTAAATCATCACCAATCAAACCAATTTCCAAAAATATATAAAGTGTACATATAGATAGACACATCTTCCAGCACATTCTAAATGCTCATTAACTTAATTGCAATCAACATCTTCATCATTTGATTTACGTATTTCAAGATTAATCAGAATCTATGTTTACTCAAAATGCATGAAGGTTTTTTGGAAAGCCTTTCTTTTATCATTAATCAAAGGCACTTGAATTGATTTTTAGAAACAGTAAACCACATGGTTCCTGGTCCATGAAGTAAACTGATGTCATTTCCATATTTTCCACAGAAAAGGTCCTGAAAAGACTTACTATTCTTGCATATTTTTTGGGTCTTGGCAAAATATTTGAATACATTAAAAATCAATTGTCAGCTTGTAGATTCAGATTTCCCCACGTCAGTGGCAGAAAACCTCATGGTAGTTCCATAGATTAAGATGAGGCTGCACAGCATACCTCAGCAGTACAGGAGCACTAACAGCCCACACACCTTAAACTACCGCCGTCGTCCCACAACCGGTGATAGGGCACCGGGGATAACGAATATGATTGGGCCAGCATGTACCATCCAGCTTTTTATTATTCTCTGATAAATGGTCCAAGGGGATGTTCGGAAAAATTTGTATGTAAACAATTCTAGCAGCTTTAAAGTGGTGGCAACTCATCTTCTGTGCACATATACAGGTACATTTGATATCAGTGAGTGTATTTAGAAATATATACAGTAAATTGGCACCTTAAAGACTGACGTTTTCATACATGCAAACAAATATGTTAACACATTAATCATGCTAACAAATTCTTAGTTTTTCAACTCTTCGTGATCAAACTGTTCCGTTCCTTAAGCTTTTATGAAACATGAAAAATAAAAAGAACACGATCATAATTTTCACTTGGAAAGGTCTGATCTCTAAAATGTATTTTACCCAGTAACTTGTGTGTAAACTTCCACGTGTGCAGGGAACAACGTTTAGTAGAAGACTGCAGTACCAGAACCCATGCTTTGTCTGCACCCTAAAATTAACGAAATGGTGCCTGATTTTATGTATAGTTAGTGGTTCAGAAGATGCATCAGCCTTCAAACAGGAACATTATGGGCCAACAACAAAACTCTTTTTATAGGGATTGGTGATGGCCAAGTATGCTTCACTAGCGTCAGATCATCAAAGTCATAGGCTTGCAATGGTGATGTTGAGTCAAGGCTGCTTGCTGGCAACATTTTTATTTACTATTTTCTCTTTCAATTCATCAAAATATCTTCTGCTGATTAATACTGTCGTTCCCACGATCTGGTTCTGCACTATGTAGATAATGTTAACCTGAGTGCCTAGGCACTTCAGGGACCACAGAATCTCATTGACACCACATCTAGTTTGTCCAGGACAGTGAGTTAAACCTTAGCATAAATACATTGTAGTGATGAGTTTTGGACCCAACTCCCTTAAGGGTAGATGGGCATAGAAGGCAGTGAGAAGTGCCACATGTAAGGCATCAATGCAGTCCATACAAAACCCTCGGACCTCTGCTTCATCTCATCTTAAGCAAAGCACTCAAAACCATCAGTACAGTCATCACTCCAATCTTGAATGACTCAATCAGCACGGCCATCTTCCAGGATGCCTAGAATACGCACTGGTACTCGCCATCCTTAAGAAACACCCAGCCCACTTGAACATGCTACCTAACTACTGGCTCATCTCCCTGCTGCCCTACCTGGTGAAAGTTAAGGAAAATATGCTAAACAAACATCTAGCCACCTCTCTCAAAGACAACCACTTCCTAATCTGGATTCAGGCCCAACCACAACAGGTAGACCTCCTACACCACTGCCATAGATGACATCTGACTGATCATTTCTAGAGGAGACACAGCTGCCATCTTCCTGCTGAACCTATCCACTGTCTTCAACACCATCTCCCACCACATCCTCATCCAACAACTGCATGCAGCTGGCATTAAAAGGTCAGCACTACTGATGGATCTGCACTTTAGGTTGCTCCCAGACAGTCAGCCTGACTCCCTTCACCTCCACTGCCACCAACATCATCTGAGGAGTTCCACATGGAACATCACTTAGTATCACCCTGTTTAACTCTTGCATGGCCCCACATGCCAGTCTCATCCTTGCCCAACATCATAACCTATGCAGGTGACACCTA
Organism: Pleurodeles waltl; assembly: GCF_031143425.1. NCBI lineage: Eukaryota > Metazoa > Chordata > Amphibia > Caudata > Salamandridae > Pleurodeles > Pleurodeles waltl. The sequence continues at coordinate 194,179,425 of NC_090447.1, forward strand.
GCTCATCCTCTCCCTCTACAAAAGACATCAAAAACCCAGTTCAGCTTCTCCATCTGCATGACCAAAGTCACTAGATGGATGAAACCCAACTGCCTCCGGCACAACACTAATGAGACAGAAGTAGTAATCTTTTTCAAATATGGCTAACTTTGAGACATCACTTGGTGGCATACTGAACTGGGCCCTAAGCCCCACTCTGCAACCCACACAAAGAATCTCAGAATAGTAACCAACAACTAGCTCACTATGACATGCCAAGTGAACACAGTCTTTCCCTCCTGCTTAAACACAATCAAGATACTCAAAAATATTTTCAAATTGGTCCTTGCCAGCAATCACAGAATCATCATCCAAATCCCTGGTCAGCAGTAAGCTGGACTACAGCACCGCACTATGTGTTGTAATTGACACCCAACTGACCAGAAGACTCCAGACCATACAAAACTCAGCAGCCAGACTCACGCTCAAACTTCTCCTCAGCACCCACACTGCCCTGATTTTCAAATACTCCATTGTCTCCAGTCAACAACTACATATACCTTCACAACCTACCTGACACCACTGTTCATTTGGGCACCTACTTGCACACATCTCCCACATATGCACCAGATCCGATAATCGTGTCTTGTCCTAACTCATAGCCGAAGCCTACAACGACCTGCACCTGCACATCAGAGTCACATCCTCAGCCCTCGAATCAAGCAAGAAACTGAAAACCTGGCTCTTCACCTAATCTGGGTCCTGGACTGGCCTTTCTGGCCTTCAGTGTCATGATAACCTCCGCGGGTGAGTTGTGTGCTTTACAAATACATGTAACATATAACATAATGGCTGTTGAGAACCCCTTAGAGAGGTAAGTAGAATTGAGTTAAAGTAAATGATGTGCCGACTTTGCCCCTGAAAGGTAGGTAAGGAGGAAGGAGAAACAGCCACAGCCGCTCCCCTATATCTCAAAGGAAGGACATGTACTAGAGACGAGGAGTCAGTCATAGCTCAACCTCTGATAGGCAGGTACAACAGTGCAGAATCATCAATGTCTGGTCAGGATTTCTGAAAAAGACTATTTGGTCTGGGACTGAGAAAGTTGCATATTTGGCCAATGAAGAAGGGGTATCATTCATTATACGTCAGGCCAATGACCTTGAAAGGGAAGTTCAATTGAGGAAGTAAAAGTTACCTGCCAAGCAGAGAATTCTGAAATGCCGGGATGACTAGAGTAAAAATAGTCTGATGTCAAACTGGTGCTCTGATTTACAGATGGAAATTAGCTAAAATATCACAGAATCTGCTTCTCTGTTTGTGGATTTTAACGAGTCTAGATAGCGACTTGGGATGTGCCCTCCTGCTGCATTCTATTTTCACATTATTTTTTAATGTAACTAGATTAAGGTTCTTGATGGCATGGTTGGGTTCTGCTGTATAAACCCATGCTGGACTATAATTGGCACAGTTCCTGATGCTCTGACAGTAGGTATTTATTTACTAATGTAGGAATTGCAAAAAGGACACAAGAAAGGGACAGGGGTTCATGTAAGGCTGCATCAGGTTGAGGCAGAGAAATATTTTGTTTGTGTGCCTGTAAAAAGATTGTTAAATTTAGAGGATGAAAGCTCTCATCCACTCAGAGGTGGCATTATTTATCATAGAGCCCCTCTTGAAGTCACTATTCAGAAAGGAAGTGGTGCGGGCTGCTGCTCTCCATCAAATGGTGGGGAGAAACTAGGGAGATGGCTTTGTCAGGAGGTGGTCCTAGGAGGTCGTCAGAGTGGGTTGGGCTCAGTTTTTTCTGTCTGTTTTCGGGCGCACAAATAAACTATTTAGGCACACAAATAAAGTATTTCTCTTTGCCTCAGTCTAATGCATCTAATGCAGAGACCACTAGCACGTCTTTTTTTTTTTTTTTTGATACTTGTGAGGTATTGTGTTTGGTGATCTTATTGCCCCTACATTCCTTCTAGTAACATTATCTAATTATTGGTCAGATTCTGTTGCCTCACAGCTCGAACTCTGGCATATCACAAGTGTCATTGTTGGAAGCACATGTACATCTTCCCTTTTCATGTGATGCTTTGGCTGTTGCAAAGGCGCTTAGAGCTGTGTTTGACTTGCATGTTCTTTGTACAAAACCAGGACAGAACAGTAGCCACAGGATGCTTACACTCTATCCGTAAGAGCGACTAGCACATTTGTAGATGTAACTATGCTCGTTGCACAGGTCAGAGAGGTTACCTGTCAGCGTAGAAAGGGGGAAATCTAATGGAATGGGTGAGCAGCACGTTAGTAGGTGTATATGTAACTCACAGAGAGTATCAATTGCAGTGTCTTCTCCCTTTTCTTCATCCCCTTTGCCTAGGTGTTACCAAGTGCAAGAAAACAGACAGGGTGTCCTCTTTTTCTCGCCTGTATTATTAGTTCTCTGTAGCTGCGCTCATGCAGCCCTGCCAAGTTTCCCAGATCCATGTGTGATGTTCTGCTCCAGTCCAGTTTTTTTTGGTGAATTATGGGACTTGTAGTTTTGTACATTCCATTATAAAACAGGAGCATAAGTCCCAGAGTTGAAAGGACGAAAAAAACTGGAGTGGAGCAATACATCACGCATGGAGCTGGGAAACTTGCCAGCTATGCTCACGTGCTGAATGAGTGCAGTAATGCACTCTCCAATAACTACCCATTTATTGGGGTGAAGGGTGTCATGTGCATCGCAGGTGTTGGTTTCCTGGATCCTGTCATTGGTACTTCACTCACATGTCTCTCCACCTACAACACTCAATACCATAGAGGGTAGATTTACAAAGATTTTACTGTGACCTACTTTTGTGCTTCTAGTGAATCCCAGGAGTCAACCAGGAGGATCGCTTTGTTTAGCTTCGTTTAGTCAAAATGATACACTATTTTTAAAAAAGGAAAACGTTTATTGGAAACAATAATTGGAATACTGTACTATATCATGTAGGTGTTTGCGTTCTAAATTGAAATGCAAAATCGTTTTGATGCCAGTCTGATATTGGGTCAGGGTTAAGTGAAAATATTTTATTTGCATTTGAAAATCACATGTCGTTTTAGAAACATCTACTAATAAATGGTGCTGCTTGCACTTCATGGACAGAATGTTGATTGAGCAAAAAGCAAAGAATTAAAGTAACACACGGAAATGACGTAATTTTTGTAAATTCTGGAAAATAATATACCCGTAAGCTATGCTTTTAGTGAAATATTTGTTGTGAAACCACGGCTGTGTGAGCAATAATAACGGGCAAGTACCTAATATGTGTAGGCGTACACACAGATCGCACTGACAATACTGCAAATGAATACTGCTGCAGAAAAATGTTAAATCATGCAACTGTAAAAAGAAAATGAAGTGATCACCCACCTACTTCAACTACAGCCAAAGTTTAATCATAGTCATCCAGATCTCAAATCAATTAGTAACAAAGTATTCCATAATTATTAAATAGTGGTGGAAACATGAGCAATTAGGAAGTACGTGTCAGAAGAAGTGGCATGAGGGCTTTTGTCTTGCCACTGATGTGCAGGCAGGCTCAGTTCAGATGCAATTGTTTTCTTACAGACAGAACCTTATACACAGAGTATAATGCTGGCATGATTGCGCATTGCACAAACGAAATTTCAGTTTAGATAAATGTTGATAAGAGACAGTATTGCCAGTCGCGGCTCGCGACAATCAGAAGGGGCGGGGCGGTGCACGGGGGGGGAGGGATAAATAACAATTAAAGAAAAATAAATAAAATTTTAAAAACACTTACCTCCTCAATGCACCGCTCCACTCCTCCATCTTCTCTCACAAGCTCCCAGCCAGCCCTTCGTCCAATGCTGATGCTGCTCAAAGCAGCATCAGGATTGGCTGGGAGCTCCCAGCCATGGCGCTCCCAGGCAGACTGGAAGACTGTGTTGCTGGGCTGGAGAGAGCCTACTGCGGATGTGTGTTTGGCCGGCTGCCTCGGGCCGGCCAAACACACATGCGCTCTGAGGGGAGTGCTCTGTGCACCCCCCCTCAAGTGCTCGCCATCCCCAATGCCAACGCCCCTTTTCAAGAAAGCGATAATAAACACAGTTTATCTTCCGTCCTTTTCGATCTATGCAGTACAAGAATTGGAATGCACAGCCTGGGAGCTCCAATTAACCAAGTCTATCCTACTTACGCCACTATTCACACAAAGTTCAGATGAGTAAATTGCTTGTTACTTGGTGTTGCATATAATCTGCAGGTCACATTATTGATTGAATTTCAGTGGGACTACCTCAACCTTCTATCAAAGATACAACTATGTATAAAAGAGATGATATCCAAAGTGTTCAGAAGCAGATTTATTGATGCAGCACAGTATCAACTCTAACTGCAACTGAATGCTTAGTGCAGAACATTGCTCCATCACAGCTTCAAGTTCCATTACTCTTAATGTGAGTACACCCAGTACACAATTCAAAACATAACACACAGCATATAACTATTAACGTTATTACCCAATATCGCACAATTTCCCCCTCAATAAAGAAAACAAAAGACACAGCAAAAATAATTATACAAAGTTCTCATCTCGAACAGGTGGATGCCTGTCATGTTAGCTTCCTTAACTCTAGAGGCTATGGAGCCATTGTGTCCATTAGCTTCCTTAACTCTAGAGCTATAGAGTTGTTGTGTTCATTATTTCCCCCCTCCTGGTGATTAACTTACTGTGTACCATTTTGGTCACTGACTGCATTCACATCACTTGCATCAGCAAAATGACCATGCTGACTATTAACCGTCACTTTAGGTGGTTCTTCAACATTCACTATAAAACTCCTCTCATTGGGGTTGCAGTCGCCCAGCACATTATTCTTCCTTTTTGCAAATCTTTTAACATTCCACACTTTACCATCTTGAGTGACAACACTTTTCATATAAACTTTGATCACTCTCATGGCTCTAACAAATTTGGGTGCCAAACTTATGCACTCTTACCCAGTCACCTACCTCAAAGTTATTGCAACCTTTCACTTAATTTCATATGTTTCCTTATCCTTTTTCTGCCTCCTTATGATTCCCAGACCAGCAATTTCATCTTTCAAAAACTTTCTCTTGAATCACCACTGACAGAATTTGGGCACAGGATCTCTCCCTTTCAACAACCTAAATGGGATGATCTCAGTGATGGTTTGGAGAGTAATGCAGGACAACCATCATCTCTTTCTCAACTTATCCTTTCAATCTTCTTCAAAGTCACATGCCCATGTGACACTCTCCTTTAACATCCCATTGAACATCTCCACTTGACCATTCCCTGGCAGCTCATACAAGGCTATGGTGACATGACGAACATTGCTTAACTCAAGGAAACACTCCATCCCATGAGATTTGAGCTGCACTCCATTATTGGTGACCAATACCTCTGGATATCTCTCCCTTTCAAAAATCTCCTTGAAGAATTTAATGATAACACTAGTAGTGGCATGTGCCACAAATTTCACTTCTGGCCATTTGGAATGATAATCCACCAAAACAACAAAGAGAGCTTCATGTGGCAGTGAATTGTAAGGTCCTGAAATGTCAAACCCTACCTTTTCCCATGGAGAATCTGACCAGCCTACAGGTTGAAGGGGAGGAGGTATAGGTTTCAAAATTTTCTCACTGTTTGCACACACTTCACATTCTCTCACAACGCTGTCTGACACTATATTAAGACCCAGCCACCAAAAAATATGTACAAATAGGTCTCTTTAAGGAAGATGTACCTGGATGCCCTTCACATGCCAACAATAAAATACCATCCTGCATACCTTTGGTTGGAACACATTGTCACCCTTGAAAAGCAAATTACCTTCCACTTCCAGCTTCTCTGCCACCTTCAAATATGGTACAATGTCCACCAGTATAATTTTCTTTCCGGGCCACCCCTCTACCACAAATCTCCTCACAATGCAATAAATTATCACTATCATCATATTTTCTCCATTCCTATTCCTCAGTGCCCTTGAATTTGTCCGCTACAAATTCTGATACACTAGCCACCATTTTCATCTCATCATTAACCACACTCCTCTTGTCACAATTGCAAAGCAGTCCAAACAAACAATGTGCCAAACCATGACTCTTGCCAGGTACAAACTCCACAGTAAACCAATACTCTTGCAAACCTGGCCTAAGTCTGGTAATGTGTGCAGTGGCATTCCAACCTCCACCAGGAGAATGAATCCAAATGCAATTATAGAAATGTTCAGTGACCCATACACATGCCAACAACTTTTTTTCTGTAACTGCACACCTCTTTTCTACATCATTGAGAGTGTAAAAGGCAAAAGTCACATTCCAGTACAGAACGTCACTAGGCCTGTGCAGAATTTTGACTGTACCGGAGTAATCAGAGTAATTTCAGTAAGTCCACACTGCTCTTCAATGAGGAATTACTTATAATTAAGAGGATTTTGGTGGGAAATCCTACTGCAAGAGCACATTTATTTGTGTTCTGCTGCTTTTACCTCTGCTTCTGAGTGCAAAATGCATCCTCACGTGCATTTTGGATGCAAGGGTGCATTTTGTGCTAAAATATAACACTCAATGATGATAGTCATAATATAAATTATATACAATAGTAGTGGTGGATATAAAATGTGTTTAGTTATTTTTCGCTTCTTATAAAAAACCGCAAGCTATATAAAATGCTAGTGTCCTGTTTAAGGAAGGTGGTTAAAATTGACTGATGAAACATCAAATAAAATAATAAATTCATTGTATGTGCTACGAAGTTTCTTAGCCAGGAAGTGAAGTTGATGCTGAAACTCCTTTAGAGATTTACTCTCTCTGCCCACACATCAGTGGGTTCATTACTGTCCTTTGATATCTTGTAAAAAGGCACCATTATTTAATCAGTGTGCCTTCTTTGAATAAAATTACCCTTGAATTTTCTCATACTGATCCATGAGCATATAACGTCCTCTGGGACCTATGACATTTAGGTGCTGTCATTCACATGTGATTATCACATTGAAATTGGTTAGTCTGCTTCATTAGATTTCTTTCTATTAGTAAAATTCAAAAACAGCGAAGATTTTGGCAGACATCCTAAATTCTACCTCTATACACAAACGCTTAGATACACACTCTTTTGCACATCTCCCAGCTTCGACAACGTTATATCAGCAGAGACAAAGCGGCCAAGCAAACCAAAGGTCAAGCCATAACCGACATATTCTGAAAAAGATAATATGCTCGTGTTCAGGTTACAAATCACCACCACACTCCAAGCAAATGCATGCGAAGCTACTTATCAATACAGTACATCAAAGACAGAAGACCTATTTGCAATTCCTACATCAGCCTGACTGCCAGTGGGCAAAACAGTCAGGCAATTTTTAAAACATGATAAATTACCAAAACTAACAGAAGCACACACAAATATTGATGTGTATTTACTTTGAATGGTGAATGTGTTAAACTCGCACAGTTCAATAAGAGGAGGGCTTTAACATTATAATTTGAATGTTTGTGTAATATATGTTGACACAGTTTCACAGTTTGATAAAAAAAATAAGTAAGTATCCTCTCCCATACAAATGTGTTGGTGTGTTTGCCAATTGCCTCATCATCCATCAATGTGAAAGGTTATCAGCCACCAGTGAAATGTGCAAGAATATAGAAGTAAGAAAAGTCTGATATTCTACGAATTATCAGCAGGTCAATAGCCGAGGGTGTCAAGAGACTCCACTTCGTAATAACAACTGTGCTCACGCCTACTCTTCAAGCAGGAGGCACATCATGAACAAAGAATATACAGTACAAGGTGTCTAAAAGACATAAAACTTGATGTCTTCGAAACCCAACTTTCACTGAATACCATGTCACTTGGATTAAACTGGAACACCAACCTCACCCTCAAGGAACTCATTAAAAAAAAGACAAAGATCGTCTGGTACCAGCTCTCTCTTCTAAAGGAAGTAAAAGCGTTTCTTCTAGAAAGTAAGTGACTTCATAGCCGGGTTGAAGCCCTCGAACTCTTATGGATGGTGCTAAAGGCGTAGTCCATGGACTCCCAGATGCCACACTGGCACTTCTTAGGGCATCCTACACACCACTGCACTTCTCATCCAGGGCCTTAACAACTATTAGCATATCACCCCCCTCCTCATGGAACTCTATTGACTCTACTTGCTGGCCAGCACCATTTTGAAAACCAGCTGCCTCACATACAAAGCCATCACGACCAGCTAGAGTGGTGGGAGGAGTTGACGCTTGCATCTGTATAGGGCTGTGCCTGTCCTTACACATTGCAATCTCCAACCCCCTAGAGTGTGTCTGGGAGAGTGGCAGGAAAGGAAGGGTCCTCTGCACTACAAAGACTTTTCCTTGAAGTTTGCCTACTTCAAAGGCAGAAATGAGTATAAGTATTGGACCCAAAACCCCAGACTTTTAGAATACTTCTGGATCAAGAGGAGTCTGCCAAGGAGAAGAGCTAAAGAGCTGTGAGGAAGAGTACTGCCCCTTCACTGTGTGTGCTTTGCTGGGTTGGCCTGCAGTTTCTGCTTCTGCTTTGTAGAAGACAAAGACTGGACTTTGCGGTGTATCCTTCTTGTGAACTTTCTCCAAGGGCTTTGACTGAGCTTGCCTCCTATTAAGAACTCTCAGGGACATCAAAGACTTCACCTGCCAGCCCTTGGGTTCTCTTGCTGAGGACCCTGCCTTGCCAAGAAGGGCCCACTCCAGTTTCTGAGCCCTAGGGAGTGATTTGGCAAGAATCAAGAAGAAACTGGCACATCAACTCTGGACCACTCCAGAACAGAAATCTCTGCTCCACTCTGCTTCCTGCACCCGAAGCTGTGGTCCCCGCTGAAGTGCCACGACCGCGACTGACACCCCAGGCCCGATGTCGCCACACCGCCTCTGAAGTCCCACAACATCATGAGTCCCAAGTGCCATGTCACTGATGTCCCTGACACCTGACTCTGCCTCACCACCTGGGTCCTGTGGTGTGATCATGACACCGCAAATTCACCCCATCGCATCTTGACCTACTGGACTCATTGACCTTGCCGAATCGTAAGGAACCAATGCCTCGCCGCCAATGCTGCCTCACCTCTGCTGCCTCCATAAGGAACTGACACCTCCCCTGCATAGCAGTAAGAAACTGAAGCTTCACCTCCTGCATAGCAACTGGCTCCAGTGATGCCTCAGCTCCCTGGCGCCATGCCATGTCTTTGACTTTGCCTCGTTTCTAAGGTATTGTACCTGGGGTCCGTGCGACTCCGTGACCTGCGCCGCACTCCTTCGCAAGTGGCGTCGGACTGTTGGGAACAACCCTGTTGTGACACCATTATAGCAGAAGTTGGAGCATTTGTGTTTCTAAGCGCTTTATTGGGATTTAATCCTTAAAAATTCTTATCTTCACTTGTGTATGCTGGAATTTTGTTCTCCTGGTCCTGTTTTACTTGGATAAATATTGGTTATTTTTCTAAACTGATATGGTGTCCATTTGTAGAGTTTTCACTGTGTTGCTGTGTGTGGGTAGAAATACTTAACACGTTGCTTCTGAGATAAGCCTGACTGCTCTTGCCAAGCTACCAAGGGGGTGAGCAGGGGTTAGTTTAGGAATGTGACTCCCTTACCCTGACTAGAGTGAGGGTCCCTACTTGGACAGCGTGTAAACTGACTGCCAACTAGAGACCCCGTTTCTAACCGAAACCTAGAAAGAGGAAGATGGAGGTCATGGTTTGTGGGAGATGGCGGCTCCAGTGTCTGCCAACAGGCAGAGGTAGCCAGCCATGAGCATGCGTCATCTGATCTGTTGTGTATGGTTCGCCCGCTGTTGTTGATGTGTAAGTCGTAAAATCGTAAAATGTGAACAACATGTGCCATTCCGCTTAGGTCTTTGAGCTCTTTACAGAAGACAGTAAAAATAATACAAACCAGCATACACTTTTGCCAGTAACCATCTATATAAACAAAGGATGGCATTTTATCATTTCAATGCTGTTTGTGAGGTTGTCTTTAAAATGTGGTGGTTGATATTAATTATTTAAGAGCGGTCTGATGGTCTCTTCGGGCGATGTGGTGCATCGAAAGTTGTTTTTTAAGTGCATTTCACATGAATTACAATTTCACATCTTGAAAAGGGACCATCATCGCTCATTCATATTTTCTGTAGCCCGGTGATCGGATAAGGATAGGAGCTGTTGCGCCCACGTGAATGTCAACTAGTCCGTCTGGTAGGAGTAACATCAGAATATTCAACAAATGTATTGTCTGAAGCACAATCTGCTCACGCATTTCAGTGCAGACATGAAGGGGGCTGTAAAACACAACACGCGGCTCATTGGGACGTGGGTCTGAATACTAAACACTACTGTGTATGCTGCCAGAGTAATGAGGGGAAATTATGACTTTCTGTGTCCTGCAGGTTTTATAACATTCTGTTTTCTGTTTTTGCTTGCAACGATAGTCTCTCGTTAGAAGGTACATGCGCGTGCATAAGGGCACACAGAGTCAGCCTTTGTTAGGATAGTGCCCTGGTCGGAAAGAAAATTGGCGCCATTTCTGGAGCGCCTATTGGCGCTGTATTATCCTACGCAGGCGAGTACACCTTCGATATTTTGTGAATACATTTGCACCATACTCTCACCCGCGGCCTCCCAAAATCTGTCCACTTGCAAAACCATGTGTTCTTGAACAGGGTTTTCAGGCTATAACATGGAGTAATTAAAATTTACTCTTGCTGCAAAACAGTATATACTCACATAAACAGAGGGTGATATGAGTTTAAAATGATTCCTATTTTATTTATTTAATTGCTTTTGTTGTTGACTACCTGGGCTTCTTGATGGAATAGTAATCCGCAAACCTTGGCTTGGCTCAGAGCACTAGCCTGGCAACTATTGTTGCCTTTGCTGGGATAGAGCTCTGGACGCAAAGAAAGCTTGCATCGTCACTGCTGCAGATGAATAACATGAAGCAGCAGAGAGGCCCTTTTGCATTTACAGGTCAGCTCCAAACTCAAAACATCACAGCTGTGACTGGCCTCTGAACACAGACATCTCTGCACCTCCCCCAACTCACCCGAATCACTCACAGCTCAGGTCTGTCACAATAGTAACAAGTTGTTGGGTGTGATTTTGGTGTGTGGCAGCAGGAGGGTTAGAATGAAGGACAAGGAAAATTGTTGACGGGATGTTAAAAAGAAGCAGCCTGGGCACATTTAGAAGTGATTAAGAGCACTCCAAATTGAGTCACTGGGCCCCTGTTCACTCCAGTTTGCATAATTTTAATGCGGACAGCCCTGTGAGCCGCTCTGAAGATTGGCACCCTGGGCCCAGCTCATCCATGTCAAGAGCTGGCCCTGATAACACTTATTCGGGGTTAAATTTTGCATTCTAAGTACAGTGGTGTATGGCACAATGATGTGTCCACATAAAAAAGTTGACGAGAGGTCCCTTAAATTTCACCTAGGTTGGGTGGCTCACTAATGACATAATCAGAATTACATGTAGAGCACACCTTCACCCAGCTGAGATGTTTTGGTGCTGTTGATAGATAGAAGAGGTTTGTAGTTACCCAGCCTAGTTGTAATAATTTTATTGATCTTGAGTGGAGCAAAAGGATCTGAACAATGAGGGCAAACACATATACCTGTAGTGGATGCATTAACATACAGCCCCACTAGCATCAGGAGTGCATTTAGGGCTGTGTCCCCCCCGAGCCATATTTGCTCACGGAAACTATGCTGTGCCCCTGGTTCGGTGGTATTATATGGGTGAAAATGTAAGTTTACCTTTGTGTTGGAACATTTGGCACATTGAACAAACCAGTAAAACATATAGGGATATGGTATAATGCATCACACTGACCTACTAAAACAGTGCTAGACATCCTGCCTTTTGCTGGAAGTACAGCATTCCAATTCCTACCAACATTGAGAAAGACTATAACACATTGATACATAGACAACGAATACAGACTCCCATCCCTTTTTATTCTCTGTTCCAACTTTACACTTCATGTCCAGTTTCAGTTGCTCCTTGTTTCAGCTCTGTGTGTTTGCATCACTTTTTCTGGGACGCACATTAATTGACCCTGCCAGCGATCAAGCCATGTTTCCTTCCTATTCTCATGAACTACTCGCTTCCTTGTTTTATGTTGAAATCTTTAGTCCTAGAAACATTCTTCCACTCTTATGTAATTTCTTCAACCTAATTTCATATTTCCTTTAATAATTAAAAATCCAACAAATGTATAAACAGCCTCGTGTTTGCATAATTTGGCTTACAAAATCACTATATCTGCTTTGGGGATAGGAATATAAATTCATAATTCATCCAGCAGAATCAGGAGAGCCAGGACTCAATAAAAGACATTGGAAAGAAGGCAGACAATGGAACGTTTTTTTCTACGAAAAATGTGTATCTGAAAGTATGAACAGAGTTCTTGATGCAAAAAGGTGAGAAACACTGTGCATGTTGCGTTACATGTAGGAAAGGGACTAGACTTACATTCATATCTTTTGACATGGATATGAAGATTAGTTTGTGGAATAGTAAGTGAGTAAATAAGTCTTGTTAAGTGCCCTGCATCTTTATCAACAAGCTTTTTCCTCAGATTCCTGTGAACAGCCCAGGTGGCCGCTGCCCTGTAAAATTCAGAGATGAGCTGTTCAGGACAATTCTGACATGTGACACTTAGCATCTTTCAACATACCTTTGCTTTTAAGTGTTCCTGAAATAACGGAAGATCGCATCTGTTGGTGTGCCTGGTCCTTAATAAGTGTACTTACAAGGGGACGCGCATAGGTCGATGAACCTTTTAATTCGCATGGAGTATCCTAGCTATGTTGTGACCAATATTTCTCAATAATCAATACACAAATTCAATAACCATTAGGCTAGTTATTAATCAGCAGTTACTAAACATCACACCATGACCTTTCAGTCATGAATAACTACAACTCAGTATACGTTTTAGTAATTTTATTCCCTATTAGTGACAATACTAAGTCATGAGATTAGTTCAAACATTATTCAATTCAACAAAACCATATTAATTCATTAAAAGGCGCCAGAAACATAACCTAATCAAAACTTGCATCAGAGGACATTCTAACGCAGTAGCATAAGTCAACCAATGAATAATTTGGTAAGTGTCATAGAGCTCTGCAAATCAGTCTGTCAATCAATTGTCTCTGTGATCTGTCAATCTTCATAGAGTAGGAACCCTCGCCTAACCCAGATTAGCATCAGCATGTGGGACTTCATGCAAAACAATTTAGAACAAGAATTTCAAAAACATCTAGCTAGGAAAGCTAATTAGACAGCACAGTTGTTACCTAGAAAGAAAAGGCACAAAAAGATAATTCAGTCACATTGTCATATCTACTTATCCTTGGTATGGATCAGCAACAAAGTCAGTCTCTATCCCCAGGTCATCAATCGATCAGCATCTCATCAGACTCTCATCTTAGAGAGTATGAGCCCAATGACAGAATCTCAAAACACCTCTATATCTCTCAGTTTCCCCCTTACATCTGATCTCTCTTCCCTCTGTCATGTTGTTATATCAAAGTCATCCAGACTATCCCCTAATTCCTAATTGGTCACTTAATTGTATGGTTTTTCCCCTATCCAATAAAATTTGTAAATCAAATCTATGAATTCTAACATTTCACAGTTCACACATCGTTGACTGGTCCGCCTTGCGATGTCCTCATCATCCGGCTCGTCAGGTATCAAAAATGTTGCATTTTCTTCTCCAGTAAGTGTCTTCATTGTTCGAGTTCTGGGAAAGTACACTCAGTGCGCTTTACACACTAATTGCTACATTTCTAGCTCCATCCTTTCCTGTCTGTCGATTCACATAGAAGTTTCAGCTAAACACATTTTTATTAAACAATTCAGCTTGTCAGCATTTTCATAAAATACTAAGAAACACGGCTTCTGCATGAGGCCTGGCAAAACTAAGCCAAGACATTAGCTAAGTTAAGGCCTACAATTTACTGCAAAGCATAGGTGATATCTCTCAATATGATACATTACTACATTAATCTAATACATTTGCAACATTTCATATATGTTAATTACTCTCTTAATATAATTTGTGAACTCTAGTGGACACTCTCCGAGGTCACAAATTTCAAACGTGCACATTATTTTTCTATGTTAATCATTTTCTACAAATTTCATTATTCAAAATACATAAACATTCATTAATACATTTTTAATTAAGATTTTTGCATTAACACATCCTTAGTTAGCAAGGCATTCCACAACCAAGTCTTAAAGGAGTCCCGGGTCTGTGCACCAAGTGAAGGGTGAAACACTTGTGGGCTGTCAAACTTAGAAATACCATTTGAACACAAGAATAATGTGCTTCAAATAAGAATACTACACAAAGTCTTCATACTTTATAAACTTGTTTTTTTCTGACCATGTGACGATTAAGCGTGTCACAACCATTGGTTTATGAACTCCAGGTGTTTGCCTGCTGTATGTGCAAGACCTAATTGGTACCCGCTGTGGGTAACCTTGACAACTACAGTATTGACTATGGGTGCCAACTTGGGTGTATTGAGTCCCCAGTTGTCAAAAGAATGGAGGCTACTGGTGACATTTTGGCTGTGTTGAGTCCACCGTCTTAAAAAGTAGTCTGTTAACTACAGGCACAAATGTACTGTTATGTACTTATAAATGTTTCCCTACGTCTGCCTGGGTACCACATTAAATTTTAATCTTTTTTTAAAAGTGCAAGTCTACAGTCTTTCTTGCAAGACTGTAGATCACTCATAGCAATGAGGGCTGTACTTCGTTTGTAGTCTAATTACGTCTAGAGACTATTTTACATTTTAAATACCATTAGACTAAAATGTTTCAAGAGAGAAAACTTCACAAAGTCCTCATACTTTATCAACATGGATTATTTTTAATCATGTGATGAGTAACTATGCCACAGGCATTGTCTTATGAATTACAGGTGTTTGCATTCTAATGTGTCTGTTCGTTTTTCACTGGGATAGATGCCCTACCCTGGAATCAATAGGGACACTTATGTACATTCACCAGATAATAATATTGGCTTAAAAACACAAAGGTAATAAATGGGACTGCATTGACTTTAGGACTTCCTATCTCTTTTTTCTGTTTGCCAATTTAGCTCTATCAGTAAGTAGCCTAATTGTCAGACTACTAGTGCCATTTTAGATGCCTTGAGTCTGTGGCATAGGGAGATAGCAAGTTATGGTACACCAATACATTTCTTTTTCTGTTTAAAATGTGGGGGGTCATGTGAGGGTTCCCATATTTTGACCTGGGGTCAGGGTGTGAGCACCTTGCTCCATAATGTGGCTTTATATTTTTCTGGGGGTGGTGACACTTTGGGCCACATGAACATACCTTTTTTCCTGTCGCAAAATGGACTAATTTGCAGAATCGGGCCGTTTGCAATGAGAAAAAAGCATTTTGATATGTACAGACCCATTTTTGCGATTCAGTAAATCTAATTATCGAATCGCAAAGAGGGTTTGCGAGTCGCAATTAGGACGGGTGTTTGCTTCTTAATTGCGAGTCGCAGTACGATGCATGATTGTTTTGTGACCGCAAATGCGGTCACAAATCAATTGCAGTTAGCACCATTCTCAAATTGGCGCTAACCCATTTGCAAAAGGGAAGGAGTCCCCATGGAGCCCCATCCCCTTTGTGAATGTTTGCGAAAAAAAAATTTCAGAGCAGGCAGTGTCCCACAGACCACTGCCTGCTCTGAAAAAATGAAAAGAAAACTTTTCATTTTTGTTTTCGAAATGCATTCCATTTTCCTTTAAGGAAAACGGGCTGCATTTAAAAAAACAAAACTATTGCTTTATTTAAAAGCAGTCACAGACATGGTGGTCTGCTGACCCCAGCAGGCCACCATCCCTGTGAGTGTCGCCACACCCAATGGGATCGCAAATTGCGACCTACCTCATGAATATTAATGAGGTAGGTCATTTGCGACCCCATTGGGAATCGCACACAGTGTGAAGTACACTGTTATACATACTGTTTTGCGACTCGCAAATGAGTCGCAAATTGCCAGTCGCAAAACTCGGGGTCATACATCTGGCCCCTTGTTCTGTAATGGTGTCTACAAGAGAACATTTTCTCTTGCCATTGACCATTCAGACACTTCTGGTCGGTGTCCTCCACTTTCAGTTTGCTGATTTGAACTGGATGGCAGGAGGAAAAAGCACCCTCCCATTTGTTTTTAATTTAGCCTTTGGGCAGTCCGTATGCTTGCCCATGGACGTAATCTTCCAAGATATACAAAAAAGCGTGATCTCTTTGAAGCCCACTCAGAACAAATTTAAAAGCTATTTTCTGAAAAACTACTGAGCAGCTTTGCACCAAACTAATAAAATCATGCTTTCTTAGTGAAGTTCTACTTTTACCCAAAGTTTGGTATAAATCCCTGAAGGGGTTTTGGCACTGGGTATGAGCAAATTGTAGATTTTGCGAGTTAAATTTGGTCGCCAAATATTGATATATTGCAGACTTAACTGGTATTTGGAATGGACATTTATACAATTATGATGCAAGTACAGAATTGTTTTCGGTTCACAATCAGGTTATAGAAATTATATATTTAGAAAAGCACTTTTGCAGTCACAAACTCCGAAAAAGAGTGTTTGCAACCATAAAAATACTTTGTACATCCGCTCCTTAATGCCAAGCATTTCTGGAGTTTAGTTCACAATATCTGTGTTACTTTAATTAAGACTAATATTTCTGAATTAAATGAACAATATAGACAGCAAAAAAGTACTGAAGGATGATAGCTATAAGGTGGAAAGAAGAATCAAAAGTCCTTTGGAAAGGTTGTTTGATACAAATGTTCAAACCGATAAACACCTATTAGAAAAACGCGCAAATAATGGATGCTTTACAGTTTTTGTAATTCACAGAAGGAAGCCTTACAGGAGAACAATCTCGAGTTCATTTCTCGGCATGTTGTACAATGAAATAAAGTTCTAGTTTGAAACTCTTGAGGATAAGGGCCCAGACCTTCACAAAGGTTAATTGCTGGTGAGTGTTACATATAGAACCGACATAAGCACTACGTGTCTGCCGTAGTGGCTATTTACAAAGGGACAAACATGTAGGTCACACATCGAAGATGTCTCCTTTGCTAAAAGCCCCTTATGCATAAGTTCAGGATTTGCAAGTTGCTCATTGGAGTGCACAAAGTGCAGTTTTCAGAAGTGCATCCGATAAATTATCAATGCCAACACATGTTTAACTTTGTGGAAACTCAGATATTTGCAAATTCATTTACCACACTTCTCTGCACATTTAGGCCCAGATTTAAGAGGGCCTAAGGCCTCCTTGCACCACATTAGCGTATTTTTTTTTAACGTTAATGTAGCCCACAGAGGCCAAAATCATTGTGCCATATTTATGAAGTGGCGCAATGCATACATTGCGCCACTTTGTAACCCCTTGCGACACAATATGCCTGCGCCAGGCATGATGTATACAGGGGAGACGTTTCCCCGTTAGAGGAACTACAAAAATGGCACAGTGGAAGCTAAGAGATTCCACTGTGTCATTTTTTGTGGCTACTTTTAACGCCTGCACAGAGCAAGCATTAAAAGGAGGCATACCATTGTTTTCAATAGGCCCCTATGTACTGTGCAGGATTAGCACCAACATGTTGGTGTTAATCGTACACAGTACATCAATAGCGTCAAAAATTCAGACACTATTGTTCCTACCCTGCACCATGGTGCGCTGTATATTAAATACGGCGCACACGTGGTGACAGAAGGGAGCGCAAAGGGGCAGAAAAAAAGCAGCGGGACATTGGATGCAGCACCACTTTTCTTATATCAGGCCCTTCATTTGCAAATTGCTGTGTGTAAGTCTTGCATAAGGCCTTTCAAGGTGCATTAATGTCATCCATTTTTCACAGGGTATTGTTGCTGTATGAAGATGCACGAAGTACTATTGTTGATTAAAAATACATTCATATAGAACATGTTGAATTTCATAAATGTAGCTGTGCATATGCATAATATTCACAGTCTATGCACAGGCTTCGCATAGAAAGGGCTAAAACATGTTTTATTGTGAACACCATACATACCAGTAGGGAAATTGCGAAAATGGGAAATTAGGCATGCCATGAGCTGGAGGTTTAGTGGCTCAAGTATGTAGGGGTAAATATGGGCAATTTATGTTTATTCTATGTGAGGTATGGCATTAATATTTCCGTTGGGATTAATGACACTTATTATCAAGCATACATCATGGGGTGTTTTAGAAATCTTAGTCAACAGGAAGATTACCTACATCTAGAATAATTTTGTGTGTGTGTGTTTAATAATCACAGGTATTTAGTCCACTGGTGCAATAAAAAAGCAGTGCCGCCACGCTAGTCTCCAGTCGCTTCTAAATAAAAGGTTACTCCAGTTACCTTTTTTTGTAGTTATATGCAACAATAATAAACATGTCTAGCATATCAATCATTTGTCATATTAGCAGCGGGTTGTATAATGCATGAAAAATATTTGGAATCTCTCGCTATAACTGCCTGTGATTGCTTTATCACATCTTATGATCTCAAACATATTGCAGGGACACGAGTGTTGCTTTGACCTTGCAATGGAAACGCACCTTTTCTCTTGTCACATTGCAGAATTCAAATATTGACTTTTGAAGTGATAATGGGGATATGAAGAATATTGAATATGTGATCAGTTTTTTTAAATGTCACAAGGTTTGTGTCTTATCCTTCCTCGTTTTTATCAATTACATGCAATAATAAAAAAAAACTAGCATTTCATGCTGTTCTTCTCGGTATTTTGCAATAATAGTTAATGACCCCAGGAGTACTAGAATTGTTCATATCCCTCTGATAATTGCTTCCGCCTTCAGCTATGGATATTTAGATTAGCAATGTGTTATTATCTTGGATGATACCTGTCTGCTGTTATTAACAATTCATTAAACCAGAAAAGTGGGAGACCTTGGCTGCTGGAATGTTATCTTCCGGTTTAGATGATATTGACAGATATTCTAGGCTCGATGAACAACCATGTTACTTTATTTACTTCTGAAATACTGTTGGCTTACTGCTAAATTCAGGAGTAAGGCAGAAGTACTATATGTGTAAGTAACCATTACTCTGCAAAATCATTGTGAATCAGGCCCATTTCACGAAAACAAAGTAAAAGTATAGGCATAGATTTACATTGCTACTTTTTTTCTGTGTTTTTCAAGTTCACAAACATTACCAGTAGTGCGCCTGGACAGGTGCATAAGTAGGTTTCCAGGTGTAATGCAGGGAATTTGGATATGAAGGGCCTTATTATGAGTTCTGCGGATGGTCTTGGCCTTCTGCCGAACTTTCGAAGGGGAGGTTACTGCCATAGTGGCTGCCTCCCCGCCAGGCACATTATGAGTTTCCCACTAGGTTGGTGGATGCAAACCAGAGTTTCTGCTCACCAGCCTAGCGGGAAACCCCCCTCAGCATTGTCACCGGCTCATAATTGAGTCGGCGGCAATGCTGTAGGATGCAGGGTGCACCAGCACCCTCGCAATGCTCACTGTATCTGCAAAGCAGGTACACTGCCCATGCCAAGTGCATGGGAAGTCCAGGGGCTTCCCTGGGGCCCCCTGCACCTGTTCTCTGTCAGTCTTTTGATGGTGGTGTAACCGCCATGAAATCGCTGACAGAGAACAAAGTCGTAATCCCCAGGGCAGCGCTTCCCTGGCGGATTACGACGGCTATGACAGCCAGACCGCCGGAACGGCTAATCCTGGCGGTCTGACCGTGGCACAACCGGCACTGTCATAATGTGGCATTCGAATCACTGCATTTGGTGGTGGTCCGCACCCCACCGCAAGTTTGGAGGTCAAGAGACTGCCAGATTCGTAACGAGGACCAAAGTCTCCTATGCAATCAATGTACATTTTCTTCTCTGCTGGTAGAACATTTTTTCTTGCGGAGAATGCTTTTCATCTATAATGCCTAAAATCAGGGGGTGAGTTTTTCCCATTCCCATCCTGGAAGAGCAATAACACAAGCCCTTGACTGTAATAAACCTCTGAGAATTTCCAGGGTTAGAGGAGTTCCGAATAGACTTTGGGAATGCCCACATATGACATGCTTGTCAGTCTTGTCAAAATTTCTAGACAAATCACATCAGCATCCTAGGGGATGTGCTCAGATGGATCATCTCCTTTCTCACTAGAAGAACCCAGAGGATCCACCTCCCACCTTTCCCCTCCCAACCCAAGGAGATCACTTGCGGTGTCCCTCCTTGCTCATCCCTCAGCTCCACGCTCTTCAATGCATATATGACCCAGCTGGCCAACATCATCAGATCCCACGGTCTCAATATAATTTCCTATGCAGTTGACACCCAACTCATCCTTTCACTCCTTGATGACCCCTGCACCACCAGAACCAACCTCCACAGATGCATGACAAGAATTGCTGACTGGATAAAGAACAACTGCCTGCAGCTGAACACAGACAAGATGGAGGTACTGACCTTTGGCAACAGCAGCAACACATGGAACGACTCCTGGTGGCGATCAGACCTAGGACCAGCACCCATTCCCTCCGAACATGTCAGAGACCTCAGAATCCTCATTGAAAACAAGCAAACAATGAAATCACAGATCAATGCCGTCTCCTCTACCTGCTTCCTCACTTTACGCCTGCTACGTAAGATTCTCAAGTGGCTACCCTTACACACAAGACGCACTGTGAAACAGGCCCTCATCACCCGCCGACTGGACTATTGCAACACCTTCTACTCAGGAATCGCCACACACCTCCTAGAGAGATTTCAGACCATACGGTATGCCTCAGCCAGACCCATCGTCTGCCTTCCCCGATGAACCCACATCACATCCCACCTCAGGAACTCCACTGGCTCCCAATACAGAAGAGATGCCAGTTCAAGCTGCTGACCCACACAAACAAGGCTTTACACAACCAAAGGACCCTTGTACATTAACCACACCCTGAATTTCCACCAACCATCAAGATGAATAAGCTCTGCCTCCCTTTCACTTGTGCATACTCCCTGCATCTTCCAAAGCAGAAGTGGAAGATGCTCCTTCTCACATCAAAAGCCTGGAACAGTCTCCCCACGCACCTCCCGACCATCACCTCAATTCCTGAATTCTGAATGTCCCTCAAGACATTGCTATTATAATAAGCCTCTGGGATCTGCAAGAATCTTGACACACTATTGGGTGATTAGCCACGTTTTATAAATACTGATTGATTGAACCACGCCTTGCTACTGTATACTTCACTACACTTGTGGTGGATACATCTGCAGTAATAAAAACATTTATGCCTGTAAGGAATTTCTTTGTGAATTTCTGTTGAGTGTGAATTGGATATTTTTAGCCATACACATACATTTCTTGCCAAAAATGCCTATGTGAATAGGATTCATTGTCCTTGGTGTCCTGGCTTGTAGTCAATAAGGTTCAGTGCCACTGTTCTCTGAGCTGTGTTACTCTTGTGGTGCAAAGCTGTTCAGGTACTGGAGCTCTCCTTTTTTAATAGAGTAAATATTATATAAAATGTGCCCATGTTATGTTTATAACTGCTAAAACATTTTAAAGTCTTGTTTTGTCCAAGTATATTTTGTTATGTGTGCAGATTGTTTAAAATCTATCCTGCATACAATGCATTTTTAGGTCCTAGTTTACAGTTTGGGGAAGGAGGTTCAACCATCAGTATGGTGAAGTACTTTACTCCTACCATGCTAGCGGCCCAGCCCCACCTTATCTTGAGTTTTTCACCAGCCAAAGGAGCATCTCTTAACATTGGCTGGAACTGCTATCACAGCGGTTCCTGTCAATGTATTAAAAGTTTGATGGGCGGCTCCGTCAACATTACTGTACTCTCTCTGAAACTTTTAACATATTTTTGTATTTCGAAAAATAAAATCCCAAAGCAGGATTATGTTTCTGAAAATATTTTAAAAAATGAGCCCTACTTAATGGTAGGTGTCTCCCATAGTGTGGTGGTCATTTTTCGTTTTTTACACTGCTTTATCAAAAGTTTTAAATAGCAGGGATGGACAGTAAAAACTGGCTGTTCGACTTCCCACTCTACACCAAACGGGCAGTCAGATGGCCAGACCTCTCAGGGCCCAGCAATGGAGTAGCCTCTATTGCTGACATACATAAGGCCTGCCCATCTATAAATCAGACATGCAGACCTTCCTGTCCATCAAACTTTAAATCAGCACTTTAGTTGCTGCAGTGTAACCTTTTTATGAATTGCACACAAACTATACAGTAAACACATTTAGGGCCACATGTACGTAGCATCTTGCACGTCACAAGTAGCGAATCGGGCCGTTTGCGACGTGCAAAATGCACTTTGGGATGCACAGACCCATTTTAGCAATTCGGTAAACTATTTACTGAATCACAAAAAGGGTTTGCGAGTCGCAATTGGGAAGGGGTGTTCCCTTCCTAATTGCGAGTCGCAGTCCCATGTACGATTGTTTTGTGATCGCGAATGCGGCCGCAAAACAATCACAGTTAGCACCAGTTTCAAACTGGTGCTAATCCATTTGCAAATGGAAAGGGGTCGACTTGGGACCCCTTCCCCTTTGTGAATGGCACTGAAAAAAAATTTCAGAGCAGGCAGTGGTCTTATTTATGGACAACTGCCTGCTCTGAAAAAATGAAAAGAAAACGTTTCATTTTTTTTTTTTTTTTTAAAAGCATCTTGTTTCAGTTTAAGGAAAGCTGGATGCATTTAAAAAAAAAAATGCTTTATTTAAAAGCAGTCACAGACATGGTGGTCTACTGTCTCCAGCAGGCCACCATCCCTGTGAGGGCGGCCATTCCCAAGGGGGTCGCAAATTGAGACCTACCTCATGAATATTCATGGAGTAGGTCATTTGCGACCCCCTTGCAAATCGCAAACAGTGTCATTGACACTGTTAAACATAAGATTTTGCGAGTCACAAATTGCGAGTCGCTCTGACTCGCAATTTGCGAGTCGCAAATCCTATATTTCGTACATGTGTCCCTAAATGGTTTTCTGGTACACAAATGAAGCAGGTCCTAATTACCACAAGGCGTTTCTGCACAACATCAAACCTAGTGATGAAAAGGTGGGCCAAACTGCCTCCCTGCAGTTTAGCAGAGGTTTATGCTACTCATCTAGTACAGCCAGTGGTCTCTTAAATTGATAGCATGTAGTCTTGCAGTGCAGCATTATTGTACCTGGTACAAGAAGAGGTAAACTGATTTGTTTCAAAGCCAAAAGGGAATGTAAACGTCATGTACAAAGCATGTCAAGAGCTGAGTGAAATAATTGGAATTTTACCAGAGACAGTGTCTTAATATAAAGGTAATCATACTGAGCTACTTCTTATATTGTTCCCTGTGGAATTGAATGTCACATCACATCACATCACACTAGATGGTACTAGATTGTCCTTCAACATATGCCTGAAGGTAAAATATTAAGTAAGTTGTTATATCTCTTACTGCTGAAATGCACAAAATTGCCGTTTTTATGTCTGGGCTGCTAACTCTATATTTAATTATTACATGTTTACAAATATTATTTTATTCAGAATACCCAACACCAAGACAGACTTGCAGCGTAAATCAAAAACACAGTTGTCAACAAATATATGTAAAGAGAATTATCCATTCAAAATAATCTGTATTTTTGTAAAATATTTATGTATTTGTTGTTTGTTTATTTATTTATTCTTGTTTATAAAGCACTATGGATTGCCTATTGGCTAGTTCAGATACTGATCAGCTGAAATAAAGTTCATGCAAAAGTGAAGCAGGAATCCTATCACCACTGTAGTAGGGGCCCTGGACATTCCTCACTCACTGATACAAATTTTGAGACCTACTTAAATGTGAATTTTAATTGTTTATTATTTAGATGCTACTTAAAGAACAAATAATGTGTTTCTGCTCTCTAGATTGAATTCAGACCACTGCACAGTTTTGGACCTTGAACCTATAAAGATCTGACTCCATGTATCAGTCGCCAAAGTTTACTTGGTGATCTAATATGACACGGCGGATCACATCTGTCAGTATGCGTGTATGTAATATAGAAGGTTTTTAAGGGAGACGTTAGAAATGGATGCTGTCCTTGACTCATGATGACCAATGATGAACATTGATCAAAAGAGTAGGTTCTAATCACATGAAACAGAAATTTCACAGATGACTTTATGGTAGATAGCAACACTGTACTGTACACTGAAAAATGCATGTCATTACATTTAAATGTATGATGAGAACAATCAGACACATAGCCACACATATTTCTTGCTCAATTGGTTACACTCCCTCTCATTTGTTCTCTCCATTCCTCTTTCTTTTTAATTGAATTTAATTCAGTTCAATAAAGTTTTAGGGGTATGTTATTTGGATTTGTAGAGCGAGACCTATTACCCAAAGTGGTGCTGCACATTGGTTTACAAGGACTGACAAAGTTTTGCTGGCTCATTGTTCTTGCAGTATTTAGTATGTGTGCAAATATGACTTTGAGTCTCGGTTAATACCACATGCTGAGAGGTATGCTATTGCCTTCTTTGCTATTTCTGAGTCTTCCTAGATAGTCTCTTCATCCTTTAGCATTGTTAAGGTATTTGTCTTGAGGAAGAGATCCCATAATAGTAGATCCCTGTTTGCTCATGTTTAGGAAAATGTGTGCAAAAGTATATCCTATTTTCTATTAGACTGTTTGTATTGTTAGCATATTTGTTACTGTTCTGCTTTCCAGGTCTGCTTGTGTCACCTATGTTCAATCTGCTGCATGGGATGGTGGACTCTATATTTGATTACATGAAGCACCAAAATTACATGTTGCCGCCAATTTGCATAATTATATTATGTATTCTTCCACTGATTCATTGGATCTTTGCATACATCTACCAAAATGATACTGTTTTAAGACATTACCTCCCGTCCCTCCCTCGCCTTTCCCAACCAATGAGGCTCCCTGTCTCCCCCTAGACCCCTCCCTTCCCTTTTCAGAAGCCTCCCCACCCCCACCACTTCCTGTTCTTTTTGTCTAGCCCGCTAGACTTACCTTTTCTTCCTCCTCCAAGGCGGGGCCTGGATGGGCCCCGTGTTGACTCTCGGCAGGCTCAGTGCTCCTAGCGGTGGATCCCCCGGCAGTCGCATCTTCATATGGGTCGGCGGCGCTGCTTTGGGAAGACGCTTCTTCCAGGTCAGCTGATAGAGTCGGCCAGCTCTCTGGTGGCTGGGGCTGCACTTCCGGGTCTTCGCCTCGCGTGTGCTGGGCTGATCCGCCGGTTGTGTGGATCTTCATAGATACGGTAGGGTGGGCGTTTCTGCATGCATTTTTTTCTTGTTTTTGGGTTAATTACTGGGCTATTTCTATTTGCTGCTTTTGGATGGTGGGGGGGAGTTTCTCCTTTTATTTTACTGGATGCTGTTGACCTCTTGGGTACATTTCATGTTTGAATTATGTCGAGGCAGGTTCCTTCCAACACTCCTGGTGGGCACCAGGTTGCGCAGGGGGTTCCTGCACCTCTCTTGTCCAGGGAAGAGGTTCAGGACATGATTGAGGTGGCTGTGTCTCGTGCTCTTCAGGCTGGGGCTCATAGGCCTGGATGTTCTCCTGCCTCCCGTCCTTCAGGGGCAGCGGAGGGGTCCTCTCCCTCGGATGATGACGCCCCTTCTGCTTCTTCTGGTGGGAAGTATGACTCCAGGGAGGAGATGTGGAATGGTCTGACACATGTTCGGGACAATTTGGGGTTTCCTGTTTTTCAGCCTTCTGGGACTGATTCCCACTTGTTCCCTCAATATCAAACGCCTTCGTGGTTTGCCATGCCTTTCCAGGGCCCGGTTAAGGATATGTTTTTTCCGTGAGTGGAAGGATGTGGACACATCTCAGGTTTCTCGTTTCCTTCAGAAATTGTACTTACTGGAGGGGGAGGAGGTGTTGCTCCCTTCCGTTAAGCTGGATTCCATTTTAGCTACTTTGATTGGCAAGACGGCGGTCAATCCTGAGGACTGTGTCCCTGCTGATGCTACTGACAGGAAGGTGGATTTGGGTCCGAAGAGGGCCTTTGCTGCGGAAAATTTAGCCCTCAGAGCTGGTATTTTTCTGCTTATTCTGCCCAGTCTTTGGTGCAGGATTTTGACAAACTTGCGGTGGCTGTCCAGGAGGGTTCTGAGTGTTCGGAGCTGCTGGCGGTTATGGAACAACAGGCCGACATGTCGTCTGATGTTGTCCGCACTTCGGCTCTGGCTTCTGGTGCTTTGATTGGGGCTCGTCGGTCCCTCTGGTTGAGGATGTGGAAGGTGGATCCAGGGGAGAAGTGTGCTCTCCTGCGGCTTCCTTTTGAGGGTCGCAATTTGTTTGGGGATCAGTTGCCTTCCATGCTTTCGAAAGCTTTTAAGGAGAGGAAGCAGGCCTTCCCTTACAAAGGTGGTTCTTCTTCTGGCAAGGGTTGGCAGAAGCATTCTCGTTCTTCTCCCAAGTTTGATTCCAAATCTTTTTCTTCCAGGAAGCGTCGTTTTCAGCCCTGTTTTTCTCCTAAGAAGTCTGGTCCTTTGGGTCGGGGTGGCCTCAAGAAGGGTTCCTGACAATCACTGTGGGCCTGGCAGCGGGCCAGTTGGGGGTCGGCTGAGACACTTTCTTTATGTTTGGCAGGAGGATGTCAACGATCCCTGGGTGCTGGACATTGTGAACAATGGCTACGCCATAGACTTCGACGTGGTTCCTCCAGATAAGGGGGTTCGTCCTACACCACTGCCTGTGAACGGTGCACAGAGGAGGGCATTGTTGGAGGGTGTCCGGGACTTGCTCGTAAAAGGGGCCATCTCCCGGGTTCCTGTGGTGGAGAGGGGTCTGGGCGCTTATTCCATCTTGTTCCTGGTTCCAAAAGTGTCAGGGGTTTTTCGTCCAGTACTCAATCTCAAGTGGGTGAATTCCTGGATAAAGACTGTGCATTTCCGGATGCTGTCCCTTCAGACAGTTTTTCCTCTGGTCAGTCCAGGGGATTTCCTGGGGTCTCTGGATCTGCAGGATGCTTACCTACATGTTCCTGTGGCCCTGTCTTCTCAGAGGTTCCTCCGCTTTGCAGTAGGCCGGGACCATTTTCAGTTCTGTGTTCTGCCGTTTGGCCTCAAATCCTCTCCCCGAATTTTCACCAAGGTGCTGGCTCCTCTGGTAGCTTTTCTGAGGGTGTGTTTGTCCATCCGTATTTGGATGATATTCTGATTCAAGCTCCCAATCAGGTTCTGTTACGGAGTCATGTGGCCCGGGTATTGTTGGTCCTGCAAAATCACGGGTTTTTGGTCAACTGGGGGAAGTCAGATTTGGTCCCTTCCCAGGATCTGGTTTTCCTCTGGCCTGCTTTCTGACTCTCCTAGGATTGGTGACTGTGTCAGAGAAGTGGTTGTTGTGCCTCCAGTCGCTGCTGTTGTTGATCTTGTCACAAAGTGCTCCCAGAGTCCTTCAGTGGTTGTGTCTGCAGGGTCATTTGGCGTCTGTGGTTTTTCTGGTACCTTGGGCGTGGTTTCATCTTCTTTGCCTGATGAACTGGTTTCTTGTTCGTTGGCCTCCAGTTTCAGGATCTCTTCGGACGAGGATTCTTCTGTTGGGATTTGTTCGCAGGGAGTTGGGTTGGTGGCTGGTGCCGGCTCATCTTCTATTGGGGGTGAATTTGTCTCCTTCACAGCCGGTTGTAGTGACGACTGATGCCAGTCTCTCCGGATGGGGGGCTTGGCTGGGGTCGGATCAGGTCCAGGGGTTTTGGTCGCCTCTGGAGGCACGCCACTCCTCGAATGGAGGGAGTTGAAGGTGGTTCTTCTGGCTCTGGTTCATTTTCAGGGGTCCCTGAAGGGATTGGATGTTCTTATCCGGACGGACAACTTAGTAGCCAAATCTTACGTGAACAGGCAGGGTGGGACACGGTCTCGGTCTCTGTTTCGAATTGCGAGGGACATTTTCGTTTGGGCTCAGGAGTGGGTTCTGTCTCTTCGGGCCACCTACATTCAGGGGGTGGTCAATGTTCAGGCGGATCTGTTGAGCCGGGTCATTCCTTCGTCCCAGCTTTTCTCCCTCCGATTGTCTCTGTTCCGTCGGCTGGTTCACCTGTGGGGCCTTCTGGTGTTGGATTTGTTTGCCTCCCCAGAGAATGTGAAGGTGAAGCGCTTTTGCTCCCGGTTTCGTTGTCTTCAGGCTTGGGAGGTGGACGGGATGTCGTGTCCTTGGCCTCAGGATCTTCTATATGCATTCCCGCCCTTCCAGTTGCTACGTGCTTTTCTGGTGAGGGTACGTCTTATGAAGGCCAGGGTTCGCTTGATCACTCCACATTGGCCACGGGCAAATTGGTTTCCGTTGCTTCAGTTGATGGCCTCTGAACACATGTGGACTCTCCCTCTCTGTCCCTCGCCTCTGGAGTTTCCTTGCCTCCCTCTCGGGTCGTTGCGGCGGTTGAACTTGACGGCTTGAACGGAGGGTATTGACGAGCTTGGGGGTTCCGGTCACTTTGACTTCATCTTTGCTGGCTTCGTGGCTGCGTTCCACGTTGCTGTCTTATGGTGGGCAGTGGAAGGTGTTTTCTGCCTGGTGTTTGCGGCATCGGTTGGATCCTGCGGCGGCTTCTCTGTTTGAGGTCATGCAGTTTCTACAGGAGGGGGCCCAGTTGGGTTTGTCTGTGGCTTCTCTGTGGGTGCAGTGGGCTGCGATTCAGGCTTTTCGGGGTCCATGGCATGATCTGTCTGATGAGGGTCGTTTGATGCCTAGATTTTTTCAGGGCCTTCTTAATTTGTTTCCTCATCCGGTGTGGGCCTTTCCTTCCTGGGATCTTTCTTTGGTGTTGGAGGTCTTGACTGGTCCTCCCTTTGAGCCTCTGGGGTCCTGTGATTTGCGTCATTTGACGATGAAGACCTTTTTTCTGGTGGCCATTACTTCAGCCCCCTGTTTGGGGGATATGGGGGCTTTGGCCTGCTCTTTTCCTTTTTGTAAGGTTATTCCTGA
This sequence comes from Pleurodeles waltl, assembly GCF_031143425.1. Lineage (NCBI taxonomy): Eukaryota > Metazoa > Chordata > Amphibia > Caudata > Salamandridae > Pleurodeles > Pleurodeles waltl. Next base: position 194,208,415 of record NC_090447.1, read on the forward strand.
TAGGGTTGTGCTTGTGCCTGTTCCCTTGTTTGTTCCCAAAGTGAATTCCTCTTTTCATGCTCGGCAGGAGGTTATCCTGCCTGCTTTCTGTCCCGATCCTTCCTCGGCTGAGGAGGTTCGGTTGCATACTTTAGATGTGCGTACGGCATTGTTGGAATATCTGCGGGTGGTTGTTCCTTTCCGGAAAGGTGATTCCTTGTTTGTTAATTTTGGTCCGGCTCGGAAGGGGGAGACACCATCCACTGCTTCCTTAAGTCGTTGGTTCCGCTTTCTGGTTTTGATGGCTTATTCTTTGCAAGGGGTTGTGCTGCCTCCGGGGATCCAGGGCTGTTCTACCCGGGGTATGGCTGCTACGGTGGCTGAGTTACAGGGCGCTTCTGTGGTGGAAATTTACAGGGCAGCTACTTGGGCCTCTCCTTCTACTTTTGTTCGTCATTACAGACTGGCGGACTTGGGTGGTTTGGAGTCGGTGTTGGGTCACTGTGTCTTGTCCTCTATGATGCAAATAGGGGGGTTGTTTTCCGGTGTCCTATTTGATTGTGATTAAACTTGTTGAAACTCAGTGTCTGTCTCCTGTGTTTCTCTTGCTATATCTCATTGGTTGGGAAAGGAAGGCGAGGGAGGGACGGGAGGTAATGCGTCCATTACTTCCCGGTAATGGCATTACTCCTAGTCCTACTCACTTGCCTTCCTTTCCGTTCCCTCCCACCTTCCCGGTACGGAATTCCTGAGTTGCTGTTTTAGGTTTGTTTCTGTAGAGGAGGTGGTGGGGGGGGGCTTTTGAAAAGGGAAGGGAGGGGTCTAGGGGGAGGCAGGGAGCCTCATTGGTTGGGAAAGGAAGGCGAGGGAGTAGGACTAGGAGTAATGCAATTACTGGTAAGTAATGGACGCAATACTGACCTTAGGTAAGCAATGCAAATCCAACTTTTTTATACAGATTTCAAACCAATTTAAATTTTCTGATTCATGATCACTTAATTCAGGAAGATGTTCATAAATACAAACTATTAAAAAGCACTTCCAAAAAAAACACAAATACAATGTAATTTTTTGAGTACCCACTGGTATACAACCAATACCAAAGTATCCATCTGTCTGGAATTAACATGAGTTAAACAAATTTTCTGCAGTGAATATTTACTTTCATCCACTAAAGGCACTACAAGTGTACTTTCTTATCCCAATCTGTTCATAACAGTGCTTGCACACAGCAACAATTTAGCCAATGTTTATATAATTGAGCTAGTCCCCAAATCAGGCCGTTTTTACACCTGAAATTCAGTGCCTAAAGAGATACAATTTATTGTTATAAGAGCCAAACAATACTTTGCAATGTTCTGTAATCGAGTCCGCTGGCAAAAAATAGGTTAGTTTCTTTATTCCTACATGCTCACCCAGGTGAGCAAGTCACCTTAATAATCGAAACCAAAGCACAGACACTGAGGATAAATTGGTGTGTGTTTATTCCCACATGCTTACTCAGGTGAGCGAATCACGGTAAAATCACTAGTATGATGCAAGTGAAAATAATTGGTATGTGAAAGAAACAAATGAAAGATGTCTATTGGTGCCTGCTACATGCTTGCCCAATTGAGCAAATCACCTTAATATCATTGGCATAGTTCTGGCGAGAATATTTGGTGTGTGAATCACCGAAATGAAAGTAGTCTATTGGTGCCTGCACATTCCAAAACTATTGTGGCAATTGATGTGCGAATCACCAAAATAACCTGAGCGTAATGCACGTGATCCATTTATTGCCTGCTACTCCCAATATGACCCACACAACGTTGGAGACTTGATGATGCTAGAGCGGAGACCGTGACGCGAGTGTTACATCAGTAAGAGGTTAGCGTTGAAGCGTTAGCCGATGCACGAGCTGCACAAACATCAGAGTCAAGTGCACAAAAAAAACCTTGCATTTGCCTGTGCACAAGCTTGTAAATGAAAGCTTGCGCAAAGTACTCAACACCAATTTCACATAAACAGATCACCGCCACAGCCGATCAGCAAAAGAGTGGTGTTTTTCCTTCTTCCAGAGATCTCCCGTGTCACACTGCAGCAGTACCATCCAGGCAACATGCCACTACCAAACAAAGCGGCAGCTGTTGAGGTGAAAGTTATGTCATTTTCACTCGTCAGTGTGAAGTGAGGACGTCACACATGCAAGGTAGATCTATTAAAGATGATTTTTTTAGATGGATTGGCTAACGCGTCCCTTTATGACTAATTTGCTCACTCTGTGACTCGTTTTAGGCCAATGAATCTTTTGACCCTGATTGAAGACACCTTAGGACAAGATAACTAATCAGCATATCAATCAATATGTCAATAACGTCATCAATATTCACCATAATAAGACAGTTCAGATTAGTCAAAGACATTAATAAAACTCAGAAACCACCATGACCTTGCAGTCATGAATAACCACACCAGTTTAGTACTATTATATGAAGTTTATTCCCTATTGACTACAATTCTACTAGTAAATTTATTAGTCTCAAAACTAAGAAACACATTAGCATAGTCACAATATGGTAACTCTGATAAGATTTGATTAAGGCAAGAATCACAAATATTAGAATATAGCACGAAGTCAACATAGGTTATCCTTAGCAGAGAAACATTATCACGTTATTCAACAAAGCATAGATTCTGTCATTTGTCTATTTGCGTCGGTTTAGTGAACCCCTCATCCTACCTCGAATTAGCATTAGCATGTTGGGCTTCATGCAAAACAATTTAGCAACACATATTTAGAAAAACATCTAACTAGGGACTCTGTCAAAAGAAGCAGTTGGTACCTAGAAAGGAAAAGCAAATAGACACTTACAATTTCATTGTCATATAGTTAACCTCCGTATTGGGTCATCATTCAGGTTCGGTCTTTGTCCTCAGGACATCAGTTGATTTGCCATCAGCCAGGAATTCAGCAGTCGGGTAAAGGGCACTTCCCTCATAAGGAGGTAAAGTGTAAATGGGCAATATAAGGGCAAGGGTGGTTTGAAGAACCAAACAGCAAAGTTTCTATGCAGAGTAACAAAGTGTCTGGGTTATAGCAAATCGCAATAGCATCTCCCTAACTAACTCATTTCCTTGTGTCAAGGGTTTTTATCCCTTTTATGTGGTACAATCTCCTAAGTTTTAATTGGTTGGGGTCAGAACCCCACTATCTCCCTCCAATAGGGTTTCAATGACTTCATTAAATTTGTCACCCCATAACAGTTCTCATGTAGTTTATTGGTCCTTATGAATGACGTCTTCAGTGGGTAGAATGTCCGGTATGATTTCATACTCTCGTGGTCCTCTTTGCATCTTTAGTTAGTAGTTCCATTGTCTGTACCAGTTCAGGCGACCTTGTACCTGCGAGTAGTCTACACTGTTGCATTTAGCAAGAATGTTTCACTAAGCAAGTCGAATTTCATGAGAACGGATCTACTACAGTTAAATTCATCTTCTAGCTTTGGAAAAATATGAGTTCATGTCCTTCAGCAAGTCAGCACACTGCACGTTAGAAAAACACATTTAATATGAAACTAGGCAGCTAGGCCTCGAATCATGCTAACTAAGGCCTAATGATTTATTAGCGGAACTTTAACATATAACCTTTTATTATTAGTGCAAAATCATATTCTAACATAACATTTCATCATTATTAATCGGTTTCATTATTCACTGTATATATTGGCGGCAACTCCCCGTGGGCACATTTCAAGCATACGTTTAGCAAAATACATTAATACATTTTCTATGCGGCATTATTACGCATTAGTTCATAAACATTACATGTTAATTTCTAAGTATATAAGCTACGCTTTCTCAGAGTCAATCACTTCAAACAGCTAGGCTTGATATCTCTCCATTCCGCTAGCCCCACAACTGCCCTGCATTTGAACCCCTACATTCTTAGAATCTCCTACAGGCCTAGCAACGAGCTAGGCACTCACATGCCCAGAGATTGTACCTTACATCACTAAATACACATCCTAGATATCACACCTACTGTTGTTTTTCTTTCATTTGAGTGAATATTCCTGTAAGGTGTGTGTTAGAAATTGGGTTTCTGGTTGACAGAGTTATGCACCCCGTCTAAGCAAGATCCACAATCTTAGTCCAGGTAAATCAGATACACACCCTGTATAAACCTGTGCTCACCTTCTGGTAGCTTGCGACAGAGCAGTCAGGTTTAATTTAAGAGTCAATGTATAAAGTATTTGAGCAACACTTCAAACAGTAAAAACACCACACAAAAAGATACCACACCTGGTTAGAAAAACAGAGCTTAACTTAATGAACAAAACAAGACCGAAATGATAAAAGTCCAATAAATAATTTTAAAGAATGATCTAGAATGTGGTGCTTAAAAGCATTAAGCACCAACAGGGGCTATCTGGTTGTTCTATACTGGGTTGCGGTTGTATCGATATCGAGGACAAGATGCTAGGAGCAGGGAGGTGATGTGTTGGCGTAGTTCCCGGGGAAGTACGCAATGCGTCGGCCCCAAGATGTGTAAATTTGGGGATGCATTTGGAATAGAGGCGATGCTCTGCCCCATCAGCAATGCAATGTCTTCGATCCTTGTAGCAACGGTGACGTGTCTGCATCGATGTGTGGATTTTGGCAGATGCAGCACTTTTTACCCACTTTCAAGGGCCCAGGACTGGATCGACACCACTTGGCAGGGTAACACTCTCAGATGGCAGATTCCAGGTGCTATTGGTAGGCTTGTTGGAAGTCTTTGATATCCCCGAGACTTTGAACAGGTGACAAGCCAGCAAACCCTTGGATTCACTTTGGTTCTGAGTTGGAGAGCTGCAGGTCCAGCCCTTCTCACTCCCAGCAAGGAGGGCAGAAGGGAGTGGGTCGACAGAGAAGAATTGCAGCAGAGTTGAGCAGAGTGACAGTCCTTTTTAGCAGCATAGCAGTCCTTTTTCCTGCCAGGGTATCCACAGAACCAGAAGTGTTCTGAAGTCGTGATGTCAGAGGTCCAGTATTTATATCCAGTTGTATCTTCTAAGTTAAGGAAACTTCAAAGAGATGCCTTAAAGTACACAGAGTCCCTGGCTTTCCTGCCCTGGCTTCAGATTCACTACAGGGGGGTACTCAGCCCTTTGTGTAGGGACAGGTCACTGTCTATTCAGGTGTGTCAGTTTCTCCTTCCCATCCTGCCCAGGGAGGACTTCAGGCTGTGAATGGCCCATCAGTCACACCTGAGCTCCTTTTGTCTGTGGTTATCTGGAGAGAATGCACACCCCAGACATGTATTCAGAGATAGGCAGAACATCAGATGGTTTAAGTAAGAAAATTCCAACTGTCTAAAAGTATGAAATAATGAACAAGGGAAACCCATGTGTAACAAAGGACCAGGGTACATATTATTATAAAGAAACAGTGGTCCCTCATCAAAACATACAGAAACGTGAAAATGGGGATACAATCATGCCCATACGTATAGTAAATTCAACATATATAAGAAACTTTTAATGAAATGAATACAAAAATAGGTGGGAGAAAAGGGAAGAAACAAAAAAATCAAATGCAAAAAAAACAGGCATATATGCATGACAATAATCAATCAAGTAGGTTGCTCACAATTTCAAAAGAACACTTCTGCCATTATGTGCAATAGAATCAATTATAAAAAAAAGGTCAAAGTGTTAGAGTTGACGACATTTCAATCCTTCACACACTTATTGGATCATCATCAGGACATATAAATATTCATGGCAGAGGAAAAAGTACATAAAAATGACCACAATCCACTGGAAAAAAGAGATAAAATGCATGAAAGGAAGGAAAAAGGGGGGAAGACAAAAAAGGGGAAAAGGGAAAGAAAGAAAAGAAAAAAATAGAAAAAGGAAAACATAAAAAATCATCAATGACCAACCAATAACCGATGGACACTAACTTTAACCAACCATGTCAAAGGGAGGGAATATATGTCTAAGGTTAAGCATACATGATGCACATGCTGATAACAGTAACCACAAGAACATATAGCCTCTCTGCGAGGTTGCCATACATTAATCCTAATGGCAAAAGAAATCCAACACGTACCACATGTGAAATGTGACCACTATTATTGATGACCGTGAATAAAAATGGTAACAAGCATTAACAATAGTAAAAAAGTTACCTAACGTGGTAAATCACCGTAGCAATAACACTCAGGACTAAAGCATTAAATTGAACAGTCATCAAAAACCACTATCTTGCTCAAAAAGAACACACTAGGAGAGTGAAACAAATAAATTAAATAAAGGAACAATCACAGCTAGCAGGGCTATGCTCAGATATGATAGAAACAGACATACCAAGTATGGCCCAAAGTGGGCACAATCACTGCGGTATGAGCTACCCAGCAAAAAACAATTTAGAACCGGCATCAGATCATACTCATCTTAGGTTCTGTAAAACATAAAGAGACAATAGGTATATCATGTATCCAAAATAAAATGTGCAACGAAAAGAACTGGGCTTACCAGGATGTATAAAAGTGAATCTCAAAAGGTGGACAGCAAATAATGGCCTGAGGAATCCACTTTGACAGAGCCAAAGATCCCTGGACCTCAGAAACAGCACTCCTGGGTCAAGGCTCACCCTGGAAGAAGCCCCCAGCAGGGTCCAGGGCAGGTTCAATTATAATTAGTCAGTTGGGTACTTCAGGAAAAGGGCTTCTTGCGGCCAGTTGTGTTCGTGTGGCTTAACAGGAGGTCAGTCAACTGACCGTGGAGTCCACCCCATTGCCCTGGGTACAAGTGGGAGTAGGTCTATCTTTCAGGTATCCTCACAGGTCTCAAAAGCAGTTGCATTCGTTCTTCTGTCTTGCTCTGGTTCAATAGTGTTCTCAAGAGTGTGCTCAGTAGTTCCACATCTATGCTCAGCAGTTCCTGTGTGTACTACTTCAGACAAACCCACAGTTCACCACTCTGTCTATAACCAAGGTGGCAGAGTCTTTCTTCCCATTTGCAGAGCATCTGTTCCCTTCCCAGAGGTGTGGACAGTGAAATGAGCAACCACTGCTCTGTGGTCAGTTCAAGCCAGTTCAGGTGGGTAGATCCTCGCTCACTAGGAGTGGTATCTGTCTGACAAGGTGGACAAAAGATGTCCCTGAACAGGTGTTAGCTAACTGTGACAGGGTAGGCCTCTTTGAAGTTAATCAAGTTCCTGGACACAGCCAAAATGGTCATCCTGCCAGAGGAACAGAACACCTCCACATACCCTAAGCCTTTGTCTCATTTCTGGGAGCAAGTTCACATCTCATCAGGGGGCCTACTCAGCTCCTGGGTTACAGTTGTATCTCATGTATTCTAAATGCTTTAGAGAGGAGTGTGGTCACTGTATAAAATAAATGTTTCCAACGTGTTTATTACACATCCAACTTTACCAGTGGGTCAGGCTAGTAATAAATATTCCAAAAAGAATCAAATGTATAGGTGTTACCTAGCCATTATCACATATAATAGGGTATCCTAATGTGATTCTATGGTACAGTTAACCCTTCATCAGTGAAAATAGATTCTGGGGTCTTTTCACTGTAAGGACATGTTTAACATGAAACCTTTATATGTTTTACTTATAAATGTCATGCATACTGCCTTATGGGAAGTGAGACCTACTTAGGGGCCACTTATTTATATTTAAAAGGAGGGCTTGGGCATGTCAAAAGAGGGTATTTTGGCACTCTTAAATCTGCCCAGCCAGGCTAAAACTGGCAGAACTGCACCATTCATGTTTGCAATGTCACTGTATTGGGCGGCATAATACGTGGTGCAGTCCACTAGTGATATTTAACTTACAGACGCTGGCTACTCTGTGCTCCATATACTAGGGACTTATAGGTAATTTAAAAATGCCTATTAAGAGTATGTAATTTTTTTAATATGTTTTAGGCGTCAGCAGAGCACATGTACTGGGGATGGGTAGCAGAGCTCCAGTGCACAGAGTCAGAAAATAGCAGCATCCAACAAATGGGGTGATCATGCAAAAAGAGGCATTTTCTTACATCTGTGTAATTTGTGCAGATGGCCAGCTGTTCTGTGAATGGTGGGGAAACTGATTTGCTTTTGTGTTGAATCTCTTATCTATCACATGTGCCTGAATTCTCCTTTTTAAGGTGGCACATAACAATTCTCCCAGCTGGGTACTTACAGAGACATCCCAGTAGTCATTATAGTACAGGTGCAGTCCATTTCCTTGAAATGAGAATGATAAAAGCCTCAGCTTGTCTTGTAGAAGAGAGTAACATGCTGCTGAGTTTTCTCATTGCTGATTGTCTTTTGAGGATGTTGCTCTTGAGCATTTTATTAACTATTGTATCTGGTTGATGTGCTTGGCTTAGTTTTGTGTTTTTAAATTGCTTTTGCAGTTATAGCAATAGGTTGAGTGGTCTGTGTGGGTTGCTATTTTAATTGTGCATTCTAGTTTGTGTAGTCTGTCAACTGTGTAATTTGTTAATTGCTCTTTGCTTTGTAGAGTTTTGTAAATAGTTGGTTCACACATTTCTACCTGTACTTGGTAGCCATTTTCCCCTTCTTTGGTTTGAAATTCATACATTTACACATGACCAACTTTGACAAGAATGCTTCTCAAATTAGTTATTTGCTTTCTGGATGTTCATTTCTTTTTCATCAATGACTTGAATCTATGCAATCTACCATGATATTTGGTGCTTATGATGTGGCTGTTTGCTTCTTTATGTCCCTGCCCATCAGTATTCCCAGTCTCTCCCTCACCTATGTATTTATCTGATTCACTCCCTCCTCCACCTTACCTTCCCTTTCTCTCTCTCTACGCATGCACCCCTCCCTCACCTTTTCTTTCCAGGCTCCTTTCACACTTTCTCAAGATTTTTCTACTTCTCTCTCACTCTCTCTCTCAATATCTCTACTACCCTTTTACTTATCTCTCTGTTAGAAATTTGGTGTCTAGTTGGCTGAGGTATGCACACTGTCCAATGAGGGACCACAATCATAGTCAGGGTATGTCACGACACAACCTAAATTATCCTGTGCTCACCCTGCAGTAGCTTGGCACAAAACAGACATGCTTAACTTAGAAGGCAATGTGTAAAGTATCTGTACAATAACTCATAGAGTAACACAGTGAAAACACCACAAAAAGTACTCCACACCAGTTTAGAAAGGTAGGTAATATTTATCTGAATAAAACATGACCAGAACAACAAGAATCCAAAATGCACAAGATATCAATTTGTTTTCCACTACTGTGAGGCCTGCTCCTTTCGTAGGATAGCATTAGGGCTATCCTCATATGATGTTTGAGTGATAGATTCTGATCTGAAATGGGTAGCCAGGACCAATTTAATATTGCCAGAATGGTAATAGAAAATTCTTCTTATTGGTGAAGTTGGATTTAATATTACTATTCTAGGAATGTCACTTTTAGAAAGTTAGCATTTCTCTACACGTAAAATCCTTCCGTGCCTCCAATCCACATTTGGCTGGGCTGGTTGACAGCTCCCTTGTGCATTTCACCCACACAACCACAAACACAGTATGCTCAGTCACATCTGCACACATCTGCATACTGAATGGGCCTTCGTGGGCTGGAAAGGTGGAGGGCCTGACACATTTCAAAGGACAGTGGTCTGCCTTCACACAATGGGCTGCCAAACCCCCTACCGGGACCCTGGCAGACAGGATTGTACGGAAAGGGGATCTTGTGCACTTCCAAGCCACTCTTTGAAGTCTTCTCCATTTCAAAGGCACATTTGGGTATATAAACTGGGTCACTGACTCTACCAACTCAGACACTTCTTGGGAAAGACTCTGCACCAGATCCTGCAACCTGCCAAGATTAGCTGCCTGGCTGCCCAAAGGACTCACCTGGACTACTATGTTGAGAAGTGCTCTCCAATGGCTTGGATTGAGCTTGCCTCCTGTTTCCTGAAGTCTCAGGGCCAAAAGGACTTCATCTCTGCAAAGAAACTCCTTGTGCGGCGAAAACCAATGCAGACCCTGCCAGAATCGACGCACAGACTGCCCAGCAGTGAGAAAAACACCACATATCCGAACAGGAACGACGCAAGCCAGTTCCCCAAGTGGAGATCGATGCAGTGCCAACGTTGCAACCGGAACTTCGACGCACAGCCCATGGATCAACACTTAGCCGAGCCGGAACAACGCAGCCCTACTTCCTGCGAGAGGAGTCGATGCAGTGCCAGCCATGCGGCAGAAACACAGCCCCCACCAGATCGATGCAACAGCTGTGACCTCATCCCGCACGTCCAGGATTTCCACGCATTGTTCCTGGGTATCAAAAGACCCTGCATGGCAAAAAGGATTCAAGCCTGCCCACCAGAATTCGACTTGCCGCGTGGAAAAGAATCAACGCATCATCTGTGTGCACCCAGAAATCCAACGCACACCTACCTTTTTCCTTTGCAGTCTTCGTGCATGTAATTTTGAAGCAAACCAGGTACTTTGTGCTTGCAAGAGACCATTGTTGCTTTTAAGAACTAAAGAGCCTTCTTATCAGAACAAAAGTGATATTTCAACTTGTGTTTATCAAATCTTGATCGTTACAACTTTAATTTAATCAGATAAATATCTTATATTTTTCTAAACCTGTGTGCTGTATTTTTGTGGTGTTCCTACTGTGTTATTGCATGATTTATTGCACAAATACTTTACACATTGCCTTCTAATTTAAGCCTGGCTGCTGAGTGTCGAGCTACTAGAGAGTTGGCACAGGATAATTTGGATTGTGTGTGACTTACCCTGACTAGGATTGTGATCCCTATTTGGACAAGGGTGTATACCTCTGCCAACTAGAGAACCCATTTCTACAAAATATGACAGCACAATTGGCAAGTTATCTGTATATATTCTTTGAGTTCATTTTAGCACACAAAAGGATTATAAATTGAACCAGGCAGCTCCATCTTGTTCAGATTGGATGAAATTGTATCTCTTGTCTTTTGCTGTAGATTGGACAGAGATTTGTCTATTGGAATTAGTTTTGAGTTCAGCAGTTGGGGGCGCCACTTCAATTTTTAACCCCCTTTATCAATGTCTTCTAAAATCATGTGAAAGTGAATGAAGCAAACTTTATGAAAAATTTGAGAGCTTTAAAAAAATACCATTTTTATGGGGGATGGGAAGAACATATAACAAAAGAGTCGCCATTGAGTCTTCTGCAAAAGCACCCACATCCGCCACACACTCACATTCATGTAAATAAACACACAAATTCTCCCTTTCTTCTCCAGCCCCACGTTGTGTTTTCCCACATAATGGCCTAGTGGACTCGCTAGGGCAGTGGTTCCCAACCTTTTGACTTCTGCAGACCCCAACTTTATCATTACTGGAACCTAGGAACCCCCACTGAATCGTTATTGGAATAATTCTCTACCCCCTCCCCAATGAATCATTACTGAAAGCTGGGGACCTAATCTGTAAATAACATTTAATTTTCTTAGCAGTCATGGACCCTCTGAAGAGGCTTTGCAGACTACCAGGGGTCCCCCAACCACAGGTTGGGAACCACAGCTCTAGGGGGCTTCCACATGTAAATACATAAAGAACAAGCCATGGATAGTGTAGCTGTGTATGTTCTTTGGTCTAAGTATGGGATAAGTCAGTGTACAAATCAACACTAGTAATAGGGAGTATAGCTGAGTAGTTATAGTTGACAGCAGTAACGCAATTAAGTTGTAGGCTGTATATCAGAGAGATGATATTCATATGTTGTGAATCTGGTTTTTAAAGCTCAAATCACTTCTATGTCACAATGTTCCCCTCTTACCTTTCCTGGGCATGGTTTTGTCGCTGTATTTATAATATAATTTTCCTTCGTTAGAATCACTTATACTTAAAGTGATGTTCCTGTAATAACATGTGTAATTGTCTGCCCTAGCAGTCACTCACTGACATGAACTTAATTGATCATTTGGAACAGCAATAAAAAGCATCTACCCATTAAAAACAGACAAGCAATAAATATTTTGAGAAGATGTCAAGAAAGATGGTGGTTCTTTGTTAGCTTTGGAGTATATAGCTGCCTATAGGTTGGGTGTTGTTCCTTCAAGTGATCATGCAGACAGCCTTTGTCAAAAAGAAATTATTAGAGAGAGGTACAGAATTGTCCAACCCTTTTATACAATTAGTTGGTGAAAACTACCAGATGCAGAGGAGGTGACATTCCTGATTCTTAGTAGCATGTAAATGGCTTATTATGAAAGGATATTTCCAAGAGTTGAAAAGAAACTGGGACACCAAACTCTAACATTTGATAATTAAGATAGAAAAAGAGAACAAGGAGTAGCCCCAATTGACAATGAAAGCAATGAGAGCTGTCACAATGTCAGTGGATCTGCAGGCCTTAGAGGAGATAACAGCAAGGGGAGGGTGAATTCCAGCCTCAACAGTATTAATAAGAAACCTTTTCTTTAGACTTCCGTGGAGGAGGGGATATTGAGAAAACATCCTTCTAATGGAACCTGAACAGAATGTTAAGGCTGAAAGGAATTTAGCTTCACAATGAACTGATTCAAAGGAATTGAAATGCATGAATGAGTGAGAGAAGCGGTAGTATTCGGTGGAGGCGTTCGTTGAAGAGCGGTACCTTCGACTCTTTCCTAAATTGGAGCATCTTTGGGGCAGCTTTGATGGCTTTAGGATGCTGTTCCCAATTGTCCTTCTGCTCTGTTTTTCTTTTTGACACTTCTTTCCTTCAGTCTGATGTTGCCCTGGCTGCTGGTGGGCCGAGAGCTTGTCTGCAAGATAAGCAGGTTGCTTGTCATGATGGGCTGTAAATGATGCAGCTGCTTTTAAAGATTTTGTAGACCAGCAAGCTTATTGATTTAAAACCTAATAAAAAGGTATTTTTTAAAGTTGTGCTTCTGTAGCATTTAATAGTTTCTACAAATGTTTAAAAATACAGTGTAATAGTGGGCCATACAAGGATTTGAATACAAGAGGAGGTGTCACAGTCTGGATTTCTGACTGTGAAAAATTATAAAGCACTTCAAAAATGTCAATAAACAACAAGCTTCAGCACTATAAGAACACATAGTGCAGAATACAGAGTCTGCAGTTTAACAATATTCTCAATACCTTAGTTCCGCCATTTGATAGCTGATGACATTCTCCTTGCCTACGTTCAGCCAGTTTTTGGGTGACCACAATTCTCAGTGACATGGTTCAGCAAATGTTAACTGTATATTTGGTCACTACTTATACTGTTTTACATTATGGTGAACAAAAGAATAAATTGTGTAATTTTTAATCCAATGCTCAAATATAGCTTTGCATCCTTGTTACAAAGCCAAAAAGGACTACCCAGCATAGGTTTTAAATCCTATCAACAAACATGAAAATGTTATTAGGTTTATACATAAGTAGGAAAGTGCTGAATGTTTCAGTACATCTATGACTAGCCTTTGCAAAGAATTTTGTTGAAGTGGTGGGAAAGTGAAGAACCTGTATATATACACAGATATATACTCAAGTATAGCAGCCAATAACAGACATACAAGTTGCAATGTTTTCAGTATTGCTGCTAATTTATGCTGATTATTCAATGTTATTGGCTGCCGCTTCAATGAAATGGAACAGGGATTTCAGGTTCATTGATCAACTTGGGGAGATTCATCACATCTACTATTACTCTAGAAGACCATCCACTGTTGGCTGGCAATCATAGTAGATCAACATCAGCATTACTGCATCCTAGATGGTGGCTATAGTGCTTCAAGGGATTCCTTGCAAAAATCTGTTCTGCAGCCACCTTGTCAACTTCTCACTTTTTTTTAATTATGGACTAGAAATGGGGTTGAAGGGTGCATGCAGATTTGAAGCTAATTATGCATAATACTGGGTGCCAAAATTCAGGGTTATTTAATGTGCGAGACACCTGTACTATAACCGAAAATTGAATATTTGTACTATTTTTTCTCTAGGATAACATATAGGGGGTCATTCTGACCGCGGCGGTTCAGCCGCGGTCAGAAGCGGCAAGTCGGCGGGCTCCCGCCGACTTACCGCTGCTCGGGGGAATCCTTCATGGCGGCGGAGCGCGCTCCGCCGCCATGAGGATTCTGACAGCCCCTACCGCCATCCTGTTCATGGCGGGAAACCCGCCATGAACAGGATGGCGGTAGGGGGTGCCGCGGGGCCCCTGGGGCCCCTGCCGTGCCCATGCCAATGGCATGGGCACGGCAGGGGCCCCCATAAGAGGGCCCCGCAAAGTATTTCAGTGTCTGCCTTGCAGACACTGAAATACGCGATGGGTGCAACTGCACCCGTCGCACCCCTGCAACTACGCCGGCTCAATTCTGAGCCGGCGTCCTCGTTGCAGGGGCATTTCCTCTGGGCCGGCGGGCGCTCTTTTGGAGAGCGCCCGCCGGCCCAGAGGAAATGTCTGAATGGCCGCCGCGGTCTTTTGACCGCGGTGCGGTCATTTGGCGGCGGTACTATGGCGGACGGCCTCCGCCGTCCGCCATAGTCAGAATCACCCCCATAATGTACAAAATAAGTTTCGTATTGGATTGATAATCTGTCAATGACAACTTTGAGCAATCATATAGGCTTATGCCTGCTGCTGGGAGCTACATTGGTTGTTTAAGGCCCTGAGCCCAAATTATAGGCCTGAGCCTCAAGGAAAGTTAAATTAAGAACATAATTAATGTACATACACAAATATCTTCCTAAGGCATGTGAGAAAAATGTCTAGCATGTTAAGTAAACAACAACAGCAGTCTGTCAGCTGATTCTCCAAGGTTCTACTGTACCTTCACCACAAAGTTCTAATAAATACCTAGAATACTAACAGCCAATATTATGGCGAAAGTGAGCCCCACCTGACTCCATGTTGCTGGAATAGAAGTTCTGGAACTAAAAACATTCACTGTGGGGGAGACTATAATGCATGAGGAAAATAAGGGATGGGGGGTTGGGTCTGGATTTCAATCCCTATATTTTCTTTATCTTTTTCATATTACTTGAGTAATAATGGATCTTCTATTTGCTATGTATTACTGAACTGGTTCCCTGCTCTGATACAATCGTCTGAACATGTACAATGGACTTGGGCACGAATATTGAACTGTACACTATGAGGCATATTTATACTTTTTCACGCAAAACTGCACTAACGCAGTTTTGCGTGAAAAAGTATACCACTGGCTAGCGCCATTCCAAGATGCGACCGGGCGTCATATTTATGGAATGATGGTAGGCGGCAGTAAGGCCTGGCTATCATCATAAAAAAAGACACTAGCCGGGTGTGGGAGGCATAGGGGGTACAGGAGGTTGTGCATCAAAGGCCGACGTTAGTATGGATAGAGGCATAAAAGAAATGCCGCTAACCAGACTAGCGTCATTTTTTTTACGTAAAACCCCCCTGGACATGACTCCTGTCCTAGTAAAGACAGGCGTCATGCTCACCACCCCAATGGCCATGCCCAGGAGACATATGTCCCCTGGGCATGGCCATTGGGCCCAGTGCCATATAGGGAGGCCCAAGTTAGGCCCCCCCATGGCATTTAAAAAACAAATGTAAAATACTTACCTGTACTTACCTGACTCACCTGGGATGGGGCCCCCATCCTCTGGCGTCCCTCTTGTGTGGGTGAGGGTGACCCTGGGGCTAGGGAAGAGCACCTGTGGGCCCATTCCATGGTCTCTGACCATGGAAATAGGCTCACAGGTCCCCTAATGCCTGCCCTGACCCAGGCGTTAAATAATGGTGCTAAGCAAGCTTAGAGACATTATTTAGGGCCTCCTTCCTCCCATGCTTGATTTTAGCCTGGGGAGATAAATATGGTGCTAAGTCCATATTGTAATTTTTGGCCCGGGAGCACCTACCTTATATCTCATTGATGCAAGGTAGTTTCCCGCAAGCAAGAAATGACTTTAACTCCAAAACTTTGGCGCTAGACGGGTCTAGTGCCAAAGTATAAATCTGAAGTTGGGTTTGCACCAAATGTGCGTGAAAAAAATAATGCAAATTCAGCACAAACCAAGTATAAATCTGGGACTAAGGAGCATATTTATACTTTTGACCCAAAACTGTACTAATGCAGTTTTGCATGAAAAAGTATAAAACCGGCTAGCGCCATTCCAAGACGCTGGCCAGGCGTCATATTTATGGAATGACGGCAGCCGGTGGTAAGGCCCGGCTAGCATCATAAAAAAGGACTCTAGCTGGGTGAGGGGGGGGGGTGTAGTGAGGACAGGAGGTTGTGCGTCAAAGGATGACACTAGTATGGGCAGAGGCATAAAAATGCCTCTACCTAGACTAGCCTCATCCTTTGACGCAGAACCCCCATGGACATGACTCCTTCCTTAGTAAAGACAGGAGTCATGCCCACCACCTATGTCCCCTGGGCATGGCCATTGGGCCCAGTGCCATGTAGGGGGGCCAAAGTTAGGCCCCCCATGGAATTTAAAAAACAAAGGTAAAATACTCACCTGTACTTACCTGACTTACCTGGGATGAGGTCCTCCCATCCTCTGGCATCCCCCTGATGTGGGTGAGGGTATCCCTGGGGCTAGGGAAGGGCACATGTGGGCCCATTCCATGGTCTCTGACCATGGAAATAGCCTCACAGGTCCCCTTACGCCTGCCCTGACCCAGGTGTTAAATAATGGCTCTAAGCAAGCTTACACAGGGGGATAAATATGGCGCTAAGGCGATATCATCATTTTTTGCCCGGGAACGCCTACCTTGCATCTCACTGATGCAAAAAATACACAAATTCGGCACAAAGCAAGTATAAATCTGGGCCTAAGTACTGTCTTATGCTGTTTGACACAAAATGGCGAATTCATTTGGCGTCCATTTCCAAGTGACATAACTGTTATGTACCTGTTATACATATGTATTCGCGATTTACCATGATGAAAACCCAATAAACAGATTGAAACAAAAAAAGATGAAGAAAATTAGGGATTTAATTTTGTTATGGAAATTATGGTTAGTGTTTAAGAAATCTAAAATGAGGACCTATTTTCTATGAATTCTCAAATTTCTTCTTCGTATATGTAGGTGTGAAATTCTGGTATGTTGAGTGAAACAAGTACTCTGAACAGAGGCAGAAGTTCAACTGTAGATTCCCCAATGTACGAGTACCACTGTAGCTTCACCACAGAGAATACTATATTCTATTCTATTCGGTTTTATGTACCCATTATCTATACTTCAATTTTTCCTTCAGTGTGATGTAGTTTTTATGCAGGGATGATGCCATGTGCACTAAAATCTTCCCAAATCCTTTGCACGAACAATACAGGAACAATACAGCTCAGGTGAAGCCAGCCTTCTTACTAAATAGTGCTCTCCTGCCCTGTAACAGAACCTAAGCGTTTCTGTTTAGTCCACATCACTATGGGGGTCATTACAACATTGGCGGTAAAAGCCGCTTACCGCCGTGCAGAAGACCACCAATACACCGCAGCGGCCGCGGAATTCCGCCACAGCTATTATGACCCACATCTCGGAATCCGCTGAAACTCAGACACCCACACAAGTCCGCCACACCAAAGGTCAGTGATAAACTGGCGAAGACAAAACCTCCACCGTCACGCCAACAGAAACACGACCATGCTATCACGACCCACGAATCCATGCGGCGGTCTTTCAACTGCGGTATTCCATTGGCGGTACACACCGCAGCGCTCAAAATACACACACATCTCCAAAACACCGCCACATTGGACAATTCAAAATACACACACCTGAAATACATACAAACACCACTCCCACACACCAAACACAATATAAAACATACACCCACATCACCCACAAACCCCTACGACCAAAAATTAGAGACGAAGGCGACAGAGAGATAGCACAGCAATAGGCAACCCCACCACACAGAGGCACACAACACCATCACCCGCACAACATCCACGCACAAAATACCACACACCACCACACATCACCACACTCATCACCACACACACCCCACACACATCACCTACACCACCCCATGGCACACCAAAGACACCCCAGGTTTTCGGAGGAGGAGCTCAGGGTCATGGTGGAGGAAATCGTAAGGGTAGAGCCACAGCTATTTGGATCACAGGTGCAGCACACCTCTATAGCTAGGAAGACGGAGCTGTGGCAGAGAATCGTCGACGGGGTCAACGCAGTGGGACAGCACCCAAGAAATTGGGAGGACATCCGGAAGAGGTGGAATGACCTACAGGGGAAGGTGCGTTCAGTGTTCTCCAGGCACAACATCGCGATTCAGCGGACTGGCGGCAGACCCCCACCTCCCCCCCCCACAACTAACAACATGGGAGGAGCAGGTCTTGACCATTATGCATCCAGAGGGCCTCGGAGGAGTCGGTGGAGGAATGGACACTGGTAAGTCTAATCTTAACTATCATATCCCCCACCCTACCTGCATGCTATCACACACCCCTACCCTCACCCCCTCCCCTATCACTCCAACTCCTCACTAATGTACTAATAACACAAACCACACATCCCAACACCAAGCCCTGCATGACACAACAAAGCATGGACACCCATCACTAAAGCATGCCCACTGCACATACCCATAACAACCCCCCAACCATCATCACACAAGCCCCCACACAGGAATGCTAGCACAGGGGTACACGCTCACCCACCCATTGCACACCATGACACACACAGATGCAATAATCATGCTTTTACACCCCAGCAGGGCCACTACCTAACGCCACCAGACAGGAGGGTCCAGACATCTCCACCCCACCCACAGAAGAGGCCCACAGCGATGACAGCAGCTCTGGCCAACTGGATCCAGATGACCAGCCCGGACCATCGTGGGCCTCGGGACAGTTGGTTCCCCTCGCACAGGCACAGCCCAACACTGACCTTCCCTCCTCTGGTAACACCAGCACAGCACCCACCCAGCGGGCCCATACCTCCGTACCCAGGACACGCCAATCAGCTGTGTGTCCACCACTACAGGGAACCCAGGATAACCCACCACCCCAACAACAACAGGGACCTGGGGGCAGTGGCAGTGGGCACACGGTCCAGGGGATGGAGGCACAGGAACACAGGGGAACTGGGAGGGCTGCTGTGCGACAGGGGGCGGACAGGCCCAGGGAACCCACTCTCCACGAGGCCCTCTCCTCCATCATGGGAGCCTACCACCACTCCCAGGAGACGATGGCTATGGTCCTGGCCAAGTTTCAGGAGACCCAGCGCATGCAGGACGAACAGTATTTGGGGTTCAGGGAGGAGCTCAGAACCATCAGCTCCGCCCTGGGCACCATCGTAGGGGTGCTGAAGGACATACAGAAGACCATGAGGGACACCGTGGCACTCCAAGGGGCCCCTGACACTAGCCTGGACGAAGAACTGCCCAGCACCTCCGCCGGCGCTAGTGGACAGGACGCCCCGCCACAGGACCACCACACCAGCACCCCACCCCCTGCAGACGGACAACCATCCGCAAGCGGTCCCTGAGATCCAGGAACAGGACAGAGCACGATGGAAAGACCCCCGCCAAGAAATGAGACCACCCTGATTGACGTCCCATTGTCCCACTTTGTTACCCTGTCCAGATTGGAACTGGCCCATCTCCACTTCCTATGCCCATATGGGCAGTGCACCTATGAGACTAATAGACTGGACTCTGCCATGGACACAAAACAATCTGGAGTCAGTCTGTGATTTAGAAAATGTGTATTATCTATGACAATGACAAAAACCGTTCGAAAATGTAATGTCAACATACCTATGTAACACATCACAAGCCCATGAAGGATGCAAGCAGATGACACACGTTGGTAACCACACCTGTGAAACCGTAATGGAAATGTACCACTCAGTTAGCAAATACTGCATCAAATTGACAGACAGGATAGAGGTAGAAGTGTGAAAGTAAATATATTAGTAAAAAAATTGTTCTCACCTGTGTGTCACTGGAAATATTGCTGTATGACAGAGTCCCTGTTATCAATGTCTTCTTCCTCTGCTTCCTCCTCATCACTGTCCACAGGCTCCACAGCTGCCACAACACCGTCATCTGGACCATCCTCCTGCAGAAAAGGCACCTGGCGTCGCAAAGCAAGATTGTGAAGCATACAGCAGGCGATTATGATCTGACACACCTTCCTTGGTGAGTAGAATAGCGAACCACCTGTCATATGGAGGCACCTGAACCTGGCCTTCAGGAGGCCGAAGGTGCGTTCGATCACCCTCCTAGTCCGCCCATGTGCCTCATTGTAGCGTTTTCTGCCCTGGTCCTGGGATTCCTCACTGGGGTCAGTAGCCATGACAGGTTGGGGTAACCAGAGTCCCCTAATAGCCACACCCGGTGCCTCTGGAGTTGCCCCATCACAGAAGGGATGCTGCTATTCCGCAGGATGTAGGCGTCATGCACTGAGCCAGGCAACATAGCAAGATGTACTGGTCTGCCAAACATACCATCTGTACATTCATCGAATGATAACTCTTCTGGTTCCTGTACACCTGTTCACTCCTGTGGGGGGGACCAAAGCCACATGGGTCCCATCAATGGCACCTATGATGTTGGGGATGTGTCCCAGGGCATAGAAGTCACCTTTCACTGTAGCCAAATCCTCCACCTGAGGGAAAACGATGTAGCTCCTCACGTGTTTCAGCAGGGCAGACAACACTCTGGACAATACGTTAGAAAACATAGGCTGGGACATCCCTGATGCCCAGGCCACTGTTGTCTGAAATGACCCACTTGCTAGGAAATGGAGTACTGACAGCACCTGCACTTGAGGGGGGATACCTGTGGGATGGCGGATTGGTGACATCAGATCTGGCTCCAACTGGGTACACAGTTCCTGGATTGTGGCACGGTCAAACCTGTAGGTGATGATTAAATGTCGCTCCTCCATTGTCAACAGGTCCACCAGCGGTCGGTACACCGGAGGATTCCGCCATCTCCTCACATGTCCCAGCTGACGGTGCCTAGGAAGGACAACAGCGACCACAGAGTCAACCAATTCAGAGGTATGTACCCACAGCTACACAGAACACAACACAAAATACAAAAATCTTCCTGTATGTGTGTTGAGTCCAGGCCTAGGTATGTGTGACGCAGTTGTATATGAAGCCATGTGGGTCCCTGAAATGGCGGATGCCTGACCTCTATAGTGGGACAATGGGATGTGAGGTAACTGCGCTGGTGTTGTACACCGTCGCGGTAGGCGGTCGAAGACCGCGGCGCAATGCTGCATTGGATAACATTGGACCCTATGGGTCCCAGGAGCCAATGACAAAGTGCGCCGGCGGTGATGATACGCACCGCCACGGATGTCACCGCCGCGGACGTGACTGCCATTTTCTATCTGTTCAATCACTCGATACCTGATCTTCGACAGGAGAGGACCTACACTGCAAGTGCTGCTGTGACCTCGGTCTGGAAGAGACAATGGCACGTGCGTCTGGGGAAAGGGCCCCTTCCTTCACTGCACAGGATTTGGAGAAGCTCGTGGACGGGGTACTCCCCCAGTACACGTTACTCTACGGTCCTCCAGACCAACAGGTGAGTACATAGGGTGCAAGTTGTATGGGCTATGCCTGGTTGGAGAGGGCTGGATGTAAGTAGGAAGGGGGCAGAGTAATGCGAGCATGAAGGACTGTGAATGCATGTGCCTCATGGCAAGGGTAGGGATGTGGGCCACTCACTTCGACGGTGCAGTTGTTAATGACTTCTCTTCTTCCCCTGTACATTTCATGTAGGTCAGCGCCCACCAGAAGAAGGATATTTGGCGTGCCATCGCCAAGGAAGTCCGGACCCTGGGGGTCCACCAGAGACGGAGCACCCACTGCCGTAAAAGATGGGAGGACATTCGCCACTGGAGCAAGAAGGCTGCAGAGGCTCAGCTGGAGATGGCCTCCCAACGTGGGAGGGGTGCCCGTCGCACCATGACCCCCCTGATGTTACGGATCCTGGCGGTGGCCTACCCTGAGTTGGATGGGCGCATGAGGGCATCACAGCAGACACAAGGGGGTGAGTACACTCACATTATCATGACTTTGCGTGCAGTGGAGCGGTCTGGGTGTGGGAGGAGGGCTGTGGGTTTCCCCAGGCCAGGTTGAGTTCCGTGGGCTAGGCCCCTCCGTAATGCAGGCAATGTGCCACTCCACCCCACCTCTGTAGAGTGCCAAAAAAAGGTATACATGCCCCTGTGTCATCTATGTGGGCAGATGACACTCATAGGCAAGTATGCCATATCCCAGGAACTGCATTTGTAGAGGCCAAGAGCACGGCGTAGTGCAGGGGGCAGCTGTGTCTGTATTGTCCGCCAACGGTAGTGGTAAGCCATGCACTCAACCTGTCTTTCTTCTGTTTCCCCACCCCTTTTTGTGCTCTCCCTGTTCTTTTGTGCATCAGCATCATCAGGCGGCGGTACAGGGGCACCGGAGCACGAGGGGGCTGCGTCCCACATGGCCATGGAGGGCCACACCACGGACTCCGAATACACCAGTGGGATGGAGGGCGAGGGGAGCTTCACGGCGGTCAGCGGATCAGCAAACAGTGACACGGACTCGTCCTCCGATGGGAGCTCCCTTGTGGTGGCAGCACCATCTGTGCCACCCACTTCTACAGGTACAGCCGCCACCCCCCTACCAGCACCGCCCTCCCAGCAGCCCCTCAGCCTTCGGCCCGTGCCCGCTCATCCAGGAGGGTGGGCATCACCTTCACCCCAGGCACCTCAGCCCCTGCCCCTGTCACCCCTGCTGCCCTCAGTGAGGAGGCCATTGACCTCCTCAGGTCACTCACTGTTGGAAAGTCTACCATTGTGAATGCCATCCAGGGTGTAGAAAGGGAGTTGCAACACACCAATGCATTCTTGGAGGGCATTCATTCTGGTCAGGCTGCCCATCATCGAACCCTGCAATCTCTGGCCTCAGCACTGATGGCAGCTATTGTCCCTGTGTCTAGCCTCCCCCTCCAACTTCCTCCACCCAGACCCAATTCCCTGCACCCCAGCCTATCCCAAGCACACCATCAGACCAGCCTGCACACACCTCACCACACAAGGGCAGCTCAGGCAAACATAGGCACCACACATCCCACAGGCACTCACACAAGCATCACCCACATACAGACACAGCAACATCCACTGCCTCCACTGTGTCCCCCTCCTCGTCATCTTCCTCCTCCCTCCCAGTCTCGTCTACACTCTCACCTGCATGCACTACCACAACAGCCACTAGGACTCGCACCAGAACACACAGCACCACACCCCGCTCACCTGCACTCACCACCCCCACTACCATTTACACGTCGCCTGTGTCCTCTCCCAGTGTGTCTGTGACGCCCCCTCCCAAAGTACACAAACGCGGGCACACACACACCCAACATCCATCCACCTCACGACAGCCTCCAGAACATGCACCTGCACCCAAATCACCAAAAGTTACACCTCCTACAACCACCTCCTCTTTCTCCACTCCCAGACCCCCTCCAGCTACCCGTCTCAGTGTAAGTCGGAAAATTTTCCTGAGCAACCTTGACCTCTGTCCCATCACCCCCCCTCCAATTCATAGGTCCCGTAGTAGCACCTCAGCCATAAACATTCAGGTACCAGTGGTGCCTGTTCGAGGTATGTGGAGTGCACCGGGCACCAGGGCAGCCAGTGTGACACGGAGCCAAAGCACTGCCAGTCCACCCCCTGTGAAGCACCAGAAGTTGGACAGTGCCCGACGGGAGAGGGGGAAGACACTTGCCAGCAAAGCTGCCCACAAGGGTCCCAGGGGGAGTGTCGAGTCAGCTGTGACTCCTCCCAAGGTGGTGAAGGGGCAGAAGAAGTCTCCAAAGTCTGGGAAGAGCAGCACGGCGGAGAAGGCTGCCATCCTCCCCGCTGCCCAAGACGCCACCGCCAGCCCCATCGTCACTGGTCAGGAGACCACCGCCGGAGTCAGTGCCCAGGAGGGCAGCACTATCGTCACTGGTCAGGAGACCACCGCCGGAGTCAGTGCCCAGAAGGGCCCCGGCAGCCACAGCCCTGCTGGGCAATGAGGGACCGCCATGGCACACACCACAGCACAGGTCAGAGACAGCAAAGTCAAGCCCCGCTGAACAGGGCAAAGACCGCCATGGCAAGCACCGCTGAACAGGGCAAAGACTGCTGAACAGGGCAAAGACCGCCATGGCAAGCACCGCTGAACAGGGCAAAGACCGCTGAACAGGGCAAAGACCGCCATGGCAAGCACTGCTGAACAGGTCAGAGACAGCAAAGTCAAGCACCGCTGAACAGGGCAAAGACCGCCATGGCAAGGACCGCAGAACAGGTCAGAGACAGCAAAGTCAAGCACCGCTGAACAGGGCAAAGACCGCCATGGCAAGCACCGCTGAACAGGGCAAGCACCGCCAACTCAAGCACCGCTAGCCCATGAGCGGCAGGGGCAGTGACGCAACAGGGACCGTCACGGGGTGAGTGATGCACTCTGGGCACCAGTCCCCCTCCAGAACCAGTGGAGACATGTATCCACTCCATCTATCCTGCACAGGATGAAGCACTGTGGGCACCAGTCCCCCTCCAGAACCAGTGGAGACTGTTATCCACTTGAAAGACTTTGGCTTTGCACTCCCCAGGATGGTACAGTGGGTAAGCCACCCACTGTAGAGACTTGTGAGACTGTGGCTTTGCACTCCCCAGGATACAGCAGTGGGCAAGCCACCCACTGTAGAGACTTGGGAGACTGTGGCTTTGCACTCCCCAGGATACAGCAGTGGGCAACCCACCCACTGTAGAGACTTATGAGACTGTGGCTTTGCACTCCCCAGGATACAGCAGTGGGCAAGCCACCCACTGTAGAGACTTGTGACACTGTGGCTTTGGACTCCCCAGGATACAGCAGTGGGCAACCCACCCACTGTAGAGACTTGTGAGACTGTGGCTTTGCACTCCCCAGGATACATCAACGGGCATAGAGCCCCGTCGTCGATCTGGCGTGGTGCAGTCATCCGGCTGAGGTGCCCCCCTTCCCTTCCCCCTGAGGTGCCTGCTGTATTTCTATCTGATGCCCCTGCAGTGTTCTCTCCGTTCCAGGACAGGTATCGTGTGTGGGCCTCGCCCATGCATTTGGGGCCCAGTGGTCTACGGACATTGAAATGTGCATACCTGTACTACTAATCGTGATATATATATTTGGAATGTGTATATATTGATGTATATATGAGCTAACTGTTTTTTGATACATTACAATGGTTGAACTCATTTCCTTTTGTCTTAGCATTCTTCCGGGGGGTTTGGGGGTTGTTACTGTGAAGTTCGGAAATGCATTGGTGTGTGTGTTGTAGTGGGTGAGGGTCGGGTTGGGGGTGAGGGTGTTGCATGTGTGTGTCCGTGACTTTTGCCTCCCCCCTCCCCTATGTCGTAGGTGCAGTACTCACCGCTGTCTTCGGTGACGCCGTTGCTTATGTTCGTAGAGGAGCAGGAAGACAAGCGCAGGGAGTATTTGGAGTTCCGGCTCCATGGTGCCCCCCTTCCTCGTGGAGTTTGTTCAGGTGAGCGTTTTCCCATAGAAATGTCTGTTTCCGCCGTGTTTTTATACACGGTGAATCCGCCCCGGAAAAGGTGGCGGATTGGCCTGTTGTAATACTGTGGGCGGTACTTTGTCTTCCGCCTGTCTGTTGGCGGTGACCGCCGCGCTGCTTGTCTGTACCGCCGTGGTGGTCGGAGTGTTAAAGTGGCTGGCTATGTTGGCGGTTTTCGCCACGGTCATAATTCCCTTTTTTTTTCGGCGGCCTGTTTGCGGTATTACTGCCGCTTTAACACCGTCCGCCAGGGTTGTAATGACCTACATGTCTAGCACCTCAGCTGGGTATTTTCCAGGATGGCGCACAAAGAAGAGGAGGCAGGGAATTTAGAGCAAACACCTTCTCGAAAACAAAGAATTACTAGAGTAGAGCTATTCATTACCAAACGTCAGGCTAGCCACAGTGAGTTTCCTGCTCCCTTGTTTGCTGGCTATTGTGTGTTTTATTTGAAGTTCTGGGTTAGCAGCAGACTTGATACGATGCACAAGGATCCACGAAGCTCTCCATTCACAAGTGTGAATAACTCAATGTTTCACCTAAATAAGCTCAGGTAGAACATTTTCCATGTTAGAGGAGTGTCGAACTTAAAATAGGCAACTCAAATCTGAGTAATTTGCTGATAGAAATTTTAGTTGAAAACAATTGCCACCACTTTTCCAGAGATTCAAATTAATAATTAATCAATGTGTTTCGTTAAGAGACGTAGGTCATGCAGTTCGCTGAAAGGGAGTAGTATATGAGATTTAGGCCCATATTTATACTTTTTTAGCGCCGCATTTGAGTCATTTTTTGACGCAAAAGCGGCGGGAAACTTACAAAATACAAGCGTATTTTGTAAGTTTGCGCCGCTTTTGCATTAAAAAGTGGCGCAAATGCGGCGCTAAAAAATGTATAAGTAGGGCCCTTAATTTTGAAGTGTGTAGAAAGTATCTTGTTTACTGACATACATTAGTTCCGAATCCAGACCTTTGGTTGTCTTTTTGAAATGCGGGGAAAGTAGAAGATCAAACAGACAGCATGGGGAAAAGCTATTTCGGCAGAAGGAGGGATAGAAGATTGTAAAAGATGCATGAGTAGGCGAAGTCAGAGGTGCGCAAGGTAAGGGTACAAGGGGAACAAGCACGGGGAAGGAGCACAGAGAACAACGCAATACAAGAGACGATTAGTGGGGTAAAATGCAGAGACTGAGGAAAGACTTGTAAAGATGGCAGTCTGTTTAGAACGGAATGAGCGATGGATAGCTAGCCAACTACCTGAGTGATGTATGAACGGAATGAAAGCGGGGCGAGGACGACTTAAAATGAAACGAGTAGTTTGCTCAGAACCACCTCAGATTAAACCAAACTACACGCCTAGACGAAGGGGCGATTGACAGATTAATAGCGCGTGTCCTAGACCGTACCATCTCCCATTAACTATCTGACCTGGTTTAACTTGCTTCCTATGCATGTTATTAAGGGCATGTATTCATATAGAGTGTTTTTTAAAGTCCTAATCTCATGGGAAGACTCGTTTTACAAACTCTCTATTTTCAAACGAATGATTGAAATAATGTGTGCAGCGGAGTAAACAAGCAAGCCACTTGGAAATAGTCACTGAATTGCGAAAATTATGACATTGTTAAAAGGCCAAAATTATAAACCAGGAATCACTTCACTGAAAACCTATTTAGAGTAGAGTTTTAACTGAAAAACCCGTTTATTGCTCCACGATAGGATAACAGAGAAATCACAGGAAACAAGGGCATCTCTCGATCTATCATCAATTGAAATAAAGACATGTGGTCTACTTTGGGGGGAAACCCAAATAGCTAGGAGGAAAGAATTAGGCCTGGGCGGAATTTCAATGATGATGATGTAATCGGAGTAATTTCTGTAATTCCTCGATACTCTCCGACATATAATTATGGATAAGTACGCTGTCACTCCTCCTCGAGAAACTAAGAGTAATTTGGAGGAGAAACTCTACAGCGAAAGCTGCACACACTGGCTATTCGCGCTCTGCTGCATTTACCACTGTTCTTAGCATCCATTTTGCTTGGAAGGGGACATTTTGTGATAAGAAAATAGCTCTAAATGCCAGTAGCGAGTTGGGGGAACATCCTACCCCAAGAGCACATTTAGAAAGCACAAGGGTTGCTTGCACTCAATATTCATGTTCTGATGTACTTAACTATTTCTGAGAGCAAAGTGCGTCCTCCTATCTATTTTGGATGAGAGGGTGCACTTTACGCTTAGAAAATGCTAGTATTAAACTGTGGAAAAATTCTTCCCGTAGAGCCCACTTTGTGAATGCAAGCGGCTTGCTTTTAGTGCCATTTCTTAGCACAAAATACATCTCATGTCCATTTTGGACGTGAGGGGGCCATGTTTGCACCAGAAAATAGCGCTGAATACAGAATTACTCTTTTCTCATAATTCAATTGTAATCTCGAAGAATTCTTAGGTAATTCCCTGTGATTATGTTACACAGAATTACACAAGGTACTCCCACCCCTAGAAATAATGTGGACTGGCAAAATGCATGTAGAGATGGGCAGCACACATGTATGTGTGTATCAAACTGCAAAAAGAGACATAAGTTGAGAAATCTTTTCCCATCATTTGACACTGTCATGCCGAATACCCTCAGTTAAGGTGCACTTGACGGCACTGCAAGAAGTGATCATGATCAGAGACAGGGCAAACATGATCAAAAAATGAATGCATGTTTATGGTGGCAATGATTTTACACATTACCCACAAGGCTCATTTGCTATACATTTGAGCCTGTTTCCCTGTGAATCACAGTAGATGTCTCTAGGGGAAGATGAAATCTTCCCATCCGCCGGTGGAGTTCCCGGAGTTTTGCCCACTCCACACTCTGCTTGGACCACGGAGGTCTGGTAAAGCTTCGCCAACCGCGGTGTGGTGGAGTTTTGTTTCGGATGTGACTCACAAACAATAAGTTGGCAAGCATCTATTTGCATTTCCTAGCATGATTTATGGGTGTTAGAATGCTTCCCGGTGAGATTTTGCAACATGCGTGGTCGCAGCAGGTCGCTTCTGTTCATGATGAGAAAGTTGTCGCTCAAGTAGATCTACTTAAGTGGTAGAAAGAAGCAGCTCCCTCTCGCATTCTGCATGATGCCATTTGCAATGATTTGTACAGTGTGGAAAAGCTCCCGGTGCTAAAAATCAGCTTGAGTAGTGCAGCATGCTTGATTCCACTTGCAGAACTCAGCACAATCTTGCTGAGTTTCTATGTAACTTGGTGCAATTCCACAGAGTGAAACTCCACATGCTTTACCCAGGCCTACTTGTCTCAATGTCTCCATATTGTGGAAGCATATTCAACATATTCAACCAAAGGTATCATTTTAAGATGATGGGAGGGGACTCGCTGTCCCACAGATCTCATTACATTTAATTGAACTGTTAGATATTTACAATGTGTAGTTGTGGGAGGTTATGTTTACCCTTGCATGTTCATCATCCAGGTTGCAATATGACCTCAAGTGTAATTTTTTTACATGGTTCTGCTGGAGCATTTACTTGCTTTGTAGGAATCAGTGCCCGAAGAGGTCAACGGATCTTTCACTGCATAGGGTGTGGTAGAACCAGACAAAAAACAAATCAGTACAAACCAATTAAATTACACAGTATAACCAGTATGGCAATACAAGGAAAACTTCAGGCACAAATAAAGTTAAGGGGTTTATTACAACTCAAGCTCAAATTCATGTAAACAAATCTCAAGCCAAACTTATAAAGGTACAGATTCATCAAGGGCTGACCAAGGTGTCAAAATAAGTTCAGAAGGACTAACATTAATAGAACTAGACATTCAACAAAGAAAAAACAGAACATCAGTGAAATAACCTGTTGTATAAAAAACAAACGTTGCTCAGATTTTTTAAGCATTAAGACAATTCTAATGATCAGGGCTCAGCAAATTTGGACAAGGAAAATCCCTATAGATTTACCAATCAGGGGATAACATGCCCTGCGGAACATATGCGGGCAAAAGACAAAAAGGACAGGAAGAGCAAAAAGAATTTGGAAAAAGGTAATCTCAGCCAACAGGTTACTAACTAAGGTAGGCAAATAGTGAGTACAAAGAGAAAGCGTCAGCATGTCAGACACTCGGTCAAGAGTCCTTTCTGAGTGTTATGGGGAGCTCTCTCAGACTCAGCAAGGCATTTCAAAGGGGAAAGGGCCGAGACAGCAATACCTCTCAGAATACAAGGGGTTCAGCAAGCAGAAAACTGAAATGATTCTGATGTGTCTGGTTCAGGAATTTGTCAAAGTTCAGCTGAGTAACAACATATTAAAGTTTATAGGGCAAGCTGATCCATTTGACGTGGAAGTGGCATCATCCAATAAAAATCGATAATGCAACTCCGATTTGAAAATCCCACATGGTTACCCAGGTTTATCATGAGAACGGTGTTCATCTGTAAACTTCCATGTGAAATAGAAACATTTGTAAATATTGTAAGTCCACAGTCCAGGATGCTCCTCAACCATGGACATTTGACCTTACTATCTACGTGTAGAACAATAGACATCTATTACTAAACTAGCATACTTAAGGGAACGAAGTCTGAAAGAAAGGTACATGTTAGCATATTGACTTGACATTTTCTGCAATCATGAATAGAGGTCAGAGCAGGCCTCACTTAAACAAATGCAAGTGTATTAAAACAACACATTAATCATTCAAATAATACACATTTTAATACGCAAATTATAAATTCAGCCATAATAACTTTTTATTAGCATTCATGTTATAATCATTTTATAGGAGATAACTGTTAATACATTTCAGTCAGTGTGACACAGAACTGCATTTCTCTACATTTGCATATGAATTTTAAACATTTGTTATCAGAAATGCAATATCGTTTCAGTGCAGACTATTAGTTCAGACTCCAAAATGTAACATATTGACAATTACATTCTGCAAGCATGTAATTTCACCTTGATACCACCTATGTTTCAGTGAGTAATCTAATGTGAGCGCACACTAATATAGCTTCTCAGTCCATCACATTACAATCAAATTATTAGTACTTTGATTAACATAATGCACAGATTGTCACATATAGAGGATCACTGTGACATGAGGGACAGTACTAACATTTCTGCTACATCAGTTCCTATATGAGCATTACCTTGCTGGTTGGAACAGGATGACACTCATGATCTTGATGCTGCCTTATGTACAAATATAAATATTAAATATACACACACACACACACACACACACACATACAACTGTCCATCACAATAACCCACTTGATGGATAGATGTTGAGTAAAAGAGACCATATATGCAAAAAGTGTGCCTAGAATAGTGCAACAAAAGGAGAGGGTAGAAAATGAGTTAGGGTATTAGCGAGTACTTTTACAAGTACTCTTCACACATCCTGCTCCCACAACCAACGTGTGGGGTATAAAACAATGCCACATTGCCAATGCTTGACCTTACTGTAGTTAAGAGTTACAAGTTCTCATACATGTTTCATCTTGACTACTCCATGCATTAGCCAATGTGCTTTTACGTTCTGCTGACAGTGGCCTGTCAGTGTCTGTACCAGTCCAACGAAGCAAACCATTGATAGTCCCACAATCGACACCCATACCCGTGTATGTTTGAAAATGTATAACCAGCACATGCTCTCCTATGAAACTTCAACAGACCATCAATATGGTGTTGCCAGATATGTCGATCGATAGACACATTCTTCATGCATTCACGTGTTGACTCTCTCAATAGATGCCTTTTTGCAATGTTTCTTGAAACATTATTTTCCGGTCAATCCCTAGATTTTTCTAAGTATTATTTTTGGCATAGCACACTCAACACTGGTTCTCCCCCTGCCAGCACTTTACATACATCTTGTAGGACGAATGTGGTTGCAAAGCCAGCAGTATCTCTTGGAGAAGAGGTCAATGTGACATGTTGGTTTTTAGTTTCCTTGATACCTGACCTGTAGTTAGGTGATACATCCTCCAATTCACTACAGCAACCTAAATGTTCTGGGAGGTGTCTGTGAGGTGGAATCGAGCTACTGCCAATGATGTCTCAGTTTATAACACCATTGATATCGAGGGTTTAATTGGATTTGGGGATGATTGACATGCTCATCAAATACTTAAAGTCCACTTGTGCGTCCCAGAGTATACACAATACAGAACAAAAGTAACTAAATTTGATGAAATGTATACAAGTACTCACTCCCTCAGTTCCCGGTGCCCTCAGACTTAAAATCTATTTTTTGAAAAGTGTGTTTTAAGTATGATAGTTTGCAGCTCCATTGGCCTATTAGAAATGTAAACACACTCAGGTGTACAGTGCCCAGAGAGCTAGACATATTTATAAACAGATATATTACATTATTATTTTCGCTGTGGATTGCCCACGCATCAAACCTTTACAAATTAATAGCATTCACTTTTAATGCTTTCACCATACGTCACCCTAAGCATATTCCTGGTTGGTGACTCAACATGTATTTTATATAAATGCATGCAGGTAGACTCCAATTAGTGGGGCACAATATTTTGGTCAGCGAAAGATATGGTAATATAGAAAGCCTTTAGATGCCAATTTAGGTTGTTACCTAATTAAATTCAAACCTGTCCTCAGGCTCAAGCAAGCATCAGGAAGCATTTTTCTCGCACACAATTTAACTGAGATTATAAATTTGCAACATTTAAAATCCGGTGATTGCTTCTTCGTGTTATAGGCTATGCTAAAGGTTTCAACACATTTTGGTCTGCGATCCCGTCAGCGAGGGAGACGAGATAATAAGGGCACGGCTACCACTATTCAATTTGAAGTACATTAGCAGGCAAGGACCCTATTGAGATTGGTCCAGTTAGGTCCTGTTACCACACATATCACATTTGTTTGTGTGGGTAATGCTGCCCTCCCCCTAGCTTTCCCCCTAAAAACCTTGGTCAAACCTGTCAAAATTTACCAGCAATTTTGTTGCACTAATTTGAAAAAATCTTCATGCTAGTTTCCATTGCCAGGTATAAATTGATAGGTATTTATCGTGACAGATGAACTTTGACCCAAGGGAGTGAGATTTTATTGGGTCCAATTAATATCACGTCAAATACCGGGCAACCCGCAATGATGCGCAAATGTATAACCCATTGAAATGAGAATGAAGTACCACATAAAAGCTATTCATTACCCCCAACTATAAGAGCCACAGATAAATTTCTTGTCTTCAGAAAACTACTCAAGAGTTGGCTCTTTCCTTCATAACCACCATATTCAAACAACTATGGACTGCATATGCCTATGTTGATAAATATTTTTTCTGATTATGTGTCTATTTCTAGATATGTATATTTCTTTAGAAAATATGTATCACTACTATGTCATAACAATAAAATACACACACACTCTTTAAACCTGTTTGACTAAGTATATTTACCCATGGTTCTAATTATGTATTGTATGTACATATATGTGTGCATTCATGTGTGTATGTATATGTGTGTATGTGTATGTATGTAGTTATGTGTGTGTGTTGTTCTGTGCTTGGTATGTTCGTGGGTCATTGCATGGCTCCTGGGTGGGTTGTTATACTAGATATCTATGAATTCCTGCTCTCATCTTATCACACTTATCTACCCATCATCATATGTCATGTCTCTATTAATCTATCCTCCAATCCCACTCTGACTCATCCTAAATCCATTCTACTACTTTGATCTCCTAAATAACTCTGCTTAAGCTCTTCCCTCCGCTTCCACATCTAACTCACCAAACCTCACTCTACTACCATGACCTCCCAAACAACCCTACTAAATTCTCCCTCATTTATCTCACCCTGCTACTATGATCTCCCTAACCCTTCCACAGACTCTTCCGTCCTCCATTCCCCTTTACTCATCCCAAGCCTTTGGGATGAGTAAATGAGGGATGTACTCCCAATTAACACTTCTGGATTTCTTTCCTCCTCCACCCCTCCATTACTCCAGTCAATCTAACTAACAAACTCTCATATCCGCGGCTCAAATTAACTCATAATAATACTAAAACTGTACTCATATTTCCCGATACTAATCCATCACTAATTCTTGTTGGGTTCTGGAGTAGCGTGCTACTTGCCGAAAAGCTTTGACGCCTTGTCAGGGGTAGTAAGCGCTATATAAATACTATTACAATACAATACAATACAAAGCAATACAGATACAAACACGCGCCTCTCCTGCTAACTTGGGCAATGATTCAGAACCACACAGACCGTCAGTCATATCACACAATTAATTGGGACTACACATTAAATGGAACATGTCAACATTTTGATTCTATATAAAAAACAGAGAACATTGCACCTTCATCCAACATTGCTATATTTATATGTAATAATTAAAGATGCACAAAAGATATGCCCCCCACAAGCTGTGACAATGTGTTTCCACCAAAGTGATTAACCATGAAGATTTCCCCCCAAAAATTGTAGTAGTATAGAATAGCAAATTAGAAATGAAAAAATTCCACTTTCCACTCTTTTTTAACAATCATCAGTCTAAAATATTTACTTAGTCCACTTTGGAAAGGAAGTTCAGTGGGATAATTGGTCTCCCATTTTGAATGGAGATATGGGCAAGGTATGTTAGGGCCATATCCATTAAGCACATAGGGCCAGATGTAGGAAACTGTTTGCGAGTCGCAAACAGCAAAAATTGCCGTTTGCGAGTCGCAAACCTGAGTTTCCTATGCAGAAATGCATTTTGCGAGTCGGAACCGACTCGCAAAATGCATTTCCGAATCGCAAATAGGAAGGGGTGTTCCCTTCCTATTTGCGATTCGCAGTGGAATGCAATTCCATTGGAGTCGCAGTTACCATCCACTTGAAGTGGATGGTAACCCACTCGCAAATTGTGAATGGACCACAAATATTTTTTCAGGGCAGGTAGTGGTCCAAGGGACCACTACCTGCCCTGAAAAAATTCTGAAACTAAAGGTTTCGGATTTTATTTTAAGTGCAGCTCGTTTTCCTTTAAGGAAAACGGGCTACACTTAAAAAAAAAAAACTGCTTTATTGATAAACAGTCACGAACATGGAGGTCTGCTGACTACAGCAGGCCTCCATGTTAGCGAGTGCCTATAGTCGCTATGGGGCCACAATTTGCGACCCACCTCATTAATAGTAATGAGGTGGGTCTTTGCGACCCCATAGCGACTCGCAGACGGTGTCTGAGACACCGTTCTGCATTGCAAATTGCAAGTTGCAATTTGCGAGTCGCTCGGACTCGCAAATTGCAACTTGCAATTTGCAATATTGCTACATATGGCCCCACAGTCCTTTCTGAAATTAATTGGGAAAGTTTTTAGAATTCAATTTCCTCGATCCTGTATCTGTTGACATGTTTGAATCTCTGACCCTAAGAGGGCTTCTCATGACTTGGGCCGGTTAAACTACCCTGCTACGGAGTGCAAAACATCATCCAGCCAAGGGGCTAAAATCAGACTAGTTGAAATTGGTAACAAATGAGAATGGTTTAAGCTTAATGAATTTTCTTGTAGAGGACCCAAACAATAACTATTGAAGAAAATGCATTACCTCTGTTAGTCATCGGCACTTCTAAGGGACTCACAGTTAAGATATATATTTAAGATAGGGGCATACCTGTCTTGTTTGCTACCCCTGCAGAAGATTGGACTGAGAGAGCAATTCATCGCCAAGGTCCACCTACTATATGAGAGCTCTACGGCTCAAGTAAACTGTGGTGGCTATCTACCTGACCACTTCCTGATACACCAGGAGATGAGGCAAGGCTGCTCACTCTCGTCCCTCCTATTCCTGTTGGCCCTAGAACCAATAGTGGCTATAATCCGTCACTCTCCCCTTCTCACTGGGATCTCCCTTCGGGGAGGACAGTCTAGAATCTACCTATACACAGATGATATCCTGCTAACATTGACAAACCTTCAGTGCTCACTCCTGGCTTTACTAGAGATCATAGATGGCTTTGCTCTCTTATCGGTCTACTGCGTGAACTGGGAAAAAAGTGAGACACTGGCCCTTTCCATCTCCACTACGAGCACAGGGGTCCCCTGCCAACCCTCCGTCATTCCTCTTTCTTCATTTCAGTGTCTCCCCACTTCCGTCCCCGTGGGCCATTCCATAATCCACAACCCTGTTCACCGTCTCCAAGCCCAACCCAACCTCAATAATGTCAGAGACCTCTCTGTATCTACAGATTTTTATCTATCCGTGGGACTCTAGCTCTGATGAAAATGTCCTTTTGTGTTCTCATTCCTCTACTTAGGATGATATTTTATTACGCTGGGGGTCTTGATTATTACCTCCACTTCCGTATCCCCTACCACTCTCCTTCCCGCCCCCTCCCCTCTGACCCGTCTCCTTCCCGCCTCTTCTCACAGCCTTTGATCGCTCTTGTTATTTTGTCTCCCTTTGTACCGCCCTGTACTTGCATTGAAATGTATTGTTTTCTCAATAAAGGGAGACGTATGGGGGCATACCTTCTAGATAACCCTTTCAGTTAAATAGTTGTCACACTGTTTAAGGAACTACTGTTTGTAAAAACAGAGGGAAAGTGTCAGTGTTTTGCCCATCTTTCCAGCTTTATCTTTTTATTCTATTTTATATCAAGATGAGGGGTAATGGACAAGTGGAACACCATATGGGAAATCAAACACTGTGACTTCCCCTTGAAATAAACCATCCAGCTATGCCCTGCATTTTCCTTACTGTCTGCATTCCACTTCAGAAACTACTGTGGATGTATGATGCTGCATAGACCTACGGAGATGTCACTAGACCATCACCATTACTCTCTGGCAGTGGCATTTCTGTCTCATTTTTCTGACCCTCAAGAATTTTCCACTTCCTCCCTTTTCTCCACTAAAATGGAAAAATGTAATAGGAGAGTAATAGGAAAGGCTGCAATGACCTACTCTACTCTTTATGACATCCATTGCTCACAAAAGGTACCTTGAATTTGTGGTCATTCTGCTCATGTACTGCATTTGCCATAATGCATCTAGGAAAACTGGTGCTATTATACCAAGTAGTGTGCTTCCCCCCATTACTACACTACTTTCAGCTGTCACAACCTCCACCCAAGCTGCACCAATACATTATTTGCCTCCTTGTTGTCTGTTTCTCCACCTTTCAAACATGCAGTACTCTTAGTGTCTGAGTTCCTAAATTTGATATCTTTATCAAGCCCCACATCAATACACTGCCATGCAGTAGAACCACTCCATACCTCAGTACATGCAGCTGAGCCCCATAAGGGCTGCACCAGGTACGCTACTCCAAAGTCTTTGCTACACCCTGTAGCCTTCCATCCTATAAATTGGGTGCATAAGCATGCTGTCCCTAACTTTTACTTGCACCGGTCACTGCCCATCCTCAACCTCGACCTCTCTTGCTTACTCTAGTGCACGTTGTCTAATGCCCTTTTCCTCTGCCCCTGCCTTAAATCTTAAAGCTAGAACCAATGATCACATAAAGGAGAGAGCTATGCAGAGGTAGCAATGCCAGAGTCTTGAACAACATAATCGTGAGTTGTATAGAATCACTTTTTCACTTCTGTGCCTCACCTTGCAGGCGTAAATTCCAAAGTCTTTGCTACACCCCTGTAGCCTTGGGTGCATAAGCATGCTGTTCCAAATCTTTACTTGCACCTGTCCCTGCCCAGCCTCATCCTGGACCACTCTTGCTTACTCTAGTGCAAGTTGTCTAATCCCCTTTTCCTCTACCCCTACCTTAAATCTCATAGCTAGAACCAATGATCACATATGGGAGTACGCTATGCAGTGGCAGCGATGCCATAGTCTTGGACAACAATACGGAGCAGTCATATAGAATAATCTTTTCTCTTCCACACTTCACCTTGCCAGCACAGATTCAGCTGGAGTTTGGTTTGCTAAAACCGACCATGGCTAGGCAGGTAGCCTACCTAATATGCTGGAACAAAATCAGGGGAGAAGAGCCCAATACATTGAACTACCTGCTATGCAAGGAGCTGCAAGATAGAGATGTGTCACCAGCAAGGGCATCTCAAGCAACTACCGGGTTCACTCAACTTTGGGAGGCACCTACCAGCCATCAGGCCTTCAAAAAACTAGTCTGGAAATCATAAAAAATCTGCTTCCTCGCTGATGATAAGTCCCTATTGTCACGCAGAGCCCATGGATGGATGGCATTAAATAACTACAAGGTCTTTGCACCACTAAAATATTTCAACACAGGGTACCCAGCTTTTTTAAGGAGCAATTTCTATGTTACCGACTGGGATTGCTTCTCCTAAAATGTCATCTCCCCCTTGGCTATTAGAGGGTTTACCTGAAGTGTCGATCATGTGGCTTAGGGGAAGGAGACTTGCTCCACTTGGCTGCTCCTGTGAAGCATTGCAGGATGAAAGGAGACAGATGTTAAAAGCTCAATTTAACCAAAAAGGCATACACATACAGAGAAAGGCGTGCTGGCCTGCTTTGACCCAGGGGATCCCAAGTTGAACTCCTGATTTGTTAGATTTATTCTGAAGGTGGGCAAAAAGCTGCCTCATAGCACAGTAAACTGCCCCTCTACGCACCTAATGGCCACAACCCATAAATGAGGGGAATGAAAACTTCCAATGCTACAGCCTTGCTGAGGTTAGAGGCAATCTAACTATGAGTACAGTTTTGCTGTGACTGAGAGGGGAGATTACTAGGCATCGGTCAATGTGGGAAGGTGATCACCACAGGCCTGCTTCTCATTTATTCCCTGTTGGCCCGTGGGGAACTCTTTTTTACTTTGCAGCATGCACTTTACCTCTGGGGCCGTTTGGTCCTCGCCTCTTAATACCTATAACAGACTCCTCTTTGAGGGATGCTCAATGTTGGCTGTCCGTCATTAATTAGATGCTGTGGAGCATGCCTGTACATCAGAGTTTTTTATTAATTTGAGGACGTTATCTGCTCCCAGATCAGAACTCGTACTTTGTGTTGTAAGTTGTTGTTTTATTGCAAAGCTCTTAAGTAATTATGTAATTAATAAAATAAATCAATCATAGCTAGAACCCCACTTTATAGTTCTATGAGCTGATATTCATTGTACTCCCCAGTACCACACAATCCTGATATAATCGGCACTCAGCATTAGTTCCACTAGACATCATTCAAAGGCCTGGGACTTTTGAGGGTATGACCCTGCAATAAACCCAAGACCTGCTTCTTTTTTTTTCTCAGCATGGTGGAGACGAACCTGTGCA
The DNA here is from genome assembly GCF_031143425.1 of Pleurodeles waltl. Lineage (NCBI taxonomy): Eukaryota > Metazoa > Chordata > Amphibia > Caudata > Salamandridae > Pleurodeles > Pleurodeles waltl. The sequence continues at coordinate 194,247,150 of NC_090447.1, forward strand.
TCCTGTCCACTGCCAGGCTGGGGGAAGTCCCTGTACAAACAGCGGACTTCTTTAGCCATTGCCCACCTTTTATCCCATCTTTTTTAAAATCATTTTTGGGGTTCTCAAATAAAATCAGTCATATTAGAGAAGTTTACAGAATAGAAAAACAATTGGAACTGAAAAGAGAATAAAGAGCCATCACCCTCCTGGGTGGCTGGAGAAAAGCATTGCTTCACAGGAATTCATGAAAGAAGAGTGTTGATTACTTGGTGTTCTTTCTTTGCAGCTAGCAGATGATGGCCGTAGCATAGCTGTGAGAAGTAGGGTTGTTGGCGGAGAGGTGTGTGAGATTTGGTCAAGCAGCATCCACAGTCCTTGTCAGGGTGAGCAGACCCTGAAATGATCTGTTCTCATCCCTCTGGTAGCTTGGCACAGAGCAGTCAGGCTTCATTCAGAGGCAATGTGTAAAGTAATTGTGCAACATTTAAATATTAATAACATGAAAAAACATATAAAAAGTATCCCACACCAAATATGTAAGGAAATGCCTCCTTGGCATGGTTACCCCCTGACTTTTTGCCTTTGCTGATGCTATGTTTTGAATTGAAAGTGTGCTGAGGTCTGCTAACCAGGCCCCAGCACCAGTGTTCTTTCCCTAAACTGTACTTTTGATTCCACAATTGGCACACCCTGGCATCCAGATAAGTCCCTTGTAAGTGGTACCCCTGGTACCAAGGGCCCTGATGCCAAGGAAGGTCTCTAAGGGCTGCAGCATGTCTTATGCCACCCTGGAGACCCCTCACTCAGCACAGACACACTGCTTGCCAGCTTGTGTGTGCTGGTGAGAACAAAACGAGTAAGTCGACATGGCACTCCCCTCAGGGTGACATGCCAGCCTCTCACTGCCTATGCAGGTATAGATAAGTCACCCCTCTAGTAGGCCTTACAGCCCTAAGGCAGGGTGCACTATACCATAGGTGAGGGCACCAGTGCATGAGCACTGTGCCCCTACAGTGTCTAAGCAATACCTTAGACATTGTAAGTGCAGGGTAGCCATAAAAGTATATGGTCTGGGAGTCTGTTTAACACGAACTCCACAGCACCATAATGGCTACACTGAAAACTGGGAAGTTTGGTATCAAACTTCTCAGCACAATAAATGCACACTGATGCCAGTGTACATTTTATTGTAAAATACACCCCAGAGGGCACCTTAGAGGTGCCCCCTGAAACCTTAACCGACTATCTGTGTAGGCTGACTGGTTCCAGCAGCCTGCCACAACCAAGACATGTTGCTGGCCCCATGGGGAGAGTGCCTTTGTCACTCTGAGGCCAGTAACAAAGCCTGCACTGGGTGGAGATGCTAACACCTCCCCCAGGCAGGAGCTGTCACACCTGGCGGTGAGCCTCAAAGGCTCACCCCTTTGTGCCAGCACCGCAGGACACTCCAGCTAGTGGAGTTGCCCGCCCCCTCCGGCCACGGCCCCCACTTTTGGCGTCAAGGCCGGAGAAAATAATGAGAATAACAAGGAGGAGTCACTGGCCAGTCAGGACAGCCCCTAAGGTGTCCTGAGCTGAGGTGACTCTAACTTTTAGAAATCCTCCATCTTGCAGATGGAGGATTCCCCAATAGGATTAGGGATGTGACCCCCTCCCCTTGGGAGGAGGCACAAAGAGGGTGTACCCACCCTCAGGGCTAGTAGCCATTGGCTACTAACCCCCCAGACCTAAACACGCCATTAAATTTAGTATTTAAGGGCTCCCCTGAACCTAAGAATTTAGATTCCTGAAACTACAAGAAGAAGAGGACTGCTGAGCTGAAAAACCCCTGCAGAGGAAGACCAGAAGACACCAACTGCTTTGGCCCCAGACTTACCGGCCTGTCTCCTGCCTTCCAAAGAAACCTGCTCCAGCGACGCTTTCCAAGGGACCAGCGACCTCTGAATCCTCTGAGGACTGCCCTGCTTCAAGAAAGACAAGAAACTCCAGAGGACAGCGGCACTGCTCCAAAAGAACTGCGACTTTGTTTCAAGGAGCAGATTTAAAGACCCCTGCAACTCCCCGCAAGAAGCTTGAGACTTGCAACACTGCACCCGGCGACCCCGACTCGACTGGTGGAGAACTAACACCTCAGGGAGGACCCTCCTGCGACTCCGAGACCGTGAGTAACCAAAGTTGCCCCCCCTGAACCCCCACAGCGACGCCTGCAGAGGGAATCCCGAGGCTCCCCCTGACCGCGACTGCCTGAATTCCATTTCCCGATGGCTGGAAAAGACCCTGCACCCGCAGCCCCCAGCACCTAAAGGAACGGAACTCCTGTGCAGGAGTGACCCCCAGGAGGCCCTCTCCCTTGTCCAGGTGGTGGCTACCCCGAGGAGCCCCCCCCTTGCCTGCCTGCAACGCTGAAGAGATCCCTTGGTCTCTCATTGATTTACATTGAAAACCCGACGCTTCTTTCTACACTGCACCCGGCCGCCCCAGTGCCGCTGAGGGTGTACTTTTTGTGTGAACTTGTGTCCCCCCCGGTGCCCTACAAAACCCCCCTGGTCTGCCCTCCGAAGACGCGGGTACTTACCTGCTGGCAGACCGGAACCGGGGCACCCCCTTCTCTCCATTGAAGCCTATGTGTTTTGGGCACCTCTTTGACCTCTGCACCTGACCGGCCCTGAACTGCTGGTGTGGTAACTTTGGGGTTGCTTTGAACCCCCAACGGTGGGCTACCTTGGACCCAAACCTGAGACTTGTAAGTGATTTACTTACCTGACAAAACTAACAATACTTTACCTCCCCCAGGAACTGTGAAAATTGCACTGTGTCCACTTTTAAAACAGCTTATTGTGTTTTATGTGAAAAGTATACATACTAATGTAATGATTCAAAGTTCCTAAAGTACTTACCTGCAATACCTTTCAAATGAGATATTACATGTAGAATTTGAACCTGTGGTTCTTAAAATAAACTAAGAAAATATATTTTTCTATAACAAAACCTATTGGCTGGATTTGTCTCTGAGTGTGTGTTCCTCATTTATTGCCTGTGTGTATGTACAACAAATGCTTAACACTACTCCTTTGATAAGCCTACTGCTCGACCACACTACCACAAAATAGAGCATTAGTATTATCTCTTTTTGCCACTATCTTACCTCTAAGGGGAACCCTTGGACTCTGTGCATACTATTCCTTACTTTGAAATAGTGCATACAGAGCCAACTTCCTACATTCAAATAGAAAAATAAAACTTTTTTAGTAAATAAAACAATACCAAAATGACAAAAATCTAATAAGTAAAACTAGACATATTAAATTTCAAAGACATTGGTGAAAATAGTGCCAGAAAGCATAAACCGCCAACTGTGGATATCTGGTCTTGCCATACCGGGAAAAAGTTGCAAGTGCAGGCCTACCACTGTTGAATGTGGTTAGGCCTGCTGAAAAGAGTACCTTAAATCATTGTTTGCAGAGTGTTGCAAGGATTCGCATCTAAAATGCACTGTGCAGTTGAAGCAATGTGTCAGTTCAGAGATGCAGTGAGGCTGCAAAGCAAGGGACTGCATTACAATCAAGGATACTGGGGATGGGGCTTGCGAAAAGAAGTCCAGCATCGAGGATGTGACTTGCTTTGGGGCAATATGCTGGTTCTGAGGACCTGCAAGGCTGCGATGCGCAGTCTGGTGTTGTTGTTGAGGCCGCTGTTGTCGAGAGATGCAAGGGTCTGTGCCAAGGATGCTTTATGCAGTGAAGCTGCAGAGGCAATACGGGTCTTTGAAATGAGTCAAATCCATGCAGCAGCAGTGATGCGTTGATTTTGCTCAGGTTTGCATCACACAGCATCTGTTTTGCTCAATCCACAGGCTGGCAGAGCACCTTAAGTCGACATCTAAGGGTTCAGGACTAGGGTGGCACCACTTGGCAGGGTAGGCCCACAGATGGCAGAGTCTAGGTGCAGGTGCACAGTTATTGTCAGCTTGTTAGGACCCTGAAGCTTCAGATCAGGAGGCCAGCCAACTAGCCCTTGGAGTCACTCTGGGTTCTGGGTTCAAGAGATGTAGATCCATTCCTTCTCACCCAGTCCAGAGGGTAGCAGGCATTAGTTCAGCACAACAGTCCAACAGAGTGGCAGTCCTTTGAGCACCACACAGTCCTTGTTCTTTGCAGAATATCCACAGGTCCTGAAATGTTCTGAAGAGTTGGTGTCTGAGGTCCAGTATTTATACCCAGTTGCACCCTTGATGTGAGATGAGGCTTCTATGGACAGCCCTTTGAAGTGCACAAGTGTCCTGCCTTCCTGACCATGGCTCCACGCTAACTACAGGGAGTTTGCAGCCCCTTACGTGGAGACAGGACACAGCCTATTCATGTGAAAGAGGGGCTGGGTCCAGCTTCTACCTTCCATCCTGCCAGTGATGGAACATCCAGTCACACCTAAGCTCCCTATTGTGTGTGGTGTCTAGGAGGAATACACGCAGCCCAACTGTCAACTACACCCAGCCATGTGACCCAGAGACAGCCTGCAGGCACCTAATGGCTAAGGTAAGAAAATGCCAACTTTCTAAAAGTGGCATTTTCAAAATTGTAATTTAAAGTCAATCTTCACCATAAGTTAGTATTTCTAATTCCAATTTCAGAGACACCAAACATGAAATATTTACCTGGTCTCATTTGAAAATTACAATTATAAAATGTAGTAAGGCAACTCCAATGTTATCCTAAGGTCGAGGTAGGCCTTGCAGTAGTGAAAAACAAATGTAAGAGTTTTTCACTTCCAGGACATGTAAGACTTAAAAGGACATGTCCCACCTTTTACATACATTGCACCCTGCCCTATGGGATCTTCAGGACCTACTCCAGGGGTGACGTAAGTATATTAAAAAAGAAGGGTCTGGCAAAAGACTTATTTTGCCAGGTCAAAATGGCGCTTTAATCTGCACACAGACAGGCTGCAATGGCAGGCCTGAGACATGTTTAAAGTGCTACTGAAGGCTGTAGTCTCAGGCCTGAGACATGTTTAAAGTGCTACCGAAGTGGGTGGCACAATCAGTGCTGCAGGCCCGCTAGTAGCATATAATTTGCAGGCCCTGGGCATAGATACTGCCACTTCACCATGCCTTACAAGTAAATTAAATATGTCAGTTGGGTATAAGGCAGTCTAACTTATTTTCAGGAGAAAGCACAATCACTTTAGTACTGGTTAGCAGTGGTAACGTGTGTACAGTCTCAAGGCCAGCAAAAATGAAGCCAGCAAAAACAGGAGGTGTGAAAGGAAAAAGTTAGGGGAAAATCACACCAAGGCTGCCAGGTCTAACAATGATTGTTGAAAATGGGGTCTTTGGTTGGCAGTCAGGTTACCCCCTTCCAAGCAAGGACCCTCACTCTAGTCAGGGTAAAGGAGAATCACCCTTAGTTAACCCCCACTCACCCCCTTGGTAGCTTGGCAAAAGCAGGAGGCTTAACTTCAGAAGCAATGTGTAAAGTATTTGTACCAACACACACAGCAATACAGTAAAAACACAGCAAAATGACTCAACACAGGTTTAGAAAAATAGCCAATATTTATCTAAACAAAACAAGACCAAAATGACAAACATTCGACATACACAAGTCAAGTTATGAATTTTTAAAGATTAAACTCAAAAAAGTGCTTAGAAACACAAAATGCTTTGATGAGCTGAAAACACGGCATCGTGATGGAGTCGTTCCCAACAATCAGACGCCAATGGCGCCAGGTATGGAGTCACTCAGACCCCCAGGTACAGTACCTTAGTGAAGTGTGAGAACAAGCCAGTGCACAAAGTCGGGGATTGCGGCATTGCTGGATCCGTGGCAGTGTCGTTCCCGGTGCTGCGGGGAGAAGGAGTGGAGGCGTCACGAAGAGGCTGCAGGTCCTTGCTGCAGAGCGGTGGAGGTGAGGCGGCGTCAGTGCGAAGAGCTGAATCAGCGCAGTTCAGGCCGAGTCAGTCACGATGTGGTGCGGCGACTTCCACAGAATCGCAGACTTTGGCGGGGCTGCAGGGATGTCGGGCCTGCGAGGGTCTTCGCACTCCAGCGAGGACCACTGAGTCGGCTACAGGCGGCATCACAGGATTCGGCAGCGGCATCAGTCCGGAGTTGTCCGAAGTCAGTTTTCTTGGATTTTCATCAGCTTCTCCTTTAAAGGGTACAGGGACTGGATCGGGCACCACTTGTCAGGGCAGAAGTCTCAGTAGAGAGTCTAGGTGCTAGTAGAGGAAGTCTTTGATAGCTCTGAGACTTCAGAACAGGGGGCAAGCTCATTCCAAGCCCTTGGAGATTCTTCTCAAGCCGGCATATACCACACAGTCCAGTCTTTGTCCCCTTTCATAGGCAGAAGCAGCAACTGCAGGATAGCCCAACAAAGAACAGTCACAGGCAGGGGCAGCACTTCTCCTCAGCTCTTCAGCCCTTCTCCTTGGCACAGGATCCTCTTGATTCCAGAAGTGATCTAATTTTCAGGGGTTTTGGGTGCTCTTCTTATACCCCTTTCTGCCTTTGAAGTAGAGCTACTTCAAAGGAAAATCTCTCTTGTTAGTGAAATCCTGCCTTGCCCAGGCGAGGTCCCAGGCACACACCAGGGGGTTGTAGACTGCATTGTGTGAGGGCAGGTACAGCCCTTTCAGGTGTTAGTGACCACTCCTCCCCTCCCTCCCAGCACAGATGGCTCATCAAGGTATGCAGGCTGCACCCCAGCTACTTTGTGTCACTGTCTAGAAAGAGGTGCAAACAGCCCAACTGTCGAACTGACCCAGGCAGGGAATCCACAAACAGGCACAGAATGGTTTAAGCAAGAAAATGCCTACTTTCTAAAAGTGGCATTTTCAAACACACAATCTAAAAACAAACTTCACTAAAAGATGCATTTTTAAATTGTGAGTTCAGAGACCCAAACTCCACATGTCTATCTGCTTCCGAAGGCAATCTGCACTTTAACAATATTGAAAAGCAGCCCCCATGTTAACCTTTGAGAGATATAGGCCTTGCAACAGTGAAAACCAAATTTAGCAGTATTTCACTGTCAGGATATGTAAAACACATAAGTACATGTCCCACCTTTAACATACACTGCAACCTGCCCATGGGGCTACCTAGGGCCTATCTTAGGGGTGCCTTACACGTATAAAAGGGGAAGGTTTAGGCCTGGCAAGTGGGTACACTTGCCAAGTCAAATTGGCAGTTTAAAACTGCACTCACAAACACTGCAGTGGCAGTTCTGAGCCATGTTTACAGGCTACTTATGTGGGTGGCACAACCAGTGCTGCAGGCCCATTAGTAGCATTTGATTTACAGGCCCTGGACACTTCTAGTGCACTTTAATAGGGACTTACTAGTAACTCAAACATGCCAATCATGGATAAGCCAATCTACACATATAATTTCTACAGGGAACACTTACACTTTCGCACTGGTCAGCAGTGGTAAAGTGTCCAGAGCAAACAAAATAGCAAAACAGAGTCCAGCACACAGAAACAACCTGGGAAGTAGAGACAAAAAGTTATGGGGAGACCACGCCAATGATGCCAAGTCTAACAATGATGCTGTGATAACTTTCTACATTTCAGTGTCCAACAGCCTCATCTGTAGGGATCTTGTACCATTTGCCTTTTTGGAGTCCCGGTTATGCCATAGACTAAGAAGGTGGCACAGCTGATCTGAGCTCACAAAAAGGCATTCAAGCTGCTTCCCCTTCTCAATTTATCATTCTGAAATCTCAGATTCCCATTATTGACCACATCCCTTCCCAAAGCTTTTTTGCACTAACAATAGCAGTTTTACTCTTATCCTCCTCACCTCCTGTTAACGTTGAACGCATCTACTCCATTCTAACCATCAGTCTAAGCAGGAAATACACCAATGTATACATAGAATTTGTCAATGTAAATGTCAAACAAAAGTCCTGACACGTGAAGATTACAAAAAGAGCCACCATTCTAAAAAGTACAATTAAAGCATAATATGCATGCAGACCACAAGAAGAAAAACCAAAGCCTGTTCATGTCGTTGCCAAAGAAATCAATGATCAAGAGGTACCAGATACATAAAAGAGTAAATCAATATGATTTCTGTCACTGAATTTGTTGAGGAAATCAGACAACCATTGCCAGGTGACTAGATAGTCTACACCACTTTATGAAAGAGAGCTTCCATCGACTGAACCAAGTCACAACCATAACCCTGATACTGGAAACAGCAGAGCATAAAATGTTTACTTTCAAGTCATCCTGCAGTTGGTGAATGTATGAAGTTTCTTCATAGAAAGCTTGTATTCCCAAAGCCATGTGTGGCATAGATCTCTTTTTGTACAACAAGCCAGTACTGTGATCAGGGGAATCAATCTGTCGTTTCCAATCCTCTGAAAGATCATGAGGTTTCAACCTGAGACCCGGTGATGGTGACATACCGAGATTACTGCAACAAAATCCAAGCTTGAATCCACATAAGAGTCATCAACTACGTAAAGGTCATCAACTACGTAAAGGTGACCATGTAAAAAATATGTGCACTCAATGCAAAAGTAAAGTCTCCCTGGGATCCCGGTATAATAGAAAACCTGCAGCGTGCTGCTATGCAGGGACCTCATTTTGGTTGCCACACACTATATTAAACTACAGATTTCAAAGTAGTAAAGACATGAACTCATACTCCAGAGTGCCTTGGACCTAAACTCCAGTGTGATCTTCTACTGCAAACTGCATATCATATGCATAATTACGTTTTAATATTAAAAATGAGTTCACACCTTCATTTACATATATTTTACTGGAGAACCCACACTCTTAAGTAACTGAAAGGCAATAACTGGTGCTCAATAGAATATCAGAAAAACGTATACATATGTTGATGGTATATTTTCCAGTTTAGTAGCTGAAAAATAAGACTAAATGCAAAATGAACTTTAAATACAAGCATTTCATTGTGTATATAAAGTTATGACAAAAAAGCGAAACAATGACATACTGTTTTTCTGTTTAGGTGGATGGCATAGAGAATAACAACCATAGTACTCGTTGGGCTGGACTATCCAGAGGGTATAATCAAAGAGGTCATTGTAATTGCGGTGAACAATTGAGACAGATGAAAATGATTTCAACAGATGGGACACGCTACAATTAACACTGCCAATACAATACATTTGGTGACTACTTTGCCAGCTGTTAACCTGCCAGTTCTGCTTTTCTAAATTAATATATATATTTATGAATGTACCTCAAAGGAATACTTGGGAGAAATTCTGTTGGCCTTTATAGACAGAAGGTTTATTAGGCTTCAGCTGTTAAAAAAAGTTGCATAATGCCCTGCTAAGCTAAATTAGTAGCCATTTGTGAGGGTGTTTCTGGATGAAGTGCAAGAAAGTTTAATCAGAACTATGGCTAATAGAAATGTGGGTAGGTATTAATACAGGAGATATCTAATAAGATGAATGGTAAGTGAAAGCTGTATAGTTCTAGGTAAAAGATGTGTAATTTCGAATCAAGGACACTGCTAAAAAAACAATGTTGTTAACCTTTGTTTGCAATTGTAGTTATTGACACTGTATAGTTCTAGCAGAAGTGCAGTACACAGGTCTGAGAGTGTATATAAGTACATGGTTAAAAAAAGGGAGGAAGGCAAATGACTCTTAACTGTTTGCTTGAGTTTTTGATTTACTTTAATGTTTTGTAAAGTGCATGGTTACCCGAAGTTGACCTAAAAGACTTGGCAATAAGCTCTTTTAGCAAATAAGTAAGAGGCCAGAGAGTACTGTTCAAAGCCACTTTTAAAAAGGAGGAAGATTGGGGCTGATGTGTTCTATAGGTCGTAAGTCGTGAATCCTAAGCTCAGGAGGTTTGAAGAAGAACAAGATCAGAGGAGCAAAGAGAATAGACTGAAAGATATTGAGTAGATATGTCCTGAAGTAAGCAGGACCTATGCCATAAAAGGCACAATGTGCTATACATATAGCCTGGACGCAGGATCTCTCAGAAGTGAGTAGCCAAGAGGCAAGAGATGGACTTAGATTTCTTTATGAAAGGAGACAAATAGCCACATTTTGAACAATATGAAGTCTACACGATAGGTTTCTCAGCAAGCCCAGGTAAAGGGCATTGTCATAATCCAGAGCACTAAGGTGGCTTTAACTCCTAAAGGTTCAGAGGAGGCAGACAGGGGCTTGAGTGCAGTTAGATTGTCAAGGTTTGCATTGCACAGGCATCGGTGTGAAGACAGGCTAGCTTAGAAGGCTCTGAATGTAAGGTGGAATAGCTTCTACTGTGCCCTTTCTGAGGCAGGTAATCATCCTCCTTGGTGCTGAGTAAAGTTTACTGAAAACGAATCTGAGAAAAATGTAAAGAATGTGTGCAGAAAAATCAGATAATGGCGGGTAGGTGACAGAATGCATAATGAGGCAGTCCTGTCAGTAACCTTTTGTAAATAGTCAGCTTACTCACAAAACATATGTTGGCTACGGGCTGATAGCCAGATTTTGAGTTTGATGCACAGGGTACTCTGCCATAAACCTGACAGAATATTCTGGGGGTCATTCCGACCCCGGCGGTCAAGGACCGCCGGGGCCGGGGATGCGGGAGCACCACCAACAGGCTGGCGGTGCCCCGCAGGGCATTCTGACTGCGGCTGTTTGGCCGCGGTCAGACCAGGAAAACCGGCGGTCTCCTGACGGTTTTCCGCTGCCCTGGGAATCCCAAGCTGCGCCGCCATGGGGGATTCCGACCCCCTCACCGCCATCCTGTTCCCGGCGGTTCCGACCGCCAGGAACAGGATGGCGGTGAGGGGTGTCGTGGGGCCCCCGTAAGAGGGCCCCACTTTGAATTCCAGTGTCTGCTCAGCAGACACTGGAATTCGCGACGGGTGCAACTGCACCCGTCGCACCTTCCCACTCCGCCGGCTCCATTCGGAGCCGGCTTCCTCGTGGGAAGGGGTTTCCCGCTGGGCTGGCGGGCGGCCTTCTGGCGGTCACCCGCCAGCCCAGCGGGAAAGCCAGAATGGCCTCCGCGGTCTTTCGACCGCGGAGCGGCCATATGGCGGTTCCCTCCAGGCGGGCGGCTCCCGCCGCCCGCCGGGGTCTGAATGACCCCCTCTGTCTGCCAAACTGTCTCTCTGCCTGCTGAACTTTGAGTCTGCTGGGCCATCAGTTTTACACTGGCGATGCCCCCATTAGCTCTGTTGTCGGAGAAAGGGCCTTCGGAGTAAAGCCATCACACCCCCACCCTATTTAGGGAAGACGATGTTATTTTTTTCTTCTGTTTGTTACCACCAGGAAAATCCTTTTGGTCGCTGATAGAAAAAAAAAATCACCCCGACACCCAGGGAAAAAAACACTCCCTTGGTTTGGGGATCATTATATATTTGTTTTTAAAAACAAATACCCATTTTGTAGGGTTTGTTTTTGAATAACAAAAAGTTAATTGGAAAGCTGTCAAAACCGATGGCGGCATTTCATCAAACGTTTTGTACCTTTAGAGAAACCAATGTGAAGGTGATTCCTTCAAAAGCACAGAGATCACTACCTGGTCAGCAGTGATCTCTAGATTAAACAGACTGTCACTTAACAACTGTAAGTCTGACCCTGAGTTGTGTGCAAAGGGAGGCAATGGTGAAAGTAAAGCAGAACTTCTACACTCAGGGACTGGAAGTGCCTATGTTACATCTAAGCCGAAGCAACATTTTCTTTACACCAGCATATTCTCACATAATTTCTTGTATTTCATGTTACGATTGTAACACGAGATGTCTTGTATTATGTGCCATTTTACATCTTTGCACAGTGCAGATTTTGTTCAGGTAAAAATCCTATTGTGGGAGCATAGGAGCAACATAAAAAACAGAACAAGCTTTTGTTCGTGTCACACATGATTTTGCACAATTCATTTAGTGCTAAATGTGTCCTCGTGTGCAAAATGAACACAGGGACACATTTCTTGTTAAAAAAGTAATGCCAAATCCTGGCCTGGTATTCGCCTGACAAGCCATAACCTCTATAATTTTTTTTTGTATTTCACATAATTTCCTCTATGAAAATTATGTGAATTTCGGCCAGGTCTACTTAGGACCACTTACACTATATAATTGTATATTAAGCCTCCTGCCCAGTGCCTAAATAATTAAAACTAAATAAATACATAAATGAAGTGAGGCAAAGTTTTTAAGGAGCATTTCAGCGATGATACTAAATGCTGTGATTGTGACGTAGATTACTTTTGTACACTAATCGATAGCATATTCTATTAGATCAAACACAAGGAGGTTTTTTGCAGCGCACATCCTGCACGCTTGTATCTCAATGTGCTCTAAAATACGATAATGACGAGAAACGAGGGTCGGTGAAACAAAGGATTTGCCTTGGATCACGCACTTCGGTCAAGGGGAAAGCCGGGATTGGCTTTCACATTGCGCGCTTCAGTGTCTGTCTGTCTAACTCGCTTCTCTGTCAGTGTGAAAGTTGGAAACAACTTTTGTGCCCCACCACTTTCAAAAGCCGCCACTGAGTGATACGTATTTTATCATACTCTCAATTCTCTAATATTATGAAAGCACAATCATTGCTTTCTATTTATTGTGTTCATTCTCAGATTTGTCCCGCTTAACTTCCCACCCCAGGGTTAGAAACAACAAGAATGAGAGAACCCCGCGATGTGGTCTATGGGTCAGGAGGCATGAAACCATCATTCTCCTTCAAGCCCATGCCTGCACAAAGGCCTTGTTTCTTTTGCAAAATAGAGAGGGAAGACGGTCAAATGGAACAGGGCAATGCGTTTCTTTCTCAAGGTCGCTATACCGGTGAGAAACAATCTCCTGTTCTGTCAAACCCCGTAATAGAATATTTGTCAGATGTTCTGTAAATCTGTCGCTCCGTGGTTCACTTCAAAGATATGGAAAGGACCTCTGAAGGAGCAATGAATAGAACAGCATCATACTACATAGTAGTTATTCATACTTTCCAGTCTTTATCGTGTGTCTCCTTTCCAGCAAGTGAACGTGGGTGTTCTTTAAGAGCAAACAAAACTATTCATAATTGTTGCAGTAACTCCCTCAACCTCTAAACCAAATCAACCTGCCCACGTGGCTAAAACACCCCCTCTCTTGCTCCTTGACGGGCTTATCTGGCTTACTCGTGGCCTATAAGTCATGTCCTCCTCTGGACGTATGGGCCCCCATTTAATATCAAATGACCCTGTGGGTTTTCTGCTCTCCTGCTTGTCACCCCGCAAGCCTGCCCACTCTGTTGTCCATGCCACGTTCCCACCATATCTCACCAATTACTGAACAACAGCCAGTGCCATGGTTTCTTACCGGGAAAATCATTCCTAGGCTGTTGAGCCTATTCACAAATTACATTCTATAGTTTGTTTAACAGTACTATATTAGTACTACCACTGTACTGCAAAATGCTATTCACAAACCATTGTGTGGAGGTTCCCCCTCCAACTCTCATTGTTTTCTGTGCAGAAATCTCTGCCCCCTCCCACTGCGGAGACTCCAAACACGTTAGTTTATATTGTAGCAGCAGTGTGTGGGAGGGACAGAGGGGAGTGGCTGGAAAATGGCCAATGCATAGAAAACAAGCATTTGCAATGCAACGGGTCTCGCAATTGCTTGCATTAGAGCTATTAGCGCTGTAAACTCCTAACCGGAATTTTCTTTTCATATAAACTAATAATGAAAAGTAAAACAGTTTCACATATACAAGCCGATGGTCGCCATGAGTGTGAACGAGAGACAGAAAAAGGAACAGAAATTCGCTCACAGTGAAACCTATTGGCAAAAGTGCAATTATCCATCTTACCGGCAAAAGTGCAATTATCCATGTAACCAGCAGAAGTGCAATTATTCATGTAACAGGTTCGATGTCATGCAAAGTGCCGGACTTCTGCCAAGTAAGATTGCACTGCACATGAAATGAAAAGATAAACTAGTCCAGAAACCGGCTGAAAACACTGGGCCTCATATGTTTTCAGTAATCTACCGGTGCACTCGAGGTATGCATGCCTTTCACAAACAGAATCAATCGATTTTTAAAAGGCAAGCCCACAAACTAATGACAGTGAAGGGCATGAAATAGGCACGGTTAGAAGCCCGAACAGAGATTAGAACATGGTCTAGAGCGCTTGCGCACGCTCGACCCTAAAAAGGGAAGTGGTTAAGGGAGCAGAAAGGAAAGGCTAGGGTGCGGTTTAAGGAGGAACACACATTCACCTTCAAAAGAGTAAGCCCATTGCTATTTACTCAGTGCACTTCTAGAGCTAGTTTACCCAGAAAGGACTCCCAATAGGTATAAATGTACTCCAGTTTAGAGTTTGAATAGAATAAGTCCAGCACCACAAATGGCCACCCATTGGTACTGCAACACCCTCCCAGAGAAAATGCTACTCTTGTCATTTTTATACCTACTCAATGGGTGTTAGAAATGGGGTTTTTGGTTGGCAGTCAGGTTACCCCCTGTCCAAGCAAGGATCCTCACTCTAGTCAGGGTAAAGGATAATCACCCTCAGTTAACCCCGGTCACCCCTTGGTAGCTTGGTAGGAGCAGGTAGGCTTAAAGTCAGAGGCAAAGTGTAAAGTATTTGTACCAACACACACAGTAATACAGTGAAACACTATAAAATGGACACCACACCAGTTTAGAAAAATAGGTAATATTTATCTAAATCAAACAAGAACAAAATGTCAAAAATCCTACATACACAAGTTGAAGTATGAATTTTCAAAAGAATAAGAGTCTTAATCCTTAGAAAACAGTGAGTATGCTTTTGTTACACAAAGTACCTGGTTAGCGTAAACAAATAAAGACGCACAGGTGAGCGTGCATCAAAAAAAAGCCAGTGATGCGCTGATTACTTACTCACAAGTGAGACCATGCATTGTTCCTTCTCTGGTCAGGTCGGCGTGCGTTGTTTCCTCTCTCCCCCAAGAGAACGATGCGCAGATTCCCCAGAGGCCACTTCTGGTCTGGGCAGGCTTTGTGTAGATATTTCATGCCCAGCAATGTTGCATTTGAAATCTGGTTGTATGGTGTCTGGAAACCATGTTGCCTGGGGCTCACGTCGCTATGAGTAGCCACTAGCGGGTGTTGTGCGTCATTTCTCCCAGCCACGATGCAGGTGGAGCATCAATTTTAGCCACAAGACTGGCGGCGTGTCAGTTATCAGCTGCGTTGCAAATGGTGCATCGAAAGATTCCCTGCACAACGGGCTGTGCATGGATTTATGCCCTTTTCCACTAGCTTCACCATTCAAGGGCCCAGAGACAGGTTAGGGAACCACTTGGCAGGGCAGGAGTCTCAGCAAAGAGTCCAGGTGCTGGCAGAGAGAAGTCTTTGATGGACATGAGACTTCAACAACAGGAGGCAAGCTCAGTTCAAGCCCTTGAAGATTCTTCACCAGTGGGAAGTCACACAAAAGTCAGTCTTTGTCCTCTTTCAGGCAGAAGCAGCTACTGCAGGCCTACACAGCAAAGCACAGTCACAGGCAAAGGGGCAGTACTTCTCCAGCTCTCCAGTTCTTCTCCTTGGCAGAGGTTCCTCTTGGTTCCAGAAGTAATCTGATTTTCAGGGGTTTTGGGTCCAATACATATAACTTTTTCTGCCTTTAAAGTAGGCCTACTTCAAAGGAAAGTCTCCATTGTTCACAAGATCCTGCCTTGCCCAGTCCAGGCCCCAAACACACACCTGGGGGTAGGAGACTGCATTGTGTGAAGGCATGCGCAGCTCTTTCAGGTGTGAGTGACCACTCCTCCCTCCACTCTAGCACAGATAGCTCGTCAGGATATGCAGGCTGCACCCCAGCTCCCTCTGGGTCACTGTCTAGACGATAGGTGCAAACAGTCCAACTGTCAAACTGACCCAGACAGGGAATCCACAAACAGGCAGAGTCACAGAATGGTTTAACCCATTCACTGCCAGGCCTTTTCCCCCTCAGGTGCCAGGCCTTTTTTTAGCTATTTGGAGCAGTCCGTGCTTAGGCCCTCATAACATTTGTCCACATAATCTACCCATGCCAAATTTGTGTCCCTTTTTCCAACATCCTAGGGATTCTAGAGGTACCCAGACTTTGTGGGGTCCCTTGAAGGAGACCAAGAAATTTGCCAAAATACAGCAAAAAATTAGTTTTTTTAAAAACATGTGAAAAAAGGGCTGCAGAAGAAGCCTTGGGGGTTTTTCCCTCAAAAAGGGCATCAAGAAAGGGTTTGTGGTGCTAAAATCACAAGCTTCCCAGCTTTCAGGAACAGGCAGACTTGAATCAGAAAACACCATTTGCAGCACAATTTTGACATTTTACTGGGACATACCCCATTTTTACTATTTTTTGTGCTTTCAGCCTCCTTTGGGTTAGTGACAGAAATTAGTAAGAAACCAATGATGGATCCCAGACAACTAAACATTTCTGCAAAGTAGACACAATTCTGAATTCAGCAAGAGGTAATTTGTGTAGATCCTACAAGGTTTTCCACAGAAAATAACAGCTGAAATAAAACAATATTGAAATTGAAGTGAAAAATACAGCCTTTTTTCTTAATGCTTTACTCTGTAACTTTTTCCTGTGATGTCAGATTTTTGAAAGCAATATACCGTTACATCTGCTGCACTCTTCTGGTTGTGGGGATATGTAGGGCTTGTAGGTTCATCAAGAACCCTAGGTACCAAGAGCCAATAAATGAGCTGCACCTTGCAATGGGTTTTCATTCTATACTGGGTATACAGCAATTCATTTGGTGAAATATAAAGACTGAAAAATAGATATCATGGAAACCTTCGTATTTCCAAAATTGGCACAAGATAAGGTGTTGAGAAGCAGTGGTTATTTGCACATCTCAGAATTCCTGAGGCCCCATACTAGCATGTGAATTACAGGACATTTCTCAAATAGACATCTCTTTTACACACTGTCTTACATATGGAAGGAAAAAATTAAGATAAAGACAAGGGGCAATAACACTTGTTCTGCTATTCTGTTTTCCCCCAAGTCTCCTGATACAAATGGTACCTCACTTGTGTGGGTAGGCCAAATGCATGCGAAAGGAAACGCAACATGGACACATCACATTTTACACTGAAATCTGATGTATTTTTTTTAAAGTGCCCAGCTGTGGATTTTGGCCTCTAGCTCAGTCGGCACCTAGGGAAACCTGCGCATTTTTTAAAAGTAGACACCTAGGGGAATCCAAGATGGGGTGACTTGTGGGGATCTCTCCAGGTTTTGTTACCCAGAATCCTTTTCAAACCTCAAAATGTGGCTAAAAAAACACTTTTTCCTTAAATTTTGGTGACAGAAAGTTCTGGAATCTGAGAGGAGCCACACGTTTCCTTCCGCCCAGCATTCCCCCAAGTCTCCTGATAGAAATGGTACCTCACTTGTGTGGGTAGGCCTCGTGCCCACGACAGGAAATGCCCCAAAACACAACGTGGACACATCACATTTTCCCAAAGAAAACAGAGTTTTTTTTGCAAAGTGCCTAGCTGTGGATTGTGTCCTCTAGCTCAGCCGGCACCTAGGAAATCCTACCAAACCTGTGCATTTTTAAAAATTAGAGACCTAGGGGAATCCAAGATGGGGTGACTTGTGGGGCTCCCACCAGTTTCTATTACTGAGAATCCTTTGCAAACCTCAAAATTTGGCGAAAAAACACTTTTTCCTCACATTTTGGTCACAGAAAGTTCTGGAATCTGAGAGGAACCACAAATTTCCTTCCACCCAGCATTCCCCCAAGTCTCCCGATAAAAATGGTACCTCGCTTCTGTGGGTAGGCCTAGTGACCGTGACAGGAAATGTCCCAAAACACAACGTGGACACATCACATTTTCCTAAAGAAAACAGAGCTGTTTTTTGCAAAGTGCCTAGCTGTGGATTTTGGCCTCTAGCTCAGCCAGCACCTAAGGAAACCCAGCAAACCTGTGCATTTTTGAAAACTAGACACCCAGGGGAATCCAAGATGGGGTGACTTGTGGGGCTCTCACCAGGTTCTGTTACCCGAATCCTTTGCAAACATCAAAATTTGGCAAAAAAAACACTTTTTCCTCACATTTCGGTAACAGAAAGTTCTGGAATCTGAGAGGAGCCACAAGTTTCCATCCGCCCAGCGTTCCCCCAAGTCTCACGATAAAAATGGTACCTCACTTGTGTGGGTAGGCCTAGTGCCCGCGACAGGAAATGCCCCAAAACACGACGTGGACACATCACATTTTCCCAAAGAAAACAGAGCTGTTTTTTTGCAAAGTGCCTAGCTGTGGATTGTTCCTCTAGCTCAGCTGGCACCTAGTGAATCCTACCAAACCTGTGCATTTTTTAAAACTGGACACGTAGGAGAATCCAAGATGGGGTGACTTGTGGGGCTCCCACCAGTTTCCATTACCGAGAATCCTTTGCAAACCTCAAAATTTGGCAAAAAACACTTTTTCCTCACATTTCGGTCACAGAAAGTTCTGGAATCTGAGAGGAACCACAAATTTCCTTCCACCCAGCGCTACCCCAAGTCTCCCAATAAAAATGGTACCTCACATGTGTGGGTAGGCCTAGTGCCTGCGAAAGGAAATGCCCCAAAACACAACATGGACACATCACATTTTCCCAAAGAAAACAGAGCTGTTTTTTGCAAAGTGTCTAGCAGTGGATTTTGGCTTCTAGCTCAGCCAGTACTTAGAGAAACCTACTAAAACTGTGCATTGTTTTAAAACTAGACACGTAGGGGAATCCAAGATGGGGTGACTTGTAGGGCTCCCACCAGTTTCCATTACCCAGAATCCTTTGCAAACATCAAAATATGGCAAAAAAAAAACACTTTTTCCTCACATTTCGGTAACAGAAAGTGCTGGAATATGAGAGGAGCCACAAATTTCCTTCCACTCATTGTTCCCCTAAGTCTCCCGATAAAAATTGTACCTCACTTGTGTGGGTAGGCCTAGTGCCCGCAGCAGGAAATGCCCCAAAACACAACATGGACACATCCCATTTTCCCAAAGAAAACAGAGCTGCTCTTTTGCAAAGTGCCTAGCTGTGGATTGTGTCCTCTAGCTCAGCCGGCACCTAGGGAAACCTGCCAAACCTGTGCATTTTTTAAAACTAGACACCTAGGGGAATCCAAGATGGGGTGACTTGTGGGGCTTCCACCAGTTTCCATTACTGAGAATCCTTTGCAAACCTCAAAATTTGGCAAAAAACACTTTTTCCTCACATTTCGGTGACAGAAAGTTCTGGTATCTGAGAGGGACCACAAATTTCTTTCCACCCTAAGTCTCTAAATAAAAATGGTACCTCGCTTTGTGTGGTTAGGCCTCATGACCGCAACAGGAAATGCCCGGGCACAGACTCTACATTTCTTAGTGGGCAAGTCTTTTTTGGGAGTGGGAGGAATGTGATCAAGAAAGTTGCGATCTTTCAATCTAGTCACATCCTCCACCACTGCTACTCTAGGAACTCTTGCCTGTTCCACCACATTAAGGCTCTCTATCACTGACTCCTAAAATTTTACAAATTTCATTGTTGATTCAGACGCACATTCCTTGAACACAATAAAAGCATTAAAAGTTGCTAAAAGAAATAAATGTATGGCCAACATTTTATACCACACATAAGACTTACGAAGAGCAGTGTAAGGTTCCAACCTCTAATCTACTCTATCAACACCACCCATATGCTTATTGTAGTCCAGAATGCATGCAGGTTTGCACACTTCGCCCACCTGACTCCAAACAGTCACAGGGGAAGTACTCTCATCATGGATGGTAGTTTGCATGAACACACCCCTCCTGTCTGAAAATTTCAGCTCTAGTAGCTCATCATTCTGCAAGGCACCGCACTGTCCCTTCTCAAGTTTGTTTTACAGACAAGCGCCCATGGATAGCCTTTTCGGTTAGAACGGATTGTGCCACAAGCAACAGTGTTCACTCTGATCAACTCCTTGAACAACTGCACTCCAGTGTAGAAATTATCTACATACAAATTGTGACCTTCGCTAAACAGTCATCTACCAAGTTCCCACACACTTTTCTCGCTAACTCTAAAAATGAGCGAACAAACGGGGGGGGGGTCAATACTGGAATCCCTACCAGTGTAGACCCTCAAATTATACACATATCCTGTACTACTTTCTGACAGCATATACAATTCAATTCCATACCGTGCCCTCTTTCTAGGAATGTACTGATTAAAAACCAAATGCCCCTTGAACAAGACCAAAGACTCGTCCACACTTATTTATTTGCCTGGAACATGCACCCCTGAAAACCGATCTACAAAATGATCATGACAGGCCTCACCTTAAAAAGACGGTCACAGTCAGGGTGATCTTGTGGCAAGACTAAAGCACTGTCAACAAAATGCAGCATCCGAAGAAGAAGCAAAGAGCGATTACGAGTCATGGTTGCAGAAAATATAGCCGTTGCTATCAATGGACTTGCAGACCAATAAGAAGCCACTGATGGCTTCCTTATCAACCCCATGAAAAAAGTCAAACCTAAGAACTTTTTCATCTCTTCCAGATTTGTGGGAACCCACTGGGTAGCTATAGACTGAGGCCTAAGTCTGGCAGCATTGTGCCTCAAATGTCTGCTCAACAGTCTCCTCCAAAAATACAGTGTCCATAAACAACTCAAAGAAATTGACAGGCAAAAAGTTTTCTGTATTTACTCTCCACCCTGGGAGACCGGTAAAGGCAGGCAACTATAGTTGCTCCATGTTTGGGGCAACCCAGGTGTCAGGTCTTCCAAAGGGAAACCTTTCAGCCCCAGGCTGCTGCACTATTGGCACTTCATCTGCACTCAGAGTGGCCTTCTCATCAGAAGATTCCTCTCGGACAGAAAACACACTGCCAGAATCTCTCACTTCCTCCTCTGCCTGTGATGCAGAGTCAGTATCATAATAATGGTCAGAAGACGACTCAAAAATAATGCCAACAACCTGCTGAGCGGTCACTATGCTGCTAGCCATGATCCTTTCTTACAAAAAATGAATTGCCAACAACAACCAGCATTTTCTAAAACAAGTAATAAACAAAGTGTGGCTTTATCACAAAGAGTTATGTACTAAAAACCTATACCACTCTCTTGCCTGAAAAAGGTAGACTCACCAGCAACTACTCTGCACAGACACAGCAATCACCATTGATATCCCACTAAAAAGAAAAGCAAATTAGACATAAGACAACACAAATATCATTGTGCACAATTCTAAGGACAATTTCACACACAATCCAGCATTTAGTATACCACCTACAAACATGTCATTCATGCATGTCAACAATACTCCTTTGGAGTAAATTGCTTTTACTTACCTAAAACATGCAACTACCAAACCGCAGGTCAACTACTGCCAAAACTGCAAGGATCCACAGCAAAGGAAGCAAAAGCTTTGAACTAGAACAAAAAAAGAAATAAAATGTTATAATCACAAATACAAATACTTCGCCAGTTGACAAACACCCCGCTCCAAGAATTTACAAATTTTCCCTTGTGCCCCAGTGGCTTCTGCCCCCCCTTGAGGGCAGAAAGGCCTAAAAATAATAGTCCGGTCTGTCTCCCAGGGGGGGCAGAAATGGCCATCAGTAATGTGCTCCTTTTGGGCGGCGTCCCTTGCTAAAGGGGCTGCCCCCGCACACTAATCACACTCACACACAAAATCCCTGGTGCCTAAGTGGATTCTGCCCCCTTGGGAGCAGATGGGACTAAAAAAATAGGCAGATATGCCCGCAAGGAGGACAGAAATGGCCAACAGTTCTGTGCCCCCTTTGGGGGGCGACCCTTGCCAAAGGGAGTGCCCCCAGCACAAAAAAAAGAAAGGGGAACAAAAAAGAAAAACAATCCCTGGTGTCTTGGTGGCTTCTGCCCTCCTTGGGGGCAGATGGGCCTAAAAGAAATAGGCTGATCTGCCACCAAGGGGGGCAGAAATGGCCATAAGTAATGTGCCTCCTTTGGGGGGGCGACTCTTGCCAAAGGGGCCGCTTCCCTCACAAACCACACACACAAGATCCCTGGTGCCTAAGTGGATTGTTGGGCCTAAAAAAATAGTCCGATATGCCCCCAAAGGGGGCAGAAATGGCTAACAGCTCTGTGCCCACTTTGGGGGGGGCACCCTTGCCAAAGGGGGCACCCCCAGCACAAAACAAACAAAGGGGAACAAAAAAAATAATTCCTGGCATCTTGGTATCTTCTGCCCCTCTTGGGGGCAGATGGGCCTAAAACAAAATAGGCCAATCTGCCCCCAAAGGGGGCACAAATGGCCATCTATAATGTGCCCCCTTTGATGGGTGACCCTTGCCAAAGGGGCCGTCCCCCCACACAGAACACACACAAAAGATCCCTGGTGCCTCAGAGGATTCTGCCCCCCTTGGGTGCAGATAGGCCTAGAAAAATAGGCCGATCTTCCACCAAGGGGGGCAGAAATGGACAACAGTTCTCAAAAGGGGCACCCCCAGCACAAAAAAAACAAAGTGAAACAAAAACAAATTCCCTGGTGTCTTGGTGGCTTCTGCCCCCCTTGGGGGCAGATAGGCCTAAAATTAGGCCGATCTGCCCCCAAGGGGAGCAGAAATGGCCAACACTAATGTACCCCCTTTGGGGGATGACCCTTGCCCAAGGGGTGCCCCCAATACACAAAACACACAACACAATCCCTGGCGCCTAGTGGGTTTCGACCCCGTGTGGGGTGAGATCGGCCAAAAACATGGCCGATCTAGCCCCAGGGGGGGCCGAAACAGTAAAAAAAGTATTGCCCCAGGGCTGCGACCCTTGCCTAAGGGGTCGCTGCCCAAACATGATTGAAAACGGAATATCTGTTGTCTAGTGGGTTTCGACCCCCCCCCCCCGGGGGCAGAAACACAGATATACGTATGCCCCCATGGGAATGACCCTTGCCCAAGGGGTCGCTCCCCAAAATAAACTGAAAAAAACATCCCTGGTGCCTTGTGGAGGATTCCTGCTCCACCCCGTGGAGCAGGAATCCTCTGAAAATAGGCACATTGGGAAAGAAAAGACTCTGTCCTTTTCCTCTGTGTCTGTTTCCCACCCTCAACTGCCCCCCCAGGAGAAGGACTCACCATAGACGTGTCCTCTCTTCAGATTGCCGAGGGAGAGGTCAGGGTTGGAAGGGGAATCGATTCCTCTTCCATCCCCGACTGGAGGGTGTAGGAGGGAGGCCCACAGGGGGAGCGCTAGCGCTTCCCCTGTGGTCCGGGTGCAGGACGAGCTGGTCTCGTCCCCGGCACACGGGAACTGTGTGCGAGGATGAGACCAGCTCGCCCCAGGCACCTTAACAGTTAAGCAAGAAAATGCCTACTTTCTAAAAGTGGCATTTCCATACTAACAATCTAAAAAACAACTTAACTAAAAGATATATTTTTAAATTGTGAGCTCAGAGACCCTAAACTCCATATTTCTATCCACTCTCAAAGGGAATCTGCACTTTAATAATATTTAAAGGCAGCCCCCATATTAACCTATGAGAGAGATAGGCCTTGCAACAGTGAATACATACACTGCACCCTGCCCATCGGGCTTCCTAGGGCCTACTTTAGGGGTGCCTTATGTGTGTAAAAAGGGAAGGTTTAGGCCTGGCAAGAGGGTACACTTGCCAAGTCGAATTGGTAGTTTAAAACTGCACACACAGACACAGTAGCAGGCCTGAGCCATGTTTATAGGGCTACTAATGTGGGTGGCACAACCAGTCCTGCAGGCCCACTAGTAGCATTTGATTTACAGGCCCTGGGCACCTATAGTGCACTTTAATAGGGACTTACTAGTAAAGCAAATATGCCAATCATGGATAAGCCATTTACACATACATTTTACATAGGAGCACTAGCACTTTAGCATTGGTTAGCAGTGGTAAAGTGCCTGCCCAGAGCATCAATAACAGCAAAACCAGAGTCCAGTACACACCAACAACCTGGGAAGCAGAGGCAAAAAGTTAGGGTAGACCACACCAAGAATGCCAATTCTAACAACGGGG
Source organism: Pleurodeles waltl (assembly GCF_031143425.1). Lineage (NCBI taxonomy): Eukaryota > Metazoa > Chordata > Amphibia > Caudata > Salamandridae > Pleurodeles > Pleurodeles waltl. The sequence continues at coordinate 194,271,073 of NC_090447.1, forward strand.
GATAATTATTTTGTCTTCGAGAATCAATTGAATTCTAATAGATAATTTCTCTTTTGTTCATGATCAAATTGGAACCACCTTTCTCCCTTCAATCACTATAAAGAAATTATTTCTACGTCTGTTTGTACATGGCTAATTATTGTGAGCTGTATAGGTCCAGGCGACCACTGGTGCACATTCACTCTTACTAGTATGCTTCATTGGATCAGGGTCATCAACTCTTTGGTCCTTTGGACCAATCCACAAAATTATTTGTTGTTGAAAAGGCAGTGCATCACATACTCAGCAGTCTATGCTCAGGTTACATTAGACTTTTCACATGGTATTCCATCCTAAATGGTGTATTAAAATTTCCCATAACAGTTTCAAGACGGATAGGTCCCAGGGTGACTGATTATTAATAATTAGCACCACTGTCTCTTTTCAATGGAAACACAACTCTGTGATTAGCCCCCAGTCTATTACTTAATCACACATCTACTAGTATGGGAAAAAGTTATAGAAATACAATAAAGCTTGCTTATTCCAAGTATTCTGTGAATTCCAATATCAAGTGTGTGAAAAATTGGTTTGTTGGTTAAGGGGAGGGGAGGGGGATTCTTCTCAAGCAACAGCCACAAACCCTGTGAGGTCGAACCACCACCAATTGCTAAATTAACCTGTGCTTAACCCTCTGGTGGCTTGGCACAAAAGTTGTCAGGCTTCAGTTAGAGCCAATGTTGAAGTCTTTATGCAGCACACAAACATTAACAAAGTGAAAATGCACCAACAGAACAATCCCAAACCAATTTAGAAAAATAGGGGGAATTATAATAACTTGTTTGATATCAAAATGAGAAACAGTCAATGAGTAGTACCAAAGGTATGCAGTTTTAAATGTTTAGGTAAAAATAGTGCTTTAAAGGATAAAGTGGCAACTGTGTTCATCTGGTCGCACCGTACTGGGACAAAGTCACAAGTTCAGGCTGACCATGATGGAGTGCTGGTCAGATACAGGGACCATGTTAGGTTTACTGAGAATTGTACCTTATGTCCTTGTTGCAGGGTGATATGACATTCATTGGTGGTTCCGAAGCGCTATGTAGAGTCCTGCATTGAGATTTATCGTGCTGCATTGGTTCTGAGGAGGAGCTGCAAGGCCTGAGATGTGAGATTTGCACCAAGTGGCATTGCATTGCCTTGGCTACCATCCAGGGAGCAGCAAAGGCTGTGTCGGGTTGCACTGAACTCTGTCAATCCAGGTGAGGACTACAGCTGGGATGGCAGAGAAAATGTATCCACACTTCAAAGGGTGCAAGAATGAGGAGGCACCACTTGGGGGTAAGGCTCATAACAGGCAGAATCCAGGAGCAGGGTGAAATATATTTGAGCCCTTTCTGTTCCTGAGGCTCTGATCAGGAGTCCAGCCAACTAACCTTTGGAGCCACTCTGGTGGTCCTGTGCTCAAGGTGCAAGTCCAGTCTCAGGCAAGAAGGCAGCAAAGCAGTCCTTTCTGTGGAAGAGCTGTCCTTTTCTGTGCTTTCCTCAAATCCAGAAAAGATCTGAAGAGTGAGTTTGAGGGTCCTATTTGTATACATGGTGTCTCCTTTGAAATGATAGACACTTCTATAGCCTTTCTCCCACAGTAGTATCTGGTATTTCCTGCCTCGCTGCCTTGCTACACACACAGCCAACTAATGTGAAAGTGTCTGTATGTGAGGAGGGCCTAGCTTATTAATGTGTAAGTGGGGCTGAGCAGAGCTCTGCCCCCCCATCCTGCCTGAGTTGGTCCAGTAAAGCACACCTAACCTCTCAACTGTGTGCTGTCTGTGAGGAATATACAAAGACCAACTGCCACTCACACCTTGCAGTGTGACCCAGGAACAGGCTGCAGGCAATAAATGGTTAGGACTAGAAAATGCCTACATTCTAAAAGTGGCATTTTCAGAATTGTGACTTAAAATCCGATGTTACCATTAAAGAGGATTTTAAATTTCAATTCCTCAGACACCAAAGTTGACTTTACTACCTGTTCCCAATGAAAAGGATGCAATGGCAGGTCTGAGACATTTTTTAAAGCGCTACTTAAGATGGTGGCACAATAGGTGCTTCATGGCCACTAGATGCATTCAATGGACAGATCCTGGGTGTAGGGTCTTCTACTTTACTAGGGAGTTAAGAGCAAATTAAATACGCTGGTCATGTGTAAGTCAATTTTACCATGTTTTAGGGAGGGAGCACAGGCACTTTAACACTGGTTATCAGTAGTAATGTGCACAGAGTCCTAAAAGCCAACAGAAATGGGTTTAGGAATTCAGAAAATAAAGGGGTAAAGCAAAACATGTTTGGGATGACCCTGCAGAGAGGACCAAGTCCAATAAGGTGCAAATAGTATTCCACACTTTGTTTTAATTTTGCAAATTCAAGTTATTTCTGCAGGCACATTCTGTTGAGGTAAAGCCGGAAAAAATGTGTATGAGGGAAAAAAGGATAGAATGATGAAAAATGTGTGGTAATCTGGTGCAGTAACTGCTTCACCTAGCTGTCCTTGGCAGAGAAATCTGCACCATCACTGCACTCTTGATAGGGCCGGGTGAGTGTCACTAAGACCTTGTTGTTCATCAGGCAATGGCTTATCAGGTGAAGGATTTCAACTGGCAGAGGCCGCTGAGGCTCCATTGGTGAAGATCCTGCACTTTGTCTACCTCTAAATGCGGTGAGCTATCCACAAGTTTGGCAGGGTGGAAGTTCTGCTGAGTTATATCAGGGATTCTGCTTTTGCTTTGAACTCTAAATGACTCATTAGTTCTTTTGAGGTGCACTAGTAATATATTTGTCAAAGTTTAAACTTCACATTTATGAAAATTCCATATTTTGTCTGCTTGCTCGGGCATTATAATATGCGGTTTGTGAGTAGCTGTATTTTGTTTACCAAATAATTTCAATATCTTTTGCATTAAGTTAATGAGAAAGAGCTATTTCATAAAAATGCCACAGATATTAACAATATTTTTGTGGCCTCACAGTTTGTAAAATTATAGTGGTGCATTTAAAGGTGCATTCCAATTATGATATTGTACATTCAGGGTACCTAATCTCACAGCATTTCTGAATGTGGACCTTTTACAACTTTAAAAATCACCTTTTTGTCCAAAGGCCAGTGTTTGGGAAGTATGATATTATTATGTGTTTCTATATTTCTTAGAGATTCCTTTGACGCAACAGTAGTATGGAAAATCATAACATGGAGTGATTAAATGCTGCCTTCACATGCAATAGAGTTGCTTACATAAGGCAGGTTTTTTATTAGCTTAGCCATTGTCTTTTTTCTATCATCAAATCTGTTCTATATTTGCCAATCACATGACTGTGGCTTTTTAAAAGTTTGGGGAAAACTGTAATTTCTTCTCTTGGTTTTTCATGGTTGGTTGAAAGCATGCAGTCACTGAAAGTTCAAAAATAGTGGGAACGTGTGAAATTGGATTGTTGGTTGAGAGTGGTGTGAGCCCTTCTCAAGCAACAGACACAATCATTGTGAAGGTGATTACGACCTAGTTCACTGCCAGCCTTTCCATGTTGGTTTCACTGCCATGAAAAGGCTGGTGGGGAACAGGTGTAGGGGATGCACATGGGGCCCACTGCACTGTCCATGTCATTGGCATGGGCAGTGCAGGGGTCCCCCTTCTCAATGCTCACTGTCTGCTGGGCACTGTCTACTATGAGACGGCTACAATGCTGCCGCCAATTTCCCTCTGAGCTGACGGGTGGAAATCTTGGTTCTGCCCGTCAGCTCAGCGGGAAAATCATAATGGGCCCGGCGGGGAGGTAGCCAGTATAGCAACAACTTCCTCTTCGGAAGTTCGGCTGATGGGTCATCCCGTCCACCGAACTCATAATCAGACCCTAAATGTGGGTTTGTGGTGGGAGTTTGATTAGGGTGTTATATGTTCTCAAGAAGTGATATAATATTACAGCAATGTAAAGCTTTTTGTGAAGTTCAACTCTAGTGTGTCACTGAGCTGGGTTGGACATGCATACAATGGTCTGACATATTTGGCTGGAGATTGCAATTGTTTTTTTGGTAAAGGTGCAATTGAATTACATGAGCTGTGTTGAATATGTGCTCATTTTCTCTAAGGTGTTTCTTTATCATTGCCTGCCTATCTGCATGTGTTTAATACATGTACAACTTTAGCTCTTTGCCCTTGTGCCCTAAAGAATGAAGAAGTGTGGTGAAATAAACAGGTGCTACATATAATATATTCGATTTGTGATTGTGAGTCTGTGTCTTATATATTCAACCCCCTCTCCTTTAGAGAGCTGATCATAAAACTGATTAATGGGTCTAGGTATTTAGCAGTTAAGGGCTACTTCTTAAACATGTGGAAAAATAGGCTGTCATAGACATATGCAATTTGAAGGAATCTGACTATGACTTTCATAGATTTTCACATTTTTCCATAATCCCACAGTTCAGAGTCGCTCTCAAAAGCAATTGTGATTGACTTAGTTTCCCTTATGTGTGCATATCAGTATTATTTGAAATTGTACACTTGCACTTGTTTCCCCATTATTTTTACATGATACAGATATTCTCCTGTGGAGAAATCCCAATCCCTACAAACCGGCAAATGGTTGGGTGTTCCATGCTATTTCCCATTAGGAGGCACTTGTGTCTACTTTTTTTTAGGTGTTTGTTTAAACATGAAGATTGAATGGGCAAAAGGCATTGCAATCGTTATCAATAACCACATACTTTTTGGAGATGCGACTTAAGAACCAAGAGGTTCAGGTTATAGTGTTAGGCGATCCTTAGATAATTATCACAATCATGAAATAAATATTTCTTTGCATATAGATAAATAAATAGTACAATTTGAAAAGTCGCCAGGCAGATCTATTTTGAATTTTTGTTGCTGATAGTATGAATGTTTGAGAACTCCAAGATTGTGTTAATTGACTGTAAACTTCCTCCTTTATATACTACATCAAAATTGTACATATTAATCATTCTTTACATTTTGTTTACATAAACAATTCACCCAACAGTCTGTGCCCTATTCAGGATGCCCTCTTTGACTCCAAGGAACCTGCCCCTCCATTAACATGACTAGTGATGTGGCACTACTTTCTTACTGACAATATATGGATCACATTGAGCCTTGCTCAAGAGTGTACACATCAAAACACATGCCGACAAACGCTGTGGAAAGTTCATAAATGTTTTGGCGTAGATTTACTATGCTAACTCCAGTCTAACAAACAGGATAAATGCATGCATGAGGCAGCAGTTTATTAGTTGTAACTCCAGTCCAGCAAACATTGTGAAAAGTGCTTGATAGACTCAGGTTTTCTATTCTAACTCCAACCTAATAGCCATTGGAGAAAGTAATTACATCGGGGGGAGTTCAAGCACAGCACACCAAATTAAATAAATAAACATTAATAATGGTTTCTTAAATAATTTCAAAATCAAAAACACCTTAAGAAATGAAGAAATTAAAATAAATCTTCAAAATGACCAAGTATATCAGAATTTCACAAAATTATTTTTATTTTGATAAATAAAAATAATTAAACATAATCTTTCAACCATATTCCAATAAAAACAAAACCACAAAAGTAAAGTAGTACAAAAGTTATAAAAACAATTTTTTTTTTTTAATCATAATCCATCTATTTTTTAATAGAATCAGCACCGCCCACTCATTCCCCAATATTCCTCAATTGAAAATAAAAGAATACAATAATAAAAAAACAGAGTATATTTTAAAATATTAAACAAGTGACAATAAACAGCAGTATGCACCAAAAAAACATTATGACAACTTACAAAAAAATAATCTATTTTAACATAGAGAATAAAACAATTAAAAAATAAAATAATCATTTACTTTCAATGGAAATATATTTTACTTAACACTTATAGACCGAAATACCCAATGAACTCCTCAATCCCAAATTAAAATGTATTACTTAGTTAAAAAAAATATTGAATATGTAAACAAATAACAGTTATAAAAAAGAATCGATTAAGATCAATTAATAAATAATTAACAAACACTTCCCGCCCAAACACCCAATAAACCCCATAACCCAAAATAAAATGTAATTAACAATTTAGAAATGTACTAAACATATAAACAAAAACAAATAAACAAGAGCAATTACATGTATTTACTACTTACTTTTAAAAAACACTACCCACCCAATTCTGCAATATATTTGGCAATCTGAAAATATATATATTACTAGAATATGTTTTTAAGTAATTAAAACCAATTATAAGCATAATTAATGAAATAAACAATAAAATAATCTTAAACAACATATTATATTAAATAATGTTATTTTAAACTATATTACAATAGAAAAATACATGACAATGAACGTCATTTGGTCCAAAAAAATAAAGTACTTGTCTGAATATATGAGTTAAACACAGGTCTATAGTCCTTGCATTGGACACTTTCTGTCACTGCTTAAATCATCACAATGTTTGCTCGAGTAGCAACGTTCCATTCCAAAGCCATTTAGGTGCCAGATTTGTGCTTTCACTTGAAAGTTATTAGCTCTTTGTCGCCATATTATATTATTTCCATGGCATTTGAAACGCTCTTGCACCTGAGATTGAAAAGCAATTTACAAGCACACACCATGCAGAAAGAAACGAGTTTTGTGCGCGATAAATGTGCAAATGTACTCTAAACTGGTGATCCAGGTGATCAATTATTTTCAAATATATTTCAAGTAGGCAAGACCTATTAGCTCTGACAGTGCTTGTAAAATTTATGACCTTTTTATAACTTCAGTATGTCTAAAACTGCTATATGTAGACAATAAAATAGGCACAGCATGTTATGAAATTATGTAAAAGTGTAAAACTATTTTATTATTTTCATCACTTTCTGCTTTATTTTGCAAGGAAACTTCAATTTTGTATGACTGCATTGGTGCTTTTTCTGACAAATGCTAAGTGATTTACCCTTGAGTTTACCTGATTTTAAGAGATTCATTATGTATACATTGCATTGTCTCTGGGGCCAGATGAAGGGAGCAAGTAAAATTATTCAATGCATAGTTAACTAAGCTTTACACGGAGGCGCTGCCTATGCAGTAGTAAAGTTGAACCTTGCAGGCCATATTACCATACATAGTCAAGAGTGTTTCAAATACTTCAACTAGGGAGAAGTTTTCCAAATCCAGATTGGGGTTAGTTGTTGATTTGTATTAGGGTACAGGCATATGATCTGCAAATACCATGCAAAAAGAAAACAATTCTGGTGTGTGAAGAAACTAGAGCAATTGACCATACACATGGAAGTGTATTTTATTTTTCCCAAGCCCTCTAAGCTTTATGACACAGACTGCATAAAAACAGTGCTAGCATGCCTGGTCCTTAGTAAGTAAACTTACAAGGGGATGCGTATAGGCCGATGAACCTTTTGAATCGCATGGAGTATCCTAGCCATGTAGTGACCAATGTTAGCAATATTCAATATAACCAATCAATAACCACTAAGAGAATCATTAATCATTAGACAATTATATCAACATTTCATGAATAACCACCACTCATTATACGTTTTAACAATTTTTATTTCCTTATTAGTTACAATTCTAATGCATAACGTTAACTCAAACTTTATTCAATCAGCTCAAAATTAGTTCATTAGTGACCACCAATAACATAGTCTAATCAGAACTTGAGAAAACATATGCTCTAATGCTTCTTCCACATAAGCCAGAGGTCTCCAAACTTTTCAATGCCGCGCCCCCCAGTTGAAAAATAAAAATCATTGGGCCCCCCTCAGAATTTTTCACAATTATTTTATAACCATGGCAATGTTTAAATATGTCTAAACCTATTTAAACATTGCAGTTAAGTACTGTTACCTTTTTAAAACTGCAATAACATGCTTTGGCTTAAAACAAAGGCCTGTTATCTGAATAATATTTATTTTGGCCAGAGTCTGGGGCCCCCCTGGGATCACTTGAGGCCCCCCTAGGGGGGCCCGCCCCCAGTTTGAAGACCTCTGACATAAGCCAACAAAGATGAATATATCAACATTAATAGCAGAATTCAGCAATCAGTTCGTCAATCATTTGTCACTGTCAATGTCACCCAAAGGAAACCTTACTTAACCCAGATTAACATTAGCATGTGGGACTTCATGTGAAAACAATTTGGAACATGAATTTAGAAAACATATAGCTAAGAGAAAAAATATTTAACAGTGCAGTTGGTACCTAAAAATAAAGCACACAAAAGTTAATCAGTCACATTGTCATAGCTACCTATCCACGGAATGGGTCAGCAACAAAGTCAGTCTTCATCTTCAGGTCATCAATCGATCATCAACGCATCAAGCTCTCAAGACCATGAGCCCAATGACAGAATCTCGAATCGCGTCTTCCGACATCTAACATCTGCATCAATTCTCCTCTCGCATCTCTCATCTCACATCTGAAGTTTTTGCCCCTTGAGGTTTTATTAAGGTTACTCAGTCCATCCCTCTAATTCCTAATTGATCAGTTAATCACCAGTTATTACCCTAACCAATAATGTTTATTTTACGAATCTATAAGATAACGCAGTTCTCAGTTCGTTGATTGGTTTACTGTACGATGTCCTCATCATCCGGCTCATAAGGTATTGAAAATGTTGCATCTTCTTCTCCAGTTAGTGTCTCTATTGTTCGAGTGCTGGGAAAGTACATCCAGTCTACTCTACACAGTTTATCTATCAATTTGATTCCATCATCTCCTGTTCGATGGTACATTGCAGAAAATTCTAGCTAAGCAGACTTTATAAGCAGTTCAGGGACAGTTCACACGTTTGCTTTGCTACAGTACACGATTATTCTGCTAGGCCACAACTTCAGCTAAGTTAGCTCTACAATATAATGCAAAACCTACGTTATACATCTTAATATGACTTATTACTACATTATTATTATGCATTTTCAATATTTTATGCATTTTTTATCATTTTAGTACAACTTCGTATAAGCTAGCAGTCACTCTTCGTGGTTACATTTTCAAACGTGCACATTAATTTTTTTACATTGAATTTTTCAAGCATTTTCTTATTAATCAAAACGCGTAAACATTCATTAATAATTTCTAATTAACATATCTGCTTCAACAGTCCATCCTCAGATGACTAAATATGTTGCCACACCATTCTTTACTATCATCATTTTCATAGCTTAATCTCCTCTGTGTTGTGTCTCCTTCTCAAGTCTTCTCTATAGAATCTTTCCCTGTTTGGTTCTTCCCTCCTCTGATTATTTTTAGATCTTCTCAATTTTATCTTTTGACATAATTTGCATGAACCCCGTAATCCTAATATGCAAGCAATCACAATTAATATTCCCTGTAATTTCCCACTGATGCAAATCCTTTTCCAACCTTTTCCCAAACACCTGGTTCTTTTAATTCCTTTAAATCCTTACTTGAGTTAGTCATGTTAGTAAATATGTCTCCTATCTCCTTACTGTTGTTAGGTATGTAAGAACAACAATGCTTAGAGTTAATCATTTTACAGACTCCGCGGTCTTTCGCTAAAAGAATGTCTAAAGCAAGCCAATTTTGAAGCGTCATAGCTCTATCCGCGGCTAATTCAGTATCTATCAGGAGTATTGCCCCTGTAAAGTTTATCAGCATGTTATCCACAATAGTAGACAACTTTCGTATCTTGATCGAATTCAGGATGACTCCCACTGAAGGAATCACTGCACCAAAGATATCTCCCACAACTACAGAAGAGGTTTCCCTCCTCTGTCGCGTATGATGTAATTCAGTAAATTTTGGAAACTTCTTTAAGCCATCTCTCTGATAAATGTTTGGGAAAACTATTCCCAAATAACATGTCCCATACCATCCTCTTGGAAGACGGTAATAAGCATTAAGTCCACAAATATAATAGATACCAGGAATCGCAGGGTCCTGACCATTTAGCATTAAGGTCCACTTACTCTGAAACAAAAACACATGCCTACATTCGCTCGTTCCCACAAATAAAGTGTCAGTGTGTGATTTTGGCCAACATATACAAATCTTCCCTACACGTAATGCATCTAAAACTAATTTTACTTGCTTTTTAATTGCAATATAAGCATAATCAGTTTTGTAAGTCCTTTTCTCTAAACCCTTTTCAAATGTTTCTTTCAATGGTATCATCAGTATGCCCTATGAAGCTCTTCTTTAAAGGTGTAAGTAAGCACGGAAGACTGTTCTTATGCGCATATGCGGTTCCAAATGTTAGTGTAGGCTCAAAGAATCCTCTAACTAATACTATCTCATACTCTTTAGCTACTCTACTCAGATATCTAATAATAGGAACAAACGAAAACACAACATCGTAGTTAGACTGAAAATACTGTATATACTCTTGATTATAGAACACTGTTAGTAGCAAACTACAGCTTATTCCGTAGGTTAAAGGTAAGCTGTGGTACTTAACTCCTTCCTCTACTGATGAAGGAATTTGCATTCACACAAGACAATCCCTTGCATCCATCGTCTCAACATGCTCACTCAACAAGTGATAAAAGACATTAGAATAAATCTCTTCTTGAGCATTAGTATAATCATGCAAATACTTCTCAGCTAACTTAAACCTCTCTAAAGCTGTTATTATAGTAGTCTCAGGAGCAGAAGTATGATTGTCTCCTTTCACATCAAGAACAGACATCCCCACAATCACCACTATAAACAAAATTCCACACATAATTGCCACTCAGATATCTTCAGCACCTAGCATTTCTACCTTGATTATTTAACTTAGCCATGATCTGTAAAGAATCAGAAAGCAGAAGTAATTTTTATATAAAGTGCAGTAAAAATTAAAAAAATATTCTCTCACAATTCAGTTTCACATCCAGGAACCCTTTTCCTCTGTCAAAAACTGATTAGCAGCTTGTCACATCCGGTTTTATGTCAAATCAGGTTAATAGTGTCTCTTCCAGTTTATTTTTCAACAGTCTCTTTTAGGTTTTTCAGATTGGCTTAACAATTCAGCTTCTTAATCACCTTCAGGTTACATCAAAGTACTGACTCTGAATTTTGCTATGAAAACAAAAAGAAATAAACTTGTGTTGCCATTCGTTTGCAGTTGCATATGCCCATTCAGGACCTGCGTAATGTCGACTCGCTATTCTCTTTCTTTTCAACTTTCCATCACAACTTATTTCTCCTTCACTCAATTCTTCTTTTCTCGTAGTATCTACTTCTTCCTCCATTGTTTCATTTATGACCGATTCCTTTTTCTTCCTTATCTATGACTCAAGCCAATTCTCTCCTTTTCTTGATCCTTCTGTCAATATTCTTCTCTGTATTGGACTCTTCACCTTCTCTTTCCCTATGGTGTTTTCTCTTGATGGACCTGCAACGGGCTGAGGAGGAGTCGGATCACCTTGGCTTTGATCCATCTCAACTCTTTCCCCCTCTTGGTCTGGCACTTGCTCTGTCTGCTTTTCAGCATTGTAAGGAAATGCTTCCTTGGCATGGTTGCCCCCTGACTTTTTGCCTTTGCTGATGCTATGTTTACAATTGAAAGTGAACAGATCTCACTGGGGTGCTCTCCTTTGGGAAATGTTCACAGGAAAGTGTAGGGATAGACTCCTCACACTCTCTGGAAAAGATGCAGAATCTTATGACCTCATGAAGGGTACCCTGATTGAGGGCTTTGGATTCTCCACTGAGGAGTATAGGATTAGATTCAGGGGGGCTCAAAAATCCTCGAGCCAGACCTGGGTTGACTTTGTAGACTACTCAGTAAAAACACTAGATGGTTGGATTCAAGGCAGTGGTGTAAGTAATTATGATGGGCTGTACAATTTATTTGTGAAAGAACACCTGTTAAGTAATTGTTTCAATGATAAACTGCATCAGCATCTGGTAGACCTAGGACCAATTTCTCCCCAAGAATTGGGAAAGAAGGCGGACCATTGGGTCAAGACTAGGGTGTCCAAAACTTCCACAGGGGGTGACCAAAAGAAAGGGGTCACAAAACCTCCCCAGGGGAAAGGTGGTGAGACAGCCAAAAATAAAAATAGTACAGAGTCTTCTACAGGCCCACAAAACCTGCACAGGAGGGTGGGCCCAGAGCCTCTTCACAAAACAATCCTGGGTACAAGGGTAAAAACTTTGATCCCAAAAAGGCCTGGTGTCGAAACTGTAGTCTGTCTGGACACCAAACTGGAGACAAGGCCTGTCCCAAGAAAGGTTCCACTCCAAACTCCAATCCAGGTAACACTGGAATGGCTAGTCTCCAAGTGGGATCAACAGTGTGCCCAGAGCAAATCAGGGTCCACACTGAAGCTACTCTAGTCTCTGAGGGTGGGGTGGATTTAGCCACACTAGCTGCCTGGCCGCCTAACATGCAAAAATACAGGCAGCAGCTCTTTATTAATGGGACAAGTGTAGAGGGCCTGAGGGATACAGGTGCCAGTGTCACCATGGTGACAGAGAAACTGGTTTCCCCTGGCCAATACCTGACTGGAAAAACTTATACAGTCACCAACGCTGACAATCAGACTAAAGCACATCCCATGGCAATGGTAACTTTAGAATGGGGAGGGGTCAATGGCCTGAAACAGGTGGTGGTCTCCTCAAACATCCCAGTAGACTGTCTGCTTGGAAATGACCTGGAGTCCTCAGCATGGGCTGAGGTAGAACTAAAAACCCATGCAGCCATGCTGGGTATCCCTGAACTGGTGTGTGTAAAAACAAGAGCACAATGCAAGGCACAGGGTGAAAAAGTAGAGCTGGAGTCTGGAAAAATGGCCCAGCCTACCAAGAGAAAAGGAAAGTCAGTTGGGAAACCAACTGCAACACAGTCAGAAAAAGGGAACCTCTCTTCTCAGGAAGAAGTTCTGCCCTCTGAGGGAACTGAGCCTTTGGAGCTTGAACCTTATCAGGTTGAGCTCTTAGGCCCAGGGGGACCCTCAAGGGAAGAGCTGTGTAAGGGACAAGAAACCTGTCCCTCTCTTGAAGGCCTTAGGCAGCAAGCTACTGAAGAGTCCAAGGGCAAGAAAAATGGAACACATAGGGTCTATTGGGAAGATGGACTCCTGTACACTGAGGCCAGAGACCCCAAACCTGGTGCCACTAGGAGAGTGGTAGTGCCCCAGTCGTTCAGAGAGTTTATTCTGACCTTAGCCCATGATATTCCCCTTGCTGGGCATTTGGGACAAACCAAGACGTGGGAGAGGTTAGTCAACCACTTCTACTGGCCCAATATGTCCCAGAAGGTTAAGGAGTTTTGCCTCTCCTGCCCCACCTGTCAATCCAGTGGTAAGACAGGTGGGCACCCAAAGGCCCCCCTCATTCCACTTCCAGTGGTGGGGGTCCCCTTTGAAAGAGTGGGTGTGGACATAGTTGGTCCACTGGAACCTCCCACAGCCTCAGGAAATATGTACATCCTAGTAGTAGTGGATCATGCTACTAGGTATCCTGAAGCTATTCCCCTTAGGTCGACTACTGCCCCTGCAGTAGCCAAGGCCCTCATTGGTATCTTTACCAGAGTGGGTTTCCCTAAGGAGGTGGTGTCTGACAGAGGTACCAACTTCATGTCAGCATACCTAAAACACATGTGGAATGAGTGTGGAGTGACTTACAAATTCACTACACCATACCATCCACAAACTAATGGCTTAGTTGAGAGATTCAACAAGACATTAAAAGGCATGATCATGGGGCTCCCAGAAAAACTCAAAAGGAGATGGGATGTCCTCTTGCCATGTCTGCTTTTTGCTTACAGAGAGGTGCCACAGAAGGGAGTAGGATTCTCACCCTTTGAACTTCTGTTTGGTCACCCTGTAAGGGGACCACTTGCTCGTGTTAAAGAAGGCTGGGAGAGACCTCTTCATGAGCCTAAACAAGACATAGTGGACTATGTACTTGGCCTTCGCTCTAGAATGGCAGAGTACATGGAAAAGGCAACCAAAAACCTTGAGGCCAGCCAACAGCTCCAGAAGTTTTGGTATGACCAAAAGGCTGCAATGGTTGAGTTCCAACCAGGGCAGAAAGTCTGGGTTCTGGAGCCTGTGGCTCCCAGGGCACTCCAGGACAAATGGAGTGGCCCTTACCCAGTGCTAGAAAGGAAGAGTCAGGTCACCTACCTGGTGGACCTGGGCACAAGCAGGAGCCCCAAGAGGGTGATCCATGTGAACCGCCTTAAGCTCTTCCATGACAGGGCTGATGTAAATCTGTTGATGGTAACAGATGAGGATCAGGAGGCAGAGAGTGAACCTCTCCCTGATCTTCTGTCATCAGACCCAAAAGATGGCTCAGTAGATGGAGTGATCTACTCAGACACCCTCTCTGGCCAACAGCAAGCTGATTGTAGGAGAGTCCTACAACAGTTTCCTGAACTCTTCTCCCTAACCCCTGGTCAGACACACCTGTGTACCCATGATGTGGACACAGGAGACAGCATGCCTGTCAAAAACAAAATGTTTAGACAGTCTGACCATGTTAAGGAAAGCATCAAGGTGGAAGTCCACAAGATGCTAGAATTGGGAGTAATTGAGCGCTCTGACAGCCCCTGGGCTAGCCCAGTGGTCTTAGTCCCCAAACCTCACACCAAAGATGGAAAGAAAGAGATGAGGTTTTGTGTGGACTACAGAGGGCTCAACTCTGTCACCAAGACAGATGCTCATCCAATTCCTAGAGCTGATGAGCTCATAGACAAATTAGGTGCTGCCAAATTCCTAAGTACCTTTGACTTGACAGCAGGGTACTGGCAAATAAAAATGGCACCTGGAGCAAAAGAGAAAACAGCATTCTCCACCCCTGATGGGCATTATCAGTTTACTGTTATGCCCTTTGGTTTAAAGAATGCCCCTGCCACCTTCCAAAGGTTGGTGAATCAAGTCCTTGCTGGCTTGGAGTCCTTTAGCACAGCTTATCTTGATGATATTGCTGTTGTTAGCTCCACCTGGCAGGATCACCTGGTCCACCTGAAGAAGGTTTTGAAGGCTCTGCAATCTGCAGGCCTCTCTATCAAGGCATCCAAATGCCAGATAGGGCAGGGAACTGTGGTTTACTTGGGCCACCTTGTAGGTGGAGGCCAAGTTCAGCCACTCCAACCCAAGATCCAGACTATTCTGGACTGGGTAGCTCCAAAAACCCAGACTCAAGTCAGGGCATTCCTTGGCTTGACTGGGTATTACAGGAGGTTTGTGAAGGGATATGGATCCATTGTGACAGCCCTCACTGAACTCACCTCCAAGAAAATGCCCAAGAAAGTGAACTGGACTGTGGAATGCCAACAGGCCTTTGACACCCTGAAACAAGCAATGTGCTCAGCACCAGTTCTAAAAGCTCCAGATTATTCTAAGCAGTTCATTGTGCAGACAGATGCCTCTGAACATGGGATAGGGGCAGTTTTGTCCCAAACAAATGATGATGGCCTTGACCAGCCTGTTGCTTTCATTAGCAGAAGGTTACTCCCCAGGGAGCAGCGTTGGAGTGCCATTGAGAGGGAGGCCTTTGCTGTGGTTTGGTCCCTGAAGAAGCTGAGACCATACCTCTTTGGGACTCACTTCCTAGTTCAAACTGACCACAGACCTCTCAAATGGCTGATGCAAATGAAAGGTGAAAATCCTAAACTGTTGAGGTGGTCCATCTCCCTACAGGGAATGGACTTTATAGTGGAACACAGACCTGGGACTGCCCATGCCAATGCAGATGGCCTTTCCAGGTTCTTCCACTTAGAAAATGAAGACTCTCTTGGGAAAGGTTAGTCTCATCCTCTTTCGTTTGGGGGGGGTTGTGTAAGGAAATGCCTCCTTGGCATGGTTGCCCCCTGACTTTTTGCCTTTGCTGATGCTATGTTTACAATTGAAAGTGTGCTGAGGCCTGCTAACCAGGCCCCAGCACCAGTGTTCTTTCCCTAACCTGTACTTTTGTATCCACAATTGGCAGACCCTGGCATCCAGATAAGTCCCTTGTAACTGGTACTTCTAGTACCAAGGGCCCTGATGCCAAGGAAGGTCTCTAAGGGCTGCAGCATGTCTTATGCCACCCTGGAGACCTCTCACTCAGCACAGACACACTGCTTGCCAGCTTGTGTGTGCTAGTGAGAACAAAACGAGTAAGTCGACATGGCACTCCCCTCAGGGTGCCATGCCAGCCTCTCACTGCCTATGCAAGTATAGGTCAGTCACCCCTCTAGCAGGCCTTACAGCCCTAAGGCAGGGTGCACTATACCATAGGTGAGGGTACCAGTGCATGAGCATGGTACCCCTACAGTGTCTAAACAAAACCTTAGACATTGTAAGTGCAGGGTAGCCATAAGAGTATATGGTCTGGGAGTTTGTCAAACACGAACTCCACAGCACCATAATGGCTACACTGAAAACTGGGAAGTTTGGTATCAAACTTCTCAGCACAATAAATGCACACTGATGCCAGTGTACATTTTATTGCAAAATACACCCCAGAGGGCACCTTAGAGGTGCCCCCTGAAACTTAACCGACTGTCTGTGTAGGCTGACTAGTTCCAGCAGCCTGCCACAC
The DNA here is from genome assembly GCF_031143425.1 of Pleurodeles waltl. Taxonomy (NCBI): domain Eukaryota; kingdom Metazoa; phylum Chordata; class Amphibia; order Caudata; family Salamandridae; genus Pleurodeles; species Pleurodeles waltl. The sequence goes on from NC_090447.1 coordinate 194,287,582, forward strand.
TAGAGACATGTTGCTGGCCCCATGGGGAGAGTGCCTTTGTCACTCTGAGGCCAGTAACAAAGCCTGCACTGGGTGGAGATGCTAACACCTCCCCCAGGCAGGAGCTGTGACACCTGGCGGTGAGCCTCAAAGGCTCACCCCTTTGTCACAGCCCAGCAGGGCACTCCAGCTTAGTGGAGTTGCCCGCCCCCTCCGGCCACGGCCCCCACTTTTGGCGGCAAGGCTGGAGGGAACAAAGAAAGCAACAAGGAGGAGTCACTGGCCAGTCAGGACAGCCCCTAAGGTGTCCTGAGCTGAGGTGATTCTAACTTTTAGAAATCCTCCATCTTGCAGATGGAGGATTCCCCCAATAGGATTAGGGATGTGACCCCCTCCCCTTGGGAGGAGGCACAAAGAGGGTGTACTCACCCTCAGGGCTAGTAGCCATTGGCTACTAACCCCCCAGACCTAAACACGCCCTTAAATTTAGTATTTAAGGGCTACCCTGAACCCTAGAAAATTAGATTCCTGCAACAACAAGAAGAAGGACTGCCCAGCTGAAAACCCCTGCAGAGGAAGACCAGAAGACAACAACTGCCTTGGCTCCAGAAACTCACCGGCCTGTCTCCTGCCTTCCAAAGAACTCTGCTCCAGCGACGCATTCCAAAGGGACCAGCGACCTCTGAATCCTCTGAGGACTGCCCTACTTCGACGACGACAAGAAACTCCCGAGGACAGCGGACCTGCTCCAAAAAGACTGCAACTTTGTTTCAAGAAGCAGCTTTAAAGAACCCTGCAACTCCCCGCAAGAAGCGTGAGACTTGCAACACTGCACCCGGCGACCCCGACTCGGCTGGTGGAGAACCAACACCTCAGGGAGGACCCCCGGACTACTCTACGACTGTGAGTACCAAAACCTGTCCCCCCTGAGCCCCCACAGCGCCGCCTGCAGAGGGAATCCCGAGGCTTCCCCTGACCGCGACTCTCTGAAACCTAAGTCCCGACGCCTGGAAAAGACCCTGCACCCGCAGCCCCCAGGACCTGAAGGACCGGACTTTCACTGCAGAAGTGACCCCCAGGAGTCCCTCTCCCTTGCCCAAGTGGAGGTTTCCCCGAGGAAGCCCCCCCTTGCCTGCCTGCAGCGCTGAAGAGATCCCTTGATCTCTCATAGACTAACATTGAAAACCCGACGCTTGTTTCTACACTGCACCCGGCCGCCCCCGCGCTGCTGAGGGTGAAATTTCTGTGTGGGCTTGTGTCCCCCCCGGTGCCCTACAAAACCCCCCTGGTCTGCCCTCCGAAGACGCGGGTACTTACCTGCAAGCAGACCGGAACCGGGGCACCCCCTTCTCTCCATTGGAGCCTATGCGTTTTGGGCACCACTTTGAACTCTGCACCTGACCGGCCCTGAGCTGCTGGTGTGGTGACTTTGGGGTTGCTCTGAACCCCCAACGGTGGGCTACCTTGGACCAAGAACTGAACCCTGTAAGTGTCGTACTTACCTGGTAAAACTAACAAAAACTTACCTCCCCCAGGAACTGTGAAAATTGCACTGTGTCCACTTTTGAAATAGCTATTTGTGAATAACTTGAAAAGTATACATGCAATTGAAGTGATTCAAAGTTCCTAATGTACTTACCTGCAATACCTTTCAAACAAGATATTACATGTTAAATTTGAACCTGTGGTTCTTAAAATAAACTAAGAAAAGATATTTTTCTATAACAAAACCTATTGGCTGGATTTGTCTCTGAGTGTGTGTACCTCATTTATTGTCTATGTGTATGTACAACAAATGCTTAACACTACTCCTTGGATAAGCCTACTGCTCGACCACACTACCACAAAATAGAGCATTAGTATTATCTATTTTTACCACTATTTTACCTCTAAGGGGAACCCTTGGACTCTGTGCATGCTATTCCTTACTTTGAAATAGCACATACAGAGCCAACTTCCTACAAGCATCATTTGCTTCTGGGAGAACCTCTGCTGAACTAGGCTCTCCTGTGGATACGTTGAGATTGATTCTTCTGCACCCTCCTGTAATTCTTTACTTTCATCTCTTACAGGGGTAATAGAACCATCTTCCACAAGCTCCGTTCAACTTCAGGCTCTCTTGGCTCTTTTTCTGGTTCAGGTGCAGCAGCCTGTTTCGCTATTGTTGGTGCTCTCAACAACACTTCTTCATGATCATGCGGACATACCATTCTCTTTGTATGGCTCGCGTGTATCCAGTTCGGAAGTCCTGCACACTTCACAGCTTTCATAGTTGTCAGGACCACCTGGTAAGGACCTCTCCAGCGTGGCTCTAAGCATATCTTGCAAACATGTTTTCGGACAATGACCCAGTCTCCGGCTCTCAGATTGTGCCTTGGATCATGGATGGGTGGCACGGGGTGGCCTGCACCTGCTGAGAGAAAGAGCGAACCACATCAGCCAGACCCTTGCAGTAGTCCAACACCATATTATCTGTAATGTTTACAAGTGCATTGGCTGGAACTGCTGGTAATCTCATTGCTCTGCCCATGAGGATCTCATCGGACGACAGCCCTGTCTTCCTGTCAGGTGTATTCCTCATCGACATCAACACCAAAGGCAATGCATCTGGCCATTTCAGATTCGTAGCTGCACACATTTTTGCAATTCTTGATTTCAAGGTACCATTCCTCTGTTCCACTAGTCCTGGTGCTTCAGGGCGATAGCTACAATGCAACTTTTGCTCGATGTTTAGTGCTGCACATAAGAGTTTAATCACCTCGTTGTTGAAGTGAGTTCCCCTATCTGATTCTAAAGAGATCGGAAACCTGAAACGTGGTATCAACTCCCTGAGCAACAGCTTTGCTACTGTGAAACTGTCATTCCTTCTTGTAGTGTATGCTTCAATCCAGTGACAAAAAACGCACACTATCGCTAACATGTACTTCAAACCACTACATGCAGGCATCTCAATGAAATCCAATTCAATTCTGCTGAATGGACCTCCTCCTCTTCCAATGTGGTTCAAATTCACCACTGTCTCTTTTCCCACATTTAGTTGCTGACAAATTATACAGCGCTAACATACTGCCTCTGCTGCCTGCCTAAATTTAGGATTAAAACAGTCAATCTTGAACAAACGAACCATGGCATCCCTTCCAATGTGTGCCTGACCATAAAAATAATGGGCCATTTGTGACAACAACCTATTGGGCAGGACCACCTGACCCTTCTCAGAAACCCAAATTTCATCAGGACGTTGGACACATTTTAATTTGGACCAGAGTCTTTTCTTTTCTTTGTCAACATTACTTTGCAATGTTTTCAATTCTTTCAAAGTATTGGTCACTTTTAATGCAAAACTTGTCCATAGGTTATCTTCTTCTGATATCAATTCCCACTTGTCCTTGAATGATATACATTTCAATGCACAAAACCTTGCGACTTGATCCCCATATCTTGTACATAGGTTATCTTCTTCTGACATCAATTCCCTCTTGTCCTTGAATGCGCAAAACCTTGCGACTTGATCCCCATATCTATTTCTCAGTGAGATGTAGTCTTATGTCTTTTGATGTGCACTGCATTTTACCACAGCAATTTCTTCAGGCAACTGTATTGCATACAGCAATTATTTTATTCCATCGCCATTTCTTACTGGTGAACCAGTAGAGGTCAGGAAACCACCTTGTGCCCACATTTGACCAAAATCATGAAGAATTCAAAATCCGTATTGGCTGTCAGTATAGATTGTTACTCTCAGTCTAGCAGAAACATGGCACGCTCTAGTAAGAGCTACCAATTCTGCTACTTGTGCAGAATATACACCTCGAAGCCAAGAAGCTTCTAATGTACCTGTGATTGTGCAAACAGCATATCCTGCTCTCAATGTCCCTGTACCATCTCTGAGACATGAGCCATCAGCAAAGACAATTTGGTCATTTTCTTCCAATCGTGTATCTCTAATGTCTAGTCAAGACAATCATGCTCAATGTCTTCCTCCTTTTCAATTTCAACAGTATCACTTGGAAGTAATGTTGCCGGGTACAGCACTGTACATCTTTTCAATGTTACATGTGGAGCACGTAGAATGCTCCTCTCATACCTTGCCAGTCTTGCACCAGTCAAATACTGTGTTTTCGTCCTTGTCAGTAAAATCTCAACAGTGAGGAACCATTACTGTTAGAGGGTATCTCATCACTACTCCCTTGCATTGAGAAAGGCTTTGACCAACTGCGGGAACAGCATGCAGACAACCTGGTAAAGCTGCTGTGGCTGGGTACAAGGTAGATGAAAAATATGCTACTGGGCGATAAACACCTCCATGGACCTGTGTCAAAACTGACAAAGAACAAGCACCACATTCATGACAAAACAATGTGAATGGCTTAGTGTAATCAGGTATTCCCAATCCTGGAGCTCTGCACAAACTCTCTCTCAACTCAGTGAACGCTTTCATCTGAACCTGATCTAGTGTAATGGGATTTGTAATCTCCTTATGTGTCAGCTGCTGCAATGGTTTGGCAATTTTTGCAAAATTTGGAATCCACTGATGACAATAACCTACCATTCCCAGAAACATTCTGACATCTTTCTGTGAAGTTGGTGGACTTCTCTGCAGTATCATTGTAATCCTTTCTCTAGAAATTCTACTTGACCCTTTCTCAATTTGGTGCCCCAGGTATTTCACTGATTTCTGACAATACTGTAACTTCAAAGGTGTTACCTTATGTCAAAATTTTCTGAAATGGGTCAACAGGGCAATCGAGTCGTAATTACATTCATCCCTTGTCTTGGACGCAATCAACAAATCATCAATGTACTGCACTAGAGTCGATTGGCACGGTAGTTCTAACGACTCCAAGTTCTTTTTCAGGATCTGATTGAACAGAGACCGTGACTCCGTGTACCCCTTGAGGAAGCCTGCACCAGCTGTAGACTCTGTCTAGGAATTTGAAACTAAAAAGAAACTGACTATCCTCATGAAGAGGCACAGAAAAGAAGGCTTGTGACAAACAACCACTGTGAACCACTCTGCATCGCATGGAATCTGAAACAATATTACTGCTGGTTTCGGCACTACAGGACAACACTTGACCACCATGTCATTCACTTTTCTCAAGTCTTGCACAATGTGCACTTTCAAATATGGCTTCTTTAAGCCCATTATCAGTGAATTACATGGACTGCTCAACACTTCTTTCAAAACCCCTTGTTTCAGAAAATCTCTGGTTATTTGTGCCACTTTCATCAGAACAGCTTGTGCCATGTCATACTGTGGAAGCTGCGGAAACACTACATTCAGCTTCAAAGTGATCTTAATCGGCTCTACTCCCTTGATCAAACCCACTTCTTTACCTGTCAGGTCCCACACATTTTCCTGCACTGTTCCCTGCAAGTTTGCATGCAATTATTTCACCGTAAACATCGGGAAAAACTCAATCAACGGGTACTCTTCATTAATGTTTTCATTCTCAGTTTCAGGAGTTTGTTCCTCCTCATCACCACTATTTGTCTGAACCGCTATTCCAGCAGTTGAACAATTGATCGAACATCTAGTCTTGCACAATAAGTGCCTTCCCAATAGGGAGGTTGGACTCGAATCACAAACTACAAACTTATGTAGTCCCTGGAAGTTGCCAATCTCAACCTGTACTGTATCTGTGATCGGATTGATCAACTGTCTGGAAGTTTGGAATTTCTGCACTTCCACCATAGAGCGTGTAGCTCCTGTGTCCCCTAAGAATGAGACCCTATTACCCATCACCTTTCCCTTCACAAGGGGTCCTTGTTGATCTACTTCTAATGAAGCTGCAAGCATACAGGGCTCTTCATCCGAACTAATACTCATCCATTCATTGTTTATTTCATTCTCACTATGTAATGGGAATTGGTGCACTGTATCACTACTTCTGTCTTGTCTCTGACCTGTGACCTGCTGAGTAAGCATCATCTGTTGCTGTTCCATCAGGGCTTGAGGTATCTGCATTTGCTGTCTAGGTACCAAAGGCACCTGCTGCTGCATTGGTTGCAACTGTGTTACTTGTGCACACAGCATTTGCACCTGCTGTATGGGTTGAAAATTCTGCACTTTATTCACGTTATTCTGAAAATTCGGATTAAGTCCTCTCATTCTGGGGACTTTTACAGTTTGAAATGTACTGACATCACCACTTTGCTGAACAACACCATCCTGCACCATCAACGGACATTCCCGGTTCCAGTGTCCCACCTTTCCACACAGGTGATACAGTAACATCTTTTTCCTCCCTTGCACTACAGTACTCAAATCCAGACCACGATTTATGTTGACTCCACAACACCTACCTCTCATATGAGGTTGGAACATAACAGTTCCCTGCTGCTGCAGTATCTGTTGCACTAAAACTCCTTGCACTCCAGTTTGAGCTCCCTTAATCTGCATCACCATTGCCTCTCCTTCAACTTTTTCTGCTTCAACTCAATCTCATCACTACAGTATTTTGCATACTGCAACACCTCATCAATCGGTTTCGCTTGCCAACAAATCAAATGACTCTTTATCTTCTGACCTACTTCAGGTCTCAATCCTTCCACGAATCTGAACACAAAGTACAACATGTCCTTCAGCTCAATTGCTTCCTTACCACTGTACTCTTTGAACGCCTTCAACAATCTCTCATAGTAGGTATGTATCGACTCCTTTACGTCCTGTACTGTGCAGTCTCTGCCAATCAATATTTGTAGGTGAAATTCTCGTCTTCAGGAACTTGACCACCTTATAATAATGTTTCATCACTTTGAGTGATTGTGCATCTGTAACTCTATCTCTTTCCGGTTCACTCGTCGGTCAATCCACTGTTCTCTTGCACTCAACCCACAAGTCAGCTGGAACCACTATCTCCAACAGAGTATTCAAGTCTTCCGACAGACACTTAGAAAGCTTCACAAATCTATCTGTCTGCTGGTACCACTAAACTGGTTTCTCTCTCAATTTTGGGTAATCATTTGTGAATGACAAACTATCTCTCCTGTGCCAGGGAACATGAACAAACTGCCCTCCTGGATCTTCTCTCATTGGTAAAAGTTTTACTGGATGATTTTCCTTCTGAACACTTTCAGACCGTTCTTGTGAATGTCCTTTCCATTTATCCTTCTTCTTTTCCCATCTGCCTTCCCACTTCTCTAATGCTCCCCAAATCTTAACACTCTGTAATAACTCTCTGAGATGCGCTTTCATCCCTGCTGATCTCATGTGTTCAAAATCCTTTGCCTCAAAATCTAACCTGTAACTTTGTTTCATATGCTTTGTTTTCTCAATTTCTATGTCATGTTTAATTGCCAAGTCTGCTAATTTCTGATGTAACTTGCCCACTTCTTTCGTAATTCTCAAACACATATATCTCAGTTCTACTTCTGTATAGGATTCTAGCCTATTCACTCCCATTGATCCCTTGACTAGTTCCATTATCTCTATAGCCAGTCTGGCACGATTAATCTCCTCTTCACCCTTAGATGTATTTCGAGGAGTATTCAGACTATCCAACCACTCATTTTACTGTTGTGCTGTTAATCCCTGTAACAAGATGTTACTCGCATTCAGCATTGGCACCTGTTGTACCACTACACCTGGAGTTTGTGGTGTCAAAAGCCTCAAACTCTGACTTGCACTCGGGCCATTTACCACATCTGGAAGCGCAACAAGTGGACTTAGGTCCATTAACGGTCTAGATCCATCATAGGTCTGTACCATAGATGATATTACCTGTACATGATCTCTCACCCCCCTCCTCACAAGGCTCTGTGACATTTCACCCTGTTCTCCTGCAATCATCTTCTTCTGTGCAAATAATGGTACCGCTGGACCAATAGTAATTGGCAGCGATATTGCATCCGATGCCGCTCTGACACCCGCATTCTGTGGAAGGACTCCTTCCATACTCTGATTCTTCACTGGTGTCACAGCTGACTTTGTCCCTGTCATTGGTGTGAACTTCGGCAAACCCTGTGGCTGTGGCTGTGCCTGAGGCAACAATATAGGAGTCGGCTCAGTCTGAACTACCATTGGCCTCTGAACCACTTGCTCCGTGGGAACCACTAAGTTTGAAGTTGTTTCAAGAATTAGTACTTCTGGATAAATTCTCTGTATTGGTGGTGGGTTCGTCTGCGCCTGGACTACTGAAGTAGTCACTGCATTATGAGTTTTCTGCACTACCCCTTGTACCTGTCCATTATCTGCTTGCACTGGTCCCACCGTCTCTGACACTTGGGCTGGGGCAGTTGGAGCAGAACTAGTACTCGGACCTGCTTCATGTGTCGCATACTGTGGAGGACGGTCCCTCAACACCTGTATAATGAGATCCTCAACATCTGAATCCTCTTCTTCCACATAAGTCTTTTTCTTCTTCTTACCCCCTGAACTCTTCTAACCTTTACTAGTATCCTCTGTCTCTTCTGACTCATCTTCTTCTGTAATTGCAAGAAATCACTTAACTCCCTGGAATGTTGCCATTCTCCACTTCTTCTGTTCCCAATCCCATTTTGCCTCTGGTAAGGCATTTCTTTATCTTCCTTATTCTCCTCCAGAATTTCATTTCTTGCTGCTGTCTTGCTATGAGCTCCCAAACCGCTAATGCCTCAAACTGTGCTGGTCTCGGAAGTGGCATCGTCTCATACAGTGTCATTCACAACTGATCCAAAATTCTGAAATTAAACGTTCCATGGTCTGGAAACACTAAAGCTCACTGTTTCTCTGTCAATTTGCACCACTGCTTTAACCAAAGACATGGCCCAACAACTCGCTCCTCCATCACAATAAATGCCAGAGAATTTCCGGTGGGGCCGGCTCCCCCACTGTCTCCTCAATATAAGAATCTCCCTTCATGGCACTCCTAAACGTTTTGAAAAACATCATCTTTGCTATCTTTTAGTGTATTCAAATCAATTAAGGAAATGACTTTTACCCCCATGATTCCCTTCACCCGCCTTCTCAACCAATTGTCTCTCATGGACGGCTGCCAATTCACTTGCGACTCTTCTTACTAACCAACCTAAGCCAGAGCGGCTCACTCTGACGTCACATTCACACACTGCGGCTGACAAAGTCTTGAGGCTTGTCCTCCTAAACTTCGACTCAAACAAAACTAATGCAAAATTATTGCGAGCACTAACCAAAAACCAATAACCAAAACAAATCAGCTGTTTTACTACAGGAAGGTACACTGAGACATTATGGATTTTCACTGATGGCCCTTTCGCTCATGCAGATATTCCTCTTTCTCAATCTCACACACTCGCAAGCAAAATTCGACCCGTGAATTTCACTCTCAACTGATCAATGGGTCTGTCCTGGTGCACATAGGACTCGCCAAATCTCAGTTGAAAATGTATCTTACTAACTTAAATTATACACCGACTTCTTGACCACGCCCAATCAACCTACTAAACCCGACAGATTACAACATATAACCAAGTGTCTCCTACACTTGTCAATATACTCCAGAGTCTTAGACCACGCAGGGACCATGCATCACCAACAACCATGTGGACAATTTTTTAGCACAAAGCGCCACACACATATGAAGTTTGATGACTTCCCTACTCTCATACTGAGGAGTATGCTCACTCCTGCTAAACTTCAACTGGGGTACGCAAACTCCCTACTTTCATCACATACATCATAATTCACCTGCGATCTGCACAAGCCTTGCAAGGGCAACCTACCACTTTCACATTATCACTAAAACACAGAGAACATACCCAACTTTATTAGCGGGATCCAGGATCTGGGAAAGTCATTTCTGGGCTTAAGGGGACATCATGCTTGCTACAATTGCCATTACGAAAAAATAAAATCCAAATCACAATAATAATGAACAACTAACCCTAACTCAAACTACCACCATAACCATTAATCACCACATAACTAGTTCTCCAAGGTAACTAATCATCAAGCTGCTATCAAATACTGCTATTGCGCCTGGTCCTTAGTAAGTAGACTTACAAGGGGACGCGTATAGGCCGATGAACCTTTTGGATCCCATTGAGCATCCTAGCCATGTTCTGACCAATGTTAGCAATATTCAATACAACCAATCAATAACCACTAAACGAATCATTAGACAATTATCTCAACACTTCATGAATAACCACAACTCAGTATACGTTTTAACAATTTTAATTTCCCTATTAGGTACAATTCTAATCATAAGGTTAACTCAAACTTTATTCAGTCAGCTCAAAACTAGTTCATTGGTGACCACAAATAACATAGTCTAATCAGAACTTGAGAAAACATATGCTCTATTGCTTCTGCATAAGCCAACAAAGATTAATACATCAACATTAATAGCAGAATTCAGCAATCAGTTTGTCAATCATTTGTCACTGTCAACGTCACCCAAAATAAACCTTACTTAACCCAGATTAGCATTAGCATGTGGGACTTCATGTGAAAACAATTTGGAACATGAATTTAGAAAACATCTAGCTAAGAGGAAAAATATTCAACAGCGCAGTTGGTACCTAGAAAGAAAACCACAAAAGTTAATCCGTCACATTGTCATAGCTACCTATCCACGGAATGGATCAGCAACAAAATCAGTGTTCATCTTCAGGTCATCAATAGATCAGCAATGCATCAGGCTCTCAAGAGCATGAGCCCAATGACAGAATCTCGAATTGCATCTTCCGACATCTAACATCTGCATCAATTCTCCTCTCACATCTCTCATCTCACATCTGAAGTTTTTGCCCCTTGTAATGATATTTTAATAAGGTTACTCAGTCCATCCCCCTAATTCTTAATTGGTCAGTTAATCACCAGTTATTACCCTAACCAATAATGTTTATTTTACGAATCTATAAGTTCTATGATTACGCGGTTCTCAGTTCGTTGATTGGTTTACTGTCCGATGTCCTCATCATCTGGCTCATCAGGTATCGAAAATGTTGCATCTTCTTTTCCAGTCAGTGTCTCTATTGTTCGAGTTCTGGGAAAGTACATCCATCGATTCCATCATCTTCTGTTCGTAGGTACATTGCAGAAAATTCTAGCTAAGCAGACTTTATAAGCAGTTCAGGGACAGTTCACACGTTTGCTTTTCTACAGTACACGATTATTCTGCTGCTGCACGAGGCCTGGCAAAACTAGGCCACAACTTAGGCTAAGTTCGCTGTAAAATATAATGCAAAACATATGTTATACATCTTAATATGACATATTACTACATTATTATTATGCATTTTCAATATTTTATGCATTTTTAATCATTTTAGTACAACTTCGTATAAGCTGGCAGTCACTCTTCGTGGTCACATTTTCAAACGTGCACATTAATTTTTCTACGTTTAATTTTTCTATCATTTTCTTATTAATCAAAACACATAAACATTCATTCATTAATAATTTCTCATTAACATACCTGCTTCAACAACAGCAACATGTAAAGTTCCTTGGAGCTTAGAAAAGAAGTGGAATAGTGCCAGAGTTCCATAAAACACGAGACATTACACTAATGCAATTGTGTTGCAAAACGGTATAAGCCAAGTTTTTCCTCTGCTGCCTCAGGGAAGAAACAACCACCTGAATAATTGTTAAAACACTTAGCCTGGTAGGGGGTGAAGGTTGGGGGGCGGGTTTGTGTTAGGTCCATAGTGCACGCTCAAAACACCAAACATTAATGCCCTGGGGGGAGAATTTCTTTCTATCAAGTTCTCCAGGTGTGGGAACTGTAATGTCAGAGAGTGTATATTAAGGGGTGTAACACAGGTCCCAGGAGCTCCTGTAGTGTGAGGGGTGGGCACAGGCTTTCAAGGGCCCCCACTTCATATAATGCCTATAGATATGTATGAGTCATAGGAGTACTCGGTGGCTCCTCATCACACTCTGAAGGGGGGAGGTAGCATTTTGTGTTTCAGCACTGTGGGGTTTCTTAATTTTAGTGAACACCCACAAATTCACAGCAGTGTGCATGCACAAATATTTTCAATTGTATTGCCACCCTTATTATACAAAACATAAACTCGCAAAAGATATTTTTTCGCCGCAGGTCGTACATCAAATGGTTTCACGCTGCAATATTCAAGCCCTTAGTGTGACTGGGATAAGTACCGGGTTTTGAATAAAAATTAGACAGCATTTAGTAACCGGCTGTAAACACTGCAAGCTATCGCCCTGCATGAACAGATTAACCTGAACTCAGAAAACACAGCTGCAGCAGAAACATTTCACATGCAGTCACTGCTTTATTTTCTGTGTCAATGGACCGCTGCTTGTAATTCTCCAAGGAGTGTACAAAATTGTAATTCACCTGGAAAGGAAAGAATTGTTTGTGTGCAAAATAGCCTCGGCAGCTTGAATCCATTTGAGCTATCTGGAGCAGCGTTTGACAGGGCAATTTAACTGAGTTCCTTTCACCTTTTAACCGGAGCCATTATTAGCTCCTAGGTGGCCGCCTCTTAAACATATTCAGTTTGGGGAATTTGGTTGATCTGCGATTAAGGAGGAGGATTCCACCCAGCTGAGTGTGATTTTTATTAGACTCAGTAAAGTGTGATTTCTAGGCATTTGAATAATTCTGCCCACATCCTGAAATACACTTACATATGAATTAATATTTTTTCCAAACCGCTTTTGCGCACCATGGCATCCGAAAAGTCTCTAGATAAGGTTATCAGGTAACTTCGCCATCAGCTATGTCACTTTTCAGTTCCCGGGCATTCAGGTAAACTCAATGGATTCCAGGAGTTGCAGTCTTAGCTGACCTCACTTGCAAACATTGGACTAAAGTTCTAAACTTCACTTTTGGTAAACCTTAAAGCTGGAGGGGAGTGTGGTGTCCTAAAGGCTATCCTTTAATTAAGAGCAAAACGTCCAGATCAGGAGATGCGGTGTTTGGGACGATGATCAGAAAGCCAGGGTGGTGTTGCAGAGGTTTTAGAAAGAAGGTGGTGGAAGGGCAAGTATCATGGTATGGTATGGTATTTTAGGTGCATTTTTAAAAGAGCTTTATTGCTGTTTGCCCGGTGTCACAGCAGTGTCAGAATCTGAATTACATTCACTCTTCTGGCATACATGTTGATGAGAGTAACAGTAATCTGTTGACATTGTATTTAGTTGCTTGTTTTTATATTCTTTAGAGGTGTGTCATATTGTATAGTTTCTGGCAACTTCAAAATAGCATATACTGTTGATCACTTGATTATACTGTATAGTGGTTAGGCAGCAGTAAAGAGTTCAGAGTGGCTAATATGACTTTCACATGTTGTACCAGTTAGAATCTTCTCTTCTGCTATGGTTGCTGTTACCTTCATTCTCCAGTGCTCATCGTTTTTATTTTTAGAAACTCTTCTTCCAATATAATTTCTAAATCATCCCGCAACTTCTGCAATACTGCACTGTTTCTACTCCCATTACGTTTGTGCATCCGAAATGTTAGCTCAACACAGGTGTTGGTACTCCATGCCAACAAAGAACAGCACTAATGTTGCAGAATATTATAACTAGACTCCGTGGACCTTTTTTTTTTTTAACGAAAGATGAAAATGCCACACTACACAGACGCGAACAATTTATGGCATTCTCAACACACTCATTCTGGTGAATATTGCTCATAATAATTGCATCATTCACAACACCATTAACACAATGGGGAGCATTAAACTATCCGTCGGAAACGCTATTATATTGTCTCTGAATTGCACATGCATTGCAAAATGAAGTTAGTTTCAGCCAGATCTTATTCAAGTGCCATAAAGTAGGATTATTTGGGAAATAAAGTGAAATGACTGGAACATTTGCCATTCAGAAGGGAAGCAGAGGAAAGTTATTATCAGTGTGTCCCAAACAGATCATTTATTACTGCATGAGACTGCTTCATGTGTGGAAATAACATTAGTAAAAGAAAGCAGATCAGAAGAGGCTTCACTAAAGACTCAATGCCATCATCACTCAATCAATCAGGAAATTTGTAAAGCACACTAGTCACCTGTGAGGGTCTCAAGGCGCTGGAGGGGGGGGGGGCTGCTACTACTCGAACAGCCATGTCTTGAGATGTCTCCTGAAGGTAAGGAGGTCCTTGGTCTGACGCAGGTGGGTGGGTAGAGTGATCCACGTCTTGGCAGCGAGGTGCGAGAATGATCTGCCACCGGTGGTTGTTCTTTAGATGCATGGGACGGTGGTGAGGGCAAGGTCAGCAGAGCGAAGCTGTCGGGTTGGTGTGTAGAAGGAGAGCCATCTGTTGAGGTATTCTGGTCCGGTGTAGTGCAGTGCCTTGTTACCGTTGGTGAGGAGTTTTAAGGTGATTCTCTTGTTGATGGGGAGCCAATGCAGGTCTCTCAGGTGGGCTGTGATGTGGCAGTGGTGGGAGATATCCAGGATGAGGAGTGCGGAGGCGTTCTGGATACGTTGCAGTCTTTTGTGGAGTTTGGCCGTGGCTCCTGCGTAGAGGGCATTGCCGTAGTCCAGTTTGGTGCTTACGAGGGCTTGGGTGATTGTTCTGGTTTCAGTGGGGATCCATTTGTAGATCTTCCAAAGCATTTTGAAGCAGAAGGAGGAAATGGTGTTGACTTGCTGGGTCATGGATAGTGAAGAGATCAGGATGAATCCCAGTTGCGTGCGTGGTCGGTGGGTGTCGTGTGGTTCCCAGTGTGGGGGCCACCAGGATTTGCCCCACAATCAAAATGCATTCTAATCCTCAAACTCCCACACCGAACTCACAATATCTCAGGGAACTACACTGGCTCCTGATAAACAAACACACTCAATTAAAATTCCCCAAACACACATTCAAGGCACTACAAAATACAGACACTTCCAACCTAAAAGGTGTGTCTCCTTCCACCAACCACCTAGACATCTCAGCTATGCAGGACTCCCACTCACACACATCTCACACATACACAAATCCAGATTAGGAGACAGCCATTCTCTTACATCACTCTTAAAATGTGGAACAAGCTCCCACTTCACAACCAAGCCTCCTCGTCCCTTCTTTAATTCCACAAGAAGCTGAAGACCTAGCTTTTCAATTAACCAACCTTTCACAGGAAGGTCTAGGCACACACACCTTCTTAGTGCCAGGATACCCTTACTGGTGATAATGCGCTTTACAAATACACATAATGTAACATAGCATCATAAAATCAGCCTTGGCAAAGACAATCAGGGCCTGATTTAGAGTACAGAAGAAAGGGTACTCCGTTTCAATGTGACAGAGTACCCTTTCCACCACACTGAAGGTCCACCCACCTCATTTAGAGCCGGAGGAACTTCAATATGTCAGGAGTGGTGCCAACACCTTCCGCACCACTGACATACACCTCTGAAGGAGCAAGGGCCGTCAGAGGTTTGCTATTTGGCCACCCATCCTATGTAGAGAGGGTGAAAAAGTGGCAAGTTTTTACTTTCGCCAACTTTCCAAAATATGGCTGTAAGTGAAAGTAAAATCATTTCAGTGACCCTCCCTCACACCATGTGAGAAAACACCCATTCCAATGAGATAATTGTTTTTTTATGAAAATATGCCAGCTCTGTCATGATGATGGTGCCTAATGGCAGCCTTACAATGCATTAATATTAGTATTAATATTATTACTAGTGTTAATATTCATATTTATTGTGCGCACCTATGTATAGTGATCACAAGTTTAAAAACAATAAAAAGTAAGAATGCCACTTTTAAAAGTGGTATGCATATACTTGCAAAAGAAAAAAGATATAAAAAAGAACCCATTTAGGGCCAGTGAGTTTTGATGGTACTTAAGCAGCCCTTAGCGTTTTGTGGAAACCGCGTCAACTTCTGATGAGAGGTGACCTCTTTAAGGAACACTGTTGCAATGATGTAATTAGTTTTACAGATGACAGTCTTCTATCACATACGAATATCATTTTTTTTCAGTCTTTTAATACTGATTGCCTTCAATAAGAAATATGATATCAGATACTCTGTCATTTAAATTGGCATATTTTAAGGATGAAATCTGTAGAATATGTTGCAATGGACGCTCAAGTCCTTCTCAGAACATTCTGGATATTGGGGTAGAGCAGTGACACTCAAAGCACGGTCCTCCTGACCTTCACATTCGGCCCTCTGCTAAATGACTGCACTGAGCTGCTGCTTATTTAAGAGCGAACTAACTTTCAGAAAGTTGTTAAATACAAGGGGCAAGGATTTGTTTACAAGGTAACTGAAGGAAAAGAAGCGAAAAAAGCATACGGCACCCTTTAAACTTAGGAACAGATTAATTTTTATAGACCTCTTGCTACAAACATATAAAAATGACAAAGGGCCTGATTACGACCTTGGCGGATGGGATACTCCGCCACAAACATGAAGAATATCCCGCCTGCCATTTTACAAGTTCCATAGGATATAATGGAACTTGTAATATGGCACATGGGATATCCGTCACATTGTGACAGAGTATCCCCTCTGCCAAAGTCGTAATCAGGCCCAAAGTCTTTTTAAAATTAAAAAATGTTTATTTTATTGGCACACACATTGCAATAAATGGCTGGGGAGGAGATGTACCCAGACCTCATTGCACTTCAAAGGACCCTGCCTGTATCACACACAAAGGAACCTGACACCAGGCCTACTCTTGCCTTTGTTACACTAGACGATTTGGAGCCAGGGCCAGGGTACGGGCAATAACTGCCTAGAACCAGTTTTAGAGATAGGCTAGGGAATTTCCCCACATGAAGGCTGGCACCATGCATAAAAGTGCCACCTTCAGAACCTCTCCTCAGAACAATCCTGGAGCTGTGGAAGATTCAGAAGAAGGACCTCCCTGCTGTCGGACAAAGTAAGACAGAACTTGCTTGCCTTGAACCCGGGCTTCCAAGAAGCAACTTCAGGGGTCAGTTAGTTAAACCTGGTGCTAGAGCTAGAGGTATACAACAAGCTTCCAGAGATCTCCCTGCAACTGTCCAGCTGACCAGCTCCAACTGGACCTACTTGGACCTACCTGAGCTCCGCAGAGGGCCTTTGCTGTCATGAGTCCTGATCCCCCAAGAGGTAGCCCCCAAGCCCTGGACCCTTGGCTGGCATCAGAGTGTACTCCTCTTGAACTCAAGGTGAATATAGAGAAACTTTGGGCTCCTCACAACTGTGAAGTGACCTCTTCACACTGAGAAATGACCACCCATGACAACCACTAACACGAGGCTCCAGCGGGACCAGAACTTTGCCCCAACCGCAAAAACCTGTGTCAACCACCAATGCGTAGCTCCAGTGAACTTGGCCCCTGTATCTGACCCGTGCTCCATCACGATTGGCTCCATCATACACTGGATAGGCACCTCAACACCCTCACCTCTGAGTTCTTCAACATCATTGTTGTGAATCATATGTCAGTTCTAGTTACAACCCCTATGTATTGCGACGGACTTCACATCATTATGTATATTGACACTGAACTGAAATTTTGCAACTTTGTCCCTGTGTTATAACCAACAAAATCCTCATTATATTTGCCATTACTGCCTTCCATTAGCACTGCTAATGCTAACACATTGTGCAACATAGTCAGTTTTTTCTTTTTCTAAAATGTTCTGATAAGTTAATTTCCACAGCAGAATTCCTGCTTAATTTCATTGACAATCCCATCCATCTGTAGCATACCCATCATCTATTTGTATGGCCTACGTAAGGTAAAATTCTGATCAGAGGGGAGCCACTGGATAGGTTCTGGTTTCTGTTAAATCCTCTTAATTGATTCCTACTTCCAGCTGGCATGTGGTGTACAGGGTATGGCTTGTAAACTGCAGCATGATGTTTGTTGTTGGTGTGGTCACTTGGTGTAGAAATGGTGGACTATGGCAATTGTTCGCTGAATCCTATTCTTTGTTGGAGACACGCTGTCCTGGAGGTGCCATGTGGTTGAATATGTAGTCCTCCCTGGTCCTAAGCTTTTTCATATCAATGGAGATTGGTGCGATCACACTCTATAGCAATCTATTTTTCTCCACTGCAATGGCTGTGCCTTTGGCAGAAAGGGAAAGAATTGGGCATAATAGGGGACTTGATGGACATGGAGAAGATGTAGGCTTGCTTTGCAACTGCCCATCTTGGCTGATCAAGACTGTTTGCATTTTTACAAAGGCATACCAATGGTAATCCAAGCTCATGCTGCTTGTCATCATTTCCAAGGGAGCTGTTTATTTTTAGCCCATCTTGCAGTATCCCATTCTTGTCTTCTGCTATGAGAAGGGATGCCATTAGGTCAAGGATGTGTGCTCTTTTTGGCATCCCATTACTGTTACGCCTGCATCTTTACCTATAGCCAACCTATGTGATAGTTCTTGAGCCTTAGCTCCTTGAACATTTGGTGTAAAAGAAGCCTATGTGATCTTAAGCTCACTTAAGCTCACTTCCTTCAACTTGCTTCTTGGAAATCCTTCTTCCACCACTGCTTCCTTTACCAGATGGACATCTCTTTAGTATCAGACTCCTAGTTCCACCTTCCACTTGAAAATAGTGACTATTTCAACTTAATTATGTACGTAGTGGTAAATTCCTCCTCTTGCAGGAAGTAGGTCTCGTACTCACCTGTTGCTTTCCCTCCTCATTTGAGGTGTTTTTTTGTAATTTAAACGTAATAGTTATTATTCAAGATATTTATGACTGATTAACAATTTTCTTTATCATTTTTGTCTTCTCCCTTCTGACTGTCTCCATCTCACCTATTTTGTTTATTTGTTACTTGTTCCACATTATTACAATTATGATTTTACCATCTCATTGATCGTGTAAAAGACTTCCCACCACCCTATAATATAAGCAATGCCACTGGTGCCTCAAATAGTACCACCAACATGTTTTAATTATGTTATATCTGTTTATTATCTTCAGGAGATAATTGCTCATTACCACTGGTGTCCCAGGACCTTGGTCGCAATTTTACATTTTATAGGCTGCTAAAATGTGTATTTTGATCTTAACATCTGTGGAGTAGTGTAGCAGTCAAAGCTTAATTGAGAAGGTGATTAGACTGGAAATCATACACTATACAACACTAAGACATAGCATAAAAAAATTATAATAGAGTCAGACCTATAAAATGAAAATAGTACTGGTCTTTATGAACAAACGCTTAACATAAGACTGCGTCTGTCCTTTCACACAGTTTCTATTAGTTTTGGGGCAATGGATGACTTCTCAGTAAATGTAAACTCAACTATTTACAAATTGTAAAGATTCACAGAGCTCAAGAACCAAACAACCAAAAGCAAACCAGAATACTCAAGTATGAATTTTAATCTGTAGAATCCAATTTTCAGGGACACTGACGATCTCATGGTTAATGACACAGTTTAGAGAATACCAGTTATAGCTCAAACGGATCTCCAAAATTGGCGTTCAGGTAGGAGGTCTAATGATTTTGGGGATAGACTTAGGATCCTATTTAGAGTTTAACGGACATGATACTCTGAAACAAACAGAATGGACCCCATCTGCTATTTTACAACTGCATTATAGCCTATGGAGTTAGTATTACAGTGAACATGATGCCTGCCACTGTATGATGCTGAACTCTAAATAAGGCCCCTAGCACCCACAGTAAGCCCCTTGAGGTATCAAGCTTTACTAGGCGGTCCCTTGTGACTGACTGCTCATTTCCATAATATTTGAGATTTTGGAGCCACCATTCCCCATTTGGAATTGAGGAATTGAGAATTAATGTCAGGGTCCATGCACATCTTTGTAATGTGATAACTTTGGAACAAAAGGAAGAACAGAGATGGAACCAGAAATTACAGAATTTAAACCACAAGTCCATGACAGGAACACACTGAGATCCAGAATGAAGGGAAAATATGATTGCCTCATTTTGGCTGGTAAAGGGGTGATTCAAGTTCCCACAAATTAAGGGAGTTATAATGCAGTTTGAGTGATAATGCAGACAAAGCTCAAGTACGTTCCTTGCAAGTGAAGTTTCCTTATGTCTTGATGCTCTAATCAGTTCAGATGTCATTCTGTTGATCACGGTCAGACAGACTCCAAGGTCCTCATGGCGCCTGAGCAACATACTTTTATAATTCCTTGTGAGCTGTTCCAAGCATGTGTTTAGTCAGCTGGGCCTTTCGGTTTGTTCTTCGGGCATGGGTGCTGCACTCCCCACTGACCTTTCAACAGTTTTTCCAGTACAAGGTACAACATGAGGCAGATTCAGAGTCTTCGTGGAGATTACAACTGTGGGGAAGAAACAGCGGCCATTCGAGGAATGAGTTTGGGAGTTATAGGAGCATGGATGTGAGTTTTGGTGTTTATGGGACGGTGGGCTTCCGTCTTTTCCTTTTGGTGTGGGAGTCATCATGAGCAAGCCCCCCCACTCTCCTTGGGTCCTGGCTGTTTATGGGCTGTTGTTATGCTGCCCCCTCCAGTCACCCCCCACCCGCATATGCTTGATGTTTTGGATGAATGACAGACATCCGTTGATCTCTCTTCTGGTCTGTCGGTGCTGACTATGATTACAGTGTTCTGTTTGATAGTTAGTGTATTGAAATGTATTGCACTGAATTTGTAGGGGTTGGCACTGCTAATCAATGTTCTTGCTGAGTTTTGTGGTGGTCGGGTATCCCTAGCCTATTACCGTCACTATCTCATTTCTCCA
The DNA here is from genome assembly GCF_031143425.1 of Pleurodeles waltl. Classification (NCBI taxonomy): domain Eukaryota; kingdom Metazoa; phylum Chordata; class Amphibia; order Caudata; family Salamandridae; genus Pleurodeles; species Pleurodeles waltl. The sequence goes on from NC_090447.1 coordinate 194,308,135, forward strand.
TGCACACTAAGGTTAAAGCACAGTGTGTAGACTCAGAGCTGGGGTCTCTAAACTGGTATTGCCGTGCGGCTAGACTGTAATATCCCTCTAAAAGTAATGAGATATAATGTAGTGCATAGTTGTATGTGTTCTTTTATATGCATAAATAAACAATAAAAAAAAAAGAATGCAATTAAATTTCCCGTACTTCAATTTTCAACACATAACTACCTATGTCCAACATCCTTGGAGAAAATTTTTTCCCATGTACCCAACAGATCTGTAAGAGTGAAAGGCCAAAGGTTTACAGCCCAGTCATTGAAGAATCCAGAAATATATCACAGTACTTTAGTGTCTATCACAGTGCCCAGGAGCCCTATTTCTCTGTGGCAGTAAATCATGTAGGTAGTGAAATTGTGTGCTGCTTTTTCACAGCTGCTTCTGGGGACTTGACGGAGTCAGGATCTATTACTTCCTCCAACCCTAAAAGCTGCCCACTCTCCTCCAGCCTACTAGAATTTCCTCTAGCTCCAGTGTAACAAATACTCCCCCACTCAACTCATAAATATTAAGAAAATTACCATTTCACATCAGTTTATGAATCACAATCATATGAATATTTGCTTTTCACCAAGTAGAAAGTTTGTGTTGTGTTGTGTTTGCACAGTTTCCACACTCTTGGTCTGACATAAAAACTTCTTGACAAAGACAGGAATCTGAAAGGCATTGGTGAGTTATGGACGGGTAATGAGTAGCAGCCACGGCCCGTCCTTTATGGCAGAGGTGCCACGCCCACCACCTTTTGCCCCTCATGAAGAGTGTCTGTCAAGCTGAGCAAAGGTCAGCCTGATAGACACTCCTCGTGTTCAGATCAGGCAGCCAGAGGCGAGACATGCGCAATTTGTGCAAACTTCTGGCTGCCTGAGCTGAACTTTGCTGGGCTGAGGGTTACAGCTCATATGGGTGTGACCTCCTCAGCTCAGCAAAGGTGCCTTGAGGCCCTTCCCCTCGGTGACGAGGGAAGCGTCACCGATTGACTTCAACCTGTGCGCTTCAGGTTTAAGCCCCGAAGCGCCCAGGGCGAGTGTCAATCATTGACACCTTGTCACAGAGTAGGGTGGGGTCAGAAGTCTCACTGACCCAATCCCACTCTGTGACGAAGTTGGGACTGCTTCCTTTCCTTATTGGCTGACTTATGGTCAGCCAATGAGGGAAGGCAGCAGTCCCAACCCTCCAGGGACCTCCGAGCTGACGGTAAGTGAATGTGTGTGTTTTGTAAATTAATGTTTGGTGCGCTTGTATGTTTGAATGTTGAGGAGTGTTGTTAATGGATGTGCGTGCGTGTGTGATTGTGCTTCCAGCCTGCCCCCCTTCCTCCTAAAATTACTGGCCGCCACTGATGAGTAGATATTAAGATGATATTCTATCTTTCGTATCTATTAATACTTTACCCAACATGGATTCTGCAAACAAGGAACAAAAATAAAAATAACTTGTTAGTCATACAGCCCTTCATACAGCAGTCTTGCAGTTTCTAAGTGTTGTAGACAACACTGTTTCTATTACAGTGGTACAGTCAATGGTACTCAACTCAGCAAATGTGAACGGATGGATACTGACACAACAAATGTATTGGGCCGTATTTAACTCACTGAGCCATCTTGCCTGCGTAAGGGATATAAGTAAGAATACCACCATGTTCCCATTGATGGACACAGCATAAATGCCCAACTCCTTTACTTTACTTGACTCGGAAAAAGTAGCATAGCAAAAACAGTCTTCGATTATTAATTTCCTCATTCCCATTTTTTGCCTTTTTTAAGTGGAACATTTTATCCACTAGCTTAATTAATAGACTGCTGAAATTAAGCCAGAATATTTGATCAGCGAGCATCGCCGCAAAAGAAGGATTTCCTTTGAGCACTTAAGTGGTATCAAAGTGAAACAGGAGATTCTTCGTGCCATCATTCTTCAGACGTTCATAGGTAGGGAAACAAAATTACTATTACTAATTAGATACATCAGTCTTTACATTTTTATTCTTGTGCTGTTTTCTCTTCTGCCTTTCTAAACTCACGGTGCGTTCCAAACATGCAACTAACTTCAGCCTGTAATCCACTTTGCCTCTCAATTTATAGAATCTCTTTCTCCCCTGGGCAAGTAAACCTTACTTAGATAATATTGTCCTCTGCAGAGAATGCTAACAATTTTGTACATCCAAATGAGAATGCTAACTGTAGGTACAATGAGAGGAAAGGGAAATTAACAGTTGTTAATGCCTGGTTAAAGGTGGGTAAAGTGATTTTTGTACCCAACTTTCCGATTCTCATCTACAGGTCATTTACAGTCCAATTAGCCAACTGACTTGTCTTCTCCATCTTTTGGCTTCATACTTCCACTGTACATGGAATACAGGCAAACAATGGTAGTTAAAAGCAGAATTCTAATTAACTGCACCATTTTAGGCTTTTCATTGAGATAGATATACATTCTTGCACTATGCTGATCAGTTAAAGAGATGTAAATGCCCTCTGGTCAGGGTGTTAACTGTTTTGGCTTATCTTCTCCCCAAATAAAGACCAAGGAGTGAGATTGCATAATGAAGTAAGGGGCAATTAGCAGCATTAACTTCAGGCACTGTGTGAGCAATAGAGCTGTTCATTTGCTTCCCTAATCTCACTGCGGTCAAACAAACAACGGCTCCAATGTCTTCATCTCTGCTGAACTCATGAGTAAAAGAAAAGTATTGGCTAGCCAGTACATCGGGCTTATGAATGCACTGCCAAGCCACACCCAAAAATCCATGTAAATTAAATACTGCCCTTCTCCATCTGTGCTGCTGTCAGAGAAAACACTTTAAATTATCTAGTCATCTAAGACACTTTAATAGCATTTTAATGTCTTGTGTGTGCCCCTAAAGGTTCAAGCCCAGGCAACTGGATAAATAAACAAAACAATCACAGCTGTGTGGGGGGCAAACACTTTCATTGTGGAAACACCCAACTTCTGCCCAATCAAATCATGTACTCCTGGCTCCCAACACGTGGGCAGAGCCAAAGCCTATCTCCAGATGATACACACATAATTATCTGGTGACAGCTGCGCTGTCTAGTCAGACAATAACAAAGGGGATAGCTGTACACAAAAATTGAAAAAACTGTCTTTTAGAAGGGCAATAAAATTATTCCACAATTAACTGGGGGTTTTGAAATAAATCTGTCTCTGCAAGGAATGACAAACCGCGTACAGACAATGATTGGTGGATGTTTATTTACCAGTGGTCAATAAAAGCCAAATTGATGCATTTTTTTATGATATATACAATTAGCTACATAAAAAATATTAGAATAATTATAATACATATTATAATATTCATATTACAGCTTTTTATGGATTGCAAATATTTCAGTGATATTACATACTATTAATGTTGTAATTAACCATAAATTAAATGCAATGCAAAAAAGCAAATGTTCCTACCTTTCACCAAAATATTTGGCTGTGTATCTAAAACACAATATACAAGAAACATTAAGCAAAATGGCCATGTGCAAGAGTTCTATGTAATGCATTAAACAAATAATAGTTGTGTGATTTTGGTTCTCATTTCATGTCTACTGCATGCTACAAACGTTTGACACAGTGCTTTTACAAACAAATCACAGTTGATATGCTTCAGTCTAGTTGTATAAAAGTGCTAACACAGGACTTCTTAGGACATTACTTAGTATTTTGGTATGCACAAGAATAGAATGGCATGCATAATGATAATAAATCTCAAAGACAGTAGTAGAGCTTTATTGGAAATTGGTGTTTCTGGCATTCATCTATGAGGAATATTACTTTGGATCAATGAACTGCCAAGAAAAAGTCACACTCCAATGTGTGATGTGCAGTAGAGGCTTACTAAAAAGTTGAATGAAACAGTTGTTTGCCACGTTTGTTTGCACATTTCAAGAGCATTTCACGAAAGGAGACCAATCATTTAATTAAAAATGATATTTTATCATTGTAGTTCTTTCATTCCATGAAAAAGCATGTTTCTATATACGCTCAAACCTTTTTATTTTTACTGAGAAAACTTACAATTGTAAATTGAATCTTTTAGGATAGATATTTCTTCTTTCATCAAGAAATAATATTAATCATACTGACTATAAGGACAAGAAATTCTAAAAAGAGATGAAAGGTTTGCTTTTCCGGTGCCACATACTTCTCCAGCTTTAAATTCTAGATTTCAAATAGGATTATCTACTCCCAGTATTTTGCACTAACTTTGCAATTATTGTGGTTGTTGTTATGTTTGTAAAATGTAATGTTTTATCAGTCTCCTCCGTTACTGTCCAACCGTTTATAACTTTGATACTTGCGTCAAAACTATCATATTGCATTATTAATACAGTGGTCTGAACAAAAAAACATGAAAATAACCATGATCCACGATGGAAATTAACTTAGATATTCAGAAAGTTGTAATGATTCAAGAAGTTACACTGCTTATCAAAACTGTTAGAAATTGGGTTTCTGGTTGGGAGAGGTATGCACCCTGTTGAATCAGGAACCACAATCCTAGTCCGGGTAGGTCAGATACACACCATAAATTAACCTGTGCTTACCCTCTGGTAGCTTGGCACAGAGCAGGCAGACTTAACCTAAGCGCCAATGTGTAAAGTATTTGTGCAGCACAACACACAGTAACAAAATGAAAACACCGCAAAAAGAGTTCACATCAGGTTTGAAAAATAGATTATGGTTTTTTAAATAAATCAAGGCCAAAACAGCAACAATCCAATAAGAAGAATTTGATATCTGAATTTTTAAATTAATAAAATGTCTGTAGTGCTTAGAAGCAATAAGGGCCAATGGAGGTTAATTGGTTGTGCTGGACTGCGGCTGACCAGATACATGAGCCACCCAGGCCTGCTAAACACCTTACCTTGATTATGGTTGCAACAGCGAGATGTGGCATGCAGCCAAGTGATGCATCGGTTCTGAAGATGATGCACTGAGCAAAGAAGCGTAGGTTCTATAGATGATGGACCGGTATCCTTCGACCAAGTCGATGGGATGCGCTGATTCTCCCACACTGCAGTGGCTGCGATGTGGCAGTTCTGGTGCATTAGTTCTTCCGGCAAAGCACTGTCTCCATGCACCGATCCTGCTCCAGCAACAGTGTATATGCATCGCTTCTGCTTCCAGGAGAAAGAGATGCGTCAGTTCAACTGAAGCAAGCACCTGGGTCCACTTCCAATGGGCCAGGCACAGGAGCAGGTGGTGAGACATTGATATCCCTAACTCTCAAGCAACAGGAGGCAAACCAACAAGCTCTTGGAGATCACTCTGGGTTCCAGGCAGAGTCCAGCTCTCCCTCAGAAGGGTGAAAGAGTAGCAAGCAGCAGGGCAGCACAGCAGAAAAGCAGTTCTTCCAGAGCAGCAGTCCAGCAGCATGACAGTCCTTTAGCAGCACAGCAGTCCTTCTGACAGAGATTTTTCACAGGTCCAAAAGTGTATGATTTGATGGGATTAGAGACCCAGTACATGTACCCAGATGTGCATTTGAAGTGGGGGTGACTTCAAAGAAGGGTCTTTGAAGTGGAGAGAGGTCCTTTTTACCTAGCCCTGGCCCTTGACTCACTATGGGGGGGTGATTAAGCAGCCCTTTGTGTGGATCCAGGGCACTGCCCATTCAGGTGTAAGTGCCAGCTCCTCCCTCCCATCCTGCCCAGGATGAGCCATCAGGATGCAGATGGGCACTCAAACACTCACACATACCTAATCTTCCTTTGTGTGGCTGTCTAGAGGGAATGCACAAAGTTAAGATGTCACCTCCCCCGACATGTATTGAAGACAGGCTGCAGGCACACAGAGCTTTAAGAGCAGAGGCAGAGAAATGCCAACTTTCTAAAAATGGCATTTCTAAAATAGTAATGTTAAATCATACTTTGCCAGCAAAGAGGATTTGTCATTACCGTTCCAATGATATGAAACATGACAGAATTACTCCTTACCAATCAGCAATTACAGTCCAAAAGTGTAATAGAGAATTCCCAAAGTTAACCTATGAGAGGAGTAGGCCGTAGTGAAAAACAAATGTAGGTGTTTTTCACTACCAGGGCATGTAAAATGTAAAAGTACATATCCTGCCTTTTACTTACACAGCACACTGCCCCCTATGGGCTACCAGGGGCCTACCTTAGGCGTAACATATGTAAAAAAGGGTAGTTTAAGGTTTGGCAAAAGGTTTTAAATGCCAAGTCAACGTGGCAGTGTAACTTCGCACACAGTTTCTGCAATGGCACACCTGAGACATCCTTCCTCCTGTGGATGGCACAATCAGTGTTGCAGGCCAACCAGTAGCAAATAATTTACAGGCCTGAGTCACAGATAGTGCTCTCTACTAGGGGCTCACAGATAAATTAAATAATCCAATTGTGGATAAACCAATGAAACCATGTTAGGGGAGAAGCGCATGCACTTTAGCATTAATCAGCAGTGGTAGAGTGCTCAGAGTCCTAAGGTCAACAAAAAGAATTAGCAAAAAGAGGAGGTAAACAGGCAAACATTTTGTACCTGAATATGGTTTAAGATGCAGGCAAAGTCTCCTTAATGGTTAAAAATGATTATAACAAATATCAGTGCCTAGAAAGCTTTTCTTTAGCCTACCCATTGTCTGGTTGAATCAGAACATAAAATAAGTAATGGTAAATCCAAAAGGTCTGGCATTGACTGCTGCCCTTTTGACAGTACTTTTTTACTTGTAATGTTTTTTGTACGATGGTACACATTGTTTTATTAACACATGCATACACACATATACATATGTTATGGCTATATTACATTTATTTTATACGTATCATGTTTTATACCAGTAGTCCCCAGGCACTCCAGAGTACTACTTTATTGTGCGGATGTGCGCATTTTGCAATAGCAGAATGCCATCACTTACAGACAAGTAAGCCAGTATATGAAATGGGCTAACCATGTGCTGTGCTCTGTACTATGCTGTATGCTACGGTGGATGGAAGAAAAATGTGAATGACACTACAACAAAGCAATGGATGTGGGGGGGGAGGGTTGAGTTAAATTCCCTATAAGTAAGTATGTATTCTATATATGTTTTATGTAAAAAAAAAAACATCTTGGCTAACGTCAGACCTAAAAATATTATATATAGTGACATTTCCGAATTGAAAAGACCGAAAAATGTGCCGTATTTGTCAGAGGAGGGGTTAAAAGCCCTCCGCAGCATTAAGATGTGATCTCCATCCACCAAAAGTAACTTTTGGCCAGAAACATGAGACTTACAGAGCAGGTTTATATGTGAAGTGATTAATTGAATACTCTTTTGTCTGTGTCAAACACGCTAATATATATCCACCCTGCCTCCCCCGTGAGAGATTAGTGTGTACTGATTATACGAGCCAGAATGATCAGCAGAGCAGATGTTCCCCCAGAATCTTTAATTTCTAAGTTTCATCCATCATGTCTTTTCCCCCCACAACTCGTACCTCTCCTTATGGAGCCAGGAAGTATGTGGCTAGCAGCAGACTAATAAATCTTCACAACATATCCACACCATCTTTATTATGTTTTGTATAGTGATCGCACAAGGTACATAAGTGGATGATCGTACTCGGGAGGCAATATGCTCAGTAACAAACAATCGGCAAGACAGAATGCTCAGTAAAAAAACTATTTGAAAATATTTTATGTTGCAAAAGGTATTGTAGGTCAATTGTTAATTAGCAAAAGAGTTGCAATTTTATATGTGCGATAATTTACCTAAATGCACCTAACTGTGCAACGTCTGAGATTATTTTAGGATTTTCTTTTATTTGTGCAGTGAATTTAAGACAGATTTGGAAAGGCATTAACCAGCATGAGTCATGTGCGCAGGTGGAGAGAAAATATAGAAGCTCTTATGTTCTATATTTATCATCGGAATGATAGTTTGTTTCAGTTTTCTCTTCCTGTGACAACATACTCAGATTATGTAAAATAAGTTCCCCTGTATTATACAATACTGTGAAGAATAGTGCACAATGACTAGTAAACCTGAGTGGACTTGGTGATCTGTGAGCTCGTGCCATCAAAAGCACCTCTGATAACAGTGCTGCTGGCAGCAAATCTCTTGTCAGTTTCTACACAAATGACCCAACTTGTCCCCCTTCGGCGCTACAAGTGGTTGAATATCATTGCTGTAGGCTCTTCTTTCATGGTCTGCCAGCTGAGGATGGGCTGCCTTGAGATTCGGCAGGCGCGGGTCTGCAGGGTGAACTAGCCAAGGAAGAGCCCTGGCCCATCCAAATCCATTCAGGGCTTGAAAACCAGCCTAATGTTGTTTCTTTTTTCCTCGTGTTTACAGGGGCCTGCAGCTCCGCAAGCCCTGTCTAACCATTCAGTTGTAATCCTTAACTCTATTGACTTGGGCTACTTTCAGGCTTCACAACAGGTTGGAAGTCAGAAGTGATGGTAACAGCTGTCTTGCACAAAGAGCCAGCACCGGTATTCTGAACACTTTCACTATAAAAAGGTTGCAGGCTCCCAGACCCAAGGTACTTTGGCATTGAAAACAAAAAAGTGACATAACAGAATCACTGTGTGTTAGAAATAGGGTTTCTGTTTGGCTAGGGGATACACCCCAGCCAGGCAGAACCCACCACTCTAGTCAGGGCCATTAAGTTACACACCAAAGGTAGCCTGTGCTCACCCCCTGGTAGCTTGTCGCAGAGCAATCAGGCTTATCCCTGGTGGTCATGTGTAAAGTGTTTGCGCAATACACTCACACCAGTGGCACAATAAATACACCACAAAAGGGAATCCACACAATATTATATAAAGTATATTGTGCATAAATCATAGATCAAAATGACTTAAATCAGTGATTAGTTTTCTAACTAGGCAATTGTCACAGACATCACAAGGAGTGCAACAAAAGAACAACTGTTGGATGAAAGAAAAAAAAACATAACTGTGCATATTATTCAGTTCCCTGATATGGTACTCATTATCCTGACAAGTATAAGGCATGAACATGACAGACCCCCAATATTGGAACATGAAATTCATGGAACCCCTAACCACCAACTGTGATCAGCACACATATGCAGCAGGTAGTAACTGAAAACACATTATCACTCAGTATCCCAAATACTGGGCATGTTATGCCAGCTCTGAAGGGGTGCTTGCTTTTAGGATGCTGCAGGTATTTACCTAACATGCAGGCTGTGCAGTGTACCAACTAACATCATCTCATGACCTGTAACAGTTTGGTTAGAGAAAACACCTAGATTCTCCAATACCCTCAAAGCCCTAGAGTACAAGACAAATGCTGGCCAACCACACTTAGGATGTAATTAGATTATGATTAATCTCACTTGTGGTGCTCCCATTGTATAGTGAATCTCAGGGTCAAGGCTATGGGAAAACAGTCTATTGTCATAGGGCGCAGCGTTTTGAGGCTCCTATAAGACTCATCATTGGGATTTTTACTTCTCCCCCTCAGGTAGCCTCCAGTGGTAATCCCATGCCACACTGAGTGGAGGGGTTGCTCTCCAGAGGCTTCCCCCTAACTATGGATGTGCCATACCCAGCCATCCACTGTCTGTGTGTCCCTGCAGCTTGCTGCGCAAATGTGGTGCAGCTGCTAACAGTTCAGGGAAGTTTCATTTGTGGGCCCCGCTCACCATATCGTTCCTGATGGTGGGGCCCGCTAGGGGGTTGAATGACTGTGCCACAGTACTGTAAGAAGGACCAGCTATGATGTCCCCAGCCTCGCTGAGGCCAAACAGGTGTGGCCTACGCTGGTGCTGAAGCAGCATGATGGGGCCTCCTTGAGGGGGTTAGTGAGGGCCGGGCATTGGCAATTCAGGCAAGCAAAGAAGAGCACAGGTTGGGATCAATACAGGTCGGGCCTTACATCAGGGTTCCTTAGCAGGGTGGCCCACACTCTTAACCTCAAAATTCCTCATGAAGGTCGGTCAGAGCGGATGCACGATCTGGTCTTCGGCACCTGCAGCACCCGAGCAAGAAACGCTTAACATGAGCTCGGAAAGTGAAAAAGAAAGCACACTTTCACATGCTACATTATAATGATGGGCTCTTGGTCACGGGAACAAGAGCACTCCCTCCTTCCTTTCATGGACAGCGCTCCACATGCGCTGAGCTTGCAGGGCATAACCACAAAAGTATAGCGCTCTCCAAGTGATACATTTGCAGAATCAGGGGCACCAAATCACCAGCAGTAATCACAACCTGGTTCATGGAAGAACACAGAAGGGAACACAATAAGGCATGCACTGGTGTTTTCTCCTGGCAGTCTAGCAATGCCTAGGACAGGGAACAAGCTGGCAGCAGGGCATCAAGCAGAAAAGCAATCCAGGTGAGTCCTTTGTGCCACTCAGCAGGTACCAGGCAGCAGTAGAGATAAGTCATTTTGCCAGTTCAGTATTCCTTCTGACAGAGCTTCAGTCCCAGCTTCACAAGTGCTCTAAAAATCATGGAGCAAGAACCCCTGTATTTATGCTTCAGGTGCCCACCTTCTAGAAGGTGGGAGACGGTTCCAGCCAGATCTCACCAGTTCCAAGAGTTTCCCTTCTCCCCTACCCTGGCTCCAGACATCAGTAGGGGATAAACATGGCGTTTATGTGAGGGCAGGACACAACCTATTCAAGAGTAAAGTGTGAACGACTCTCCCTCTCTCACAGTCCAGGAAGACCATCAATATGTAGATGAATGCAGATGTAACCCTGTCACACCTAACCCTCCCTGATGGCTGGCTGGAGAATATGCACAAACTAGAGCTGTCACTCTACCATAGACGTGGATTGGAGTCCGACTGCAAAGCACCAGAGTCATAGCACAAATAAATGCCTACTTTCTAAAAGTGTAAAGCACACAATGATCATGGAGGAATCATTTGCATAAAAATATTCCAGTGATATTACATACTAATAATGTTGTAATTAACCATAGAGTAAATTCCATAAATGAATAAATATTCAAACAGCATGTAATTTGTTTCTGGAAAAATGAAGAATTTTTATACATTCACTAAGAATGTATACATCAACATAGCAAAGCAACGAAGAGCATTTTGGTGTTTTAATACAAATGCACTGGTGACCCCTCTTGTCCACAATCCCTTTACATCCAAGGGACAGAAAGAGAGTACCAACCCTCCTGACTCTCCAACCACAAAAGGTTTGACTCCTAAATGCAGTCTTTCAAACAATCAGAAAATCACTCCTAAGGGACTCCAGCAGCCCATGCAAAGAATTGTGCATGAAGAGTATAAGGTCGATGTTTTGGTCTCTCAAGGCTCCAACCATCCATGAGACCATCCTCAGGACAATGTAGATTAAATCACAATAATTGTTGCTTTCAACATCATCTTCCTAGAACAGCACTGCTTAATCCTTTTCATCCAGCACATACAACGTTAGTAAGTTACTCCAGTATAAAGAAAGGACAATGTAATTTCACCACAGATACGTCAACTCCCACCAGACTTGAATCAATCATCAATCAGCCTGGTGGGAGTTGACGTACCTGTGGTGAAATTACATTGTCCTTTCTTTATACTGGAGTAATTTACTAGCTTTGTATGTGCTGGATGATTGATTCGAGCCTGGTGGGAGAAGAGGTATCTGTGGTGAAATTACATCGTCCTTTCTTTATACACAAATTACACTCTGTTTGAAGATTTATTAATTTATGGAATTTAATTTATGGTTAATTACAACATTAATAGTATGTAATATCACTGAAATATTTGTATGCAAATGATTCCTCCATGAACATTGTGTGTTTTACAGTTTAGATTACCCAGTTCTGTGGGGAATACTGGTTACCCTGCTTATATGTAACACTTTCTAAAAGTGGCATTTCTAAAATAGTAATGTAAAATCCACCTAAACCAGAAAGCAGGATTTCTCACTACCATTCCAAACATACCAAACATGCCCATACTACTCCTCACAGTTCAGAAAATACCACTTAGATATATATAAGGGAATTCCCAATGCAAACCTATGAGAGGAACAGCACTCACAGCAGTGAAAAATGAAATAGTCTTTTTGCCACTACTAGGACATGTAACACAATAAAGGCACGTCTTACCTTTTACCTACACCTCACCCTTCCCATAGGGTTGCCTAGGGCCTACCTTAGGGGTTACCTAATATGTAGAAAAAGGGGGTGTTTCAGGCTTGGCAAGTGATTTTAAATGCCAAGCCACTGTGGCAGTAAACTGCGCACACGGGCCCTCAGTGGCAGGCATGAGACAGGTTTAAAAGGTTACTTATGTAAGTGGCACAAGCTGTGCTGCAGACCCACTAGTATCATTTTAAATACAGGCCTTGGGTATATGGAATATCACTGTTGAAGAGACATATTGGTAAATCAGATTTGCCAAACAGCTGTAAGCTAATCATACCAACTTTAAAGGAGAGAGCACATGCACTTTAGCACTGATCAGCAGTGATAAAGTGCCCAGTGTCTGAACACCAACAAAAAGAGGGACAGAAAAACAGGAGGAGGAAGGCAAAATGTTTGGGGATAAACCTGCAAAAAGGCCAGGTCCAACACTCTGCAAATTCATTTGTGTTCCTAGAAAGTAAATACTTTTTTAAAATTTAATTTCTGTTTTGAGACCATTCCTAACAGCACTGTGTGAAAAATAAAAGACTTGAAAAGATAACTAAAGAAACGTTGCATCCTGTCAATAGGCTGAAGAAAGATGATTCTGTGCATTATTCCATCGATTTCATAACATTCGTGTGTACATAGATGGTTGAATTTAATACAGTTGTGCTTTGTGTAGGGATCTATGTGTAACCTATTGGACATTTGATTGATTCCCAGCAGGGTCAGCAGAGGATTTCATCCTTCTGAGGCCTGGTCCTGGGTGAGTGGATGTACCCTTTCCTCTAGTACCTTGCAGCCATTTTGTGTAGCACTCACCCTTACGTCTGTTTCTGTAACCCCACCTTCCTTGGATGTACAGAAAGTACTCACTGTAGAACGACTATTGTCTTCCATCAAGGTAGCAATTATTACACAGCTTTTAAAATCTCGGAGGCTGGAGGTGTTCCTCATCCAATCTGTTCTTGTTGATTAATGTCAACAATAAAATTCTTGCCAAGATTCTTATGTGTAGACTTCACCTGCTTATGTCAATGTTGGTTTTTCTAGATCATGCAGAGTTCATTTGAGACACATTAACGCAAATTAACTTGAAGAGACTATTTTCAGTTACTCATAATATAGATTCACAGCTCTCTGCAGTTGTGGCAACACTTGATACAGAAAAGGCCTTCAACTTGAGCAAATGGCCTATTCTCTTTGAGTTTCTGCACCTCTGGGTTGGAAACTACTTTTTGTCTTTGGTCAAGCTCCTGCCTACCTCATTGTTAGTCTTTTTTATCAATAGATCTTCTCAAGGGTTATTCTTCTTGGTCTGAGTTCCACACAAAGGTGATCACTTTGCCTATATCTGACATGTTTTCTATGAGACAGACACTCCTAGAAATGAGTCCAGAACTTTGTTCACATGTATATTAACATATTAACAGGCTCTGGCTAATGATAGTGTTTTATAACTTAATACCCCTGACCAACTCAGCTCCGATAATGGCTGAAATATCCAAATTCCATACATACTCTAGGCTACATGTGAATTTGAATATACTAGAGCTAATGCTTATAAAGATACTTAGGGTTACAGTGTCCTGTGAGGTATCAACATCATTTGTGAGGAACAATGTGACTGCTCTGGTTGAAGGAAGGCTAAGACTGGAATCTAAATAGGACTTCCGTTATCCATGATCTTCTATATTTCTCTCAATAAAGTTATGTTGTTGCCTAACTCTCTGTATATTTTCTATTCTGTACTGGTTGTGTCTCTAAGTGCAATTTCGTATGTCTGCTTGGTGCAATGATCCAGTTGATTTGGTTAGCACTTACCCCAAGAGTGAGGCTCGAATGCCTGTTGGCTCTGTATAGGAATGAGGTCTTAGTTGTATTTAACCGTGTCCATTGCTTTTTGGGAGACATTGCGTTTGGGAGCAAGCGTATTTGAGAATTTGAGGAAATGGGGTGGAAGACATTGGGGGATTTATATATTGATGAGACTTTCATCACTCTGGATCCCTTGAGGGAAAAGGGGACAATAAATCCTCGGACTATTTTTCATTGGTTCTGGCTGCACTTGGTGAGACGGCACCTGAACTTCCCCAGGGTGGTGCTGCAGGAGTAGGCCTGGGTGGAATTTCAACTACACCAAATTAATCCTCATAATTTTGATAATTCTGTGTTACGCTTTGACACAGAATTACTAATAATAATGCAATTGCGCCTGCTTGTGTAATTAGGAGTAATTTGATGAGAAAATCCTACTGCAAGTGCACATTTAAAGAGTGTGAGCTCTACCTATTAGTATGCTAAGTAGTAGACTTAATCCAATTGTCCAGCTTGTAGATTTCCACGACCAATTACCAATAGTTACGACACGGCAACAATTCAAATTCAAAACAGTGCAGTTAGGATGATATTATGTGTTAGATGGATGCAATACCTGTTAGTGCACATCATTTCATTTGATGCATAGGTCATTCGGATGTAGAAACACACATGATAACCAGAGCAATTATTTTCACTGTGAGTCTTTGCACTAGATCATATTAGCAAGTTAAATTTGCCTGTTATTAGTCCACATAAATACGTAGGGTTGGTTTTTGGATAGTGCATACATGCACAGGTGCACAGCATACAGATGTGCATATACACATACATGCACATCCTCAGACAACAAGACAAATGCAGGCTACTATGAACACTAACAAATATGCAGCAGCCAGTGCAAACATACAACACCTATAAAGGCACAAAGACAAAAACAATATATACAAAAGCTATCATTCACGCAAAGAACCAGCAGACCTACAGGCACCTAGATAGCCCATATTCAGGTACTAATGCACAATCACGCTCTCATACACTCACACACCTTTTCACTAAGAAAACATAAATTCAGGAACCTACACATACAGGAAATACACATTTAGGCTTTTATGAAACAGACGTCATGTATTCTGCCATCCTGAACACGAACAACACAAATTCCCTCCAAACCCTCATACTTTCACATCTGGATGGGGCAATGCCACTGCTTCCCAGATGTCACATGTGGCCACTGCACAGCATTCAGTCTGCCTGCCTTTGCACACCTTATCACCAGCCTAAAACCTTTCAACCATTGAAAGCTGACCCTGATGGAACTCAAATTATTTCTCCTGCAAGTCTTCATCATCTTCAAGTTCAATTGCATCATCAACATGCTCACCATTAATGACACCTGCCTTTCTGACTGACAACCAAATCACAAGACAAGTGAGCATAATGAAGTACCTTAACCTGTCTCAGGTGGCTTGGATAGGCAGCAACTAAGGTATCTATGACTACTATAATGAAAATGTTTCTGGGTGCTTCCAAGAATCCTTTATATGGTGCTCTCCATGTTTGGCCACCAGTGTCCTGTAGGACACAATGCAAATGAAGTTTACTAGTCCAACTGAACACTGTATTGTGTGTGGTGACTGGCTAGGGGACCAATACTCTTGCATTTTGGTGGATATTTAGGAATAGGTGCCTGTTAGACTTTTCATCCTTGGCATGGTCTCCCTTAATTTTTTGCCTCGGTTCCCCAGGTTGTTGATGTGTGCTGGACTCTGATTTTACTGTTTTTGTTAGTGTGTCATTTCCAGACTTTGGCCCAGTCCAAAGGGCGAATGATAAGAGAACAGAACCTCAAATTCTGATTCTCCTCTTCCTTTCTGGTACTGGGATATAAATCTCCTTGGTGTTTGATGGTCAATTGCAAACTTAGTTCATACTGAGGGGACCCGTACTTAATCTCTTTTAATGTCTAAGCCTCAACAATCAGGAAGGCGGTAATGTTCAAACGGTCCAAGGGTCAGACATTCAAGGGGCTTACAATCCTGGGAGAGTATTTTTCTCGATGTTATAAGCCACATTTGCGGGCTTCCTGTCTTGCTGCTCATAACAACCGGTTCACTCGAGCAGGTGGGTAAAGGTTTTGGCTTCTATCTGGAATGTCACTAAAATGGGAGATGGCCACAAAACAGGAAATGAGAGAGGGACGGGTTTTATTCTAGAAAGGGAAACTTGGGTGACAACGAATGGGCTTGCTCTTCCCTCATCTACCAGATACACTTTGTTTCTGGGAATGGGGTAGGAGATATATTTGTACGGATTGACAAATCCAAAGGGAAACATCAGTCCTGGACCAAGGATTACACACAAACGGTAAATGTGAGCACCTCCTGTAAGCTTACAGAATTCTTGGGGGAAAGAATTGTCCTGAAAACATACAAGAGCAGGGTGGCACATCATCATGGAGCCACCAAGATGACTTTCCTCCCAAATGGAATGTTCTTATGTTAGGTGAATATGTCAACTTCTGTGAATGGTGAATGATGTTGGAAGGTTGTACCAAATAACTTTTAAAAACTCAAAGAATGGCAGAATGATATACATTAGGGTTGTGGGTAGTGTTGGGTGGTGTGACAACCACATTTCTCTCCAAAGCTTTTGTCATCTCCTGTCTGACTGATGGTTCCATTTTCTTCCATGTGGCCCTGTTTAGGCTTCTCTTTCAGTGCTTTGAGGAGCGCCCGAATTGATGGTACTTTCTAGGGAGGCGTATGACAAAATCCAGTGAATCGAGAATAAAAATAAGCTCACTAAAAAGAATTCTTGCAACACGGCACATATATGTGCATTACATTTTTGAAGAAATAATTCCTTCAAAAGATGTTCATATATTTATTTTAAAAAAACACCCCCTGTACAAAAGTATTTCTTTTGATGGGTAGTGTCTTCCCAACGTACAACACCTGACATTTTAGGGTATGTCATTTCACATTTTTCAGTATAAGGTTGTGCCTCCAATTCTCAAGTTAGATGGGAAGAAGCGTCACTCATCGGGATGCTAAAAGTGGACATCTAAGAGGGTATATATTTGATTTATCACTATTGCAGTTTATTGCTTCCTGTCTCAGTGTTTTTACCCAATATGCTTTCAAAGATAATGGCTGATCTGCGCATGAGTTTGGTCTCTTTTCTATAAATCCCCCCACCTGCCCTGTGTGTTTATCGCCAACTGTAGTCACTGTGCAAGAAAGCAGAAAGAGGGCATCTGGTGGTCGGGATGGCATGAGCGGATGTTGTCCGGCCATGCAAGCCTTGTGCTCATCTAGAGTAGCTAACTCTGATCAGGGTGCCATCTGATTGGTATTTCACTGGCATTACCAGAATTTCTAAGTCGAGGCTCCTATTAAAAAAAAAAGGGAAAATCAGCAAAAACCTGGTTGCGTTTTGTTCTTTGAAATACAGCGTAATCAAATGCAGTAAAAAGACTCTCAAAAAATTGCATTGAGTTTCCGTAAATGAGGGGACAGAAGAAGATGGAGCCCTTAGTTGCATACTGATGAATGGATTGTCACCTTTTTCAAATTTACAAGTCACATATCCAGGATGGCTTCCTATAGTAGTCATTTAGTATATCTCTGGTGCTTTACATCCATACTTCATCTTAATTTACAACTGGCTGAGCAATGCTATTAATGCTCTATGGTGGGCCACTCAGTGATAAAGCCGCTATGTAATTGGAAGGGTACTTGAAGGCTAATAGTGACCTTGTGCAGGACCAGCATAGAATGCATGTTTCATATACATAGGCTTGATCTTGTAAAAGAAGACGCTGAGTAGAAAAGAGGTGTCAAACAGCAGCACAGTTCCAGGTAGCTTGATTCACTGCAAGCCGGCATGCCTTTCATGCTCGTTTAACACCGATGGTTACTCTGTGAAAGGTGCAATTAGCGGATTCTGACGTCCTCGCTGAACGAGCAGTCTGGCAGAAGATGTGGGACTGAACCTGAGCACTGCACATTCTTCACATGAAAGATTCTGCTTTGCTATTTCTTAGTGCTTAGTCAAGTGTGAATTTCTACCTTTTAACACTTCCAGCCACTACAGTTTCACTCATGCTAGACAGTAAGACATAGGCATCATTTTGAAATGAGTAATATTCGACTACACTACAGATTGTACCACTAGGATGCTCCTAACACACAGCCTTGGTGCTCCCTGGGCCAGCCCTGAGTTTGTTGCTCTTTTCCTCATCTGTAAAACGACCAAAACATACATGAAAGTTCTGGCAGCTGTAACTGAGATGTGTACAACGAGAGGAACATGTGTGTACCTTGATAATTGGCCATTGGTGAAAAAAAGGACAAGACATTACTAGGTAATATGTAATGCAGTTGGGCTAAAAAGTTCAGATTCTATCTGGTATAAGCTTGGTAGTGCTGCTATGAAGTGCTAATCCTGCCCAGGATAAATAATGCAGCTCTGCTGAGAATTACTGCTCGTGCCCAGTACAGGAAATTGATTTTTGCTGAAAAGATCTCGCACAGTATGAGTGATTCAGTTCCAGCGGTGGCTGCGACCTTCGAACACAATATTGTTTTCTGAAGAATTTCCAGCAGGGAGTGAAGTGAGCAAGCTAAACTGGCTAAAGCAGATTTTGTGGGGGGTAGGGGTGTTGTTTCTTCCGATAAAACCTTGACAGAAGGTCAAACAGTAAATTTTACATCACCATTTTCACATAACGTTTCCAGAAACTCTTTGTGCCCCTTAGACCCTCTCTTCCCCAGCCCCTATAGTTGAACCTCTCCCTCGTACCCTTCAGCTTCCTCAGGCCCTTCCATCTTTCCTTCTCGCCCATTAAAGTTCCCCTAACTGTTCTTGTACTCTTTAATATCTTGAGAGGTGCATGTGCGTGTCTTGTGCCCCTCAGCCCCCCTATGTTTAACAGTCCCATTTTCCCACTGCTCCACAGCCTCAGATCTCCTAGTCCATGCATGCCCTATGCCCCATAAACATCTGTATTTTTGTGCTGCCACATGTTCTTCATGTATCAAACTCCCAAAAGCCCTTTCTCAAAATTCAACAATGCATTAACACTCCCTACTCTCCAGCCCTCACGACCTTTGAGTTCCTCTGGTGCCCTCAACCCTCCTCAGCTTTCATTACACCTTGACGCTCATCATCCTTCCTGCCATTTACCAAAGCTATAACTTTTTCACGGGAACCTCGAGCAGGAGAAGGCCTCCTCTGCATCCCAGCTCTGCAGGCTTGACTCTATACTCACATGACTGCCACTTTCCAACTCAGCTGTCCTAATATCTCTGACACTGCATCCCCCCCAGAGTCACTCTCTATGCCCCATATCTCTCTGTGTGAGTTACTCTCTTTGCCACTCGCTTTCACTCTCTCCCATTAGCACAGTCACAATAACTGAGAGGTAACTCAGTTGTCCTCACTCATTCTCCTTCTGCCACTTTCAGTCATTCTCTGGCACTCTCAATCAATGCCTCTCAGTCATTGTCTCAGTTACTCACTCACTCTTTATCTGTCATTCCATATCTCTCTCCCTTTAACTCTGTCACTCTCTCTGCTGCTATTTCAGTCACTCTTTCTTACTCTCACTCTCAATCACTCTCAGTAGCTCTTCTTCCTTGCTAGTTTGCGACCACTTTCGTACTGTCACTCACTCACTCTCTCCAACACTCATTCTCCTCTCACTCTCTCAGTCAATTATTATGAGTTTGGTGGATGGAAAAGGCCATCAGACACACTCCCACAGTCAGGTTACCGCCAGTGCAGTCCCCTTCCAGCGGGCCCCATTACGATTTTCCCGCTGGTTCAGGGAGTGGAAACAGAGTTTTTGCCCACTGGCCCAGCGGAAAACAACCAAGAACATTGACACCGGCTCATAATTTTCACTGTCTGCCCAGGATAAATAATTCGCTCAAACGTCAAATGTGTGTGTATAAGCAAATGAGAAACTCTCCCAGTTTCAGAGTTTCTCATTTGCTTACAGACACACAATTGATTTAAACAAAAAGTATTTTATTTACTTTCTGCCACCTGACAGGGGTATGCTTCCTACCCTTCTCATACACTGACGCCTAGTCCATGAACTAGCTTCCTGCCTTTGAAGATCCTACAGTGAAAGGCCTCCAGCTACCTATACAGTATGATTTTGCAGTGTAGGGCATAACTTGGCCTTGCTCTGTCTGTCCTACTGTAAGTGGGACTCTAGGCCTTGAAACTGGTCACATGCCAAGAGGCAAAATTCCTTCAAGCTCGAGATGGGCCTTCTTGAAGGTCAACCTCTGCTGAAATAATGCACTGCTTGTTAACACTCTAAATACACAGAGAACGCGGTGTAGCCTGGACAAGGTCTTTTTGCCAGCTAGGACATACACAGTCTGAAGCGATGATACTGCCCCAAAACTGTACAGCATCCCCACAAAGAGGTGCCTTGCAACGACATAGAAACCTGTACTGCTACAACTGGCTCGCTTAACATTGCAACTGTCAAAAACGAATAGTCTTGACTTGATTTTTCATTATTTTACTTAGTATTGGCAGTAGTACATTTTGCTAAAAGCCTCCCCAGAAGGCTTATGGATGTAACTGACAACATAACAAAATAGAGAAATCTTTGAAGTATGAAGTAGTAACAAAAACATCGATATACTGATCGCCAGGCCTGCCAGTTTTCTTCCATGCCAAGCAATTTCTCATTGTTCCCAACTCTATAAGATAAAAGGTGTTATATAATAAGAAATAAACGTTTTCATTTATTTAGATGCAATTTTCAAAGCCATGATTTTTCATGACAAGGAATCATTTAAACTGAATTATACATAAACATATTGATAGCCAAATTAAAGGGATGAAATATTAGAGAAATACATTACGATAACACACTGATTTAGACTAGAACGGAAAAAAAGTGAGATAACTTATTGGGTTGAGTGGCCGCTACAGTTGAAGGTCACTGGGTTGACTCAGACTCACTTTGTAGTGTCCTCCAGAGCATATTTCCAGAATAGCAAAGGCTTGAATGGTTTATTGAAAATGATTCAGTTGAGTCGTCAAGCACTGAGACTAATAAACAATTACTAAGGCTGCTTGTACGATGTATGTATTATCGTGTCACAAAGCAGTAACGTCTTTTGCACAGCAAATGGTTTGCGACCTGAGCATATTTTTACACTGCGATGTGTGTACTAATCCATGACGGCTCAGAAATTGACATTCAGTAAGATTGCGAAAATCCTGTCTCATGCATATTAATGAGGCGCAATTCCTTTTGTGACCTCTACTAAAAAGCTGTGTTTAAAGATATGGAGGTGTGTGTGAGGGACAGCAGACCTCCGTTTTTGCACTATCAATCCTACACAATAGGTCAGTGTTGCTTGAAGGGACATTTGCTAGAACTAAAAAAAACTATGGCAGGATGAAAAGGTCACTGGAGAGGGCATATAGTGGTTGCCTCGACCGCTGTGTGATGTACCTCTTCGTCCCCAACACACAAAGCCCACCTTTGCAAAATAACACTTTCCTCGTGGACAGATTCCACTTTGCAAATAGATAACTCCCCTTTTGAGCCTAGGCATCCAATCAATACTTTGCAACCGCAAGTCCTATTACAAACCATTGATACCTCTCACAGCAAATCAACAAAAAGGTGTATGCCAGCGTAACAACCCCCGTTTCTTGATAATTTGAATTGAGTTGTAACATGTACATTGTGAGTCACAAGGACATTTGTGAGTCATAATCTACCTTTTATACACTCTGAGCCAGAATGTTTTTTTTATTCTAATAAGGTCTTCCATTTTAGGAATCAAAAGTTTTGCTAATGCAAAAACTCTGGGACATAAGTGCCTTATCGTCTATGAAAAGGTTAGGACTATGCAGTTGAACAGTTTACAGTGTAAAGCATTAATACATGTGACATCCACTCCAAACATTATAATCTACTTGATGTATTAAATGCAGAATTTCGCGCCCATAGTTTATTAATTTGTTTGTGCATTAATTGTGATTAGTCCCTTTGCCACTCAGTCACAGGTTTAAGGTGGGCAGGTTTAATGGAGCGCCTACTTCCTGAAGTGGAATAATTCCCAATCTGTTTCATATTTTTTCAAGGATTTTCAGGAACATTGCCAGGAGCTAATTTTCATCAATTCCGCTGCCTGCTGTTGAGTTGGTTAGACTTCACATTGCTGCTCGCTACATGCACTGACCAAAGCGCTCTGGCCCGCGCCTACGATATCATGATTGTGACCCTCCTATTTAATTTATTCTGGCTAGAGTCATTGTCAACACTTTTGACTGACTTTGTTAGCTTCATGTTGGCTTGAGACCAGGGCTGCGGTGGGTAGTGCATTAGTTGTCTGGCCCTGGAATTTGGAGTTGTGTCTGCTTCCTGTGTCCTGTTAGTGATTCAGGAAGCTTGTAGCACAGGTATTTAGCAGGAGGTGTCCCAATCACACAGGATTATGGACAGACAGAGCTGCACTTTGCCTTCTTCAACACAGGAGGAAGCAATGCAAGAGTGGGGCCCTCTCAGGAAGGTCAGATTTGCAACAAAGTGGTGGTGGACTTTAACACACCACGCGTTGCATGATCATAGACAAGTCAAGTATTGCTTATAGGGAAAAAGAAAATCCCTGCAGACTACCTGTGCCAGGACTTTGCAAACAAGAGGACTGCAGCCCCAGTTACTTCAGCTCATGCAATATCAGTCAGTGGGAGGAGACTCTTTCGGTGTAGGCAACTACAGCTGGAAGCCAGTGCAACGCCGCAAGGCCGCATGCTTGACATTATGCTAATCACTGTGAGCCTATCACATCACCACAAAGGTGATTTGTAAAACTGAAAATGATAAATTGTGAGCATGTCATATAATTTTTATAAAAAAATATAAACACAGCTCATCCATTAATATGAAGGCAGCACCTGCACAGCATTTCAGTCTCTTGCCCAACACTGATGCAAATTAAGGAATGCATTATGGATGAGACATAAATCAGGTGGTTAATTGGGCCCTTGTCCTTTATTAACGTTCAGGTCGCCTGAATATTACCTCTATTTTTCCTTCTTTTTGTGTGGAAAAGCATCATTAGCACTTGTGTTTCTCCTAGCCCATCTGTTGTGTGGAGGAATAACAGTACTGGCTATGCTGCCAAGCACACAGAAGAAGAAACCCATTACTAAACCTCTCTCGTTGGGACAGGGATGTCCCCTGCTTGATATACCGTCCTGTCCCGTGACCTGGGTGCCCATACTGCATACCTGTGATCCTGTTTTTAAAAAAAAAATGGTCATGGAGCATAGTAATCTCATGTCCATGCACTGACCCTAAGTCTGGTCATTTGACAGTGAAAGGTCTGGACCTACTTTTTAACAGGAAGGGCAATACCAAGCCCACTCTCATTGGAAGGCGGCTACCATTCCTCTCGGGTTCCATGTATGGAGGGCCGTGGTGGCAGCACACCGTGTTCGTGAATTCATGTAACAGGCTTTTTTTACCTTTGAGATATTAACTAAAGCTTAAAGCCCATTCACCTAAAGATCTGCTGCTCATGATCAGGGAAGGCTTTAGGGAGGTATGACCGGTGCAGCCGCACCTGGTGCAGACTTTAGGGGGAGGGTGGCATTATGTTTAGAAATAACAGTTTCTTGTGTGTCCAGCAGTTTTCAAGCAACAATAACAATGTCAAGATAACTGTGGTAATTAAAGACATGCTGGGTACCTGCTGTAGAGAGATCGAGTTTTGTCTAGTGGCAGTTTTGACTTATCAAAAAGTAGAGCATAAAGTTAAAATTCCTGCTGCAAAGAACGTGTACCATGCAGATTAAAGAATTGTATTTTAGGAGGATAACTCAGTGGGTTACTGCTTTTGCCACATTCATCCTTTTGCTACTTGCAGTTTATAAGTTAGAATCCTAACAGAGCACAGTGACCTATGAATTACTAGGAAAGAGCTGTGTGCACACTGCATGGTGCAAATTTGAACGTATGTTTCTTCCCCAGTTTTAAATTCTTCTATTTTTGGGTAGAAATGTATTCTTATTAGTAAAGCCAACCCCAACCAGGTTGGTATGTTTAAAATCCTGAGTTTGAGCTTTGCTTCTCCATAACAAACAGTCTTAAAATATGCAACCTACCTGTATGGATGGCATGTGATTCCTACACATTGTAATCATCATTGTTTTACGTAACATTTCCTGTAGTGTGAATTACATATGTATCATTCATTGTTTCTGTATACTTTATGTGTATTGTAAAGTGCTCCGACACCCTACAGTGATATGAGTAGTGTTATCATGCAAATAAAAAGCAAGTGAAGCAGGGACTACAGAGAGATGAGGGGCATTGTTGGAGGGTGAGAGAGAGGGAATCTGTGGAGTAGGGTGGTGGCAAAATGGTTTCTTGTACTGGGCGCCACCAGCGTGAAACGATGAACTCCAAATCTAAAAGGTGACATCCCATGCATTGTATGTATGTGTGCACACTATATGTGATAGTGTGTTGTGCACAAGTGATACAAATGTGTGGGTTCTATTTTGGAAGCCGCAGCTTGGACAAGAGTACAAGATGGAGGAGACATCACATTCTTTAGACCACAATGGATTATGCTGGAATCTCCCAGAGGGGAAAAGCAAGGTCTAGACCCTGTGTTGACGAAAGAGGACACAGGCTTTCCCTAGAAGTGGCATGGCCCTTCCTGATATCAGTTATTTGGCTGTAATTTCTCGTACTGCAGCAGCCATTAGATAGATGGCAGGGAGTGCAATGGGAGTCCTGCAACAGCTGTTGTTAGATTAAAAAAGTAGTTTTGAAGAGGCTCAGATTCTTGTCTTTCTTCCGGATCTATGTGAGAAGGGGACGTAAAAAGTTGGGTGCAATCTGCTGTCACCTTTTTGTCCTTCTGTCGTGGGTGCTCCACCTCAAGACTGTCCTCCTGGGCAGAGCATCCTTGCAGATAGAGGCCAGGCCTGGAAGGCTCCATTCTAGGACAACCAACTCGCATCAGTTCTAAGGAAGTGGAATAAGGAGTGGCTGCTTCAAAACTGCTCTGTATTTCGCATTGCAGATGGCACGCCGCTTGCCCTTTCAAGATGGTGAGAGATCCTCTTGCATGGGGATGCAGTGAGCAAAGGCACCTGTCTAGAAGCGGCTGTCTGGGTGGTGCATGGAACCCCGTTTCTTCCTCCAGTAGGCTGAAAGTGACTGAACGGTCCTAGGCCTGCGAGACTGAGCCTTAAGACTCAAAGGGGAGCAAGTAAAAGCGGCACAAACCCAAGAACGTAAGGGGGGCAAACTAGGGACAAGGTGGAGGACTAGTTGGCAGAAGCCCTAGAGCTCAAAGACTCACCTGTGAACCAGAAATGTGTGCGCTATTGATTGTAGAGTGGAATTTTGTTTTCTGTGTAATAAAGCATTTGTTTTTTCTACAAAAACGAAGCCCTGAGCTGAACATTGGTCTTATTGCACTGCCAGGGTTGGTATTGATTCTTGAACCTGAGTAATCCCTACACTAACCTCCCCAAGAAACTGTGACTGCTCATCTTTGCTAGTTGTGCATGGGCCAGTTTGCAGAGCCGTAGTGAGGCCAGCAGACAGCAGGTCAGCAGTATCAAAAGGCACCAATCCCCAATATCGTTGCCCAGCAGCCCCTACCAGTCGCATGGCTTCCTTACAGGGGTCTCACAGCACTGAACCCAGATCTCATGGCATTTTAAAAAGGCATTTTAGAACATACGTGCATATTTATTAGTCATTTTTCATCACCTTCAAAGTCAATACTCTTATGTACTTATTCTTGTTACAGATGACCGTTCGGCTAGATCAACATTCTAAAAGTATCTATAATAAATAAGAGCATTAAAAAACTCAGTTAACCCAGTTTGGGGCTGTTCCAATCAAACCACATTTTATAAATAAAATTGTACACAACGGCCAATTTAAAACAATGTCCCAACATGTATTAATGAAGCAACTACTTAACACATAATGAAGAAGAACACAAAGGGAGAGCACCAAGTAAAGGACTGTGTTTGTATTGTCTAATTAATCAACACTAAGATTATTATTGCATAGCAGCACCACCACCATTTATCAAACATAAGTGCGGTGAATAAAGCAAAGTGAACACAGTGCTTGTGAACCCGTGCCTGTGAAAGGTGCATTTGAAACACATTAAAAATAAGAAGAATTATACAAGTTTTATACATTAACTTGTTAATGTAGAAGAAAAATATGAATAGTATCATGAATAGATCAAAAGAGTCAAATTTGCTATACAGAATGTAGATGATGTTTCGAGCCACATTACTTAAGGATCATCATCAGGGAATAGGGATATAGAAAATTTAGTGCTGCCAAAAGAAACAAGCATTTTCAATCCAATGGGTCTCGCATTAGCTCGAGTTGGAGCTATTAGCGTTGTAAAGAAAAAAACACAGTGCGATCGCACTATGTAAAATACACAGACAAATTAGTCCGGACACCATGCTGAAAATATCGAGCCTTGTAGGTTTTTAGTAGTTTACCGGTGCTGTGTAGGTGGGCTAAACACCGGAAAAGGCATGACGTATGCATGCCTTTCACAAATGAAAGCAAGTGGATTTTAAAAGGCAAGTCCACGAACCAATGTAAGTGACTGACATGACATGGGCATGGTTAGAAGCCCAAAGAGAGATTACAAAATGGGACGGAGCGATTTGCGCTCGCCCATAAAAAGGGAGAGCATTTTAGCAATAGAAATAGTAAAAGCAAGGGCTATATTAAGGAGAAGGTATCCCTGAATGTCATTGGCCTGATCAAGGGGGGAGCTGTAAAAATTCAATCATCAATATACTCCTATAAGCGGTAGCAGAGGGTAATGTGTAGTTCTATACATGGTGCACAAAGACATAATCACCTATAAATTAAAGATAAAATTAATCATGATAAAGTTTCATTCACTAGTGGAGAATGGGGTTAGTGTAAAAAAAACTTAGTTGAACTAACTTCTCAGATTATCTTATTTAATTGTCCAAAAAATAGTCAATAGCATTCATATGAGTGAAGCATATATGGCTTAAGGGGAGGCAAGACCTAGTCAGATCCAATTGAAACAATAATCAGCACCTAAAAAAGTAAAACCAATATTGAGGAATGTAAAAATAAGGATAGGCGTGTGAATCATCAGTACTGTGCAATCAATCCGCAAAGTACAACCCACTTACCTCCATGCAGTGAATAAAAATATATGGAGTAACTAAACACAATAAGGACCGTGACTGGAAAATCTGCCATCAATCCCGTGTAGGATAATACAAATCAATTGTAAGCACCTGAAAAACAAATTATGTGTACTGAAGTATGGAATGCATGAAACTCTCCACTATATGGAAATGGTGAGTCAATTTAACGCGCTTACCTCCAACAATGGAAAGACCACCTCAAACAGCTTTCTCCTTTATGTTCAAAAGCCATGAGGAGCTGTCAAAATGAAGGAAACCGGTATCTCTGGCTAGAAAATCGAGACCACGTTAAGGTGGTTCAACCCATCCGTACCTCGGAGGGGACCCGGCAACCATTATGTGGATAAAAAAGCATGCACACTGACTAAACCCGTACCAATAGACAGAAACGGAATACTCTACTGCATTATCAGTAATGCAATCCAAGGGTACAAGTTGCAAGTATCCAATAAGGCTAAGCGGAACAAAGCCTGACCAACAGAAGAAATAATTACAACTGCCCTGATAAGGACAAGAGAGAGGGTGGGGATAAAAGGAAGAGCAAGAAGAAATAAAGGAGAAAAATAATGCCTTTCAACCATACAACCTTTGTATAATGTCAAAGTTAAAAAAGGAAAGTTAAATATGAAATTCATGCTCAATACAATTGTTGTAATTTTACAAAACTGGATATATCCATAGGCAATTATTGTTTACAATATTTACACAGTAGCCAAGGGCAATGTACCTATCAATGTTTTCATGTCAAACTAAAGTACTTTCAAACAATCATAAGACCCTGGCATTTGGCAATGACAAATTGAAAAAGAATCCAATAAATTAATTGATCATCAAGAGTTCAGGTCTTTACCATCTGTGTAGTCTGACCATTGTAGAGTAAATCATACAGGTGAAGAATGGCATAACTAATATTGCTGGTACAAAAATTAGTGAATTGCTTCAAAGAGTATGTTTGTGTATCCACCCTAAATTCCTTGGTATTCATGGTCTGTGGGCAAACAGTGCAATTGTGACAAATAAAATGTCCAACTAATGGTGACAATCCCCAAGAGGTGGTAATAGACTGATTCATTTTCATTTTTGGAGCCCAGGTCACTGCATGTACCAGGTGCTTACTTCCTCTCGTATAAGAAAAAAGGGGGTTTCAGTGAAGATAGAATAATTCCATAGAACTCCACAGTTTCTCTTAATTATTTTGCTAACTTGATTGCTTACTTGGAAACAAAAGGGATGTAAGTATTTGTAGTATGTGACTTGGGGTCTAGCAGAACCTCTCTAGGACAAAACCAAGCACGCTTCAAGGAACGTCTTATGAGGCGATGTGGATATCCTATAGCTACCAACCTTTCGGCCAGGACAACTGCCTCCCGTAAGTAATCACTTTTCTAGTTGCAGTTATCCATATTCTGAGAAAATGTCCATATGGTAAGCCATCCCAAAGACCTCTAGGGTGAATACTAGACTAAAACAACAGAATGTTTCATTCCGTCAGCTTTCAGAAAAAACTAGTGCCAATTTGCCTATCAATTGCTCTTAAGGAGAGGTCTAGGAAGGGCAATCCATCCTTTTGGTCCTCAAAAGTAAATTTCAAATTATCTTGCATGGTATTTAGCCAGTCAACAAAACAGCCCAAGGTCTCATTCACGACATGCCAAACCATGATGACATCATCAGTATTGCGTTTCCAGAACACCACATGGTTGAGAATATGATTTATTGGTGAAAGGATCTTAGTTCTTTCCAACATATACACAGGCCAATATCCTTTGTCTACAGAAAATTCATATTGAGTCATCTCGGAAGCATCTCCTAGAATAGTTTGGCTTTAACTTAGTCAGGAGTACTATGCAAGGGGTGCAAACTTGTAGGTTTGCTATTATGGCTCGTGGCAATGCTTATATGTTTCAACGCACAAGTGTGGATAAATATGGCATCTGGGTGATCACGGAGTGCCAATTTGGGAGTGGTGGTTTTACTTTAGCAATGGTGTATGGGTCAATTGTTGATGATCTTACAGTTTTTGATTGGCTTAATAACGAGATGGTCCTCCGGCCTACCCCAATTGTTTGCTGTGGTGATTTCGATTTTAATGGATTTGGGGGATGGCTAGAGAACTGTGCAGAGGCATATACGGGTTGAAACCCAGGAGTTTTACCGTCTTTTATTAATTTAGGGACAATCATGGTCGGAGGAATGTCTGGAGAAAGTTAAAAGCACCAGATCCAGTGTATACTTATTTTTCTACCCCACACAAATCCCATTGTTGTTTGGATTATAGGTTAGTGTCACATACTTTGCTGCATGAGGCGAATATGGAAACATTTCCCAGGGTGATGTCTGAAAATGGGTAAATCCTTGGAAGATCCGGATTCTTATTGGCCCATAACACTCATAAATAGTGATGCCAAAGTTTACAATAAAATGTTGGCCTCAAGATTGACCTTAGTAATAGATAAGCAGGCTTCCCCATGGCAGCATGGATTTATCCCAGGGAGGGGTACTGCAGATCAAACCCACAGGGACATTGCTCTTTTTAATGCCTCAATAGTTTCTGGATCTCCAATGGCTTTAACTTTGATGGATGCAGAAAAGGCCTTTGATCAGGTGTCCTGGAACTTTTTATGGAGAGTTCTGGAATACCATGGAATTGGGCAGGTCTATATCAAAGCTGTGGCCGCATTATACCAAAAGTCTACTGCTAGGATTTATTTGCAGGGGGGCATTCCAGGGAAATCCAAATACAATGTGGTAGAAGACAAGGGTGCCCCTGCTCTCCTCCTTTATTTGCATTGTATATTAATCCCCTTATCTTGAAACTGGTGCTAACTCCGGGGATTGCCCCTATACATTTTCAAGGATGGGACACCAAGGTGCTCGCCTATGCGGACGACATGGCCATAGTGACACCAAACCCAACTGAAGCACCAGCTCAGATAGAGCAAACAGCTCAGGCTTTTGGGTAGTTGTCAGGTTATTTGCTTAACCCAAGTAAGACCCAAATTATTGTTAATCGTCATGTCATGTTTGGCGAGCGTAGGGTGGTGGAGAGGGCCATGTACCTTGGGGTCACTATGACTTCTGAACTGGATCAGCTAGTTGAATATAATTTAACCCCTGTCATTGCGAAGGCTGAGGTAGCTCTGCGCAGAACGGACAACTTATATTTATCTATTGTGGGCTGGTGTAACGTCATCAAGATGATCATGGTGCCAAAAATATTTTTGGGCCATCCCTCCTGAGTTTAACAGCTGCTGGTTCAGAGCCTTGGATAATATGATTACACAATTTATCTGGGCTTATTCTAAGGTCAGAAGAGCTCTTAAATATGTGGCATTACATAGAGAAAGAGGTGGTTGGGTGCTACCGGATTTTAAACTTTATTACTGGGCAGCCACTCTCCAATATATGCAGCCACTCTTCAGTGGTCTGGATCAGTGGCTGGAGGGCGGTTTGGTGCAAATTCCTTCCACATATGTGGTCTTATTGGGGAAAGATGCTTTCTGAGGCTGGTGGAACCTAGTGATTTTTTAAAAAAAGTCCGGTTTAAGACTGTGTATGGCGCTTATCGGGTTTGGACGCCGTTATAAAAAAAACTTGGGGTGGGGTGTTACAATCATTATACACTACCTCAAAGAAATCTACAACTCCTGGACTTAGTTAGGGTTTCACCAGTTTCGGAATGGGCTACTTGCGGAATTTCAGGATTAGGGGATTTGTTTTTCACAGGATGGTATATTGTCATTTGAAGGTATACAGGATAAGCTTCAGATATCCCAGCAAGATTTTTTTAAGTTTCTACAAGTTAGAGACTTTTTAAGTGAGAAACGAGGGGGTGTCCAGGAATTACAGAAGATCGAACTATTTGAACATTTGGTTGGGTGGGACTGATGCACTATTAGCCAGCTGTACACTGATTTAATTGTCCTCACCAAAGATGACTTCGAGAAGCATTCCGAAAAATGGCAAACTAAGTTGGAGGCATTATCGTGTTCCTTTTTTTAATCACTCGAGCTGGCGCATAATATACTGGTGTCGGCTTATTTGCAAGCACAGCACTACAAGAATATATTTGATTTGTATTAAACCCCCGGAAAATTGCGAGGTGGGGCGGGACTGCTGGCACCTCATGTACCCAGTGCTAATGTCCTGCGGCTGATATCATTCATAAGCTTGTTACTTGTTCAGAGCTGGAGTCATTGTGGGGAGGGATTGCCAAATTTTTGGAGCTATCCTTAGGTATTTATGTGGAGATAACCCCACAACTTATAGTGCTCAATGTATGTAAAGATGTGGTCCTAGGCCCTCCTCAGCGGTTTGTATTCATTGCTATGGCCATGGCCAGCCTTTGTATCGCATCATTTTGGTTAGACAAGGGGTCCCCAACTTTTCAGCAATGGATTGCTCGGTTTATGGCGATTTGTAATCTGAAAATGGCTTTATACGATAAGAAAAAAAAATACAACCGAAAGGTAAAGATGATCTGGGCTTCCTTTTTGGAGTGCTGTAGGAACTCATCACATCGAGGTTTTCTATAATTTATTATTTTCTAGGCTAAGCATTTTGGAACCCAATTGTTTTAGATTGTAGTGTTTGATTAAATGTTATCGCTGTATTTGTTGCCTGTATATCATATTTCTTATTCAATATTTTATTTAATGCATTGGAATGGGCCTCTTTTCATTTTCTTGTTCGGATCTAAGCTCTGTATTGTAGAAAAGTCTTTATTGTGCTGTTCTCATAATTTTAAATGCAAAATCTAAATAAAAATTATTTGAAAAAAATGAATGAGGAATTAGCTGAGTTTTTCATTTTTCAGCTGATTTCCCATTACCACCATCCTCCAAATTGGAGCATAAATTGATTGAGAATAACAAAAAATGGAAGACTTTTATCAGAACATGACATGATGTCTTGTGATAATTTGCAAGAATAATTTACATACCAGGGGTCAGTTTTAAAATTTCTTCCTGCCCTTTTTTTCTTATAGATAATATTTTCACTTGGCAGACTGAAATTATTGGTTGGTCGGTACAATAAAGCACCCATGGTACTTTACATTTTAAACAAATGCATTAACATACTATGCGAATTAATGATCTACAAACAGATAAAACATCAGAACACTTTTATGACACATATGCAAATACTACATCAGAGCGTTTTGCTTAGTAAGCAATTGCATCAAAACACATTAATGGATGAAGACTACCATAGCAATGCCTCTTTCTTTGTGGTTCTATTTTGGCCTTTCAAAAGCTACTTTTTGTTGCCATTATTGTGCGTTTGGGCACTTTGACACTGCCATTCACTGTCACAGTGCATATACTCAGTTTCGATAAAGTGCAATACAATTTCCCAAACAAAGCTGGTTTATTTACATGTTTCGAAATAGCAGGTAAATGCAAAAAAATGTATCAGTGGCATGGATGCTTAATGTTCCATTTGGACTGTAGTGTGCTTTTGCACCACCCACGTGTATGATTGGAAAAGTTTGGCTCCAGGTGCACAATTTTGACTTGGCTGGCTGCAGTCTAAAATACAACAGTAACACGTCACAGAAAGTGCTCTGCTCTGTACAAAACCCTCCTTCTATAAATTAAGTCATCTGAGTGTGCCCTGCAGCCCCCAGGTCAGGATGCTTAATGTACATACGTGGAGTAGGCTATATATTAACTAAAATGTATCCCTACTATGCGGAGATACAAAATGCTGTCTTCACTTATACATTGAGTGCAAAGTATGCATTGGGATGCCTTGTTGTGTATAAAAGTTTAATTGTACAATTAGAACAAGGAAAATTCTAAAACAAATATTCAAAAGTTCCTTAATGCTTGTTAAAATCTATTTTATGGGGGGACATTGTTTTTTGATAAATATGCAGAAAAGGTAACTTTTAAAATACATACTTTCTACTAACTGAATGATCCATTAGTAATTATTTGGGTTAAGCTGGGCTACCCTAATGAAAATGATTAGCGCTTGATGAGGTATGACAATTAGAGGTGTGCAAAATGGAATATTGTTTAATAAAATTTCAGAAAACTTTGCCAGTTTATGAACAAATATACTTTCAGTGTGAATTATAGTACGCTGGTATCTCATATTTTTAATACTTGTGTCCATCTGGTATAAGAATGTATTGCAGAATGATAGCAGAAGACTGGCAGATCCAGATTTCGTTAGTGAAGAGAGGTTTATTGAACAATTTAGCAGCACAAAGAAGTTGTTAAAATTAAACTTGAGTTTGGCATTTTTAAGAGCTCACCCCTTAGGGTGCGATTTTTTTTTTGTTAAAATCCTATTTGTTGGTTCCTAGGACTCGTTCGTGCTCTAGGGGAGACTTGAGATGGTCAATAGTTTCACACACCTAAAATTAAAATTAAAAGATATTTTTTGTTTATAATCATACGGGGAAGGGCACGTTTAGTGTTAAGAAAACGTCGAACCAGAAAATAAGTTTAGGATTTTGACTTGTCTCAAATTACCTAGAAAGTCAAACAATTTCTGTTTTTTCGAAACCTTTCACCTAGCTTCAATGCATGTTTAATTACTTTTTTGTCAAATTAAATACCTGCTAGCTGTCTGTAGGAAGTTGGCTCTGTATGTGCTATTTCAAAGTAAGGAATAGCATGCACAGAGTCCAAGGGTTCCCCTTAGAGGTAAAATAGTGGTAAAAATAGATAATACTAATGCTCTATTTTGTGGTAGTGTGGTCGAGCAGTAGGCTTATCCAAGGAGTAGTGTTAAGCATTTGTTGTACATACACATAGACAATAAATGAGGTACACACACTCAGAGACAAATCCAGCCAATAGGTTTTTATATAGAAAAATATCTTTTCTTAGTTTATTTTAAGAACCACCGGTTCAAATTCTACATGTAATATCTCATTCGAAAGGTATTGCAGGTAAGTACTTTAGGAACTTCAAATCATCAAAATTGCATGTATACTTTTCAAGTTATTGACAAATAGCTGTTTTAAAAGTGGACACTTAGTGCAATTTTCACAGTTCCTAGGGGAGGTAAGTTTTGATTAGTTTTACCAGGTAAGTAAGACACTTACAGGGTTCAGTTCTTGGTCCAAGGTAGCCCACCGTTGGGGGTTCAGAGCAACCCCAAAGTCACCACACCAGCAGCTCAGGGCCGGTCAGGTGCAGAGTTCAAAGCGGTGCCCAAAACACATAGGCTAGAATGGAGAGAAGGGGGTGCCCCGGTTCCGGTCTGCTTGCAGGTAAGTACCCGCGTCTTCGGAGGACAGACCAGGGGGGGTTTGTAGGGCACCGGGGGGGACACCAGTCCACACAGAAATTTCACCCTCAGCGGCGCGGGGGCGGCCGGGTGCAGTGTAGAAACAAGCGTCGGGTTCGCAATGTTAGTCTATGAGAGATCTCGGGATCTCTTCAGCGCTGCAGGCAGGCAAGGGGGGGGTTCCTCGGGGAAACCTCCACTTGGGCAAGGGAGAGGGACTCCTGGGGGTCGCTTCTCCAGTGAAAGTCCGGTCCTTCAGGTCCTGGGGGCTGCGGGTGCAGGGTCTCTCCCAGGCGTCGGGACTTTAGATTCAAAGAGTCGCGGTCAGGGGAAGCCTCGGGATTCCCTCTGCAGGCGGCGCTGTGGGGGCTCAGGGGGGACAGGTTTTGGTACTCACAGTATCAGAGTAGTCCTGGGGTCCCTCCTGAGGTGTCGGGTCTCCACCAGCCGAGTCGGGGTCGCCGGGTGTAGTGTTGCAAGTCTCACGCTTCTTGCGGGGAGCTTGCAGGGTTCTTTAAAGCTGCTGGAACCAAAGTTGCAGCTTTTCTTGGAGCAGGTCCGCTGTCCTCGGGTGTTTCTTGTCTTTTCGAAGCAGGGGCAGTCCTCAGAGGATGTCGAGGTCGCTGGTCCCTTCGGAAGGCGTCGCTGGAGCAGGATTTTTGGAAGGCAGGAGACAGGCCGGTGAGTTTCTGGAGCCAAGGCAGTTGTCGTCTTCTGGTCTTCCGCTGCAGGGGTTTTCAGCTGGGCAGTCCTTCTTCTTGTTGCAGGAATCTAATTTTCTAGGGTTCAGGGTAGCCCTTAAATACTAAATTTAAGGGCGTGTTTAGGTCTGGGGGGTTAGTAGCCAATGGCTACTAGCCCTGAGGGTGGGTACACCCTCTTTGTGCCTCCTCCCAAGGGGAGGGGGTCACAATCCTAACCCTATTGGGGGAATCCTCCATCTGCAAGATGGAGGATTTCTAAAAGTCAGAGTCACCTCAGCTCAGGACACCTTAGGGGCTGTCCTGACTGGCCAGTGACTCCTCCTTGTTATTCTCATTATTTTCTCCGGCCTTGCCGCCAAAAGTGGGGCCTGGCCGGAGGGGGCGGGCAACTCCACTAGCTGGAGTGTCCTGCTGGGTTGGCACAAAGGAGGTGAGCCTTTGAGGCTCACCGCCAGGTGTGACAATTCCTGCCTGGGAGAGGTGTTAGCATCTCCACCCAGTGCAGGCTTTGTTACTGGCCTCAGAGTGACAAAGGCACTCTCCCCATGGGGCCAGCAACATGTCTCGGTTTGTGGCAGGCTGCTAAAACTAGTCAGCCTACACAGATAGTCGGTTAAGTTTCAGGGGGGCACCTCTAAGGTGCCCTCTGTGGTGTATTTTACAATAAAATGTACACTGGCATCAGTGTGCATTTATTGTGCTGAGAAGTTTGATACCAAACTTCCCAGTTTTCAGTGTAGCCATTATGGTGCTGTGGAGTTCGTGTTTGACAGACTCCCAGACCATATACTCTTATGGCTACCCTGCACTTACAATGTCTAAGGTTTTGTTTAGACACTGTAGGGGTACCATGCTCATGCACTGGTACCCTCACCTATGGTATAGTGCACCCTGCCTTAGGGCTGTAAGGCCTGCTAGAGGGGTGGCTTACCTATACTGCATAGGCAGTGAGAGGCTGGCATGGCACCCTGAGGGGAGTGCCATGTCGACTTACTCATTTTGTTCTCACTAGCACACACAAGCTGGCAAGCAGGGTGTCTGTGCTGAGTGAGAGGTCTCCAGGGTGGCATAAGACATGCTGCAGCCCTTAGAGACCTTCCTTGGCATCAGGGCCCTTGGTACTAGAAGTACCAGTTACAAGGGACTTATCTGAATGCCAGGGTGTGCCAATTGTGGATACAATGGTACATTTTAGGTGAAGGAACACTGGTGCTGGGGCCTGGTTAGCAGGGTCCCAGCACACTTCTCAGTCAAGTCAGCATCAGTATCAGGCAAAAAGTGGGGGGTAACTGCAACAGGGAGCCATTTCCTTACACTGTCGCAATATGTTAGGCCGAAGTGTGTCTCACAATCGCAAAAGTATTTCCAAAACACTACCAAGAGGAACATACAGAGCTCGTTTGAAGTGTGCAAAAGCCTTGTCACATGTGAGGTCAGCACACAGCTACCGCCCATTTAACTTAACGTGTGTGATTTAAAGTGAAGTGGTGTTACTTCAATGAATATGAGGTAATACAATGTCACAGCACCAGAAAGCTGTGCTCATTTGCACCAGCTAACAGCTTGTGGTGCCTCAGCAGCGCTAAACGTGAAAAAGTAAGCAGAAACATCATTTTTGCATGTTATTCTCCATTTTAAGCCAAATTAGAAGTATACTACAAGTACTACTGAGTACAGTGATGCATACAGGCCAATTTTTGTCACTTTTTTGCGCCACATTTGCGTCCTTTTTTGACGCAAAAGCTGCGCAAACTTACAAAATACAATTGTATTTTGTAAGTTTGCGCAGCTTTTGCGTCAAAAAGCGGCGCAAATGCGGCACTCAAAAAAGTATAAATATGGCCAAAGTGTCTTCCTTCCAATCTTTTTGTTACTCATATCACGGTGACATGAGCAGATAGTAGTTCTTTTGAATTCATTATTATTTTGAGGGGTGATATAGAATTCTTACAAATGTGACATTTCATAAAGTGATTTTCACTAAACTATGAACAAGATGGGATTTGTCAAGCTCAACCTTTGCATCAAGTTAAGATGATTGTGTTTTGTGTGTGGGAGGATAAAAAGATAATCGTGAGCAGTGAAAGTAATACTTTTTACTTTTATGCTTTATTGGCCTTCTTACAAAGCTATAATTTAATTTTGAGGTTCTCGGGCTTGCTTCCATTTTATGGCTTTTGCTGAAATTATAGCTTGTGAATGGACTGCAAGGCATACTCTCTTCACTCAAATAAAGAATTATATGCTTTCACAGTTCCCCTGCAGCAAAATTATTTTATGGATTTAATTGAAGATTCTGAAACGAGGCAAGAATTTGAAAGATATTACAGGACCTGGCCTCAATTGATATTACATGTTTTGTTTTGTTACTCGAACCACACACTTCAGGGCACAGGATGTATACTGTAGAAACAACAGGGCAATATAGAAGCAGTGCACTTCGATACATACTGAATCTCGACTTGAAATATCTTTCTTATTGCAGCCACACAATTACAGGTGTTCCATGGTTCATTGTTACAATCTTATGCCGCGCTCATATAAACCATCTCATTAAGTTCATTTTACTTCTTTATGATTTGTGGAAAGACACACAATTCAAAAAGAGGGTGCCAAATCTGAGGGGTGTCAAAATGTGGCTGGGCCCTGGCAGGATAAGGCTGAAGGTGAGACAGTATTCCTTCCTGAAAAGTGAACATGTGGCTTTCAGGGGTACCATGGGGAAGTACATTGGCGCTTATTCCTCTTTTTGGCTGTTAAAAGGCACCCGTGATTGGGGTGCCGTCAGACCCACACATCCATGGGTCAAGTGTCCCTGTAGTGCAATAAATATGTAGACCCTTGAAGGGAAGTGAACATACAAAACTGCCTCATTGCAGATATAGTGGCAGCAAAGCAGTGGTACAATTTACACTTATAAGGGATGAACTGAACAGAAAACAGTGAGAAAGTGACTGGGGAGGGAGCATTGCTACATTGAGTGCAATGAGCTACTTCACTGAAGGCGCTCCTTGGTTTGATGGAGAAGGAGAGGTTAAATGCCCACTCTGAAACCAGTGAATACATTTATAGTCTTCAGAATCCATAGTAGTTCACAAAGAAAATTTGCAATTTAGTTCCCGATAACTACATAGAAATGTAAAGTACCTCTAAAAATGCTCAGATTGCCTCCTACTCCAGCCTTTAGGTGGTACATACCTCTACTTCTGCCAGCCTCCTACAAATGTTCCTTTCTCTGTATCCCAGTGAGGCATCTCACCCATTTAGATAGGGTTGAAGGGTCCCTCTCTGTTTATATTGCAGTTCTTATGCTAGATGAAGTATTGTCATTCCTACTGGGAAAGCAAGTAAGGTGCAAGGATTCATATTTTCTTTCCACAGCACTTCCATACATTCCTCACTGAAAATCACAAAACCAACAAAGCTCTGTCAGCAAGCTATCAAAGAAAGCTGGTGGTGTCTCAAAAATAGGATAAATAGCATTGCAAAAGTGTTGCCTAAAACTAAAAATAAATCACACATTAATACTTCAGTGACTGCTTCGCATCCCATTTAATTAAACGTAGGACAAGAATAAGCCTGGCATGTTAAAATGTTGTACTAGCCATCAGCAACAAATGCACATTAGACACCTGGTAAAGATATTTCTTTTAGGATGCTTCCAAACCCTCATTCACACTAAGTGGAATGCTTCATCGTAGGACCAACTCCCCACCCTTTCGAGTAACGGCTTGTAAAGTTGGGCTAAGGTCCTACTTAGTGTGAAGCACTTGTGGGGGGGGGGGCTTGTTGAGCCTAGCATTGAACCTATTCATTCATTCACTGTTTTGGTGAATTAGCAGCAGATTTGCTGTAGAAAACCCTAAGATTAAAATTGTCTAAGGTTGACAAAACCCCAGTTTACTCGTTATCAATCTATGACAATGTTAAAACTGGACGGTTTAGTTACAGCCCTTTCCACATGTTTCCAGCTACATTTTTTTTTATGTCTTTCAAGCCTTTTTACTTAATGGTATTTCTTCCAGATGAGAGGACTCTGAATATCCTTACCAAAATGTCATGCCTTTAATACTGTCAGGTTGTGTAAATAAACGTGTGTACCTACTCATATCACTAACCCCGGCAGCTCTGGATCCCATGCAGTATTTGAGTAACCTAGAAAATAATTAGCATCACTAACTGGGTCTTCATATTTATGTACTGCTAAAATCTTCATCGGCAAAGGGGCCCTTGCTTTGGGACAAATTACAACTTACTCTTCAAAAGAATGCTTTACTTCCTAGCTTTCAGAAAATATCTCAGTTTTCACGGATTCCCCCAGTTACCATGAATTTTCAGAACCAGAAATATCTAACATACAATACTTGATTACCCCGAAAGGGTTGAGTGTTATACTAGCATTATACCAAGGGGGTTTGTAAATCTCTCAATAATTAAAAACATGCAGTTTGCTAGAAAAATTATTAGATACACATTCAAAAGAACTCATTGCCAGTTTTACATAAGCAGAGGTTACTGGCAGAATAACACCCCTGCTTTAGTTTTTCCATTGCACCTATATATTTTCCATCAAACTGAGTAGCATCTTAGTTGGTAGCCCCGGTTACTTACGATATTTGTACAATGCAGACCCTAAGACTTAATTGTGGACTATTAGCATGGGAACTTGTAAGGTCTCTACTGGTTGTAGAACTTGTTTATATCTATGTATGTATGTCTGTGTTGGTATTGTAAAGCATGAACCTACCTAAGGAGCATTGGAGCACTGAACAGGGGCCATAGCATTTTGAGTTTTGGGTTGTTTGTGCTGTTTGTGGGTGAATTCAATCTTTGTGGGGTTAGGCATCAGGAAGTTAGGTAATGTTCAGAAATGGATGTCTTTGAGGCTGTATGTGTGCCTCTGCATAATGCTGGGTGGGGATACTTTTAGGCAGAGTTGGGTATCTTCTGCATATTGATGGATCTTGATGCTGATGTCTGCAAAGATGGACAGAGGGATCAGAGGGGTTCCATGTAGAGGTTAAAGATGGTGGGACAAGGTATAGAGGCCTGTGGAACTTCACAGGAGAGGAAGGTGCCTTGTGGAGCTTATTTGCAGAAGGTGGCACTGATTGGTGGGGTAAATTGCGAACAGCTTCAAGGTAGAGGCTGTCATCTGTGCTGAAACCTGCAGGGCGGTCAAGCAGGATCAGTCAGCAGAGGTTGTTCCTGTTACTGAGGAAAAGGGCTTTGACAACAACTTGTAGCATGATTTTCTAAGTGCGAAACTGAATTGAAGGAGATCCATTTGGTGTGGAAATGGCTGAAAATAGTGAGGTTGCTGAAGTGGTATTGCTGTTGGATCTGATTTCAGATATTGTAAAAATCATCTAGTCCTAATGCTGTTTTATTTACAAGGAACCGCTAACATTGATAATGACCCTAATGTTTGCAAAGCAGTCTCCTGTGCTCCTTCTCACATCCAGATCTCATTTACACAAATTGAAAAACTGGCTAGTGACACTAGCTCCAAAAGACAGGAGACACAGTTGAACAGTTCACAAATTAATCTTTAGCAGCTGGTACAGATCTAAATCCACTTTAAGGTATTCAAAAGAGAAAGGAACGCTTCTTTGGCTTAGATTTAAGTTACTTTTTAAGGTAACCATCATGTTTTTGGAAGATTCACCCAGTGAAGAATAGGCAGCTTCTAGCTCTTCAACACAGTCGGTCATTATTGGCAACTGTTATGAATGAATGACCAGGGTACCAGTTAAATGCATTTGTGTAATATGTGTGGATTGTCAGAATAAGGAAGAAAGGCCACAGTCTTCATATGAGCTGTGGATGAATTCAAGCAAAGTCAAAACAATTAAACTCCAAGATGTAACCCAGTTTCTGTGAGTAACCTCAAGATTACATGTGGTAGAAAAAAAGTCTTCCTCAGAAAGCTGCATGTGGAACAAGAACAGCAACACTGAAATAGCATTGATGTTAAGAGATAAGCAAGTTAGAATTTCCAGATCAGTTTACTTAACAAGAGCAGAATTTGATGACTGAAAAGACATACATTTTTGAAAATGAGTTGGAGGAATCAGGAGTTATAACAATATTGAATAACAGCTTCCGAAAACCATTGGAAAGCCAAACTTCAATGTTATCTAAACAGTGTCTTTGGGCACCACCCACCGTCATTAAATCAAGCTTGGGTGAGAACAACTGATTAAGAGTACCAGCTTTATGCAATCATTTTTTGAAAATCAAAATCCTCCAGAGGGGCAAGACAGGAAGCTGTCGACTATCAGGCCATCATTGGCAGAAACATCAATTTCGTGGGTTTGGTGAAGTCTCAAACTTTGACTTAAAAGGCTCCCAGTAGGATAACCCTGAAAATCATAGATGCCAAAGTCTTGTTTTTGTCGGGCACACTTTGACAGATCTTCCTACTTGCATAGTTCACTTTGTGACTTAGAAAGAGTTCTGTGTGTGAGATTCCACTTGTATGTTACAGCCTGAAGCTTTGATTCTGTTGTTTTCATAATGTTGGATGCAGTGTTTTTGCAGTCCTGTAAAAAGCTGTGTGAGAAAGTACATACTCTTGCTGAATGAAGTTGTACCTGTGCAGGGCTGTAGCTAAGGGGGTGGTTATTCTGACGATTGGCCCATTAAATGGCAATGGAAGCTAGCAGAGATTCTGGTGAAACAGAGCAGTTAAATGACTGCATTTGCTTTTAAATAAATACAGAGTACATGCAAGAAATGGTGAGCACTCATCATCTATCTGAAGGTAGTAGTAAGTTCAGAAAGCATTTGGAAGTGCTTAGAATAAGGCTGATGGTAGATGCCATATACAGAACATGGGTATTTACATCCCTTGGAAATCTCAGATAGTGAGGCTATAGTTTGTACGGTTATTCTTTTTCTGCCACACTTATTACCTCCCTGAACAGGGATAAAGTGAACTGATGAGAAGTGGGGAAGCTAGCAAGCTGTCTACTATAACATTTTAAAGGGATATTATAATACTACAACTTCTGCTATCAATTTAATGGGAAACAACAAGGTCTTCCAAGCATATTTGCCATGCTACTAATGGGATAGTACTTGTACTTTATAACAGAGGCCATAATAGTTTTCCTCAGCACATCTTTCTTTATACCTTCATTAGCACTTTTTAAAGGACTGCTATACTTTTAATGACACAGTACCAGAACAATTATACAACCACAGTTTAGATGCTATAGTGAATGGGCTTCAGTGAAGCAATTACAGTGAGGACATTGCAGACTTTATTTTGCAATGTCAAAAGTTCGCACTGCTGTGTAGCACCTTAACTCATTGTGCTCTAAAACCAGCCCCTATATTGATCTAGCTTTACAGTACCTGATGAGTAATTGCCTGGTACAGTCCATACCCTATCAGCCTTACTGAGGCAATGTCCTATTAATAAAGTTACAGATTTCAGAATAGCATTGCTTTTGAATTATCCACCAGACCAGACCCAAGAAGATGTCTAGTATACCTTACATTTTAGCAAACTGTTTCAAAGAGCCTTTGGAAAAGCATCACCGACTTGTGAACTATAGCTTAATGTTGAAACATTTCTGTTGCAGCATCTTCATTTTCATTATTGGAACCCAAGTTCCTACTTTAGTGGCCAGATAGTTGTGCAGGTTAAAGTGACTGTTTCAGAGACCTTTATACATTTGAATCCCAATTGTAATGATTTGATACTTTCTGCCATTTGTCACGAAGGCTGCTCTTGTGTTAATTAAACAAGTTAAGTTTCAGCACGTGGGACCTTTAATGAAGGAACTTGTAAGATAGATAATGATAACTGATTTATAAGCTTCCTGTATTATGCACACATGGACATTTCTCCTCCTTTTACTGATTATGAGTATTTATTTTGTGTGTCTTTTCCAATGAAGCTTAAAGTGCACTTATGCTTTTGTCATATTTTTTATTCAGCATATATTTTCACCCATACTCATCTCCCATCACGCTGCTCCTGCACTATCCTACTCTCCATTTTCCTGTTGTTGTCCTTCCTGTGATGAGGGCATAAAGACATGGTCTATCTCCCAACTACTGATTTACAGGGTCCTAGCTACCTTTGTTCCTAACAGTTCACTACACAATAGCTCCCTCCTTCATAGAGTGATGCTCCTCTCCCATTTCTTGAAAATAATCACATGCTTTAGGAAACAACTGCAAGTTTGATCAAGCCTTCCCCCTACTGTGTTATGGACTGCAGACTATCAAGTGAGTTAGGTACTCATCAGAGTCTCTCAATGAAGATCTTTCCCTCACTGCAGTCCTCTTCTGTTGGGGCTACTTTTCTATGACTTTCATTTGTTCCTGATATTCGGATTTTCGTATCTTTACATATTTTTGGCATGAGTGATAGGCCCCAATGAATCACTAACAGCCCTTCTGTTAGTAGATATTTTTTTGTCATCATTGTGAAAATTTTTAGATATTTATCCCTGCTGATCATAATTGAAGTGCTACCAAATGTCTTCTTTTGTTGTTCTACGGAAGTGAATGGTACACTTAGTCATTTCCACCCTAGCCTCCATTGAGGATGATATGAACAATCTCTCTGAATCCACTTGTTCATCATTCTAATCAAAATCTGAGACTTTCATCTGTTTGCTTTTCCTTCCACTCCAATGTTGGCATGTTTGTTGACTGACACTTAGCATGCTCCATCTATCTACTTCCCTTTGTTCTTTTCTGTGTTGACTAAACAGACAGTTGCCATGGTTTCATCCATTACATTCATGCAGGCTATGGCTTTCCTTCCTTTATGGATGATTTTGATCCAGAAAATAAAAACATGTAGTGATTTTGCTGCCTTCCATGTGAATGCACTCATGAGCGATGGCTTAAGTCCTGGGGTGTATACCCTCTGGATAAAGAGGTGATGTATAGTTGAATTCATTTCCACAGTCAGTACTTTTCCAGTTCAGGGGGTGATGCAGATTTGGATCTGCATTGAGCACCTCTCCAGGATATTG
Source organism: Pleurodeles waltl (assembly GCF_031143425.1). Classification (NCBI taxonomy): domain Eukaryota; kingdom Metazoa; phylum Chordata; class Amphibia; order Caudata; family Salamandridae; genus Pleurodeles; species Pleurodeles waltl. The sequence continues at coordinate 194,352,266 of NC_090447.1, forward strand.
TTCAGCTGAAAAATATTAATAAATTATGATTCCATTGTCTCCCCTCCCCAAAATATGAAATTCCTAGGAAACCTCCACACTGGTGATCAGTATGGTTCAGGAGAAGGACAGTGCTTGAACTTTTATGAAATGTAATGCTGCTCAATAGTTCCATAGAGGTTAAAACATGCCATACCCTTTCCAAACATTTCCCTTTGATTCTATTTAGCATCTATCACTTTCAGCTCTTAAGCTGAATCTCTCTTGAAATGGACCTAATGAGAATAGTGACTGTACATAATGAGGTGTGGGAGTAGATTCACAGAGAGAGAGAGAGAGATAGAGTGCGAGACATAGGGAGAGGTTTGCTAGAGTGAAAACGATGCAGAAGGAATGAAAGCATGTAAGAGATAAAGAGCAACATATTAAGGGAAAGAAGAATACTGAGAAAGATAAGCGGCAGCATGAACAAGGCTGTTTAACCGAAATGCGTGGTTGGGGCTGGTTTATCACTGAATAAAGAATCTTTTTGGTCAAATTGTCCCTGTGTGTGCGCTTCCTTGGTGGAGGGAATTTGGGAAGTATTTTGTTGCCGGCAGCCGCACCAGCCTTTTACACGCCACTCCAGTGTTGGTAACTCAGCAGAAAGAGGCAAGGAACGAAGTGCTATATATATATATATATATATAGCTATATATATATATATATATATATATATATATAGATAGATATATAGATATATAAACAATATGTAGTCATATGTATTAATAATCTATTATTATAGATTCCAAGCATTGCATCATTTTCTTTAAAATGTCACCAGGCATGAAAGACCTTTGGGTTGAAATACATCACAATTACATTAACTCCTGCCTTGGGATGTAAAGATAAATAAATGTCAGGCCAGTTCTCTTTGAGAGTTCTGTGATCTCCTTTATGTATAAAAAGGAGTAAGTCATGCATTAGCAATGGAAATGACCCTGAAACGCCCAATAGCTCAGACTGAGTACAGTTAAAGTTTTACTTCATCAAGTGCATCAACATGTGCTTCAACAATCAAAATTAATAGCTTGTCCATATTCTATAATTTGTTTTAAAAAGTGATAGCAGCTATAATTATTCATAAATCAACATTCTTCATATCTGAAAATAATTAAAACTAACCAACATCAATCAGCAGGGAAACCATTTTTAAAATTGAATTATTGTTTGATTTTAAATTTAACTAAACCAATAATGTACCTGCAATACACTATGGGCTTAATTACGACCTTAGTGGAGGGGATTACTCTGTCACAAACGTGACTGATATCCCGCCTGCCGTATTACAAGTTCCATTATATCCAATGGAACTTGTAATACGGCGCACAGGATATCTGTCACATTTGTGACAGAGAAATCCCCTCTACCAAGGTTGTAATCAGGCTCTAAATCTCGTCGAGAGATTATCTTTCATTTGCTCCACAGGAAGTAACATTATCAGCTTAACAAATTGTTAGAAATTGGGTCTCTAATTTGCAGAGGTATGCACCCTGTCTAAGTAGGGACCACAGTCCTAGTCAGTGTAAGTCACAACACAAACTAAATCATCCTGTGATCCCCTTCTGGTAGCTTGGCACAGAGCAGGCAGGCTGAACTTAGAATGCAATGTGTAAAGCATTTGTGCGTAACTCATACAGTAACACAGTGAAAATGGCGTGGCTTCAGGCGTCAAGATGGCGGTCGCATTCTAAGAGTGCTCTTGACCCCTCCTTCATCCGCCACATTAAGCCCTGCACCCGATTTGTCCTAGCTCGGCCCCACGCCTGCTTGGGAGTCAGCTGCGATGGTGTGGGGGTTTCGGGCTTGCTGCACATCCGCAACAAAGCCTGGCAGCCTGATTTCTGTGGCGGGGGAGACCAGGCCCACCAGAGCCAGGAGGAGCGAAGGCAGATCCTGCCCGGCAGTCTGATTAGCTGGTGGTGCCGAGGCGTGTGACCCACCGGCGTTGGTGCTGTGGTGGGTCGGGCCTGGCTGGGGGCGCAGCGAGCCCGGGCAGCATGACAGACAGACGGCTTGGCACTTCCAAAGGGGGGTGCCAGCAGACTTTGTGGGGTTGGAGGCAGTCGACCCCCCCGCCTATGCTGAAGCTGCACAGACAGCATGGCGGCCCGGAGGTGACCTGGGGCGCGGAGGCCGGGCGCCGGTGTGTGTAGGTCCCTGAAGTGCAGCGCTGCCCATGGTGGGCTGGCCAGCCCTGAGGAGAGAAGCAGGGGACCGAAGACGACAGAGAGGGAGTTCCGCTGGCAGCCGGCGAGACCCGAGTTGGTGGTATGACACTGGCGTGTGGAGGGCGGAGTGCCGCTGCCGGGGGGGCCTGAGTTGATCCGGATTTTGAAGAGGTCTTCTGCCTGCCACCCAACCCCCCGCTTGCCCGCCAGAGTTTGGCCCTGTAGCAATCTGAGTGCTGGTGCTGCGAGCCCCCTGCTTGCCTTCTGGCACCTGGGTCCTTGAACAAAGTCCCAGTTGCATCTGCAATGCCCCGGACCCGGGTGCCTGATATGGGAAAAGACAAATCAAGTAAGCAGCTGCTGACGTCACAGAAGCGTAGTGATCAATTCGCCAGGCACGCAGACTCTTGTGGGGCGGGTGACCCGGTGCCAGAGGCCACCGCTACGGAAGGGGTGAATACTATCCTTCAGGCCATTTAGTCCTCACAGCTGGCATTTGAGAATGAGGTTGGTGAAGTGAAAGAGGATGTGGGCCTGCTGCGGCAGGATCTGCAGACAGCGATGGGTCGCATTAAAGAGGTCGAAGACCGGGTCTCCCAGGCGGAGGATGAGATTGCGGACCTCAAGGCCAAAGTTGCCCAGCTGCAGACCCACACGGGTGAGCTCCATCATAGGGCCGAGGACTCGGAGAATCACTCCAGGAGTAAAAACCTGCGCTTTGTGGGGTTCCCGGAGTTGCAGAAGCGAGCCAAGCTTCCTGGAGCGCTGGATCAGATCGTGGGTCCCCGAGCTTGGGCTCTCCCCCTGGTTTGCCATTGAACATGCCCATAGGGCTTTGGTGCCTCGGCCCCTGCCGGGCAGCCCCATGCAGCCAGTAATTGCAAGATTTCTCAACTTCAAAGACCAGGACATCCTTCTTAGGGAGGCAAGAGCTCACCCGGACCTCTGCTGGGACAACCACAAGATCCTAATCTTCCCAGACTACACCCCTGAGGTGCAGGCCAGGCGCCGCTCCTATGAAGGAGTCAAGCAAACGTTTCGGGCAATGCAACTGACCTTTATGCTCCTATTTCCCGTGTCCCTCAAGGTCCTCAGGGACATGAAATCCTTATTTTTTGACTGCCGAAGGCGATGTTGGACTGGCTTACTGAGGAGCATCGGGCAGCCCGGACCAAACCATAACCAAAAGGTGATGGTGCTCAAGGCCAGGGCATTACGTCTGGAGGGCTAACTCACTGTCTTAACGCATGCATCCGTCATGAGACAGCTAGCCTTAGTTAGGGAGGAGATTAGTCATGCTACTCTCGAAACAGTGAAGCACATGTGGCGAGCCTCGGCAGCCCATGTGTATGGGTGGGGAGACAAGAATGGCAAGCTCTTGAATTGGCTTGCAACTCGACTGATGGCAAACAGAGTCGTTCCAGAAGTTGCGACAACTCAGGAACCATCTCTCGGTTGCCATACGAAATAGCACAGAGTTTCGCCACCTACTACAAAATACTCTACAAAGAGTGGCCTAGGAAAGGCCAAGTGGAGAACGAGGCCCCCTTGTTGGAGGAAGTGTCCTTTCCAAAGATCTCGGTGGTGGAAAGACAGGACCTAGATGAACCCACTGGACTCAAGGAGGTTAGTACCGCCATAGTGGAACTTGCTGCGGGCAAAACCCCGGGCCCGATGGTTTCCCGGTGGAGCATTACAATAAGTTTTGCGATATCCTAGCTCCCCACCTACGGCACTGTTCTGCATATCGCCCCATCTGACTCCTGAATACCAAAATTAAGATACTGCTCGCAGTTTTAGCCACTAGACTGAAGAGAGCGTTGTCCTCGTTGATCCACCTGGCCCAGTGTGGCTTTATGCCAGCTATAAGTACCAGGCACTGTATTAGACAACTACACGTGGCGCTGGCTAACTGGGCCCTCTTAACCCCTCCCCTGGCGCTCCTCCTCTTTGACTTCAAAAAGACGTTCGATAGAGTGGACTGGTCCTACCTTCAGCGGGTGCTCTCAAGCGCTGGGTTTTCCATTGATTCCGAATGCTGGCGAGACTCCTCTACTGTAATCCAATGGTCCAGGTGCAGGTAAATGGGGCAGTGTCAGGCCAGTTTTCTATCCGCCAGGGAACCCGCCAGGGATATCCCTGTCCCCGCTGCTATTCGCATTAGCGATGGAGTTGCTTGCGAAGCTCATATGGGAAGATCCCTTGATTTTTGGTCGTGGCCTACCGGGAGGGAGGACCACATTGCGTTATACGCAGATGATGTACTTTTGTTTCTGGCCAATCCGGCCAGCAGTGGACCTGGGGTAATGCAACTGCTAGGGGCTGCTTGCTGAGGCCTCAGGTTTGATAATCAACCCCAGTAAGTCACTGTTGGTTCCGCTATGCCCCACAAGGGATTGTTATGATTGGCAGAGTGCCATTCCTATCCAACGCAATAGCTTCTGGTACCTGGGGGTGAATATATCTCTGCTACCCGAGCTGGCATGGTCACTTAATGTCTCGCCACTTACCCGGATAGTCAAGAATGACCTCCAGAGATGGCAGTCTCTGCCCCCCAGTATCCTGGTCCGAATAGCGCTGTATAAAATGATGGTGCTTCCCCGGTTCCTCTATTTGCTCTACAGCTTCCCCTACCACATCCCTAGGCGATGGTTCAAGGAAAAGGAAGCTGCCGCGCGGCAATTCTTATGGCATAATTCCCACCCCTGGCTGGAGTTTCGCGCCTGTCAGGGTGATGTGTACGAGGGTGATCTGGGGATGTCCAACCTCTATCTTTATTACCTTGCGATGCACCTACTGGTGGTTAATGACTGTTTCGGGCAGTTGGTCGGATCCTGCATACCAGCTAGAACTTTTGACAATAGTCTGGTCAGGATGCTGTACGGTGACCCCTTACCGGGTAGGGTCCCGGAGGTGACAAGGGTGGTACTGATGGGGTGGAAGGCAGCGCTGAAGACACAGGGTGGTGGTGCTGTCTCATCCAGCAGACCCCGCTGTGGCATGGGTCATGGCTAGGGGAGGTCTCGGCACTAGAGGGGTTCCATAAATGGGACCTTATAGGCATTTCACTGCTGGGTGACATTTCTGGGTGGGTTCCCACATGCGGCCCTTCCAGGAGCTTCAGCAGAGGTTTTTACTTGCTAGGACCCAGTTCCATAGTTATCTACAACTTAGATGTGCGTTAAACGTGCATGTTCAGGCAGGGATGGTCCTTCCCGAGTTTAGCCCTGTTGAGGCCAAGACACTGATGGGAAACTTGGGTAGAGGGGGAGTGTCGCGCATATATCGCACCCTAGTCACCAAAACAGCACAGACACTTGACAAACTTTGAGGGCGGTTGGAGCAGTGGTTCGGTCCAATGGAGGACAAGGACTAGAGAGATGCTTTGATGTCCCTGAGAATACTGACCATGACCTCCCGTCTCCGGGTGGTGCCGACCTACTACCTCCACACGGCTTACCTCATTTCTGACAGGTTGCACTGAGCGGGTCTCCTATCCCGGGCTGATTGTCCTCACAGTGCAAGCCCTGATGCTGACTTCTACCATATGGTGTGGAGCTTCCCCCACATATCAACATATTGGCAAGCAGTGGTGACAGAGATCTCTAGAGTCCTGCAGGTGGAGGTCGAGGATGCCTCGTTGCCAATTTTATTGGTGGTGCTGGAGGGGGTGGGGTCCAGCAGAGCAGACCGGTCCTTTGTGGGAGTGGCATGTTTAGTGGCCAAGAGGGACATTGCAGCGGGTAGGAAGGCGAAGACTGCACCTGCAATAGCGAAGTGGGGGTGAGGGGTAGACTGGTGCGCCCAACAAGAAAAACTTGTATATGGGTCGAGATGCTGCCCTGCTTAATATGACCAAGTGTGGGGGAAATGGATGGGGACCTGGGGAGATTGTGCTGCAGACATGTCTTAGATGTAGCAATGTTGTGTGTCTTGTCTTTGACTACTACGACTGTTCTTGATCATATGCCTCCGTTAATTGCTTGGGACTTGTGCAACGTTCAGTCCACAAAGAGTGGTTGTGACCTGTTGGTTTTTATGTTGCTATATAAAACTACTAAAATTTCTTATCAAAAAACAAAAAAACTGTGAAAACACCACAAAAAGACTCCACACCCAGTTAGAAAAATAGTTTAAGGTGTTATCAATAATTTAGGACCACAGTGACAAAAATCCAATGTATAGAAGTTGAGATATGAATTTTCAAAGAATAAATGCCCAATAGCACTTAAAATCCAATAACACTCCTAGGGGCTACTTTAAGTTGTGTTGGACTTTCGCAAAGTCATATTTGAGACCATCTGCGATACAGCCCTGGCTGGCTACAGGACCTCTGCAGGCCCCGGGGGACAAAGTACCTTTCCTCCAGCAGCGAGATGCATGGCAGGATGCATCGATCTGATCCTCGCAGGAATGGCACTGTGCCAATCTGTCCCATGCAGAGATGGTAATGCATCAATTCTGAAGACAAACGCTGGAGCCAAGATGTGTGGTTCTTAAGTGCGATGCGCTGGGATTTTCTCACACAGTCGAAGGATGCATCGATCTCTGTAGACTGCTGCAGCGGTAAAGCACATTTCTGATGCATCAGGCTCACAAGGTAATGCAGAAGTTTTGAGAGTAATGTGCCGATTTTACTACTGCAACTGGATCAATGCACCAGGTCTGCTACATCTGAGAGGAGCTGCGCCAATTTCCATGTTGCAAGTCTGTGGGTCCACTTCCAGGGAACCAGGCACAGGAGTCGGATAGAGACTTTGAAGTCCCTGAGTCTCAAGCAATAGAAGGCAAGCCAACATGCCCTTCAAAATCACTTGTGGTGCAAGGCAGAGTCCACCTCTTCCTTAGCAGGGTCAGAGGACAGCAGGCAGTTGGGCAGTACAGCAGAAAAGCAGTCTTTAAAGATCAGCAGTCCAGCAGGGTAACAGTCCTTTTTGCAGCACAGCAGTTCCTCTGACAGAGTCCAGTTGTGGGTCCAGAAGTGTCATGTAGTGCACTTTCCTATGGACTTATAAGTAAAATAAACATGCCTATTAGGTAGGAGCCTATATAACCATGTTTAGGGGAGAGGGCACAGGCACTTTAGAACTGGTCAGAGTCTACACAGAGTCCTAAAACCAGCAAAAAGTAGGTCAGAAAAATTGAGGGAGACGGGCAAACAGTGGGGAGAAGACCACTCTAAGGCTGTCAGGTCTAACACAAACTATTATTTTGAGAAATCTACAAACGATCCATTTAATTTGTTCATAATGTCAAACACATTAAGTGGTATCATAAGTCAATAATTTAATATTTGTTTTATCCATTGTACTAGTGAAAAACAACACTTGTTGCTCACTCCTGTACCTCTGGCCCCTGTTAATCTACACTTCCTTGGTTTTCCCTCCTCTATGCTTCCACTTATAATTGAATAAAGCGGAATTTCACCCACAAGCAATGTGATACTTACGAGTTCCATACATAGTCATTGTGAGCAACATATTTTGGAAATTCTATGCTTTTTGTTTGAGTTACAAATAGTAAATTGATAACCTCCCCCTATGCACTTACCTCTTCTATATGTTGTCCCTCAATATTCTAATCAGAATATTGTTACCCTTCGAAATTCTGCCTTTCATAATCCCTGCCAAAATTGGAAATTTCAAATGAAGAAAGTGGTTTTAATCTGTAAACACACGAACAATAATTATTAAAAGATCATCACAAAATAGGGAATCACAAACATTGTGGAATTCTTTTTATGCTTTTGAAAAATGGCATGTTTTACTAATAACCATATATGGGAGTTTTACATTCAAAATAGTTTGGTATGAGTGCCCTGAATTGGGTTTGCTATGTCTATGTCTGTGTCGGTTTTCCATGTCATCCTGATTTCACTAAGAGGTTTAAACTTGCTTGGGAACATCGAGAACAACGACTCCGGAACCACTATGTCGTTGTTCACGCAAGTGGAACCACGCTTGCATGAACAACGCCTCTCTTTTTCTCTGCCATAACAACACATGTGTTGAACAGCGCACATGTGTGGTTAGGGCAGAGAAAAAGGGAGTCAGCATCGGGAGAGGACGCGGTTAGGTAAGAGGGGCTGGGGCAGGGCTAGGGGTAGTTTTTAGGGGTGGGGGTGGATTAAGGGATTGGGGTGGGGAGGTTGGGGTAGCTTGTTTTTTAGGGGTGGGGGATAGGGGTATTTCTGTTTTTTAGGGGTGGGGGGATTGGGGCAGTTCTGTTTTTAGGGGTGAGGTGGGGGTCGGGTAGTTTTGTTTTGGGGTGGGGTACTTTTGTTTTTGGGAGTGAGTTTAGGGGATCGGGGTAGTTTGTTTTTTGGAGGGGGAGTCGGGGTTGTTGGTTTTTGGGGGGTGGGTTTAGGGATCAGGGTAGTTTGGTTTTTGGGGTACGGGATCGGAGTAGTTAGGTTTTTGGAAGTGGGGTGGGGGAATCAGGGTAGTTGCATTTTTGGGGGTGGGGGTTGTTAGTGTTTTTGGGGGTGGGGGTCAGGTAGCTTGGTTTCTGGGGGTGGAGGGTCGGGTAGTTTGGTTTTGGGGTGGGGTATCTGGGTAGTTTGTTTTTTGGGGGTGGGGGTGGGGAGGTCGGGGTAGTTTGGTTTTTGGGGGTGGGGGTTGTTGGTTTTTGGGGTATGGGGCTGGGGTAGTTTGGTTTTTTGGGCGTGGGGTCAGGGTAGTTAGTGTTTTTGGGGGTAGGGGTTGGGGTAGTTAGTGTTTTTGGGGGTGGGGGCTGGGTTAGTTTGAATTTTGGAGGTGGAGGGTCTGGGTAGTTTGGTTTTTGGGGATCATTGGATTTTTGGGTTGGTGGATGGGGGTTTTTGTTTTTAGGGGCGATGTAGTTTTATTATTGGGGTAGGGTCGGTAGTTTTTGGGGCGGGTGGGGGTTAGGGTAGGTTTTAGGGCCCAGGGTGGGTGGGAGGTATCTGGGGTAGTTGTATTTTTAGGGCGGGTGGGGGGATGGCATGCAAAAACCAAGCATGCGGTTCCACACGTGCCTTTACTAGGCATGCCTTTACAACAAAAAATTGTTGCAAAGGCATTCGTGGAAACGTGGTCGTTGTTCCGTCTTCGTTGTTCAGGCATGCGTGGTTGGCACATGCGTTGTTCCATCATACATTCAAACTTGCTAACTTGTTTGGATCAAGAACCTAAATATATACCCTAAATATAAAAACAAAAAAACAAAAACAATGATGGAATGAATAGATGCAAATAGTCAGTCCACTGGTTATCCATTGGAGAAGCATTCCAAACCATAATTCTTTACCCACTGTTCCACTCTAGACAGACGACCTGATCTAGGTTTTGGGAGATAAAGGCAAACAAGGTGGCAGAGGGTTTTACATCTGCCACTCTGTCTTTATTCCGAACGCCAAATTTAGAGATTTCGACAGCCTATACATTGGCAGGATCCTCCAAAGTTTTTTTTTTTTTTTTTCAAAAGTAAACACCTGAAAGTGGTAGTTTAAAAATAAATTATTTACATTTATAAAGCGCGTCTTTCACCTCAAAGTTATCCTGGCGCTGGCTCCATTAGAGCAGAGTATAAGACGGGAAGCTACTGAATCTAGATCTGGCTTTCTTCGGAAAACAGATCGGTATATGGGAAACAGCCAGGTTTTAAGAACTTTCCTGAACTGAAGAAGGTCATTGGTGGCTTACAGGAGGGCTGGTAATTTGTTCCATAATGTGCTGCCCTAACTGAGAAAGCACACCCTCCGATTCATGTAGGAGCAGCCCAGATTTCTTGATGGTATTCAGCATTTAATTTTCTTTGTAAGGGTATGGATTGTGTTTCCTGAATTGCCTTACATACAATGCATAGAGACCTGAAATCAATCCTTTACTGGGAGCCAATTAAGTTCCTTCATGGTTCCAGAGGAAGAGGCAAACCTTAGTCTATTTAGTGAGAGTTCTGCTGCAGCAGCTTGCACTCTGTACAGTCTCTTTATTAGCTAATCTGGGGTTCCTAATAGCAGGGCATTGCAGTAGTCAATTCCACTTACCATAGTGCTTTCAAGTGCTAATGTTCTTGCTGGCTGTGGCAGCATTGGTAAAATCTTTCTTAGATTACGGAGTTCTGCAAACATGTTGCTGCTGTCTTATTAACATGGGTCTCCATGGAGCGCTTGCCATCAAAGTATACTCATAGATTATGCACCAACAGAGATGTCCGTGGGTTGCCATTGTTTGGCCATGGCCAGACATTGTTCATGAGTGTATAAATGGAAATTTGGAGGCTGCACAGTTTAGTCTCTATTAAACTGTATTGAGTTGTTGTTCAACCATTTTGCAACCTCCTTTAGGCAGTTATGTAATTATTCGAAAGAGACAGGTTTGTATTGTCTAAAGAGAGGATCAGCTACATGTCCTCAGCATAATGTACAGAGCTGATACCATAGGATTGGATGAGTGCAAACACTAGACTGTTCAAAAAGAAAATAGTGGCCATCAAGTGCCCCAATCAAGTAGGTCATAGCCTTAGCTATCCGTTTTCCACTTACCCTGTTTAATCTATTGCACTCCTCATATTAGAACCTTAGACTGCTGAGAGCTCCATTGTAGACAATGGAGTTGATCCAGGCTCATAATGGCTGGTATAAGCCTGCAGCTCCAACATTCCAATATTTGTCTTTCTGTTTCTCACTTGGTAATTTAGAACATTCTACCCTTTGTGAGTGGAATGTTCTAATAGCCTTATAGCCCTTCTGCCTCGGGCTATACCAGTTGCTAAAATACCCCAACCTCGTTACAGGCCCGAGCCACTGGTTGAGGGCATTTACAACCGTATAGCCTTGGGAGTGGGCTATAAGGCTATAGTTTTATTAATTTGTTTTTCAATATCATAAAAAGCCTTTAAAATAGTTGCTCCTCACCCCCCCCGTGCAAAGTGCCTGAAATTAGCAGTGTTCTAGTGAGGTTTTTGAAAAACAAAAAAACAAACTAATGACCCCCTACAGCATGGAGTTTTCTCTCATAGTGTGGGGTAACTTTTTTTTTTACTGTCCCTCACTACCAGGATAAATCTGTCCGTGACAGACAGTAAAAAGAAAACATCTGACTATCCACTCTAAATAGGACAGAGGGTCAGATGGCTTAACTCTGATGGCACCCACTCCACCGGGCACGTTTGAGGAAGTTTTACTCCGACTATGTAAATTTTACTATAAACTAGTAAATTTTACTCAGATGACTTAAAACTTGTTATCTGCCTGACTCGAAATCAGGTGGGCAGACCTTGAGTTTGATAGACAGGGTACTGCATTGCAATGGAGTACGTGTCCGCCAAACTCCTAAAATAAGTGTTCAACCCGTTCGTCATGTGAATAGTCCATCCTGAACCTTGGTCATCCCACCCATTCATCCTGCAGTCCACTTATTTTTTATTTGGGAAATTTGAGATTCTCATCTCCTAAATCTCACTACCTAAGCCACACCCCTGCTTGAATAACTCAAGGGTAGCTCTCGTCTAGGTTGTCGCTCAGAACCCCTCCATTTAACACATCATCATTGTTGACAGCCGTCCATCTACTACTCCATATGCCACACAGCTTAAAGGAAAATGCAGCTTCTCAGAGTGTTATTTTAGGACGCTCTCTGTATCGTCTGTAGTCGCACATTAGGTCACTGACATTCCAAAGTCAGAAAATTTGGAACCTCGACAAGTATTTTTCGAATTCCTCTGCTAATTCTTTATTGTCTGATTTATCTGCAGACTGCCCTTGGTAAATGTTTGCCTGGGATGGAGAGATATCACAGGCGTTAGGAAAGCAACACACAAATTACAAAGCCTCTCCCACGTGAAAGTTCATTTATCTCAGCTTATCCAGGCTTCCCTGGATCAAATCAGATTTCAGTAGTATTAATAAAAATAGCCTTACGTTTTCCTAAGCGCCTTAGGGACAGTTAATATGCACTTCAGCAATATGGTTTCGCGCGCGGTTTGTGGAAGGACACTACTGTTTTATTCTTATTTTTACACATTTATTTTAATGGATGGATGTAATGTAGAGTACATCTGTACCAGTTTCAAACTTTATCTGCGCGAAACGTTGCAATTAAAAAAAGAACATGTTTTAATCACGATTTGAGAAAGTACTTCGAGTTGTGGCTCGTGTACAAATGTCATCAGTAGCCAAACATCTGTACATGAGTATTTTTGCATTTATTTAATGTAAAAAAGACAGAAGACATTTTCACTGCTCTGATGTGGATGGCTGGTGTTCTCAGTCTGATTAATGGAGCCTTTGGATGACAAAGTTCTCTTTCATCAAGCAAATTTAAGTCTGCTCGCCCACAATAAAGTTATTGAGGCTAAATGCATCATCAGCCTAATCTGAAATAATGTGTTGCCTCCCATAAGTGATTAAGGTTGGCATGAAGAGCTACCCCTCAGCATTTGTCTACTATATCCATTTGGAAGGTTGCTTTACTCAAGGCTGCTGTTTAACTGAGATCCTAGGAGCTTATCTCTATGATTGTTGGGCGCAGCCTACCTATGAAAAGGTGTCAAATATCACTTTTGGAATTGCACGAGCACGATGGAGACTTTGCATCAATTATAATGAAGTGTCCAGTTATGCACAGCCCAAGAGCCTGTGCTACAACTCTGTAGCAATAACAAAAGTGAATTCTCTCTCGTGTGGGGGACACGGGCTTTGGTGCTTTAATCACCTTTTTTTTAAGGACCTATAGAAAAAACCTAAATGGCTATATAATTTTAACCTGTAACCAGTCACTTTGTTATTGGATAATCAAAGTAGTTGACATCCAAAAACAGTTAGAATAATCACGAATGTAATTAAAGCTGTAAAGATGATTGAAATGCTGACATTGCCGTAAACATAAACATTAAAACACAATAAAATCGATTAAAGTACATCCATGAAACTTGTTCAGCAATGAATCTGCTGTGTGCAATTATTCACATTTTTTCAAGAACTTTAAAGCAAAGTCTTATAGCTGAGCCACAAATAACTCTCCTCCTAATGAGGGCACTTTGGAGGCTTCTCACCCTATATTAAAATCTACATTCTCCCAAAATTGATATAAGGACATTGAAGAAATATACTACAAAAGTTAGACCCTGAAAGATTGTATCCTTCTCCCTGTTATTTCGTGGTACACTGCCTGCCCTAATCGAATCAGCATATATTCACAGCATATTTGACAGCATGAACTGTTGAAAGGATAGTTTGTTCCTCTTGCAAGTCCTGTGACAGGTTAGTGAGGCCAAAAGCAGTTGTTCTAGATTTAATCCTGAAAGATTTAATTGAGACTGGCAGTTTACCAAAATTCAGGCTGTGGATGTATGGTTCCTTTTATGTTGCAACACTATACGCCCTAGTTAGAGGGCAGTGGATCGTTGGTGTCACTACATACGACATTCATAGAATCCTCTCTTATCACTCAGGCTACAGAAAGAGAGATGCACACACTTTATAAAGCTTATCTTAGATCTTAGTAATGGAAGAAAGGCTAAGAAAATCACGACAAGAGCCTCGGCCTAATTATAAGTTTGGTAGACAGGGTACTCAATAAAAATGTGGTGGGTGTCCCATCTGGTACATTTAGAATGCCATTGATTGTAGTGCTCGTGTATTAAGGCATATGGAAAATCCACCAAAACTGTGTTTTTGACAGAGAACCCCGTCTTCCAAACTCTAAATAATGTCCTTTGTCTTTTGGGTTCCATCTGCTCTCACCATAGCATTTTGATTCTATTGTCACATGGGCTCCATAATCTTACCCGTAAACTCAATAGCGTTTATTTCTTGCTCCAGTGCCTGTAGTTGAATGAGGATCCACGTCTCATGATCATGCATATATATAAGGAATGACTATACTTTGACCTGCTCCTCAGCTTTTATTTTCATCCCGGTTTGCTCAACACCTTAGCAGTACAACAATTCTGGGAGATCAATAAAATAGGCAGTACAAAAATAGTTTCCTACTGTGCACTAAAACATCTCCTTCGATAAATTTGGTCCAAGGTGTTTAAAATAAAGAGACTTCCCCAACCTCTTCAATGACTATTAATTTCCCCCCATCTGTTTTTCTGTCTATTTGTTCTCAACGATTAGTACGTCGGTTTTTATCTTAACCTACAGGAGATGTCCATTTTAGTTTCCTAACCTAAAATTTCAAATGTCACACGTTTTTGGTGTGAAAACTTGCAAAGGTGGGTAAAAAAGTGTAACTTTTGTAAAGTAGGTCTCTGTGGTGAAATTCAGCTTCAGACACCTCTTGTGCGTGTTTAGGTAGTGTGACAGGGAGATGAATGACTTCACAGCCCAGCGTGCTGTACGTGACACCATCGTTTTTCACAATAGAAATAATTGCACTGTTGGCCCAGAACAAAGCTGAACATTAGGCTAATGTATTTTGAAAGACAGATTGGTATGGCACACAGGAGTTTGGATTCACATACGGAAGTCAAGCCAACAGTCCCAGGGCTGGAAAACGGATCAGAAAGTGTATTGGAGGAACTGGAGCCACGATTTACAAACTTAAAGTAGGAAAGTAGATGTCACATTTTTATAATTATGGCTCAAGATGGTGGAACTCTTTTGGAGTTGGTACACAGAATTGGTGTATGGATATTTGCAAGCAATGTAGTATTCTCAACAGAGTACTATTGGGGTGTGGATTACATAGACACTACTAATGTTTGAACATGTTCTACAGAGTTGGTTACATTTTTCTCCATCACTTGTACCGATCGAATGAAAAACAATGTTCACATTGAGTAACCAGTGCAGAAATTATATTTTTTATCTAGTCTTTTTTGTGTAATGCTGCAATTCATTCCCTGTTTGTTCAAATAATTAAGTAACTGTTAGAAATGGGGTTTCTGGTTGGCTAGGGTATGCACCTCAGCCAGGCAGAACTTACCTACTCTAGTCAGGGCAAGGGACTTACACGTCCAAGATAACCCCTGCTCACCCCCTTAGTAGCTTGGCACGAGCAGTCAGGCTTAACCTGGAGGCAATGTGTAAAGCGTATGCACAACACACACAACACATGTGACGCAATATCCCCACCACAAAGGAAACACAACACCAGATTATATGAAAATATACTGTATGGTACACAACGCAATTATCAGACCAAACATCACATATCAGTACTATCCTGCTACCTTAGCAGTTGTCAGAACGTTACACATTAGTTACTCTGCAAATTAGCAGTAGTCACACATAACACACAGGTTACTCGGTATTCTGCAACATAAGCAGTAGTCAGGAAACACGTTATCACATTAGAACACTTGTCATAAGAATATCATAAAACGCCCATAATAGGAACATTAGAAAACATATGGCAAGTTAGGGAAACATATTAGCAAGTCATGCACATAAGAGGAACATTTGCATACATGTATAAAAACATCATAGAACAGGTAGGCAATATATAATGCAATAAAGTCTCTAGTAAGAACTTGTGGTATATATATTGTCACTTAGAAGTACCTGACTTGATGAAGGCACCTCCAGTGCCTAGATGATGCACAATGGGGCCCCCGGCGCTCCTATGCGCACAATGGAGGCCTCTGACATCCTTTTGAGGAGAAGAGGGCGGCACGCACCTCCTCTAGACCATTGACGGGCCCCTCCGGGGACCGTGATTACTGGGGGCCATCCAGGAAGCGCTTTTCAAAGCGCTAAGGCCATACTTATAGCCCGGGTTGCGGCGGTGATTCCAGCATGAAACAGGTGCCTCGAAGTGCCTGAGGGCACAGAAGAGCGCTCTCTCAGCGCGAAGGGGATATCAAGGCAGCACTCCTCGTGCAGGGAAAAGTTACAGGGGTCAGGGGCCACGGCACCCTGCACCTGGGAACAATGAAGCAGGAAGGAGCACAAGGCTGGTGGGTCCAGCTACAGGCCAGCAAAAGGGGTGCAGATGATGGCAGTTCCTCCTAGTGACCAGGCAGGTCACAGGTTAGCACAGCAGCAGCAGTCCAAGGCGGTTTCCTGGTGAGTCCATTCAGCAGCGTCTTGTGTCCAGGTTCAATTTCCAAGAGTGTTCAAATTGTGGGGAAAATTCCCCTGTACTTATAGTCAGTTCTTACAGTGTTTTACAATGGTAGGGAGAGGAGGTTCCATCCAGTTACAACTGGTTCTGGGAGTGCCCCCTCTCTCCTTTCAGCACAGGCTTCAAACATCAGTGGGGGGTTAACGACCCTATTGTGTGAGGCCAGGGCACAGTCTTTACAAATGCAGGTGTGCCCCGCCTCTCCCTTCTCTCAGCCCAGGAAGACTATTCAGTATGCAGATGCACCTCTGTGACACCTCCACCCTCCCTGTGTACAGGCTGTCTGAAAAGTATGCACAATGCCCCAACTGTCACTCTGCCCAGATGTGGATTGGAGTCAAGCTGCAAATCACCAGAGTCATAAGCACAGATAAATGCACACTTTCTAGAAGTGGCATTTCTGTAATAGTAATAAAAAATACACCCACACCAGTAAGCAGCATTTATTATCACCATCACAACCATACCAAACACGCCTACGCTACCCCTCATAAATCAGACAATACCCCTTACCCATACGGCAGGGCATTTCTAATGCAATCCTATGAGAAGGCAGCACTCACAGCAGTGAGACACCAGTTAGGCTGTTTGTCACTACCAGGACAGGCCACGCAACTTGGCACATGTCCTGCCTTTCTACAGACATGGCACCCGGCCCATAGGGGTAGCTAGGGCGTACCTTAGGGGTGACTTACATGTAGTAAAAGGGGAGTTCTGGGCCTGGCAAGTAAGTTTAGATGCCAGGTCCCTGTGGCAGAAAACTGCGCACACGTGCCCTGCGCTAGCAGGCCTGAGACAGGTTTGAAAGTCTACTTCAGTGGGTGGCGCAAGCAGCGCTGCAGGCCCACAAGTAGTATTTAATTTACAGGCCCTGGGTATAGAGATACCACTGTAGAAGGGACTTATAGGTAAATTAAATATGCCAATTAGGTATAAGCCAATCATACCAACTTTAGATGGGAGAGCACCTGCACTTTAGCACTGGTCAGCAGTGATAAAGTGCTCAGAGTCCTAGAGCCAACAGCGAGAGGTCAGAAAAACCAGGAGGAAGGAGACAAAAAGACTGGGGATGACCCTGCGTAAGGCAAAAAGTCCAACACAACCCCCTACCAGCCAAAAGCCAGGGGAGAACAATCAATACCTTGATGTACTTCCCTGATTGGGGCGATAGAACAAGGACCCAGGCCCACAACAGCAGGGGCATGTTCTAGTTCTACGCCTTCCTGACTCCACTTGGATCTCTCTGTCAATGCTTCCCAAGCTGCCTAGACCAACCCACGGGGGTTCTCTAGCTGCCAATGGCCAGAACCAGGCCCCAGGCCATCTAGGAGCCTCTGGTCTCTGAAACCATAACAAGTGGGGGGTGGTAGCCCCAGGTGCAAAGCAACCTGTCTGCACTCCATTTCCAATCAGTTCAGGGGCTCTACCCTGCCACTGATCCACCAACCTAGGGTCCGCACCCATAGGTTCTACAGGGGCTAGAGGCGAGGCTCTCCTCCCTCTACCCCTCCGTCTAGGATCCCACCCTCCTCTCCTCGGAGGGGTATCACCAGAATCCACACTTGCCAGGGCGCTGGGTACAGCAGCCCTGCACAACTCTCTCGCCAGCCCAGGATCACCACCTGGCGACTGACCACCCAACCTAGGGACGACACCCTTGGGTTGCACCGGGGTCCGGGGCGGGCTTCCCCCTCCCTGAACCCCACTTCGAGTCCTGCATCTCCCCACCTCGGGAGAAGCCACCAGAAGTTTCACAGGGGGGTGAGCACACTAACCGCCCCCCCAACCAGGTCAGAGTTTACCCCCTGAACCTGTCTATATAGTGCAGGGATGACACCCTTAGACTGGACCATTGCCCAGCGAACCAGGACTTCCTTGGGAGTACATCTACCCCCTACCAGATCAGAGGTTACCCCCTGAATCTGGCAATCCAACCCAGAGTCACTACCCTGCGGTTGAACCACTGCCTGGCGCACCAGGACTTCCTTGGGAGCACACCTACTCCCCATCAGGTCAGAGTTTACCCCCTGAACCTGATCATCCAACCCAGAGTCACCACCCTGTGGTTGAATCGTTGCCTGGCGCACCAGGACTTCCTGGGGGGCACACCTACCCCCCACCAGGGAAAGACCTTCCCCAAGGGCCACACAAGAGTCTGGCTGGCACAGGTCTCCTGACCTCTGCCCATCTGACAGAGTCTGGATCCCCCCTAGCCCAGAAAAGGTCTCACCAAGGTCATTCCTGGGGGGCTCTGCTCTCAGAGCTGACTCCTGACCCTCCAGATTCTCCACTGGGGCCCGCAGCCCCCTCTCAACCCTATGGCTGGATTTCCACCTCCTCCGCTGTAGAGCGAGACTACCAGATACCAGGACCGGCGGAACGCTATCACCAGCCACCCGCCCAAGTCCTAATGACAAAATGGGATCCTTCTGAACAGCTGGCCCTACTGCACAGGCTAGGCTCACCTCCTGGCGTTCACTCATGGAACCCTCCAGGACCTGGGACTGGAGCTCGGGTACCCTGGGCCTCAGCCCAACCCCATTCCCTCTCCTCTGAGACTGGACATGGGGTGCCTTACCCGCCCCAATACACTGGGACCTACCTGGGACACAAGCCTTTCCCACCACACCTGGTTGGGAAACACCTAGACCCCTCTCATTAGGAACACCCCCTAATGCCACACCAGACCCTCTGGTACGCAACCTGAAGTCTGCCTCCTTTGCAAGCTCCCTGGGGTCAGAAAGCTCACACACTGACAAGTGTTGGTGTAACTCTGAATAACAACAACGAAGCAGGTGCTCTCTGACAATCAGATTAAACAGCCCTTCAAAATTGTTTACTGTGCTATCCTTCACCCATCCATCTAGTGCAATGCAGCAATCCTCCACAAACTCCTCCCAAGACTGGTGGGACAGTTTCTTACCCCCCCCAAACCATTTTCTGTATTCCTCAGGGGAAAAACCATACTTCACAACCAGTGCATTTTTTTACAGTGGAGTACCCCTCCCTGTTATTCTCTTCTAGAGTCAGTAGGGCATCCCTCCCCTCCTCAGGAATAAAGCTCCCTAGGCCAGTTCCCCAATCCTTCTCAGGGATCCTGCGCTCTACCAGAGCCCTCTCATATTCCTTTAACCACTGACGTATGTCACCCCCCTCTTGGAACCTAGGTACCAGATCTATGGGTATGTGAGGAACATCTTTGCTACAACACTCTACATTGCTGCCACCACTGGACTCCACCTGCAGCGCTGGTGAGTCCAGAACCTTCAGACTGCGCTCTAGAGCGAGTCTTTCTCTGGCAAAGGCCCTCTCTGCCTCTGCCATTCTCTCCTGTACTAAGGCCTTCTCGACCTCAGCCCTTCTCTCCTCAACAGCTAGGCACGCTAACTGCAACTTCAGGTCCCTCTCTTCCCGCCTATCTCTTAGCTCATCAGGCGTCAAGGAATGAGAGGTAGCCCTGCTTCTTACACTGGACCCAGCAAGAGACTCCCTATCACTGGGGCCTTCCCTGTCAACCGGCGTTCCTAACCGGTCATTCTCACCCTCCTGATCAGTCTCTCTACCACTCTCTAGGGATGAGGTCTGGGAGCACTCCCATTGGGAACCCTCGCTACACTCAGGATCCTCTGGGTACCCCCTAAGCACACTCCCTCCCTGGGTATATGTCACAAACCTTTCGAGGAAATTCAGAGATCTCCTGAGGTCCCCTTCTACAGGCAGCCCTCTCTCTCTACAGAACCTCTCTAATTCCTCCTGCGTGTAAAACGGCAGGTCCTCTAAATCAAAGGTAAGCCCCATCTTGAAAAGGTACAAATAACTCAAATGTGACAACCACAATACCCAAGTGTGAGAACTGAAAACAGGAAAAATGACCAAAGAGAGAAAGTTAAGAGAAGCCAAACATGCGATGGTCTAAACGCAATCCTTGTAGTGAAATAACGAGTCACAATGGTATTGTGCGAGCGCAAGTCCTATCCTCACCGCTGACAACCAATGTTAAAAATGGGGTTTCTGGTTGGCTAGGGTATGGACCTCAGCCAGGCAGAACTTACCCACTCTAGTCAGGGCAAGTGAGTTACACGTCCAAGATAACCCCTGCTCACCCCCTTGGTAGCTTGGCACGAGCAGTCAGGCTTAACCCGGAGGCAATGTGTAAAGCGTATGCACAACACACACAACACATGTGTCGCAATATCCCCACCACAAAGGAAACACAACACCAGATTATATGAAAATATACTGTATTGTACACAACGCAATTATCAGACCAAACATCACATATCAGTACTATCCTGCTACCTTAGCAGTTGTCAGAACGTTACACATTAGTTACTCTGCAAATTAGCAGTAGTCACACATAACACACAGGTTACTCGGTATTCTGCAACATAAGCAGTAGTCAGGAAACACGTTATCACATTAGAACACTTGTCATAAGAATATCATAAAACGCCCATAGTAGGAACATTAGAAAACATATGGCAAGTTAGGGAAACATATTAGCAAGTCATGCCCATAAAAGGAACATTTGCATACATGTATAAAAACATCATAGATCAGGTAGGCAACATATAATGCAATAAAGTCTCTAGTAAGAACTTGTGGTATATATATTGTCACTTAGAAGTACCTGACTTGATGAAGGCACCTCCAGTGCCTAGATGATGAACAATGGGGCCCCCGGCGCTCCTATGCGCAAAATGGGGGCCTCTGACATCCTTTTGAGGAGAAGAGGGCGGCACGCACCTCCTCTAGACCATTGACGGGCCCCTCTGGGGACCGTGATTACTGGGGGCCATCCAGGAAGCGCTTTTCTAAGCGCTAAGGCCATACTTATAGCCCGGGTTGCGGCGGTGATTCCAGCATGAAACAGGTGCCTCGAAGTGCCTGAGGGCAGAGAAGAGCGCTCTCTCAGCACAAAGGGGACATCAAGGCAGCACTCCTCGTGCAGGGAAAAGTTACAGGGGTCAGGGGCCACAGCACCCTGCCCCTGGGAACAATGAAGCAGGAAGGAGCACAAGGCTGGTGGGTCCAGCTACAGGCCAGCAAAAGGGGTGCAGATGATGGCAGTTCCTCCTAGTGACCAGGCAGGTCACAGGTTAGCACAGCAGCAGCAGTCCAAGGCGGTTACCTGGTGAGTCCATTCAGCAGCGTCTTGTGTCCAGGTTCAATTTCCAAGAGTGTTCAAATTGTGGGGAAAATTCCCCTGTACTTATAGTCAGTTCTTACAGTGTTTTACAATGGTAGGGAGAGGAGGTTCCAGCCAGTTACAACTGGTTCTGGGAGTGCCCCCTCTCTCCTTTCAGCACAGGCTCCAAACATCAGTGGGGGGTTAACAACCCTATTGTGTGAGGCCAGGGCACAGTCTTTACAAATGCAGGTGTGCCCCGCCTCGCCCTTCTCTCAGCCCAGGAAGACTATTCAGTATGCAGATGCACCTCTGTGACACTTCCACCCTCCCTGTGTACAGGCTGTCTGAAAAGTATGCACAAAGCCCCAACTGTCACTCTGCCCAGACGTGGATTGGAGTCAAGCTGCAAATCACCAGAGTCATAAGCACAGATAAATGCACACTTTCTAGAAGTGGCATTTCTGTAATAGTAATAAAAAATACACCCACACCAGTAAGCAGCATTTATTATCACCATCACAACCATACCAAACACGCCTACGCTACCCCTCATAAATCAGACAATACCCCTTACACATAAGGCAGGGCATTTCTAATGCAATCCTATGAGAAGGCAGCACTCACAGCAGTGAGACACCAGTTAGGCTGTTTGTCACTACCAGGACAGGCCACGCAACTTGGCACATGTCCTGCCTTTCTACATACATGGCACCCTGCCCATAGGGGTTGCTAGGGCGTACCTTAGGGGTGACTTACATGTAGTAAAAGGGGAGTTCTGGGCCTGGCAAGTAAGTTTAGATGCCAGGTCCCTGTGGCAGAAAACTGCGCACACAGGCCCTGCGCTAGCAGGCCTGAGACAGGTTTGAAAGTCTACTTCAGTGGGTGGCGCAAGCAGCGCTGAAGACCCACAAGTAGTATTTAATTTACGGGCCCTGGGTATAGAGATACCACTGTACAAGGGACTTATAGGTAAATTAAATATGCCAATTAGGTATAAGCCAATCATACCAACTTTAGATGGGAGAGCACCTGCACTTTAGCACTGGTCAGCAGTGATAAAGTGCTCAGAGGTCAGAGAAACCAGGAGGAAGGAGGCAAAAAGACTGGGGATGACCCTGCATAAGGCAAAAAGTCCGACAGTAACATTGCCCAACAGTTGTGCAGTTTGTATAATCTGTTCCTCGGTATTACTGAAAACTACCATGGTGCGATAGGTCCCAAGAGAAAACATTCATTAGACGGAAACAAAGACATCATGTGTTCCGATGGTCGATGGCCTATGGCTTCACTGCTTACAATATTTGATAATGTGATTTCTTCTAAGACATCATGAAAATTAAAACACCTGGTTGAAGGGTGGATGACTGTATGCATGTGTGATAAACCAGGATTCGTTAATGTGCAACAATCAACAGCATATTACAACAGACAACTACATAAATATCATATTAGGTATGATAATAGTGTGTATATATCACTGGCAATCATATTGCACTGAGAATTGCAATTAAACATATTTGGGTAGAACTATGTTATGTTACAGAGTCATGAGTCTTACAACATCCACAATTTCCAAAGCACCATAAATGATAGTGTTCTAGTGCTGGATTGTTGGTAAAGAATGGCATTCCCCTTGGGGATGACACTGTGTGATACTACACGGTCATCCTGTGTCTGCTTGCACGTACAGCCAATGAAATGTATTTTCTTCTCAAGAAATCAATATGGGCATAAGATCTCAGGAATGTCTCTTGTACCTCATACTGAGGTTTTGTAAGCAGTCCTCTTTCTTGCTCTGGCTGTCTAGTTGCTCTCAGTTTCCAATGTGTTTAATTTCTACCTATGTGTTATCAACACAAAAGTCTCTTTTAGGATGCTGTTTTTGAGTCTTATCAGCAATCCGTGTGGTTCTGCATGCTAGTGGTATAAGGTTATGTGAGGGTGCACTCACTGATGCTGAGTTGTGTTAAATTTAATCTGTGTGTCTTTCTTCGTGGTCTAGTATTGGACTGCTGGCCATGGTTTAATGTTATGCAGTAAGTGTGTGGGTTGACCATTTAGAATTATCTTAGTCTTCCTCCTTCTCAACTCTCCCAAGTCTGTTGGATGCAGGTACATTCTCACCACTCATGGTGCATGAGTGAGTGTATCATGGTATTGGTTGATGTCTTTAAGTATGCCTGAAATGAAAAGCCCTTCAGGCGAAAGTATATTATGAACGGGAAGTGCTGAGTATGCTTGATATTGAGTGGTTACTGTTTTCATTTGTTGGCGGAAGAATAGGTCTTCTGTGTGTGTCCAGGATATCAGTTTATGGTTGCATTATTGTAGCACTGTGGTATTTTGTGGAATGCATTGGTTGCTCACTTAAAATGTAAACTTAACACTTGTATAGCACACTACTCACCCGTTAGGGTCTCAAGGCACTATACGCATACAGCTTTGGAACCCCTCCTGGCTTTTCCCTGTGAGGTACCCACTCCTGGGCAACCCCCAGGGTGAAGCCAGGCATCAAGCACTGTCAGGGGCATTGTGGAGATGAACCAAGCTATTGCCCAGAGTTACAGAGTGGGACCCATTAATTATATTAGGCACCGAAGCAAGAATTATCTGGTCTAAGGCCCGCTGAGAAGGGAATTGAACCCTGGTCCTGGGCCAGATTTCTGCATCAGGGTCTGCCACTCTAACCATTGTGCCACACTTCTCCACTCTACTCCACTTCTGACCACAGTGTACAGCACTGATAGATGGTGCTGATACTGAGCCAGATAATATGGTGTGATTCCATAAAATCTGCTTGGTGTTATGATGGAATAATGTGAGATGGGAAGGGATGTGTGGTGTGCTGATGTGTTAACATATGAATGTTGCAGTCTAGCATGTCAACTGTGGGTTCTGAAGACTTTAAAGGGTTGTTTGCCAGGCTCTTGATGGAACATATAAGGTGTTTTGGAGATGACAGATGTGCTGGAACATCTTCTGCGTGGTACTGTGGCAAGACAGGAGTGTGGGAAGTTGTGCTATTGGATAATGTAGATTGAGTTCAGTATTGGTGAGTTGTGTTGTAGATTGAGTAGTGAGATATAATGTGCTGTATGGCAGTGTGTTGTTATCATGTGATGCTAATATGTGGTTTAATGTTAAGTGTTAGGTATATTTGATGAGCAAAATGAACCACAGAACATGAACTAAACGAAAGATATAGGGCCTGATTCCAACCCTGGCGGGCGGCAGTAGCCGCCCGCCAGACGGGAACCGGCATTTGGCCGCCATGCGGCCAAAATGCCGCTTCCCTCATTCCGACATTCCTGCTGGGCTGGCGGGCGCTAACCAAGTTAGCGCCGGCCGGCCCAGCGGGAATGGGGGCCGCAACACAGGAGCCGGCTCCGAATGGAGCCGGCGGTGTTGCGGCGGTGCGACGGGTGCAGTTGCACCCGTCGTGCTTTTCACTGTCTGCTAGGCAGACAGTGAAAAGCTTCATGGGGCCCTGTTAGGGGGCCCCTGCACTGCCCATGCCAGTGGCATGGGCAGTGCAGGGGCCCCAGGACACCCCTTACCGCCAGCCTCTTCCTGGTGGTGAAAACCGCCAGAAACAGGCTGGCGGTAAGGGGGTCAGAATCCCCAGGGCAGCGCTGCTTGCAGCGCTGCCCTTGCGGATTCGCCCAGCCGGGGCAAAAATGGCGGGAAACCGCCGGCCCCGGTTTTTTGACCGCGGCTTTACCGCCGCGGTCAGAATGGGCTTGGAAGCACCGCCAGCTTGTTGGCGGTGCTTCCGTCATTCGTGGCCCTGGCGGTCTTGGACCACCAGGGTCAGAATGATCCCCATATTGTTTTCACATACATACACAAATATATGCAGATGTGTGGGTCAGACTTTGAGCCCTCTAAACCCACTTCATGCGCACACACTCACTACCTGAGAGAGTGTGAGCAAATATTGCTACCTAATTTGTACATATTTTAGGAGGTATGGTCTTAGGGTCTATTTGTGTATGTGTTGGCATAGAAGGGCAACACAGTCCATGCACATAAATCTTTGGTATCTTTACATCCTTTCAAGAAAGAGACAGGAGGGAGACATTTAGTGAGGTATGTATAACTGACACACAAGACCTGAGCAAACGCAATAATATACCACGTAGAAATACCAAATGGTCATTCAAGTACTGCACATCAGCTAATAACTGTACATGTACATTTTATACTGTTGGAAAGTGGTTTATTTGTAGATGCAGGTAGGAACCTACAGCTAGTAATAACATGACAATCACAAGTAAGTTCCAGTCAAAGTCTCAATAAATTAATCCTTGATCAACCCCTAGTAGCTTGGCTGACGAGCAGTCAGGCTTAATTTAGGAGATAGGTGTGTAAAGCATCTAATATCATGAAAACAGCAAATAAGTTAGACATAAAAAAACAATAAAAATCCAAAACCAATTTATTAAAATAGAGAATATGTTTATCTCTAAAATTACACCAAGATGACAAAAAACCAATGAAGGGAACTGGAGATATGAATTTTAAAAGATGAAATGTAAAAATGCACTTTTTAGCTCCAAAAAGTGAAAATCACCAACTGTGGCTATCTGGTCGCGCTGGACTGGGCCTAACTTAAAGTTTTAGGTCAACTGCGATGGAGCGCAGATCAGATACAATAAGTAGTTGGGGCTGATCAAGTTATTGCCTTCGCACGTAGTCACATTTTGAGAGCTTTTTCCCTCGATGTTGAGGCCAGGTTGCAGTTCGACGACGGCGGCTTGTTTAGCGTGAGGCCTTGGTGATTCCTGGAGATTTGTTTTTTGCCATCCAGAATGGAGAGCTCCAGAGCTTCAGCAGGGGAAACCTGAATTTCAGGCCAAGTCGCAGTTCAACATCGGCGGCTTGACTCTCGTTGACAGGTTAGTCAGCTTATGGAGATTTTTCACAAAAATTCTCCAAATGGTCCAAAATGTCTGGAGCTTCTTCCAAAAGGTCCTTTGGGGGTCCTGAAGGGTGCACAACATCAGCTAATGTTCCAGAAGCTCTGAGTCACTCCTTGGAGAGCTGGGACGACAATTCCCACAAGATTCCTGGTCAAATCCTTAAAAGACAAGTGTACGCAGAACAGCTGGGCTCTTCTAGCAGAAGCTATAGCAGGTGACTCTTGGTACCACCTTTGTACCTTACATTGAGTCCACTCCTGAATCCTGTAGAAGCCAGGCATAGTGCTCTTTTGTGAAGCCCAGAATGTGCAGCAGATGCAGTCCCTTAAAGTGCAGTCCTTTTGGGTGCAGACCAGGGGTTCAGCAGGGCAGGTCTTCTTCTTGTTTCCAGGCATGGATCTTCTCATGCTTGAAGGTAAGACTGCAGGGCTGCAACTTCCACTCCACCAACGGAAACTAAGGTTACCTCTGTGTATCCCTTCCCCTTCTCTGGGCCAACTTCTACTCCCACATATACCCTAGCAATCCCCTGGGACTGCCCACTAGTGGGGGTGAGCTTCTTTGTGCAGGCAGTATCTCCTCTTTCGTGTCCTTTCTACGAGCAGTCAAAACAGTTACCTCTCTTTGAAGGGTCAAATAATTTCCCTGCCTTTGCAGGATCCAAGTGATTCTCCTAATACCCCTTCCCCTTAGAAGTGGAATCGCTCGGGGTTCCCATCCTTGAGTAGGTGTTTGATGATCTTTAGAGGGCTCTTTTTTAATCTTGGGTTACCCAGGGCTTTCCCTAGAAGGAGACCTGTCCTCCCTTCTTCTGATAAGCCCCTGGTGTTTTTTGAAAATCCTGGTTTGAACCCACTCATCAGCTGTCTTGCACAGGTCCCTAGGACTAGATAACCTAGAGTCAAACAGATTCTGCTGTAACTTCTCTGAGGTACAATTACTCAAGATGTACTCCATCACTACTAAATTGTATGGCCCCTCATAGGTACTTACCTTGCTACCCTGTATCCAGCCCTCTAATGCCTTAACTGAGGTGTCTAAAAAGTCAACCCAGGACTGAGTATTGACTTTTTGTTTCATGTGGAAGTAAGACTCCTTCACCTCTAGGATCGGGAGCCTATCCCTCCCAGCCACTGGAATCAACTTCCAGAAGAGTGTATCCCAATATAGCGAGCTAACCCTCCTCATTCTAAGGGCTCTCTCAAATGCTGTCAGCCTATTATCAATGTCATGTTCCCCTTGGGACTTGGCGACATTTCCTTTGAGCAGCCTTGGGTCAAACCCACCACCCCTAGACATCTTTCCCTGTGTCACCATCTCTTCTTTCTTCACGTGCCCACCTCTTCTTGGCCAGGGCCAACTTCTCTGCTTCTAGAGCTATATAGGCTAACTGGGCCTCAAGTTCGCCTCCCTGAGGGACATTTCTGCATCTTCTGTGGTGGGGCCACTCCTCCCACTAGCTCTAGGTAGGGCCTTATTAATGTATTACCGGACGGGCATTCTGATTCCTCATCACTAAGGTTAGAGGGGTCATCCTCCCCCTCCCCTTCCATCTCAGGAGCTTCCTCTGCAATATGTCTTAATAATTTACTGTTTTGTTAATATTAACGCTTTATACACCTATCTCCTAAGTTAAGCTTGACCGCTCACCAGCCAAGCTACCAAGGGTTGAGAAAGGATTAATTTATTGCTACTTTGACTGGACCATATTTGCAATTGTGGTATTATTACTAGCTGTGGGCACCTACTTGCACATACTAATAAACCACTTTCCAACATATACAAACCCATCTAAACCCATATTTTGGAAACATTATCTGCTTCACAAAGATTGTTTTCAGGCATAGGTCAGAATCATGCTTAGTGTACATTTCCCACGAGCGCTTCATGACGAATGTTAAAGGAGTGGCTATGGAAAATGAAATAATTATTAAGTATCTCAGTTCATTCAATTCATTCATAATCAAGATTTGAATTCCCATTACATTTCAGATTCCCTAGTTTACACTAAAATCCATTTTGATAATAAAGTAAAACTCACCTATTTGTTGGATTTGTTTGTAAGCCTCCAAGATTGCCATTTATAAGCATATATGGTCAATTGAATAATATGTGCTGTTAAAGCAAAGAAAGCTAAACAATGTCTCTAATTCTTGGCTTGTGTAGTGAACCTATTGGCAATACATACACACACACACACACACAAATGGGCAATTAACAATTTCACATCAACACATTACAAGTAGAGTTAAACAGACAAGTGTATACAATATGAAATTCATCTGTAGGGATAAACAAACACGTACAATAGGACTTCCATCGCAGGGCTAAACAAATATATGTGTACAATATAACATCCATATTTATTGCATGAGTTGCATTGGAATGTACGTGAGTAACCCAAAAGCAGTAAGTAATGCACAGCCATAAATTAATGTTGAGTAGGTTGCATGTCTAAATCTATTTCGTTGCGAACCAAACCATAAGTATTTTGCCTTCAATGAACAATTACAAAACTACAAATACATTTTAGTTTCGAAATATATCGCACAGACCATAATATAGCCTTTGATGTCCTAAAGGAATTTTCTTGAGAGTGACTGGGCAGAAGTTTTACCATAAAGTATAATTAATAAAAAAAAAGTGTACACATACACATTTTAAGCAGAATGTCACTTGTTTACAAGCAATTTTTTAAAACTTCAGTGAATATATTTTTTTAAGACATTTTAAGACTAAGGAAAAGAAAACGGTTCATGAAATATGTAGAACAACCCAAACACATTTTATAAATACTAGTCAAAGACGACTACTCTGAACATGAAGAGTGGAATAACATGTTTTACTGTTAACTGACTAAGCCTATAACTTGAACTGAAAAGTCTCAACCAAACTTTTGAAATGTTGCTTATCAAGATTAATCAGGAATAGTCTATCACCTACAATCAAACAAAAAAGACAAAGATAGTATTTATCACACAAAACAGCACCTAATACAAGTCATTTAAAAATAAAACGAAAAAGTAAGGGGACCATCAGCAGTAATACAACTCATAAGCATAAACCGGTTATTGCTTAAGTTAGTACAAATTCAACGGACCATCATATGTTCGAATATCATACAATATTTTTAAACATTGATTTTATGCTTATATTAAATAATAATATGTAACATTTTGTTCAGATATATTTATTAAATTGGGCGCTCGTTTCTAATTAATTAGAACAAACAGGAAGTATTAAAGTAAGCTTAGCAACCCCAAGAAGTGACATGGAAGTCAAATTTTGGTCATTGTTTGCATGTGCAAACATTGCTTGCACCTTTGTGTACAAATGTACAGCCACATTTCTGTAGTTTATATGTTAATTTTCCGAGTTTGCACATACATTGTATCTCTTTTGTTTAGAGAAAAGGAACATCTTACTTTTTTCATCAGTTAATGTAACTTGTATTACGTTTTTCCTAAGTGATGATGTGGTGTAAAAACACATGCTTAACTGTAACTTAACATGAAAGTGGTGCTTTTCAAACAGCAATGCACGTTTCCAGCCGGGAGTATTTGTTACTATATAAAACAATTTCTGAGAAGCAACCACACTGTAAAAATGTGTGTAAGCACTGTAACATCCACGAATGAAAACCACTGCTTTCAATTAGTGAAGCACACATTTTACCATATTGTAAGTCAGGCACAACTTACTAAAATGTGCACTAACTGGTAGTAAATAGAATGTGCACTCTTACCCTAGTGCATGTGCGCAAACTTACGGTCGGATGTGTGGTCCACTGTGCTTTACGAATTTGTAGGGCACTTATCTGACTCATAAAATTGATTTTGGGGAAACTGAGGTGCAAATGTGTCTGACCCAATTTTCCCACAGGCACATAGAGTTCATAGTTTGTCCCTTTAATTGACATCAATCAGTTCCCAATATCGCAGTATATTTTGTTAATAACGACTGCAGTATAGTTGTTGAAGTCAGCAATAAAGTAACTTACAGAAAATGGGATAAGGTTTCTGAATAAACTTTTAATATGTGCACAATTGCATGAGAAGTACCTGGGAAAATGGAAATGACAACCATTAAACCTACTAAAGATTAGCTCGAAATAACAGACCTCCACTGAAATCACAAGCAAGCACAACATGTACAATCTTACACTGGAATGAATAACCTAATTCGAAATTAAATGAAATTACATGCATTAAAATCAGATCCCTTTTGTTTAAAAAAGTAAGGGCAGAGGCGATTGCACACAATTATTCTTGCAATGGAGAAAGGCACATCTGCCCCTGACCCAATAGCTTCAATTATAGATAGAGAATGAAAACCCTTGTGGAGTATTAAATGAAAATCCTGTGCCCTGGGAAACAAAAACATTCACTAGCTCCTAATACAAATGGTTGAGAGACTCGTACCCCCAGCCTAAATCAACAATAACGACCAATGCAATAACATCATCTTCTTCTTCGCCTCTTACTTCGAATATTATTCATTCTTGCAATGCACTCTATTCAACGAAATTCCAGAATACTTGTCTGGTGGATTTCACATCTAATTGTTTATAATTACCATTGAATGTCTCATTTTCTTTAAATATCCTGCGAATTGCAAAACACTAATGGGTGAAGCATTACAGTTATGTTCTGCAAATTGGTCCTGCAAACTGGTCATGAAAAATTAGAAGGTCCTCCATGTAGCCAGCACCCGCAGTGCATATGAGACATGAATGGAAAACAATGTGAATATCTCCATGTTGAGGACCGCATCCACAAAGAAGTGTTAAATCTTTGGAAGCAGCTTAGATCTCCTAGACATACGTCGGGTCCAGGATTTCCAAATAAATTAGCTTCAGCCTTTGCTAGTGGCATACTTTTCTGCCGTGAGCCTACAAGTGCAGAACCACCCCACTGCTCAGAGTCCGCATGCATAGGGATATGAAGCAAGATATATTTTCCTTTTTGTTTCCATGGAAATTCCATACAAAGTATTTTCTTTGCACACATCTACATGAAAATAAAGACTATTGCTTATAGCATCTGACCATAGTTGATGCACTATTTTGACCACGATTATTTTGAGAGTAAGCTTGGAAGTGCTCATAAGTTTGGGAAAGCCATTGCAAATATGTGTGAATACTCACAAAGATATGGGTGTTGACCTCATTTGGTCTGCACAATTCTGACCATCCCCTTAAACTCTAGGAGACTGCTCATAACTACTATTCTGTATTTCACTTATTTGTCCTACAATTTGGCAGGTGTGGCAGATTTTTTACATGTGTAAATCACTCCTCCACAGGCACAACTGGTTGTAGTATAACCTTACCATTTTACCTTCGGTTTCAGTAGTTTTCCTTTTTACGCCTTACTTATGTACATTAATCTATTTGTGAATCAAGCCTCATGTTTGTCAGTTGTTAGCCTTCATCTATGGTCCAGAACATTATGGGTTATTAATTTTCAAGGGACTTATCTGACTCTTTCAGAGTCGCACATCATACGATTTTGTGACCCACAGGGTTTGCAACTGCTAAAGGATTCGTACATTAGGCCAAAAGCTGCAATGTAAATGTATTTCAAACAAAATGTTTCCAAAATGTTGCTCAAGGTTCAATTCTCACAGGAAGCAACAGTTACTTTCTAAAGCAATATGGCTTTGTGCTCCTATTTGAAGAACCTAAAAGATGCAATACACAGTTATATAGTAGAAACGTTTTTCATAAGTATGAATTGCAACCAATGTTTCCAAATGCACTGTATTTTTAATTATGTTATGGCAATCTGCCCTGTTTTAGTTTGAAAACCATCAATATAGATTTTCAACTTTTTTACATGGAATTGTTCTGAAATATTTATATGGTGACAAACTATTATTTGATTTATCGATTGATAATTCCCTGTTTTTAAGATCAAATTAGCTGAGTGTTCAGTCCATTATTTCAACTGATTTTGTCACAGATACTTCGGCATTTATTTCACAACCTGCGAATTGCAGTAGGTTTTGATTAATAAAATTTGTTATGTTTTTGTATTATTCTAAAAGAAGGTATTTAGTAGTAATTCAAACTAGTGCTGGAAATCAAAATGTGATTACATGCTGAATGATTTATTGGAGATCTTCACTGTGAGGAAAGTGTATACGCCTACGAACATTAATTATTTGAATGACTGAGACTACACGTTCCATTTGAGAGGGTTGCATTATTATTTTGTGATTAGACATGTTTAACACTTGCTTGCCCCTTAGTATGTTTTGCATAGCGGGGAATTGTAACCCATTTTCTGAGTGCTTGTAGATTCCTCGTTTTTTTCACAATTGTTTTCTCATGCAGATCTGTGTGGAAGAGGCAGACACTATTCCGAATGCACTTAAATGCCTTTTCACCTTTCCTTTTGTAGGAGGAATATTTGAAACAGTGGAAAATGAACCAGTCAACATTGAAGAGTTAGCTTTCAAGTTTGCAGTCACCAATATCAACAGGAACAGAACCTTGATGCCCAATACGACACTCACCTATGACATTCAGAGAATAAACCTTTTTGATAGCTTCGAAGCATCCAGGAGAGGTACTTTTTTGTGCTTTTAATTCATTGATTTATTCAGGATACTCAGTCCAGTACTTTGTTCCACTGTTGTCAAATTTCAGTCTTCGTTACCTTACCATTTAATATTTTTAAGTTAAGGTTAATAATGGGAAGAATAGTCTTGTATGAACAGATGTATGTTACATTTTATGACTAAAAATGGTCCCTAAGTAAGGGAAAAATAAAAAAATTTGCATTTCAATTTTTTACACCTATGAGTAAAAACAGCTGTTAATTACCTGCCGCCAGCTCAGACCCATCACGAGAGGAATGTAATCAAACGTTGCTGTTATCCTCAGATAATATTAGTTCTGAGGCAGTCCCTTTACACAAAAAGTGTCAAGGTTTAAGCTCAGAGCAGAATTTCTCTATGATTCTATGTACAAACTGGCATTTGGTGAGAGACGCTTGGGATTTCAGAGGACTCTTTCCAGCTCACCTTACAATGTTAGACCATCCAGCAGGGTGAAGGCCAAAAGGACCGTAAACCTGTAGACCCAGAAGTAAAACAACAAAAGCATTTCCAATGCAATGGGTCTCGCGTTTGATAGAGTTAGAGCTATTAGCGTTGTAAAATCCTAATTGGACTTTTCTTCCACATAAATTGAAAATGAAAAGTAAAACAGTTGACATAACCAATCCGATTCAAAGCGCCACAGCCGTCATGAGCCTGAGTGTGCAGGAGAGACTCAAAAGGAAAAAATTGTTTGATCACAGTCGAACATTTCATCAAACATGCAATTATCCATGTAACAGGGTTGATGGCCAACGAGGTAACAAAACTCCCCCAAGGAGGGACAAATGTAAAGCATTTACCAATGATAACAAAGGATTTTTGAAAGGCAACCCCATGAAATAGTGATAGTGATAGGCGTGCGGTGGATGTGGTTAAAAGCCCACAGATAGGCAGGCCAGAGCGCTTGCGCACTTGACCTAAAAAGAAAAAAGTAGCGTGCCACACTAAGGTATTTGGGCGATTGTGCAATAATACATGTAACAGGGTCATCTTCTAGACGGTAACAAATCAGCCTCAAGGCGAAACACATAAAGCATTTA
Source organism: Pleurodeles waltl (assembly GCF_031143425.1). Lineage (NCBI taxonomy): Eukaryota > Metazoa > Chordata > Amphibia > Caudata > Salamandridae > Pleurodeles > Pleurodeles waltl. The sequence goes on from NC_090447.1 coordinate 194,386,190, forward strand.
CCTACGAAATCAGGGGGAATTTTGAAAGGCAGGCCAAGGAATGAATGAAAGTGATGGGTGTGAGATAGGTGTGATGAAAGCCCACAGAAGTAGATTACAGCATGTAGAGAAACATTGCATGCACGCTGCCTAGGCTCGACCTAAGAAGGAGTCAATTCCAAAGAATGCCTTGCATGTATTTGTGGCGTTATTAGGTGACTTAATGTAGAAGCCACTGTTTGAGAAAATGTTCTTTTAGTGGTGAGAATACTTTGGAGGCCTTTCATGCAGACTATAAATTTGTCTTTTTCATTATTTTAAGCTGCTTAAGGTCTCAGAACCCGAAAATAATAAGACTCTTTTGCGATGTTTGGCACTAACGTTTTGTGACAATGTTTAGTAGAATTACCTCTCAAGTTACAAAGCTATTATGTCTTCAGCACTGAGCCAGAATATATTTTCCCCCAATTACACAATCCTTAAAGCTTTAAGCCCTTGATTTCCTTCTAAACTAATGTAAAATCTCAAACACCGCCGCTGTGACATACCAAACTAACTGAGACTCACTCATCTTTCTTATCTGTTGTCACACACCAAAGCGTGTAATTGTCAAATTACAGACTCAAATCAATGCCACCAAAACATGCCTGGGACACACAAATATATCAGTCTAGCTTTTTAGTTCACTGCAACATGTACTGATCCAACAGTTTGGTTTGGTGTCACTGTAATACGAGTGTCACACTGGCACCTCATCCTTTGTAACTTGACACACTATCACACCACACATTCATGCAGACATCTTACTCTGTAACATGACGCATTATCACACAGAAGAATCAACAGGCAGTTTAACCTTTGTCGCAGATCTATTGACAAAATTTTTTAATTTTTTCAACTGGTGCTACTAGCTACACAAAAAGAAAATGTCATATGCATCTTGCTTTTCATAACCGCCAAATACAAACTGTGGGTACGTCACACTGCATCACCATAACACACTAACAAAGAATTATGTGTATCTCACCCTCTGTCACTGTGCAACACTAATACGTCACATGTGAGGAGCTAACAAGACACTCGTATAATTATCTGCGTCCCTAAAACTGTACAATAAGACCTCGGAAATAACCAAAAGCGCTCTAGAAAACACCTAAACCTAAAAATGGATACATACAAATCACACCATCTCACTACTATCACAACACACAAAATTAGATACTGAGCATTATTGTGACCCACTAGCAACACAACTCAGACGTCTATGCCTGGATCACCCTTGGCGTCACACTGTCATAAACCCGCACACATTTGCGTTATAAGCAAGCGGTATAACAAAACAACACACTGTACTACTCATCTCAGCGGTATCTGGCCCACAATACCCCTCCAGAGCTTGAGCAGCACACAGGCCGGGTCTCCGTGCGTGCACTGCCAGCAGCACACAATGCAGTCAAGGGGAAGCCAGACGCTCCGCAGCCCAGCTGTCCCCACAGCAGGCCTGGACGTCACGTCTGTCACAGACCCATCTCCCGATGTCTGGTGGCGAGGGAGGAGCGGCATTTGAATGGGAATGCCCAGAGGAAGCCCTCTGGCCGGAGAGGAGTGGGTGTCCCACAGTGCAGTGGAGAGGGTGCTCTTCACACCCTTTCGCTAAGCCTCTTTGGGTCTTCTCCACCCCTCGCCCCAAGGCACTGTGATGAGAACTGTGCTTCCCCCCAAAGCCTTCCCTGCCCCGAGCTAAGTGAGAGCGCACACTTTCAACTCTGCGCACGAGCTGTAAACATAGCAAACAGATTTTTGTTGCTTGCGACGGGCACTGTTAAGTGACTGATTCAGCTACAATGCGGTCTCCATAAAAGCCCAGGCAGACCCTAGAGAGTGATCGCTCTGAGAACACAGGATGTCAAAATGAAAAAAAACTAAAACAATCCATCAGGATTCCAGTGAGGGCAGGGGGCAGCGGGACAAAGTGTGAAAGAACAGAGCCACGGAAGCCCAGAGCTAGAAAAGAAAGCACGTTTTTCAACAGTGGGTGGGTTTGAGGTAGTGTGACCAGATCTTAAGAACCAACACGCATTTGGAATGCAATAGTCTTGTGTTTGCTCAAATTAGAGCTCAGAGCGTTGTCAATTACTGACTGGACTTTTATTGCCAGTCAGACTAAAATTAAAAATAACAAGAGAAAGAGATTGAGGGCAAGAGCGAGCTGGCACTGGAAAAGCCCCCCTCTGTTGTTGGTTTATGTTTACAGAGGGAGCTGGTGTGGAGGAGGGAATGCACAAGCACCCACAGTGCAAGGCAAACAGGCCAATACTGAAAGAAAATATCCCCTTCAGAAGAGATAAACAGGACAAAGCGTAATTACACAGTACTTTGTGCTGCTCCCAAAGTGAAAAAAGGCAGGACAAAGAGGCAAACAGACCACTAGCAAGCAAGGATTTTTGAAGGACACTGCAACTAACAAATCAGAAACTTGGAACTCACTCTATTGCACTCAGCGGCATGGAAGTATGCTGATCCCCCATTCAGATGGAAAAAAGAGCACCCTCAGCTGACTACAAAATAAACAAACAAAAAGTGGACAAAAAAGAGAGAAACAAATCCACAAACAATTACTGGGCCATAATATGTATACTGGACTGGTACCCTCAGACCGCTTCCTGAGCTGGCCTATGTGTGTAGTTTTTGCCTGCAAGGGAAGCATTCTAATTGGGTGGTCGGTCCTTAGCATTCTATTTTGCAAAGGCACAATGGCCTTTCACTGTTGCCTCCTTGAGAAACATAAGAAACACTGCAGTAATTACTCCCCGTCCAACTCTACTTCTGTTGGGGTACTAGATGGCATGCTGCTGCCACCATTCACCAGCTCACAGACTGTCACACTGCACAGTGCTATCTGCTTCATCATGCTGCCTTTGCAATACCTAATGCTCCAGGCCGTGATATCTTTTATTGGACTAACTGAAAATTAGGACTATGTGCAAACTGCACTACGAAATAAAAATCTTATGTTACCCCTATTACTGAGCTACACATATCACACTTCATTTCTACTTTAGTTATGCTCCAATTTTCTCTTGTTAGACTTGTTTCAAGCACAACATATCTTACAGAAAATTTTAAACTGGCAGGGTGTTGTGGGTGCATGCACTCCTCTATCTGAAGCCGGTATCTCATGAGTATTTTGCAAGTGAAGGTATACCTCGCATATGAGTTCCATGCAGACTGTCCTCACGGAATAAGAGTAAAACCTGTAATTGTTGTGAGCATTGTATTAAACGAATATTAAAACAAATCACAAAATGGTCTAACCCTACTGAAAATTAAACACACATGGCACAAGGAACAGTCATTTTGTATCGCAAACAGTGACTCTTAACAGAGCATTAGAGAGACGAGAAAATGCTCTGACCTTGATTATAAAAAATATATGTTATGCTTCTTCCTCTGGCCCATGAAACATACATCTGTGAAGGTGAACTGTGGATGTCATATGTCCTGGAAGTAAGAATGTTATGTCGCTCTTGTAAAATACAGTAGAAGTTTCATCTGTACATACTGTCGGGGGAAGAACTCACAGCATTTTGTGAAGAATTATAGATCTAAAAAAATACATAGTAAGTTTGCCGTCTTCGCTGAGCACTTCAAATAAAACATTTGCCTTAGGTTGTGTTCTCAAAGAAGACATCTATCTGCGGTACATTCTTATAGCCCAACTATATCAAGTGAGGTGGGTGTATCTATCACATGCTGTCTTCTATAAAACCAGGATGAGCACAATACATACTAGTAGAAGTCAGAGTAAGTGCACTAGGCCTATTGATCCTCTATAGAAACACTATAGAGGAACTTTATTGAGCAGCATAAATGTCCATGTCGATGGACATGGTCATGAGCTTGGTCTTGTACTCCATCGGAGTACAAGACCTGTGGTAGCATGGCATACAAAGTAATGGTGGCAAATACAAGGGGGTCAACAAAGACTTGTTATTATGTTGAAAAACATGATTTTGTCCAATAGATGAGCAACCTTCTACTAAAAGCACTGATTGTAAAGTATGACGGTCATTAAATGTGTCACTTGACATACACTGTAACCTGCCTTAACTGAGGCATCCAGAAATGCTGTGAGCTCTCCATGCACAGTCTGAAGGATAAATTCTCTCAAAATTATCTGTATGCTCAGAAAAGAAGCATGCTTTGTTGTAAAGACGTTACTCGAGATGCAATACCTGTGCTCAAATATTAGAAGGTATTTGATTGTTCAAATGCCTAGGTCTTGTCAATGAATATCAACCCACATACCACAATGACTAAGGACATCAGAGAATGTTTACCAGTATGCAAAGATTCCTGTTACCACTGTTTTAAGGGGCATAATAGGTGACCTCCCACTGCTTGTAGGCAAGACATAGTACACCATCCACATATGTTGGTTGCACCTTATAATTTGTTATGACTCCTAAGCAAAAATGTGACAGCGTATGTCACACACAAAGAATAGAAGCAGAGAAGGTTATAGGAGAAAATTATAGGCCAGCTAGACTCATCCACTGCATGTAAGCTGTTCAGCTCCTCCCTGTCCATCTATGATAAGGAATGAGGAGAAAGCAAATAAAAGAATAAAACAGCTTTCTTGGACTGATGTGCTGGCCTATTGATAGAGCTGCTTCATGCATTAATATTTTAAGAGTGGTAAGCAACAGGGAACTAGGAGACCAATGTATTAAGCACAGTTCCAAAGTAGTATGTGAGTAATTGGGTAACTGGTTGTCTGAGGTGTGAGCCCTGGTCAAGCAGCAAGCACAATCCTAGTCAGGGTAAGGTACAAGCAAACCCCAAATTAACCTGTGCTGAACCCCCTGATAGCTTGGCAGAGAGCAGTCAGGGCTTAACTTAGAGCCAATATGTAAAGTATATGTGCAACACTTCAAACAGTAAAACAGTGAAAACAACACACACACAAATGCACACCAGATTAGACAAACAGAGCATAACATAATAAATAAAACAAGAGTAAAGTGACAAACCCCCAATCAGTAGAACTGGAGTTGTGTTGAATTTTTAAAGAATAATCTGCAGTATTGCGCCTAAAAGCATAAAGCACCAACCGCAGCTATCTGGTCACACTAGATCGGGATAAAGTCAAATGTTCAGATTGACCACAATTGAGCGTGGACTGAATACACTCCCCGGATAGTCCAGCTGAAGATTTAACTTCTCAAGTTTTGCACTAGGAGTCCCTTTCTCTTTGGGGAGGGGCGCAAGAACCAAGGAGAGTGTTGCAGGCGGACGTCAACATGGTGCAAAGAGAAGTCTGGGTCATCGCGGATGAGCGAGCTAGAGCTTCATGTTTGGGGTCCTCCGTGGGCTGCCAATGTCGCTGTGCAAAGGGATGCGCTGGTGGTTTATGCAGAACATCAGTGCGAGCGGTGTGGGTCCAGTGTGAACGGGCTAGTTTGCGGTTATGAAGAGCCCAAAAGCTTGCTTTCAAGAGCTCGTGAGCCACACCAAGGGTACAGGACCTGGGATGCATCACTTGGAGGTCAGGAGCTCACGAAAGACAGGTCTAGGAGCTGTTGTGGAGGTTTTTATGTCCCCGAGGTTCAGATTCGGAGGCCATCATATTTCCCCTTTGAGTCACTTTGGGGTCCTGGGTTCAAGACGAAGTTGCAGGTCCAGTGTTTCTTCCCCAGGCAAGCAGTCAGCAGGTCAGCACAGCAGGGCAGCAGTTCCTTTAAAGAAGCATTCCAGCAGAGTGTCAGTCATTGTAGCAGCACAGCAATCCTTCTTCCTGGAAGAATATCCAGAACTGTAAAAGTGTACTGAAAAGTTGGTGTCTGAGGTTCCTCTTTTATACACAGTTGTGCTCTTGAAGTGGGGGAAAGCTTCTAGACGTGTGCCTTTGAAGTGGGGAAAACGTTCTAGAGGCATGCCTTTGAACTGAACAGATGCCCTGCCTAACAAATATCAGTTACTTTTCTTACTATTCGGAAAATAAACCAAGGGGGGGTTTCTAAAAGGTATTGTAACAAGGAGAGCCATAATGAATGTGGAAAGCAGATGGTATAATACCAAGATTTTTTTAGGTGAGTATGTTTGGGGTGCATTGCAGGTTCAATTGAATGATGTACAACTCAGGTTTCAGAATAGAAACCCTTTTATCTCAAACAAACCTTGATTGGCCAGAAGTTGATTTTTAGAACTTAACACAATAATTTCCATTTTGTGTATATATTTACCTTACTATAACAGATGTTCCAAAGCAGAGATCATTTATTTGATTAAATGAGCAAGACAATGGACGTCAAAAATGTTCTCTGCCCATAAGCCACTTGGGAAGTCCAAAATGAAAAGTTGTTTTCCATTACAATGTCACAGAACTCTGCCTTAGCTGGCACTATACTTCATATATATATATATACAGTATATATATATATATGGTAGAGGATCTGTTATTCCTACAGTATGCAATGACAGCCTTCAATTGTCCCTTTAAAGCCCACCTTTATTGTCCTGTTGATGCAAATGATGTGTTTACTGCATACAAGTATTAAAATCCTTATGGTGGTAGGAAAATAAACTATTGCCCAACTTGTAATGTTAGGCAATCAAACTGTTTACGACACTTAGGCCCTGATTATGAAATGTACAGCACTAGAGCCACATGAAAATTTAGCATGTTACTGCCTGTTAAAATCAACCCCCTGAAATGGGATTTTACCTTGTCGGAATGATTTGTCTGGTTATAAAATCCCACAGAATTTGCCATTAACTGGACTTTTACTAATATATTTCTCACCCTCTCTTCCTTCTCTGAGCAGGTGGTAAATGTATGAGTAGGCCTTTGGATGGAGCAGTTGGTGAGGGAGGATAGTGGGAGAAGCAAGGGAGAAAAAGAGAAGATTTTAGGGGAAAAAGAATGTGGAAAAAATGCACTTGCTGTTGCAGCCAAAGCTTCATGCAACTTTATCAGTCAGAATTACACTGTTATTCTCCTACACTCAAAGACTGAGTATGAAACAACGTACCCACTTGGAATCATGTGGAGTGGAATTGTAATGGATAAAAATATCTTAAAGCACTTGATTTGTGATGTTACATATAAACTAGAAAGGACATCAGGCATATTTGTCTCTCAAGGGACATTCTGTGTTGTGGTAACTATGCCTCGGTTCTAGAGGGAAGCAATTTCAGTGTAGCTTGGATGCTGACCCTTGCAATATCTATAAATGGGGTTCTTAATCTGCAATACAATTTTGAGATCAAAGACAGTTCAAGGTAGAGCACATCAGTTCAAGGGAGAGCACAGGCAATTATTGTTGGCTTTTTCAATCTATCCCTTGCCTCCAATACACTGACGCTAGCTGGTTTATAGGGCATGCTATGAGCATATAAAATGACTTGTTGTAAAGGTAATGCAGCTTTTGCATGTATTATATTACTTAGGAATCAACCTGTTTGCATATATACTTATAGGATTCCCTTTTTAATTGATGTCTGGACTTCCCAAGTGGCTAGATACATGGCAGGTACATCAGATTTTCCAAACTTAATAATGGAAATAAAACCACACACAAGAGAAACAAATTGCAAAACTGCACCAAACACAAGGGGTAGTTCAGCTAATGCCTCCAGTGCGCTTTTTAATTTGCTTGGAAATATATGCTGCACTGATTTACTCAGAGGGAGAAGTAATTACCTTTATTTTTTTTAATAATGCATAGGACATTTTCCTGCACCTGCCTCTCAACTTGCTTTAAAAATTACGATCCTCGCTCTCTGGGTTATGGTTCACCAGAGATCGTAAGTAGGTAGTGGTAGTAGGATTCCTCAGTTTTCAAATTCTCATGTGTCTCCCCTTCTGCACTGTCCTTACAGTATGTAATCTTTCAGTGTGTGTGTGTGTGTGTGTGTATCTGTCTGTCTTCCTCTTTGGTATTGAGCTGAAGCTAGCCAGGAAATGTAAATATGTTACATGTTCTGATCAAGCTCTTCTTTCGTCCTGCTCAGGGAGCAAAGTGCAAAGTTTGACAGGGGGAAGCAAAGTAGGATGCCTCTAAGAGAATTACATTCTTGTCTTTTCACCAAGCCTCTAGCTTAAGGGAAGGTGAATTACGTAATAATGCATTTTAAAGAGCTTACAGACCACTCCATAACAAGTTCCAATTTCAGTAGTGGCTCGAGGGCCACGGAAGGGGCGGGGGAGAGGTTCGGGATGGGGGAGGCCGGAGGGAATTAACATTAAATTGAACTAAAAAAACAAAAACACTTACCTCCTCAGTCGCTCCTCTGTCCCTCTACACTTCTCTGCCTCTGCAAGCACAGGCTCCCAGCCTGCCCTGGGCCAATCCTGAAGCTGCTCAGGATTGGCTGGGAGCACTCAGCCAGGCGCTCCCAGGCAGACTGGGAGCCTGTGCAGGCTCTCTCCAGCCCAGAAACACAGTTGCTGGGCTGGAGGGAGCCTAACGTGCATGTGTGTTTGGGCGGCCCAAGAAGTGCAAGTGCTCCCACTCAGTGCACGTCACCCCTATGGTCCCACCGCTTTTAAAGAAAACAATAATAAAGACAGTTGCTGGCGGGGGGAATGACACTCCTCTGCCCAAATGGAGGAGCCCCCACTGTCCAATTTATTGCTATGATTTTGGGATTTCAAAAGTACAACCTGGATGGCTTGTGAGTTGTACAAGACAATTTAAAAGTCCTAGGTCCAGGGTTTTTGAAGACTTTAAGACATCTCATAAAGGATCTGCATGAAGTAGTAAGACATGCTATCTCACTTTAAAGATATAACTTCAACCAACATATGAGAATCTGCAAGCCAACTGTGTGAACCCACTGAGGGTAGCAAAAATTACAATAAAACCAGTGATATAGAGGGGCCGTTTCTCCGTAAGGACTCTGGGGCTGGGCCCCTCTGAAATTGTAACTGCAAAAAATATTAATAGATTTATTTAGAGATATGATCAAATCTCTAAAAAATCAATGTATTTAAGTCTGGGCTGCCTCTCCCAGGCTGCCTACCCCACCTTGCTCTGAACAGTGAGCCGGAAGCCACACAGTAAATGAACGTTACGCAATGTGAGACGTAATGCAGGGCTTAGCTTTCAAAAGCCATTTTGTTGGACATGGCAGTGTCTGTAGGGTTACCCCAAACCTGTTGCCTTCCTCCGCCACTGTTCAGACCTTGTTTTTACTGGTTTTAGGACTCTCTGCTAACCAGTACTAAAGTACTTTTGCTCTCTCCTTAAAACATGGTAACACTGGTTTATACATTACTGGCATATTTAATTTACCTATACATTCTTAGTGAAGTGCACTTCATTTGCCCAGAGCCTGTAAATCAAATGCTACTAGTGGGCCTGCAGCACTGATTGTGCCAGCCACATAAGTAGCCCCTTAACCATGCCTCAGATCTGCCATTACAAGGCCTGTGTGTGCAGTTTCACTGCCAATTCGACTTGGCATTTAAAAGTACTTGCCAATCCTTAAGCTCCCCTTTTTCTACATATATGTCACCCCTAAGGTAGGCCCTAGGTAACCCATAGGGCAGGGTGCTATGTAGATAAAAGGCAGGACATATACCTGTGTAGTCTGTATGTCCTGATAGTGTAGAAATCCTAAATTCGTTTTACACTGCTGTGAGGCCTGCTCCTTTCATAGGATAGCATTAGGGCTACCCTCATATACTGTTTGAGTGGTAGATTCTGATCTGAAAGGAGTAACACAGCCATATTTAGTATGGCCAGAATGGTAATACAAAATCCTGCTGACTGGTGAAGTTGGATTTAATATTACTATTTTTGAAATGCCGCTTTTAGAAATTGAGCATTTCTCTGCACTTAAATCCTTCTGTGCCTTACAATCCACATCTGGCTGGGGTACTTGACAGCTCCCATGTGCATTTCACTCAGACAACCCCAAACAAAGGATGCTCAGTCACACCCACACATCTGCATACTGAATGGGTCTTCCTGGGCTGGGAGGGTGGAGGCCCTGACACTTACATGTCAAAGGACGGTGGCCTGCCCTCACCATGGACTGCCAAACCCCCCTACTAGGACCCTGGCAGACAGTATGGAACAGAAAGGGGACCTTGTGCACTTCTAAGCCACAATTTGATGTCTCCTCCACTTCAAAGGCACATTTGGGTATTTAAACAGGGCCTCTTACCCTACCAACTCAGACACTTCTGGACAAGATACCACTGGTGAAGAGACTCTGAACCAGAACCTGCAACCTGCCAAGAGGAACTTCCTGGCTGCCCAAAGGGGCCACCTGACTGCTTTTCTGCAAAGTACTGCTACCCTGCTGTTGCCCTGCTGCCTGGCTGCCCTCTGGCTCTGCTGAGAAGTGCTCTCCAAGGGCTTGGCTAGAGCTTGCCTCCTGTTCCTTGAAGTCTCAAGGCCAAAAAGACTTCCTCCTGTAAAGAACTCCTTGTGCTGCGAAAATTTGACTCACAGCCTGCCAGAAACGATGCACAGCCTGCATTGCGGTGAGAAAATCACTGCACGCCGAACCGAAACGATGGAGCCTGGCTCCACGAGAGGAGATGGACGCAGCTCCAATGTTGGAACTGGAACTTCAACGCACGGCCCACTGGATCGACGCATAGCCAAGCCAGAACGATGCAGCCTGACTTTCTGCGAGAAGAATCGACGCAGCACCTGCCGTGCCACCGAAATTTCCCCGCATCGCCCACCGGATCGACGCAGCTCCTGTCACTTCATCCTGCATGCCCAGGATTTCTCTGCATTGTCCCCGGGGCGTCCTAATACCCCGCATCCCAAAGAGGATCCAGGTCAGCACGCCGCAAATGGCTACAAAGCCTTCCCTGCGTGGAAAATTATTGATGCATCGTCTGAGTGCACCCGGAGAAACTGATGCACACCTACCTGTTTTACATGTGGTCCCTTGCGAAGAATTTGAACGCGAACCAGGTACTTTGTGCTTGCAAGAGACACTTGTTGCTTTTTAAAGACTAAAGACTCTTTTTATCATTTTCTAAAGTGATATCTCAATGTGTACTTATCAAATCTTGATCGTTTGACCTGCATTTAACCAGCTAAATAATATTTATTATTCTAAACTCTTTGTGGTGTATTCTTGTGGTGTTATACTGTGTTATTGCATGATTTATTGCACAAATACTTTACACATTGCCTTCCAAGTTAAGCCTGACTGCTCAGTGCTAGGCTTCCAGAGGGTGGGCACAGGATGATTTGGATTATGCATGACTTACCCTGACTAGAGTGAGCGTCCTTGCTTGGACAGGGGGTAACCTGACTGCCAACCAAATACCCAATTTCTAACAACTTCCAACTTACATGCATCTGTAACTGGACTCTACCAGCTGTGAGCCTGCCATGCCAAGTGGTGTCACCACCATCCTGGACCCTTGGAGGTGAGGCCTATGGTGCTGCTTCAGTCAACCCATGTATCCTTATGGGAATCAATACATCTTCACTGTTGCAGGGATCAGAACCGGCACATCTTCACCTCTGTGTGTATCAGAACTGGCACATCCTTGTCACTGTATGGAGTGGGCCCAGTGCATCGCCTTCATAACCAGCACTTCACCCTCAAAATTGACACATCTCCTGCTACAGGAGCAGAACCAACTCATTGCCTTCAAGACCAGCACATTGCTTTCTGAAGTGAGGAATCGCCGACTTTAAGTGGAGAAAACAGATACATCTCACTTTGTTGGGGGATCGGAACCAACGCATCAGCTCAGCTGCACCTCACATCTTCCTAGACGTTGACACAACCAGGATGAAGGTAATTTTGTTCAGCGGGGCAAAGTGGGTCTCTCTATATGGCCTGCGCTCCATCGCATCCGGCCTGAAATCCTGACTTTGACCTGGTCTTGTTTTATTTATTTAATTAAGCTATACTTTTCTAACCAGGTCTGGGACCTTTTTCTGTGGTGTTTTCACTGTCTTACTGTTTGCAGTGTCGCACAATCACTTTACACATTGCCTCTTAAGTTAAGCCTGCCTACTCTGTGCCAAGCTACCGGAGGGTGAGCACAGGTCAATTTAGGTTGTGTTTGTGACTTACTCTGACTAGGATTGTGGTTCTTGCTTAACCAGCATGCATACCTCTGTCAACACAAAACCCAATTTCTAACACCTTCTGTGCCATGGTAGCCTATGGTGCTATCCACTGTAGGTCAGTTACACTGTCAGTGTCAGGGAGTCAGGTATTGCAGGCTGCATCCATGCATGAGGCCAGACATCTGTCACTCATCGGTATAGATCCCATCCTATCCCATTCGTCACAGGGTAGGACTGGATGATAGCATTGTGCATGAGATTTAAGGCCTCGTTCTCAGTAATGGTAAATGTTATAATTCTAAACTTGTATTGTGCATATTTTGCGCAGACCCCTGGTCACGCTCACTAAAACACCTCAGGCTGTGGCTATAGGTTAATGTCCCCTTTAAAAGTAGAGCTGCTATATTTGCTCCCCGGTAATGTTTATCTAAAAGGCAAGCAGGCCTTTTGTTCCCTGGTGAAAATCCAAATATCCAAGTCAAGTGCAAAGGGAGAAATATGTGCTTATAATATCCTGATTTGTGGGAATACCAGAGAAATGGAAAAAAAACATGCTATGAGTATGCATGCCTAGAATATGGACCGTGTATTTGTTGTTTGAGGTTCTTTCTTATCTAGATTGATCAGTGCAATGGTTCTAGAATGTTTTATCCAAACTCTGGACTTGTTTGGATTTTAAAGACAGTTACACACTGTACTATGCTTGATGTTTGGGGTTGTGTTATTCTGGGTATCTGGCTCAGTCATATGGTGTTAAAATTGGCCAATACCTTCATGCCATTAACATTAATGTCACAAAACACAGATTGAATTTCATCAATTAAAGTTAAAAATGTTAAGGTAATCCACTCTTATTTCAAGTGTTTTACTTAATCTTCAATTCTCATACAGTGTGAGCTATTTCCATCTTGTTGTGTTTCTGGGATTTTTCTTGCATCTTATTACTGTTTGGTAGTGCACAATTTGAGTTGTGCCAGGTGTTTGTGAGGGGTCATGATTTAGAGCTCTGGCTCTGAGACTGAAGGCAGTGCAAGCTTCTCACAGTGACTGTCAGTAGGTTGGCCTCTCTACAAAGCACACATAGCAATGCTCATGTAGTCCAATAGCAACTGAAATTATGTGTAAATGTGTGTGAAAGGGGTACATAGTTCTCAGAATATTTACAAATCAAACAATAAAAGAAAATGTTTGCATGTGAGTGAGAGCAGTGTGCCAGTGTATCTTTGGGGGTCTGAAAAGAGGGATATGCGAGGAAGTGCATTTTGGGGACAGTGAAAGAGGATACTGATGAGGAAAGAGATGAGGTTGAAGATAAGCAGATGGATGAGCTATGGAGATAAAAAGGGTAATCAAGTCTAACATAAAGTGCACATAACTGAAGATCACTACTTCTCACAGAGAGCTCAATAATATTTTATTCACAGTCTAACATTTTCAATGTTAATTATTTATGACATATCATTGATTTTACCTGTTTATCTTAACCAGCTAACAACCACAGACAAAGCCAATAGTTCTGGCAGGGTTTAGGTGCATATTAGTTGTTGTGTTATATATCTGGATGCAATAACAGTTCAGAGAGGATCTAAATATAGCTCGGGTGGGACAGTATGCGAATGACAGCAATGTATTTTACATTTTCGTTTTTAGGGACTCCACTTTTTTCATTCCAGTTAAAGACGGGTGTGCACATATTGCTGAATGGCTGATTGCAGCCTTCAGCTGTGGGTGATTCTGGAAGCCTGGTTAGAGCATTTTCTTCCAAAGTCAATGCCGCACATAGTGCAAGACCTGGACAAACACACATTTGAAAGGGCCTGGATTTGTTGAGCTGTACAATGTGCACACTACAATAATTGTTGATCACATTAATGCAGTAAGATATGGGCCAGTTTTAATGTGTTTAAAAATTTCAAGACTATACACTCACAATTGCTTTGTAAACAGTCTTGCTTTCTAACTAAATTCTTTATTACAATATGCTTTAAAATGCACAATTTTTTAATCCTCTTCAAAACTTTTTATCATTTACAGTACCAGGAACCAGAAAGCCACTGTCTTTGGTAGAACCGGTTGGTAGAACCTAAATGTTGTTTGGAAAGTATCACAGCCTCACCCTGTTCTCATCACCAATGTAGCCTAGAGGTGGAGGGTGGCCTTATAAAATTTTTAGAGTGCTTATTTTGTCAGGAAAACCAAGGCAGTAAAAGACTGTCTTACAGGCAGACAAGTCAGGGAGAGAGTCACCTCACTATTGACAGGAATGAATTTTAGCTGAAAATTATTTTGTCTACAATACTCCCCTTTCTGATGAAGGTTTTCTGTAAACCCCACTTCTGTAAACCCCACAAAGTAAGATACAGAATAAAAATATAGTACCCAAGCCTTAGTGCATAAACCCTTTTTGGAAAATAAGCAGAATATTCACAAAATAGCAGCCAAAGATAATTTACTAAACCGTTGTCAGACTTAAAACTTGTGGCCCAGACTCTTACCGCTTTAATGCTGCCCCATGATAAAATCGTACTTAATTTACTCAAATGCATTTTAAAATCACTTTTGCAAAGAGACATTTAATTAGCAATGTTTTACCAATACTGTCAAAAAAAAATACTCACAGTATCTGAACTAACATTCCGTAACAACATCAGATTGTTTATTCTTTATATTTTGTGAATAGCTTTAATAAAATCAGATTGTTTATTACTTTATGTTTTGGGAAAGTCATTGCACCAATATTTCATTAATGATTATAGAGTTATTATTAATTAGGGATATTAGACAGAAATGTTTACAAACAGCATCATGTCTAGATTTTAGAATAATGAATTTCAAAGCTTGCAAAAAACACCTGTGAGGAGGAATTGTTCAGTGGCTGTCTTCATATAACTATACTAAAAAAGAAGGTATAATAATGAAAAATGAGCTTAGAAATTGAGCATAAAAGTCAGTAGAGACACCATCGGTCCAAGAGCTGTCCTCTTTATACTGAGTAATATTTCATTCGATACTGCTTTGCAAAGTCAACTCTTTTTTTAGTGAAGACAGATCTAAGTGTGCATACAGATCTTTGGTCATTCAAGACAAATATTTATCAATTTCCTCTGCAGCAGGATTTAATTTCAGGAAAAACAATTTGTCATAGAATTTTAGAAAAGCATTAGCAATTTAATAATGATCCAGTTTCTCCCCCATTATTGTCCTTATTAACGGTAGACTTAATAAATTATCTTACTTTTTCACCATTAGATAATACGCTAGAAGTTATCCCTCTTTTACATTCTCTTTTCCAAGTTCATTCAAATAAATAAAAATTGAAATGTTTTTGGAAGAGATTAACTAAAATCTGTTGCTTAAGCAGATGATGTTCTTTTGTATGTTAGCAGACCTGAATGTTCAGCGCAAGCACTTATTCCAGTGGAGGAGTTCTCACCAAATTAAGGTTTAGATATGTACTAAATTTATTACAAAAAATGCTACAGGACTATTACTTTATGCAATAAATATTTAAAGTAAAACCATGAATGTACTAAAAAATACCACCTTAATTAAGATATTTTTTATATTTATTTTTTACTAAAATTCACAAAAGTTTTTTAGAAAATTATTGTTACATTTGTATCCATAGTCAAAAGTTTTTTTATTAGATTTGATCATAAATTAATTATTTCGTAATTTTGTTGATATTAAATGGTATATATTTAACAAGTCAAATAAATTAATTTAAGGTAATGTTATTTCCAACTGGGTTCTATTTTGAGGTTCGTGCCTCTCTTATTCTCTGTGGGGGGATGGTGCTGTATGAGGGGCCAAATTTACGAATGTAAGTTACTATTGCCAAAAAGGAACAGCAGTAAAGCCAGCATGCTACATGGGGCTGGCTATGTAGCATGCTGGCCTTACTGCTGTTCCTTTTTGGCAGTAGTAACTCACATTCGTAAATTTGGCCCCATCCCCTGTTTCTGGGGGGTAGGGACTTGTAAAGCTACACTTTTGAGTAACTTTGCACTTGTAAATGGTGAATACTCAAAACGATTAAAGTTACTCAAAAGTGTCTGGGTAAACTTACATGAATATCTTACTCACAAAAGTAAGTTATCTGTGTGAATTACCCCACACCTAATATGTAGTAAGTCTGCCTCATTTTTCAACCACTTCCCTTGTCCCTCCGACATTTACTAATAAGTAGTAAACGTAAGGACTGAAAGATGGGAGAAGTGACGATTTACACTAAGAGGTTGGTGAATATCACTTTGTAAAACCTGAATAGTACCATTGTAGCACTACTACATGTACTAACTGTACCACAAAATGCAGTTTGTGGACAGTCCCCATAGTCTTCATATGCCTACATTTCAAGTAAAATATACGTCATGTAACTCTCAAAGAGTTGGAGGGGTACTCCTTGGAACCTATGGCTATCGATGATTCGTAACAGTACTCACCTGCGCAGTCATTAATACACTTGGAAGGGCATATGTGTGCATTCAATCATGCAGGAATGTCACACTAACGTACATTTGCTAAGTTTAAAAAAAAATCTCCATCATGAAAATATTTGTTTAGATTGGAGTAATTGTTTTCCTTATGCCTCAAGTATAGGTGTGTTCCTTCGAGGGGCATAGATTTACTCCTGTCCTTTAATAGGAGTAATTCTCCAAACATATTCAGAGTATGAAAATACAAGTTTTTAATGAATACCTACAAACTTTGTAAGCTTGTGGGTGTTAACCAACTGTGGTGGGTGGACTCTCTTGAATGCCTAGAAAACTGCCCCTGAAAGCAGATTTTTCCAAGTGGAAATTCTGCCATATTTGTGTGTGAAAATTCACACCGTTCCCCATCCTTCCAATTAGTAATGTGATTTTGCGTTTGTAAAGTAAGTGCAAGTGTGGTGCAAAAATGCCTTTGAGGCTAGGGTGATCAAAGAAGCAGAAGTTTAGCCAGTGAAAAGCTAACAATAATCTATGATATGAGGGAAGAGGAGAAGGACTTCAAGTCTGCATGAGAAGATGGGTAGAGAAATGACTAACTTGCTTGAAGCTGGAACTTTCAAAACCAACATTGTTTAGGATTACGTGAATGGAAGTGGTTCAATACACAACGGGCAGGCCACTGTAAGAAGTACATGGTGTGGACATTGTTAAGGGTCACATGTTTGGTCATCTTTCACTGCATTCAGGGTCAAATAGTTTACTTGCTTGGGGAGAATGCATCTGCCTTCCAAGAGTGTAACACAAGCCCCGGTGGCCCCTGAAGCACAGGGGCCACCAACCCTTCAGGGAGCCCCCACTCAGCCCAAGGCCAGTTACTAACCGTAAAATATGGGAGACAAAGGGGCCCTCTTCACAATCTGCAGGGAGTCTCATCACCGTGTTATGCCACTGCTTCCTTTTACGAAAGGGCACGTTAGTTATTTATATATCTGCAACCCAGTACTAATTTGTGGGAGATTGCAAATTAGGTATAATTCCTAGTGAGAAGTTATTAGCAGCTGTCACAATAAATAGTGATTGTATTTAAGCTGGTTCATAAGTGAGCCTCTAAAAACTATTCATCGTGGTAGAATGGCAGAGGGCAAGGAAAGATCAGTGCAGCCAGGCAGACAGGTCACTGCCTCTTGCAAATATAGGCCCATATTTATACTTTTTTAGTGCCGCATTTGTTTCATTTTTTGACGCAAAAGTGGGGCAGACTTACAAAATCTAATTGCATTTTGTAAGTTTGCGCCACTTTTGCATCAAAAAGTTATGCAAATGTGGCGCATAGTGTCCCGTGAGCTGCCATTTTATATTGTATGAAATATGTTCAACGTTAGGATATAAGTACAAAATCAAAAAAGGTATCCAGAAGTAGTCTTAGCTCATAATAATGTAACTCTTTGTCTGGTAGATTTGACAAAGTTGTCTCTGTAATTTGTGCATTGAATCAAATAATTTCAAGGTAAATTTGTAAAATCTTTATAAATCAGTAACTTGTCACTTGATTACTAATTTCAATGTCTCTCTCTTTCTCTTACCCTCATCATCTCTTTCACTCTGACTTGCTCATTGGACTTTCTCTGTCTCCTGACTCTTTCCTTCATACTCTCCTTCACTCTCTTGCTCTCTTCCTTTACTTTTCTTGCTTTTTCCTTTCTTCTTTCTCCCTCCATCTCCCAATGTCCTTCACTCTCTCTATTTCGCTCATTCTCATTCATTATTTTTCTCATTTCCTCTTTTCTTTCTCTCACTTTCGCTGCCTACCGCTCTCACCCTAACTCCTATGTATTTCCCTGGTTCTCTTTCTTTGTTTCTGTCTGGTTTTCTCTCCCATTTCTTTCATACTCTCTTCTTTACTCTTTTTTCTCTTACTGGTTCTCTATATCTCAGCGTGTGACCAGCTTTCTCTTGGTGTGGCGGCGCTCTTTGGCCCTTCGCATAGTTCCTCTGTCAGTGCTGTACAATCTATTTCCAATGCACTGGAAGTTCCTCACATACAGACTCACTGGAAACATCCATCAGTAGACAACAAAGATACCTTTTACATCAACCTCCACCCAGACTATGCCGCCATCAGCAGAGCAGTTTTGGACCTGGTTCTGCATTACGGCTGGAAGATTGTGACAGTGGTGTATGAAGACAGCACAGGTGTGTACTTGTCAATTTATCTGCTTTGTGTGCTATATTCAAATGTAAGAAGAAAAACTCTTATGGCTCCCTGGTGTCACATACATCCATGAGCCCATATTCATCAGACAACCGATGGTATCAGAAGGGACATCACACACACTTTGACCTCAGTGACATCATAGGTTTGACCCCCCCCCCCTTGGATGACTTTGCACTTGAGCAGCATCATGGTTTTTGATGAGGGGTAGGACACCATTGAATGGGAAATGCAACAGGAACCAGAACTCTCGCAGCTGCCTTTACTTTCTGCTACAGACACTGCCTTCGTGAGGACTAACACAACAGGTAGCAGGGGAAATGTCAGGAGTTCAAAAAGGAAATTGAGGAATACCACCCACTGCAACTAATAAACATTAATGCCTAGATGTTGTTTGAGTCAGATCTTCAAAGGACATTTACATGTTGTGCCTTTATTTATCTTACTGTTTTGTGCTGTGTTATTAAAGACATTGCTTCAAATGGGATAGAGAAATCCTTTGTTGTGTATATATATATATATATACATTCCAGAGGCATAGCTTAGGCAGTGGGATTCGGAGTGTGTAGCTCAAATTTCCCAACTAATAAGAAATGGTTCGGTATGGACTGTTCTCATGAGGAGGAAACTCAATACTGATTTGCCTTTGGTGTTCCTCTGGGGCTGATTAAGTGTTTAGCAGATGGGTACTCTGTTTCAATGGTAACGGCGTGGACTATCCACCCAACTCAAGGTCCATCCGATTTTGAGTTGAACAGAGCACAATTTTTATACCAATGAAGTCTGAAACTTCTTTGACAGCCTGACGGAATAAGTGCCGTAGTCCGACCGTTCGCTCTTTTTGGAGTAAACGGTTACATGGCTTTTTTTTTAGCTGTCCATCATCTCCAGGTATATCCTTGTGGCAAGGGGCAGTAAAAAAAGAAAAAAAATAACCCCACACCTTGGCAGAAAACTAGTGTAGGGGTCATTGCCTTTTTTTTCTTTCAAAAACAAACGTACACTTTTGAAGTCTGTTCCTGAGAAAAAGTGAACTTTGCAAATGATTGTTTGCCAGCCATCATGTTTGACTGAGCTGTCCATGACATTTTTCCTACATTGACAGGAGCCTCATTGATGGGCTGTCGGACATCTCTAAATTTGGTAGGCCGAGTAAAGGAAAGTAGCTTTCTAAGCCTACTACTACATTCTAAAAGTGTACATTTGCATCCATTCAAATAGTACGTCTATGAGTGCAGATTTACTATTTTTTGGTAAACTGGTCATGAAGGGGCATATTTACAAAAAAGTGAAAATGCAGCACAGCAGTCAAATTTGCTGCTCTGCATCACTTGAAGAGAGCAGAACTGCATCATAGGTTCAAAGAAATAGCTCAGATATACTCTCTCCATCGACTAGCGCACTTTGGGCTGCTTAGCACTACTGCTCCATAGGGCAAGGGTGCCTGCATTATGGTCAAGATAGATTTTTTTTGTTCCACAAGGGGAACATTCCTGCACAACAATATCTATTTTCCTCTTTGTATGTGTGTTGCATAGACGCATGAAAGTAGGAAATAATAAGGAGAAATAAATATGTTTTCTTTGTTACTGCAACCTAAGGCAAGTACACCATTTTGGAGAAAACCCATGTCTACAACTCTTTCCATATATGGGTTTGCATCAGAATCCATGGGTAGATGCACTGGAATGTCCATGCACCACCCACAGAACGCCTACCTGGTGCAAAAAATTGTAAGGCAGTAGAAGGATTTTTTTCTTACAAAACCATTTAAATCAATTTTTGTGTGACTTTGTAGTTCCCAAAAATAATTTTACGTAAGGGCTTCTACCAAGTCAATAATTAATTTATTTGGGGGGGGGTGTCACCCCTCAAATACCCCATCTAAAGCTGTGCCCTGGCATACACTAGAATAGTTAGCTACACAACAAAATGACCCCTGCCTACCTATTGGAAACCTAATGCCTGAATATTATCAAGCTAGGACAGCTGACTGCTCATCACACATGACTACAACAGTTTCATTAATGAAGAATAAACTGAATTAAAGATTTGAGCAAATAAACATTGCTACAAAGGGGTTCAATTAATCTCTGCATTGACGAAGAATCTCAGAAAAAAATGATAATAGTCATTGGTGATATACTTAATTCTGGTGTACGAAATGTATTTACCTGATATATAATATTGCTTTTTATTTTAGCTGGTAGGATGTGTGTTTTCCCTGTGATTTACTCTTTTATAGGTGCTCACATCACCCCATGATAGTAAAACATTGTGATTCTATTCCTGGGTTTTCAGTGAAAGAAATCATTGCCTGTGTGTTTTGCAGCCTAGTTAGTTCGATTGAAACATATCAGGTATGCAACAGCCAGAATGCCTTAGTCTGTCACATGTAAGTCCTGACCTAGGAAGACAGTATTTGTGATGGTGCGAAGTAACTACCATTCACTTGTTTTTTCATACCTCCTCTGACTTACCATTTATGCAGGTATCACTAGTATCAGAAGTCAACATTTTCATATTTATTTGTTTCTTTTGTTGAGAGAAGAATAAAAATGGGATCTGATTACTAACTGTTAAAACGGTCATCCTTTGAGTGGTCTTTCCCCAGATGCTTGCCTTTCGCCTCCCATTTTTGCTGATTCTTTCTGTTGGCCTTAGGACTCTGAGCACTTTATCATTGCTACCCAGTGCTAAAGTGCATGTACTTCTCCCCTAAACATGATGACACTGGTGTGTACCTTATTGCCATAATTACTAATAAGTCCCTTGTAAAGTGATATTCCATATTCCCAGGGCCTGTACTTCAAATGCTACTGGTAAGCCTGCAGCACTGATTGTGCTACCCACACAAGTAGTCTTTCAAACCTGTCTTAGGCCTGCTTAATTAGTGCTTGTTGTTTCTGGTGCAGAGCACCAGCACTTATTTTTGAGGGCCAGCACTTTTTTTTTTGCCTCAAGCATTTACTGAGAGCAAAAGACACATTTGGGAAAGACGGAGGAAGAGAAAAATGAAAAAGTGTCACAATGGGAGAAAGCAGAAAGCTGCAAGAGTGAGCTGAAGGGGAAGGTAGTGCTTGTAAATGGATTAAAGAAGCCCTAGATGGTTTCAGAATTAGCTGCTTCACTATTCCGTGTCGCACGTCTAATTGCCGCAGCCGCGTGTTTAAGAGGAGGGCTTTGTGCACCTTTTTAATTTACAAATTAAGCACTACTGCCATTGCCGGGCGTGTGTGCAGTTTACTGCCACTTTGTGGTATTCTTAACAAGTTTACTATGGTAATTCCTGAAAATTAGAATGTAACAGCACACTTGTATTAGTTTCCATGGAGATAGGAATTTGATTGAAAAAGGAGAGTGGTTAGGACAGAGCAGAGACAAGTGTGGTGGCTGACTATAACGTCCCTGTAACCTTTTTTTAATGTGAACTTCTATGTTTTTCTTAATTCTATCTCCTAACTATAACATCCATGTAAGCTTTGTTTTTTTATGTAAATTTCTATTTTTTTTAACATAAAGTAATTTTAAGTACTATACATTAATCCAACCTCCACTGCACTGTGGCCAGGCCCTGCAGCAAATCCTTTATAGCCACCCAACCCAGGGCAATTCAAAGCTTTTGGCTGCGAGCGGCTGGGATTGCAACTAACCCCCCTATAACCAGCCGACCCCGCATGCATACGTTTCTGAGTGGGTCTGTGAGTCTGTGCATGTGTACTTTAGCGGGTTTGTCATTGGGTGCATGGGTCTGTGAGTGGGTACGTTAGCCTCTTGCTGGGTATGTGAATGGTCAATGAGTCTATGAGTAGGTATGTGAGTGGATGCATGACTGTCTGAGTGGGTCTCTGAGTAGGTATGTGATTGTGTGTGTCTGATTACGTGCATGAATGTGTGAGTGGGTCTGTGAAGGGGTGTGTGAGCTTATGAGTGGGCCTGTGAGTGGGTGCATGAGTGTCTGAGTGTGTCTGTGAGTGGGTGCTCAAGTGTGTCTGTGAGTGAGTGAGTGCATGAGTTTCTGAGTGGGTCTGTGAGTGGGCGCATGAGCCTGAGTAGGTCTCTGACTGGGTGCATGAATGTCTGAGAGGGTCTTTGAGTGGGTGTGCTGATGTCTGAGTGGGTCTCTGAGTGGGTGCATGAGTGTCTAAGTAGGTCTGTGAGTGGGTGCATGAGTGTCTGAGTGGGTCTGTGAGTGAGTAGATGACTCTCTGAGTGGGTTTGTGAGTGGGTGCCTGAGTGTCTGAGTGCATCTGTGAGTAGGCATGTGAGTGTCTGTGTGGGTGTGTCAGTAGGTGTGTGAGTGACTCTACCACAAGGAAATCTCACCTGCCCTTTTACCTAACAAGAGTCCACATCTTTGCACAAAATATATACCCAAGTGAAGTTCTTTCTGCCTGCTTAGGTAAATGCTCAGTATGTATTCTACACTACAGCTGTGTAATGGATCACAAGGAAATGTCACCAGTGACCTTGTGTGCATTTTGGCAACATCGTGAAGGAACTCTCCAACCCCAGCTCCAACGCCAACAACATCCCGCCATCCCAAGACCTCTGTGACTCCCTAGCCTCCTACTTCCACCGCAAGATTGCAGACATCCACGACAGCTTCAGCATCCAGACCCCCCAGCAACCACCAACACCACAGATTCACCTCCAACCAACCTCCTGCTCTCCTGGACCCCCATCAACGACACCATCGAAATCATGAACACCATCGACTCCGGCTCTCCATCTGACCCCTGCCCTCACCACATCCTCAACAAAGCAAGCACCATCATCGCACCCGCCACTTGACGGATCACTCCGAAACCTTCAAGACAGCAGCTGAACCAACTTTTGTATTAGTTTTGAAAATTTTGGGAAGATACGTCAAGCAGCACCAAAGTTAGTAATAATAATATGGTAACTATGCTTTTTTGGGGAAGCAGCATAATGTAATGAAGCCATTGTCCGTGCCACTGACAGAGTACATACTTCTCAGGAAAAAGTCAAATTATATTTGTCTACAAAATCCAAGGCTGAACTATAATTTTAGGAGAAAAGAAACCCAAGTGTAAATTATCTAATGGGTGAATGGTTACAGAAACAACCGAGCAACAGTGTTTAACAAAATTATCTTAAAAGGGGCAGAGGGGAGAGTGGGTGATAGGCTAATGTAGGTAAGGAGCATTGAAAAAAAGTATTTATGAAGGATGGGCAGGGCTCTAAGGAAATGTTATTGAAGTATTTGGGCAAGAAGGAGTACATGGAAGCAATCAAAGTAATGTTTGTCAGTGGACAGTATACATTAATCAATAGCAGAACATGGACATGGAGACCACCAAAAAAAAGACAAGTGCTCTAAGCATCAAATTAAGCAGAACTGATTGTCATTCTTCTGAAGAGAAAAAAATGCAAAAACTAAATTGTGCGAGGAATCATTCTTCTTCAGACCCGGGTCATTAGAATTCACAAAAGGCTTTTTTCAGGACTATTTTGCTCCTTATAAACATGCACACATGTAAGGCAGAGCACCCATTGTTTATCAAATGGACACAGTAGAACTCTGATGTTAAAATGTACAGTGGCTGGTTACATGTAGTAGGCCCATCTTTTTAACGGAATAAGTAAATTTGTCAATTGTAAATTTAAGGAATATTGCAACCTACCTCTAGGTCTCTGTACATATAAAGTAAGTCCGACTTCTGCTCTTATGTGATCAAAGAGCTCCTTGGTGACCTGCAATATGATCATAATCAAAAGCTGGAGGAACTTCATCTCACAAATAGAGTTTTTGAACAGCATACTTTCCCTGGTATATTATTTTCTATTTCCGCGTGAATTACAGAAAATGACAGAAGCGCTCTGCTGCAGCTTTTCTGTAATTTAGCGTGGGTGGACCTACATTACTAGATTGAAACTTATACTTTTTAGCAAAAAATCGTAAGTGTCCAAGGGCAATGCCTACGGAGATGAATAGATAATATGTCAGGTCAGCTTGAAAGAGGACACGAGGAGAGAAAACTGGGGGTGGCACCAAAAATCTACTGTCTAAAAGAAGGTAGAGAGAAAACAGAGACAGAAATAATTCACTTCATTGTTTTGTAACCCTCTCTCTTGCGACAAAGAGACACGTTGTGGTGCTAAACAAGGAGACAGCTACTTGTTGAAGATATACATCCTTGCTCTAAGAATGTGACATTGTTTCTCATTTATGACAATATTTGCTCGCAGTGGGTCCCGTCCACTGCGGCATCTCATATAGGCCATGAGAATGCTTGCCACCAATAGTGAAGCCATTGAGCTGCAGATTAGTAGGATGTATATAGGGTCTGTAGAATATTTTAAAAGCATGGGCTGATCTGAAAGCCATCAAAATCTGGACTGTTGATGTCATTCTAACATGATTTATATATTATGCCCCCTCCCTGTCTTTAGAAAACAAGATATGTCAGTGACCTACACTTGTCCTTGACATCGTTTGTGTTTGGTGGTCAGACGTTCGAATAGTGCACATCTAGGCCAGCATAGTCTTTTATTTTATCCTTCTAAGGTTTGTAATACGAATACCATTAAATTGCGTAATAGAAACACCTGTAATTTGCAGTGCACCTTTCCTGCCGTCCCTGCTGCCTCGCTTCTCTCCTCCTGATGGACACCAGCACAGTCTCCCTAGCAATCCTGGCTCTGCTTTCAGGCTAAACATAGCATGAAAGCAGCACCAGGATTTATCTGAGCGGCTCGGACTGCCACTCAGACAGAGCCCTGCAAGCTGTGCTGAACAGCCGGGCTGGAGAAACCTAAGTGCACATGTGTGTGTAATAGGACAGGACCTTTATCGGCTTGAGTCATTTCCTCTATTTTCTATGCCTTACTTTTGTCTCTATGGTGGCGTTCCAAACACAAATTCTTGAAACCATGACATGCACAGGACTGTGGGACAGCCTGAGAGAACAGCCCACATTACAACTACAGAGCAGCAAATTCCTTAAATTCTGGTTACTGTTTGAGCTTGAGTAGGACAGACACATAACAGGAACAAAATAGGCCAGGAAGAGGCAGATATAGGGGCAAATGTTGCATTTCTTAGCAAATGAAGCCCGTGAGGATAGTCAATATTTTTGAAGCACTAACTACAATTTACAGGGGGAGTCAATGTTCTCACTATATAATTTCTTTTTAGAAAAGCGTTTAGAGATTGTGCTTTTACAGTTACATTAATCCAGTAATATTGATCAGATGATAATATGATCGGCATAGAGCTGTAAGAGGCAGGCAAAACACAATCATTGCAAATGATTGTTACACTTTGCAACTGCACCATTAACATTAAGTACAATTTCTAGGTGCACTAAGTGTGCAGCAGTAGTATGTACATCACACATGCATTTTGTGAAAGCAGGCCTGAAATATCCTGATCCTTTCCTAATGGAGAAAACAGATGGGTTCCTCCCCTTTAGCTATTGTGCTGGGCTGGCCACTTCAGAAGGTGATGGCACAAACCTGTAGAACAGGCTGAACAGGCAAGGTTACGCAGCACGGAAAACACTTCTCCCGTTGACATAGCAAATCATTTAAAGATGTCCCTGTTAGCAAATAAATAGTTTGAATGAATTTTACCACTTGCATCTTAGAGTCATATGAAGAATAAAGCATTTCAAACTCAACAGCATTATGACTCGTACTTGTTTGCTAGTGGACTCACTTTGACTTGAAAAAACATACCTAATTTAAATGTTTGTGTTAGAAATTGGGTTGTTGGTTGACAAGGGTCTTAGTCAGGGTAAGTGTCAGGCAAACCCTAAATTAACCTTTACTCACCCTCTGGCAGCTTGGCACTGAGCAGTCAGGCTTAGTTTAGAGGCAATGTGTTGAGTTACTGTGTAACACTTCAAACAGTAAACCAGTGAAAACACCATACAAAAAGATTCCTCACTAGGTTAGAAAAATGGATCAGAATTTAGTAAATAAAACAAGACCAAAATGATAAAAAGCAAATAAGTAGGTCTTGAGGTATGAGTAAATTGTAAAATAGCACTTTGAAGCAAGAAGCACCAACTGGTGATATCTGGTCACGCAAGATTGGGACAAAGTCAGAAGTTTAGGCGGACCTTGATAACCGCAGACCTGCTACAGGGACCCAGTTAGGCATGCTGAAAGAAAGTACCTTAAATCCCGGTAGCAGAGCTTTGCATGGATTCGAAGCAAAGACGCACTGGGCAGCCAAAGCGATGTGTCAGTTCCGAGATGTGGCGAGGTGCTGTGCAAGATCTTGATGTGTCAACATCACAGATCCTGTTGGCGGGGCTTGCGATGCGAAGACCTGTGTCGAGGATGCTTGGCGCACATGAGGCGATGCATTGGTTCCAATCCAAGGAGAAGCAGCAATGCGGAGGTTCAGCATTGTCATCGAGGCTGACATCAACAGGAGTTGCAAGGAGTTTGCACCAGGGAAACTGTTGCGTAGTGACAGTTCTAAAGGCAATGTGAGTCTGTGGCGTTGGTTCTGACCAACAAGTAGTGGCGATGCAACGGTAAGCTCAATGCAGGAGCAGCAATACCTCACTTCTGCTCCCAAAACAGAGGATGTGTTAGTTCAGCCGGAACAAACACCTTAGATCCACTTCCAAAGGTTCAGGACAAGGGGTGGCTCCACTTGGCAGTGCAGACTCACAGATAACATAGTTCAGGTGCAGAAGCAGGACGGTTAGAAGTGTTTCATATCCCTGAGCTTTCAGATCAGGAGGCCAGCCAGCTAGCTCTAGGAGTCACTCTGGGTTCAAGTGATGCAGACTCAGTCCTTCTCACCCAGGTAAGGAAGCAGCAGACAGCAGGGCAGCCCAGCAAGCAGGAGTCCAGCAAAGCAGCAGTTCAGCAGAGTGGCGGTCCTTCAGCAGCACAGCATTCCTTCTTCTTGGTAGAGTATTCACAGGCCCAGAAGTGTACTGAACTGGTGGCATCAGAGGTCCGGTACTTATACTCAGTTGGGCCTTTGAAGTGGAGGATGACATCAAAGACAGGCCTTTGAAGTGCCCAGAGGTCATGTCCTTTCTGCTGTGGCTCCAGACTCACTACAGGGAAGTATGCAGCCCTTTGTGTGGGGACAGGACACAATCTTTTCAGGTGTTCGTGAGGCTGGGTCCTCTTCCACCTTCCCATCCTCCCAGAATGACCCATCAAGTCACATGTAAACTCCGATTGTGTGTGGTTGTCTAGGTAGAATACACAAAGCCCAGCCATCACCCACTCCAGACAAGCAACCAGAGACAGCCAACAGGCACCAAATAGCTAAAGTAAATCTTTGCCAAGTTTGTAAAAGTGGCATTTTCGAAAATGCTGTTTAAAATCCGACTTCACCATAAGTTGTGATTTCAAATTGTGACTCCAGAGACACCAAACTCGAAATGTTTATCTCTTTCATATTGTGAACTACACTTATAAAATGTAATAAAATAATCTCAATGTTTCACTATGGGAGAGATAGGCCTTGCAGTAGTAAACAATGACTTTGGGAGTTTTACACTACTAGGACATGTAAAACTTAAAAGTGCATGTCCTGCCTTTTAAATACATAGCACCCTGCTCTTTGAGTTGTCCAGGGCCTACCTAAGGGGTGACTTATTTATTTATATTTTTTCCAAAAAGGAGTATTAGCACACAAACAGAAGAAAATCCATCTCACCATTATGATAAGGCATTCCAGACAATTCATTATCAAGTAACAAAGATTATCAAAACATTTGAGTGACCAGCCACATCATTAATTAACAAATCCATAAAATTAATTCATCATAAATAAGATGCCAATATATCGCTATTCTTGAGTTTAATGCAAGTGACGTTCAGGACTTCCACCAAGTTCATGATTTCTCCATCAGGTCTAGATAATGCTGAACGCAGCTTCCGGTTACCTACCTTCATATGAACCAACAATGTAGGCCGATATATACACACTCTAATCGCCCACATTACCCAGGCCTGGAGCTAACCAGTCATCGAGGACAAGGTTATCTGATATCCAATACATCACTGGGGACCAGATCCTTCTACCTCAACTCCTTACTGTTATACAGTAATCTCTCTAAATTATACATACTTAACAGACCTCCCAAACCTTGGTTGTACAGTGGGTGGTACAGCACTTTTTCATGTTGTTGCTATAGGAGGGGTTCTACAGTCATGGAGATGAAAACAAAATACAATTGTCCCAGATCTCCTGCAAAGCCCTGATCAATACCAAACAATATCATAGCTGGACTAATGTGGGTCTCATTACCCATCAACTTTTTCCAAAAGGCCTCAATACCGTCTTTGAATGAATGTAGCCTCCCACAATCAAAGAACATGTGGGCCATGTCGGCTGGAACTTCTCCACAGCAGGTGTACTTATCCTCCCTCTTATCCCAACTAAACAGCTTGGCAGAAGTGTAGTATAGTATGAACATAGTTTTATAATGCTGAGTTCTCAAACTAGAGGAAAAAGATATTTCATTACAATCCTGATTGAAGCCTGCAGATCTCTATCCCACACCACCCCCAGCTTCCCTGCCCATCTTGCCCCTTGCAGTTTTAAATCATCCTGAAACATATCCATTAGGATTTAGTAAACCTGGAAGATCCTACTTGCCAGCTGCAAGAGTGTGTCTAAAACGGGACTTATTTCAGTTGAAAACATTTCCTCCTTTAATTTTTTCAAAACGTCCCTGACCTGTAAATATTTAAAGAATGTCCTTACCCCCATCCCAAAGTACTTCTACAGCTCAACAAACGGGCACACCTGCCCTCACGAGAAGAGGTTCCCCAGCCTGCTCAGCCCAGATTGGTCCCACCATGGAATGTTGCAGGGAACAATGGAAATCGCCATAATGGAGTATACTAATTATATCTTTAAATTCCCAGCTGTTACCTGACTCTAGTCCAAAGTCTCCAGGCTGCCACCATTGTCTTGAATCTCACTTTTCAATAGCAGCTAAGCACAATCTGCTTCAAGAGGCACCCCCTTGTGAACCACCTAGGGCTAGTTCATAGATAATTGGGACCTCTGAGGCTTGCACAGAGCCATTCATCATGCCCCTCCTTGCCTAAAAAAGAACCCACATATGCTGCAGGAGTGCTTTCCAGTAATAAAACAAAAAGCTGGGGGCTGCCCACCCCTGTTCTAGTGGAGGAGCTAAATATCTGAGAGCCCGCCATATCTTTTTATACTGGCAATCAAAATTTACGCTAATAGCATCCAATTCCCTGAGCAATGACCTTCGAAAGGTATAAGCAAAGCACTTTTGGGAGAACAATAATCTTTAAAACATTGCATCTTCCAACAAGAGTAAGATGCAAGCTATTAATACCCCTCAGATCGGTAATAATCTTACCCAATAACGGGACAAAATTGATCTCATAGATGGAACCAACCACAGGTGATATCCTGATTCCTAAGTAGCAGTCTCAACCTCACCTCATGGCTATCTGGCATAACTATATTATCAGTATATACAATCTAGGTTGTTTCCCTGTTAAGGAAGTAGCCGGAGATTGATCTGAATTTCCCTACCAATTATTCCACCCCAACAAAAGCACAATTGGGATCTGGTGTGATTACGGCACTGCCATCAGCATAAACCAATACTTTCTGTTTCGTACTTATTGGCCCTCATCGGTTTAATAATCTGGTTCCTTGATATTTGCTTTGTCAATGGGCCAATATAGTGGGCGAAAAGAATGAGGGAGCAGGGACATCGCAGCCATGTTCCCATGGTGATCAACAATCCCACCTGACGAGAGGCCCATTATTTGAAGCTGGGCAAATGAGTGATGGTGCAAAGCCCTTATCACCTTGATCAACCTTAAACCAAATCCACTGCATGTCAGGGCCCCCACAAAGATAACTCCAAGGTACTCTATTGAATGCTTTCTCTGCATCAACGAGGATCACAACCACAAGGTTCCTCGTCACCTCAGCAATATCAAATAAAGTGATGGCATGTCTGACGAGTTCAGTTGTCCCCCTGCCAAGTATGAAAAAGTGGTGCCAGGGGCCGAGACCACCTGGGCTATGACCATCCCAATGTATGCTGCAAGTATTTTCGAATACAGTTTGGCATCAGCATTGATCAGAGAGATGGGTCTATAAAGCCTGGGTTATCCGGTGGCTTATTCTTCTTCCTGAATATTACTGTGTTGGTGCCCCCCTAAGAAGATGGTGGGACCTCCTCCCGCCGGAGCCCCACAAACATATCAAGCAGAACTATCGCCTATTCTACATACAGTGTTTTATAGAACTCTAGAGGTATTTTATCGGAACATGTCATGTTGCCAGAAGCCAAGGATTTTAAAGAACTAGAGACTTCCTCCAATGTAATATCTCACTCTAATGCCCTGACCTCATCCACAGCTACCTCTTCATCCAGTAAGCCTTCTACTAGAGGTAGTGTAGGTATGCTTTCCTCCTGATATATCACCCTACAATAGTCCTCTTTAATAATACTGGCATGCTCTGTGATTGGAGTGCCGTCGGCCTTCTTGATACTTTCGATGTTCCTATCAACTTGCCTTTCCTGACTGTGAAGGGTCAATAGTTTACCTACTGCCTCCTAATATTCAGAGCTTTCTACTCTGTACATCTGGAACCTTTCTGCCAACTTCCTGGCATAGTAACTATTAGTCATGGCTTTTACCTGTGCCTTTTTTTGTTTAAATCTCAGAGATACATTTTCAGAGCAGTTCATTGCTCATATAATCCATTAGCCTCTTGTCTCTGAGCATGTGTAACGAAGCTGATGGACTTTCCTCTCACTCCTGATTTAATGCATCACAAACCACCCCTCGTAAAGTGATCTATTAATTTCCAAAAAATCCATTAGCCAATTTCTCATGTGGTCAACATACTGGCTGTTAAGAAGCAGCTTCCTGTCAAATATCAATTTCCCCTGGACCCTAGTTATCTCCAACCCATATAGTTTCAAGAATAAGGGATTGCGGTCATAAAAAAGTCTGGCGAGTCTCCTAATATCGGCCCTGCTCAGTACACCAGAAGATATAAACAAATAGTCCAGCCAGACATACTTTCTGTACGGGCATGAAAAGTAAGTATACCCAAGATCCAGAGCTTTAACAGTATCCCAAAACATCCATCAGCCCATGGCTACCCGTTAGATGTCTCAGAGCCCTATCCACCCTAGGCTTTCTCCACTGGTACTTGGTTTCTAGTTTTCTACTTACATTGAAATGCAGATTTAAGTCACCACATCAGAGAAGTAGACCAAAACTCCAGCTCCAAATCCAGATCCTCTAGGAGAGTTGCTTCATCCAAATTGGATCCATGAAATGAGCAGGTGGTTAATCTAGCCCATGCAACCTGACATTCAGCGATCACCCATCTGCCCAATTTGTCCAATAGCTGATACTTGCCAGGTGCCAGTATAACCAACCCCCTACTCTGATCTGTACAAGCAAGAAGGGTATAACCCCACACCTCCAACAGGTTCCTCTTCCTCCATTGGATATGCATTTCCTGCTCATAAATAATATCGGGTCCCAGGGTTCTGAGTATCTCCACCACTCTTTGATGTTTAGAATGATCATTTAGGTCACTGAAACACACAAAATTTTAGCCACCTGCACCATGTTGCAACCAGATAATTTACATTACAGATCTTCTCCTGACAACTACTTCCTTATATGACAAAAAATAGTCTTCCCTCACTTGATGCTAACAACTGCTATACCTCAGCTTAACTGGGTCACCTTTCGGCCCACATTATGCTAATCTTGACATTTGCCTTTGCTTTTACTCACTTTTTGTTTTTTGTGTTGCACTTTCCCCCTCTCTCTCCCCTAAAAACTCTATAACCCCCAATAACACATTCTTAACACCCCTTTCTCCATGCCTCCACCCATGAGAAGCAAGCAGACCATGCATAGGTCTGTTAGGATGTTAGTACATTCTTCATCCATCGACCAAAAAACACTGTCCCCATACCAATGTTTCACCATATTTAGTGAATAAGCATAATCACACGTAAAGCACTGCAGAACGAAATACACACTGCATCAAAATTCCCAGTACCTCAGACCCTCCGATTTTAAACACTCTTGTCTTCCATAAATTCTTTTGCTTTTATTTCAGACATGAATATACGCATCATGTTTTTCCAAACCACCTTCAGCCTCCTGGTATTCAGCAGAAACGCTTGAGCCCCCTTATCCTGGAATGGTTTGATTAGTTGGTGAAGCTTCCAGCGTCTCTCAACTGTTATGTGACAATAGTGAGGCTTAACAAAAAAGGAGCACTCCCCCACATTATGCTTAGCTTCCTGTCCTTGCTTTCTCATAAATTTGTCTCAACAGGAAATTCCCAATGTAGACCAGAATTGCTCATGGTTTTCCACCATCCAGCTCAGATTGCTTCAGAACCAATGGGATTCTATGACCTCTCTAGACCTCTTGACCCCAATTCCACCCCTCTAGCTCGGGAAAGGCCTTTTGAAACAGGTCTGCCATGTATGATCTCTCATCTGATCCCTGTTTGCCTTCTGCCACTCCTAACACACACATATATATATATATACACACACACAAACACCCGTGTGTGCACAGCGAAGCTAAATAATTAAGAATAAAAATGCATCACCATAGGGGTTGATTTCTTTATTCTTACCAGCATCAAGCTGAGGCAGTAGGAGATCCTTCCAACATGGGATATTTTACCATGAACCATGCGTCCATGTTCAGGAGAACTCCTTCTGATTCAGTACCAAACCTCCCCGCTTTATGTGCCTTAAACGAACCCAAGAGGAAAGTTCTGGCAACCTCCCCATCTCTTTGCATAAGTTATGAAATTCAAGTGCTGGTTGTTCTCTAGCTGCGTCGAAAATGTGCAAAGGTACGGGCCCTGCCCCGCTGCACATTCCAGAGACAGCAAAGCTGTACTTTTCCTTGATGAAAACATTTCCAGGCTGAAGTCTTCTCTTATCATGTACCTTCCACATCCCCTATGTTTTGTTCCAACACGGTGTAACCTTGTGATAGGAAGAAGAACATAAACATGTTCTTTGTAGAAAACAAGCTGTGCATAGAAAAATCCATGCGCCACCGATGTGACGGCATCTAAGGCTAAGCTAAGCACAAAATGGGGTCAGTTGTCAAAGTGGAGTCGGTGGTTAAATACATATAGCGTTGCAGCTGGCCCATGGCGGACCTGAGAGACTTCAAGAACTTCCGCCCCATCTCCCTGCTCCTATTCCCAGCCAAGGTCATCAAGAAGATCGTCAACAAACAACTGACCCACTACCTCAAAGAAAACAACATCCTGGACCCATCCCAGTCAGGGTTCTGCAGCAACCACAGTACCGAAACCGCCCTCATCGCCGCGATCGACAACATCAGGGCCCTGCTTGACAACGGCGAAACCGTGGTCCTCATCCTCCTGGACCTCCCGGCCGCCTTCGACACCGCCTGCCACCGCATCCTATGCACACACCTCCACAACGCAGGGATTCGGGACAAAGCTCTGGAGTGGACCACCTCCTTCCTCTCCGGCAGAACCCAGAGCATCCGCCTCCCCCCTTTCCGCTCCGAAGCCTCCAAGATCATTTGCGGCGTTCCAAGGTTCGTCCCTCAGCCCTACACTATTCAACGTCTACATGGCCCCG
The DNA here is from genome assembly GCF_031143425.1 of Pleurodeles waltl. Classification (NCBI taxonomy): domain Eukaryota; kingdom Metazoa; phylum Chordata; class Amphibia; order Caudata; family Salamandridae; genus Pleurodeles; species Pleurodeles waltl. Next base: position 194,420,505 of record NC_090447.1, read on the forward strand.
CTCACCCGCGTCGCCCTGCTACACAACCTCAACATCATCTCCTACGCCTACGACACCCTCTCCCTCACCAAGGACCCCCTCACCGCCAAATCCAACCTCCACGTAGGAAATGAAGGCCGTCGCCGAATGGATGAGGAACAGCAAACTGAAGTTGAAATCAGATAAGACAGAGGTCCTCACCCTCGGTGCCAACCCCCCAGCCTGGGACGACTCCTTGTGGCCGACCGCTCTGGGAGCAGCCCCAACACCCACCAACCACGCACCCAACCTGGGCATCATCCTCGACTCAACACTCTCCATGACCAAGCAAGTCAGCGCCGTCTCCTCATCCTGCTTCAACACCCTCTGCATGCTCCGCAAGATTTACAGATGGATCCCCACAGATATAAGAAGAACAGTCACCCAAACCCTCGTCAGCAGCAAACTTGACTATGAAAATGCAGGATCCCCGGCCAAACTCCTCAAACGACTGCAACGCATACAAAACACCTCTGCACGCCTGATCCTTTATGCCCACCACCACAGCCACATTACTCCCCTTCTGAGAGACCTACACTGGCTCCCCGTCAACAAAAGGATAACCTTCAAGCTCCTCACCCACTCACACAAGGCACTCCACAACACCGGCCCAGTCTACCCCAACAGACGACTCACCTTCTACACCCCGTCCCGCCAACTCCGCTCAGCCGACCTCGCCCTCGCCACCGTCCCCGCATCCGAAGAGCGACTACCAGAGGCAGATCTTTCTCCCACTTCGTCGCCAAGACCTGGAACACCCTTCCCTTACCCCTACGACAGACTGAAGACCTGCTGACTTTCAGGAAGCGGCTCAAAACCTGGCTATTTGAGCAGTAGCAGCACCCCCCTCCCCTCAGCACCTTGAGACCCTCATGGGTGGTAGTGCGCTCTACAAATACACTGATTGATTGATTGATTGATTGAACACCTGTAGGTTATTCCACCTCTGCCAATTTTCATGTGCTTCCAGTTTCCACTAAATATCGATCAGCTGGGCATCATGTTCCTCAATAGGCCCTTGAGCACCAGCAGCATCCAATTCAAGTGCCGAAGTCCTGGTTTCCAAGTCAGTCATTCATTGTACTATAGGGGCGCATGACTTAGACACCTTGCGAACAGCTTCTTGCAGCTTACGAGTTGCAGCTTGGGCCCTGTCGCTTTCCAAACAGGTTTCCTCCCTGTGTGACATAATGCACTGGTAAATGCACTCTAAAGTTGGTGGATTCTGGCTGATAGACTCTTGAGTTCCATGTGCTGTGCCTTGCGACTAGTTGCTTTGCTGGTGAGTAGTCCCATTTTAGGCCTTTCCCTGTGGCTGCCTGCCACCCACCCTTATAGGCAATGCCATCCAGGGCATCACTAAGTTCACTAGGTACGCTGTCAGAGATTCATTGACGGACTCCGAACCCTCCACAGACTACTACATTCTCTTCGATAAGGAGGAAAAGCACTCATTTCCATCCAGATCTAAGCCTACTTTCCTAGCCCCAATGTGTGGCCTTTCATCATGCCTAATGGGCTTATGAGGGTCAGATATTTAAAGGGGCTCTGTCCTACTAAGCTCTGGCCTTAGGGACCTCGAATCCCTCAAAGGCTGTGCTGAGCTTGATGACTGGGGGCCACCCTCACCGTCACCTCAGTACCAATGTCGGTCCGCAATAAACGATCTGTGATTGTCTGAGGAACTGCATCCAAGTCATGACCAGCTACTTCGTGCAGTGGAGAAGTAGTAGGGTGGCTTACCTCTAGTTCTGAAGCCTGTTGTCCTTGAGAGTGGACCCCCTCAGTCGAACCACCACCTACCTTGCTAACACCAGCTAGCTCCGTTGCCACCTTCTGCACTAGCTCTCATACTCGGGTACCACACCAATTTCCTCCACTCTGACCCCTGCCCCAGCCGATTGCCACAGGGCCTCCACTGGGTTACACAGCAGGTCAATAATCAGAGCCACAGATGTCCAGTGGAGCATTCTCCTCTCCCTCTTTTTTTTATGGAGTCTGTCTTTCCTTTGGAGGGCCGTCGGACACTGAGGTGGGCTGGACTGCTCCCAGAAATTTCCCCAGTTGCCTTGCCAGTCTGCGTTGATGGATCTGGGACTGCCCTGCCCTTTAAGTTGCTGGCCGCCTTTGGCCCCATTATTCCTGCCACTCAAGTTCTGCACAATTGCAGCAGCTACGGCACGCTTCTGTGCAACGATGAAATGCTCCCATGCAAAGAGGAGCTTTCTTCCGAGAAGCGCGCAATTACACTTCCTGCAGCCACACACGTCTCACTGGGTCACAAAACTCCAAACATCAAAGGCCACCCCGGGGAGCTTACACTTTGGACCTGTGCCTATGACGTGATTTCGGCTCCGGAGGCTAGAGAGAGAGCTGCATTACAGCCACCTCACATGGCCACCATCTTTCTTCTCCTTTCAGGTTCTCCCTCCTTCCTGAGTCCTTAGAGGTGACATATGCTTAAAAAGGGAAGATTTGGGCCTGGCAAAGGGGTTATTTTTCCAGATAGACATGGCAGTATAATACTGTGCACAAAGGCTCTGCAATGGCATGCCTGAGACATGGTTAGAGGGCCACTTAAGTGGGCGGCACAATCAGTGCTGCAGGCCCGCTAGTAGCATTTAATGTACAGGCCCTGGGCACATGTAGTGCCCCTTTACTAGGGACTTATAAGTAAATTAAGTGTGTCAATTGGGGATGAGCCAATGTTACTATGTTTTAAGGAAAGAGCACAAGCACTTCAGCACTGGTTAGCTGTGGTAAAGTGCACATCGTCCTAAAGCCAGCAAAAACAAGGTCAGAAAAGTGGTGGAGTTAAGCAAAACCTTGGGGGGGAGCCCTAAGGCTGTCCTGTCTAACATTTTGATTGCTAAGTTTACACATTAACCTAAAATTGTTCCTTTTGAGAGGTATGGGTACCTCTTATCACCATTACTTGCTGAGTTCTTACTTGACAGAAAAGATGGTGTTTGAGATTTTGTTGTGACTTCATTTCTGAGTGTTTCTAGGTTGGTAATAAGATAATTTATATTTTTGTATCGGATAACCCAGCGTTTTTCAGTCAGGTGGCTTCAGGTATACCTGTGCTACCTGAATTTTTGGCCATAGGAGCTTTGTATTATTTATGACTCTCATAAGCCTCTAAATAGTTTTTGTGAGTTCATATGAGACCGCCTGTGACATCAAGTAACAACATCCAAACAGCTCATATTTAAGTAGGTACTAAAGCTGTTTGTTATGTTGAGTCACAGGAGTGCCACAAATTCAACTTCAGATGACAAGTGGTGTTGTTTAGCAAATTAAAATCAAATCACTATCCTGAAGGTGTTAAACAAGCAATTTAGGGCAAAATTTCTAACTCAACAGCCACCATTGTTTCTGCAGTGTATCTACATACTTTCTGTACTCGAATCTATTTAAAAGTCCTCGCTTCATCGAGCTTGCTGCCCCTTCTTCAACTCATCCCTGTAGTAAAAGTATTGTGAAGCACCAGGCATGTGATATGGTCATTTTCCAAAATTTCCCAAAATATAGACAATAAATGTGTAATGTTATGTGATGCACTGGGATAAAAAGCAATCTACATTGGAATACTGTAAAATAACGTATTTCCTCCTGAGAATATAAAACTGAGGCAAAAATACAAAATGTCTGTCTTATACTTTTGAGGAGAAGTGTGGAACTGCATCCACATCCATTCTCTACATACTGATTTCCAGCTTACATGAACGTGGGAGTTACGTACAAAGCAAACAACATTTCACACCAAGAGGTTAGTATTTCATAAAGGTGGGCAGAACCAAAATTTCATTTTTTGAAATTGAGTAATTGCTGTTAAAAAATTACATTTCCTTCTGAAATCATTTAGTGCACAAGTAAACATGCTGTGAAATCAACATTTGTTATCTGATATCTTAGAGGTTATCTCTGCTTCACACAAATTTGACCAGGATTACTTTGGATCAATGCACATGATAACAAATACAAAAGTAAACATATTCTGTAGCTTATAGTAAAGCTGGTGCAGATAAATGCAGAATAGAAAGATTGATTTAGTACACCACCACGATCTACCGAAGTTGGATTTTTCAAACAAGTCCAAGTTTAAATGTGAATTCTCTTCAGTATTATGCTTGTCTAATGTGGATCATAGTATCTGTCACCGTTGTGATACAGTAACCCCTCCACCAAACTCTAAATCAGGCCCTTAGTTTCAGTGATCCCCTGCTTTGACACGAAATTACAATCTTCTAGTTCACTCTTGCTTTGCTAAGACAGCAATTTTACATTTGCCAACCTAGAACTCTTTCTCAGGCAGTAGTGTGCATTTTACAGATAATTAACTAAATCATTTAGAAGAACATTGCTAAATTTCAGGTGCTGATTTGGTGCTTATCTTTGGGGAAAGAATGCCGACAATGCAGTCACCGAAGGCTTGGTAATTACTGTGCCTGGAGTGGACCCTATCTGTGGTCAGTGGTGGAGTCCAGACTCAGAACTTTGTTGAGTTCTTTGGTATAATTGCAATTACCGGTACCATGCCAATTTTAATGATGTGCCAATGAAAGATTTGATAACAGGTCACCTATATTCTTCATGATTAGAAACAAAAACATTTGCCTGCACAACTCTTAGAGGAAGACAGCAAAAGCAGACAGAGAAAAGGGGGAGACGCTGATCACTTTCTTTCTGATGAACCGTGAGGTCCTTGACATTTTAGACATTTAGAGTGAACGGTCAGCGCCACTTTTCCGACACTTTGCAAAAATAATTAGGTCATTTAAAGTGAAAATCCTAAGATGTCATTGTAGTGTACTAAAAATATATAAGAAATCAAAACACAAAGGACAATTTGCTAAGATTTTTCCAGAAGGAAACACAAAAGACACGTAGAGCGAGCCGGACTAGGAGGTGCTTGATTCACATTAATACTATAGTCTCTTCATAAAAGAAAAGTCTAGATGTAATTAGGTCGTTCTCCAACTGAAACCTCCACACACACAAGCTGGCAAGTTCAGAGTCCCCGTCCTAGACCAGATTTCCCTGTAGGATATCCCTTGTGCAATAGCGATAAATGAAATGAACTTGCACTCAATAAACCAGTACAGAAACCCTACAAAACTGCATCATTTAGCGACAATACGCCTCTCTGTGAAGGCTACTTTAAGCAAATGTAAACAGACTGCACCACTCCCTGCTTGAGACAACTTCTGCTATATTAGTCTAGATAGCAGATGACAAAGAGAATGTTTACCAATTACATTCATGTCACTAGGCGATGTATTCACTCCTTTATAAATGGAGGTGGTTAAAACAACCATAAAATATCCCTAATCCTAAAACATGCCTCCTCCTGGCACAACAACCTCTAAAGTCTAGTCCACATTTTCCATTCTTTTCTCTCTCCTCGCACACATCATCGTCATTCCCCCCTGCTGAGCTAAAGACTTTGGGCCTGGTTTATAACTCAGGGCAACAAGGTGAATTACTCTGCCACCCTGACAGAGTCCCTGTCAGCGAGATTATGAAATGTGTGTTGGTCTAACATACTTTTCAAGCATTGACAAAAACCACCATCACAGTGCTGTATGGCAAAGTTTTTTATTTTTAAATAGAAAAGCCCAAAATTGAATTTTCTTTTTGATAATTAAAAAACCAATGTGAGATTCCTCACATGGCAGTGGGGGTGCAGCAGCACTTTTCAGTGCTCCTTATTGCCATTTTTCTCCTGGAACTGATGGACATTGAAAAATGGCTGTATGTCCGCCCATCTAAATTAGGTGGGCAGACATATAGTAAAACCTCTGACGCCCCGTACTCCATCAGGCTGTCAGAGGAGTTTGAGCACAGGAGAGACAGGCACAGAAGCTCTTGTGACAGAGTTCCCTCTCTGCCAAGAAATAAATCAGACCCTTTGCTTCTTGCTTCACATTCAAGCAAGGTGGATGCGTGTCTATGTTAAGGGATTACTTAAAGGAAAATGTCAACCAAGATTGGATACTGAAGTAGGGAGCTACGCATCTCTCGACCCCATCTACTTCATTCCCATTTATTCTGATCAGCTACCTATCTTCTTTATTGTGTCCTATTAAACTAATACCTATACTCAAACTTGCCATCCCACCCAGTGCAACCTCTGATCCCTTGAGATCCTCCAGATTCACACTAGCTCCCTACTTCAGTGTTCTGTCATAGCTGATGTTTCCCTTTAAGTAATCCCTTAACATAGACACACATCCACCTTGCTTGAATGTGAAGGGCTCTTAACCCCATAGACAAATGCAGCAGACCATTTAGTCCCTCTTACTGCTGCTACTACTACTACTTAGACTATCATGTCTCTCCAATCCATTCATCTTGAAAATTATTGAAATGTAGTGTTCAGTTACCTCACTATCTGCCCTTGGTATTATACATTTAGATTCACCATAGTCGAAAGTCTATCCATCAGATCATTATTTCTCAGTTCGTTGATCCCCCTTCTCTAGCATGTAGGTTTTTCACACTGCTCCATCAGGGACCCTCTACTCTTCTCACACTCATTTATAAATAAAGATTAAAAAAAATGCAAACATGAATATGGTGCAGTCCAGCACTCCTAAAAGTTTTATAAATACTAAAATACTACAAGCAAGTGACTAAGGCTCTCATTATGACATTGGCGGCAAAGGTCACCTACCATCACAGCGATGGGTGCCAACATACCGTCACTGTGGCTACCAGCCGCCAACCACATTATGACCCTAGGCAGAATTCCACCAGAAGGTTGGTGGAATTCTGTCGACGGTCATGGCGGCAGACGGCGGTAAGATAGCACCAGCAAAACACCGCCAACTCTATCATGTTCCATGATATGGCCTGGCTGTGTTTTGCTGGTGGACGCTGCTGCTGGCAGCAGCGTCACATCCTGTCTCCTGCGGGAGGACCCTCTGCAAGCAGGTAAGTTGGGTTCTCTGACAGGAGAGGGAGGTGGGGGGTGTTGTGTGCGTGTGTGGGGGTATGGGTGACTGTGTGTGGGGGGTGTCTGTTTTTGTATGCATCCATGCGGGTGTGAGTCATGTGGAATGCGTGCATGTATGACTGAATGTGAGTGTACGTGTCTGTTGTGTGTTGTAAATGCGTGTGTGTGACAATGTATGTTAGTGTTTGTTGCGATGTGTGGATATGCATGTGTGCATGCGTGAGTGGATGTCGGTATGCGTGTGTGTATGTGTGTGTGGATGTTTGGAGGGGTCGGGAGGGCGAGGGGGCGTGGAAGACCCCTATCAGAGCCAGGGAAGGATTTCCCTGGCACTGATAGTGCCTACCGCCATGGTTTTCGTCGTGGTAAAAAAAACACAAAAACTATGGCGGTAGGTGGGGTCATAATCCCAAGGGTGGGATTGTGACGGCCGCTGGGCTGGAGACTGCAATCTCCAGCCCGGCGACTGTTACCACCCTGGCAGACGGAGCTGTACATTGGCAGTTTGGCTTGAGTCAAACCGCAAATATCATAATTTGGGAAAGGGTACCGCCAGCCTGTTGGCAGTACCTTTCCCCAAATTACCGCCGTCTGCCAGGGTCGTAATGACCCCCTAAGACTTTTCTTCTGCCACTGTCTATTCGTACCTATCCCCAACACATATCTCAGAGATCCCCATTTTCCATACAGCTCTCATTCTCCCAGCTGCCCCATTAGTATGGGTGGTAAGCCACTAAAGTTCCGTCAGTTGAGTTGTGTGAAATTGACATCGGTGCAATTTTATGAAGTTGTAAATGTCAATAAAGCATAACTTCACTCGCAGGTTTAAGTTCCCAGTTATAAAGGGAGATTTTAAAATTATTTTTTTTTGTGAGAGAATTCAGCAAGAAATGTAGATTTTATTGTGGTTATCATTGCAACATCTACTTGCGCACACAATCTTTTAAGCTTTACCACAATGTTTTAGAAATGTGAAACAGAGAATAGTTAAAAAAAAAAAATCAGGAACTTGATGGAAGCTAAGCTTGAACTTCTCACATATCACTGTCAGAGGCCCATCAGGTGCTGTTGCCAATGTATTTGAGAAAGATCACATGTGATACAGTTAACATATGGCTACATTATTGTATCACACTTCATTAACCTTTAGGATCTCTCTTATATTTATGGTACTCTCTTCCCCACCAGTCCTATGTGAGTCTAACCGTATTTACATCTATCTGAGCACACATATGTGAGAATGCGAGTGGATCTACCAAAATGATTTCAGCACAGGTTTAAATGATTAGTATTTACACTAAATACTATAAGTCATAAACACCTACTACTCATTTTTTTCTCTTCAACTTATAAACCACCAGGTTATCTCAAATAGTAGCCTGAAAGGTCTAAAAGAGGACATGCTATAATATATGCCAGAAGGGGTCTTGAGATTAACATAAGTATGATCTCGACAGAATTAGTGGTAAATTCATGTGCACTCAAATGATCTAATATAGTAGTAATGTCAAAGTAAGAGCAGAATATGCAACCAGTAGCAACAGGTTGAATAATTCTAATGTAAGATATAATATAGAAATGGAGACGAAGTAGAGCACAAAATGAGCCAACATAAAGAGGGATGTGCAAACGTGATGGTCCTCCCAGTCATATCTCTGCTCTTACTCAGTGAAATTTGATTTGGAAATTGAAGTCAACATTTACAAACCTTGCAATCATGTTTTTTTAAATCTAGGAATTGTTAGCTATAATCAGGAGTTATGTCTTCTCTGCTCCTCATGCATAGTGATAACTTAACTATATATATATATACACACACACACACATACATATATATATGTATGTATAAATATATATATATATATATATATACACACAGACGCACACATACATATATATATATATACATATATATATATATATAGAGAGAGAGAGAGATACCGCATGATTCCAGTCTGTCACTACTATGACTGTGTTGCATAGACAGATACGCTATTCTGCTGTGTTGCATTGACAAATACACATAAGTACCTATGACTGTTAAAAATAATGACAGAAAATTAGCATTGTGCCTTCAAGTAACCATGTACCTCTCATTTCTCCAAGGTCACATTGTCTATACGTATCCAAGCCAGTTGATGCTGGTATAGTACATGATAGAGATGTATAGTACGGCGTTCAGCAGAAGAGAGCAACAGATAGCATGTACATAATAAAGGGCACAGATTTACATTGGAGAGGGCAAGGGTGATGTTTGAGGCTGAAAGGGAGGGCTTGAGCAGCAAGGGGAGTAGAAGTGCTGTGGCAGGGTGAACGGGTGGCTTGGGAAAGGCTAAGTTTTAAAATTCCAATAGTGATACCCATGCAAAAGGGTACTGCTATGGAGGTGGGTTTTCATCTCTACGACAAAGAAAATACTGAATAATGCTTGGCAGATGTAGGCTGGTTTAGGTTGACAGATCTTGGAAGCATCTCAGGTCACTGACTGGTTTTTCATCTCTCCTTCCTGCATTTTCTGAGTTGCCGATTGTGCTTGTCATGCATAATCCACTGAGGATCTTAATCTTACTTGCCAGGTATGTTAAGGGGGCAAGGTTGACTGCCTTGTAGACAATTCAGACATTCTTGAACAAGAGATAGGCTGTCTGTAGTAGCCAATGGAATTCATTGTTGACAGTTGTACTTCTGTTGTGCTCGTAAATACCTTTAATGAAGTGTACCACGGACCATGCTTTTGAGTGCAGTCAGGTTGATTTCAAAGAAGCCAGACAGCAGTGGCTTGCTTTCATAGAGATGGGGAAGGACCTGAGCCTGCACAGTGGTTCTGAATTCTGCTTCTTGTAGGGGTTACTTCACTCCAGAAAGCGAGGCCATTTGATGCCTGCCAATCTTCATCTTGGGCACAATACAGATTTGAAGCTGGGGAGGGGTCAATTTAAAAACTCATTGGCTTGGTCCTGTTAAAGATTGAAGCCTTCAAAATGCATTTTAGAGGTATAACCTTAATGTGGTTGGAATTGAGCACAAATTCTATCTTGGTGGTGGTTCAGTTTGAGATATGCCTTAAAGATCCCCAGGTTTAAGTTGCTGCAAAGCAGTTCTGTAAGCAAATGATGTTGTAACAAGATTAAACTTTTGCATAGCAATGACTGTCGGCTGTTCCCTCAGCTGTCATTTGCATCCCTTAGCTGCAGCAAGAACAATTTGAAGAAACCACGAAAGGATACTTACTCTGCCCCATGTTTCCAAATTATGCAAGCTTTGAGACGGGTGAAGCCTGCAAAGTTTTAAATCATTTACACAAAGATGTAAAACAGCAGATTTTGAAACTTCACACACCCCTTATCTGGATCAGTTGGCTTCTGGTTTCCAGACATTGCATGAGCTAATACACAATAATGTCATCAAAACCCATTCAATATTTGAGGGACCCATGTTTGTTTCACACCCGAATTTGAACCTAGATCACTAGCCTTGAAGGATGCTGTTTTATATTTTATCATTTCAGGATTTGGTGTTCAAGAGACTTAGGGGGTCATTTTTACCCTGGCGTTACATGACCGCCTCATTACACTGGATCAGCGCTGCCCAGGGGAATACGAGTCCCCGACCGCCAGCGTTTTCCTGGCGGTTTTAACTGCCAGGACAAGGCTGGCGGTACGGGGAGTCGCAGGGCCCATGGGGGCCCCTGCACTGCCCATGCCAGTGGCATGGGCAGTGCAGGGGCCCCCTGACAGGGCCCCATGCGGCTTTTCACTGTCTGCTATGCAGAAACCGCAACACCGCCGGCTCCATTTGGAGCCGGCTCCCAGGTTGCAGCCCACATCCCCGCTGGCCCGGCGGGGATGTCGAAATGGGCACCGCAGGAGTGCGGCCGCATTGGCGGCAGCACAGCGGTTACAACTTGGCGGGTGGCAGTTGCCGCCCGCCAATGTTGTAATGAGGCCCTTAGTGATCTTCCATCAAAATAGTAATTTGCAAGGTCACCAGGCTTCATTTTGTACTTCCTATTTCAGGGCAAGGATTTCTCCTATCTTGACGAGATGTTGGAAGGTATCATTGGATAAGCAGTCTGATAGATAGCAGCCACATCCAGTTGATCATGATTATCTCAAAATAATATCCCCTAATGCAAAAAATAGATACTTTGATAATTCAGTCATATGCTTTTCGCAGCCTCCAGAAATTAGACACTATTAAATCCTCTTACTCAATCCTAATCCCGTTCAAGGCATAGATTTAAAATTATCTGTAACTTTATTGGGATATATCTACATGTGATGACATAATTAGTCCTCATTTATTGATTACTCTTTGGGTTCTAGTTGCCACCTTTTTTCTCACTGTCTCTATGATTCCATTAAGTACAAATACTTAACTATCAGGATGATGTGCAATGGTCTGGCTCATTATATTGCAACTTGATTACTTCTCTTGAGCAATTGCAAAAGATCCGCCTGTCTATGTCAATCTTAAGAAAGCTGTTGCTACTATGGTGGCACTGTCCAATGTTACTTTCTCTGCACATAGATGGCCTCTATTGTTCCACCAATTGTATGAGCTGTGAATGGCTCCTCCATATCTTTTCCTCTAACAGACATCAGTGGGAGATTATGGGGGTTATTCTAACTTTGGAGGAGGTGTTAATCCGTCCCAAAAGTGACAGAAAAGTGACGGATTTACCACCAGCCGTATTATGAGTCCATTATATCCTATGGAACTCGTAATACGGCTGGTGGTATATCCGTCACTTTACCATCACTTTTGGGACGGATTAACACTCCTCCAAAGTTAGAATAACCCCCTATATTCCTTAGAATACCTTCTTTTTTATCTATATCTGGCAGAGGAGATTGGTTGTATAGCTCTCACTAATAATCACCAAAAATACTAAGGCATGTTTTTTGATCCCCATGTTTGGCTCTACTTCCTGTTTATATTTAATGTAGCCACCCTATAATTAAATACCACACCCATTTACCACTTCTTAAAATTGATGTGTCTTTGTGCAGTGTTGCTCTGCTGTTAAAACAAGTTGTTGCTATTGTTACATCTTCTGGTGTTCTTTTTAAATTTTTAACTGGTCAGTGATTGTTCTTAATGAAATTGTAATATACTTTGTTGTCTTTTTTAAAAACAAGTTGATTTGTTTTTAAACAAAAAAGAAATGTTTTTATTTATTTATTTTTTAGGTACATGGCACAATCCTTGGCTACATTTACTATATAAAGATGTTTTGTGCATTTCACACTATGCACATCCATAACAATTGTACATGATGTTGCTTTACAAGCTCACTCCCAGCATTCTGTCAAATTTCATGCAGTCTTTGAATACATTTTCACCTTCTATTCAATCAGAACCCTGCAAGCATTCTTGGCTTCGCCCCTATCTTTTCAACTCTTTTGGTCTTGTTCTGCATTTCTGATGTCATATCTCACCTAGTTGGAAAACCTCTTCCCACTGCTGATGCTTTGCTCTCTAGTCTCCAGATTTGAGTTCACTAAAGTTACCGGACTGTGCACTGCCTTCAATAACATTGGATTTACAATTACTCTGATATTTCAAGGATTGGTACTCACCTTGCTTTAACATTACCTTTCATTGTCCCTTTTCTTTAATTTAACTAAATGCAATTTAGGATTTATGTTAACATTAAAGATTAATGTTGCAGTGGTTTCTTATTAAAAATAATGTCATTTAGTTCAAGGTTGGGGTTTGCCGTATGGTTACGTTAGATCATTTTGAAATGTGATATTATTAAATTTAATTTAGGGGTAAAGTGAGAGCTGGGATTAGAGGCAGGGTTAGGCTTAGTATTATCATTACGCTTAAGTTTAGGAATAGGTGCACATCACTTATACCTCCATTAAACAATTGAGTAGAACATATCTAATTTATCTAATACAAAAGGCTCTTGTTTTATGTGCCCGTCTGAACAAGTCTAGAAAAAACAAGATCTACAGCATTCAATGAGATAATCATCTGTTCAGATGCCAGTGGATAAAGGAAGTACTCCAACTTGTTGAATTCTGAATATTTTCCGTAGGTTTGCATCACTTGCGGTGTTATCATACATTTACCCTAGAGATAGACAGATCACTCTTTCCTATCTCAATCTTTACCTAATTTTTTCAAGATTCACAAAAGTGGATAATATACAATCTTAAAATTGTAATAATGCTTGCCTGTTGCTTTCTCCATTTCTTACTTTAAGGTTTATCATAGGCAGTATGCTTCCTATAAGCTACATGTTCCCTCTATTAGGGTTGCCATGCTGGACATTTTTTCCAGGTGGGACCTCATCAATGTCACTTTGTGGTAATGTTTTGTGAGGTGGTATGGAAGATTTTGAAGGCTTCCTTTCCCTGTGCACCCTCTCCAGTGGGCCACCTCCCAGTCTACACTTGTTTTGGGATTTCGTGCCTCCATTAACTTCAAGAAACATCTGTCAAATATATAGAAGAATTGAACCACATGCTTATTTTATCAGAGTTCTAGAGTATAGAGAGGATTTTCTCCATAAAAGTGAAGCTTGGGTCACCAACTCTCACCAGGTTTTAATCCCTCCAAAATTATATTTATCTCTGATGCCATAAACTAGGACTCTGCAAACATCTTGGAGAGATTTCCAAGTACAGCAATGCATAAGTTCTTCCTGTGGCTCTGGTCCAGCATAGACTGCTATTGACCTATTTCTGCTCCCACCAATGTGATTTCCCTCTCAACTCACACTTACTACTAAGCAAATAATTTGTAGAAAAATGCTCAGCTCCAAATCAGCATGAGCAGTGTCATCTTGCCATATAAACCGCTCCCTGAATGTTAGGAGGGCCTTGGAAGCTCCTCAGTGTGAGCTTAATGTAGGTATTGTAGCATGCTGTCTTTGGCTTCGGAAGTCCACAACACAACATTTAATACAAAAGGGCAGGACTGCATCAGAACGCAAACGTCCTCCCATTCTTCAAGCTGAGCTCAGCTGGGTCTGTCATCCTAGCTCAGGAGCTTCAAGGACTGAATATTGTTTGATGTGTAATACTGCATGTTATCTGACTTTTCCTTTAATATCAGTGAGAATAGCTGCTTAATATTTGGAGTTCTTGGAGTGCATTGTTGTTGATGCACAAGTGGCTGAAATGACGGAGGAGCAATTATTAGTAGCTGCAATGTTCAATTCTGCAAGTTGATGGGGTCTGGGAAGGTATCAGTAGTTCGACACAAAGGTTCTCTTGGGGATGCCAGCCGTAAGAACGTGGATTATTACTTTGGGTGAACAAATGTAAACCTCAAAGGATAAGACCACCACTTCCTAGATGTCACACAAATTGAATAAAAGAAACCTGTGCTCAACCACTGGAATTGTGATACAAAGCATTCTGACTTAAATCAAAGTTAATGTATAAAAAATGTTATCAGTGCATGTTAGAAATGGGGTCTTTGGTTGACAGTCAGTTTACCCCCGTTCAAGCAAGGACCCTCACTATAGTCAGGGTAAAAGAGAATCAACCTCAGCTAACCCTTGCTTACCCCCTTGGTGGCTTGGCACGAGCAGTAGGCTTAACAAGACCAAAACAAAAAAAATCCACAATACACAAGTCAAGTTATCAATTAAAAATCAAAAAGAGTATTTATGTAGTTTAAAACACACACTAATATCGCAAAAATGTACCTTGGGTGCGTCAAAAATAACCCCACACTGGCGTGTGCATCAAAAAGAGCTTGTGATGCGTCGATTTCACTCACAAGCGAGACCTTGTGTTGTTTCTTCTTTCGTCACGTCGGGCATGTTGTTTCTTCTCTCTGCAGGAGAGGGATGCTTCGATCTGATCAACACTCTCGGGTCCGGGAAGCCCTTGCGTTGTTTTTACACAGCCAGCGGTACTTGTGTTGGAAATCCAGCCGTACGATGATCCGATTAAACAACGCAGCCGGGTTGCGATCTCCCAGCCTCCGTCAGCGATGCTACATGTCGTTTCTCCAGCTCTGTGCATCGATTCTTCTGTAGCTTTTCCAGTGAGCGTCGATTTTCAGCCTTGGAGCCTGCGGCACGTCGTTTCTTCAGCCACAGATTGGAGTCACGTCAATCTTTTCCCCGCATGGCGCTCTGTGCGTGGATTTCCTCCTCATAGGCTGCAAACTTCTCCTTTCAGGGTCCCAGGAACTGGATGGGCACCACAGGGCAGAGTAGGAGTCTCTTCAGAGCCTCCAGGATTCTGGCAGAGAGAAGTCTTTGCTGTTCCTGAGACTTCAAACAACAGGAGGCAACCTCTAAATCAAGCCCTTCGAGATCTTCACAAGATGGAAGGTACACACAGTCCAGTCTTTGCCCTCTTACTCTGGCAGAAGCAGCAACTGCAGGATAGCTCCACAAAGCACAGTCACAGGCAGGGCAGCTCTTCTTCCTTAGCTCTTCAGCTCTTCTCCAGGCAGAGGTTCCTCTTGTTTCCAGAAGCGTTCTAAAGTCTGTGGTTTTGGGTGCCCTTCTTATACCCATTTTCTCCTTTTAAGTAGGCCTACTTCAAAGTAAAGTCTCTCTTGATTGTGAAATCCTGCCTTGCCCAGGCCAGGCCCCTGACTCTCATCAGGGGTTGGAGACTGCATTGTGTGAGAACAGGCACAGTCCTTTCAGGTGTGAGTGACCACTCCCCTCTCCCTCTTAGCACAGATGGCTCATCAGGATATGCAGGCTACACCCCAGCTCCCTTTGTGTCACTGTCTAGTGTGAGGTGCAACCAGCCCAACTGTCAAACTGGCCCAGGCAGGGAATTCACAAACAGGCAGAGTCACAGAAATGGTATAAGCAAGAAAATGCCCACTTTCTGAAACTGGCATTTTCAAACACACAATCTCAAGATCATCTTTACTAAAAGATGTATTTTTAAATTGTGAGCTCAGAGACCCCAAACTCCACCTGTCCATCCGCTCCCAAAGGGAATCTACACTTTAATCAGATTTAAAGGTAGCCCCCATGTTAACCTATGAGAGGGACAGGCCTTGCAACAGTGAAAAACGAATTTAGCAGTATTTCACTGTCAGGACATATAAAACACATTACTATATGTCCTACCTTAACCCTACACTGCACCCTTCCCTTGGGGCTCCGTAGGGCCTACCTTAGAGGTGTCTGACATGTAAGAAAAGGGAAGGTTTAGGCCTGGAAAGTGGGTACACTTGCCAAGTCCAATTTACAGTTAAAACTACACACACAGACACTGCAGAGGCAGGTCTGAGACATGATTATAGAGCTACTTATATGGGTGGCACAACCAGTGCTGCAGGCCCACTAGTAGCATTTGATTTACAGGCCCTGGGCACCTCTAGTGCACTGTACTAGGGACTTACTAATAAACCAAATATGCCAATCGTGGATAAGCCAATTACATACACATTTTGTAAAGAAGCACTTGCACTTTAGCACTGGTTAGCAGTGGTTAAGTGCCCAGCGTAGCAAAAACAGCAAAATCAGAGTCCAGCACACATCAACAACCTGGGAAACAGAGGCAAAAAGTTAAAGGAGACCACGCCAAGTATAAAAAAGTCTAGAAAGAGTCACATAATAAAACTCCACAACTATTTTTAAAATGAAGAGAAGCATTTTATTTAAAAAATAAGACCAACATGACGAACATCCAGTTATTGTATGTACAGATGTGATTTTTTAAAGAATTGAAGTGAAAAGAGCCAAGAAAAATTAAGCACTCAATATAAGTCAATGGGCGAGGTAGACTAGGACCAAGGTGTAATATCAGGCCAACCACAATGGAGCCCATGTTGGCTACACCAAGTGGATTGGTCCCAAAGAAAGTCAGAAGACAAAAAGGTTGAAAACAGTTCTAGCTCCAACTTCAGTAAGACACCTCATTACTCTCTTGAAGAAACATGTTCACAATATAAATGAGTTTCAAACCAGAATGGGACTTTTTTCTTTTTGAGAAGAAAAATTCTTCCAACATGTGATGTACCACCACCATGGAATAACTGGAACAGCTTTTAAGGTTTCTTGCTAAAAACTTCATAAGTCCCAACTTACAAAGGGACTTAGGCGGTCATTACAACATTGGCGGTAAAAGCCGCTTACCGCCGTGCAGAAGACCGCCAACACACCGCCGCAGCCGCGTAATTCCGCCACAGCTATTATGAACCACAGTTCGGAATCCGCCAAAATGTAGACACCCACACAAGTCCGCCACACCAAAGGTCAGTGATAAACTGGCGAAAACAAAATCTCCACCATCACGCCAACAGAAATACACCCACACTATCACGACCCACAAATCCACGCGGCGGTCTTTCAACCGCGGTATTCCTTTGGCGTTACACACCGCTGCGCTCAAAATACACACACATATACAAAACACAACCACATTGGACAATTCCAAATACACATACCTGATATACATACACACACCACTCACACACACCCAATACAATATAAAACACACACCCACATCACCCACAAACCCCTACGACCACAAGTACCGAGAGAAGGCCAGAGAGAGACACTACAAACAACTACCAAGCATCCACAGGCACACAACACCATCACCCACATAACTTCCATGCACCTCACACAACACCCCACTACATATCAGCACACTTATCACCCCACACACCACCCCACACTTCACCTACACCACCCCATGGCACGGCAAAGGCAACCCAGGTTCTCAGAGGAGGAGCTCAGGGTCATGGCGGAGGAAATCGTCCGGGTCGAGCCACAGCTATTCGGATCACAGGTGCAACACACCTCAATTGCAAGGAAGATGGAGCTACGGCGAAGAATAGTGGACAGGGTCAATGCAGTGGGACAAAACCCAAGAAATCGGGAGGACATCAGGAAGAGGTGGAACGACCTACGGGGGAAGGTGTGTTCCGTGGTCTCCAGACATCACCTGGCGGTTCAGCGGACTGGCGGCGGACCCCCGCCTCCTCCCCCACAACTACCAACATGGGAGGAGCAGGTCTTGGCGATTCTGCATCCTGAGGGCCTCACAGGAGTAGGTGGAGGAATGGACTCTGGTAAGTCAAATCTTAACTTTTACATCCCCCACCCTACCTGCATGCCAGCACATACCCCCACCCTCACCCTCACCCCCAGCACTCCAACTCCTCACAAATGTCCCAACATCACAAACCACACATCCCAACACCAAGCCCTGCATGCAATAACAAAGCATGGACATCCATCACTAAAGCATGCCCACTGCACATACCCATAAACCTCCCTAAACCATCATCACACGAGGTCCCACACAGGAATGCAAGCACTGGGGTACACAGTCACCCACCCATTGCACACCATGACACACACAGATGTAATAACCATCTTTTATACCCCTGCAGGACCCCTACCCAACGTCACTGGACAGGAGGGTCCACACATGTCCACACCACCAACAGAAGAGGCCCACAGTGATGACAGCACCTCTGACCAACTGGATCTAGATGACCAGCCCGGCCCATCGGGGAACTCAGGACAGTCGGTTCCCCTGACACAGTCACAGGCCACTACAGAGCTTCCCCCCTCTGGAAACACCAGCACAGCACCCACCCAGCGGCCCCATACCTCCGTCCCCAGGACACGTCAATCAGCTTTGTGTCCACCACTACAGGGAACCCAGGCTAACCCACCACCCCAACAACAACATGGACCTGGGGACAGTGGTAGTGGGCACCCAGTCCAGGGGACGGAGGCCCAGGAACACAGGGGAACTGGGAGGGCTGCTGTGTGACAGGGGGCGGACAGGCCAAGGGAACCCACTCTCCACGAGGCCCTCTCCTCCATCATGGGAGCCTACCACCACTCTCAGGAGACGATGGCAACGGTATTGGTCAAGTTTCAGGAGACCCAGCGCCTGCAGGAGGAACAGTATATGGGCTTCAGGGAGGAACTCAGAACCATCAACTCCACCCTGGGCACCATTGTAGGGGTGCTGAAGGAACTCGTGAACACCAGGAGGGACACTGTAGCACTACAAGGGGCCCCTGACACTAGCCTGGACGATGAACTACCCACCACCTCCGCCAGCGCTAGTGGACAGGACGCCCCGCCACAGGACCACCACACCAGCACCCCACCCGCTACAGAGGGAGAACCACCTCGCAAACGGTCCCTGACATCCAGGAACAAGACAGAGAACGATACCAAGACCCCTGCCAAGAAATGATACCACCCTGATTGTCATCCTACTGTCCCACTTTGTCACCCTGTCCATCCTTAAACTGCCCCAGCTCCACTTCCTATGCCCATATTGGCAATGCACCTGTGAGACTAATAGACTGGACTCTGCCATGAACATTCCTCCACCATCAATCCTCACCATTTTACCACTCCCTCCAATATTGAGCACTTAAATAAACACCCTTAAAGCACAAAACAATCTGGAGTCTGTCTGTGATTTCGGAATACTGTATTAGCAATAACTGTGTCAAAAAGCTTTTTTCATTGGTAATGTCAACATACCTATGTCACACAGCTCTAGTCCATGAGGAATCAAAGCAGATGTCACACAGTGGGACCCACATCTTTGAAATCGTAAGGGAAAGTGACAACTCAGTGACCATACACTGGGTGAAAACGACAGACAGTAGAGAGGCAGTAGTGTTTAAGTACATGTAGTAGGCAGGTCTGTACTCTTACCTGTGTCTCACTGGAAATATTGCTGGATCATTGAGTCCCTGTTGTCCATGTCTTCTTCCTCTGCTTCCTCGTCTTCACTGTCCACAGGCTCCACAGCTGCCACAGCACCTCCATCTGGACCATCCTCCTGCAGAAAAGGCACCTGTTGTCGCAAAGCCAAGTTGTGAAGCATACAGCAGGCCACGATGATCTGGCACACCTTCTTTGGTGAGTAGAATAGGGATCCACCTGTCATATGGAGGCACCGGAACCTGGTCTTCAGGAGGCCGAAGGTCCGCTCGATCACCCTCCTAGTTCACCCATGGGCCTCAATGTAGCGTTCCTCTGCCCTTGTCCTGGGATTCCTCACTGGGGTCAGTAGCCATGACAGGTTGGGGTAACCAGAGTCACCTGCAAATGGCGAGGGACAACTGTTCGACACACACTAACCTGTAGGGATATCCCCAGACCCAGACAACCATTCCCACTGACTAGCTTCCAGGTGCTCACCTAATAGCCACACACGGTGCCTCTGGAGTTGACCCATCACATAAGGGATGCTGCTATTCCGCAGGATGTAGGCGTCATGCACTGAGCCAGGGAACATGGCATTCACATGGGAGATGTACTGGTCTGCCAAACATACCATCTGTACATTCATCGAATGATAACTCTTCCAGTTTCTGTACACCTGTTCACTCCTGTGGGGGGACCAAAGCCACATGTGTCCCATCAATGGCACCTATGATGTTGGGGATATGTCCCAGGGCATAAAAATCACCTTTCACTGTAGGCAAATCCTCCACCTGAGGGAAAACGATGTAGCTGCGCATGTGTTTCAGCAGGGCAGACAACACTCTGGACAACACGTTGGAAAGCATAGGCTGGGACATCCCTGATGCTATGGCCACTGTTGTTTGAAATGACCCACTTGCAAGGAAATGGAGCACTGACAGCACCTGCACTTGAGGGGGGATTCCTGTGGGATGGCAGATAGCTGACATCAGGTCTGGCTCCAACTGGGTGCACAGTTCCTGGATTGGGGCACGGTCAAGCCTGTATGTGATTATCACATGTCTTTCCTCCGTTGTCGACAGGTCCACCAACGGTCGGTACACCGGAGGATGCCGCCATCTCCTCACATGTCCCAGCGGACGGTGCCTATGAAGGACAACAGCGAGCACAGAGTCAAACAACTCAGAGGTACGTACCCACAGCTTACACAGAACACCATTCATACTCAAAAAGTGGCCTGTATGTGTTGAGTCTAGGCCTAGGTATGTGTGACGCAGTTGAAAATGAAGCCATGTGGGCCCCTGAAATGGTGGCTGCCTGACCTGTAAAGTGGGACAGTGGGATGTGAGGTAACTGCGCTGGCGTTGTACACCGTCCCGGTAGGCGGTCAAAGACCACGGCGCAATGCTGCATTGGTTAACATTGGACCCTATGGGTCCCAGGAGCCAATGACGATGTACGCCGGCGGTGACGGTACGCACCGCTGCGGACGTGACCGCCATTTTCTATCTGTTCAATCACTCGATACCTGATGTTCGACAGGAGAGGACCTACACTGCAAGTGCTGCTGTGACCTCGGTCTGGAAGAGACAATGGCTCGAGTGTCTGGGGAAAGGGCCCCTGCCTTCACATCGAAGGAGTTGGAGAAACTCGTGGATGGTGTCCTCCCCCAGTACACGCTACTCTACGGTCCTCCAGACAAACAGGTAAGTACACAGGGAGCCTGATGTATGGGCTATGCCTGTGTGGAGAGGGCTGGATGTAAGAAGGAAGGGGGGAGAGTGCGGCGTGCATGAAACGACGGTGAATGCATGTGCCACATGGCAAGGGTAGGGATGGGGGCCAATCACTTTGACGGTGCAGTTGGTAATAACTTTCTCTTCCCCCTGTACAATTCATGTAGGTCAGATCCCACCAGAAAAAAGATATTTGGCGTGCCTTCCCCAAGGATGTCCGGACCCTGGGGGTCTACCACAGACGGAGCACCCACTGCCGGAAAAGATGGGAGGACATTTGCCGCTGGAGCAAGAAGACGGCGGAGGCTCAGCTGGGGATGGCCTCCCAACGTGGGAGGGGTGCCCGTCACACCATGACCCCCCTGATGTTCAGGATCCTGGCGGTGGCGTACCCGGAGTTGGATGGGCGCTTGAGGGCATCACAGCAGCCACAAGGGGGTGAGTACACTCGCATTCTGCTGACTTTGCACACATTGTAGGTGTCTGGGTGGGGGAGGTGGACTGTGGGTTTCCCTAGGCCAGGGCGAGCTCCGTAGGCAAGGTCCCTCCATAAGGCACGTCATGTGGCACCCCACCCCACCTCTGTAGAGTGCCAAGTACACCTAGTTATGCCCCTGTGTCATCTATGTGTGCAGATGTCGTCCATAGCCTTGTAGGCCATTTCCCAGGAATTGAACAGTGGAGCGCAAGAGCGCAGCGTAGTGCAGGGGGCTTCTATGTCTGTCGTGTCCGCCAACGGTAGCGGTAATGCATGCACTCAACATGTCTTTCTTCTGTCATCCCCCCCCCTTTTGTGGTCTCCCTGTTCTTGTGTGCATTAGCATCATCAGGCGGAGGAGCAGTGGCACCGGAGCACCAGGGGGCTACATCCCACATGGCCATGGAGGTCCACACTACGGAATCGGACTTTACCAGTGGGACGGAGGGCGAGGGGAGCTCCACGGCGGGGACAGGAGCTGAGACCAGTGACACGGACTCGTCCTCTGATGGGAGCTTCCTTGTGGTGGCGGCAACATCTCTGCCACCCCCATCTACAGGTACAGCCGCCACCCCCCCCTTCCAGCACCGTCCTCCCAGCAGCCCCTCAGCCTTCGCCCCGTGCCCGCCCACCTGGGAGGGTGGGCATCACCTTCGCCCCAGGCACCTCAGGCCCTGCCCCAGTCACCACTGCTGCCCTCAGTGAGGAGGCCATTGACCTCCTCAGATGCCTCACTGTTGGGCAGTCTACCATTTTGAATGCCATCCAGGGTGTCGAAAGGCAGTTGCAACAAACCAATGCATTCCTGGAGGGCATTAATTCTGGTCAGGCGGCCCTTCAGCGAGCTTTTCAGACTCTGGCCTCAGCACTGATGGCAGCCATTGTCCCTGTGTCCCCCCTCCAACTTTCTCCACCCAGACCCAATCCCCTCTACCTCAGCCTATCCCAAGCCCACCATCATGCCAGCATGCACACACAACAACACACAAGGGAAGCTCAGGCAAACATAAGCACCACACATCCCACAGGCACTCACGCAAGCATCACACACATGCAGATATACCAACATCCACTGCCTCCACTGTGTCCCCCTACTTCTCATCTCCCTCCTCCCTCCCTGTCTCGTCTACACTCACACCTGCATGCACTACCTCTACAGCCACTACGTCCCTCTCCAGCACACCCACAACCACACCCCGCTCACGTGCAGTCACCACCCCCACTATCATTCACACGCCCCCTGTGTCCTCTCCCAGTGTGTCTGTGACGCCCAAGAAACACAAACGCAGGCACACACCCACCCAACAGCTGTCCACCTCAAGACAGCCTCCAGCGCATGCACCTTCACCCAAAGTCAGCAAACGAACACCTCCTCCAACCACCACCTCTTCCTCCACTCCCAAAACCCCTCCAGCTACCCGTCCCAGCGTGTCAAAAAAACTTTCCCTGTCCAACCTTGACCTCTTTCCCACACCTCCCCACCCCGTCCGTCTCATAGGTCCCGAACTAGCACCTCAGCCACAACATCTCCGGGACCAGTGGTGCCTGTAGTCACTGGAATCTGGAGGGCACCGGCCACCAGGGCAGCCAGTGTGGCATGGAGCCACAGCACAGACAGTCCCCCACCTGTGAAGCATCAGAAGTTGGCCAGTGCCCGGCGGGAGAGGGGGAAGACTCCAGCCACCAAAGCCGCTCCCAGGGGTCCCGGTGGGAGTGTGGAGTCAGCTGTGACACCTTCCAAGGTGGGGAGGGGCTACAAGAAACCCGGCAAGTCTGGGAAGAGCAGCACGGCGGAGAAGACCGCCATCATCCCCGCTGCCCAGGAGGCCACCGCCATCATCCCCGCTTCCCAGGAGGCCACCGCCAGCACCAGCCCAGCTGCCCAGGAGGCCACTGCCAGCACCAGCCCAGCTGCTCAGGAGGCAACTGCCAGCACAAGCCCAGCTGCCCAGGAGGCCACCGCCAGCACCAGCCCAGCTGCCCAGGAGGCCACCG
Organism: Pleurodeles waltl; assembly: GCF_031143425.1. Classification (NCBI taxonomy): domain Eukaryota; kingdom Metazoa; phylum Chordata; class Amphibia; order Caudata; family Salamandridae; genus Pleurodeles; species Pleurodeles waltl. The sequence continues at coordinate 194,444,327 of NC_090447.1, forward strand.
CCAGCACCAGCCCAGCTGCCCAGGAGGCCACCGCCAGCACCAGCCCAGCTGCTGAGGAGGCCACCGCCAGCACCAGCCCCGCTGCACAGGAGGCCACCGCCAGCAAAAGCCCCGCTGGGCCATGAAGGACTGCCAGCAAAAGCCCCACTGGGCCATGAAGGACCGCCAGCAAAAGCCCCGCTGGGCCATGAAGGACTGCCAGCAGCGGAGTCCCTGCAATGGAGACCGCCGCCTCAAGCTCCGCTGAACAGGGCACCGCCGTCTCAAGCACCGCTGAACAGGGCACCGCCGTCTCATGCACCGCTGAACAGGGAACCACCGTCTGATGCACCGCTGAACAGGGAACCGCCGTCTCATGCACCGCTAAACAGGGCACCGCCGTCTCAAGCACCGCTGAACAGGGAACCACCGTCTCAAGCACCGCTGAACAGGGAACCGCCGTCTCAAGCACCGCTGAACAGGGGACCGCCGTCTCAAGCACCGCTGAACAGGGGACCGTTGTCTCATGCACCGCTGAACAGGAGACCGCCGTCTCATGCACCGCTGAACAGGAGACCGCCCTCTCATGCACCACTGAACAGGAGACCGCCGTCTCATGCACCGATGAACAGGGGACCGCCGTCTCATGCACCGCTGAACAGGGCACCGCCATCTCAAGCACCGCTGAACAGGGCACCGCCGCCTCAAGCACCGCTGAACAAGGCACCGCCATCTCAAGCACCGCTGGCCCATGAGCGCCAAGGGCACTGACGCTACTGAGTCCGTCACGGGGTGAATGAAGCACTCTGGGCACCATGCCCTCTCCAGAACCAGTGGAGAGATCCATCCACTACCTCTGTCCTTGGCAGGATGAAGCACTCTGGGCACAAGGCCCCCTCCAGAACCAGTGGAGACTGTCATCCACTACCTCTGTCCTTGGCAGGATGAAGCACTCTGGGCACAAAGCCTCCTCCCGAGCCAGTGGAGAAAGACATCCACTCACACAGTCCTTGGCAGGATGAAGCACTCTGGGCACAAAGCCCCCTCCAGAAACCGGTGGAGAATGTTATCCACTTGAGAGACTGTGGCTTTGCACTCCCCAAGATGCAGTAGTGGGCAACCCACCCACTGAAAAAAATTGTGAGACTGTGGCTTTGCACTCCCCAGGATGGAACAGTGGGCAAACCACCCACTTGTGAGACTTGAGAGACTGTGGCTTTGCACTCCCCAGGATTGAACAGTGGGCAAACCACCCACTTGTGAGACTTGAGAGACTGTGGCTTTGCACTCCCCAGGATTGAACAGTGGGCAAACCACCAACTGTAGAGACTTGAGAGACTGTGGCTTTGCACTCCCCAGGATTGAACAGTGGGCAAACTACCCACTGTAGAGACTTGAGAGACTGTGGCTTTGCACTTCCCAGGATTGAACAGTGGGCAACCCACCCACTGTAGAGACTTGAGAGACTGTGGCTTTGCACTTCCCAGGATTGAACAGTGGGCAACCCACCCACTGTAGAGACTTGAGAGACTGTGGCTTTTGACTCCCCAGGATTGAACAGTGGGCAAGCCACCCATTGTAGAGACTTGAGAGACTGTGGCTTTGCACTCCGCAGGATGGAACAGTGGGCAAGCCACCCACCGTAGAGACTTGAGAGACTGTGGCTTTGCACTCCCCAGGGTTGAACAGTGGGCATGTGGCCCCCTCGTGGATTTGGCGTTGTGCACTCAAGCGGCTGAGGTGCCCCCCCTTTCCCTCCCCCTGAGGTGCCTGTTTAGTTGCTCTCTGATGCCCCTGCAGTGTTCTCTCCGTCATGGTCGGGGATCGTGTGTGGGTCTCGCCCATACCGTGTGGGCCCAGTGTTCCACGGACTTAATTGGAGCACTACCTGGACTACTATGCTTGGTATACATTTTGTCAATGGTGTATACATATATTTCTGCCTACTTGATTTTAATATATTACAATGGTTACACTCATTTTCTATTGTCTTTGCATTCTTCCGGGGGGGACTGGGGGGTGTAACTGTGATGTATTAATATGCATTAGTGTGTGTGTTGTAGTGGGTGGGGGTGGAGGTGTTGCATGTGTGTGTCCCTGTTTTTTCCCTCCCCCCTCCCATGTGTCGTAGGTGCATTACTCACCGTGGTCTTCGCCGCCGGCGTTTGTGCTCCTGGTAGAGGAGCAGGAAGACTATTGCAGGTAGAATTTGGAGTTCTGGGTCCATGGTGTCCTTGTTCCTCGTGGGGTGTGTAGAGGTGAGCGTTTTCCCTTTGGAATTCCTGTTTCCGCCGTGTTTTTATCCGCGGTGAATCTGCCCCAGAAAAGGTGGCGGATTGGCCTGTCATAATAATGTGGGCGGTACTTTGTCCTCCGCCTGTCTGTTGGCGGTGACCACCAAGCTGTTTGGCGGTCTGAGTGTTAAAGTGGCTGTCTTTGTTGGCGGTTTCCGCCACGGTCGTAATTGCAAAAAAATTGCTGCCGGCTAATTTTTCAGATAGGTACTGCTGAATCTCTGAAGGAAAAGTTTTCAAAAGTTTCGAAGTTTCATCTGGTGCCCAAACAACTACAGGAGCACACTTTTAAGACCCCCAGGACCATAGGCGAAGGCATCTTAGAGACTCTCATGCTGTCATTTAGAAGCCAACTGTCAATTCCCAGTCCAGTTGTCACTAGTAGAGTGAATTCTTTATGCTCTTAGAGTTACCTTAGGGATCTGCCTTTTGATCCTTGGAGATCTTTCTGTCCTTAGATTTGAAGTGGAAGGGTGTCCCACCTCCTCAGGTTCTTGTCACAGATGGCAAGTGCAGCAGGTTCAGTCCGTCTGGTATCCTTTCACAAGTCCAGTAGTGTTCTGATGAAGGCTGGGCAATTGTCTAAGTTTATAGTGTTTACTAGCCTGTGGATAGTGTGCCTCTCTGACCAAAGGAATAAATGTTACCAGGCCATGGTTTAGCTACATATTTAATTGTTCCTGTTTGCTTTTCTGTAAGCAAGCCCAAAATGCAAAGTGTCACAGCAAATCTTAAATGGTCAATTACTTCAGGTATGCTAAATTTGGGCTCTGAGAGCTTGGGATCTGTAAGCGAGTGTGCTATGGCAGTTATTAGTGTAGTTCCAAATCCAACGCAAAAATGCAGTTTGAAGTAAAACCTGGACCCACAACAAAAAAAGAAAACAGACGTCTAGTGGTCCAAACCAGGGTCCTAAATTAACCAGATAAGGGATACACAAGAATTGTGACCTGGGCCTGATTGATCCCTTTCCAAGGTGCAACTGCTTTAGACGTGCATAAAACAGGGCTGTCATACAGGATATGACAGCAGTATTCAACCTGAATATTATGCTGAGCTCACATGGACTATCACTGCCCTTTCAGGTCAACCTGTCTATGAAAGTGATCTAATATGTGGCAGCTGGGAAGAATTTCCCACCACATTACAGTCCGGGAAGCAGCTGTACACTTACACTAATTAGTGTGCAGTGACTCATGTAGGTAAATACAAGTTTTCAGAAAGTTATGTTTTTAACACGTTATAAACAAAACAGACTTTACCAATGAACTAGATTTTTAAACACAGGTAAAGTTCTGTAGCTGTTTCTCGCTGAATAATGCAGAAATATTGATTTATTATGCTTTACCAGGATTTCCTATGGAAACAGCTAAACCTAATGGATTGAAAGTAGCTTTTGGTGATTTAATAATTGCAACAGTGTGCTAGCATTAAGGTAGACAGGTACCATTTCTAGACACTAAGCCGCTTACTTAACAATCAATAAATTTAGGAGTGGCTTAATTGGCGTTTGGAAAAGGGTTTTTAGGCAGGTAAAGAGTTTATTTTTACAGGTCTTTCTGCACATATGAGAGTTTGTAGGCTGGAGAGAGCAGGCCTCAGTGGAAGCCTGTATCATGTTCTCAGGTTAAAAAAGTGGATGTCACAATATTGTGCTGACATTTAATTTTATATGCCACAGGCGTTTTTGTTACACCATATAAATATGTCAAATGTGGCTTTAAGACAATTTCAATATTGTATTGTGATCAGAGAACATAAAACTGGATAGCAGCATCCTTGTGTTAGAGTTAAAAATGTGCCAGCAGGTGAGCCAAAAAAATGAAGAACTGGTGGTGACTGCCAAAAGGGTTCATTCTGAGCACCAGCTGCTTCAACAAGAAAATAAGTGATGTATTTCTCCTTTTCCATGATGCAATAAACTTTGATGCAAAACATCTAAAAGACATAAAATGGATCAAAAGCATTAAACTGCCTTGTGACCCATGCTGTGCAGGTGTATGCCATCAAAACTAACCTGATCCGGGGGCTTAACGCCCCTGTGGTACAAATAGGCCCCCAACAATCAAGGGGTCCGACCAACCTTTCAAGACGGTTGCAGTCAGTTCAGTTCAATTTCACTGAATAGCTGTGATATTTGGGAGACAAAAAGGCCCTTCTTACACCACTGAACTGAACCTTCATATTTTTATAAAAATGCTCTCACCTAGCAGATTTAAAAGCCTCAAGCGAGCTTCAGCCTGATTTCTGACCACTCAAATTACTGTCATCAGAGAAGTGACAAATTGAGGGTCTAATCTCCTGCCCTACTTGTAAGCAGCATTTGAAACAATTTCATGTTAATAAGTTACATTTACTGTGAAGCAACCATTAATGTAGTCATAGGCTCAAGACATTGCCTTCTAAACAGATCACACATCACTAATCGAATGCCAATAATCTATTCTAACACAATTTGTTCCACCAGGTCAATTAGACCTTTATTGTCAGGTCCAGTAGATCTGTTCATGATTTGGCTTTGATTCTTCTCCTGTTAAATGAAACCCACAACTGTACTTAAAATATTTGACTATATTACACTTTCTGTAATCCTTAATGAGTCTTTATAGAACATCATACACCTGCCATATCCTATCAAACATTATGCCTTTCTTTGTGTCAATTGCCCCTACTTTCATCTTAAACCTATTTGGGTGGCATTATGAGGTTCTGCCCCAGTGCATTTACCCATACTGGCGGGATGGGTAATTTCAGAGTGAAAAACGTTGCTACTAGTAGAATTCTGAGAGTCCTCTCACAAATGGAGGAACACTGGGGGGACATTGGTAATTGGGGTTCTGGTTACCCTAAGCAGAGTTTATCACATTTCTCGTAATCTCAATTATGCTTTTGAGCTCACCCTAGCGACAATAAAAAGTGCTGAAAGAAACCCAGAAATTATTTGTGTCACTATGCTTGAAAATAATGGAATTTTAATGTTGTGGAATATATCTTTTTTTAGAGTAACTAAGTTATTTTCCACCCCTATGCTACCAATTAGTCCCTCCTATGTTTGTGCTATGGTACCCGATAGCAAGTTCCTACTTGTGAATACTTACAAGTAAAAACCTCCTTTCATGGTGTCCCACAAATTAAAAAGTTGAGAAAGATACAAAAAAAAGAAACCGCGTGAAATTGCTTCTTAAAAACTTGTGCATCCTTTATCTGGGATGGTATTTAAATCTATAAATAACTTTTGTGACTTGTTAAAATGATTAGCACCATTAAAAGACAATTAAATACTTTTTAATATTTTTAATCACTTTTCAAAACATGTATGCGATTAAAACGCCTAATGTCACTTTTGCAAAAAGAATTTGGCAGTTGGTTTTTCAAAATGTTACTACTGTTACGCTTCATCAGTGAACAATCCATTTTTCCAATAGGTCAAAAATAACAAAATTGCACTCTGCCTGCCTGGTTCGATTGGCCGAGTTTTTTTCTCATTTATTCACAGTATTACACCACTGTTGATGTCTGACAAGCCAGCAAAATGTTCGTAAGTTCATACAGTGTTTTCTTTTCTTTAGAATGCCTCTTTTCTGAAAAACAAGTCATATAAGTCTGAGGACGGTGGCTGCATACGTGTAAGATATCTTCTCTCATTTGTCCATTGATATTTCTGCAAAACCCTAGGAGGTTCAAAGACTGTGCTCTACGACTCCAGTCCTAGAGCTTTGTAGAGCATCATATAGCGTTCTGGGAGCTGTAGTTTTACTTCACATCATAGAATCAAAATTAATTAGCACGACCATGGAAACATTATTAAATTGGTAGCAATGAAAAGTATTTAATGCTTTGGTACTTGCAGCTGTCTTTCGACAATCAAGAGGAAGCTGAACTCCCATTTCTACAAGGGTAATTACAATTTATTTTATGAAGCCAGCCTAACGTTGTCATCAATATTTTAGGCAACTTTTAAAGCTGCATAAAGCTTGAAGGCCACCTCTTTTGAAATGACTACAGGTCCGGTACCAATTTCGAAGTTAAGAGATGATAATTGGTGCTGTAATGCGATTTTTACTTAGAAACATGGCTAGTGAAATATACATATTTACAATATATTGCTATTAAGTGTCAGACTAATGTAAACAACTCAAGCTGCACTTTCATTTTAGGCTGGGTGTAATCCTGAATTAATTCTGATTTCTGAAAGGTGTATAAAAAGTCTTAAAGAGCAAAAACTGCTTTTAGCTAAAAGAAAGCCTGCAAGACTCAAATTGTTTAAAATACACACACATTTGGTCAGAGTTGGATTTTAAAACAGAACTCTAGTTAACAGGGACTGAAATGCACATTTAACAAGCCTGAGCTGTTACTTACATTTGTGTCTCTTTCTGTTTTCCTCACTTGAAGGTAAACGCAGATGTAATTACCGTTTTCTTTCCTCTGTATATACTGAAACTCTTTGTGGTCAGGTTTTTTTCAGCATAAACACGTGAAGCAGATTTGAGCCTGGACTTGTTTCTTAGCTCACAAAAAGAAGGAAAACCTTAACACTTGCAGTTCAGTACACCATTACTCCTGGTGGATTGTCCACTCTTAAAAATTTCCCTAGTGTTACCACTTAGCTTCATGTCGTCAAGAGAAGAACTTTCCAGTTCTACAACTATTCTATTATAAATCCGGCCTTGTCAATTATCCCACGTCCATGCGTGAAGTGATGCTCTAGTCCCGGCTTTTTTTCTTTGCATTGTAGGGTTTGTAGTCTTTTTTTTATCCCATTTTAAAACAAGGATCCAATGATTATGCAAAAGGATCAATAAGGCCGTAAGTCCCAGAATGAAAAGAAAAACGTGAACTGATCAGCTACTCATGCACAGACCTGAGAAGAGGAACCTAAGAGCTCTGGCTTTCTAGAAAGCAGTCAAGCTTCTCAGGTCCAATAGTGAGTGGCTCATTCAATCCAGGGGCTTTTACTCTGGCACGATTTTATAACGGGATATGTAGGACTTGGGGGCCAAGACCAGGAGACCACTGCCTGCTCCCCTGATATCTTCATAAACGGGAAACTTTGTTTAAAAAGTCAATTTCCCTTTAAAGGAAATTGCAGCCTTTAAAAAACGGTTATTTCCAGTTTAGGAAAGCAAATGTAAGGCTGGTGGACTGCTGTCCCTTGCAGGCCAAGATCCTTGCAACCGCAGCCAATATTGGGGGTCACAGATTGAGGTCTTTCTAATTAATAGTCATTAGACAGTCAATTTGTGACTTTCTCCCACGACATGATTGACCATGTGACCTATTAGTACATAGGTTGCATTGCAAAAAGAGAGGAAGCCTATGCAATATTTTCACCCACTGTTTATCATCTCCCTGTACATCTGTTATGGTAAATATGGTTGAGTTTCAAAAACAAGAAATCCACACCTTTTTGTTGTATTGAGTACTTCTCAAATAAGGTTGCCAGGTGACTCTATGTCACCTAGCATATGCTCCTCCAGCCACGGGTGTTTATTTAACAACGTGTTGAGTACTGGGAGTTGTAGTCCTGGTTTTATTCAGTTGCTCTCTTTGAACCAACAAAGCTACAAACATTGCAAAGCTCAAGATTGGAGCATTTTGTTCATGGTACATGGCCTCCTCTGTAATCTTAGTCTCAGGAAAGTTAAACCTTCATTGTCAAGGGTCGATAGGCAGTGTCCTTTTGTTTCCAAGTATGTTACAAGTTTTATAACTGCTGTTTGTAGCTCAGGGAGAGATATTCACTTAGAAAAAGAAGCCAACATCCTCACATTTTGCTTCAGGTTTCACCATTTGGAACTAAGATTGAAGGGTAGCAAATTATTTTAAAACAAGTTGTTTATTGTGTTTTAGCTGGGTATTTCATAAAAATCGCTAGAGTGGCTGTTGCATTAAGGATGTTGCAGGCAGCTGACTTTTGGTGAAACCACATGAACCCACAAAAGGGCACCAGATTGACTCATTAATGGCATGCTTTCAATGCTAAGGGGGGGTGTCCAAGAGGGAGTTTGGCACTTTGGCACGAGTTCCTAAAATCTTGTACCCGAGCTGCAAGTCACCCTACCATTTAAGATCCTTTCCTGTTTTCAACACCGTTTAATGATAAATTTAGATGCTTTTGCTCTTTGGAAATGTAACAATCTAAGTCCTAGGTGGTCATTACAACCCTGGCGGTTGGTGTTAAAGCGGCGGTAAAACCGCCAACAGGTCGGAGGAAAAAAAAATGGAATTACGACCGTGGTGGAAACTGCCAACATAGACAGCCACTTTAACACTCCGACCACAAAGGCGGTACAAACAAACACCACAGCGGTAACCGGCAACAGACAGGCGGAGGACAATGTACCGCCCACAGAATTACAACAGGCCAATCCGCCACCTTTTCCGGGGTGGATTCACCGCGAACAAAAACACGGCGGAAACAGGACTTGGAAGAGGAAACGCTCACCTCTACACATCCCACGATGAACCAGGACGCCATGGAACCGGAACTTCAGATTCTTCCAGCCTTTATCTTCCTGCTCCTCTACCAGGAGCACGAACGCCGGCGGCGAAGGCCACGGTGAGTACTTCACCTACGACACAGGGGAGGGAAAAAACAGTGACACACACACATAACACGCAACACTCCCACCCCCACCCTCACCCACAACAACACACATACTAATACATCATGATACATTACAGTTACACCCTCCAACCCCCCCCCCCCGGGTAGAATGCAAGGACAAAAGGAAATAAGTTGAATGATTGTAATATATCCAAAGACAGTAATCAAAAATAAATACATATATAAAGATATTCACACAATAAACAAATGTATACACCAAGAATACAAGTCCAAGGTATTCCACTATCATAGTCCATGGACCACTGGGCCCAAAAGGCATGGGCGAGGCCCACACTCAATACCCGAACAAGACAGAGGGAACATTGCTGGGGCATCAGATAGAAAAAAAACAGGCACCTCAGGCGGAAGGGAAGGCATCTCAGCCGGATGAGTGCACGACGCCAGATCCACGAGGGGGCTCCATGCCCACTGTTCAATCCTGAGGAGTGCAAAGCCACAGTCTCTCAAGTCTCTCCAGTGGGTGGTTTACCCACTGTTCAATCCTGGGGAGTGCAAAGCCACAGTCTCTCAAGTCTCTCCAGTGGGTGGTTTGCCCACTGTTCAATCCTGGGGAGTGCAAAGACAAAGTCTCACAAGTCTTTTCAGTGGGTGGGTTGCCCACTGCTGCATCCTGGGGAGTGCAAAGCCACAGTCTCTCAAGTGGATAACATTCTCCACCGGTTTCTGGAGGGGGCTTTGTGCCCAGAGTGCTTCATCCTGCCAAGGACTGTGTGAGTGGATGTCTTTCTCCACTGGTTCTGGAGGAGGCTTTGTGCCCAGAGTGCTTCATCCTGCCAAGGTCTGAGGTAGTGGATGTCTTTCTCCACTGGTTCTGCATGGGGCTTTGTGCCCAGAGTGCTTCATCCTGCCAGGGACTGTGTGAGTGGATGTCTTTCTTCACTGGTTCTGGAGGGGGCTTTGTGCCCAGAGTGCTTCAACCAGTTTGTGGCGGCCTCAGTAGCGTCCGAATCTTTGGCACTCACTGGCCTGCGGTGCTGTCGGTGGCGGTGTCCTGGGCAGTGGTGCTGGTGGCAGTGGTGTCCTGGGAAGTGGTGCTGGTGGCGGTGGTGTCCTGGGCAGCAGTGCTGGTGGCAGCGGTGTCCTGGGCAGCGCTGCTGGTGGCGGTCTTGTCCGCGGCAGTGGTGCTGGTGGCAGCGGTGTCCTGGGCAGCAGTGCTGGTGGCAGTGGTGTCCTGGGCAGTGGTGCTGGTGGTGGTGGTGTCCTGGGCAGCAGTGCTGTTGGCAGCGGTGTCCTGGGCAGTGGTGCTGGTGGCGGTCTTGTCCGCCGTACAGATTTTCCCAGACTTGCCGGTTTTACTGTGCCCCTTCCCCACCTTGGATGGTGGTGCCGCTGTCTCCACACTTCCAACTGTACCCCTGGGAGCGGCTTTGGTGGCTGATTTCTTTCCTCTCTCCCGCCGGGCACTGGCCAATTTTTTGTGCTTTACAGGTGGGGGACTGTCCGTGCTCTGGCTCCTTGCCACACTGAGTGCCCTGCTGCCTGGCGCACTCCAGAAGCCGGTTACTTCTAGCGTCACTGGTCCTGCAGATGTTGTGGCTGATGTGCTGGGTTGGGACCTGGAGAGGCGGGCCCTAGGAGACTGAAGGGGTGGGGGAGGTGAGGGGAAGAGGTCAAGGTTGGACAGGAAAAGTTTTTGGGGAACATTGGGACGGGTAGATGGAGGGGGTTTGGGAGTGGAGGAAGAGGTAGTGGTTGTAGGAGGTGTATGTTTGCTGACTTTGGGTGAAGGTGCATGGGCTGGAGGCTGTCGTGAGGTGGATGGCTGTTGGGTGGGTGTGTGGCTGCGTTTGTGTAGTTTGGGAGGAGGGCTCACAGTCACACTGGTAGAGGACACAGGTGATGTGTGAATGGTAGTGGGGGTGGTGAGTGCACGTGAGCGGGGTGTGGTGGTGGGTGTGCTGGCGATGGACGTAGTGGCTGAGGATGTAGTGCATGCAGGTGTGAGTGGAGACGAGATCGGGAGGGGTGAGGGAGACGTGGAGGAGGGGGACACAGTGGAGGCAGTGGATGTTGGTGTGTCTGCATGTGTATGATGCTTGCGTGAGTCCCTGTGGGATGTGTGGTGCAGGGGAGGCTAGAGACAGGGACAATGGCTGCCATCAGTGCTGAAGCCAGAGTCTGAAAAGCTCGCTGATAGGCTGCCTGACCAGAATGAATGCCCTCCAGGTATGCTTTTGTTTGTTGCAACTGCCTCTCTACACCCTGGATGGCATTCAAAATGGTAGACTGCCCAACAGTGAGGGACCTGAGGAGGTCAATGGCCTCCTCACTGAGGGCAGCAGTGGTGACAGGGGGAGGGGGTGAGGTGCCTGAGGCGAAGGAGATGCCCACCCTCCTGGGTGAGCGGGCATGGGACACACTCTGAGGGGCTTCTGGGAGTGCGGTGCTGGTAGGGGGGTGGCGGCTGTACCTGTAGATGCGGGGGGCACAGATGGGCCCGCCACCGCAAGGGAGCTCCCATCAGAGGAGGAGTCACTGTCACCTCGTGTCCCCGCGATGGAGCTCCCCTCGCCCTCCGTCCCACTGGTGAATTCAGACTCCGTTGTGTCGCCTTCCAGGGCCATGTGGGATGCAGCTCCCTCCTGCTCCGGTGCCACTGCTCCTCCGCCTGATGATGCTAATACACACAAGAACAGGGAGACCACAAAAAGGGGGAGGAAGACAGAAGAATGACATGTTGAGTGCATGCAATACCGCTACTGTTGGCGGACACTGCAGACACAGAAGCCCCCTGCACTACACTGTGCACTTGGAGTTCCCTAATCAGTCCCAGGGACGTGGGTTACAAGGCTATGCCCGATTGCTGCATACATGGATGTCACAGGAGCCTGACTAGGTGTAGTTGGCACTGTACACAGGTGGGGTGGGGTGCCACAGGGCCTGCCTTAAGAAGGGACCTTGCCTACTAAACTTGCCCTAGCCTAGGGGAACCCACAGCCCACCTCCCCCACCCAGACACCTACAATGCGTGCTGAATCAGCAGAATGAGAGTGTACTCACCCCTTTGTGGCTGCTGTGATGACCTCTAGCGCCCATCCAACTCCGGGTACTCCACTGCCAGGATCCTGAACATCAGGGGGGTCATGGTGCGATGGGCACCCCTCCCAGGTTGGGAGGACATCCCCAGCTGGGCCTCCGTCGTCTTCTTGCTCCAGCGGCGAATGTCCTCCCATCTTTTCTGGGAGTGGGTGGTAGACCCCCAGGGTCCAGACTTCCTTGGCGATGGTACGCCAAATGTCCTTCTTCTGGTGGGCACTGACCTACAGTAATAGTACAGGGGAAAAGGAGAAGATATTACCGTCCGCACCGCACCGTCACAGTCATTGGCCCGCATCCCTACCCTTGCCATGACGCACATGCACTCACCGTCGTTTCATGCACGCCTCATTCTCACCCCCCCTATCTTTCATCCACACCACTCCACACAGGCATTGCCCATACAGCATGCTCACAGTGTACTTACCTGTTTGTCTGCAGGACCGTAGAGTAGCGTGTACTGGGGAGGACCCCATCCACTAGTTTGTCCAACTCCTCCGTGCTGAAGGCATGGGCCCTTTCCCCAGACACACAAGCCATTGTCTCTTCCAGACTGAGGTCACGCAGGAGTGAACAGGTGTACAGAAACCAGAAGATTTTCCATTCGATGAATGTGCAGATGGTGTGTTTGGCAGACCAGTACATCTCTCATGTGAATGCCAGATTTCCTGACTCAGTGCATGACGCTTATATTCTACGGAATAGCAGCATCCCTTATGTGATGGGGCAACTCCAGAGGCACTGTATGTGGCTATTAGGTGAGGACATGGACCCAATACAGTGTGACTAGGTGTCTGGGTCTGGGGATGTCCCTATGAGTTAGTGTGTGTCTAACAGTTCTCCCTCAACATTTGCAGGAGACTCTGGTTACCCCAACCTGTCATGGCTACTGACCCCAGTGAGGAATCCCAGGACAAGGGCAGAGGAACGCTACAATGAGGCCCATGGGCGAACTAGGAGGATTATAGAGCGGACCTTTTTCCTCCTGAAGGCCAGGTTCCGGTGCCTCCATATAACAGGTGGCTCCCTATTCTACTCACCAAAAAAGGTGTGCCAGATCATCGTGGCCTGCTGTATGCTTCACAACTTGGCTTTGCGACGACAGGTGCCTTTTCTGCAGGAGGATGGTCCAGATGGAGGTGCTGTGGCAGCTGTGGAGCCTGTGGACAGTGAAGACGAGGAAGCAGAAGAAGAGGACATAGACAACAGGAACACGGTGATCCTGCAATACTTCCAGTGAGACACAGGTAAGAAAACAACACTGCCTGCTACATCTGATTTAATTCTACTACCTCTCATCTGTCTGTCATTTTCACCCAGTGTATGGTCACTGAGTTGTCACTTTCCCTTACGATTTCACAGATGTGGGTCCCACTGTGTGACATCTGCTTTGTTTCCCCATGGACTAGAGCTGTGTGACATAGGTATGTTGACATTACATTTGATATAGCATTTTGCCACTGTTATTGCTAATACACATTTTCGAAAGCACAGACAGACTCCTGATTGTTTTGTGATTTAAGGGTGTTTTTTTAAGTGCTCAATAATGGAGGGGGTTGTAAAATGGTCAGGGGTGATGGTGGAGGAATCTCCATGGCAGAGTCCAGTCTATTAGTCTCAGAGGTGCATTGTCCAAAGGGGCATAGGAAGTGGAGCTGGGGCAGTTTAAGGATGGACAGGGTGACAAATTGGGACAGAAGGATGACAATCAGGGTGGTCTCATTTCTTGGCAGGGGTCTTGGCATTGTTCTCTGTCTTTGTCCTGGATCTCAGGGACAGCTTGCGGGGTGGTTCTCCATCTGCAGGGGGTGGGGTGCTGGTGTGGTGGCCCTGTGGCGGTGCCTCCTGTCCACTAGTGCCGGCTGAGGTGGTGGGCAGTTCATCGACCAGGCTAGTGTCAGGGGCCCCTTGTTGTGCCACAGTGTCCCTCCTGGTGTTCACAAATTCCTTCAGCACCCCTACAATGGTGCCCAGAGTGGAATTGATGGATTTGAGTTCCTCCCTGAAGCCCAAATACTGTTTTTCCTGCAGCCGCTGGGTCTCCTGAAACTTGGCCAGTACCGTTGCCATTGTCTCCTGGGAATGGTGGTAGGCTCCCATGATGTTGGAGAGGGCCTCGTGGAGAGTGGGTTCCCTGGATCTGTCCTCCCCCTGTCGCACAGCAGCCCTCCCAGTTCCCCTGTGTTCCTCTGCCTCTGTCCCCTGAACCGTGTGCCCACTACCACTGCCCCCAGGTCTCTGGTGTTGTTGGGGTGGTGGGTTATCCTGGGTTCCTTGTAGTGGTGGACACACTGCTGATTGACGTGTCCTGGGGACAGAGGTATGGGCCCGCTGGGTGGGTGCTTTGCTGGTGTTTCCAGAGGGGGGAATCTCTGTAGTGGCCTGTGCCAGTGTGAGGGGAACCGACTGTCCAGAGGTCCCAGATGGGCCGGGCTGGTCATCTAGATCCAGTTGGACAGAGCTGCTGTCATCACTGTGGGCCTCTTCTGTGGGTGGAGTGGACATATCTGGACCCTTCTGTCTGGTGACGCTGGGTAGGGGTCCTGTAGGGGTGTAAAGGCATGATTATTGCATCTGTGTGTGCCATGGTATGTAATGGGTGGATGACCCTGTACCCCAGTGCTTGCATTCCTGTGTAGGACCTTGTGTGATAATGGTTTAGGGGGGTGCATGGGTATGTGCAGTGGCCATGCTTTGGTGATGGGTGTCCATGCTTTGGTGTTACATGCAGGGCTTGGGTTTGGGATGTGTGGTTTGTGATATTGGGACATACGCGAGGAGTTGGAGTGATGGGGTGAGGGCGAGGGTGGGGGTATGTGATAGCATGCAGGTGGGTGGGGGATGAAGTAGTTAAAGGTTTGACTTACCAGAGTCCATTCCTCCTGCTAGTCCTGCGAGGCCCTCAGGATGCAGTATAGCCAAGACCTGCTCCTCCCATGTTGTTAATTGTGGGGGAGGAGGTTGGGGTCCACCGCGAGTCCTCTGAACCGCAAGGTGGTGTCTTGAGACCCCGGAACGCACCTTCCCCCGTAGGTCGTTCCACCTCTTCCTGATGTCATCCCTAGTTCTTGGGTGCTGTCCCACTGCATTGACCCTGTCCACGATTCTTCGCCATAGCTCCATATTCCTAGCTATGGTGGTGTGCTGCACCTGTGATCCGAATAGCTGTGGTTCTACCTGGATGATTTCCTCCACCATGACCCTGAGCTCCTCCTCAGAGATCCTGGGGTGTCTTTGCGGTGCCATGGGGTGGTGTGGGTGATGTGTGGGGTGGTGTGTGTTGTGATGTGTGGGGTGATATTTAGAGGTGTGTTGTGTGAGGTGCTTGGATGTTGTGTGAGTGATGGTGTTGAGTGCCTGTGGATGCTAGTTTGTAGATGGTGGTGTCTCTCTCTGGCCTTCAGTCGCAATTGTTGACGCAAGGGTTTGTGGGTGATATGGGTGTGTGTTTTATATTGTATTGGATGTGTGGAAGTGGTGTGTGTATGTGTATCAGGTGTGTGTATTTGGAATTGTCCAATGTGGTAGTGTTTTGTAAATGTGTGTGTATTTTCAGTGCGGCGGTATGTACCGCCAATGGATTACCGCGGTTTAAAGACTGCTGCGTGGATTCGTGGGTCGTGATAGTGTGGGCGTATTGCTGTTGGCGTGATGGTGGAGGTTTTGTTGTCGCCAGTTTATCACTGACCTTTGGTGTGGCTGACTTGTGTGGGTGTCTGGTTTGTGGTGGATTCCGAGCTGTGGGTCATAATGACCGTGGCGGAATTCCGTGGCCGCGGCGGTGTGTTGGCGGTCTTCTGCACGGCGGTTAGCGGCTTTTACCGCCAATGTTGTAATGACCCCCCTAGTTTGTGAATAGTGGGATAGGCCTGTACATAAAAATGGCCTCCAGGAGTGATGGCTTTGTGGTTAAGGAACAAGGGCTATTCAAGAAGAAGGGAAGATAACTGAATGTTTGCTTCCGAATGCATGTGAGATTTTCTACCTACAGCTGCTAGTAAGTCTTTTAATTTTGTAATGATTTATCCTTTATGGACATTCTCTTTTATAAATCAATACCAGTACCTCCCCCGTTTTGTGTAAGGATTTCCAAGGTGTGCTTACAGGTTAGCTAAGTTAGTGGCAGCCCAACGTCAACGCATTGAATGTACTCCTGTGTGTGGGGTGTATGGATTTCTGTGTCAATGTGCATGTGTGTATTTCTGTGTCAATGTGCGTATGTGTCTGTGTGTATGTACATTTGCACACACATACCCTCACACCTTTAAGGTAGATAAAGTTTGTTCTTGTAATCAGAGCTCTGCCATCTATATTTCATCCATTTTGCCTAGGAATGTTCTCTTTCTTACTTACCCGAGGCTGTGCAGAACCCTTGGGAGACTGAGTTTCAGTGTATTACTGCTAGGTCAGCTCTACAGAGGGAAAAATAGGAGGACAGCACAGTGCACAGCAAGCCAGAAAGTCACATGACAGACCTGGACTAGGAAAATCAGTCAATTCTCTGCCCTCAATAGGGGGAAGAGCTACTGTCAAGGCATCCCAACAAGCCTTTAGCTGATGGCCTGGCAGATTAATGGTTTTCACCAGGGGTGCCAGGTGGGTCTCCTCCATGGGAAACCCAGCAGTTCCCCCATCCCTGATGGGGGCAGGTGTATCACCAGTTTGGCAAGACCCATCAGGAGTGAGTTCTAAACAACTTCGTAAGCCTTGCACTTGGCCTAGATGATAAAAAGGGAGCCAAGATTTCTACAAGTGTTCCCACGTGGAGATGTTCTAAAAACAGTGCTGTTTGAGCCCAGCTAGAGCATTTGTAACAGTCACAAGTCACATTTCGTCTCTACATTTAGCCGACAGGCAGGCTCAGTTATTTACCATGTCGGCATTGAGAAATGCAGTGATGTGCAGGCCAGGAGTTTGAACCTTATTAGGGTTTCCCGTGTGTTCGTCCTTCTGAGGTCAGTAAATTGAGAGTTGTTGAACTGAATGATAGCAACACTTTTTATTTGCTGGGCAGAAGTCTGTTAGGAAATGCTACATAAAACAAATTGTTTCCCTTCCAGAGGATTTCTTACTCCTTCAAATTAATCCACTGTGTCTTCACAGATTCCTCATCACTCGCATGCTGGAGACCGAATAAGTAATTGTCTTTCCCGAGCCCTGCTGCTTTCTAGCAAATGAAATGGTCACGCGACAACCACTTCATTAGAAAGATAGCAGCGCACAGCTCTTTGGGGAAACCGTATGGACCAAACTAACTCAAATTGACAACCAAATTATATGGTTCACGTTTTTCTTAAAGTACAAAAAGATATCTGAGACATTATATCTGAAATACATTCTACAATACAAAAATGTAATTAAAACAGCAGTATACATACGTAGTCCTTTTTGTAACCTACCAAGGATTTATGAACACAAGATACTGAAAGATATAGCCATCCAGTCACAACCATTAGGTGATACTCACGCGACCAACAAAATGTTATTCCTCAGCCCGGTCCGTGCTTGAAGCAGTGCTTAATTTGTGCTTGTTGTTTCCGGTGCTGAGCACCGGCACTTATTTTTGAGGGCCGGGGCTTATTCTTCTGCCTCAAGCATTTGCTGCGAGCAAAAGACACATCTGGGAAAGACGGAGGAAGGAAGAAACGAAAAAGCTTCACAAAGGGAGAAATTAGAAAGCTGCAAGAGTGAGCAGTAGGGGCATGGAGTGGCTTTATATGGATTGAAGAGGCCCGAGATGGCTTCAGGATTACCCCACCTCACTATTCCATGTTCACACATTTAATTGCAGCAGCCGCGTGTTTAAGAGGAGGGCTTTGGGCACCGGCACCTTTTTATTCACAAATTAAGCACTGGCTTGAAGTATATTTATATATGTAAATTGTTGAAGAAAATCGGTTTATTTACTTGTAAAAAGTCTATAACAAACATACCTTGGTTAGAGTCATCTTAGAATGAGACTATTGCTGTCTTTTAAACAGCATCAGGCGATCTTGAGAGACGTGGTGGTCCTTATATTTGGCCAATGCCTATATAGCCACACACACAGATTCACACTGACATAGACACACATTCACATACACTCACACACACATGTATACGCATACACACGTTCATACACGCACACACACACACACACGCAGATACACACACACCAGCCTTTAAGAAGTCTGTCTACTATTTTATTAATTGATTGATTAGGTTTTGAGAAATATTTTTGTGGGTTGTTCTTGTCCTGGAAAAAAAAATATATATCCCCAAATCCATTTCCTGATATGTTTACAAATTGAAGGGACAAACTCGATTTAGAACGTATCAAGAGGGAATCCGTGTGAATGTCCTTCATGTTGAAAACTGCCCTCGTGGTCTTTTTTTTACCAGATTCACTTTACTTATCTGCAGAATTTTAAAGCGCACATTTATCCCAAAAAGGTGTCTAGGCGCTATTGACACCTATAGTAAAAAAAATAATAGCAGGAATGGACAATTATTACAAAGGCCACTGGAATTATGCAACAAAGAAGAACCGAATTTTACAGTAAGTCTGACTAAATTATGCAGCAGCAAGAAAAGGCAAATTGGGGGTCATTCCGACCCCGGCGGGCGGCGGAAGCCGCCCGCCTGACGGGAACCGCCAAAAGACCGTACTGCGGTCAAATGACTGCGGCGGTCATTCTGACTTTCCCGCTGGGCCGGCGGGCGACCGCCAGAAGGCCGCCCGCCAGCCCAGCGGGAAAGCCCCTTCAACAATGAAGCCGGCTCCGAATGGAGCCGGCGGAGTTGAAGGGGTGAGACCGGTGCAGTGGCACCCGTCGCGATTTTCAGTGTCTGCACAGCAGACACTGAAAATCTTTATGGGGCCCTGTTAGGGGGCCCCTGCACTGCCCATGCCAGTGGCATGGGCAGTGCAGGGGCCCCCAGGGGCTCCACGACACCCGTTCCCGCCATCCTGTTCCTGGCGGTAAGAACCGCCAGGAACAGGATGGTGGGAAGGGGGTCGGAATCCCCATGGCGGCGCTGCAAGCAGCGCCGCCACGGAGGATTCCCTGGGCCAGGGGAAAACCGGCGGGAAACCGCCAGTTCCCCTTTTCTGACCGCGGCTTTACCGCCGCGATCAGAATGGCCCAGGAAGCACCGCCAGCCTGTTGGCGGTGCTTCCGCGGTCGATGGCCCTGGCAGTCGGTGACCGCCAGGGTCAGAATGACCCCCATTATGTGTTGCAATGTGGTACAGTTTATGATACTATTACTTTCAATTTTGTCGTTTCTATACATACTAACAATGTCTGGGAAAAGCAGTCACCTCATTAGTGCCGGTTTAAACCCAAACTGAGCAATAAGCAACAGAAAGACGACCACCAGTCATCCTTTGCCAAGGGCTTTCCACTTTGTGGCAACACCTGTCTTTGAGTTTTTGGTAACTTTTGATCAGCTTGAGGTAGAAACATTTTTGTTGTTATAATCTGCAAACAATGCAGCAAATGATGAATTATGTGGCAAAAACAGCAATCCATAAATATGTGGACCATGTGGTGGCTGCAAGACTGCATAATTGGAACAAGTGGGAGAAGGTCTGACCCTTGGGGTCTCTTGCAATGCATTCAACAGCACAAGCAGCTCTCCTCTTTCTGAAGCCCTTTCTTGGTTTAGTTGGTGCAGTCCTCCTTGGCGCAGTCTCTCTTTCTGAGGTCTACAGGTTCAGCAGATGCAGTCTTTCTGTTCTTTCAGAGTCAGCAATGTTCGGAGGCTGGAGGCCAGGGGTGCCATTCTTATGCCAATATCAAGTTTGTGGGTGAGGAGGACTCACTAGCCAATGGAGCTACAATTTCCATGAAACACCCCTTTTCACTCTTACATAATTTTCTGTTTGGCACTAAACAATCCCACAGCGAATCTTTCTGCCCAAATCGAAGATGTCTGAACCCTTCCTCCGTAGGACAGAGCCATGGGCTCACCCCTAAGATGTGTCCAGTATAATTTGCCACGCCTCCTGAAAACCCATTTCTGAGGTGTATGTTTCCTCTCTAAAAGAGATGCCCGCCTACTACTTATGCAAAAGAAAGAGCATGGTGCAGTGTGATTCACATTTGCCTATCTGAAGCAGTAGCTTCTTTAAAGCTGGGCCATCTGTGGCCACAGACCTCTGGCCATCCTGCTGGAGGTCACAGCTTCTCCCACCTAAAGTCAAATCTGTGTGCAGTTTCAAGTTGAGCACGGAAGAAGGCAAGATTCCTTGTCTGGAGAGACATCTGAGGGGTGAGGACAAACTGTTGCCTCTACCAGTGCCTATATATCACCCTCTGAGAATTCCTCCAGAGGAAGATAGAGAAGGAGAAGGTCTGGTAAGAAACAATGTCCCCTTCGACATCTAGAAAGTATTGCACCTACTTCAGGAGCTTGTTCGATGCAGATATCACCAGCATGACATCAAGGAAAGGGGTGACATCGAGACATCACTCAACAACACAGACAAAGATGGCGGAATGGCTTTCAGTCATGAAAGCTCTGAATTGGATTCAGAGCACATCACCAGACTTACACCCCCACAGTCAGCATTCTGGAAACACCTATGCTTCCTTAAAACCTCACTCCTTCTCAGCCATCACAGTCACCTGTAACAGTGGCATCTCCACCAAGACACCTAGATCTCATTTCAATCATATCAGAACTGACAGCAACATGTCTAGGACAAGGTCAAGATCTTGCCACAGGGGTCACCATTCAAAATCTGGTCACCATTCAAAATCTCCCAGATGATCCTGCTCAAGGTGAAGAATGATTCCTTCATCTAGATTGTGAGGATCTTGATCTCATCACACAACATCCTCTTCTGATCTGTACTCACTTAGATTATCAGACTCTCCTCCAGTGAGAATATCTCAGTTGAATGAAACAAACAATTTCCAGAAGGTTCCTAACAGGAATGTCAACACATTAAATATTGATTTGATTTGCACAGTCACCACTTCGGTAATTTTCAAAATACTTAATCAAAGATCCACCTCTAGACTATTGCTTCCTTTGGTTCTATGTCTTTTAGAACTAGCTATGGAGATTCTTTTTACACCGGCTTTTGTTAAAGCGACACTATTGTACCTACAGGAAAAAATACAAACCTCTGGATCAGGATCCATCCTTTCTTTGCACAGGTCCTACTCTGTCGCTTTCTCTTTCATAGTAGAGTCCTATTGTCTACTGCTCCTCCAGACAAGGAAAGTAAAAGGTTAAACTCTGTGGGCAGAAAAGTGTGCTGTACCTCTGCTGTCACTATGGAGGCTGCTAGTATGACTGTTTTTCTTGGGCCTTGGGCAATATGACAGATTTGTTTGGTGCTCTATTCAGCAATTAATAGGAGACCTTCCCAGAAACAGATGTCAGGACTTCCAAGAAATTGTCAACAAGAGCACAATGGAGTCAAATCAAATCATTAGTGCTGCAGCTGATACCTCTACACTAGCAGCACCTTGATACTGTCATGGTCTAGCGCTTAATTTCTCCTCTTAGCTAAGACTCACAGGGTTGATACCTGAAGCCGAACACTGAAGTGTAAACTTCCCTTCCCAGGAAACACTTTATTCAGTTCTCATGTTTATGAGATGCCTTTTATGAAGACTGAACTCAACATACTGAGAGCTGTTGGATTAGAGAAAAGGAAGGAACATAGGTGATATTTCTATAAGCCCTATGACCACTGGTACTTCCATCTGTGCATTCACACCCCTCATTGGCCTCAAAGGAATTAACAGCAACCTCAACAACCAGAGGACACCTCACAGACATCAGTCAAGGGGCAGAGGAATCCAGTTGGCATTAGGTCAAGCCACTAAACCAACTACCGGGGGCAAGCAATGAGTGTGTTCTGTTCTTTCCCCTTCTCCATTAGCTCCTCCAGTAGGGGGAAGCATACCATCTTATCTGAAAGAGTGGAAGATATTTACCAACAAATGGGTTCTGAGCATTGTAGAACATTTCTACTGTCTCATATTTCAATATTCTCCACCATCCTTTCCAACAAAGAAGTTATCCCTTTATCAACAAGATGAACTACAACAAGAAGTCTCTATACTCTTTCAAAAGCATGCGGTGGAATCGGTCCTCACTCCTCTTAAAGGAATATAAATTTATTTCTGTTAATTCTGGTGATGAAGAAAGGACCAAAGAACAAATACAGGCCCATTTTAGACCCGAAAAAGTGACTACATGGATTTGCAAGGTAAAGTTCAGAAAGTTGGCTTTTCATCAAATCTACCCTCAACTTCAGCAGGGAAATTAGCTATGTTCAATAGATCTGCAAGATGTTTGTTTTCAAATCTCGATAGCCAATAAACACTGAAATTCCTGAGGTTCACCATAGGGAGCGACCATTGCCAATGCACCTTTCGGTCTCATATTTGTACCAGGGACATTCTCCAAATGCATGACGGTCATGGAAGCTCACCTCAGAAAAATGAAAAATGTTCCTCTGTTCATATCAATAAATCTGGCTCATCAAGGCATAATCTTAACCACATTAACAAATGACTGTTGTGACCCTCAATCAAATAGGACTAAATATAGATCCAGAAACAATTTATCTTGGTTACAGTTCTATTCTTCACTAACTGGGTGCAGTCCTAATTGCAGTGCATACAGAGTGTTTGCTTTGGAGAAGAGACAGTTATCCTTAAGAAATGTTGCAGTCTGAAGACAACAGCCCAACCAACAGAGATAAATTTCCTCTCTTCTGGGACCAGGGGCATCAAGCATTTTACTGGTCCCCAGTGCTCTCTCTACATGAGGTCACTGCAACAGTGTCTGTAGAATCAATGGGATCCACTCTCAGGAAAATTGGAAGACAGAGTGATCCTAATGACTCACAGAAACCAAGCACTCAACAACAGGTGTCACTAAGAGAACCTTCTGAAATGCATGAGTTTCCATCAAGACATCCCAAACAAAACCATAATGACAGAGACTTCCCTTTTTGGTTTGGTTGCTCATGTGGGCCATCTTCAAATTCAAGGCATATGGTCTCAGGAGGAACAGTCCTACCACATCGGTCGACTTGAGTTGAGTACATATAACATGAAGGCTTTTCTCTTGTCTTTCCGACCACTGCTCTCCTTGTTCAAAGGAACAATGCAACATCCATGCATTATTTGAACATGCAAGGAGGAATCGGACCAAGACCTCTGTCTCTGGAGACACAAACAGTTTGGAAATGGTTAATATCCATAGACCTCAGGATCACAGCAGTCCGACTTCCAGTACTCCAAATGCCCAAGCAGACACTAAGCAGAATCATTAAAGAGAATAACAAATTGGTCAAAAAGTGACTACATCTTTCACAGCATCTTATGCTACTGGGGTTTCCCTCAAATAGATCTTTTCGCCGATGGAGAAAACAAAAAATACTCATGCTTTGCCTTGAGGTTTTACCATTCAGCTATGTTGGGAAATGCCCTATGGGTTGATTGCTCAGGCACATTTCTTTACCCTTTTTCTCCAGTTCCCCTACTGCCAAGAGTGATCATCGAGCTGCCTCACTCGAATGCCAGAATGATGCTCATTGCTTCGAAGTGGCCCTAACAATGGTAGTTTAGTGATCTCCTTCACCTCTTGCAGCGTCCACTCAGGAGGCTGCTGTGCAGGCACGACCTTCTTCAGAACCGAAATTCAACACCCCACCCTTCACTTGTTGAACTTGGCAGCTTGGCCCCTGAACCTATGCAATATGGTCCCCTAAGCCTCCCTCATGAGCGCATGGATGTTTTGAGAGACCCCAAAAGATTGTCAGCTAGAGCTTCAGATTTTTTCAAATGGATCTGATTCTGCATCTGGGATGCTCAGAAGAATTTCAGTCCTCTCACTTGCCAAGAAGAGGCGATTCTTCCATACCACCTTCATTTGGCTATAGGGAAATTACAATTTTCATCTATTAGGGTGCATCTTTCAGCAATCACTGCCAATTGAAAATGACCTTCACAAATGTCTTTTTTTATAACGCTCTATAGTTAAAACTTTCTTAGAGGGGATTAAGAAGCTATATCCTCCACTCAGAAGAACCTTCTCCTCCTTGGGGGTTAAATATGGTCCTTTCTCACTTTTTCGGTCTTTCCTTCAAACCCATTCATAAGGCCTCTCTTCAACACCTATCCTGTAAGGCTTCCTTCTTGATCACTATAAACCTCTGCATGTAGGCCTAGTGAGATACAGGTCCTTTGTTCCCATGAACCCTAAACAATATTTCATAGAAAAAGGGTAGTGACCCATCCTAAATTCCTCCCTCAAGTAGTGTCAGATTTTCATTTCAGGCTTTCTCATTACATGCATTTTGTTGAAATTTCTCTTCTCCTGCAGAGAGATCTCTCCATACTCTCAATGGTAGGAGGGTGTTGAAGCTTTATCTAGCTAAGATAAACTCTTTGAGTAAGTCAAAGCATATTTTTGTGAACTATGGACCCTTACGAACATCTTTTGCCCCTTCAAAGCAATACTTGTCTAGATGGATTGTCTCCTGCAAAATACAGTGTTACCGAGATGCCAACAGACATTACCTGAGACACCCAAATCCCATTCCACCAGAAGTAAAGTAGCTATTGCTGTGGTACTTAGAAATATTTACATTTCTCATATTTGCAAAGTTACAAATTGGAGATCTGTTCACACCTTTGCAAGACACCATTGTCTTGATTCAGGCATGAGGGCAGATGTTGAAGTCGGGCAAACGTCTCTATTAAATCTATTTGCTTATACTACTTGTTAGACCTGACAGCCTTAGGGTGGTCACCCCTAACTTTTTGCCTGCCTCCCTCCACTTTTGAGATACTGCTTTTTCTGTTTTTTAGACTCTGCACAGTTTACTACTGCTAACCAGTGCTAAAGTGTATATGCTCTCTCCCTTTAAACATGGTAACATTGGATCACACCCAAATAGGGCTATTTAATTTACTTATAAGTCCCAAGTAGAGTGCACTATATGTGCCCAGGGCCAGTAGACTAAAAGCTACTAGGGGGCCTGCAACACTGATTGTGCCATCCACTTCAGTAGCCCCTTAACCTTGTCTCAGGCCTGCCATTGCAAGGCCTGTGTGTACAGTTTGAATGCCAATTCGACCTGGCATTTAAAAGTACTTGCCAAGCCTAATACTCCCCTTTTTCTACATATAGGTCACCCCTAAGGTGTGCCCTAGGTAACCTCTAGAGCAGGGTGCTGTGTAGGTAAAAGGCGGGACATGTACCTGTGTAGTTTACATGTCCTGGTAGTGTAAAACTCCTAAATTCATTTCTACACTACTGTGAGGCCTGCTCTCTTCGTAGGCTAACATTGGGGCTGCCCTCATACACTGTTTGAGTGGTAGCTGCTGATCTGAAAGGAGTAGGAAGGTCATATTTAGTATGGCCATAATGATAATACAAAATCCTGTGACTGGTGAAGCCGGATTTAATATTACTATTTTATAAATGCCACTTTTAGAAAGTGAGCATTTCTCTGCACTTAAATCTTTCTGTGCCTTACAATCCACGTCTGGCTGGGTTTAGTTGACAGTTCCTTGTGCATTCACTCAAACACAGGATACTCAGCCTCACTTGCATACATCTGTATTTTGAATGGGTCTTCCTGGGCTGGGAGGGTGGAGGGCCTGCTCTCACACAAAGGACTGCCACACCCCCCACACCCTGGCAGACAGGATTGAACTGAAAGGGGATCTGCTGCTCTTCTAAGCCACTATTTCAAGTCTCCCCCACTTCAAAGGCACATTTGGGTATAAAAACAGGGCCGCTGTCCTACCACCTCAGACACTTCCTGGAGAAGAAACCTGAACCATACCCTGCACCCTGACAAGAAGAACTTCCTAGCTGCCTAAAGGACTCACCTGACTGCTTTCTGAAGAGGACTGCTGCCTTGCTGTTGCCATCCTGTCTTGCTGCTCTCTTGCCTTGCTGGATAGCGCTTGCCTCCTGTTCCCTCAGAAGTCTCAGAACCAAAAACACTTCTCTCCTGCAGCTGAAATCCCCTTGCGGCGAAAATTCGACACACTGCCTGCCAAGAACGATGCACAGCCTGCTCGCGGTGAAAAATTCACCGCACGATGAGTCCAGAACGACGCAGCCCAACTTCGCGACAGAAGATCGATGCAGCGCCAGTGACGCGACCAGAACTTCAATGCACAGCCCTACTGGATCGACACAAGCCGACTCAGAACGATGCCGCCCGACTTCCTGAGCGGAATCGATGCAGCGCCTGCCGGGCGGAAGAAAAGTCCACGCATCGCCTACCGGAATCGACGCAGCCCCTGTGACTTTGATCCGCAAGCCCAGGAATCCACGCATCATCCCCGGGGCGTCTGAAAACCCCACAACCCGAAGAGGACCCAAGTTTGTGCGCCGGAAATCGACGCAATGTCTTCCCAGCGTGGAAATTAACAACACAAGTCCTTATGCGAAGGGACGAAACGGGTGCACACTCACTGTTTTCCACACCTCTCCTCCTCTGTGGTCCCTTGCGAGGATTTTTCAACGCAAACCAGGTACTTTGCCTTGCAAGAGACACTTGTTGTTTCTAGGAGAACATAAGACACTTTTTATTGCTTCTACAGTAATATTGTAACTATAAGATGCTTGATATCACTTTCAGTGATATCCCTACATTTTCTTATTTCATCTTTAATCGTATTGACCTGTATTTATCCAGGTAAATATTATATATTTTTCTAAACACTGTGTGGTGTATTTTTGTGGTGTTATATTGTGGTATTGAATGGTTTATTGCACAAATACTTTACACATTGCCTTCTAAGTTAAGCCTGACTGCTCAGTGCCAAGCTACCAGAGGGTGGGCACAGGATAATTTGAATTGTGTGTGACTTACCCTGACTAAAGTGAGGGTCCTTGCTTGAACAGGGGGTAACCTGACTGCCAACCAAAGACCCAATTTATAACACTGCTCCTTTCTTTTTCCTTCATTGATTTCTTTGGGGATGAGCTAGCTCATCTATTCAGTGCTTATGATTATCAATGGAGATCCACTGAGAGAGGATGAATGGTTTCTTAGTTGTTATTTTGGTTCTGACTCGGGAGAATCGCCACTAAAATCATAAGCAAGGCTCCTTCCTCCCTGACGGAAGAGATTCAATAAGGATAATTATAATCTGTTAATTACTATGTCTAAAAGAAATGGGTAAACTGACACCTGCAGGGCATGATGGGGCACCAAAGGTCAGAGTGACCTTAAAGGCTCAGTGTTCTATTATTGTTTCAGTGATGCAGCCTGCACAGATTCATTGCTCTATCGTTTCTTATCTTTTACTTTAGGAAGTAAAAGGTTTGTGAAGGATGTTTTTAAAGGGTCAAATGTAATTATTATTAGTGACTTTTATAGGCTTAAGCGTTTTTTTTCTTCAATTTGTTTTAAAGTAAATGAATGTGATTGACAGCCTGTCTTACGGCTGCAAATTTTACATTTTTGTTATATGTACTTTCTGTGAACTAAGGCAAATATACTGTAAAACATGTGTCTTTGAAAGAACTACACTGCAGTCCCTGCTTGTGGGTGTGAATATTCAGTGCTTATGATTTCAATGGAGATTCCCCTGAGAGGGACCTAAATTTCATTACATGTAAGAAATCATTCATTTTGTTCACTTAGCACTCCATGAGAAAGTGTGTGTGTTTTTTGCTTGCTCTCTCTCATGTGCTTATCTCCAACTTAAACACCTCTTCCCCCTCTTGCTTCCTCTTCCCCAACCCTCATCCACTTCTCTTTTGCTCCACTGCTTTTGGTCCTAAAATACAGTTTTTAAACATTATTTTATTTTTTGGCGGTCCCTGCAGCTGCCATTTGCCACTGGGCTTCTCCACTATTTGAAAACTAGTTCACATTTCACAAAATAAAAAACAAGTCTTTAAATATTTCAATATAAGTGAATCCACCATTTTAGACTGGTAAATAAAGAAAAAGAAAAAGGAACCCTTGTCACTAAATAGTTTCATGGTGAGGCATGCTTGTGCATTGGTCATCATGCACATGCACACCTACAGGATGATGTGCTTTGTGGGTATTTGTTTTTGCTGCCAAGCTAATGTCAACAAGGCAAGACAATGGCTTTACCAGTACTTGTTTCTCTGTGTGATCTCTGGGTTCAATGAGTGCCATACTCAGATTCTGAGATTGTTCCTTTTGTATGAACTAACTGCACATCCAGCATTAATTGTAGTAGTAATTAATGTAATATAAGATATATTTTGATACAGCAGAGGCATCAAAGTGATAACCAGTGAACAACAATGCAAGAATTGCCCCTGGAAAGTAATGAGCAATTTGCAGTGCATTGAGGCCACCCATTCTAAAAAGAGATGGGCAGCAAAAGTGAGGCACACAGACCACATACATTGGAAGCTGTGTAGAGCTTTAAAATCACAGAAACTGAACCGAAACATACCAGTGACCCTTTGAAGCAGGATTCCCCTCGAGAGGTTTGGAGTTTGCAGTCAGAGGGGGAGAGGTGGGGTGGATTGAATGCCACTGGATTCAAGCTAGCCTGGCTAATGAAGTGTGAGACCCTGATACCAGTCCCATGATGCTTGTTTCTGGTCCAGGGAGGACCTGGCGTGGCAGTTCGGGCTGGACTGTTCCCATTGGGAACAGGGTCAAGACTGATTTGCATATGTCTGGGTCCAAACTGGGGTGGAATGGTGAGCAAAAGAATTGATGGATTGATGGATTAAACCCAGATCTGTGACTGGGGGTGACTGTTTGATTGGTTACGCATTCCGTCATCATTTGTGTTTGTTTGCTTTTGTCCCCCTAAGTGTGCCGGATATGTCCAGTCGTGGTTCTCGGGCTCACTATGCCACAGGTTTCAAGCTAACCTGGCTGATAAAGGGTGACACACTGAAACTGGTCCCAGGATGCTTTTTCCTAGTCAAGGGAGGACGTGGCATGGCAGTTTTGGCTGGACTGTTCTCATGGTGAACGGGTTCAAGACTGATTTGTATATAGCTGGGTCCAAACTGGAGTGGCATGGTGAGCAAAATAATTGATGGATTAACCCCAGATCTGTGACTGGGGGTGAATGTTTGATTGGTTCTGCATTCCGTCCATCATTTTTGTTTGTTTGCTTTTGTTGCCCTAAATGTGCTGGGTATGCCCAGACATGGGTCCCAGGCTCACTATGCCACTAGATTCAAGCTAGTCTGGCTGAGGGAGGGTGATACCCTGAAACCAGTCCCAGGATGCTTGTTTGCGGTCCAGGGGGGACCTGCCCAGGCAGTTCAAGCTGGACTGTTCCCATGGGGAACAGGGTCAAGACTGATTTGCATATAGCTGGATCCAAATTGGAGTGGCATGGTGAGCAAAAGAATTGGTGTATTAAACCCTGATCTGTGACTGGGGGTGACTGTTTGATTGTTTCTGCATTCCCTCCATCATATGTGTTTGTTTGCTTTTGTCACCCAGACTGGGTCCCAGGCTCACTATGCCACTGGTTTCAAGCTAACCTGGCTGATGAAGCCTACCTATCTCACCAATCATTCACTTGACACCACAAAGCCCCTACTAATGATCACACCTACCTGGTGTTAATATATCATAAAGTAACTGGAGTAAATGCATGAATTTTTCTTGACTAATTGCAATAACCAACAATAACTACTAGAATTATCACTAACCTTGGGTTCCAGAGTAGCGTCCTACTAGCCATAAAGCATTTCAATGCCTGGTCAGGGGTAGTAAGCGTAATATAAACCCAATTACAATAATTCTAATGGCCTTGATTCTTACTCATTAAACAACCGAGGGTCTGAGTCATTGTTCTGCTTTCTTGCTCTTCTCTCATAACCGAGCTTACAGAACCTCTCTGGAATGCACTTCTGAGTTTAAAGAAGACATTTATTGTTATTATTTCTTCACCGCAAGGTTCCTGAGAGACGAAATTAGTAGATTGGAAGCACACGTTCAAAAGTAGTCGCAGCAAGGAAAGCAAAATATATCAAAGTACTTCTCATGTACAATGTACATAGATTATATTATAGCATAACTTCAAAGCAAAGCATAAAAGTCAAAATTCATCACCCTATGGCCAAGGCTGTAGGGCCTATATTCAGCTTCATCTTTCTGGGGTCTACAAGTTGATGACTCCGGTCAACTGCGAGAAAGAGATTTTCTACCCAAACGGGAGACAGGCAACTGACGTCTCCGTTCCTGTCTGAAGTCAAGCAGATTCAATCTACCCCTGCTATAGCCCAGAGTCACCCTTAAAAGCAAACTCAGTGTGAGAACTGAAGAAACTTGGAGAGTGGCCAATTCTCCCAAGCTCCCTCGCTCTCAGACTGCATTGCGAGGTAAACACAAAATCTACGTGCTCTTATCAGCTAAGGTCTGGTATGAAGAAAACAGCTTGGTCCATCTTGTGGAAAAACAAAGCTTTGGAAAAACACAGCTCATCTGCAATGTCTCAACTGCAATGTCTAACCCCACCTTAAAGCCAATAGGCAGCTAACCTAAATATCAAATGTAATGTCTAATGCCATGTCAAAGCCAATAGGCAACTAAACTGAATACAGAATGTAATGGCTAATGCCATGTCAAAGCCAATAGGCAACTAAACTGAATACAACATGTAATGTGCTACTGGTGAACATTGAGCAACTAATATGCGCAGTGGTGAAACACAAAGTCATTGGTCAAACACAATTAATAGCATCACCTTCCACCCTATGACCAATGAATTTTTGTTTCATACCTCCTATTTCAAACAAAAACAAAAACATCAACACAAAAGAAACATTATAAGCAAATCAGATTTGAATGATAAAAGCAATCACTATAAAGCAATGGAAGTGGATTAACATATTGATCTCATAACCTTTCACATCAGATACATCTACACAGAAAAGACTGAAACTTATATACTCTGAATGAGATAACAACTGATTGAACAGTGTCTCTAAAACAGCAATTTGATGTAGCATGAGTTCTACTCATGTAAAGGTACACGGTCCACCTGGAAGTTTTGCTGGAATGTAAGTTCCATACGAAAAAACACTGACAGTTAACTGATAAGGTTGCTTAGTTCCAGTGGAAGAATGTAATCAAACAAGTTGAACTTGAACTGAAGGCGCCAGTTGCACAAAATGGATCCATGGTGCTTGTACTTTACTCAATCAGGTTCAATTTGGGGGTTCGGTCCCTTCCCCGACCCCACACGCACACACCCGAAGGGAGACCACACAGCACACTCATGGTCAGTGGCGAAACGTGGTAGGATCTGCAAAAGAAAAAAGTATGATTTTTCTTGCAAATAACATTTGTCATCTGAAATGTGCCCTTCCTCTTCCTTTCCCTGTTTTGTAATCAGCAGGACGTTTTTGGGGCCCTTTGTTATGATTTCTGCAGGTTCTGGAGGGTCATCTGAGGCTTCAACCCAAACCTTAGCACTAATTTTCTGCTGCGCCACAGCTTCCCTTTCCTTGCACTGTCAGAAGGGCTGGGGCCCACTCCTTCTTTACCAAACCTCCATTCACTGCATTTTTGACAAGTTGGGCCATTCTGTCTCCAATTTGTATGAATGAATCAGATTCTTTTCTAGTTACCAGCATAATTTTGATATCTCCTTGGTAATCTGCAGCAATCACTCCCCCTAAAACCTGATCAATTTGCCATATCTGTCCTGGTAACTTTCCTCTCCCCAACTGATCTTTGACTGTTTGTGGGACAGATTGCTCTTGTGCATGCTGACAAATAGGCACAATCACAGTTTTTATCAAATCTAGGGGAATGTGCATCTCTCTCATCTCTGCCCACCTGTAAGTGGCTTTTTCTCCCAGCTGTCCACATTTCTGGTGAACCCACTTAGCCATCCCCACTAAGTCAGAATTCTGGGTGGACCCTTCAGACTCTGAATTTTTCTCTTTAACATCTTGTAGTGCTTTCCTCTTATTTAGTTTCTAAGCACTAACATAACACAACAGAAATGCACTTCTGAGGTCAAAGAAGACTTTTA
Organism: Pleurodeles waltl; assembly: GCF_031143425.1. Taxonomy (NCBI): domain Eukaryota; kingdom Metazoa; phylum Chordata; class Amphibia; order Caudata; family Salamandridae; genus Pleurodeles; species Pleurodeles waltl. The sequence goes on from NC_090447.1 coordinate 194,476,248, forward strand.
TTGTTATTTTATTCTTCCCCAACCACAATGTTTATGAATGAATGACGAATTAGTAGCTTTCAAGTCCGCGTTAATCAAACAAAATATATCAGTTTGCAATATACACAGCAGGTTATATTTATAAGATATTGAATGCAAAGCAAAACAAATACTTCACCGTGTGGGAACTATTCACAGCTTCATCTTTCTAAGGTCTGCAAGCTGAGGACCCCTGTCAGCCGCGAGAAAGAGAGATTCATCTACCCACACGGGATTGCTGGCAGCCTGCGCCAAGCTCCAGCACGAGGTCCGGCAGATTCGAATCTGACTCTCTGCAGCCTGTTACATTCGTTACAAAGGTGTGCCCCCTCCTCTCAGACCTGGGAAACTGAGCAAGCCTTTTGGAGACTGGCCAGGTCTCCAAGACTACTCCTGTTCCCAAGCTCAAGGGAAGAGAAACGACGCCCATGTACTCTCTCTTATCAGGTCTAGTCTACTGTGAGAGCAAAACATCTTGGTTCTCTGGTGCAAAAACACAGCTTGGAAAAATACAGCTTAGATTCTCAACTGCCATGTCTAACTCCACGTTAAAGGCAATGGGCAGCTAACCTAAATATCAAATGCAATGTCATGTTAAAGGCAATAGGCAGCTAACCTAAATATCAAATGCAATGTCTAGTGTCATGTCAAAGCCAATAGGCATCTAAGCTGAATACAAAATGCAATGTCTTATATCATGTCAAAGCCCATAGGCAGCTGAGCTGAATACAAAATGCAATGTATAATATCATGTCAAAGCCCATAGGCAGCGGAGCTGAATACAAAATGCAATGTATAATATCATGTCAAAGCCAATAGGCAGCGGAGCTGAATATCATGTCAAAGCCAATAGGCAGTTAAGCTGAATACAAAATGCAATATATAATATCATGTCAAAGCCCATAGGCAGAATATCTAATAGCATGTCAAAGTCAATAGGCGGCTAGACTGGATACAGCATGTCAAAGCCAATAGGCAGAATACAGAATGTAATGGCTAATGCAATGTCAAAGCCCATAGGCGGCTAAACTGAACAAAACATACCATGTGCTACTGGTGAACATTGAGCAACTAATATGCGCAGTGGTGAAACACAAAGTCATTGGTCAAAACAACACTTTATCAAATGGCAGGACATTCCGCCCTTTGACCAATGAATTTTTGTTTCACATATCTCTTGTGTCAAACCAAAAACAAAAAACATCAGCACAAAAAAAACATTATCAGCAAATCAAATTTCAATGATCAAAGCAATCCCTGTAAAGCAATAGAAGTGAATTAACACATTGATCTCATAACCTTTCACATCAGATACATCTACATAGAAAAGACTGGGCAATTTTTTTTTTTTTTTTTTAATTTTTTTTTGACACAAGAGATATGTGAAACAAAAATTCATTGGTCAAAGGGCGGAATGTCCTGCCATTTGATAAAGTGTTGTTTTGACCAATGACTTTGTGTTTCACCACTGCGCATATTAGTTGCTCAATGTTCACCAGTAGCACATGGTATGTTTTGTTCAGTTTAGCCGCCTATGGGCTTTGACATTGCATTAGCCATTACATTCTGTATTCTGCCTATTGGCTTTGACATGCTGTATCCAGTCTAGCCGCCTATTGACTTTGACATGCTATTAGATATTCTGCCTATGGGCTTTGACATGATATTATATATTGCATTTTGTATTCAGCTTAACTGCCTATTGGCTTTGACATGATATTCAGCTCCGCTGCCTATTGGCTTTGACATGATATTATACATTGCATTTTGTATTCAGCTCCGCTGCCTATGGGCTTTGACATGATATTATACATTGCATTTTGTATTCAGCTCAGCTGCCTATGGGCTTTGACATGATATAAGACATTGCATTTTGTATTCAGCTTAGATGCCTATTGGCTTTGACATGACACTAGACATTGCATTTGATATTTAGGTTAGCTGCCTATTGCCTTTAACATGACATTGCATTTGATATTTAGGTTAGCTGCCCATTGCCTTTAACGTGGAGTTAGACATGGCAGTTGAGAATCTAAGCTGTATTTTTCCAAGCTGTGTTTTTGCACCAGAGAACCAAGATGTTTTGCTCTCACAGTAGACTAGACCTGATAAGAGAGAGTACATGGGCGTCGTTTCTCTTCCCTTGAGCTTGGGAACAGGAGTAGTCTTGGAGACCTGGCCAGTCTCCAAAAGGCTTGCTCAGTTTCCCAGGTCTGAGAGGAGGGGGCACACCTTTGTAACGAATGTAACAGGCTGCAGAGAGTCAGATTCGAATCTGCCGGACCTCGTGCTGGAGCTTGGCGCCACCTGGCAGCATCCCGTGTGGGTAGATGACACTCTTTCTCGCGGCTGACAGGGGTCATCAGCTTGCAGACCTTAGAAAGATGTAGCTGTAAATAGTTCCTACACGGTGAAGTATTTGTTTTGCTTTGCATTCAATATCTTATAAATATAACCTGCTGTGTATATTGCAAACTGATATATTTTGTTTGATTAACGCGGACTTGAAAGCTACTAATTCGTCATTCATTCATAAACATTGTGGTTGGGGAAGAATAAAATAACAATAAAAGTCTTCTTTGACCTCAGAAGTGCATTTCTGTTGTGTTATGTTAGTGCTTAGAAACTAAATAAGAGGAAAGCACTACACATCTGCAAGGGAATTGAACCAGTTATGTACAAACCAGGTGGAAAACCAAATGGCTAAACCATTGGCAGTGAACCAAGAATCAGTGTAAAAATGACACATCTCAAGCAGCTCTTGCTTTAAAGTCTGACACACATTGTACACCGCTGTTCCTTCTCCTGTGCTGGAAAACCACTTTTCAGTCAATGAATCATTAGTCAAACACACATGCTTTTTTTTCCTCAGGGGAAACGAATTCAAATGGTGCACTCAATTTCACTGTTGACTCTTTTACCTGTGGTACTCCCTGCACCCTCTCCTCATCCTGAAAAGGGGCTTGTGACACCTGTTCATGTAGGGCTGCAGTGAATCTAGCCCTGTCTCGCATGTACCAGATCCAGTGTTTGATACAAGCTTCCTGTGTCTGTCCTATACTGTGAGAGTTAGGTGAATTCATCAGCCACTGCATGCTTGATATTTCAGGTTTCATACTCCAAAGTTCCAGGGGCACTCTTTTCTTCCCCTGTTCCTGATTTACATGTAAATCAGTGTTTCCCTCTTGCACTGTGTAGAAACCTAAAGTCTGAATTATTTCATTTGCAGCCCGCAGCTGCTTATATTTTTTTCTAGTTACTTTATACCAAAGTGTTAGGATTTCACTCAGATGAGGGCTATACTGTTTCCAAAAATCAAACAAGCTCTTGAAACTCAGTGTCGTTTGCTTAGTGCAAACAGTAAGAAACTCTAAAATCTTTTGTTTTACTTGTGCCAGTAACTGCACATTTTGCGACGGTATTTCTGCCATGTCCGAATAAAATTTTCTTTGCAGAAGCGGACTGTAAATAACATTCTGAGCTCTGTTCTCAGTGTTATCAGTTAAGGAATGCTCTTCAACTGCCAAAAACTGAGCCGTGGTTTGCTCACACGGAGGCTCAGACCGGCTCACAGCTGTCTTAACCCCCTCATTACTGGAATGGGAAAAGCCAGATTCTTCTAAAACAGCAGTTTTATAGATTTCAGCATTATCTTGCAATAATGTGTTCTGGCTAATTTGCTCACGTAAATTCTTATTTTCATGTTCCAACTGCCTACATCTCTCCTGCATTTTTCTGTAAGCAGATAAAAGTATCCAAACTCTTCTCTCAAGAACAAAAGGCACATCATTTCTTTCAAAAGGCACATTTTCTCAATATGCTTTATCACAGCACTCACTGGAAGACTCACACAGTCCTGATAAACAAGAAAACATGTTTCTCACAGCACCATAAGGCAGTTTAACTTCACATGCATTTTCAAACATGGTCTGCCGTGCTTCTTTAGTTCTCTAAACAACAAAAAACAATTACACTTTTAAATAGTGCACTTCGAAACTCCAATTTCCGACTCTGAAAACTGCTGACTAAGCCAAAATGATCTGCTTTCTTGCTCTTATCTCATAACCGAGTTTACAGAACCTCTCTGGAATTAACTTCTGAGTTTAAAGAAGACATTTATTGTTATTATTTCTTCACCTCAAGGTTCCTGAGAGTCTAAATTAGTAGATTGGAAGCACACGTTCAAAAGTAGTTGCAGCAATGAAAGCAAAATATATCAATGTACTTCTTAGTTACAATGTACATAGATTATATTATAGCATAACTTCAAAGCAAAGCATAAAAGTCAAAATTCATCACCGTATGGGCAAGGCTGTAGGGCCTATATTCAGCTTCATCTTTCTGGGGTCTGCAAGTTGATGACTCCGTTCAACTGCGAGAAAGAGATTTTCTACCCTAACGGGAGACAGGCAACTGACATCTCCGTTCCTGTCTGAAGTCAAGCAGAGTCAATCTACTGCTGCTGTAGCCCAGAGTCATCCTTAAAAGCAAACTCAGTGTGAGAACCGAAGAAACTTGGAGAGTGGCCAATTCGCTCTCAGACTGGATTGCGAGGTAAACACAAAATCTACGTGCTCTTATCAGCTAAGGTCTGGTATGAAGAAAACAGCCTGGTCCATCTTGTGGAAAAACACAGCTCATCTGCAATGTCTCAACTGCAATGTCTAACCCCACGTTAAAGCCAATAGGCAGCTAACCTAAATATCAAATGTAATGTCTAATGCCATGTCAAAGCCAATAGGCAACTAAACTGAATACAGAATGTAATGGCTAATGCCATGTCAAAGCCAATAGGCAACTAAACTGAATACAACATGTAATGTGCTACTGGTGAACATTGAGCAACTAATATGCGCAGTGGTGAAACACAAAGTCATTGGTCAAACACAATTAATAGCACCACAGTCATACAAAAATGTTTGTGACTTACTGTTGTAGCACTCCTGATATCCAGGGTTATACCTGGAATAATCCAAGCGGACTCTTGACCTAGTTCTGAAATTCATCAATAAGCCATGGAAACTAATAAAGTATGTCACACTTACTCACACACCAGTTTTATTTTTTAAATTGGGCCCCAGGTGTTCAATTTCTTCTTATAACAAGTTTGATTTCCCTCTAAGTCTAAGTGGGTTGGAATTCCATGGACAATCTTTCTGGAAGATTAAAATCCAACCACCTGAGGAGTCACCAAAGATACTGCTTTGATTTTTAAAGAAAAGCTTTCCTGTTGAATATTTTGGAAAAAAAACTATGTAATACTGCTGCAGTCCCTTCAATGTGCATGGTTGTCAATCTTTGAAAAATAATATTCTCAATTAGTGATTTCAAATGGCAGTTACGCAAACCCATATAACTTTCCCTTTGCCCCTCTTTAATGTCTCTGCCATTTGCCCCATACCAGTTTTGTTTTGGCGTTTTCAAGCCTTTGTGCGACAAATGTCTCAAATCTTTGAAATTTAAAGGATTTTCTCATTTTGGAAATTTTCCACATTTTATCCGTTTTTTTCGGAATTTGCTCTCCATTTTGTTTTTGTTTTTCTCTGATAACAGGCTGAACCATGTTGACATCCTGCTAGTCACTAGTCTTCGTGGTATTACTGTACCTGATATAGAAACGTATGCTTTAGCAAAACCTCACTCCTAAATATACAACTATCACACAACAAAAATAAAGAGAATGATATCCTTGAAAGTATGGCCAGATATGGCCAACAGTAATGTGCCACCATGGGGAGCGACCCTTGCCCAAGGGGCAGCTCCCCCAAACAAAACACACACATACACACACACCAATCCTGGTGTCTAATGTTTCTCCCCCCCGGGGGCAGAAATGGCCTAAAAACAATCTGGCCCCCCAGGGAGCGATCCTTGCTGAAGGGGTCGCTCCCTACACATAAAAAAAAAAAAGACCCCTCTTGTCTAGGGGTTTTCTGCCCCCAGGGGGGCCATAAATGGCCTAAGAATTATTTGCCCCCATTGGGAGCGTTACTTACCCAAGGGGCTGCTCCCCTTATTAGTAAATATAAGATTGAAAAAAAAATTCCCTGGTGTCTAGCGGTTTCTGCCCCCCCTGGGGGCAGATCAGCCTAATTATATTAGGCTGATCTGCCCCCAGGGGAGGCAGAAATGGCCTAGAAACAATTTGGCCCCCCAGGGAGCGACCCTTGCTGAAGGGGTCGCTCCCTAAACATAAAAGAAAAAAACAAATAAAAATAACATCCCTCGTGTCTAGGGGGTTTTCTGCCCCCCCCGGGGGCAGATCGGCCTAACTATATTAGGCCGATCTGCCCGGCCTAAAAATTATTTGTCTCCCTGGGGAGAGGCCCTTGGCGAAGGAGCCGCTCCCCTTATGTTCATTTAAAAAAAAAAATCCCTGGTGTCTAGTGGTGGCAAAAATGGCCTAGAAACAATTTAGCTCCCCTGGGGGCAACCCTTGCTGAAGGGGTCACTCCCTAAACATAAAAGAAAAAAAAAAATCCCTGGTGTCTCGGGGGTTTTCTGCCCCCAGCAGAAATGGCCTAAACATTATTTGCCCCCCCTGGGGAGCAGCCCTTGCCCAAGGGGCCGCTCCCCTTATGTTCATTTCAAAAACAACAAAAAATCCCTGGTGTCTAGTGGTTTCTGCCCCCCTTGGGGGCAGATCGGCCTAATTATATTCAGCCGATCTGCCCCCAGGGGGGACATAAATGGCCTACAAACAATTTGGCCCCCCAGGGAGCGACTCTTGCTGAAGGGGTCAATCCCAAAACATAAAAGAAAAAACAAACAAAAAATAAATTCCACCTAGCGTTCCCCCAAGTCTCCCGATAAAAATGATACCTCACTTGTGTGGGTAGGCCTAGCGCCCACGACAGGAAATGCCCCAAAGCACAACATGGACACATCACATTTTCCCAAAGAAAACAGAGGTATTTTATGCAAAGTGTCTACCTGTGGATTTTGGCCTCTACCTCAGCTGGCACCTAGGGAAACCTACCAAACCTGTGCATTTTTAAAAAACTAGACAACTAGGGAAATTCAAGATGGGGTGACTTGTGGGGCTCTCAGCAGGTTTTGTTACCCAGAATCCTTTGCAAACCTCAAAATTTGGCTTAAAAAACACTTTCTCCTCACATTTCAGTGACAGAAAGTGCTGGAATCTGAGAGGAGCCACAAATTTCCTTCCACCCAGCGTTCCCCCAAGTCTCCCGATAAAAATGATACCTCACTTGTGTGGGTAGGCCTAGCGCCGGCACCAGGAAATGCCCCAAAACACTATCTGGGCATATCAAAATTATCAAATACAAAACGACCTGTTTTTGGGTGGGTTTAGCCTGCGTTTTTGATCCTGGGCTCAGCAGCAATCTAGGGAAACCTACCAAACCCAGACATTTCTGAGAACTAGTCACCCGAGGGAGTCCATGGAGGTGTGACTTGCGTGGATCCCCCAATTATATCTTACCCAGAATCCTCAGCAAACCTAAAATTTAGCTTAAAAATGACTTTTTTCCAACATTTCTGTGTGGGATCACCACACAGGAACAAATTTCCTACCACGCAACGTTTCCCTCAGGCTCCCAGTAAAAATGATACCTCATTTGTGTAGGTGGGCCAAGGGCCTGGGGACAGGGAAGTGCCAAAAACATGTTGAAATTGAGGGCACACCTAAGTGGGTCCAAAAGGACAGTTTGAAAAAAAAACATTTCTAGGCTGACAAGTGCAGCAGAAATGTTATTGGTATAGATGGGACAATGTTGGGTGGTAGGAATTTTGTGGATTCCTGCCGATTCCGGAAGGTTCCATCACAAAAATGTGGGAAAAATGTGTGATTTTCAGCAAAGTTGGAGGTTTGCAGGGCATTGTGGGTAAGAAAACGGTGCGGGTGAATGTGAAGCAAACCACCCTGGAATCAACCAGATGTTTAGTTTTCAGATGTAGCTGTGTCTTGTGGATTTTTCTTCATGGCAGCGTCCCAAAATCAAAGAAGTGCAGCCCTCACCATCCCAAGTTGGACGATTTTGAGAGTTACCATGCTCTCATGGCCCAAATGTGAAACCAAAACCCCAAATAATCAAATGTCTTCTTGCTTGCCGTGAGCTCAAATGTTTTATTGTGCGGGGGGACAGCTGAAAGACTGTTACCCCCTTCAGTTGGTTGTGGGGGCATACCCAGACCCATACTGGTTGGTAGCCACCCCCCATTATTTTTTTTTTTATTCCATGCCATCTAATAGAATTTCAGGCCCCCCAGGGTGTGGATCGGGGGTAATTGCCACATCTGCCCACTGGTGGGCAGAATAAATTTGGCCCCATTTATTTGGGGTGTGGGTATGGCCATACCCCCAACCTCCTATTTTGAAAAACAAATCTTCCCTGGTCTCTGGTGGGCTTTCTGCTCCCCTTGGGGGCAGATGGGCCTTCCAAAAATAGGCCAATCTGCCCCCAAGGGGGGCAGATATGGCCAACAGTAATGTGCCCCATGGGGCGCGACCCTTGCCCAAGGGGCAGCCCCCCCAAACAAAACACACACATACACACACCAATCCCTGGTGTCTAGTGGTTTCTGCCCCCCCAGGGGTGGAAATGGCCTAAAAACAATATGGCCCCCCAGGGAGTGACCCTTGCTGAAGGGGTCGCTCCCCATACATTAAAAAAAAAAAGATCCCTGGTGTCTAGGGGTTTTCTGCCCCCAGGGGGGCCATAAATGGCCTAAGAATTATTTTCCCTGATGGGGAGCGGCCCTTACCCAAGAGGCTGCTCCCCTTATTAGTAAGTATAAGATTAAAAAAAAATCCCTGGTGTCTAGTGGTTTCTATATCAGGCTGATCTGCCTCCAGGGGAGGCACAAATGGCCTAGAAACAATTTGTCCCTCCAGGGAGCGACCTTTGCTGAAGGGGTCACTCCCTAAACATAAGAGAAAAAAAAAGAAAAAAAAAACATCCCTGGTCTCTCGGGGGTTTTCTGCCCCCCGGTGGCAGATCGGCCTAATTATATTAGGCTGATCTGCCCACCGGGGGGGGCAGAAATGGCCTAAAAATTATTTGCCCACCTGGGGAGGGGCCATTGCCCAAGGGGCAAAAAATGTCCCTGGTGTCTAGTGGTTTCTGCCCTCCCCCCCCCCCGGGGACAGATCGGCCTAATTATATTAAATACTGAAATGGCCTAGAAACAATTTGGCCCCCCAGGGAGCGACCCTTGCTGAAGGGGTCACTCCCTAAACATAAAAGAAAAAAGAATCCCTGGTGTCTCGGAGTTTGGGGGGCAGAAATGGCCTAAAAATGATTTGCCCCCCTCGGGAGCAGTCCTTGCCCAAGGGGCCGCTCCCCTTATGTTCATTTCAAAAACAACAAAACAATCCCTGGTGTCTAGTGGTTTCTGCCCCCCGGGGGCAGATCGGCCTAATCATATTGGGCCGATCTGCCCCCAGGGGGGACATAAATGGCCTAGAAACAATTTGGCCCCCAGGGAGTGACCCTTGCTAAAGGGGTCGATCCCTAAACATAAAAGAAAATAGGGGGGGCAGAAATGGCCTAGAAACAATTTGGCCCCCCAGGTAGCGACCCTTGCTGAAGGGGTCACTCCCTAAACATAAAAGAAAAAAAAAGAAAAAAAAATCCCTGGTGTCTAGTGGGCATTTCTGCTGCGATCGGGCAACAGAAATGCTTGCAGAGACATGAAAGGAAAAGAAAGGCCTTTCCTTTCCTTTTATGTCTTTGCTGGCCCCCTCTTCCAGAGTGTAAGAGAAATGCTGAGCATTTCTCTTCTGCAATCGCGCTGGAAGCATGCTTCCAGCACAATGACGTCACTGGGGGGGGGTCAGGGTGGAAGGGGAAGCGATTCCCCTTCAAGCCCTGACCTGGGAGGGGTGTGGGGGGGGCGGCCCTCGGGGGGCGCGCTAGCACTTCCCCTGAGGACCAGTATATGGATGTAATGGTTACATCCATGGCGCCACACAGGCATAGCCATGGACGTAACCATTACGTTCATGGCGGTAAAGGGGTTAATTGCATGTTAACATCTGCCTGGTGACAAGTTTTTAATGCCAGAAGTAATGATGAAATGTAACGACGTCCACAACGGAGCCAAATGGTCCTGGTTGATCAATGACGTTTCTCAGTTTTGGCAGAACAAATTTAAAAGTTAGAAGTTCAAGGTAATATCAATGGATTTGCTCAGGCGTTGAACAGGGCTTCATTTTGGAAGATTTTTCTTGACTGCATAGCGTGTAATTGCTTCATTTCTTGTGCCTTCTCCTTGATGTTTGATCAAATATCATTTTTTTGTATTCAAAGTTGGAGTAGCGTTCGTAAGGCAAGATAATTATACCTTATGTAGACACGATAACTTAATTATACTCCCTTAGATTGACTGACTACAGCCCTATTACATTTTCATTAATTAATTGAAATGGATAATCAACCACGTAAATACAGTAGATCTGGCATAAAATGCTCTGAACTGAACAACATTGAAACGCTTTGACCTTGTACCCAATGTCAACTAACACATTGGTTCAGCTACATATTATAAATCGCTGTTCATTAGACATGACTGAAAGCTAAAAGTCAATTTTTTTGTTGAATGTGATGTTTTGAATTTTAAAGTGATAATTTGCCCTTCACCAGGTGGAATTTCAGCTGTGTTGCTTTGTGATTTTGAAGTTGCATCTTTATTTTGAAATTAGCTACAATTTGTATTAATCAACTAATTTTGATGTACAATAGTTTTCTGTTCACCCTCTTTATCCAATTTATAAAAATAATCTTACACTTTTCTGTTAGAGTTACTTCAACCTTTTGAGTACATTTTGGAATTTCTTGCAATTCATATTGGAAAGCCGAGTCTGGCTCACCTTCCAAAGTACATTCACATGCAGGGGCGGCTCCTCCATAAGGGTGGAGGAGCGTTGCCCTCCACCGCCAGCAGTGGCAGCTGCAAAACCTTTCAAAGAAAAGGATAATAAACAATGTTTATTGGCCTTTTGTTTGACAGGGGCGGGGCCACAGGGGTGACATGCCCTGAGGGTGAGTCACTGCGCATGTATGTTTGGCCGGCCATCTTTGGCCGGCCAAACACACATGCGCATAGGGCTCTCTCCAGCCCAGCAACGAGAGCCTGCATGGGCTCCCAGTCTGCCTGAGAGCACCCTGGCTGGGTGCTCCCAGCCAATCCTGATGCTGCTCTGAGCAGTGTCAGGATTGGTGCAGGGCAGCCTGGGAGCCTGTGCCTGGAGCAACGACGTGGGAGAGAGGAGCGGTGCGTGGCAGAGAAGGTACTTTTTTAAATTTTACTTTAATAAATTTAAATGTCTTAATGCCCCCCCTCTGTGCACCGCCCCACCTCCAGGAATAACCGCGGGCCTCTACAGTTCACATGAATAAGTATTTACACTTTCGCAAATGTTGCACGTGCACATTTCCAAACAGAAAATGTAATACATAAGTGCAGCTGCACTTACTATTATATTTGTTTTTCTTCCCAGGAAAAATATATTCTTTCTGTGGAGCAACCACTTCCCCTGTACCTGACTGATTCATTCCAGTCATTAACGGGAAAGAATCCTTGACATTTTCCAGCTATGCAATGATCACTCGTTTGGTACAATTCCCCACCTTATAGTTCCTATTGATTGTGTAACTGTACAGCTACTAATTACAGTTTTCAAATTCCAAATAGCAGGATAAATAAGGGATGAGCAAGTACATTCCTGGTGAACTTCAGTATACCATGGAAACAAATGGTGGAATTGAATGCAGTACCTAAATACACAAATGCAGCTTGACTTGTATATGGGTGAGACTTCTTGACAACCCCAATTTAAGGCATTTTATCTAAAATTACTCACAGCCTAAATTATTGTTTGCCTTGGAAAATGTCTTTACCCATCGGGGTTGTCCTGTCCGACTCCAAAATAACCTATTCTTGTCATCTGTCCAGATCTGTATTTTCTGTGTGTAGCTCTTGCTCAACAACTTCATAGGTAGACATACTATAAAAAGCACTCAATAATCTTAAGGATTGTCAAAATGTTAAGTTTTACAAAGTGAAAGACTTTGCTCAATTCCAAGATATTCAGATTAATTACCACCTCAAAATTGGCTTTAAATAAGGGTGAACCAAATAAATATCTCCAGTGTAGGCCTTTATTGAAGACACTGATAAACAAGCCAAAATGGTCATAGACAACTTAAAATTCAGATTAAAGACTTTAATATAATCAAAATAATTACCTTTTAAAATTAAATTGTCATTAGTGCTGTAAAAATTATTTTATTCTACCATTAAATTAAATACATGAAGTTTATTTGCTTTAATATTTAACAAATATTTGTACTAATTGTTTTCAAGTTTAATAAACATTTTACTTTTCTCTATACTTCATCATAGGGAAAATTCCACAGTCCTAGAGAAACATAGCTGCATAGATTGAGATGTCTACAAACATAGATTTAATATAAGGCAATAGGTTCTGGCAATGTAGTGGAGGTAATTTATAATAGAAAGCTACTGAGCGTAGCAATGCAAGAACATTGTGACAGATATAATGAGAGGGTAGTGAGCTTGGGAATACTGGAGAAGCACACGTACAGTAAAGTAAAGCCCTAGAGATAAACCATAGTGTCATGTCCATGCAGTTGGGAAGTCAATAGCACTTTCAGCTGCCTATCAAATCAAACCCCTATGTTTGATGAGAACACATCAGATCGCGTATGTTGAAGTACAAGGCAACTGCATAGAATACTCAAATGACATACCAGGAATTTTTATTATACTAAGTCCTACATTTTCACCTCACAGTTCTTAAATTACAAGTGGGAGTCACATCATGGAAACAAGCAACCCAGCTAGCCCTTTAAATGTAATTTAAACAAGCACTGGCAAGGGCAAATTTGTCTTGCTTTTGGGACCTCCTGACTTTGTGAAAAGTTCCAGCCATGGTGTGCAGCATCCCAGTGTTGTACAGCACGTCTCTTGAAAAAGTAAAAAATAAAATAAAAAAAATAAAAACTATACGATTGTCTGTGTAATTTTTTGGTGTGAGTTGATTTAAAAAATTTAAAGCGCTCGATTGTCCAGAGGAATCTTGGCTCTGCTTCCATCTGGAGGTAAAGCCTGGCTGGTTAGTGAAAGAACAGCTAAGTTTTTAAATGATTTTCTGAAGGAGAGAGGGTTAGGGCTCTCCTTCAGCTCCTGGGGAAAGGAGTTCCACAGTTTAGCAGTGCCCGTAATGAAGCGTTTCCCTCCCCACAAGGCTTGTTTAAACTTGGGAACAACCATAAATTTGGCTGTGGAGGAGTGAATCCTTCTGGAAGGAGTGTACCAGGAAAATTTGTGTCCCAGATATTCAGGGTCAGAGTTATGTAGAGCTTTAAAGGTAGAGCACAGTGCTTTGAATTCTATCCGCTTCTTGATAGGCAGCCAACGAAGCTTGACTAATGGTTGAGATGCAGGTTGGTGTTTAACGATCCCCAGTAGGAGGCAAGCTGATGCATTCTACAGTATCTATAGTTTGCGTAGGTGTCTGTGCTGTGCATTCAGAAAACGAGCATTGCAGTTTTTACAATTTGGATACGGCAAGTGTGGTTAAAATGGTTTTCTGAAGGTCCCCCTGAGTACAAGGTCAGACTTTCCTGGGGATCTTTAGAGTGAAGAAAACTGAGGAAGTGAAGGCATTCGCCTGATCTTCAAATGCCAACTTGTTGTCAAATAATATCCCTAGATTCCTGACTTTCTTCACTGGAGTTGGTGGTGGGCCCTGTTCTTGTGGCCAGCAGCTAGGTGTCCAGAAGTACATATTGTTGCCCAGGAGAAGAAACTCTGTTTTCCCAGAGTTTAATTTCATGCAGCTTTCAAATCTGATTGCTGCATCGTCTGGATTGCTGGATACTGAGACCACAATTTGTATATTGTCAGTGCAAGAGATAACTGATAAACTGAAGGAATGGATGAGCCTAGCCAGTGGGGTGACACATAGATGAAAAAGATTAGGGCTCAGGGAGAAACCTGAGGCATCCCACATGGCAGTTGGAAAGCATCTCTCTTGGTCACAAATTCTTCCCTCTCAGAAAGGAACGATTTCAGGAGAGTAAAAGCATATCCCCTAATGCCTGGTTTGAAAAGACGGTCAATCGATAGGTCGTGATTGACCATATCAAATGCTGCTGAGAGATCCAACAGGATATGAGTGGCCTTGCCTCCCTTGTCAAGTGTGGCCCTCAGTTCTTCTGAGTAGACAATTAATGCTGATTCAGTATTTTAAACACCATTGATTCCATATAGTTTAGAGTCCAAAAGATTATTAGTGTCTATGAATTAGTTTAGTTCAAGATTTCCTTAATTTTAGCTGGAAAAGGCAGATGGGAGATTGGTCAATAACAGCAAGGATCTTGTGGATTAGGACTAGGTTTCTTCAAGAGTGGAAGAATGGAAGCTCTTTTCCATGCTAGAGGAAAATAGCCTGTGTTGATTAACTAACTGAAGATTCCAACAAGATGAGTACTTATAATCTCAGTAGCAAGATGTATACTCTTTGGTGAACACACGTTCTAAGGAGAGCCTGATTTAATGTCTGTGGTTAGGCTTAGTACTCAATATTGAGCTGGGAAAAGGTAGTTAGATTTCGGGGCTTGTAGGGAAACCCTTCTCAACATGAAAATCCAGGGTTCGCTGTTTGTTTGCCGCAAAAGTGTTAAAGATGTCCTTCACTTTAGCCTGGAAGCAATCAGCCAGAGTATTATAGCAGGCTTGGCTGTGGTTGTTATTACTTTTTTCAGGCAAGTTGGCAAGTTTGTTTACTGTGCTGGATAACTCTTTGCGAGAGTTTTTTAAGTTTTGTATTTTATTTGTAAAGTATTATGTCTTTCTTTTCAGATCAGTGCTTTATAATTGGCAAACAGCTATTTGTAAGTTTCTCTTTTCAATCAATCATAATTTTTTCTACACTTATGTTCCTGTCTCCTTCAGAGCTGTTTCTGTGCTCTGAGTTTGTCCAAAAACCAAGGTTCTGATGGTGTAATTATTTGGTTAGTGTAGACTTTTCCAGGTGCATGCGACTCTATCGCCGAACCTACCCATGAAGAATAGGCTGAAATGGCTGATTCAAGATCCTTGACAATGGTGGGCTTTATGCTGGACAAAAAATTTGATGAATTCTGAAGAATAAATTTTGTGCCAGACTTAAACCTTACTGACTATGGGAGTGGTCTCACCTCTCCATTGTTAGCCAGGTATCTTGAAATCAAACATAACTGCTCTATGGCCAGGTGTTAATGGTAGTGAGGCAGTGAAGTGGAGGGAAGGATTGTCTAATGTATGGCCTGCAGCATGGATGGGTATATTTGAAAAGCTGCAGAAGACCTAGGCTGGCCATGGTATCAACTAAGAGTTCTGCATCTTCATCAACAGTATTTTCTAAGTGATAATTAAAGTCTCCTAGAACTGTAAAGTTTGAATTGGACTTGATTCAAGCATTGAGCTGAGGACCTGCACAAAGGAAGACCTAGGGCCAGGTGGAAGATAAAGTAATAGTCCTTTAAAAGTATACTTTTTTGTTTATTCTATTTGAAACAAGAGTGCTTCACAATCAGAGTTAGTGGGTACTGTTGAGAAGGATGCAGAGAGTTGATCGTGATATATTTCGCCAGGCCACCGCCCCTCTTACCAACTCTGTCTGATCTAAAGATTGTGAATCCTGCTTGAATAGCCAGAACCATGTAGAGGCCAGGAGCTGGGTCAGCTCAGGTTTCTGTTACAAACGTGATGTCTGGCTTATGGGTGTCTATGAACTCAACAAATTCTATTCTAAGCTTTATTAGTGATCACATCACATTTTATGTTTATTAGTTGTCACACCACATATCATGCATCTGAGCCTACAAAATAATGCAAGTGTTTTGCTATTCACCTTGTTGCTGATCCAAGTTGAATTAGTAAACAAACAGAAAAAAGGTAGCTTAGGTGAGGGAAAGAAGCACAGAGGGGAGAGGTGTGATGAAAAGCAACAGAAGGGGAGAAAGTGAGGGAATCAACCCAGAGGGAGAGGGAGGTGAGGGAAGCAGCATAAGGAGAAGGGGTGGATGGAAGCAACACAGAGAGAAGGGGAAGCAAAATGAGGTAGCGGCAAAGCAACAGGAGGGCTGGGGTGAAGCAAAACTGGGGACAACAGTGGGGAAGCAACATGGAGCGGGCACATGGGAAAAGTAACAAGGAGGGTGTGGATCTGGGTTAGCAAATGGGTGAGAAAGACCGAAACATCAAGGCGAAGAACCATCACATTGGTGAAAACATGGAGGAGAGATAAGCACATGAGGGCATCATGGAGCTGGGTAGGAAAGAAGCACACAGGAGCAACATGAGCGAGGGTGGTGCAGTAGGAGCAGTACATGAAGGAGACTGCAGGAAAAAATCTGCACTCTTGTAGAGTGCATAAGCAAAAAGAATAAAGTAGCAACTGAGAAAGGAGCAGTAGAAGGACCCAAGTAATGCCTTATGTTTCAGGGGATGGACAAACACAAGAAGTCCCGAGAAAGCCCAGACATTCCAATGAGCAATGACCACGTGTGGGAGTGAGTATATCATGAGTTTGACATGGGAAAAACACATCATTAAGCACATCTGTTTTTCTTGAACTGAAATAATTGGTTTAACTAAAGCATAGTTCAGTTCTTCTTTTTTGTTGGTTAGTCCGAAGGACTACACAACACAAATAACAGAGGAATAGGCCTCATTTTTGTATGACTTGCATGCAGCAGGAAGGCAGGGAATAGATAGGAATTGAAGAAGACTGTAGACTAGATGGTCTTATAAAAATCAGTCGAAAAATGTTAGTAGTGGAATAGGATGGGTGAACCATTGTGCTTCACTATTAATCCTTCTGTTAATTACTTTAACCGTATAAAGGGTACCTGCTAATAAAAAGATATTTTTGAGTTTACCCTTAGCTATTTTTATTTACAGATTCAAGCGCTTGTGTTGGTGTGTTAGTATAGAAGGTCGTGTTTGAAGTCAGATCCTTTTACTCTACCTTTGTGAATATACTTTTGCGGTTCACCCTGACAGGGATTGTGGCTGTTGGTTGAGCAGGGTAACACCCCACTCAACCAAAAACCCAATTTCTCACAGGTATAAACATGGAAATGAGAGTGATAAGGAAGCCAACCAATGGTAAGGAGTGGGCTGGCTCTAAGCCCACTGTAAGCTAAGAATATGTCTCCCAAGCAACATAAATACTTAATCCTTTGCTTGAAATTCCTCTTTTCCATATCTAAGTAGTACCAGAAGAGTCAAATACAGATTGTGTACAAAGGTGCAGGGAGGCAGCTGTGGCAACTACAACTGCGATTAAATGTAATGAAGATTACCAGTATATATTTGGGGTATATCACTTCATCCCTCTTATTTGTAACAGTCCTTACATTATCTGGAAAAGCAAGCAGTGCCAAGTCTTCTATTGACAACCCTCGGCAGTCACTCTCAATTCATAGACAATTCATGGTTTTATCCAGTGTATTGGTTCCAAAACACCACTTAGGAAGACAAGGGACTTTCAGCGAGATCATCAATAGCTACAGAAGAATGCAAACATTGCCCATACTTTGAAATCATGAAACTGTTTATCTGCAGGAGAGCAGTTATACTTATAAAGTAAAATGTACTATAGGATCAGAAGGTATGTACTGACTGACATCTGCAGGGGTACTAGTGTACGCCAGCGGTAATATAGACATCCACCCTCCAGGAGTGATAATGATAAAACTATGTTATTGAAGACTTCTCCACGAAAAACACACCCTTTCTTAAACTATCCCATTCAACATGTGGTCAGGGATCCAGCCAATGACACACAAGCCATACTAATATTCAGTTGCTTTGAAAAGATTTCCAAGGACCCAAAACACTTTGTAGTGACTAGCCGGTTATACCAAAAGTATGTTACAGAATAATTCAAAATATCAAAAAAGAATGTGTTAGTACCCCTGACACAAGGAGAAAGACTAAGATCAATCCACTTATCCTGGGAGAATAGCTTTGATATAGTAGTGACCCCGGAGAAGGCGACTGAGGCCACTGTTTCCAAATACTCTGAGTAAACATGGCAATTGGTGTCCTTCACATGGACAGCTCTTGGACTACTGAAATTATACCGTAGAGGCAACAATCACAGGTGGAAAATGAACACATAACAACAATCTTACCTCAGTCAACAGAAAAGGGTCACATATTCAAGGCCATGGACAGTTCAAGCCACCAAGCCCAAGGGAAGGAATGTGTAACTGAATCAGTAGCATATTTTTAGTACAGAAAATAATTTTTTCAATAACACACTGCTTGAGTGGAAGTCTCATAACGTCAGAAGTGAACAACCAAGAGCATCAGAAAAAAGACTCAACCAAGCAGCTTGATGTGCACCTTTATGAAGGAGGATACCAGGTATATACAGGGCTGAGAGAAACGGGTGACTTCCGAACATACTCAGGTGTTGAATTGCAGAAAGACACAAACGTAGGTACAATCTAGTGGGAGAGCACTAATCTATTTCTGCCCGCGCTGCATCAATTTCATCACCCATCTCCCATGTCTTCATAGGCTTGGAAACGATAAGAGATCCTGCTATAAATAGAAGTAACCACAGCACAAACAGGTCCACTGAATGACCCTACAGGGTTTCCATATCTATTATAAGTAAACGAGATAATGATCTCATCCCACGTAGGAGTGTTAGTGGGAGAATACATTAAGTTTAACACTCCAGATTGCTGCGTAAAGAGCGGACAGTATGCCTGTAACATTATGAGCCAACACTGGCACTTACCACCTGTGAAACAAATGGGGTGCAGTTTACTTTATTTGGGATTTTAGCAAAGTGCTGCTATTTGATGGCCCTCAGAGTACTATGTATAGGGGACATATAGAAAGGAGGAGTGGATTGCAATGTAACATATTGCAAGAACCAGGTGACGCAAGGCTATTCAATTAACAGACAAGCCTGCAACATTTTGGAAAATACCAACCATCATATATGCCTCCAGAATGATAACAAAGCCTTAAAGAATAACAAAAAAAGCCAAGCGCATGGCTGGGAATGTGAAGCTATCACCTTTGGACGTCTGCTCAGGTAGAACTAAGGCCCATATTTATACTTTTTGACGCTAAACTGCGCTAACGCAGTTTAGCGTCAAAAAGTTTTGCGCCGGCTAACGCCATTCTGAAGCGCCATGCGGGCGCCGTATTTATTGAATGGCGTTAGCCGGCGCAAGCAGACCGGCGCTGCCTGGTGTGCGCGAGAAAAACCACGTACACCAGGCAGCGCCGGCGTAGGGGGAAAATGGCGCATGGGCGTCTTAAAATGGGGCAAGTCAGGTTACGTCGAAAAAATCGTCGTAACCCGACTTGCGCCATTTATTTTCGACGCCCATCCCCCATCAACATGACTCCTATCATTGTAAAGATAGGAGTCATGCCCCCTTGCCCAATGGCCATGCCCAGGGGACTTCTGTCCCCTGGGCATGGTCATTGGGCATAGTGGCATGTAGGGGGGCACAAATCAGGCCCCCCTATGCCAAAAAAAATTATTAAAAAAAAATAAAAAAATACTTACCTGAATGTCCCTGGGGTGGGTCCCTCCAGCCTTGGGTGTCCTCCTGGGGTGGGCAAGGGTGGCAGGGGGGGTCCCTGGGGGCAGGGGAGGGCACTCTGGGCTCATTTTGAGCCCACTTGTCCCTTAACGCCATGCCTGACCCAGGCGTTAAAAAGCGGCGCAAATGCGCCGTTTTTAGCCACGCCCACTCCCGGGCGTCTCTTTTGCCCGGGAGTATAAATACCACGTAAAGGCCTGGGAGTCATTTTTTAGACGGGAACGCCTCCCTTGCATATCATTAACGCAAGGAAGGGGTTCACGCTAAAAAATGACGCACATTCCGGGAACTTTGGCGCTATTCGCCTCTAACGCCATAGTATAAATATGGCGTTAGTTGGCGTTAGTTTAGCGTCGAATTTGCGTCGAAAAAAACGACGCAAATTCGGCGCAAACGGAGTATAAATATGGCCCTAAGTACGCAACTCGAGATGCAAATCGAGATGCCAATAATATCGCAAAAAATTCTAGTATGGCAAAGTTAGGTCGATAGATCACCTAGTTTATATGACACAGAAGGTGACTGAAGTATGCGCTTTGCAAAGGAAAGCTCTTCACAGCTTGATCAACTACTGCAATTCAGTTTGCCATCCAGAGCATGTTCCAACATTCCTCCGTACTACTGAAAACGAATCAAACGTAACTCACACCACAGAGCGGAATAAAGGGAAATTGGCTTGTACTCTTGCCGAATTCCTGACAGAAAAATGATGCAGACAAAGCAGAAGTAAATGAGCTCCATTCCACATATCCAGAACTACGAAAACTAAACACAGATACTGTGACCACATCAAAGAGAAATTATCGAGCAACAAGCAACAATGCAATTAGCAGAATTAACATTATCAATAAAAACAGATACGTAATACCAGGAAGACTGGAATTCAGAATCCATTTCACATTTTTCGGAAGAAGTCGGTTGTACTAAATAATGGCATTCCCATCTAGATTCAAACTACGGTCCTAATTGCTTTTAATTTTTTTGTTTCGGCTGTGCACTCGAACATAGACTAGTAATGGATCTAAGAGAGTCACCACAGAAGACAGCAAAAACACTAATGTCTAACATGTAATGACACATACATTAGAAACAGAAGGCACATGTACAGCAGCATTTGTAAAATGCCTAACACCATCTTACTGCAACCAAAAACAGACTTAAAAAGGACCAGCGCCCATCACCGTAGGGCCCCACAGATCACAGCAGCGGGCAATCCACCAAACTAAGCAGGCCCAACATTTCCAGAAAGACTGAGTATTACTGAGAAAATCTGAGGCATGGAAAAGTCAACAATTCTCAAAAAGAAAGTCACATCTGACCCTTTTTGACCCTTGGGGCAGAGGTGAATATACTGAAGAAGGTAGAATGTAAAGGTCTCTCTGCAATAGAGATCATGCAGTTGAATTAAACACCACTTATAAGAAATTAGGATAGTTAGTTCATCACTCAAAACATTAAACCGAGAAGACGTATAAGCAGACACATACTTTCGATCCACTGTTAAACACTTTATCCAAAGGTCAAACACTTTATCCAAAGGTCAAATGGGCCTCGACATGAGGTACGCTCATGGCAGTTTAGGTGTCTCAGTTGGACAACAAATCTATTTAGATCTTTATGTTGAAATCTGAAAGGTCATCATTTAGCACAAAGTGCATAACCACAGAATACATCCTGTAAGAAGTCTTATTTAAGACTTTTGGGAAGACCCAAGGTTCATGAATATCAAATACCAATAGAGCAGCAATCAGCCTACACCCCAGGCAGCAGTCTATATGTTATGTGTCGTAAGTGACTAGCTCATCGTATGCCATGTTTCTTAAGAACATCTTTTGAATCGGGCAAGTGAGGGTTGATCCTCGCTCCAAAGAGTGTATCAAACTAAGAAGAATGGGTGTATAATCGGCTTTTCTGTCAAGGTGCAAACCATAAACAATAAACTTTAAGGCATGATATAAGCAATTGTGTCCTTCTCATCTCCTGAAGTGGAGGGCAACCTTCTTAGCAATATCCACTCCTAACACTCTTTACACATTCCCTGGAGGTTGCACAGATGCAGATACAAGCCATCAAACACTGAAGAACTACTCCTACTAAGAAGGCAGGAGGAGCATGGAGGAACCACAGAATTAGATTTCAATATTAACACTTCAACAGGTCTGGGCCTACATCTTTGCATCAGTTGTTGTTATCTTGGCCATAATCCCTAGGAAGAAATGATCACCAGAATGAGACGTGGACGGGAATGCAAGAATCATGCATAACAAGGCCATTGCCACTCATCACACAGTTAAAAGTAAAATTATTGAGGGTAATTCCAGATGAGTACCATCAAGTGAACAGCACAGCTAGAGGTGTCTCAAGGTACTATGTAGCACAATAAGCACTTCAAATGAATTCCAGGGTATTAGCCAGCATGGCTAGGAACATTCTGGTGAACAAAGCATAAGGAAGCCACATTTATTTCTGCCTGCAATTAAACAAGGAATGAGAAGCAAAACATCTCCACACTGCATCCTATGCAAAGCAAACATCTAAAATAAAGAAAGAATTGGAAATTAGCAAAATGCAGAGCAATAGCGTCCAAGGCAAAGCCTGTAACATGAATTCCGGGTATAAAATCCATTGTTTAAGTGCTCCTGTTAAAAGTGGGTGTAGGGAATTGAGCTACGGGTTGAGGGAGGCAAAGTCCGGCTCAAGCAGGAATCACAGCTCTTGCCTGGGAGAAACCCATGAAAACCCCAAATTAACCTGACTTAACCCTATGGTAGCTTGCAAAAGCAGCCAGGCTCAACTTAGAGGTTATTTGTAAAGTACTTATGCAGCACCTTAAACAATAATATGGTGAAAACACAACACAAAATAATACCACACTAATCTAGAAAGATAGAGTAAAATGTAATAATTATTTGACACCAAAATGACAAAAAATCCAATCAGTAGAACCAGAGATATGCAAGTTTAGAGATTTAGATAAAAAGAGTGCTTAAAAGCACACAGCACCAATTGTGGTTATCTGGATGCGTCAGACTGAAACAAGGTCAAATATTAAGGCTGACCACAATGGAGTGCTGGCCAGATACGGGGACCAAGTTAGGCCCACTGAGAACTGTACCTTTTATCTTTGATGCGGGGTGTTGCACCAAAACTGAAGCAGAGTCCTATGTCAAGATGCATCGCAAAGTGTTGGTTCCGATGAGCGATGCACAGTCCTGTGTTGAGTTTTGTGGAGTTGCGTTACGCTGTATCAGTGAGGTGGGCTGGCAGACCATCTTTATTAATAACACAAAAGAGAGGTGAGAGGTGCCACTCATCCATTCACATCCCACAATATAAATCACACACATGGAGGTTAATAAGGCATCGTCAAGGGATGAATTACCTCCAATTGGGGTACCTTCTTATAGGTGAAAAGTGTCCTCACCCTCTATTAGTGGTATATGTCATCATAGGGCTGCTACTACACACCCTGTGTCACCATCAGCAGAGGCATAGCAATGCGCCATTTTTTAGTGATCACAATATGTTTTGAGGCATCCACATTTTAAAGTGCAGTTAAAACTACCTTAAGAGTATCCACTACAGTGTCAGTCTATTTTATTCCTGGTCCGCTAGTTAGAGTTAAAAACAGGGGTGTGAGATGGTCGATGGGTATTATCACCCTACCCTATATATAAGTTGTCAACGTGTTTCGGCCAAACCTTAATTGCCGCTCAGGGTCGATGGCCTTCTTCAGGACTCAGATCCCTACGATCACTGTCACCATCAATAAGTCATTCTCTTGGGCAAACAGAAAGAGGATAACACCATGCAGTGATCTTACTTGTCACCTACAATTCTTTACAACACAAGTGACATGGTAATCCAGCTGAGGGTAAAAGTATGCAAGTTATCTGGAAATGTGATCAAACATATATAATCTGTGATCAAATAATCATGAAATGACTCATGCATTGCATTTCTGAAAATCAACATGCCACCACAAAATTGTGAGGCATGTTTAGACAAATTTGTGGAGAGTGCGGTGCAGGTCAAAAGTCAATACTGAGGTCATGATTTTACTCCTTACCCATGTCACTTAACCCAGGGTGGGAGCAGGGGCCCCGCCTAGTAGGGACACACTGTGCCAATAACAAGCAGGTATTGTACAAATAGCTTTTTATATGCATACACTTTATATAAATATATTGCTCTGTTTAGCAAAAAATGATCACATTGAGCTTGATGTGTTATGTACATCTACACATACCCTGGTAATGTACGGAGTACCCTTTAGTTTAAGGTTTCTAAGAAGCCCAAAATCTCGGACCCCACTTACTTCGGCAAGGGACCAAGGCTGTTATAGATACCGCTCTCCGACCCTCAGTCAAAAGCGGTGTCCAACTGTCGTAAATATTTGTACTGTCCAAGCGGACGGCGTCATGCTACGATCAAGTCAGGTCAGTTGACAACATTGTATCCTGCATATCATTACTCGTGTCGTCAATATTGCAGGCTGGAAAACCGTCGTTGATGAGTATTTTCCTAACAGGAATCTACCTTGTCCTTTTTTGGTGAAGACGGTGGCCTAGACCCTAGACCACCTGGCATGAGAGTGGATACAATTCTAATGAAATTTACTGTGGCCCTTTTTGTTTAATACAGTGCTGTAGATCTAGACCATGTGATGTGTTAACACTAGTATGTGATGTAGCATGATGCGGCCCACTCGGACAGTACAAAGATTCACACTGGTTGGATACCGCTATCGATGGAGGGTCAGGGAGCTGTATACATTGCGGTGTCGGTCCATTGATGTAGTAAGTGGGGGGCTGATATTCTGGGCTTTGTAGGAAGGTGGGTTATTAGAAGGTCAGAGCACGTACCTCAGCTAGTAATAATACCAGAATCACTAATAAGGCCCAGTCAAGTCTCAATAAATTGATCTTTGCTAAACCCTGGGCAGCTTGACAATGAGCAGTCAGGCTTACTTAGATGACAGGTGAGTGTAAAGCATTTAATAGCACCAAAACAGTAAGTAAATAAAAGACACAACACAATAACAATTCAACAACATTGATAAAAAATAGAGAATATTTTTGTCTTTAAAATGACATAAAAATGACAAAAATGCAATGTAGGGAGCCTGACATATGAATTTTTACAGAATATACTGTGGTATAGAGCTTAAAAGCAAACAGCGCCATCCAAACTATCTGGTCACACTGCACCAGGTCAAATCTAAAACAGAGCACGGGTTAGATAGTCTAATGTAAGTCCTGCTGAAGATTTACCTTCACAGACTTGCGCCAAGAGTCCCATTCATGGGGCTTAAGTTTGCCGGGAGCAAGGAGAGCGTCACAGGCAATGGTCTGCGGGGTGTGAAGAGCTGCCGGGCATCGCAGATAGTTGCTGTATGAAGAGATGAACTCGCACTCCCTTGTGCTGATCCTTCGCTGAAGCTTTGCGGTTCAGGAATAAATGGGCCCATTCGGGAAGAGCCCAGAAGCTTGAATTCATGGCTAAGAAAGCACCCCAAGTGCCCGCAGCCTGGGAGGAGCCTCTTTGAGGTCAGGAACTCATTGCAGACAGGTCCAGGAGCTGTAATTCTCTTGGTTCCTTTGGGGGAGATCACAGTCCTCTAGAGCAGGCCAAGGGTTCAAAGGCTCTTGGTTGCCATTGGGGGCTAGGACTCAATCTCCCACAATGCAACTGGGCAGTCCAGGAAAATCCAGTTGTAGCTTGTCAGCTGGAGTAGTCCTCTCTCTACCTCGGGGAGTCCACTATGTTTCCTTTAAGACAGACACAGTCCTTTCTTTTGTGGAGCTTTGGGAGTGCAGTAAATGTAGTCCTTCTAAGTCCTTCTAAGTTCTTCTAAGTGCAAGCTATCTGTGGTACAGTCCAAGGGTCCAAGAGGGCAGTCCCTTTTCTCTTGCTGTTCCCAGGCAGTATTCTGAAGAGCTCCTGCAACTGAGCAATAATTATCATCCTCCATTCTGGGTTTTTCTAGTAGTTTCTTGACCAGTGATGCATAGACTTCTGAGTGAAGCTTTCTTTATCTTCAAACACTTCACACCGGCTGGACTTGTGCTTTGACTCCACATACACCAACGTCGATCTTCGACCCTTGAACAAAGGCACACTTGGCAGGCATGAGCAGTTTGCTTGGACCACTGCATACTGTCTAGGAGAGCATTGTCAATCTTTGGTTACTTATCCCCTATCTCATCGACAGCTGTATCATCCTCCCCAGCTTGGTACCCGCCAATAAATACACCACACACAGAGCTATATATTACACGTCTTTACTCAGCTGCTGGTAACCACAAACTCAACATTCTAAAGTGGTATTCAATTCACCAATTTCTAACACTTGCGGCATCACTCTATGGAGTATTTCAGGAGCCAGTTTAGTAGGGTAATAATACCCCTACACCATCTCACACACCTGTTTTTAACCCTGTCTACGGAAGCAGGAATACAATAGACTGAAATTGTAGTGGATACCCTTAAGGTAATTTTAACTGCACATGAAACATGGATCCCTCAAATCATTTTGTGATGAATAACCAAAAAAACTAATTGCTCCACCCCTGCTGTTGGTGACACAGTGTGTGCAGTAGCAGCCCTATGCTGAAGCATGCTACTAATAGTGGGTGAGAGCACGTTTATCCTTTAGGAAGGCACCTCAGTAGGAGATAACTCATCTCTTGACCATATCTCATCAACCTCTAGGTGTGTAATAGAGCATCTTAATCCCCGTTTCCTAGGGTCCAGGAGTGGGGAGGCACCACTTAGGTGTTAGCACTCACAGCAGGCAGGGGCCAGGTGCAGGGTTCAAAGCTGTTGGAGCTCGTTGTGTCCCTGTAGGTCAGAACAGGAGTCCAGCCATCTAGCCATTGAAGTCACATTTGTGGTCCTATCTTCAAGGTGCAGGTCCAGTGATAGCAGGGCAGCAATGCAGTCCCACTTGCAGAAAAACAGCAGGACAGCAGGGCAGTCCTCCTTGCAGCAAAGCAGAAGGGCAGCAGAGCAGTCCTTCTACTGAGTCTTCCAGAGGTCCAGAAGTGATCTGAAGAGTGGGTCTGAAGGTCCCTTTTTCGGTTCAGCGCACCCATCTCATGGCCATCACTTTCACTCGTTCGTGGGCTTGCCTTTCAAAAATCACTTGATGTCATTTGCAATTGCTTTATGTCTGTCCCACCTTGAGGCTGTTTTTGTCACACCTTGTAGACTGCCCCTGTTACTTGGATTATTGCACGATTACCTATATACTTCAGTATGGGTGAACTACTTTTTTCTCTCTCCCCTTTATGCTGCATGGCGGCCACGGCACTCACAGCATGAACAGGCACAACAGTGTGAACTTAACTTGTGGTATTGAAGTGCTGGTCATATTGTTCACAGTTACCTAATCAGAGTAATTTCTTGTGGCTCTCCCCTTAAAACTCTTGAAATTGGTAGATGCTTTACATAAAACAGAAATCCTCAAAGTGAAAGTGGCTCTCCCAGCACAGTGGGAGAGATACTACAATATTAATTGCACTCGGGGAAACCTGACCCATAATGCTTTGCAAGCATTCTTTTTCACAACATTTTTGCCCATAACTCAGCCTGTAGTGGTCCTAGGTCAATACGAGCATCATCAAAATATTCAGCACAATGCACTCTTTCTGTCTAGATCATCTGTGGGTTCCCACACTAGATTATTGAGGACCCCAAAATAATAACCCCTCCTACCATTCAAAGTCTTTTTAAGCATTCCTATGGCTGGAATGTTTGTTTTTCAGCTGGGAATAGGTTGTGAATCAAGGGCTTTATTTGTAATATCATTGCTTTAGGTCTGCTACATGAAAATATGTAATGCACTATGCTCTCTAGGGACTACATATGGTTACTCTGCATTATTTATTTCCATTTTATTTTTGTGTCATTATGTCCATTATATGGTTACATGATCATGTTTCTTACAAATGCTATTTTTATAGTGGTGCCCTTTAGCGGCAGTTTTAAGCATTACAGTCATATCTCCATATTAAAATATTTGTGGCACAGAAACTTGCCCCATAATGATTTCCAGGGCATTACTTTACAAACATTTTTGCTCATAACTCACCCTGTGCGGTCCTAGGACAATGGGCCACCTTCAAAACATTGACCACAATGTGTTCTTTCTGTCTACATCATCTTGGGGTCCCCACACTTTGTTAGTGGGGACTACAAAACAATACCCCCTGCCACCATTCAATGGGCCTGATTCTAACTTTGGAGGACGGTGTTAAACCGTCCCAAAAGTGGCGGATATACCACCTACCGTATTACGAGTTCCATAGGATATAATGGACTCGTAATACGGTAGGTGGTATATCCGCCACTTTTGGGACGGTTTAACACCGTCCTCCAAAGTTAGAATCAGGCCCAATGTCTTTTAAGCTTTCTCATGGCTAGAACTTTTGTTTTACAGATAGGAGAGTTTTGTTTTAAAGGCTTTGTTTGTAATATCATTGTAATAGGTCTGCTAATCCTGAAAACATCCTCTATGGGCTAAGTATATGATTGCACTGCATTACTTTCTTCAGTTTTGTTTTTCAGGGGTGTTAGACTGGACAGCCTTAGGGTGGTCACCCCTAACTTTTTGCCTACCTCCCTCCACTTTTTGGACACTTTTTTTGCTGGTTTTAAAACTCAGCGCACGTTACCACTGCTAACCACTGCTAAAGTGCATATGCTCTCTCCCTTTATACATGGTAACATTGGATCATACCCAAATGGACAGGTCCCTAGTAGTGTGCACTATGTGTGCCCGGGCCGTAGATTAAATGCTACTAGTGGGCCTGCAGCACTGATTGTGCCACACAGTTAAGTAGCCCCTTAACCATGTCTCAGGCCTGCCATTGCAAGGCCTGTGTGTGCAGTTTCACTGCCAATTCAACTTGGCATTTGAAAGTACTTGCCAAGCCTAAAACTCCCCTGTTACTACATATAAGACACCCCTAAGGTATGCCCTAGGTAACCCATAGGGCAGGGTGCTGTGTAGGCAAAAGGCAGGACATGTACCTGTGTACTTTACATGTCCTGGTAGTGTAAAACTCCTAAATTTGTTTTTACACTGCTGTGAGGCCTGCTCCCTTCAAAGGCTAACTATGCTAATATTGGGGCTGCCCTCATACCTTGTTTGAGTGGTAGCTGCTGATCTGAAAGGAGTAGGAAAGTCATATTTAGTATGGCCAGAATGGTGCCATTAAATCCTGCTGACTGGTGAAGTTGGATTTAATATTACTATTTTAGAAATGCCACTTTTGGAAAGTGAGCATTTCGCTGCACTTAAATCTTTCTGTGCCTTATAATCCACGTCTGGCTGGGTTTAGTTGACTTGTGCATTCACTCAGACACACCCCAAACACAGGATACTCAGCCTCACTTGCATACATCTGCATTTTGAGTAGGTCTTCCTGGGCTGGGAGGGTGGAGGGCCTGCTCTCACACAGAAGACTGCCACACCCCCTTCTGGGACCCTGGCAGACAGGATTGAACTGAAAGGGGACCTGGTGCACTTCTAAGCCACTTTTTGAAGTTTCCCCCACTTCAGAGGCACATTTGGGTATATAAACAGGGCCTCAGTCCCTACCAACTCAGACACTTCCTGGAGAAGAAACTTGTAACCAGAACCTGCATCCTGCCAAGACCAATTGCCTAGCTGCCCAAAGGATTCACCTGACTGCTTTCTGTGAAGGACTGCTGCCTTGCTGTTGCCCTGCTGCCTTGCTGCTCTCTGGCTGTGGTGAAGAAGTGCTCTCCAAAGGCTTGAATAGAGCTTGCCTCCTGTTCCCTGAAGTCTCAGGACCAAAAAGACTTAATTTCTTCAAGAAGGACTCTTTGTGCGGCAAAATTCGATGCACAGCCTGCCAGAAACGACGCACAGCCTGCACCACAGTGAAAATTTCACCACACGCCGATCCGGAATGGCGCTACCCGACTTCGCAATGAGAAGATCGACGCAGCGCCAGCATAGCGACTGGAAATTCGACGCACAGCCCACCAGAACGATGCACAGCCGACTTCCAGAGAGGAATCAACGCAGCACCTGCTGTGCAATAGAAAATTCGATGCAACGCCCACCTAATGGACGCAGCTCCTGTGACTTCATCCTGCCAGTGCAGGAAATCCACGCATCATCCCCGGGGAGTCTGAAACCCCGCAACCCAAAGAGGATTCACGACGGAGCGCCGGAAATTGACGCACAGTCGTCCCTGTGTGGAAACTAAATGACGCATCGCCGTGTGCGGCTCAAGAAATCGATGCACACCTCTTTGTTTCCACACTTCTCCTCCTCTGCGGCCCTTTGTGGAGATTTCTCACACGAACCAGGTACTTTGTGCCTGAAAGAGAATGTGTTTGCTTTTGAAAGACTTAAGTCGCTTTATATCACTTTTCAGAGATATCTCTACCTTTACTTATTGCATCGTTGATCATTTTGACCTGCATTGATCCAGATAAATATTATATATTTTTCTAAACACTGTGTGGTGTCTTTTTGTGGTGCTGTGCTGTGTTATTGTATGATTTATTGTACAAATACTTTACAGATTGCCTTCTAAGTTAAGCCTGACTGCTCAGTACCAAGCTACCAGAGAGTGGGCACAGGATAATTTGGATTGTGTGTGACTTACCCTGACTAGAGTGAGGGTCCTTGCTTGGACAGGGGGTAAACTGACTGCCAACCAAAGACCCCATTTTTATAACTAGGGGGTTATGCCCTTTAAGGGCTAAAAATATGGTTACATGACCATGCTTGTTACAAATTATATTTCGGCTATGGTACTCTCTAGGGGCTGTTTTGAGCATTACAGTCTGATGCCAAAAGCACATTTATCATAAAGGTTTCAACAATAAGTGTATAGGTTGTAATAATCTCTCTCCTTATTAGAATTATGACCATAATTCAGGAAAATTTAACATTCTAATTATACTACGACTGTTTGAACACTCTTGATATGTTTGGATGACCCTTCTGGTTTATTTCTCCTCTGTGGCTGTATTGTGTCTTTTTTGGGGGAATCGTGTTAACCAGCCAGCAGCTCTGATGGTGGGGTGGTGGAAGTGGTTTTCCATTGGAATTAGCATGGCATATTTAAATTAGGATGCTAAATTTCAACATTTTCATTTTTTTGCTACAGATAGAAGGGCTTTCGTTATATGCAGGTCCCCTGGAATCATATGTCAGGCAAAGATGAAATTATGAGGCAAGGTTGACCAATTTATGTGACAAGAAGAGTCCAGCTAAGAATTGACAGAGCCAACAGCTCTAACTGAAGCAAATGCGAGACCTATTGCATTGCAAATGCTTGTTTATACCTGGTGCCATCTGTGAAGCAGGAAAATGAAACTTATAGTGTTGCCCCCTACAAAGGTGCCTGGAATTTTCTGACTGATTCTGGTCTGTCAGGAGGTGCAAAAGGCTAGTGTGAAGTCCTTTGTGTGTGAGCTGGGCCAGTGCTTTTGAAGTGCAAGGTAGGTAGGTGATAGCTCACCCCCTCCATCCTACCTGAGATGACCCATCTTGTCAATACCCTGACCCTTTTTTATGATACTATCAGGGAGGAATACACAAAGCTTGACTGCCAGCTACACCTCGGCATGAAACCCACCAAGTCTGCAGGCACCAAATGGCTAAGACAAGAGAATACCTAATTTCTAAAAATTACAATTGCTCAGACACCAAACTAGACTTTCTTACCTGCTTCCCAATAAAAGATTATCACTTATTAAATGTAATAGGTAACCCAGTTTTATCCTATGGAGGAGAGAGGCCTCACAGTAGTATAAAAATGAATTTGTGAGTTTTTCACTACCACAACATGCAACACTTAAAAGTATGTATCCAACTTTTTAATTTCAATGCACCCTGCCTTTTGGGCAGTTTTGAGCCTACTGAATGGGTGACATATGTGATGCAAAAGGAGTTTTAGGCTCGGCAAAGGAGTTGTTTACCCAAGTCAAATTGGTTTAAAACTGCCATCAGGGTGCAGTGGCAGACGTGGGGCATGTTTAAATGGGCTACTTAAGTGTGGGGCGCAATGGGGGAGGAGCCAAGATGGCGGCCGGGACGGTCGCTTGATTCGAGCGCTCCGTCCCCGGCCACTTCGAGACATCCTGGAAGGCGCCCCCCCAGCGGCCTGGCAGTGACGGCCGGGACGGCGGTTCGGCTGGGGGAGACCGGGGCACCCAACTTCTGCTGCGAGCGCTCCTTGGACCGCGGGTGAGGCGGGATTGGGACTCGTTGGTCCGCGTCGGGTGCAGCGCAGAACGGGAGGAGCTGCGGCTGCAGCCCCGGTCGCGCTCTCGCCGGGCGCGGCCGCCTCCTGCCTCCCCGCCTGCCCGCGACTGGGAGAGCAGAAGAGACGCGTCCAAAAGTGGACCGTGCAGCTTATCCTGCTAGGCGCCTCGGGACACCGGCTTGAGGAGCTGGGGCGCCATTTTAGATCTCGGCGGCTGGCACGGGTGAAAGCAGCAGAGGGTCGGAGAAGAGACCCGGTAAAGCAGACTCGAAGCGGCGGCGGCCCAGCAGGCTGCGGGGGTTCCAGGCGCAGAAATATTTTAATTTAAAAAAAAAAAAAAGAAAATTAAAGAATAAGGTGATGAGGGCACCTGCGAAGCGGGGATCACCAAAATTAAACGGAGGAGGTAAACCTTTGGAACGGCAAGCACCCCCACCCTTCAACCCACCTCTCCATCTTCGCAAGAGGGCAAGATGGATGTGGATTGCGCGCTCCTGGGAGCACAGATTATTCAACAAACGCAGAAAGGTTGGCTGGGCTAGACTGTGGATGTGTGGCCTGCCCTGGACTCCCTAGCGATGGGTTCCTGCCGCAAATGTTCCTAGCTGCGCAAGGCTTATTCGTAGCGTCTTGCGATCGCCCCAACCCGTGATTTCTCCCACGACCCGGCGTCTCTCCCGACCGTCCAGCACTTCTCCCCTCTATCTGAGGGAAACCTCTGGCACCAAGCCCTTCCGCCACACAAGAAGAAACGAGTGTTCCCCCCTAACGATTGCATCCTCTGCACATTCCAGTGGGCCCGGTGGATAGCCCCACAAGAACTTATAGTTGGAACATTGAATTCATCAATGACTGCAGTATTTGTCGCGGAACACACAGGCCATAATAAGTCAAACTAGGACTAAATGTTCCTTTGCTTTGCTGCCTAATCGCAAGTCCGCCAATGAGTAGTCTCTGCAGATTGGGAGGCAATCTCACAACAACCAAAATGGCCGGTAGAGCCAAGTCAACCAAGAACCCGGATCGAACTACCCAAGCGATAACGCCTACAGATCAACAATTCGGCCCATCCCTACAATCTCTGGAAAGCAAACTTCTAGCGCATTCTGCTCAGTTCGAGAAAGTATTGCAGGCAATACTGGACACTAAGTCATCTCTGGAGGGCAGAATTGATGCAGTCGCGCAAGACTTGAATCTCCTACGAGTGGATCATCGAAGCCTAGCCGAAAAAGTAAAAACAACTGAAGCTGAAATAGCGGAACTAACTCCAATAGCGCAAGGGAACCAAAAACAAATTCAGCACATGGATGAAGAGCTAAAGATACTCTGGAGAAGATCGGAGGAAATGGAGAGCAGGGCGCGCCGAAATAACGTGAGATTTCTGGGCTTTCCGGAAAGTATGCGTCAGCCAGAATCAGAAATTTCCCTAGAGCAGTGGCTAATTAAGGAGGTGTTAAATGGGGCTCCATCCAAGTTTTTCTCAATTGAAAGGGCTTACAGAGTCCCGGGCAGGCCTCCAGCCCCCGGCCAGTCCCCCAGACCATTGATTGCCAGGTTCTTGAATTATAGAGACCGAGACGCAATAGTGCAACAATTCCGCATTAAGGGCCCGTTCAAGTATGAAGACTCGAACATCAACGCTTACCCAGACTTCACGCAAGAGGTGCAGAATCAGCGTAACTCTTTTGTTAAAATCATGCAACGCTTACGAGAACAGAACATAAAATATGCCCTGCTCTTCCCAGCCAAGTTAAGGGTAGTGATGGAGGACCGTACCCATATATTCACCAGCCCCGAGGATGCCTGGACATGGCTCCACGCCAAGGGCCTTGCATACCCCCGGGAAGATGCAGAAGAGGACGAGAAACGGCGGAGACCCACTGCAGGGAAGCGATCCAAACGGCGCACCAGAGGCCAGCCCAATGACTGGCAAGCAGCAGAGGAAAGAGCAAAAGTGCTTAAAGAGACGCTGCTACACATGCAAAGCCGCAGTATAACTCCCAGCGGACTTGAGGAGCTGGAACCGGACTCAGACACAGCCAGCTCCGCATCCACGGTAACAGGAGAACTAGGTGGGCCGAAGGTCACCCCGAGATCTGCCGATTAACTATAAACTATTTGCTCAGGCCAAGAGAGATCACTAGGGACGGCGCTTGCAACTGGAAAACTTACAGAGACTCCACGAAACTGCTGAGATGTGGGGATAAAGTGCTTCCAGCAATATACATCTTTGATATAAATACTAAGCTAAGTGATTTGGGGCACAAGTAGGTGGCATGTGGTGGGTGGGTGGGGTCAGAGGGAACGGAATTATGCCAAGGGGGGGCGCCTGAAGATATTGGCAGACTTAGTCTGCGGCACGATGTGAGCCCCTTATAAGAGCCACCTCTGTAAGATATGAGAATCCCACTATGCAAATCCAACTGGATAAGAGTTATGTTACACATTTTTAAGTTTTGTAGTTTCACTGTAGTTGTAAGTAGTATAGGGGGTTTAATTAGCAGGGTGGGGATTAGTAGTTTAGTAGAAATGCAGCGATCGGAATTACTTAATGCACAAAAGATGGACCTGCACCCGCTATATCTAAATATAAGCAGCAGAAAGGCAGAGACCAGGTGGGCCAATATTAAAACCCAGACCCACAATACAGCAACATACCTCCTGCACCCTACAAGATGTCTTCTAGAAACAACATGGGAAACCAGTATATTATATTAACATGGAATGTCAGGGGCCTTGGGATGCCGAGCAAACGGGCTAGAGTGCATGCTCGACTTAAAAGACTAGGAGTGCATATCGCTATTTTGCAAGAGACACATATGCCAGAGGGGGATTTACGAGACCTGCGCGCGAAGTGGGGGGGCCAGTTGATAGGCACAACATATTCGACCTTTGCGAGAGGGGTGTTGATCTGGATAGCAGCGGGAGTTCCATTCCACATGTCAACACACAAGATAGACCAGGGCGGGAGGTACGTAGTAATGGAGGGCAGATTAGATGGTAGACAAATGGCTGTGATCGGGGTATACGCCCCAAACAGTGGCATCACAGGCTTTCTTACCACTCTCACCCCAACGTTGCTGTCCCATCCCATGCCCCTAGCCATCTGGGGAGGTGATTTTAACAGCACCCCAATAGCAGCATTAGATAGAACCAGCGCCCACCAGAGCGCATCAACTAATAGGAAGATTGCAAGCCCCCTGCAAGAATGGGCAAATGTTATGGGCCTATATGATGTATGGCGGTTAGGCCATCCAGAGCAAAAAGAATATTCATTTTATTCGGTCCAACACAACACCCACACTAGAATAGACATAGTATGGGGCACCCGCGAAATAGGGGCGCTCATCACTGAATCCGAATACTTGGCAAAGACAGTGTCGGACCATGCGCCTCTGCGGGTAACACTGAACTGGGGCAGGGCACGTCAGGTAATTCCCACTTGGAGATTCCAGGTGAAGGCTCTACAAGATCAAGCATTCGCTGCAACATTGGGGAAATCTATAGGCCAATATTGGGAAATAAACGCTATGTCTGCAACAACCCGGGCGATAGAATGGGATGCCCACAAGGTAGTGGCCCGCGGAGTATGCATGTCCACTACGTGGGGAGTGAGACGCTCCTTACAGACGGAAATTAGCAAACTTGAGAAGGAGCTAAGGATTGTGGAAAAAGCAGTAGCACGGGGGGAAATTACCAGCACTGTCCTTAAAGAAAAGCGCTTAAAATACAATGAGGCAGATAGCAGGCTCCGCTGCCACGACTATAACTATTACTTAACCAGGTTGCAAACGGAAGGAGATAGATCAAGCAGAATGCTAGCGTGGCTACTCCGCGAGGATAGACAGCAGGCTCCGAATGGGGCCATCCGGGTGGGCGCGCATGAGATGGCTACTACACAAGTAGAAATAAACGAGACGTTTAGGAATTACTACTCTAACTTATACACTAAACGTACTTCGTGCACAGCTACACAACTAGAGGCCTTTCTGGTGGACTCCTTCCTACCCCAACTACCACAAACAGATAGAGATGGAATTGAAACCCCCATAACAACAGCAGAAATAGAATTAGCCCTTGCACAGCTGCCCAGGAACAAAGCGCCTGGCGCAGATGGCCTCCCTTCGGAGTATTATAAAGCCTATTTACCCAGCCTGAAATCCCATCTGCTAGGAGTGTTCCAAGAGGCGTGGACTAAAGAAAGCTTACCCGTATCTCAAAGGGAAGCTATGATAGTGGTACTCCCTAAACAGGGTCGTGACCTCACGGATGTGAAATCTTATAGACCACTATCGCTGTTA
Organism: Pleurodeles waltl; assembly: GCF_031143425.1. Taxonomy (NCBI): domain Eukaryota; kingdom Metazoa; phylum Chordata; class Amphibia; order Caudata; family Salamandridae; genus Pleurodeles; species Pleurodeles waltl. The sequence goes on from NC_090447.1 coordinate 194,512,440, forward strand.
AATACAGACTGCAAAATATTAGGCAAAATATTGGCCAATAGGCTAGCCCCCCTCATGCACTTATTGATTCATGCAGATCAAAGTGGCTTCATCCCAAAGCGTAACACCTTCCTAAATATTCGTAGATTGCTGAGCATAATAGGAGATACTCCCAAGAATGCACAGGAGGAAATGGTGCTCTCATTAGACATAGAAAAGGCCTTTGACACGCTCGAATGGGACTTCCTGTTGGCCACGATGGCCCGTATGGGAATAGGCCCTAATTACATCCGCTGGGTCCGGACATTGTATTCTAACCCGAGCGCGAGGGTGAAGTCAGGTGGGGTGATTTCTGATAGTTTCTTGATTTCCAGGGGGACACGGCAGGGATGTCCCTTATCCCCGCTACTGTTTGCCATAGCAATGGAACCGTTAGCGGCAAAAGTCCGCCTAATGGAGCACGAATGGGGAATTATTAGGAATGGGTTACATCACACGATTTCACTATATGCAGATGATGCTTTGATATATATAACGAACGGTTGTGCAGCTATCCCACCTGTAATATCTTTATTGGCTGAATTCGGAGGCCTGTCTGGCCTTGTGGTAAACTGGGAGAAGTTGTGTGTGTTTCCCCTGGTAAAAAGGGCTCCCAACAACCATGATCCCCCAGAGGTAGGACACCTTAAGTGGTGCCCTACAACATTTAAATACCTTGGGATAAACATATATCATTCCACGGAAGACTTAAGAGATGGGACCCTGGGGAAGGCGCTAACTTCTATAAAAGGCTCCCTACAATTCTGGAACAAGCTCCCTCTCTCGCCACCCGGCAAGGTGGCGATTGCTAGTATGTTGATTCTACCTAGGCTTCTATATTACTTTGCGGCCCTGCCGATAATCATTCCCAAAAGCTTCTTTAGCAATTTAAACACAGCACTACTGCAGCTCATTTGGGGAGGTGGCAGAGCGCGAGTGGCGCTATCCACATTACAACGCCCGTTGGATAACGGTGGCCTAGGAACTCCGAATTTTGAAAAATACTACGCAGCCGCACAACTTCAATGGGTCCAATATTGGATCCACAGACCAGAGCAAGCGGAACCTACGAGCCTAGAGCCTCGGCGGAACAGGACCCCCCTTTTAAATTGGCTGTCGTCAAAGCCCCCCAAAGTGGCACTGGTCAATCCTTTGCTTGCAGCCGCGTATGCGTGTTGGGCCAGATATGTGCAAAAAAGAGCGGATAAGCTCCCATACTCTCCACACGTACCGCTAAATTACCTATTGGCGGGAAATGCAGCTAGAATGCAAGCTGTAAAGCTGTGGAATGAAGCAGGAATACTGACAGTAGGGGATTGCTATGAAGACGGTAAATTAATGACGTTTGAGGCTATCCAGGCCCTCACGGAGATAAATCCGGGACAGTTCCTGACATATCATGCCGTATGTCACGAAATCAGAAAAATATGGGGAATGGGCACCTTGGAACCAGAGATCTCCCCTGTGCTCCACCAGCTTCTACAATATAGTGATCAAACAAAAGTAATATCCAATCTATATAGAATCCTCAACAAGACCCCTGATACACAGACAGGGAAAGCATGGGGTAGATGGAATGCAGTACTCCCCACTCCGATCCCACTGGAAGACTGGCCCAAGGTTCTGTCTCACATCAGAGGTGTGTCAAGCAATCCCAGATTCAGATATACCCAATTCAATTACACGCATCAAACATATCTTTCCCCAGCCAGAATAAAGCGCATGTTCCCTGATGCAGTATCAATATGCCCCAGATGCTGAATACCGTCAGCACCCTTCTACCACATGGTATGGGATTGCCCAAATATACAAACGGCCTGGGCGGAGGTGGTAGAGGAGGTATCTGGGCTAACGGGACTTGCACTGATAGCAGACCCTGGGTCCTGCCTGCTGGGACTTAGGAAGAGACCAAAAAAACAAAGACATTTACACAAATTTATAGACCTGGCCTTTTTAATGTACAAAAGGTTAATAGCAATGCATTGGAAAGCCCCTAAGGCCCCCGATCTGAAATCCTGGCACTCTCTAATAATACGCTGGGCTCGCACTGAATATCAGGTACTAAAAAGAATGGTGCGCGAAGGGCGACAACACACAGGATGCTCTACCTGGGAGGATATGGTAACAAAATTGGAGGCCAAAAACGATGAGAAGCCTCCTTGAATCGGGGCACGCGTAATTGCGACAACCACAGCATAAATTCCCCTGCATCCCCCATCACGGAAACAAAATTCATAGGACACCCAGGCACCACAGTGTACACACATCATCTCCTCCCATCTCTCTAGTAATAATCGCCCACTAAATCTATGTCACCACAGGTCTAGCGATACGTGAGGAGCAGAAAACCAGGGGAGCCACCCGCATACACTAATCCAGTTGATGCCCCCCTCAGGCATCTAGGGAACCCATGCATGCAAAGCAAGGTCCACACAGGTCACGAGCGAATGCCTATATAAAATAAACAATGAAGGATAAACCCATGGAGGGTGCAGCCAGAAATGATACTGTAAGATTAGAAGTGTTCCGTGAAGTGCATATTGGAGGGGTGTGTGATTGTTACATGACTTAGATATTAGCTACTGTATTGGTTTATCCTGTGGTTGCAAATTGAACAATTTGTATCATATTTTAAAAAATAAAACCAATAAACATATTTAAAAAAAAAAAAAAAGTGTGGGGCACAATAGGTGCTACAGACCCAACAGTATCATTGCATTTACCAGCCATGGTTATATGTTTTGCTATTTTACTAGGGACTTATAAGTAAATTAAATATGCAAATCAGGTGTAAGCCAGTTTTACATTGTTGTAGGGAGTGAACACAAGCACTTTAGTAGTGGTGAAGTGCACAGAGTCCTATGGCCAACAGAAACAAAGTCAGAAAAATAGAAGGGCTGAAGGCAAAAAGTTTAACGGAATTCCACAGGTCTCACAGTGGAAGCCTAACCGTCTTTGCTAGATGCTGAGGGCAAGCACAGTTTTTTTTGTTGTGTCCCCAGAATGAGAGAGGGCCTGATTTAGAGTCTTACAGAGGGGTTACTCTGTCACAAATGTGACAGATATCCCATCTGCCTTATTGCAAGTTCCATAGACTATAATGGAATTACAGTATACGGTATGGGAGATGGGATATATGTCACGTTTGTGATGGAATAACCCCTCCACCAAACTCTAAATTAGGTTCTCAGTGTTCTAATTTAAGGAATAAGACAAGGAAAAGAGGCAATTGCAGGAAAGATACATTCTCATTGTTTCAAAGGTTACTAAATGGCACTTGACAGTTTGTTGAATTTTAAACAAGGTGGTAGCATTTTCTAAAAGTGCCAGTCTACAAGAAGTACCATCACATTTTTTCAGGTTATTCTCAATTCAAAATTATTTTTGGGGGTGTAGCTCTGTTTACAAAATATTTCTAAAGTAGATGACTTGGAAAAGTGTGGTTGGGAATGTCTCAGATGGAGATGAATGCAAGATCATTTTACTGTTCCTCGCACTATGCCTGTATTGGATGGGCAAGTGCAAATGGTGAATGAGATTACAAATATATACCCATATATACATTTCTTCTTTATTCTCCATTGCCTTTGCCATACAAGAACATTAATGCTCACATTTCCTCGTCACGGAGCCATGAAGAAAAGGTTTAAATCTTGGTACCGAGCCAATGAAGTAGATATTTACTCAAAGGTTTTTGATCCTCCAATACTTTTAAGTCATAAACCAATCTATAAATTGTAGGTATAACCTACTATTTCTCTAGATTTCTGACTTTCTGGGGATTCTCAAAAATACCCAAGACGAGGGATGAAAAACGCGTTGGTCTGGATTTCCTTGGGAACTCCGCCTGTGATAAACATAATGCTGGCCTTGTAACATTTTACACCCACGTATATGCGTTTGGCAGCATGGGATAAGAGGCAACGAAATACTTTAAGATATTTTATCTAAGGAAAGCATTTCTTCCCAGCATTACTTTTTTATTGCTACGATGTCTCTTTCCCTCCTCTCGCACAACAATCACCTATTTAGGAATATGCAAGCTGCACATTTTATTGCCTTCTTTTCAATGAAAAGTATATTTTAAGTATGCTCACCAAGGAAACCTTCAATTTTCATAAAAACATGATTCGATGATTTGAGTGATTTTAAGCAATTATTAATTTAAATATAAAAAATATGCACATGACTTCCATTAGGTGAAAAACACAATAAAATATTATTTCCACATTTATACATGTGACACTAATGTTTACAGTTATTGCGTTTATATAGTGCACAAACAGTCAGGAGGCTACTTTAGAGTAGTAATAAAAGATAACATGATTGCAAATCTTAAATGTAATGTTGCACGTTTTTGTCCCTTGCATCAAATTCGTGAGTTTCAAATATAAATGTACTTAAAATCTGCCAGTTACACCTAGTCATGTGACCCAGGGACAGGCTGCTTAGCCTGGTAAAGCAAATTGTTTATTAATTGATGTGTGCTTTATTATTGTCTGACTATAACCACAGGCATGGAGGTGGCTGCAGGGATATGTTTACATGTAACACCTTGTGTGTACTGTTTGTGTGTGCATGTGTAGGTGCATATTTGTGTGTGTGTATGTGTGTCTGTGTGTGCTAGGAAAGGAGAAGCATTATGGGGTATACATGGACATTTTCCCACAGGACATATTTGTTCATCTCCTTGATCTGGACTGATTTTGGCAAGTTTTTGGCTAGAAAGCGTAGATGTCCATTTGAAAGATTTATTTATGACAAAAGGAGTACTTAACTACATGAAAATATCGCCTACTCCAAAATTTTTGGTAAACTATCCACCCCTCTGATGAGGTTGAAACCTATTTTGAGACTAAAAACTGCCCATTAATGTAACGTTAACTTGCATGGTTAACAGAGGTTAAACTTCCTTCTCCACAAAAACAGATTAACTGTGCCAAAATGTCTTAGTGTGACAGCATTGGTGCTACCTTGTTGAACTACCTTCTGAGAATGCAGAATAAAGTAGTAAGGCTCACTGGAAGTTTTAAAAATAGGACCTCTTTTGTAACCTCAGAAGGGCTTTACAATGAGAACACATTAAGGGACAGATTTACAAGGGCCTTGAACCCCTTAGTGCTACACTTGTGTCAAAGGCATTGCAGCAAGTGTGACGTTGACAGGCCACTACCATAGCAACACATTTACATGGTGGCGCAAACTAGGCTTGGGCCACCTTGTAAACCCTTTGCACCACATCATGCATAATATATGTTAGAGGGTCGCTACAAATATGGTGCAATGGAATCTACAAGATTCCATTGTGACATTTCTAGCTTCATTTTCAACGCTTGCTTAAAGAAGGCTTTAAAATGAGGCTCCCATTGATTTCAATGGGCCTCTTAACACAATTCTGGATAAGCTTCATTTTTTTACGCTAATCCAGTATAGCACTACAATAGCGTGAAAAAAATGACACTATTGCCCCAAACATGCACCATGGTGTGCAGTATTATAAATATGGTGCCACCATGGTGGTGTTAGGGGCCGCAAGGGGCTGCAAGAAAACTGGCGCATTACTAGTGATGCACCACTTTCTTTTAAATATGGCCCCAAGTTTGATCTCCATTGCTCATTGGTTTGCAATGTTTCCTCCAATGTGTTTAAATTCAGCAAGATGGACCTTTGACAGTACCTTCAGTTAAGTCTTATTTGTGAAACAAGACTATCAGGGTTCACATCCTATTAGTGTTGATGCAAATTGCTTTCATAATTCAGAAGAACTGATGATCACTTAACAGTTTAACTGCTCATTAACAGTTTTTTTGTCTAATGTTTTAGAATGGATGTAAGCAAGTGACTCAAATTTAATCCAGTCAAGATAGACACAACTTACTTTTGATAAATATGGAATTCCTGAACTGGCACCGTGGCTGGGCTGTAAGGAGTTGTACCCGAAACCAGTTTCTGCAATAGAGACATGGAATTACTTCTTCATTGTTTTACATAATTGATACTTTTCTTGAACATATGTACTAAATCCTATTTTTGCAAAGCTAGGCTATTGCAGAAATTCTCCATTCCTTTGTCATCATCTTTACTAATATTACAGCAGAAAATGTTATAATTTCACCATGTTTGGCCTGTTGTACTTGCATATATTCAGATAAATAAATTAAGCTAAACATTCATTCATGGAGGGAAGATACATTGGGACAAATTTACAAGAAAATGGTGCACCAGCTATGATGTGCCACTTTTCTTGTGCCCCCCTAACATCACCATGATAGCGCCGTTTTTACAATACGGTGCACCATGACGCACATTAGCATAATAGCATGAACATGTATGATGCTATTGTGGCGCATTGGTGGACTAGCACCAAAAGTTTTGGAGCTAACCCAGCAATATGTGAGAAGGCCCATTGGAAACAATGGGAGCGTCACTTTAATGCCTGTCTTGTGCAGGCGTTAAAAATTACAGGAAAAATGTCACAGTGAAATCTCGTAAATTTCACTGTGCCATTTTTCTGAGCCTATTAACCGGGGTATGCCTCCTTTGCATGCATTATGCCTGGTGCAGGCATTATGTGACACAAGGGGTTACAAAGTGGTGCAATGCTTGCGTTGCGTCACTTTGTAAATATGGTATGGGGAAAAGGCCTTTTTGGTGCCGCCCTGGCGTAAAAAAATATGACACCAGGGCATTGTAAGGAGGCACTAGGGGCTTGTAAATATGCCCGTAATTCTTAAAGTGTTAGTGCACTATGGAGTGTTGATTCTCTCTACTCCATTCGGAGCAATCAGATGCAAATTTTGTTTGCGATCACTATGGTATATGTCATTAACAGCAACTTTATCTTGGATTTTTGAAGCATCTTGTGCTTAAAAGGGAAGACTGTTAATATACTTTTCTTGACCTGACAATGCAAAACCTGACGATATACAATGCTATGATTATGTGACATTTTATATAGATTAGATAAAAGCTGTAAAACGTAATCAAAGCTATATAGAAAAGCCTAAAATGGTATCATTATTTAAAGACATATTAAAATGTAAGCTAAGTGACTATTAAATTTAGGTCAATTGGAGTGCCCTAAACAAGAAATTTTCATATTCTTACTTTCCACTCTCATCTATGCAAGTGGCCACTCCAGTAATTTTTGAATTTTCATTTTACATGTCAAGTTGCTAGAATACACGGGTGCATGGATAGGTATAGCTAATGCATCAAGATTATGCAGATCCTGTAATTCACACCAAATACAATCACAGTTGTGCATTATTTTCGAATTTGCTAATTTAACGGCTAACATCATTATTGAAGAATTTGAAAAGGATGATTCTTTATTTAATGACTGCATGAGATGGATTTGTTTATTGATACTTAAGATAAGAACTTCATCAACGCATAATCAAATTGTGGTTGCTAATGGTTAATGGTGTATATTATAATTTATGGATTTATGGCTTGTTTTAAAGCTATGAGGTTGAAATAGTATAATGCTAACCAGTAAAAAGTATTAGAAACATAGAATCAGCTCTCCTCCACTCCAAGACTCAGGTTGCTTTCGGAATATCTGCAGGGAATACCAGAAATCGAAATGGGCTCCATTTTTCCCCAACCTGAAGTACAATGGATGAAGCATTCAAGATTGAGTTGCTCAGAGACATGGCTTAAGTGCTCATGGTGCCGGCCATGTAAGCAGGTGGCTGCGCTGCTGAATAGCCGGTGTAAACAGTTATCGTTCCCCCCGAGACCCAGCAAGGGCCCAACCGCCGTTGAACACTCAGGGTCAAAAGCTGGCCTCAGTTGAAGGATGATGATCTCCAAAAGAAATACACCAATGGAGAGAGATTTGACACCCCAGCAGCTTCTAAATGGAGGCTGCCAAACCAAGCCCACAGTGAGACTCAAGGTAAGGGGCTGGGAAGGTTCAGCCGGAGCAGAGACCCTGCTCGGGTCATAAAACTAGTGAAGGCCTGGAGGTGCTCGAGGGGTGGGGAGGCGTCGAATTTTGGGCACCTCACCCTCTGGAGGGGTGCCAACCTATCCAGGGCCCACCAGCTCGGGGAGCCATCTGGCAGAGGAGCCCACCTTCTGTACGTCAACCCCCCAGCCTGCTGGAGGAACCCAGGACCGATCCAAGAAGGTGACCTCATGGCAACAATCAACAGAGGAGTGGCAGAGTCAAAGGAATCTGGAGCATATGGGTGGTGGTAACCCTTTGCTATGTGGGGGCCCCACTCCTTCCCATCTAAGAATACGGAGAGTGAGACCAGATGGTGCCTGTGACTTTCGCCACAAACTGTGGGTGGAAGAGCAAGAGAAGATTGTGTGTGGGATATCCGTGCTACAGGGTGCAGCTTAGAATGCCTGCCCGGGGCTGCATCCTGGGGTAGGGGAACCAGAAATTCCCAGGTGATAAAGTAGGCTCAGGGGTTGCCCACTCGGTGAGTATGAGGGAAGAGGTGTGGCCGGTGGCTCTATGATTGGGGAGGCCCTGAGATGGTTAGGACCAAAGCCACTTAATAACAGTGGTCTGAGGCTCCTGAGCAATGTGACTGTAGAGACAGGGGCCTTATGAGAGAAATACAGGCCTTCACGTGGGGGCCCACAAGGCGAGATTCCTGGTGACCATAAAATAGACTAAAATGGCTCTGGAGCATTAGATTGATACTGTTGCCATGAAGTGGGACTCCCCAGAGCTGATCACCCCAAATAGGTGGACAGGATGGCTGACAAAGAACCTATGCTAGCCAACATGAGCCCAATGAAAAATTAGGGGGATGCTTGCATCAGGGCGATAGAGAAGGCAGTGGCTAACCTGGCCGGCAAATGGACGATGCACAGAGGTGCTCTCACTGCACCAATGTGCGCTTGGTGTGAGTCCCAGATAGAGGTGAATGCCCTACAAAGGAGCTGCTCCTTGAGAAGTGTCTGTCCTCGGTGGTGCTGGACGGGGAATCGTCCAAGTGGTTTGCATTGAAAGGGGCACATAGAGTCCCTGGGCATCCACTAGTGCCTGGTTGAACACCACAGGTGATGGCAGCCCGGCTACCGAACTTCCCGGGACAGAGAAAACATCCTATCCATGCTCCATTTCCCGTTGAGACAGGGAGCATGTAGCCTGACTATATTATGCTATGTTAAATTGATTTGGATAGTGCACTAATCACCCAAGAGCATATCCAGGTGCTTGGGCAAGTGTGTACGTGTGTGGTCCCCAAGGTACTTATATGAAGAGCTAGCTCTTCTGTTTCTTGCAGAACTCAAGAAGTGAGGAGGGGGCTCTAATGTGTTGAGGGAGGTCGTTTCATGTCTTGGGTGTGATGTAGGAGAATGACAACCTCCAGTTTTGCTTTTGTGGATGCAGGAAAGGTGTGCGAGTTTGAGTGAGGCGGAGCATAGGTGTCAGGTGGGTTGGTGAACGTGTATGCAGCTGTTCAGGTATTCTGTCCTGTAATGTGTAGGGATGTGTATATGTGTGTGAAAAGTTTGAATTGGCTGCATTTGTGAATGGGGAGCCAGTTATGCTTTTTGAGGTGTGGTGTGCTGTGGGTGCAATGTGGAAGTTTGAGTATGAGTCTTGCAGGGGTGTTCTGCATGGTCTGGAGTCTGTGGAGAGTGTTTTGGAGATTCTGGCATAGAGTGTGTTTCTGTAGTCCAGCCTGCTACACCACACCAGTACAGAAGCAATGAGAATCCTTCCTCTAGGTCAAAAAACCTTGTAGACAGTTGAATCTTAAATGCATGTTTCTTCTTGGTGACACTCTTGGTTCCTCATGCGTATCACATATGACCTGGATCTTAGTGACTCTCACCCACCTTATTTAAAATGTGTTTCTAATTACTTTATTACGGTGGGAATTAGAATAGTATAAATAAAAATAATGTGTGCCTTTCCTAGCCTTTTCCTAATTACTATTTTGTATCCTGGGGCTGAACTGATGCCTGCAAAGCCAGGACTTTCAGGGAGAAAATACCACTGCCCTCATGGGTGACACACTTTGTGTGTGTCATGAAATTGCCTGCCTGGTGTGAATCTCCAATCGCTGTCTCTGTGACAGCTCAGGGTGCTCCTCCAGGTCAGAAATGGCCTCACCAGGGTCAGTCTTAGGGTGCTGTTGTCTCAGAGCTGGAAACACCTGATCCACTGGCCCTCCCAACTGTGGACTGTTTCCACCTCCTCCCCATATATCTGAGCTTCTGTACTCTCCCTTTGTAAGTGGTACTCCCAGAAAGCTGAATTGTCAGGGCACCCTGAGCGGCTGCCCTTCCCAGTTCTCCTGACACTGGGGGCAATTTGTTTCCCAGAATGCAGTCTATGGGCATCGGAAGACTGGGTATGACCTTAATTTGGGTCACCTCCCAACCCCATTCCATGGATATCAGGTCCATGGAGCAGAAAAAGTCCTGCTCTTGGAACCGGGTCATCCTGCACACCTGACCAGTGTACTGATCTAGAGAAACTAACCTTTCCACTACCATGGTCCAGCTGGTCCCAGTGTCCCTCAGAGCAGTGACAGTGATTCCTTCACATTCACCTGCTAAAAGTGATGACCCACCCCCAGAGATCACACGTCGACTCTTTGAGTCCACCTCCCAAATAAGGGAGAGAAGGACATGGTCATTCACTTGTCTTGAAGGCTAATTTCCACCAGGTCCCACCAGTAAGTGATTTCTTTGGACAAACAGAGTCCCCTGCTTGTGTATTAACTGAGATCAATCAAAGCAGCTGGGTTGGTACTGGGGTGCCCTGGGCCACTGCCCACCAGTCCATTCTCCCTGTCTTTCAGAAGGAGGCATGGGAACACTCCCCTCACCGTACACTGGGACTTATCTGGATCACCTTTCCCCTCCCTCTCACTCCACGGGGGGCCTGAATCACTTTTCTTGGGCTCATGCCAGGTACCTTCTTATGGACCCTGGTGCTGTGCCAGTGGTTCACCTCCTTAGCAAGTTCCCTGAGACCAGTGAGTTTACTATCAATCAGCTGTTTTGATCTGCAAACCAAAGACTGAACATGTGCTCTCTATCAATCAGACTGTACAGTCCCTGCTAATCCTTCACATCACATCCCTTCACCCAGCCATTCTGTACCTTGAAAAAGGAATCTACACAATCCACCCAGGACTGATGGGACAGGTTCTGTCTGCCCCTAAATGTTTGCCTATGCTATTCAGAGGTGAGACCATATTTCCTGACAAGGGCTTCCTTCACTGGACAAACCTCATACTGCCCCCCCTTATCAGGGGCCAGTAGGGTGTCCTTGCCCTTATTATGGATATGCTTCCAGGGGCTAGCAACCCCATCTTCCTCAGGGATCCCTCGTGCATCTGCAGAGCTACCACATAAGCTTCAACCTATTTGCCAATGTCATCCCCACAACAAAGTCAGGCACCAGATCTTTAGGAATGTGGATCCTCTTGGCTAACGAGGGCACTGTAGGCAGGCTGCTACCAACATTGCTGGACTCTGCCTCCCTAACTCTTATGTCCAGCTCTCTGAAGCTCCTCTCCTGAGCAATTGTTGTCTCTCCATCTCCTTGGCCAATTTATTTTCCTCCATGGCCAATGTATTTTCCTCCATAGACAGTTTTTCCCTTGCTAAGGCCCTCTCAGCCTTCTTTTGCTCTGCCTCAATGGTCAGTTTCTTTTCCTCCATTTTTAACTGGGCTATCTGCAACCTTAAGTCCCTTTTAGCCTTCTTGTCCATCACCAGCTCTGTGGAAAGTCCTTGAGAAAACACACTGCTCTCTGTCCTGGCAGGGAACTCAACTCGGGAGGCACGTCACCCCCCTCAGCTGACTGCAGCATTTCAGGAATCACATCTGAGCTCTGCGCTGTCCACTCTACATAATCCTCTCTATCAAGGCCATATGTCAGACTGGCAACTGGTGGGCCTCTACCTATGCTCTCAGAGAGCTTTGGAGCTCTTCCTTACTGGTGCTTCTTTTGGTGGGCATCCCCCTCTACTGACAAAATTAATTGAGCTCAGCCACAGTGTAGTTCTCCAGATTTAGGAGATCAACTTCCATTTTTGCAGGTGAAGCCACAGACATAGTGAGGTAGTGTAAGGAGGAATTTAGAAAACAGCAAAAAGGCCAATGAAGTAGAAATTGAAAACTCAAATTGGCCTCAGACTATTTATGTGATATTTTAGTGCAAATCAAAATCACCGTATGGTACTGCACAAACACAAGTCCAAATCCTCACCGGTAATTTCCAATGTATGAAATTGGGTTGCTGGTTGGGGGCAGATGGGGTAAACCCCTACTTAAGCAGCAACCCCAAACCTTATCAGGGTGAAGTCACAAGCAAACCCCAAATTAACCTGTGCTCAACCCTCTGGTAGCTTGGCACAGAGCAGTCAGGCCTCATTAAAAAGCAATGTGTAAAGTATTTGTGCAGCACTTCAAACAGTAATAATGTGAAAACACAACACAATAAGAATCCCACACCAAATAAGAAGTAAACAATAAGAAATAAATGAAGACCAAAGTGACGAAACTCCTTTCAGTAGAACCAGAGCGATGCAAGTTTCAGGATCCCAGTGAAAATAGCAACAAAAAGCACAAAGCTCCAACTGTGGCTGTCATCATGCCAGACCAGGACAAAGTCACAAATTCACCCTGACTGCGATGGAGCACCAGCCGGTTACAAGGACTCACTTGGGTCTGCTGAACCCAGTACCATAGTCCTAGTTGCGAAGGGATGCAAAGTATCACATTGAAGATGCATCCTGCAGTTGAAGGAATGTAGGAGCTGAGTAAGGAGATGCATCACGCAGCAGCAGTTCTGATGGGCACAGTTGGGAGAGGTAATGTTCTTGCATGAAAATGCTTCAAGGATTGGTGGTTTCGATGGGCTTTATTGGGCAAGACGATGTCTTTGTGTGGAGATGTGTTACACAGCAGCCATTCTGAAGGGCTGCATTGGCAGAAAAGATGCCTTTGTGTGAGTTGCATCACTCAGTGGTGGTTCCAGTTGGCTGCAAAGAGCAATGTGATGCCCTTGCATTACGGGAGTGTGCTTAACAGAGGCAATGTGTTGGTTCCAAGGGTGATAGATCGAGCAGCAGAAGCGATGCACCGGCTCTGCAGGAGATGCAGCGCTCTGCAAAGAAGAGTTGGTTCTGCTGAATCCACAGATGGGACTGGGGTGGCATCACTAGGGAGGGAAGGACTAACAGTTAGCAGAGTTCAGTTACAGCAGAGATTATGTGCCAGCTCTTCAGGAGATGCAGCATGCTGCATAGATGTATTGGTTGTGCTAAATCCACATATGGGCTGGCAGAGCATCTTTAGGCTCACTTCCAAGGGTCGAGGACTGGGGTGGAATCACTTTGGAGGGCAGGACTTACAGATGGCAGAATTCAGTTGCTGGATTCAAGGTTGTCAGAAGCATGTTCTGTCTGTGAGGCGTCTGATCAGGAGGCAAGTCAACTAGCCAGTGGAGTCACTCTTGGGTCTAGGTTAAGAGATGCAGGTCCAGGCCCTCTCACCCAGGTAAGAGGGCAGGAGAGAAGCAGATCAACACAGCAGGGCCACAGTTCTTCAGGACAGAAGTCCAGCATCATAGTAGTCCTTTCCATGGCAGAGCCCAGACAGAGAACTGTCTACCCATTCCCAATCAGGACTTACAGCTAATTGAATGTAATGAGGAAGCTCAAATGTTGTCTTATATTAGAGGTAGGCCTTGCAGTAGTGAAAAACAAATCTAAAGGTTTTTCACTACCAGGACATGAAAAACTTAAATTTACCTGTCCTACTTTTATATACACTGCACCTTGCCCTCTGTTCAGGTCTTACACTAGGGTTGGCTTACATGTATTAAAAAGGAAGGTTTGGGCCTGGCAAATGGATTAATTTGTGAGGTCAAAATAGCAGTCTAAGAACTATGCACACAGTGTGCAATGGCAAGCCTGAGCCATGTTTAAAGAGCTACTTAAGCGAGTGGTACTATCAGTGATGCAGGTCCACTAGTAACATTTAACTTACAGGCCCTGGGTATATGTAGTACCACTTTACTAGGGTCTTATAATTAATTAAATATGCCTATTGGGTGTAAGTCAATTCTACCATGTTCAAAGGTGAGAGTTCAAGCACTTTAGCACTGGTTAGCAGTGGTAAAGTGTGTAGACTCCTAGAAGCCCAAAAAATGGGTTAATAAACCAGTAGGATGAAGGCAAAAGTTTGGAGAGGACCTGTAGAAAGAGCCAAGTCCAACATTATTTATTAGGTAAGTCTCAAATTGCGACTCAATCAAACTGGCCACAAATACAGAGAATGTGGCATGTAAGGGTCCACAGCCTACCATGTCTAAATGAAGTACTGTTTTTTAAACAGACAATTTTCCTTGAACTTGCTACTGACTACCGAAATATGCTTTGTACATGGCCAGAAATGTGTTTGCTGTTCAAATTCCAAATCAGAGTATTTCTGAAGGCTAAAACCCTTTGTATATCTGGCCTTGAATCACTAGTTTAGCTCAAGTATAGTTTTCAGTACAACTTGCTTCATGTATGTTTGATTTTACTGAAAATAAGTTCTTGCATTGTTTACATCACAGGATTAACAAAATCACAGTAGTCCCACCTGTGACATCCACTGAGTAGCCCCAACCATAAAGCAGACCATTATTTAAAAAACAAATGCTAGAATTTCTTTTTAGATTATTAAGATAACTGCAGCCATAAGGAGGTCATAGATGACTTGTGACTATGGAGCTCCCAATCAGGACTAGGAGCCTGGATCCCACTCCCCTGCACCACAGGCTTTGTAGAGCTATGTGTTATGCCCCTGGTCCACACAAAAGTATAAACACCTATATAAACACAAACGAGTCTCAGCATTGTGTTTGGCAGTATTGTAGTGGCGTACGGCACAATAAAGGGGGTAAAATTATCCCTCGAACAGTCCATTTGCCCAGGATTGATAAAACATATTGGTTACCTAAATTTGTATCTCACCATCATGTCCGTCATCATCATGTTCGTGTTTGCTTTGGATAATTACGATATTGTTGGGTCTAAAATATATTTGTATTTTATATACATTATTAGGTTTATGTACTAGTGGTTTTATTCTTATTTTGGGCTACAAGAAACAATATGAAAAGTTCATCGAATAAGGTAATTGACAGTGTAATTTTGATTGCAAACATTCCGTCCTAATCAGGTAGACCAAGAGAGTTTTTAAACCAGTTGGAAAATAATGCAGCTAAACTAGTACATATTATGCCTTGTGGAACCAGCGGCCCATCACTGATTGTGAGGACCATTTAAGCGTTTCGATGCTGAAGGAATCATTTCTGTTCCAATACTGTGCTTTTCCTTACATGCTGAATGAATCAATGAAGCCAGCAATGCTAAAACGCAAAAAACATCATATAACAGGAAATTGACAGGCATATTTAAGAAAAGTTGTATTGCACACAGTGCAGCATCACTTTTCTTGCGCCCCTTAGCACCCCTCTAATGCCACCATGTGTGCACCACAATTAAAAATACGGCACACCATCCCAGCAGTTAGGGGACTAGCTTCAGAATTTTTTATGCTAGTTCAGTGCTTTGCAGGGTTAACGTAAAAAATGTTGATGCTAATCCTGCAAAGCACCCAGAGGCCCCTTGTAACCAATAGAAGCGTCCTTTTAACGCCTGCTCTTAGCATGCATGCTGAAAAAAATGACACAAATAAATCTCTTAGATTTCATTACGCCATTTTATTTGGGCCCTCCTAACGGGTGAGCACCCTCTTTGCATACATTATGCCTGGTACAGGCATAATGCAGCGCAAAGGGTTGCAAAGTGGAGCAATGCATGCACTGCACCACTTTGTAAATATGGTGCAGAGTTTCTTGACTACTAACGCTACATTAGTGTAAAAAAAAAGACGCTAATGTGGCGCTCTTAAATATGCCCCTGAATTTCTTAGAAGTAATGTTAGTGCTTGAATGGCAGTTACGTGCACCCGGTGCATCAGTAGCCAGCTTACAATAAGGAAAGATGGATGTATTTAAGCAGCAATAGGCCCTGCACTGGGGCAGTTCTCATTCTAGATCACTGTTTAACCACAACAGATTCATAAATATGACTGACATAGTAGACTCACTAATACGATTCAGGGAATGTGCTATCTTATGATTCATATGATTAAATCACGCTGATTTCTTTAATGTAATGCAAAATTATCTGGTTATAGTCTTGTATGTAATAAAATCTAAAATTAATTTATAGAACATAACCTCTTAAGCATATCCGACGAAGGAAATGAAAAGTTTCGAATATATAACAATGCAAAATATTGCAACTGGCTCGCGTGTGGTGCATTTCTTTAAAGTAACTTGATTCAACAGAACATTCAGGTGCACACAGAGTGCCCAGGATCAAACCCCCCTATTACGAGTTTTTACCCTCATAATGGGAAATAACCTTGCAAACCAGGAACTATCAGTCTAAATCCACATGGGTATTTCCGATTCATAGAGCAGGTGGTAAATGGGAGCAGGGTGGTCTGTACGGGTTGTGGGGCGAGGTTGGTGGGTTGGTAGGGTGTATAGAGGCAGGGATGGGTAGCTAGGAGGAGAGCTGTGTGCTCTCGGTGTCCCATAAGAAGGGGTCTTTCACAGTAGGAATGAGTCAATCTCACTTTCCAACCACTTTCAGTGACAAGTAACTCCCCACATATAGGTAAATAATATCAACTGTTCCATTTGTGCTCAATATAACCCACTACCTCCCTATAAAACTAGGGATAAAGGCAAGAGGGCTGTTCTTCAGTACGTTTCCGACCTGGAATTTACTTTGGAACTAGACTTTGGGCACTCGCAGTGGACCTTAAAAATTAAAGGACAACTTTCACCTAGTGCATTTTTGAGCATTAAAATCCCACAATTAAAAAAACACAGAATCACCCAGTTATTTCATTTCTTCCAAAGTAATTTATGTAAATTACTTCCACTTTAACAGTTGAAAGTTATTGCTTAGCGGACACCATCTGTCTCTATCTTTCCTTTTCTCTTATACATGAATCATTCATGCCAGTGCAGTGAAGCAAAGTTGGAATAAAGTTACACTGGAAAATTGTAATGGCTGGGTGACTCTGGGAGTTTTGTAATGTGGGGCATTTAGTGCCCCAAAACGTGTGGTGTATCTTCCACTTTAACTGCCAATGAATGAGTCTACTCAACTGGACTGATGCCAAGGGTAGGCAAACAGAAAGAGTGAAGAACAAGACAAGCTAGAATATCAATTCACTGGTCTCCTCACCAAGGATCTGGCAGTCGGGTTTTCCGACCCTCAGTCTTCATCATGTGATAGGGTTCTTGACGTCCCTCTTTTTTGTGTTCGCTGAGGGAGCTAGCATTTTGTTGAAGTGTGACTTAGTCAAGGGGAGCACAAAGTCCTGTAATAAGCCTGTCAAAAGTCTGTTACTATTACTGTTACAGGATGCTACATCATGTTTACCAGACTTATTTTCGCTGTTCAACCCTTCAACTACTGTTGGTCTCCTATTGATACCTACTGTTAGTGTTTCAGACCTATTTCTACAGTGTTGTCATTACTGGTCTCTTTGGCTCACAGAGCATCGCGCTTGCATCTAACAAAGGCTGTGTTCTGGTGAGGTCATAAGTGCAAATCTCAATAAGAGGCCAGTCAGATCCTTATTTTATATCTTTTGTCTTCCTGCTTTGAAGTTTGAAAAATCAGATTAAGCCATCTGAGTTATCAGTGTATAGAGGTTCATTTCAGAATATCTCATTTAACATACTCTCTAAAATGTGAAAACTTGGTTCACAACTCTAATCATAACCCAAATTGTGATAGTAACTCCTTAACTATCCCACCATTTGATGACATTCCTTCTAGAACAGGTCTCCAGAATTATAACTTATTCTTCTTTGTGTTCCAAGGACTTCTGTATTGCAGAATTTATGATTCATCACTGGGAAACAAATGGAGAAAAATCTGTGCCCGTTTGTGCTCCTCCGCAATCACTAGATTAAGAAATGCTATTCTACAAGAAAGCACTCATTACAGTGCAAATCATAACAGTTTTTGATTTCTGTGATTAAAGCTAAAAGCAGCTCCAAGCAGCTGGTCTCTGCAGTTAAACACTCAATGGACTTAACCATCTCCTCCTTTGGAACCTGTTGGAGTGTACTTTTATAATAAAAATTAACAGAAAATGTTTACGAATTAATGCATAATGATGCCTCATAGAAATTATATTAATGTGCTTATGTTAAATGTGTGTTTGAAATGTGCCCACGGGGAGTGGCCACCAACGTATACGATGATAATTGAAACTGATTAATAATGAAATATTAATGTACTAATGTATGATTTTGTATTAGTATTCAGAGTTATATGTTAAGGTTTTGCTAATTAATCACTTGGCCTTAGTTAGCATGAGTCGGGCCTAGCTGTCCGGTTTTTATATTAACTGCTTTTTCTAACGTGCAATGTAATGTTTCTTGAAGGACGTGAAGCTGTACTTTTCCAGGAGTTAGAGATGAGTGTGTAACCGTAGTAAATTTTCTCATGAGACTCGACTTGCTCAAGGAGACATTCTTGCCGAATGCAACAGTGTAAACTTGCAACAGGTACAAGGTCGCCTGAACTGGTATAGACAATGGAACTACTGACTGGGTCTGTGAGAGGACCGCGAGAACAGGAAATTGTACCTGACATTCTACCCGTTGGAGACGTCAATTACAGAAGCCAATAAACTACGTGAGAACTGTTATGAGGTGACAATCTTAATGAGGCGACAAGTAAACCATTGGCTGGAGATAATGGTGCACCAAAACTTGCCCAATTGGAAATTAGGGGACTGTACAACCAGTTTAATATAATCTTTTGACACCAGGAGAAATCAGCCAATATATGCCATTCCTTTGCCATAACTACTACGTGCCTTTGCTATAGCCTAGACACTTTGTCACTCTGTCTTAAAGACTTTGCAGTCTAATTCTTAGAACCATCCTTACTTTGCCTTGCCTGATTCATACTTTTCCTCCTTATGAGGGAAGTGTCCCTTATTGCCTGTCTTGCTGAACTTTGCTGTGTTCCTTAGCTGATGGCGAATCAACTGATGTCCTGAGGACGAAGACTGACTCTGTATGCTGACTCATTACGGAGGGTAACTATATGATGATGAAATTTTAATTGTCTGTTTGCCTTTTCTTTCTAGGTACCAACTGCTATCTTTTGATAGAGACCATAGTTAGATGTTTTCTAAATTTGTGTTGCTAAATTGTTTTGCATGAAGCCCAACATGCTAATGCTAATTTGAGGATAGTTAAGGAATTCACTAAACGGATGCAAATAGATAAATGACTGAATCTATGCTTTGTTGAATAATGAGCTAATGATACTCTGCTAAGATTAACCCATGTTGACGTTGTGCTTTATTCTAATGTTTATGATTTTTGCTTTGATGAAATCTTATTCGAGTTGTCATATTATAACAGTGTTGATGTGTTTTATGGTTTTGAGACTAATAAACTTGCTAGTAGAGTGTAATCAATAGGGAATAAATATCCTAAATCTTACAAAATATTGTGTGGTTTTTAATGACTGAGAGGTTTTGGTGTGATTTGACACTTACTTATGCCATTACCCAAATTGAATCGATTTGTTATAGTGAGTATTGATGATGTCATTGATCTATTGATTGTTATGTTGATTGATTGTCTCGTCCTAAGGTGTCCTCAATCGGGGTCAAAAGATTCATTGGCCTAAAACGAGTCCCAGACTAATTAATTATTTAAGACGGGACACGTTATCAGTTCTGGTAGCAGAGGATGGTTTAGGCCCTTTGGGGCCCTAGGACGAGGGACCATTGTTTTGGAATTGTTTTTTTGAGATAATGCAAATTGGAGGTATGATGTGTCCCTAAGTCCCAAATGACTTTCCTGGAATCTCGAAGCTTGGCGAAGTGAGTTGGGTATGTTCTCGGCGTTCTACTGATAGTATGAGTGAGGTAGGATTTGCGCTTGCTCAGCTTATGCATATCGCAGGTGAATTGTGAGGTTTGTGAGAATTTAGGCCAGGTGATGTTTTAGTAGGAGCGGGCGTACTCCACAGTATGAGAGAAGGGAAGTCGGCGAACTTCATGTGAGTGTGGCGCTTTGTGCTAAAAAAATGTCCATGTGGTTGTTGGTGATGAACGGACCCGGCGTGGTCTAAGACTCCAGAGTATATTGATAAGTGTAGGAGACACTTGGTTTATGTTGTAATTTGCGCGGTTTAATAGGTCAATCGGACGTGGTTGATGAGTCGAGTTTGAGTCAAATTGTGTGAGTGAAACCTTCGATGGAGATTCTGCAAGTTCTAAAGTGTACTAGAACGAACCATTGAAAAGTCGAGAGTAGAATTTGCGGGTCGAATTCTGCTTGCGGGTGCGGGATCTGAGAAGGAGAGAGTAGCGGCCGAGGCTTCAAGTGAAGTCTCTGTAAAGTTCTGAAGCGATTGTGTTACCCTTCCTGTAGTAAACCGGGAAATTTGAGTTTGTTGTTAAAGTGCTTGCAATATATTGCTTTAGTTTTGTGTAAATAGAGAGTGAGAAAGACAAGCCGCAAGACTTTGTCAGCCGCAGTGTGTGAGTGTGACGTCATTGGAGCCGCGCTGGGATAGGTTAGTTGCCGAGAAGGGTCGCGCACGGATTGGCAGCCGTCCATGAGAGGCAATTGGTTGAGAAGGTAGGCCAAGAGTGTTCTGGGAACTAAAGTCACTTCCTGATTAGATTCTAAACAAAATAAAAGACGCAAAAATGAAGTTTTTCAAGGCTTTAAAGAGTGCTTTGAGGGGAGATGCGTACATTACAGCGAGTGTGGGGGAGCCTACACCACCAGAGGACACCCCGGTTTATGCCGTAATGGAGGAGAAGGGAGTTGCGCCATGTCTTTGGCTAAAGCATTGGTGCAAATTAACAGAGAAAGACGGGTGTTTGGCGTTTCCAGAGAATGGACATAGGGGTCCTAGAAAATTTGCGAAAAGCGCTAAATGAGCAGAAACCACCTCTGAGACCAGCTCAGTTTGAGGCGTTAGCAATTTGGGAATTAATGGCAGAGGCAGCAGAAATTTGAGCGGAGAATGAGGAAAGCAGAAAAGACCTTAGCAGAAGCTAGATGGGATAGTGAGACCAGGATGTGGAGAAGGGAAATAATAGACGGAGTTAGGATGTTTCCGGCAATAACTCAAGAAGCTGAAACACAGGAAAGAAAGGCCACTTGTAAAACAGACAAAGGCTCTAGAAAGCAGAAGGAGACTCAGAAGTCTTGGGTAGATGCAGACGATTCTGATTATGATGAGTTTCTAAATCAGTTGTTACATGATCGACCATCACCATATGCCATGAATGACAATAGACCGAGTACTAGTGCAGGTCCTGAAAATTCGTCACAGAATCAGGGGATCGTGAATACAGTACAGACAAATAATGCTACCATATCAGCTCCGATACAGAATGGTGCTTGTGTATCCACCGCACCAGACACACAGATACAGTGGCAGCCACCACCAGTTCAAAGGCTCTACCCTGATGTCCCAGTATTAGAGACAACTACGAGTTTGATGGTGCCACCTGATCCAGTGTACACGAGTTCAAAGTTAGTGCAGATTGAGCCAACTCCACAATTGCTGCCCCAGCCGCAGCAACAGATGGTCCCGAATTACACTTCGATCGCAGGACTGCAGTCAGTTACAGCACCTATGATGAATCAAGCTATGGGAGTTAATGCTCCGCCGGGATTGGGAAACGGACAGGCACCAGCTGCTATATCATTGCCAATTACTGTTGGTCCGCCAGTACCGTTATATGCGCAGGCCAAACCTATTGTATGCGATCAAGGAGTAATGACTCAAGAGGTGATAAGAGGAGGGTTCACAGGAAGTTCTCAAGGGATAGCACCGGGAGAACAGACAGTCGAGGGATCTAGATCCTTGTTGAACTTCAGTCCGATTGGGGTTCCTTTAGCGACAATGAGACAAGCAGGTTTAGGTCTACTGACACCACAGGCATTGGGAGCAAATACGTCACAGACACCAATGATGCAGGCTGGAAATATCTTGTTGCAAGGCTTAACGGCGCAACAGTTAACTGAGTGGTTAGACAAGGTTAACACTCGACAGACTACTCCTGCGACAGCAGAGAGGTCAGAGAGAGAGGAATACCTGAATTTTGTGAGGTTGGGTGTGGAAGCAGCTGAGCAATTTGAAGGGACCATGGAAGTGAACAGATTAGAATCATACAGTGAGGCAGAGCTGAGGTACCTGTGCCTGAAAATAACCAAAGAAGTGAGTAAGGTGCAAAAGAGGTTAGCGAACGTAGCAGACAAATACGGCATAGACCTAGACAATACTAAGCATCTGAAGAGGAGTTATAGGTTAGACTTCGAGCCTAAAGATTTTGATCATATGAGATCCACTGGGATGAAGGCACACCTTAAAGAAATTCTCCAGAGCGCCCAAGTTTGGGGAGCATTAGAGAAGTGGGAAGGCAGATGGGCAAAGAAGAGAGATAAGAGGAAAAGTGACTTCCTGGAACCGCAGCAGGCGAAGGCTGCGCCAGACACGGGAACAATAAAGATGTTACCAATGAGAGAAACAGCTGGAGGGGTCCTAGTCCATGTACCGTGGTCTAGAGGTGACATTTTGTCATTCACTAATGATTATCCCAGGTTGAAGGAAAAGCCAATAGAGTGGTATCAGCAGACAGACAGGTTTGTGAAGCTTGCAAAGTGTCTCTGGGAAGACTTGAATACATTGTTTGAGATTATAGTTCCAGCTGATTTGTGGCTTGAGTGCAAGAGGAGTGTGGATTGGCCAACGACGTAACCGGCAAGGGACAGGGCTACAGGAGCACCATCTCCTGAGGTGATGGAATACTACTATAAGGTGATTGAGTTTTTGAAGCAGAAGGTGTCACCGCAGAATATTGATTGGCAGAAAATTGATCGAACGGCACAAGAAGGCAAAGAGTCGATACATGCTTACTATGAGAGGTTGCTAAAGGCATTCAAACACTATAGTGGCACGGAGGTCATAGAACCAAAGGACATGAACCACCTTGTGTTCAGGTTCGTTGAAGGATTGAGACCAGAGATTAGCCAGATGATTAAGAATAATTTGATCTGTTGGCAAGCGAAACCGATTGATGAAGTGTTGCAGTATGCGAAATACTGTAGCGACGAGATTGAATTGAAACAGAGAAAGATGAAAGAGAAGGTGATGGTGATGCAAATTAAGGCAGCGCAGGCAGGGATGCAGGCAAATGGAGTACAGAAGATGGTACAGCAGCAGCCTCAGGGCAATGAAATGTTCCAGCTGCGAACAAGAGGAAGAAGTCAGGGAGGTTTTGTGAACCGTGGTCCAAACTTGAATACTGTTGTGGTTCAAAATGACGTGCATGGGATGAAAAAGATGTCGCCATGCCATGCGTGCGGGGGTGTGGGACACTGGAAGCGGGAGTGCCCAATGATGGTGCAGGATGGTGTTGTTCAACAAAGCAATCATGTCGGTACATTTAAAAATGTGAGGGGTCCAAGAATGAGGGGTCCAAATCCAAACTTCCAGAATAATATGGTTCAGATGCAGGGTCTCCAGCCTATGCAACAAATGCAAATGCCACACATTCAACCAGCGCAGTTGCAGCAAATACAACAGCAGATTCCCATGGTACCTAGACAGCAAATGCAGTTGCCTTTAGCTCCGATGGGACAGCAACAGGTGATGCTTCCTCAACAGGTCACAGGTCAAACAATGAGTCAAAATAATACAGTACAGTACAACAGTTCCCATTGCATGGTGAGAATGGAATAAACAATGAATGGTCGGATTCAGATAGTGAGCAGTGCAGGCTTGCAGCGTCCCTAGAAGTAGATCAGAGGGGACCTTATGTGCTAGGGAAGGTGATGGGTCACAAGGTTTCCTTCTTGGTTGAAACAGGAGCTACACGCTCTACAGTCAGAAGTGCAGACGTTCCGAAATTGCCGCTTTCGGGGCGTACCATAAAGGTGGTAGGAGTAGCAAATCAGCTCTTGACAAATCCGATTACAGATCCAGTCCAAGTTGAGATTGGTACCTTTCAGGGATTACACAGGTTTGTAGTCTGTGATTCAAGTCCAGTATCCCTACTGCGAAGAGACTTACTGTGTAAAACGAGGTGTTCAATCACCTGTTCCAATGAAGGGATTGAGGTGCAGACAAACAGTGATGATGAAGGGGGTGATGGTCAGATCTCAGAGCCAGAGACGGAGACCACAGATGAGGAATACCCTTTGATAAGCTTCTTCCCGATGTTCACAGTGACCGATTTGCCAACAGAATTACAGGGAACAGTGACAGAGAAGGTGTGGGACTTGACAGGAAAGGAAGTGGGACTGATCAAAGGAGTAGAACCAGTCAAAGTAGATGTGAAGCCAAATGCCGTGTTTCCCCAGGTACCGCAGTACCACATGGCACAAGATGTCCTCATACAAGTGACGCAGATAATTGCAGACTTTGTGAAGCAAGGGGTCCTGAAGGAAGTGATGAGCAGTCCATGTAATTCGCCAATAATGGGACTGAGAAAGCCATGTGAGAAAGTTCGAAGTGTCCAAGACCTGGGAAAAATGAATGAGATAGTGGTAAAATGTTGCCCCATAGTGCCAAATCCAGCCTTGATCATGTTTCAGGTCCCATGTGATGCAGAGTGGTTCACGGTTGTGGACTTGTCTCAAGCATTCTTTTCGGTGCCTCTTCATGAGGATAGCCAATTTCTCTTCAGTTTCAAATTCCTGGACAAGGTTTACAGTAGGTGTCGAATTCCTCAAGGGTTTTCAGAATCACCTTCCATCTTCAACCAGATATTGAAGAAGGATTTGGAGTCATTGGAACTGCCTTTTAACTCAACTCTAGTACAGTACATTGATGACTTGTTGATTGCATCCAAAACGAAAGATGACTGCAGGTATGATACTATTGCCCTACTGAATCATTTGGGAAAGAACGGACATAAAGGGGGTCATTCTGACCCCGACCACGGGAGCACCGCCAACAGGCTGGCGGTGCTCCGTCGAGCATTCTGACCGCGGCGGTTCAGCCGCGGTCAGAAACGGAAAGTCGGCGGTCTCCCGCCGACTTTCCGCTGCTCGGGAGAATCCTCCATGGCGGCGGAGCGCGCTCCACCGCCATGGGGATTCTGACACCTCCTACCGCCATCCTGTTCCTGGCGGGTCTCCCGCCAGGAACAGGATGGCGGTAGGGGGTGCCGCGGGGCCCCTGGGGGCCCCTGCAGTGCCCATGCCTATGGCATGGGCACTGCAGGAGCCCCCGTAAGAGGGCCCCACTGTGTATTTCAGTGTCTGCAATGCAGACACTGAAATACTTGACGGGTGCAAACTGCACCCGTCGCACATACCCACTCCGCCGGCTCCATTCGGAGCCGGCTTCCTCGTGGGGAGGGGTTTCCCGCTGGGCTGGCGGGCGGCCTCCTGGCGGTCGCCCGCCAGCCCAGCGGGAAAGCCTGAATGGCCTCCGCGGTCTTTCGACCGCGGAGCGGCCATATGGCGGTTCCCGCCAGGCGGGCGGCGACCGCCACCCGCCGGCCTCGGAATCAGGCCCAAAGTGTCCCCAAAGAAGCTACAGTACTGTCAGAAAGAAGTGAAGTACTTAGGCCACCTGATTGAGAATGGGTCAAAGAGAATATCCAAAGAAAGAGTGACAGCCATATTACAAATGAGTCCCCCGACATCCAAAAGAGACGTGAGGATGTTTTGGGGAATGATGGGCTAAAGTCGCCAGTGGATTCCCAACTCCTCAATTATCTCTAAGCCTTTGGTGAGGTTGACTGTCAAAGAGGTTAAGGATGGCCCGGATACCCTAACTATGTCCGAGAAAGAAAGGAGAGCCTTCATTGAACTGAGAGAGTGCATGTGCAGGGCTCCAGCCTTAGGTATGCCTGACTACACAAAGCCTTTTGTACTGTTTTGTCATGAACGTGATGCTTGTTCTCTGTCTGTCCTGACACAGGTCCATGGAGGTGCAAACCGCCCAGTAGCATATTTTTCAGCTACTTTGGACCCAGTCTCAGCAGCCTTACCGGGTTGTTTGCGTGCAGTTGCAGCAGTTGGTCAAAGCCTTACTCAGTGTGAAGGCATAGTGATGGGACATCCCTTGACAGTAATGGTCCCACATTCAGTTGAAATACTACTCACCCGAACCAAGACGCAGCACATGACAAATGCCCGCCTGACAAAATATGAAACGATCATATTGGGGTCACCTAATGTATCACTGAAACAATGTACTGTGTTGAACCCGGCAACTTTACTTCCAAATAAGGATACAGAGATTGAGGATACTGATGATATTGAACACGATTGTCTTGAGGTAACAGAACTGTGCACCAAACCGAGACTTGATATTAAAGATACCCAATTGGAGGAAAATGATTACATTATCTTTGTTGACGGCTCGTGTCTAAGAGACTCAGTAGGAGTACTGAGAGCTGGATATGCTGTGTGTACAATTACTGGCAGCCTGGGAGCGTCTTTGCTTGAAAGAGTATATTCTGCTCAAGTAGCTGAATTGGTTGCTCTTACTAGAGCTTGCCATGCTGCTGATAAATTGAAGGTTACTATCTATACTGACAGCAGGTACGGTTTTGGAATTGTCCATGATTTTGGTCAATTATGGTACCAGAGGGGTTTCCGGACCTCTTCTGGTTCTCCGGTGAATAATGACGAAAGAATTAAGGAGTTGTTGCACGCAATTCAGTTACCTCTTGAAATTGCCATGGTGAAATGCAGCGCTCATGTGAAATCACAAGGCTTTGGGTCAATGGGAAACGGATATGCAGATCAAGTCGCAAGGTTTTGTGCATTGAACTGTATATCCTTCAAAGATCAGTGGGAATTATTACCTGAAACAGAAAATGAGACATGTACAGGCTATGCCTTAAGAGTGGTTGACACATTGGAAGAACTGAAATTGTTGCAGTGACGTGCCAGCAAAGATGAGAAACGCGCTTTGGTTAAAATGCAATGTGTACAAAGACCAGATGACTTGTGGGTTTCAGATGAGGGAAAAATGGTTTTGCCAAATAGCCTTTTGTCACAGTTCGCAAGGTTTTACCATGGACAAGCACATATTGGTAGAGATGCCATGATTAGGTTGTTCAAAATTGACTGGTTTAACCCGAAGTTCAGACAAACCACAGAAGTGATTTGTCACAGGTGTATCATCTGTCAGCAGATGAATGCGGGGAAAGGGACAGTGGTGAATGTGAGCCACATTGGGAGAGCAGGAGGTCCATTTAGCAGGATGCAGATGGATTTTATTGAGATGCCTGTTTGTGGAGGTCTGATGTATGTGTTGGTGATTGTGTGCATCTTTAGCCACTGGATTGAAGCTTACCCTACTCATAGGAATGACGGTCTCACAGTAGCGAAGTTGCTGCTGAGGGAATTGATTCCACGTTTCGGGTTTCCGATCTCTTTAGAATCAGATAGAGGAAGTCACTTCAACAACAAGGTGGTGAAACTCTTGTGTACCACACTGAACATTGAACAGAATTTGCATTGTAGTTACCGCTCAGAAGCTTCAGGATTGGTGGAGCAAATGAATGGTACCTTGAAGTCGAGAATGGCAAAAATGTGCACAGCTACAAACTTTAAATGGCCTGATGCGTTGCCCTTAGTGCTGATGTCAATGAGAAATACACCTAACAGGAAAACAGGACTGTCTCCTTGTGAAATTCTCATGGGCCGAGCTATGAGATTACCAGCAGTGCCTGCAAATACTCTTGTGAATATCACAGATGATATGGTGTTGGACTACTGCAAGGGTCTGACTGACGTGGTCCGCTCTTTCTCTCACCAGGTGGAAGCCACCACACTGCCACCAATAACTGATCCAGGTCACAATCTGAAAGCCGGTGACTGGGTTGTTGTCAAGAAACACGTGAGGAAGTCGTGTTTGGAGCCACGTTGGAAGGGGCCGTATCAAGTGATACTGACAACTACAACTGCTGTGAAATGTGCGGGAATTCCAAACTGGATCCATGCCAGTCACACAAAGAAGGTGACGTGCCCAACTGAGGAGAAATTGAACTGTCAAAAATTACAACTACAGAAAAGGAAGTCTCAGGGCTGGGGAGTAATCAAAGGGGAACTGAGACAGAAGGAGAGCCCGTTGAGGACGGCTTGGTCACTCCAGCAAGAGCTGAGACCCGGAGGGGTGGCAGTGAGCCTATCTCAATTGAGGTGCCAGAAGAACCGACGCAAAGAGAGGTTCTCCCAGAAGCAGACGGATACGGGTTTGAAGTTGAACCCCTGACAGACCCGGAAGGCGAAGGAGGCAAAACAGAAGGAAGTCAAGATGTTCAGACTCCTCCTGAGCAAATTGCAGGTCCATCATGAGAAGACACCATAGAATCAGAGGAAGGCAGAGAACAGCCACAAGAAAGACGAAAAGTCGAAAAGGTCCGGAAAGGAGACAAGTGGCCAGAATCACGAGTAACCAAAGGAAAGGTGGTAGTTAACGAAAGTATAGAAGAGGAAGTCGATATGACCAGGAAAGAAGATCTTAGTGATGGAGAATTGCAGGGCGAGCGAAAGCTGAAAAGAAAGAGGATAGCCAACAGAAGGTACGCAGGTCCTGAGTGGGCGTATGCAACATCAGCTGAGTGGCAACAAGAATTCTTGGCATTCTGTTTTGATCGAGAGGTTCCAGGTCAATACTACAGCACCTGAACTTGACCACAGAGAAGAGAGATTGTGTTAAATTTGAAGTAAAGCTGAAAAGCTGAGAGAAAAAGAGACTGATAAATTACCGGATGTGACACTGTTAACCTGCATTGGCTTGAAAAACCGATATTGACAAGCTGCTAACCTGATTTGACAAGGATCCTGGGAGTGAGTGAAACGCTGTAAATACTTGCTAAAGAAAGACTTTGCTTGAGAAAAGAGAAAAAAAAAGAGCTTTAGACCTTCCTCAGTTGATTGTTTGCCTTTATATTGTTCTGCTTTCTTATTCTTTACAGATCATGATTAACACTAGAGATAATAATAAGGGGATTAGGATCTGTAGATGGTTGGGTATTATTTTGTGTGTTGTGTGTGCAATAATAATCATAGCTGTGATTGTGGGAATGCAATTGGTGGATAAGAGTAAGACTAACAATGCTACAATTCCTGAGACTGCTACACTAACACCATGGGAGAGATTTGAGCAGGATACAAAATATTTGCATGAGGGAACTAACACAAAAGGAGAACTATCTACTAATGTTTTCTATTGTTTGTTGAATGAGTATGTTGAAACAATGGATGCGAAGAATTGTTATGTGTGCACAAAAATTCCTTTGTCAGTACATGAAGGGGTTACCTATCATAGTTTGCCGTAAACATACGGAATAAGTTGTAGTTTGTTATTAACAAGGTTTTATGATCAGGAATATATTTAGTACTTCTATTCTAATCTAGATGTTGTGTTTTCTTTTGTGCCTATAAATGAATATTTGAGTAAGGTAGTTAGAGATCATAGTATAAAAATAGTTAGGGGTTTCTTTGAGCCCACACTGACATTTGGTACAGCTTATGCGCATCGCAATAATCTAACTTGCTTACTAACGCCTGTAGAGAAGAGCTTTTTAGATCACACTGATAATAGAAGAAAAGCGTTGAAAGAAAAGCTAGAAAAGGGATTAGAGAAACAAACGTTTGCAAACGATTATGCTTATAGTGCAATAAAGACACAAGGCAAATTAGCTTTAGATGCATTACACATAGGAAAGCTTTGTATATATAGGCCAAAATCTTACCATTACACTTTATTTGTGGGAACGAGTGAGTGTAGACATGTGTTTTTGTTTCAGAGTCAGTGGACGTTCATGTTAAATGTACAGGATCCAGCGATCTCAGGGATCTATTACATATGTGGACTTAATGCTTATTACTGTTTTCCAAAGGGATGGTATGGGACATGTTATTTGGGAATAGTTTTTCCAAAGATCTACCAATTTGATGACTTAATGAAGTTTCCTAAAGTGTCTGAATTATATCATACTAGAAAGAAAAGAGAGACAGCTGCTGCTGTTGTGGGTGATATATTTGGAGCAATAATTCCTTCAGTGGGAGTTATCTTAAACTCCATAAAGATTCGAAAGTTGTCTACTATTGTGGATAACATGCTGACAAACTTCACAGGAGCTATACTCTTGGTGGATACTGAACTTGCCGTGGAGAGGGCTATGACTCTTCAAAACAGGCTTGCTTTAGACATTCTTTTAGCGAAAACTGGCGGAGTCTGTAAGATGCTTAATGAGAGGCATTGTTGTGCCTATATACCCGACATTAGTAACAAGATTAGAAGTATGCTTACTAACCTAACAAGAGATAGTACAGATTTGAAGGAGCTGAAAGAACCTGGAGTTTGGGAAAAGGTTGGAAAAGGACTTGCTAAAGTGGGAAGTTAGTTTAGTAATATTTGGCCTGGGATATTTGCAATAATAATAGAGGTAATATTGATTGTTTTAGCTTGTTTATTCGGACTATGCTTATCATGTAAAATTAGTAAAAGAATTAGAGAAAAATTGGCAAAACGCAATGTGAGGAGAGAAGAAAAGAAAAGGGAGAAAATATTCAAAGCAAAATACGAAAAGTCAAAAATGGGGGAACAAATTGAAATGAAGGAACTAAGAATGTGAAATGTTGTGAAGGGAAAGGATTTGTGTGATGACAAGTGTCATCAGAGGAGGGATTGTTGGAGTGTAGTTTTACTATCAAAAAATAACATAAAATGTTTACGAATTAATGCATAATGATGCCGCATAGAAATTATATTAATGTGCTTATGTTAAACGTCTATTTGAAATGTGCCCACGGGGAGTAGCCACCAACGTATACGATGATAATTGAAACTGATTAATAATGAAATATTAATGTACTAATGTATGATTTTGTATTAGTATTAAGCGTTATATGTTAAGGTTTTGTTAATTAATCACTAGGCCTTAGTTAGCATGAGTCGGGGCCTAGCTGTCCGGTTTCATATTAATTGCGTTTTCCAACGGGCAATGTAATGTTTCTTGAAGGACGTGAAGCTGTACTTTTCCAGGAGTTAGAGATGTGTGTGTAACCGTAGTAAATGTTCTCATGAGACTCGACTTGCTCAAGGAGACATTCTTGCCGAATGCAACAGTGTGAACTTGCAACAGGTACAAGGTCGCCTGAACTGGTATAGAAAATGGAACTACTGACTGGGTCTGTGAGAGGACCGCGAGAACATGAAATTGTACCTGACATTCTACCCGTTGGAGACGTCAATGACAGAAGCCAATAAACTATGTGAGAACTGTTATGAGGTGACAATCTTAATGAGGCGACAAGTAGACCATTGGATGGAGATAATGGTGCACCAAAACTTGCCCAATTGGAAATTAGGGGACTGTACAACCAGGTTAATATAATCTTTTGACACAAGGAGAAATCAGCCAATATATGCCATTCCTTTGACATAACTACTATGTGTCTTTGCTATTGCCTAGACACTTTGTCACTCTGTCTTAAAGACTTTGCGGTCTAATTCTTCGAACCATCCTTACTTTGCCTTGCCTGATTCATACTTTTCCTCCTTATGAGGGAAGTGTCCCTTATTGCCCGTCTTGCTGAACTTTGCTGTGTTCCTTGGCTGATGGCGAATCAACTGATGTCCTGAGGACGAAGACTGACTCTGTATGCTGACTCATTACGGAGGGTAACTATATGATGATGAAATTTTTATTGTCTGTTTGCCTTTTCTTTCTAGGTACCAACTGCTATCTTTTGATAGAGACCATAGTTAGATGTTTTCTAAATTTGTGTTGCTAAATTGTTTTGCATGAAGCCCAACATGCTAATGCTAATTTGAGGTTAGTTAAGGAATTCACTAAACGTACGCAAATAGATAAATGACTGAATCTATGCTTTGTTGAATAATGAGCTAATGATACTCTGCTAAGATTAACCCATGTTGACGTCGTGCTTTGTTCTAATGTTTATGATTTTTGTTTGGTGAAATCTTATTCGAATTGCCGTATTATAACAGTGTTGATGTGTTTTATGGTCTGCTAGTAGAGTGTCATCAATAGGGAATAAATATCCTAAATCTTACAAAATATTGTGTGGTTTTTCATGACTGAGAGGTCCTGGTGTGATTTGACTCCTACTTATGCCATTACCCAAATTGAATCGATTTGTTATAGTGAGTATTGATGATGTCATTGATCTATTGATTGTTATGTTGATTAATTGTCTCGTCCTCAGGTGTCTTCAATCATGGTCAAAAGATTCATTAGCCTAAAACGAGCCCCAGACTAATTAATATTTAAGACGGGACGCGTTATCAAACCCCAAAACATTCTCTTTATGCATTGCTAACCTTCCACCTATAACATACATACTATCTCATCCTGATGATTCCTCTGCTATTTGGAAATAACTAGTGATGATTTCTAATTCCCTTTCACTCTATGATTGTTTTGTGATAGCTATAGACAACTGAGATGCTGATATTCTAGTAGCATTGGGGATGCACATTTGAATTAGACAAGGGTCGCTCCCCTAGGGGGAAAATTATATTTAGGCCATTTCTGCCCTCCTTGGGGGCAGATCGGCCTATTTTTATGAGGCCAATCTGCCCCCAAGGGGGACAGAAACTACTAGACACCAGGGAGGTTTTTTTTTGTGTGAATTTCACGCAAGAGGAGAGACCCCTTAGGCAAGGGTCGTTCCCCTGGGGGGCAAATTTATTTTAGGCCATTTCTGCCCCCCTGGGGGGCAGATCAGCCTATTTTAATTAGGCCGATCTGTCCCCAAGGGGGGCAGTATCCACTAGGCAACAGGGAATTTTTTGTTGTTGTTATTTTACAGATGGGGAGCGACCCCTTAGGCAAGTGTCGCTCCACTGGAGGGGCAAATTGTATTTAGGCCATTGGTAGATCGGCTGATTTCAGGTCAATCTGTCCCGAAGGGGAGCAGAAACCACTAGGCACCGGGGATCTTTTTTTGTGCGCCAAAGTCACGCAAGGGGAGCGACCACGTAGGCAAGGGTCGCTCCCCAGGGGGGTGGGGCAAATTTAGTTTAGGCCATTTCTGCCTCCCCTGGGGGCAGATCGGCCTATTGTTATTAGGCCGATCTGCCCCCAGGGGGGGCAGAAACCTCTATGCGCCAGGGCTAAAAAAAAATCTTGTGTTTTTTTTTTGTTTGGTTGGTTTTTTTAGAGATGGGGGCGACCCATTAGGCAAGGGTCGCTACCCTGGGTGGCAAATTGTACTTAGACCATTTCTGCCCCCCTTGGTGGCAGATCGGCCGATTTTAGGTCAATCTGCTCCCAAGTGGGGCAGAAACCACTAGGAACCGGGGATCTTTTTTTTTGTGCCAATGTCACGCAAGGGGAGCCACCCTGTAGGCAAAGGTTGCTCCCCGGGGGAGTGGAGGGGGAAGGGGGAAATATATTTTAGGCCATTTCTGCCCCCCCGGGGGCAGATCGGCCTATTGTTATTAGGCCGATCTGCCCCCAGGGGGGGCAGGAACCTCTAGGCACCAGGGCTAATTTTTTTTTTTTGTTTGTTTGTTTTTTTAGAGATGGGGAGCCATTAGGCAAAGATCGCTCCCCTGGGGGGCAAATTGTAATTAGACCATTTATGCCCCACTTGGGGGCAAATCAGCCGATTTTAGGTCAATCTGACCCCAAGGGGGGATGAAACCACTAGGCACCGGGGATCTTTTTTTTTTGCGCCAATGTCATGCAAGGGGAGCGACCCCGTAGGCAACGGTTGCTCCCCGTGGGGTTGGGGGGGCAGGGGGGCAAATTTATTTTAGGCCATTTCTGCAGATCGGCCTATTGTTATTAGGCTGATCTGCCCCCGGGGGGGGGGGGGAAAGAAGCCTCTAGGCACCAGGGATAAATTTTTTGTTTTTTTTTATTTTGGTTTTGTTTTGTTTTTTAGAGGTGTGGAGCGACCCCTTAGGCAAGAGTCGCTACCCGGGGGGCAAATTTATTTTAGGCCTTTTCTGCCCCCGGGGGGCAGAAGCCTCTAGGCGCCAGGGATAAAAAAAAAATTGTTTTGTTTTTGTTTTGTTTTTTAGAGGTGGGAGCGACCCCTTAGTCAAGGGTCGCTCCTCTGGGGGGCAAATTGTATTTAGACCATTTCTGCCTCCCTCGGGGCCAGATCGGCTGATTTTTGTTTGGCCAATCTGCCCCCATGGGGGCAGAAACCACTTAGGCACCAGGGATTGGTGTGTTTGTATGCGTGTGTTTTCTTTAGGGGGCAGCCCCTTGGGTAAGGGTTGCTCCCCATGGGGGCACATTACTGTTGGCCATATCTGCATCCCATTGGGGGCAGATGGGCCTATTTTTGGAAGGCCCATCTGCCCCCAAGGAGGGGCAGAAAGCCCAGCAGAGGCCTGCGAAGTTTTTTTTCAAAAATAAGAGGGTGGGGATATGGCAATATCCCTACCCAAATAAATGGGGCCAAAGTTGATCTGCCCACCAGTGGGCAGATGGGGCAATTACCCATGATCCACACCCCAGGGGGGCGGAAAGTCTACTAGATGCCAGGGAATTAAAAAAAATATATATAATATTGGAGTGGTGGCTGCCAACCAGTATGGGCCTGGTTACGCCCCCACCTCAACTGAAGGGGGTAACAGTCTTTCAGCTCTCCCCCGCACTCTAAAACATCTTGTCCCACAGCAAGCAAGAAGACATTTGATTATTTTGGCTTTTAGTTTTACATTTGGGCCATGAGAGCTTGGCTTACTCTCAAAATCGTCCCACTTGGAATGGTGAGGGCTGCACTTTATGGACTTTGGGATGCTGCCATGTAGAAAAATCCACAAGACCTAGACACATCTGAAAACTAAACATCTGGGTGATTCCAGGGTGGTGTGTTTCACATGCACCCCGCACCATTTTTGTACCCACAATCCCCTGCAAACCTCCAACTTTGCTGGAAATCACACATTTTTCCCACGTTTTTGTGATGGAACCTTTAGGAAACTGCAGGAATCCACAAAATTCCTACCACCCAGCATTGTCTCATCTATATCGATAAAAATTCTGCTACACTTGTCAGCCTCAAAATGTTTTTTTGCAAACTGCCCTTTTGGACCCCCTCAATATCAACATGTTTTTGGCTCTTCCCTTTCACAAGCACCTGGTCCACCTACACAAATGAGGTATCGTTTTTACCGGCAGACTGAGGGGAACATTGGGTGGTATGAAATGTGTCCCAGTGCGGTGATCCCACACAGAAATGTGGGTAAAATGTGATTTTTTTTAGCTAAATTTGAGGTTTGCTGAGGGTTCTGGGTAAGAAAACATTGGGGGATCCACGGAAGTCACACCCCACTGGACTCCCTCGGGTGTCTAGTTTTCAGAAATGTCTGGGTTTGGTAGGTTTCCCCAGAAGGCTGCTGAGCCCAGGACCAAAAACGCAGGTGCCCCCCTGCAAAAACAGGTAGTTTTGTATTTGATAATTTTGATGTGTCCAGATAGTGTTTTGGGGCATTTCCTTTCGCGGGCAGTAGGCCCACCCACAAAAGTGAGGTACCATTTTTATCGGGAGACTTGGGGGAACGCTGGGTGGAAGGAAATTTGTGGCTCCTCTCTGATTCCAGAACTTTTGGGTAACAGAACCTGGTCAGAGCCCCACAAGTCACCCCATTTTGGATTCCCTCAGGTGTCTAGTTTTAAAAAATGTGCTGATTTGCTAGGTTTTCCCAAGTGCCGGCTGAGCTAGAGGCCGCAATCCACAGGTAGGCACTTTGTAAAAAACACCTATGTTTTCTCTGAAAAAATGTGATGTGTCCACGTTGTGTTTTGGGCCATTTCCTTTCGTGGGCTCTAGGCCTACCCACACAAGTGAGGTACCACTTTTATCGAGTGACTTGGGGGTACGCTGGGTGGAAGGAAATTTGTGGCTCCTCTCAGATTAAAGAACTTTCTGTCACCGAAATGAGAGAAAAAAGTGTTTTTTTTGCAAAATTTTGAGGTTTGTAAAGGATTCTGGGTAACAGAACCTGGTCAGAGCCCCACAAGTCACCCCATTTTGGATTACCCTAGGTGTCTAGTTTTAAAAAATGCACTGGTTTGCTAGGTTTCCCCAGGTGCCGGCTAAGCTAGAGGCCAAAATCCACAGGTAGGCACTTTGTAAAAAACGCCTCTGTTTTCTGTGAAAAAATGTGATGTGTCCACGTTGTGTTTTGGGCCATATCCTTTCGTGGGCGCTAGGCCCACCCACAAAAGTGAGGTACCATTTTTATCGGGAGACTTGGGGGAACGCTGGGTGGAAGGAAATTTGTGGCTCCTCTCTGATTCCAGAACTTTTGGGTAACAGAACCTGGTCAGAGCCCCACAAGTCACCCCATTTTGGATTCCCTCAGGTGTCTAGTTTTAAAAAATGTGCTGATTTGCTAGGTTTTCCCAAGTGCCGGCTGAGCTAGAGGCCGCAATCCACAGGTAGGCACTTTGTAAAAAACACCTATGTTTTCTCTGAAAAAATGTGATGTGTCCACGTTGTGTTTTGGGCCATTTCCTTTCGTGGGCGCTAGGCCTACCCACACAAGTGAGGTACCATTTTTATCGAGTGACTTGGGGGTACGCTGGGTGGAAGGAAATTTGTGGCTCCTCTCAGATTAAAGAACTTTCTGTCACCGAAATGAGAGAAAAAAGTGTTTTTTTTTGCAAAATTTTGAGGTTTGTAAAGGATTCTGGGTAACAGAACCTGGTCAGAGCCCCACAAGTCACCCCATTTTGGATTACCCTAGGTGTCTAGTTTTAAAAAATGCACTGGTTTGCTAGGTTTCCCCAGGTGCCGGCTAAGCTAGAGGCCAAAATCCACAGGTAGGCACTTTGTAAAAAACGCCTCTGTTTTCTGTGAAAAAATGTGATGTGTCCACGTTGTGTTTTGGGCCATATCCTTTCGTGGGCGCTAGGCCTACCCACACAAGTGAGGTATCATTTTTATCGGGAGACTGGGGGGAACACTGGGTGGAAGGAAATTTGTGGCTCCTCTCAGATTCCAGAACTTTCTGTCACCCAAATGAGAGGAAAAAAGTGTTTTTTTGGCCAAATTTTGAGGTTTGCAAAGGATTCTGGGTAACAGAACCTGGTCAGAGCCCCACAAGTCACCCCATCTTGGATTCCCCTAGGAGTCTAGTTTTCAAAACTGCCCAGGTTTGCTCGGTTTCCCTAGGTGCCGGCTGAGCTAGAGGCCAAAATCCACAGCTAGGCACTCTGCAAAAAACAGCTCTGTTTTCTTTGTGAAAATGGGATGTGTCCACGTTGTGTTTTGGCGCATTTCCTGTCGGGGGTGCTAGGCCTATCCACGCATGTGAGGTACCATTTTTATCGGGAGACGTGGGGGAACAAAGAATAGCAAAACAAGTGTTATTGCCCCTGGTCTTTCTTTACATTCTTTCCTTCCAAATGTAAGACAGTGTGTAAAAAATACGTCTATTTGAGAAATGCCCTGTAATTCACACGCTAGTATGGGCACCCCGGAATCCAGAGATGTGCAAATAACCACTGCTTCTCAACACCGTATCTTGTGGCCATTTTGGAAATACAAAAGTTTTCTTGATACCTATTTTTCACTTTTTATATTTCAGCAAATGAATTGCTGTATACTCGGTATAGAATAAAAACCCATTGCAAGGTGCAGCTCATTTATTGCCTCTGGGTACCTAGGGTTCTTGATGAACCTACAAGTCCTATATATCCCCGCAACCAGAAGAGTCAAGCGGACGTAACGGTATATAGCTTTCAAAAATCTGACATCGCAGGAAAAAGCTACAGAGTAAAATGTGGAGAAAACTGGCTGTTTTTTTCACCTCAATTTTAATATTTTTTTATTTTAGCTGTTATTTTCTGTAGGAAACTCTTGCAGGATCTACACAAATGACCCCTTGCTGAATTCAGAATTTTGTCTACTTTCCAGAAATGTTTAGGTTTCTGGGATCCAGCATTGGTTTCTCACCCATTTCGGTCACTAACTGGAAGAAGGCTGAAAGCACAAAAAATATAGTAAAAATGGGGTATGTCCCAGTAAAATGTCAAAATTGTATTGAAAAATTGGGTTTTCTAATTCAAGTCTGCCTGTTCCTGAAAGCTGGGAAGATGGTGATCTTGCCAGCGCAAACCCTTTGTTGATGCCATTTTCAGGGGAAAAAAACACGAGCCGCCTTCTGCAGCCCTTTTTCCCATTTCTTTTTTTTTTACTGTATTTTGGCTAATTTCTTGGTCTCCTTCAGTGGAACCCACAAAGTCAGGGTACCTCTAGAATCCCTAGGATGTTGAAAAAAAGGACGCAAATTTGGCGTGAGTAGCCTATGTGAACAAAAAGTTATGAGGGCCTAAGCGCGAACTGCCCCAAATAGCCAAAAAAGGCTCGGCACAGGAGGGGAAAAGGCCTGGCAGCGAAGGGGTTAAGTGACACATCCAATTTCCTTCGAAAAACAAAAAGACAAAGCTCTCTGTTTGTCACTAAGATTAGTCTTTTTTTCTTTCATGCCCATTTCTTTATAGGTTACAGTCTAACACACCTTTTTCAGGCAGGCACATTAGCAATTGCATCATATTTTCAGTTCCAGACAAGAGTTTGTGTATTGGCCTAGAAGTGATTGGATTTAAATAACCTTTTATGGCTTATAAAATATAATTTGGAACCATTATTTCATAAAACGCATTACAAATTCAAGAGCCTCAAATAAAATGATATATATATATATAATTCAATTCGGTGTTTGTAGATGCATCCACAGGGGATTGTTTTACGATGTAATTACATATTAAAGGCTATCAGACACATTCATATAAAGGCATTTATATAAGTCTGTGGCAGCAGGGCACACAATGATAGAAACGAGGTACATGGCTAGAAAGTAATATCAACCATTATGCGTGTTCTAATGTAGATATGTATACCCCAGTTCTGTTTAAAAGTAAAAAATGAGGTTCAGAAAAAAACCTGATTATTTCAGGGTTCTCATTGTTGTCGGGATCATACAGTAAGTCATTTTTGAATGAACCTAGCATGGAAACAAGAGATAGTATTGTACTTACAACACTCATTCATCACTTGAAACACGTAGGTGTTTTGTAAGATCTGTTATTCATCATCTGCATGTGTTTTCATTATTGAACAAAATATGAAATCATTTTAGTTCCTCCCATTAAAAGTGCTATCAAGAAATTAAAATAATTCTTGTGGAATTGGAAGTAGCAAAGTAGAGGTACCCCATGCCATCTCAGACGTATATTATCAAAAATAAAGATATTGGTGTTTGGAGTTTTTACGCGTAATCTAAGAGAGCAGTGAACAGCATTAACTGGAACTGAGATGGCTTATTTTCTTAAAGGCACTCTGTGACAATGTGGGTTGTTGGTTGACTGGAGTCTGAGTCCTGGTCAAGCAGCAACCACAATCCTTGTCAGGGTGAGGCACAAGTCAATCCTAAATTAACCTATGCTCAATCTTCTAGTAGCTTGGCACAGAGCAGTCAGGCTTAACGTAGACACAATGGTTAAAAGCCGCTTACCGCCGGTCAGAAGGCCGCCACAATACCGCCGCGGCCAGCCGCCACGGACATTCTGACCCACAACTGCAAAACCTCCGAAAATCCGCCCTCCACTGCAGTCTGCCACATCAGCGGCCAGCGGTAAACTGGAGAAGACCAAACCTCCACCGCCACGCCAACAGAAATACGCCCATCCCATTATGACCCGCAAATCGACGCAGCGGTCATTTAACTGCGGTATTCCATTGGCGGTAGACCCCGCCGCGGTCAAAATACACACACCTTTACAAACCCCTACCACTTTGGACAATTTGAAAGGCACACACCTGAAACCCATACACACACCACTCCCACACATCCAATACCATATAAAACACACACCCACATCACCCACAAACCCCTACCAACAAAAACCAGAGACGAAGGAGAGAGAGACACACATCAGAGAATAGATAGCCAGACACACAGAGGCACACCGCAACATCACACACACCACATAGAAGCACAAAGCACCACACACCAACACACACATCATCACATACACCACCCCACACCTCATACACTCCACCCCATGGCACCACAAAGGCACCCACGCTTTTCGGACCAAGAACTCCGGGTCATGGTGGAGGAGATCATAAGAGTGGAACCCCAGCTCTTCGGCTCACAGGTCCAGCACACCACCATAGCGAGGAAGGCGGAGCTCTGGCAGCGGATCGTGGACAGGGTCAACGCGGTGGGACAGCATCCCAGAAATAGAGAGGACATCCGCAAACGATGGAACGACCTACGGGGGAAGGTGCGCTCGATGGTCTCGCGACACAACATCGCAGTGCAGAAGACTGGCGGGGGACCCCCACCCACTCCACCCGAATTCACAACATGGGAGCAGGAGGTACTCAACATCCTGCATCCTGATGGCCTCGCTGGAGTACACGGAGGAATGGACTCTGGTAAGTACAAGGCCAACCACTTCACCCCACCCCCAGCATGCTAACCCCCACCCTCACCCCCAACCCCCCAGCACACATCCTCCCTGAGAATGTCTCCCCAGCACAACCCACCCAACACCAACCCCTGCATGCCACCCCCAAACTATGGACACCCATCACATAAGCATGACCACTGCACATACCCATCACCCCCCCCACAAAACACCCTCACAACACCTCCCCCAAGGGAATGCCAGCACTGGGGGACAAGGGCACCTATAAAACGCAAGCTAATGCACACACAGAAACAATAACCATACCCTCTTATCCCATGCAGGACCCGAACGACAACACACCGGTCAGGAGGGACCAGAAATGTCCATCCCACCCCCGGAACAGGCCACTAGTGATGACAGCAGCTCTGTCGACCTGGAACCTGACGACCAGCCCGGACCATCGGGGACCTCTGGGCAGTCGGTTCCCCTCACCCAGACACAGGCCACTGCAGACCCAACCCCCTCTGGGAACAACCGCACAGCTCCCACCCAGCGGGCCCATGCCTCTGTCTCTAGGACAGGTCAAGCAGCGGTGTGTCTACCACTACAGGGCCCCCAGGGTAACCCACCAACCCAACAACAACAGGGACCTGGGGGCAGTGGGAGTGGGCACACCGTCCAGGGGACAGAGGCCCAGGGAAACAGGGCAACTCGGAGGGCTGCTGTGCGACAGGGGGGGGGAGGAGAGGCCATGGGAACCCACTCTCCAAGAGGCCCTCACCACCATCATGGCTGCCTACCACCACTCACAAGAGACGATGGCGACGGTCCAGGCCCTGAACGGCATAGAGGACACGTTTCGGGACCATGTGGCATCACACAGGGCCCCTGTCACTACCCAGGAACAGGAACAGCCTACCACCTCCGCCGGCGCTAGTGGACAGGAGGCCCCACCACAACGACAGCCCCCCAGAACCCCACCTCCTGCTGAACAACAACCGCCCCGCAAAAGGAGCCTGAGATAAAAAAAAACGACAGAGTAGGATGTCAAGTCCCCGCCAGCATCACATACCCCCTGAAGTCCTCCCACTGTCCCACATGGCCACCCTGTCAAACCTTGAACTGCCCCTGCTCCATCCTGCCACAGGCGTATGGACAATGCACCTGTGAGACTGAGAACTGGACTCCACCATGGACATTACTCCACCCCCACCCATCACTGTTTCACCATCATGTACCAATATCTATGCACTAATAATAAATCACACATTGCACTGAAATCAATCAGGACTCCGGCTGTCTTATTTACAAATGTATGACACATTACATATCAATTACGTATTGTGAACATTGTGAATTACACATACCGAGGTAACTTAGCATTAGTCCATGGGCCAACCAAGCCGAGGTCACGCAGTGGCTCATACAGCACAGAAAAGGGAAGGGAAATTCAAACATCATGTCCATAGGTCTGGGGGGAAACCGACAAAGTTGAGATGCAGGAGGCTTTCAGGAAATGTAAAATGGCATGGGTGATCATTACCTGTGTGCTACTGGAAATACTGTGCTATTACTCTGTCCCTGTTGTCTGTGTCGTCCTCTGAGTCTTCCTCCTCTTCACTCTCCGCAGGCTCCACAGCTACTTCAACACCACCATCTGCACCATCCTCCTGCAGGAAAGGGACCTGACGTCGCAATGCCAGATTGTGAAGCATACAGCAGGCCACGATGATGTGGCACACCTTCTTTGGTGAGTACATCAGGGATCCCCCAGTCATATGCAGGCACCTAAACCTGGCCTTCAGGAGGCCAAAGGTCCTTTCGATGATCCTCCTAGTTCGCCCATGGGCCTCATTGTACCGTTCCTCTGCCCTGGTCCGGGGATTCCTTACTGGGGTCAGTAGCCAAGGCAGGTTGGGGTAACCAGAGTCACCTATTAGCCACACACGTTGTCTCTGTAGCTGCTCCATCACATAGGGGATGCTGCTATTTCGCATCACATACGCATCATGCACTGACCCTGGGAACTTGGCATTTACATGGGAGATGTACTGGTCAGCCAAACAGACCACCTGGACATTCATCGAATGATAACTTTTTCTGTTTCGGTACACCTGCTCATCGTCTTTTGGGGGTACCAAAGCCACATGGGTCCCATCAATGGCACCAATGATGTTGGGGATATGTCCAAGGGCATAGAAATCACCCTTCACTGTAGGCAAGTCACCCTCCTCTGGGAAAATCATGTAGCTCCGCATGAGTTTCATCAGGGCAGACAACACTCTACTCAAAATCTTTGAAAACATAGGCTGAGACATTCCAGATGACATGGCCACTGTGGTCTGGAATGACCCACTTGCCAAAAAATGGAGGACTGACAAAACCTGCACCAGAGGGGGAATCCCTGTGGGTTGGCGGATGGGGGACATCAGGGCTGGCTCCAGCTGGGCACACAATTCATGGATAGTGGCTCGGTCAAGTCGGTATCGTAGTATGATGTGGCGTTCTTCCATTGTCGACAGGTCC
Organism: Pleurodeles waltl; assembly: GCF_031143425.1. Taxonomy (NCBI): domain Eukaryota; kingdom Metazoa; phylum Chordata; class Amphibia; order Caudata; family Salamandridae; genus Pleurodeles; species Pleurodeles waltl. The sequence continues at coordinate 194,555,446 of NC_090447.1, forward strand.
ACCAGCGGTCGGTACACGCGAGGATTCCTCCTTCTCATCACAAGTCCCAGCGGACGGTGCCTAGGAAGGACAACATGGAGCACAGAGTCAGCCAAACCACAGGTACGTACAGACAGCTTGCACAGTTAAAGAATGGCAATGGGTTGAAAGGCGTGTATGTGTGGCAATGCAAGGCCTAGGCCTGTGTGTCGCATTCAAAATTAAGCCATGTAGGCCCTTGAAATGGCGGCTGCGTGACCTGTGAAGTGGTACAATGGGATGTGAGGTCAATGCGCTGGCGGGGCACACCGTGGCGGTAGGCGGTCGAAGACCGCGGCGCAAAGCCGCATTGGTTGACATTGAAGCCTATGGGTTTCAGGAGCCAATGACGAAGTGCGCCGGAGGTCGCAGTACGCACCCCCACGGGCGTGACCGCCATTTTCTATCTGCTTAATCACTCGAGACCTGATCATCCACAGGAGAGGACCTATACTGCAAGTGCTGCTGTGACCTCGGTCTGGAAGATACAATGGCTGCTGCGACTGGGGAAAGGGCCCCTGCCTTCACGTCTGAAGAGTTGGAGAAGCTCGTGGATGGGGTCCTCCCCCAGTATGCGGTACTCTACGGTCCTCCAGACCAACAAGTGAGTACACCGGGTACACATGGAATGGGCTATGCCTGTGTGGATTGGGGTGGATGTAAGTTGGTGGGGTGGGGGGCGAATGAGGAGTGCAACGCCCGACACATGAGAGCATGTGCCATATGGCAAAGTTGGTGGGGGGGCCAATCACATCTAACATGCAGGTCATTGATGAATTCCTCCTTTCCACCCTGTACATGTCAAATAGGTCAGCGCCCATCAGAAGATCGAGATTTGGCGTGCCATCGCCAAGGAAGTCCGGAACTTGGGGGTCCACAACAGACGGGGCACCCACTGCCGCAAGAGGTGGGAGGACATCCGCCGCGGAACAAGGAAGACCGCAGAAACACTGCTGGGGATGGCCTCCCAACCTAGGAGGGGTGCCAGTCGCACCATGACCCCCCTGATGTCCCGGATCCTGGCGGTGGCTTACCCAGAATTGGATGGGCGCTTTAAGACATCACAGCAGACACAAGGGGGTGAGTATCAGCACATTCTCCTATCTTTCTGCGCAGTGGAGGCGTCTGGGTGGGGGAGGAGGGCTGTGGGTGACCTTAGGCCAGGGCGCTTTCTGTAGTGTAGTCCTCTCCCTTAGGCATGGCCCTGTGCCCCCGGCCCCCACCTCGGTAGGGTGACAAGTACAGCCATTGAGGGTCCAGCATCTCCCATGTGCGCGTTTGACGTCTCTTGGCCTGTTGTCCTAGTCAGTAGTACTGAGTAGTGTACCCCGAATGCGCGGCTTAGTGCATTAGGCTCCTGTGTCTGTCCTCTCCGCCAACGGTGTTGACATTGCATGCACTCAACCTGTTCCTCTTTTTTCTCCCCCCACCCTTTCTCTTCATCTTCTTGTGCATGTGTGCATTAGCATCATCAGGCGGAGGAGATTTGGCATCGGAGCACGAGGGAGCTGCAGGACACAAGGCCCCGCTGGGCCCAGGAACAGACACCGAGGGCACCAGTGATCCGGAGGGCGAGGGGAGCACCACGACGGGGACCGCTGGTGAGAGCAGCGAAAGCGACACGTCCTCGGACGGGAGCTCCCTAGCGGTGGCGGCAACATCCGTGCCCCCCGCCTCTACAGGTACAGCCGCCACCCAGCGCACCAGCCCCGCCCTCCCAGCAGCCCCTCAGTCTTCGCTCCGTGCCGGTTCGCCCAGGAAGGCGCGCGTCTCCTTCGCCCCAGGCACCTCAGCCCCTGCCCCTGTTGCCCCTGCTGCCCTCAGTGCGGAGCTCATTGACCTGGTAAGGACGCTCATTGTTGGGCAGACGACCCTTTTGAATGCCATCCAGGGTGTGCAAAGGGAGGTGCAACAGAGCAATGCGTACCTGGAGGGCATTCATTCGGGTCAGGCTGCCCATCAACGAGCGTTCACTGCTCTGGCCTCAGCACTGACGGCAGCCATTGTCATTGTTTCCAGCCTCCCTCTTCTTACTGCCTCCAGCCTTTCTCTGTCTCCTGTCCCTCAGCCTATCCCATCCACACCATCAGACCAGCCTGCACACACCTCAACACCCAAGAGCAGCTCATCCAAACACAAGCACCACAGATCCCACAAACACTCACCCAGGCAACACCCAGATGTAGACATGCCAACAGCCACTGCCACCCCTGTGTCCCCCTCCTCCTCGTCTCTCTCCTCCCTCCCTGTGACTTCTACACTCACACCTGCATGCACCCCAACATCAGCCAGTGCTTCCATCACCACCTCACCCTCCAGTACAGTCCACACTCGTGCAGTCACCACCCCCACTGCCATTTACACGTCCCCTGTGTCCTCTCCCACTGTGTCTGTCACCCCCTCTTCCAAGACACACAAACGCGGGCATCCACCCACCCAACAGCCATCCACCTCACGACAGCCTACAGCACCAGCACCTTCACCCAATGACAGCACACCTGACTCTCCTACAACCACCTCCTCTACCTCCACTTCCATCTCCACTTCTCCTACCTTTTACCTTGGCCCTAAAAAACTTTTCCTGGCTAACCTTGACCTCTTCCCCCCCGATGAGCTCCCCCATCCATCTTCAAAGAGTCCCAAGAGCACCGCAGCCACCACCAGCCCAGCTTCGGGTGTCACTGTTGTGCATGGGTTCTGGAGCCCACCCTTTGCCAGCAGTGACACATCCATCAGCAGCAAGGACACGTCCAGCCCCCCCCCGGCAAGAGGACCCGCAAAAACAAGGGCCGCCGTGCGAGGACCGACAGGGCTGCCCCCAAGGAGCAATGTGCGGCCACTTCACCACCCACACCATCTAGGGGAGGCAAGGGCCCGAGAGCCCCATCAAAGGAGCGGAAGGGCAGCAGGAGCGCGGAGAAGGTGTACCCCACATGCCACATCCCAGCTGGGAAGGAGGACACTAAGGAGGCCAGGAGTCCGTCCCCGAAGGGTCCAGAAACGTCACGGTCCGAGGGCGACTGAGCCGGGAGTCAAGGCCAGGTCTGGCTCCCTTGACCTGCTGGATGAGCACTGCTGAACCGGGCCCGCGGGGCAGAAGAGCACCGCTGAACAGGGCCCCGCCGTAGAGATAGGCACCGCTGAACAGGGCCCGCGGTGCAGAAGAGCACCGCTGAACAGGGCCCCGCCGTGGAGATAGGCACCGCTGAACAGGGCCCCGCCGTGGAGATAGGCACCGCTGAACAGGGCCCGCGGTGCAGAAGAGCACCGCTGAACAGGGCCCGCGGGGCAGAAGAGCACCGCTGAACAGGGCCCCGCCGTGGAGATAGGCACCGCTGAACAGGGCCCCGCCGTGGAGATAGGCACCGCTGAACAGGGCCCGCGGTGCAGAAGAGCACCGCTGAACAGGGCCCCGCCGTGGAGATAGGCACCGCTGAACAGGGCCCGCGGTGCAGAAGAGCACCGCTGAACAGGGCCCGCGGGGCAGAAGAGCACCGCTGAACAGGGCCCCGCCGTGGAGATAGGCACCGCTGAACAGGGCCCGCGGTGCAGAAGAGCACCGCTGAACAGGGCCCCGCCGTGGAGATAGGCACCGCTGAACAGGGCCCGCGGTGCAGAAGAGCACCGCTGAACAGGGCCTGCGGGGCAGAAGAGCACCGCTGAACAGGGCCCCGCCGTGGAGATAGGCACCGCTGAACAGGGCCCCGCCGTGGAGATAGGCACCGCTGAACAGGGCCCGCGGTGCAGAAGAGCACCGCTGAACAGGGCCCCGCCGTCTCAAGCACCGCTCCGCTCTGCCCTTCATCTCAAGCACCGCTCCGCTGGGCACCGCTGGGCACCGCTGGGCACCGCTGTCTCTCCACCTCTCTGCTGGGCCCTTCTTCTCAAGCACCGCTCCGCTGGGCACCGCCGTCTCAAGCACCGCTCCGCTGGGCCCTTCATCTCAAGCACCGCTCCGCTGGGCCCTTCATCTCAAGCACCGCTCCGCTGGGCCCTTCCTGTCATGCACCGCTCCGCTGGGCACCGCCGTCTCAAGCACCGCTCCGCTGGGCCATTCTTCTCATGCACCGCTCCGCTGGGCCCTTCATCTCAAGCACCGCTCCGCTGGGCCCTTCCTGTCATGCACCGCTCCGCTGGGCACCGCCGTCTCAAGCACCGCTCCGCTGGGCCCTTCTTCTCAAGCACCGCTCCGCTGGGCACCGCCGTCTCAAGCACCGCTCCGCTGGGCCCTTCATCTCAAGCACCGCTCCGCTGGGCACCGCCGTCTCAAGCACCGCTCCGCTGGGCACCGCCGTCTCAAGCACCGCTCCGCTGGGCCCTTCTTCTCAAGCACCGCTCCGCTGGGCACCGCCGTCTCAAGCACCGCTCCGCTGGGCACCGCTGTCTCTCCACCTCTCCGCTGGGCCCTTCTTCTCAAGCACCGCTCCGTTGGGCACCGCCGTCTCAAGCACCGCTCCGCTGGGCCCTTCATCTCAAGCACCGCTCCGCTGGGCACCGCCGTCTCAAGCACCGCTCCGCTGGGCACCGCCGTCTCAAGCACCGCTCAGCTGGGCCCTTCTTCTCAAGCACCGCTCCGCTGGGCACCGCCGTCTCAAGCACCGCTCCGCTGGGCACTGCTGTCTCTCCACCTCTCCGCTGGGCCCTTCTTCTCAAGCACCGCTCCGCTGGGCACCGCCGTCTCAAGCACCGCTCCGCTGGGCCCTTCTTCTCAAGCACCGCTCCGCTGGGCACCGCTGTCTCTCCACCTCTCCGCTGGGCCCTTCTTCTCAAGCACCGCTCCGCTGGGCACCGCCGTCTCAAGCACCGCTCCGCTGGGCCCTTCATCTCAAGCACCGCTCCGCTGGGCACCGCCGTCTCAAGCACCGCTCCGCTGGGCACCGCCGTCTCAAGCACCGCTCCGCTGGGCCCTTCATCTCAAGCACCGCTCCGCTGGGCACCGCCGTCTCAAGCACCGCTCCGCTGGGCACCGCCGTCTCAAGCACCGCTCCGCTGGGCCCTTCTTCTCAAGCACCGCTCCGCTGGGCACCGCTGTCTCAATCACTGTTTATGGTTCACTGTGCCCACCATGCCTCCTCCTTGACCAGTGGAGACTGTCATCCACCTGATGGCCCACCCACTGTAGAGACATTGAGAGACTGTGGCTTTGCACTCCCCAGGATGGTACAGTGGGCAGCCCACCCACTGTAGAGACATTGAGAGACTGTGGCTTTGCACTCCCCAGGATGGTACAGTGGGCAGCCCACCCACTGTAGAGACATTGAGAGACTGTGGCTTTGCACTCCCCAGGATGGTACAGTGGGCAGCCCACCCACTGTAGAGACATTGAGAGACTGTGGCTTTGCACTCCCCAGGATGGTCCAGTGGGCAGCCCACCCACTGTAGAGACATTGAGAGACTGTGGCTTTGCACTCCCCAGGATGGTACAGTGGGCAGCCCACCCACTGTAGAGACATTGAGAGACTGTGGCTTTGCACTCCCCAGGATGGTACAGTGGGCAGCCCACCCACTGTAGAGACATTGAGAGACTGTGGCTTTGCACTCCCCAGGATGGTACAGTGGGCATGGTGGCTCCTCGTGGATCTGGCGTCGTGGACTCATGTGGCTGTGGTGCCCCCCCCTTCCCTTCCCCCTGAGGTGCCTGTAGTTTTTACATCTGATGCCCCTGCAGTGTTCTCTCCAAAGGACTCAGGTCTCCTGTGTGGGCTTTGCCCTTATTTCTCAAAACTTTGGCCCACGGACATGATGAATTCGTAGGATGTGCAGGACTTGTTACTTCAGTTATACACTGATGTGTATGTCATTAGTTTTGTTGTGAATATCTTTCATGGTTGTACGATAATTTTCAGGAGCTTTTTGGTACATAAATATTTATTCCAAATTTGATTATGTCCTAGCATTTTTCAGGGGTGTTTGGGTGGTGTCACTGTGACTTGTTGCTCTGCATTGGTGTGTACATAGTTGGAGGGGGGGGGGTCGCATGTGTGTGCCCGTAACCTTTCGTCCTCCCCGTCCCGTGTGTCGTAGGTGCAGTACTCACCGTTGTCGTCTGCGCCGGACTTCGTACTCGTGGTAGATGAGAAGGTAGACGAGAGCAGGTAGGATGTTTAATTCGGGTTCCATGCTGTCCTCCTTCCTCCTGGAGTGCGTAGTGGTGAGCGTTTTCCCGTCCGTAGTCTGTTTCCGCCGTGTTTTTATCGGCGGTGCTCCCGCCCCGGAAAAGGTGGCGGATTGGTGAGTTGGAATAGTGTGGGCGGTACATTGGCTGCCGCCTGGCTGTTGGCGGTGACCGCCGCGCTGTTTGTTTGTACCGCCGTGGCGGTCGGAGTGTTAAAGTGGCTGTTTGTGTTGGCGGTTCCCGCCAGGGTCAGAATCCCATATTTTTTACCGCCAGCCTGTTGGCGGGTTGGCCGCCGCTTTAACACCGACCGCCAGGGTTAGAATCACCCCCAATGTGTGTGTAAAGTACTTGTGCAACATCTCAACAGTAATAAAGCATAAATACCACACAAAAGGATCCACAGCCACTTAGGAAAATAGACCTCTCTTTAATAAATAAACTAAGACCATAAGGACAAAAATCGATTTAGTAGAACTGGAGGTATTTGAATTTAAATATATTACTAAAAATAGCACCAAAAAGCACAATGCGCCAAGGGTGGATAATTGGTAGCACCGCACAGGAACAAAGTCACAAGTTCAGACCGAATGCAATAGATTATGGGCTGGCTACAGGGTGTCAGTTAGGGCCACTCAACAAATTACCATAAATCCTGATTTGCAGAGTGTTGTGAGGATCCACATTACAATGTGTCATGCAGCTAAAATTAGGTATTGGTTCCCGCATGCATGAGGCTGCGAAGCAAGGGCCTGCAACATCGTTGAGGATCCCACCAAAGGGCCTTGCAATGCAAAGATTAGTGTTGAGGATGCGGCACAAACTCTGGGCTATGCGTTGGTTCCGATGAGCTACAAGGCTACGATGTGGAGTCTGGCATCCTCATCGAAAATGCCGTCAATGAGAGATAGGAGGGTCTACGCCGAGGATGGGTTGTGCAGTAGTCATTCCAATGAGTTTGCGATGCGGATCTTTGCGACTGGTCCATTCCAAGCAGAGCTGCGATGCATCAGTTCTGCTCGGGTTTGCACCACACAGCAGAGTAGATGTGTCCGTTACACTTCATCCACAAGCTGGCAAAGCACCTTAGGCACACTTCTAAGGGTCTAGGACTGGGGTGGCACCACTTGGCAGGGAAGACTCACAAATGGCAGAGTCCAGTTGCAGGTTCAAGGTTGTTGGAATCCTGTTGTGTCCCTGAGGCTTCAGGTCAGGAGGCCAGACAACTAGCCCTTGGAGTCATTCTGAGTTCTGGGATCAAGAGAAGCAAGAGGGCAGCAGGTCAGCACATTAGGGCAGCAGTTTCTTCAGAGCAGCAATCCAGCAGAGTGGCAGTGCTTTCAACAGCACAGCAACCCTTCTTCCTGGCGTATCCACAGGTCCAGAAGCATACTGAAGTGTGGTGTTTGAGGTCCAGTATTTACTCAGTTGTGCCTTTGAAGTGGTGAGAAGCTCCTAGAGGCATGCCTATGTAGTGTACAGGTGCCCTGCCTTCCTGGCCCTGGCTGCAGACTAACTACAGGGGATGTTCAGCTGTTTGTGTAGAGAAAGGACACAGCCTCCCTCCCATTCTGACACACCTAAGCTCCCCATTGTATGTGGCTGTTTACAAGGAATACAGTAAGCTTAACTACTACCCACACCCAGTCATGTGACCCAGAGACAGATTGCAGGTGCCAAATTATAATTAGAAATCTGATTCACCATGTTAAGATTTTAAGTTCCAATTCCAGAGACACAAAACATGAAATGATTACCTGGTCACATTTGGAAATTACACTTATAAAATGTAATAAGATAACTCAAATGTCATCCTACCTTGCAGTTGTGAAAAACTAATAAGGAGAAAACACAACCAAATTAGCACTGGTTAGCAGTGATGAAGGGCCATATTTATACTCTGGTTGCGCCGAATTTGCGTCGTTTTTTTCGACGCAAATTTGACGCAAAACTAACGCCAACTAACGCCATATTTATACTATGGCGCTAGACGCGTCTAGCGCCAAAGTTCCCGGAATGTGCGTCATTTTTTAGCGTGAACCCCTTCCTTGCGTTAATGATATGCAAGGGAGGCGTTCCCGTCTTAAAAAATGACTCCCAGGCCTTTACGTGGTATTTATACTCCCGGGCAAAAATGACGCCCGGGAGTGGGCGTGGCCAAAAACGGCGCATTTGCGCCGCTTTTTAACGCCTGGGTCAGGGATGGCGTTAAGGGACAAGTGGGCTCAAAATGAGCCCAGAGTGCCCTCCCCTGCCCCCAGGGACCCCCCCTGCCACCCTTGCCCACCCCAGGAGGACACCCAAGGACGGAGGGACCCATCCCATGGACATTAAGGTAAGTTCAGGTAAGTTTTTATTTTTTTATTTTTTGTGGCATAGGGGGGCCTGATTTGTGCCCCCCCACATGCCACTATGCCCAATGACCATGCCCAGGGGACATAAGTCCCCTGGGCATGGCCATTGGGCAAGGGGGCATGACTCCTATCTTTACAATGATAGGAGTCATGTTGATGGGGGATGGGCGTCGAAAAAAAATGGCGCAAGTCGGGTTACGACGATTTTTTAGCGTCAACCTGACTTGCGCCATTTTAAGACGCCCTAACGTCATTTTTTCCCAACGCCGGCGCTGCCTGGTCTACGTGGTTTTTTTCCACGCACACCAGGCAGCGCCGGTCTGCTTGCGCCGGCTAACGCCATTCAATAAATACGGCGCCCGCATGGCGCTTCAGAATGACGTTAGCCGGCGCAAAATTTTTTGCCGCTAAACTGCGTTAGCGCAGTTTAGCGTCAAAAAGTATAAATATGGCCCGAAGTGTGCAGATTCTTAATGCCAGCAAAAATGTAGTCAGCAAAAACAGGAGGTCTGAAGGCAAAATGTTAGGGGGAAACCACGCCAAGGGTGCCAGGTCTGACATATTATATCCTCACTCTCTAGACCTGCATGGTAAATTAGTGATATAGTGGTTGCAACGTGATGCCAATGAAAAGGGATATGCCAGGCTTTTCACAAAATTGGTTGTCAGCAGGCTATGTACGACACTTTTGAGGTGGAGAAGACCTAGTTGCGTGACATATTCAAGGGGGGTGGACACTAATGAAAATTAATGTCATGAGTCATTGGTATGGTATATTTGGGAGGTGTCCCTTTAGAGCCCAAATGAGATAGCAAGCCACTTCCAAGATTTTGAAGAGACTGCTTTCAGATGTTAGCTCACTAGATGGCACTCGCAGTGAACAATATAGTTCTGCTATTTACCCTACAGATCCCGGCCAGAGTAGAATGATCAGAAATGTGCTTAAGATCTGTAAAATAACGAATGGGTGTTTTTGAAGGATGTTGAATTCTCCCAACAAGCTCAATAAAATAAATGCGACCAGACACTATTCTGTCACCTCAAACTGCTTCATCATTTCCCCTTAATTGGAAATCTTAAAACATGGGAGAGAGCTGTAAGCATAGGGGTGTTTCTTAATGTTTTTAAAGTGAGCAGAAGTGTGGAGATTGCTGTTGACAACTTTCCACTGACTTGTCGGGGGTGGGGCATAAAACTTGTGAGTGTGTGACCATAGATTTGAAGCATGTTGTTTTTAGGGCAATTTGACGTCTAATATACATGCTTAGAACACTACTTTCTTAACAATTAAGAAAATATGATTTTCTAACCATTTTTTTTAATGTGGAAGGGGGTTTTGCCACTTAATGGAATATATTTTGTCCCTGGCAAATAGATTGTTTTCAAAAGAAGAACCTTCATAAATGCGCAAGGATAAGCCCACTGTCTATCTCAGGTAGAACTGCATTGTAGTACTAAGAAAACGAGAACAAATATTAAGAAATAACTTTGAAAAACAATAGAAGAATCACCCACACAGGGTACTTAGAAAAATCAAATACCTTATTTACCCCAAAACAGTTTTCTTATTTATAAAGCTTCAGATTTCATCGACTTGGTTGCCAATATATATAAGCAATTCTTCAAAGGTGTGGCCTAAAGACACTGGCCCTCATTATGACCCTGGCGGGCGGCGGAGGCCGCCCGCCAGGATCCCGCCCTCCAAATTACCGCGCCGCGGTCAAAAGACCGCGGCGGGTATTACGAGTTTTCCCCTGGGCTGGCGGGCGGTTCCAGTAAAACCGCCCGCCAGCCCAGGGGAAAACGACCTTCCCACGAGGATGCCGGCTCGTAATCGAGCCGGCGGAGTGGGAAGGTGCGACGGGTGCAGTGGCACCCGTCGCGTATTTCAGTGTCTGCAAGGCAGACACTGAAATACTTTTCGAGGCCCTCTTACGGGGGCCCCTGCCGTGCCCATGCCATTGGCATGGGCACGGCAGGGGCCCCCAGGGGCCCTGCGACCCCCCCTACCGCCATCCTGTTCATGGCGGCTTTCCCACCATGAACTGGATGGCGGTAGGGGGGGTCAGAATCCTCATGGCTGCGGAGCGCGCTCCGCAGCCATGGAGGATTCCAAAGAGCAGCGGAAAGTCAGCGGGAGACCGCTGACTTTCCGCTTCTGACCGCGGCTGAACCGCCGCGGTCAGAATGCTCATTGGAGCACCGCCAGCCTGTTGGCGGTGCTCCCGTGGTCGGTGGCCCTGGCGGCCACCGGCCGCCAGGGTCAGAATGACCCTCACTGTCTGTTGGCAGCAAACATATTTTATTCAGTGTACATTGAGTGCACTTTGTGACTGCCTTGATCGTGGTTGTAAGGTATTGCCAAGTGACTTGTTCACTCAGTTCCCTACTCGTGATTCAATGGCTTTCTTTTTTTATTTTTGTCTTTGTCACATTCAATCAACATTTTGAACTCATGTTTTTGATTGGATGAGTTATTTCTTTCTACTGCTCAAGGTTACAACGTCAGAATTTGTATTGCATTGCATGAGGGGCTATTTTCTTTCTCCTTCTTCCTGCTTCCCTTTTCACCCTTGCATCTTCATTAAAACAAACGTGCCCTCCACAGCATCCATTTGTCTCTGGCAGTCCTTCACAATCAGCCTTGGTTATGCTTGTTTTTTAAACATTATGCAGATAATCAATAGTGCATATGCTGGCACATGTACAACAGCCATTGTTGTTTGGTTATCTTATGCTTTAAGAAAAAGGCCAATGCTTACACATGTGCACACACAGCAGCCATCTTAAAATATGTTTTCTTTTGGTTTAAGTGCACACATACTGTGGAAATCAGGAAAACAAAAAAAGATTGACAAAGCACTGGTGTCACATGCCAGTGTCAAGGGGAGCCTTACTTTATGGCTGTTTTCTAAACCAAAGACAAGGGTCATATTCACGAACAATCTGGAAAATCCCTCCTGGCCCAAAGTTATTTTATGTCATGAGTTATAGTTTCTTCAAATAGGAATAACTAGAACTACTGGATTTCTATTGTTTTGTGGATGTAAAAGGTGAACCTAACTTTAAAGTCTCTGTAACCTTTGATTTTTTCAGTGAACTAAGGTGTTTTTAAATTTCTGTTTCCTAACTATAACATCCCTCTAACCTTTGTTTTTTTTTCCAGTTAATTTCTATGTTTTATTAACATAAATTAATATTTAATTACCATACATAAATCCAACTGCTGCCACACACAGCTTTCGACCTTGTTGTCAATATCCCCTCATGCAGCCAACCCCACGTTGCACACAGGTTGTGGCCGTGCACAGTGGGGATTTGATGAGTCAGTGTGTGAGTAGGTCTATTTGTTATTTCATTGGGGTCAGGATCCACCACTAATTTACTTTGGGGGACTGTGCTGAGCACCACAGTGGATCAGTGGATCCAGCGTGCCCCCATGAAACATTTTTGGGCAGTTTCCTGCCTATGAGGGCTCTCTCTCTCAGAGACCCCTCCATCATTCCTATGGGGCCAGGATACATGTATCCTGACCCTTTGTGTTACTTTTCATTCCCCTCCCAGAGCCAAGCCACTAAAGAAAATGGCAGCCACAGCTGTTCACTCAGGTTGTGCCCAGCCAATCAGGGCCTTGCTTTTTGGTTCGCAGGTGGATCCACAGTGGATCCGTGTCTCTAGAAACACGTAAATATTTTTTCTTTCATAACTCCAAAACTACTGAACAGCTTTACACAAGATTACAGAAACACTCTTTCTAGACCAAGATCTAGCTTTCTGTCAACTTTGGTGTAATTTTGTCTTGCGGTTTGGGTTATAGTAGTATTCAAAATCCCCATGGGAAATTGTATGAGAAAAACACGTTTTGGGACCCTACCTTTTTCTTGACCTCCTCTTTACACATCACCCCAAAATTTACAATACAGCAGCTGAAGTGAGTGGCAAACTAGATTTGAAAAACTTGTGAAGGTTTGTCAAATGGCGCCAAAGTTAAAGACAAAAAAAATGTTTTTCCTATGGTAAGTAGGTCCTAACTATAACCACCTAGTGGCTATTGCGGATGCCACTAGGTAGTTATAGTTAGGACCATGTTTCCATAGAAAAATAGTTTTTTGCTTTGACAGCTCCCACCAATCAAAAGCTAAGCTTTCTGAAAGAGAGAGAGAGAGCTGTCAAACTGTTTTCATCTGTCTTCCCTGCACGCAAATATGTTTGCAGGGATCACCGATGAAAACAGTGCTCCCACAAGCAGGGAGCTGCTATTAAAAGCAGCTCCCTGCTTAGGGGAGCAAAGCGGGCTCCCACAGGATGTGCGGAGCCAACTAGGACCACAGGGGCTTGAGGCTCCCCCCGCTGTCCTGTCACTCTCTCTCTCTTTTTTCTATCCCATATTGTGATGGGGGAGAGAGAAAGAAAGAGAGAGATTGTCATTGCATGGTTGCTCCATGTAATGATTTCAAAGAGTTAGACTACCAAGATTTTGGGTACACAAGTTATTCTCCTTTGCCCTAGTGGTTAAGTTCTCCGACCCCCATACCAAAGGCTGAAGGTTTTAGCCTAGGTGTGTCTCTGATCATTTGCCTGCTTTAATTTCTTTTCAACTTCAAATATTCAAGATTCATACTGAAAAGTGATCTCACTCTTTTTAACTGACAAATACATTTTCTTTTCTATTTGTCTAGAAATATCTCACTCTAAGTATATTATTCATCAAAGCCTAGAAAAAACTCTATATTTCTTCCTCTCTCCCTTTCTCTCTCTCTCTCTTGCTTTCAATCTCTTTCTCCCACACACCCACTCAGACCCTTAAGCACCCACTCACAAGACCACTCAGATCCTCATGCACCCACTCACAGCCATACTCATACCCTCACGCACCCACTCACAGACCCACTCAAACTCTTACACACCCACTCACAGACCCACTGAAACCCTCACGCACCCATTCACAGACCCAAACAGAAACTGAGGCACCCACTGACAGACCCACACAGACTCTCACACACCCACTCATAGACCCACTGAAACCCGCACTCACCCACTCACAGACCCACTCAGACCCTCACCTACCAACTCAGAGACTCACTCAGACACTCATGAACCCATTCACGGACTCACTCAGACACTCATGCACCCACTCATGTAGCCACTCAGACCCTCACACACCCACTCAGACACTGATGCAACCACATAAAGACCCACACAAAACTGATGCACCCATCACAAACCCACTCAGACCTTCACTTACCCACTCTCACACCGTGACAGAGAGTCTCACACCCAGAGACACTCTCTGACACCTATTCTCACACCCAGAGAGACAGACCCCTCGGCTCCTGGGACCCCATCACCTAGGGATGTATTATTGTTTTTAGGGGGAGTGTGCACCTGGCCCTCCTCCACAAGCCTTTACAGGCCTCTTAGACCTCATCAACTTTGGATGTTGCGTTGATGGTGCATCCCCCTCCGTGAGCCTTTAGGACCCCGAGGAACCCATCCCCATTTTTTTAATTAAGGGGAGAGGAGTGGGCGGCCTCCTACTTGAGTGGCCACAGGCCACACAGACCCCATCCCCCAGGGCTTTTTTTGTATAAAGGGGAACAGGTACGTGGCTCCCCTCCCTGAGCCTTTACATCCCCAGGGACTCCATCCACCAGAGCCTAATATTGGTACTCCGATGCCATGTGGGCCACCCCTTAAATACACCATTGTGGCTGTGGACGGAGCCCTAGGGCCCCTGCAGCCCCACTGGCTCCCTTCATGTACCATCCTATTTCCCTGGGGAGCCAGCATTTATCCTATCCGACAGGAGCAGCTGTTCTTTCATGCTCCCACCACACAGGAGAAGTCTGAGTTTCCTGGTCCGCAAAAGCATGGACAGGAAAACAAATATTTGCTCCCACTCACTTGGAGCATTTTTGCAGCTCCCATTGGGTGGCACAAAACAAGTCTTATCTGCCTGAAAGAGCCCACGTTGACTCCCCAGGACACATGAAGAGAGTCCGCCATGGGTGATGGGGTACTTTTGTGGCTAAGGGAGGGGTGTCATGCACTCCCCCCCTTTTTAAAAATATTGGTGCTGGGGAACGGAGTCCTGTTGGTCCCTAAAGGGTCAGAGAGGGAGGCCACCTACCTCTTTGAAATTCATACAGCCCTGGAGATGGGGTTGACAGGATCTGCAGATGCTCAGGAGGGGTAGCATTCCCCCTTCCTTATTATTATTATCTGGCCCCATGGGGCATAATTTTATATATTCATAGTGTTGGTACATAATGTCTGTCCGATACTCCTGCAGCATGACTGTACACTTTCAAACACAGCAGTAAAACTTTGCTGCCGTGTTTGCGAGCGAGCAATCATGATGCAGGGGAGTGAGGCTATAATACAGAAATTGATACATAAAATTGATCCCTGATAAAATCCCATGTGAAGATGAAATACTTTGAATGGGCTTACACATTCTAATTTGATAAAGCCTGAAGAATAGAAGGGAACTGCCTATGTTTTAGTGACAATCTTTGTACTCATTATTTGGAATTTTCATTCACAATGCAACAGCTCAGAATCTTGGACACTGGAAACTTAATTTAAGTGAATATGTGAATAAGTGGACTTTGGACTCTATTCACATTCAACTGTTTTCCTTATCCACAAGTTTATTTATGTGTATTTAAGGGAGTTGTGTGGCAGATCAACCTGAGGGATTTAAATTAAAAAATTATAAACTAAATTGTTATATGTACTTGGGCTATGTGGTGTTACCATTTCTTCTCAGAGTGTGGTTCTTGAGTATGTGAACTAGTACTACTGTAGACTTTGTTTTGGCAAGAAATGTGTATAAGGGGGAATATTATGGGAGTATTCATATACAGATAGCACATATTGAGAGGACGGGTGCACTCTTTCAATTTTACTATTAGGGAATTGAACATTTTGGGGACATTTCACCCAGACATTTATTGACATGAATGAGTTAGTATCTGTAAGAAATTGGATTATTGGTTGAAGGGGGTACAAGCCCCTTTCAAAAAATAATCCCAATCATTGTTAGGGTGAACTATAAAAGTCACTAAATAAACCTGTGCTTACCCCTCTGTTAGCCTGGCACAAAAGCAGCCAGGCTTAATGTAGAGGTAATGTGTAAAGTATCAATGCAGTACTTAAACATTAATAAAGTGAAAATACAACACAAGAAAACTCCAAAATCAGACTAGAAAAATAGAATAAATATGACAAATAACATGACATCAAAATGGCAAAAACCCAATCAGTAGAACAAGAGCTATGAGTTCTAAAGTCTAGGGTTCCAAACTAACACTAAAAGGCGAGACACACCAACTATGGGTATTTGGACATGGACAAAGTCACAAGTTCAAGCTGACCAATAAGGAGTATGTGCCGGGTACGGGTCCAGGATCAGCTCACTGGGAGTTGTGCCTTCTTGCCTTGGTGTTGTGATGCAAGGTTTTGCATCACTCTGCATCGGATCGGGTGAAACCACGGATCAGGAGCCGCATAATGCTCTGGTTCAAGTCTTGGCATTGCGCAGCATCAGATCTGGTGAAGAGCTCTGCAATGCTACAATGTGATGCTTTGCCTCTGATCTGGTGAAGCCGCCAATCAGGAGCTGCACTGTGCGTCAATGCAAGGTTTTGTTCTGTCATTGCTCTGTGCTGCCCTTTGTCAAATCCAGAGAAACTTTCAATGAAGCAGAGGGAAGTACATTCTGACTCCAGCCAGGAGTCCAAGACCATCAGGACAGCACTTGCTGCTCAGGCCTCACTCCTCCAGAAGGCAATGAAGGAGACCAGAGCAGGTCCAGTTGGATTTGATCAGCTGGAAGAAGGAATAGTCTCTGCAAGCTTGTTGCATCCCTGCAGCTCAATGTGATGTGAATTTCATGAACAGTGACAGCCCGTGAGTGGGGGGTCACGCCTTTCATCTAATCTTAAACTGGTTGTGGTCAATTCCCCTCTTTCACCAGGGTTTGGCTCCAGTCTGGCTAGTAAAACAAAGGGCAGACAGGCCACACTGTGAGCTGTATCTACCAGTGACATATCAAAGTTCCTCTCCAACCCCCACACTACTCTTTGAAGTGCAATCACAGTTGAGGCACAACCCATCCCCAGCCATTCTATCAAGAAAACCAACTCTCCTCTACACCAAGGTACTTTGAACACTGTCTGCTGCCAATACACATTCCCCAGTGGGGAAGCCATTAACTATCAGGAGACCCTGGGCATGTTAGGTTTAGGCAGAAACAACCAGCTTTCTAAAGGTAGCATTTCTAAAATAGCACTTTAAAATCCAACTTTACTATTGATTTTAAATTATCATTAAAGTGAGTGGAAGACATATTTTCCTGGCTGTTCCCAACATGAATTTAGCACCTATTAAGTGAAATAAAGTAGCTAATGTTTGTCTATGGGAGGCCAGCCTTTCCATAGTGAAAAACCACTTTGGGGGGTTTTCACTGCCAGGACATATAAAAGATTAAATATAAATGTCTTACTTTTAAACTACTATGCACCCTGCTACATGAGTCTTTAGGTCCTACCTTAGGGTGACTTATGAGTATGAAAAACGAAGATTTAGGTCTGGTAAAAGATTTATCTTGCCAGATCGAAATGGAAGCTTTAAAACTGCATACACAGGCTGCTAGGGCTGGCCTGTAGACGTGTAACAGGTCTACTTTAGAGGATGGCATGAGTGCTGCAGCCCACCAGTAGCATTTAATTTATTTTAGTACCACATACTAGGGACTTATAAGTAGATTAAATGTGACAATCAGCATGCTTAAAAAATGCTTAAAGGAAACAGCACACACTTTTCCATTCGTGGGACTTGGGGGGTTAAAATGCACAGAGTCCTAATGCCAACAAAAACGAGTTCAGCTGCAAAAGGCATAAATCTGGGGTGATAGCGATACTGGAGAAATGGACAATTTCAACAGTATGAATGGGCCAAATTATTCTATTTATTTTCTTCAAATACCAAAAATTGTAACATGAATACATCTATTTTCAAAACATGTCAGAAGAGACATGTATATATTGTATTCCATGCATTTTGTGTTGCATTGCTAAGTTGTGTGTCAGAGCAAAACCCATAATTTATACACAAAATAATAAAACACGCCTATTCCCACTTCAGTGTAGACTTAATCTACAGCTACCCCAACATTAGAAAGTTTTGGAGCATTGCACCTTTCCCCTACTCCCCTACCTCATGAAACGAGTGCTATCATTGATGACTGGACAATGGCACAGGTGCAAACCAACAGAACGTCTCACCAATCGTCAGTGATTAACTTCTAAAAAGCAATCCAGGTAACTGGTGAATTGTATGCAGGATTAAATCCAATACAGCAACTATTTGAATCACAGAATTTCTACCCACAAGTGAGTTTGCAAAAACAATTTTTAGTTCTATGCCTCAAGGCAACTTTCAGTAAAGCAGTTTCAATATCAGTGATCCCCTTGGTTCTCCTCTCTTGCTGGTATGCATCTGGATGCGATTTAGTTCGCGATTTATATAATATGAATTCTTAAATGAATATACCCGCAGTTGCTTTCCTGCATATAGAAGCCCCGTTCTTCAATTTCCTACAATATCATTATGTTTAAACACAATAATATATCTGCATTTTGGTACTAAATACAGGCTAATTTACATTTCAACACGTATTTATCAGCATGGATCGCTGAAACCCACGAGTGAACATCCTATGACAGGGAACAGTCATCTTTTAAAAGTAATGTGAGTGTCTGAGTGACAACCAAGAAACAGTGTAATGTTGGGAAGCTAACATTAACGAAGGTACTGCAACGGGCAAGCACTGTTACAGTTCTAATTTCAGATCATCATTCAAACACGACAGATTCATGAACTTGATGAATTTACTACGCCCTCAACAAATCTGATTTTTCATAAGCAGAAATTTCTGCTCTTTCTTTAGGGATCAGCTGGTGAATGATGAAACAATAGATCTAAAAGGAAAGCCCAACCAGATATCACCACAAAACGACATTCTGTATTGCCTCTAGTGGTGATTGTTAAAGGTGATGGATTAAGTAAGGAGACACTGGTTGCCCCTTTAAAGACTATACACAGTTATGTGGCTCAGACATAATTTTCTGAACATCCCAATCTGTTGTACTTAGATTAAAATGCAACTAAGAACACAATCGCATGGAATAGAAATCGTGACTTAATCGTGTTTAATTTGTAAAACAATAAGTGCCAGGACCCAAAGTTCTAGACACTCTAGAAAACTAATTTACTCTGTCTAAACGTCCAGCTGACAACTGTTCATGGTTTTCTATGAAATAAACATGGATTTAGAGGTCAGTTCTGAAGCACATTTATGAATATGTGCAGTGCTAGTCCTGTGGTACTAACTGATGCACTCTTAAATGCCCTTGTGAATTAGTCCCAAAACATTTAAAATGGTAATAAAACTGTAATATTCAGGGAACATTCATATACATTTAGTAATAAATAAAAAAGATTGTGCCCTTTAATTTTAAGTTTGACATTTAAGGGCCTATTAAACAAGGCATATGAGTGAAGTAGTACTTCTGTTATAGCACATCAAAAACTCAGTATTATGAATTAGCCCCTCTGTTGTCTATCATTTCCTGTGTCTTTTATTCTGACTACAGCAATACTACCTTGCAGAGAGAGAGAGGGAGGGAGAGTGTGAGTGCACCAACCAAGGGCCATATTTATGAAAAATGGGGCACAACTGCACTAGCGCAGTTTTGCGTCATTTTTTTAATGCGACCTAACACCATTCCCTAATGCCAACCCTGCGCCATATTTTAGAAGTGACGAACACTGGCGCTATGGAATGGCTAGTGTCTCATAAAAAGACGGTACCCGGTGAGGTAGGGCGCTAGTGGGTCAAAAATTACAGTTGGCTGATTAGCGGCAAAAAATCTGCCACTATTCAGCGTAGAGTCATTTTTTGACGCACAAGCAGCCAAATAATGACTCCTGACTGATTATAGACAGGTGAGATTACCATTACCACAATGCCCACCATAGGGGACCAGTGGCCCCTGGGCAAGCCCATCATATCCAGTGCCAGGCAGGGGGCCGCATGTAAGGAGCCCCCAGTGGCATATCATACACATACACATATATCTACCTGCAACTTACCTGGGATGGACTCCCTCCTTCTGTAGTGTCCCTGTGGTGTGGGTGGTGGTGATGCTGGGGGGTTGGGGTGGGCAACTATGTGCCCATTCCATAGTGTTTTCCCATGGAAATGGGACCACCTGCAATTTAACGCCTGGTCGACCACTCGTTAAATAATGACGCTAATCGGGCTCTCTGCCAAAATTTAGGCCTGCCTCCTAGTTGTGCGTTGTTCCTGCATTGTGTGTTAAGTATGGCACTGGGGGCTAGTGTCATTTTTAGGAAGTGAACGTCTGCCTTGAATTTTATTGACACAAGGTGGGCTGGCACTTCCTATATATGGAGCTAACTCCAATATTTTGACGCAGAAAAGGTCCAGCATTAAAATATAAATATGGAGATAAGTTAGCGTCGCTTTAGCGGCAAAATAAATGACGCTAAGGTGACACTAACTTTCCATAAATATGGGCCCAAGTTTTATATTGTAAACAACAGATTTGAATATTGTTTTGGTCAACTTGTAAAAAACATGCATTGTGCTTTCATCTACTGTTATAGTAAAGGAAAAAAAAAAAGTTTAGCATTTGGCTGATAGGGAAAGCTTTTGAGACTTAATAGGCAGCATTTCTTGATTTTTTCGAGACATTGGGGCTTATAAGTCCTATTATCCACCAAATGGATCCTCTGGGTACATATATCAGATAAACAGTGTTCATATAATATAATCCAATACATTTGCTGTGTTGTATTGTGGTCAGTTGTGTTATAACTTCATTCATATAGTGTTTCCTAACCATTACATGCCCACTACACCATAGAGGCATGCTTGATTGGAGGAGTGTGGGATTGTAGCAAGGCCTAAATTGTAAGGCATATTGCACTCTGCGCTATCTCAACCGATATGAAGAGCCATTCTGAGATAGTCATTTTCATCTTCCCACAAAGCATAAACTTTAATTACTTAATCACAATGTATCAAATAATAATATGCTGACTGTGATCTTGTTTTATGTTGCTTTGTAGGCAAAGTAGAGAATGAATAAAGTTGTTACAAAATAGCAACTCTATGTAAAAAAACACCTGGAATGCCACCTATTCTGCATTTGATTGTCAATACCAGATAGTGTTCTTATTATCATTCACAACCATAAATTGGTCTGTGGCAAGCATGTTGTGCCTTGCATTTGGTGGAGCATATGGCAGAGGTAAGTGGTGATTCTTAAAGTGTTTAACATTCCCCCTTTTCCATTAAGCTGCAGGAAGCTCCAACCTTAAATTGACAACTTCTTCTTCATCCACAGAAATAGAATGTGAGAGGTTTCTATTGTGAGTGGGTACAGAGACTAACATGTCAGAATTTTACAGACTGAATCAAACTGATCAACCATTGACACTTCGTTATGTTACACCTTCTTAGATCAGAAAGGTGTAGGTGTCTAAATATGCATTGAGGTCTTTTCATAATGGATTGCAATGGTATGCTATGTTGTGCTATGTGGTACCATCTGTAAAAACAAGTCTCTTATAACCTCCCCAACTCCAAAACTTGACTCATAATAGTGAGCTCTGTCTGATCCTCCAGAAATCAATGCCATATGCCTCTTTTCTGTGTGCGATCTTGGCATATTTTAAAATTGCCCAAGGCCAATTCCAAATAACGTGGCACCTGTACGAATAAAATAAACCTTCCACTTCAAAAAAGGTATCCCAACGTGCGACAGCTTCTCTCCCTCCAACCCGGAAAGGATCTATCCGTATGTATGACTTAGAGTACTCCCATCTCCCACAATGGAATATTCAGTGCAAATCTGGATCTCTTCAGAACCCAAAATATTAGCTTATACCACACTTCTCCTGTCTGTCGAACAGGTGTGGAATCTCCCTCGGTGCCACCTGTCCTCTCAGAAACAACTCAGAAAACGTATGTTCCCCACGTGTTGTTGTCAGCAGGAATTTCTCCCTAGTTGGAACATACCCTGTGCAGCCACATAATATACAAACAAATTGGTCAATCCCAGTCCATTTCTCCTCTAGGGTAACTTAAGTGTTGACAGTCATACTCTACTTCTCCCATTTGCCTGTACCAAATTGGCCAATAGGCTGTCCAGTTTACAAAATGTGGTCATGGGTAGAGGAGACATGGTATTTTGTAGTATGTAGAGGCAACTTTAGAGAATCACCATCGTGGCCAACAACTCAGATGGAAAGAGGGACAGCTTTCCAGAAACTCCCTGAGTTCCGCAATCCATCTACCACTCTACCCATATTGCATGTGTATTGTCTTGTGGGTCCCTACAGACCCAAATTCCCAAAAATTGGAAGCCAACAGTTTCCCACCGGAGTCCTGGCTCAGGATGTATGGCAGCCCATATTCTCTCCAATCTACCAAGAGAAAAAAACTATGATTTACTTTGATTAGCCTTCAATCCCAATATTTTCCCAAACCTATTTAGTTCAGCCACGGGGGACCAAGTGTATTGGGTCCTTCAAGTACAAAACATATTGTCCACATAAAAATACCTAACATGGGTCTCAATACCCATCTGGATACCCCAATCTCTCAGGTATGCACACAACTGAACTGCCAGGGGTTCCACTGCCAATGCAAAGAGCATTCGAGACAGAAGGAAGCCCTGTATAGTTCCCCTCCACAATGTCCATGCAGCTAAGGTCACATCACCTTTTCACACCCTAACACTTAGGTCAGCACACTCTAGCAGTTTACGTCAGCATAGAGCAGTTTCACCCACCCAGGAACCCTGGGTCAAATCCCGTAGACCTCGGCACCACCCAAAGATACTCCCAACCAACTGCACCAATTTGCACTTTCAGGCTTTAATGGGGCAAAGGCATAATCCTCTCCCAAATCTGTTAATGACTGCATTTCATGCATCAGGAGTCTAATGTTAAGCATCATAATCCTGTCTGGGATAAAACTAGTCTGATCCTTTTTTGGGAACAGGGCTTTCATAGCCTCCCTCATCATGCCAGTAGCTGGCCTTACTCTCTATCCCCTTCACACACCCCCAGCAATGTCTTGAGAACCAGTTTATGCATCTCCTGGTAGAAGTTGGCTGGTATGCCTTCTATCCCGGGGGCCTTCCACGTTGCCATGCTCTTTAGCACTCCTTCAATTCCCGTAGCTCGACTGGAGCTTCCAACTCCTTCCTTTGTGTCACTGTAAGCCTCCTAATGCTTATTTGCTCCCAGCGTTAGCATGCATATCCTGACCAAGACCTTGTAAATCCTCCCTCCAGGTAATCCCTACAAAAATCATTGATACGCTTCTGAGCTGTCACTACTCATCCGTCCGCCTGCCTCAACATTATTATATGTGTTTTTTCATGTTCCACCCATTTGAGCAGCCAGGCCAAAAGGTGGCCTGATTTATCACTCCCTGAAAAACTAGTGTTTGCGCTGATTGTATGTGTATTTGTTCAGCTGAGCCCATGTGTCCTCAATCTGTCTTCTTCCCTAGAACTGTTTTCATTCACCGTCAGGGTCCAGAATGGCCCTATGCTCCAGGTCTGCCATTTACATCTATGTGTCCAACAGATCCTTCTCTACCTGAGAGCAACATCATATGACCCTCATTCCACTGCCCTACTTTTTGTTGTCTCATGTCAAGCCTGGAAAAACTGTCTGGTGAAATCCTGCACATGAGCTATAAAGGCTGCATCTGCCAGTATACAGGTATAATGCACGCTAACTTTGGAAAAAATAAAATCTTCAGGATCCTGTCAGGGCACAGCCAAACAGGGATATCAAACACCACACCAGCGTAGTTTTCATTCTACTTAATGCCTCTTTCTTCCACCACTATCCACTTCCTACATTGTTATCTCACACTTAAAGATTCTTTTTTACCCCTGCTCCTTTCTGCATTTCTGTTGCTCCGGGTAAAAATCTAGTGATGACAAATAAGTTCCAGGCTCCAATAATGAACCCGGCTGTCCTCCACCTGCAACCACTGGCAGTAGGCACTGTCTGTGTTGTGTTTTCCTGACCAAGAAGCTCTGTTCCGTTGCTTTCAGTACAATCACTTGCATGGGTATGCAATCAACAGCACCAATATAATTTTGGATTCCTGCTATGTCATAGCTGTTTTTTATTTCTTGTACCTTGATGTTGTTGTTTCCAGCTCAGGCCAAATCTAGATTTGTTATTATCTGTGTTTGTCTGCAGAAAAATTAAGAGAGCTTTCCTGTAATATCAGATTGTGCGTTTCTACAATATAATGGAGAGGGGTGTGTCATAGCAGGTGTGCATGTTTTGAGGGGGATTTAGAAAAAAGAATGATTTCATATTTGCGAACAGAAGCTGTTTTAACTTATATATTTCTGGATAAAATGTCCTCATCAAAATGTTCATCTTTCCAGCTATTAGCTCACTTCAGTAGGTACATTCTGTCACAAAGCAATCTGACTGTTGAGATATGACCCATCAGACAGTTGCCCAGTTATAAGGCTGCAAATGCTGGAGAATGATATCTTTAAATCTGTCTTGTTAATGTGTTTCTGAATTTTTTAATTTCTGTGGTGAAAAAATGAACAATAACAAGGACATTCTTGCTAGAATGATGGTTAGGTCACAGCCTACCAGACAGCATAGCTGTCTAGTTTGGTAAAGACATCTTGGGGACATTCAGAAAGTTGACATAGGATTACATCCTGCTTGTTGCTTGCCATTGGCTTTTTGGTATGTAATTCACATTTTCTTGCTTTCCATGTGCTTACTTTATTTGTTTTAGGCTGTCCAGCTAGCGTTTGTACATTCCCTGCCCAACCCTTCTTTACAGTATCTTTCCAAGTGCTCTCTTTGCATTCAAAGACCGAGGTCAAATGTCAGATGCTGTCTTTCCAAGGACTCTTGTTTACTTTTCTTTCTCTGACTTCAAAGTGAGAAGATTTATATGATAATCTTGCTGAATACTAGGGCTAGGAAAGAGGCTTTTTCTAGCACACAAAACCATGTAAATGAACTGTTCAAGTATTTTAGAATATATCAGATTTAGGAACACAAATGAAAAAAAAAATTGTGTGTTGGAAACAAATACTTCAGTATGATCAAAACAAATCATTACACTTGATGATGCAATTTCCACACAATTGTGTCTGTGCAATGTATAGTTTTATTAGTAAAAATGCATGTCTGTGCAAATATAATGGTCATTTCAATTGGAAATGTGTTGTCTGTCATGGCAGTGTACAACCACACCATGAATACTCCACTCTACACCATTCTACTCTACTCTCTGCACCACTCCACACCAGTGCAATCTCCTCTGTACCACTTCACTTTACAACACTCAATGCCACTGCACTCAGCACCACCCCACTTACACCACTGCACTCTCTGCCACTTCATGCTATCTCTTTACTCTACCCTGTGCCACTCTACTCTATGCCAATGCACTCTTCGCTACTAAACTCTACACCACTGCACTCTTCACCACTGCACTCTTCACCACTGCACTCTACGCCACTCCAGTCTGGGCCACACCAATCTACTCTGCACAACTCCACTCTACGCCACTGTACTCAATTCTGCAATATTGCACTCTGTGCCACTGAACGTTATGCCAATACACTCTGCGCCAATGCACTTTACTCTGTAACACTCATCTCTTTACCCCTGCACTCTATGCCAATCCACTGTTTGCCACTGTGATCTATTCTGCACCACTGCACTCTATGCCTCTGCACTGTACACCACTTTACTCTAGGCTATGCCATTACACTCTATACCACTCTACGCAACTGAGCTCTACCCTGCACCACTCCACTCCATGCTACTTCATTCTACTTTGAAACAATCTACTCTATGCACTCTACTTTACTCTGTGTCACTCCACTCTATGCCAGTGCACTCTACGTCATTCTACTCTCAACCACTGCACTCTACATCAGTGAACTCTTTACAGCTGCACTCTATGTCACTGCACTCTTTGCCACTGCACTCTACTATGCATCTATGTACTCTGTGCCACTGATCTCTACTTCACTCTACACCACTGCACTCCGACATTCTACTTTGTAACATTGCACTCTCCACAACTGAACTTTGTGCCACTCTACTCTGCACTACTCCACTCTATGCTAATCCACTCTACGCCACTTCACTCTATGCCACTGCACTCTATGACATTATACTCTACATCACTCTATGCTACTCTACTCTGCACCACTTTACTCCACAGCACTCCATGTCACTCAACTCACTCTGCACTTCACGCCACTGCACTCTATGCCCTCAACTCTACTCAGGGACACTGCACCCTGCATCCTTCGACTGTATGCCATTCCACTCTGCACCACGCTACACCACTGTACTCTATGCCACTTTACTCTATTGTTCTCTGTGCCACCCTATTCTGCGCCACTCTACTCCATGCCTCTTTACACTGCACCACTTCACTCTGCACCACCCCACTCTGTGTCACACCCCTCTGCACCACTCAAATCTACTGTGCACCACCCTAATCTACGTCACTGCATTTTACGAAGCTGCATTGTAATCCGCTGAATTCAATGCTATTGCACTCAATGCCAGTGCACTCTACGCCACTATACTCTGCAACACTCTACCCCCAATGCTCTCTACACCAGTCCACTCTACTCTATGCCACTCTACACAACTCCACACTATGCCACTCCAATGTACAACACTTTCTGCCACTCCAATATATGACACTCTACTTCACTCTGCGCCATTCCACTCTACGGCACATTATGCCACTCTCCTTCATGCCACTATCTTTCAGCCATTATGAGCAGCAGGCACGCTACTGTACAACGTGGCTAAAACATATTAGCAAAGCAAATAACTCGTGCA
Organism: Pleurodeles waltl; assembly: GCF_031143425.1. Classification (NCBI taxonomy): domain Eukaryota; kingdom Metazoa; phylum Chordata; class Amphibia; order Caudata; family Salamandridae; genus Pleurodeles; species Pleurodeles waltl. The sequence goes on from NC_090447.1 coordinate 194,581,906, forward strand.
TAGGTTAAGACCTAATGGCTTTGTCAGTGCTTGTTTTTTTTGCTAAACACGAATCCCTAAGTACAACTAGATACTTTGTCGCATGCATTTAGGTACCCTGGCCTATGTGAACAATAATTTTCGCTGAAGACACTGGGTGACTAATTCACTATCCTTTTCTAGGACTAATTCGTCTGCAAGAACTCATCAAAGCCCCTTCAAGGTACAATATTAAAATCAAAATTCGCCAACTGCCCTCTGGAAATAAGGATGCCAGGCCATTGCTCAAGGAAATGAAGAAATCCAAGGAATTCTATGTAATATTTGATTGCTCACATGAAACAGCAGCAGACATTCTGAAACAGGTAGGGTAGAAAATGAATATATTCTGTTAATGACTCTTTATGAAAAAATATTTCAGTTGGATGATGTGAAACTGGGATAATCTTAAAAAAACTATCTTTCGGTGAATCAGTAAGGTAATACCTGCTGTGAGGCTGCTTACTGAAGTTTGTACAGAGATCGAAATTCCCAACAGCGTGCTAATTATCACACTTACGGATTCCTCTTGGCATAATTGGTCAGGTCAAACCTGATGACATTTCATGGGTGAAAATATCCGGAAGAAAGGGAAAATATGCAAAATTTGTGTTAAATACTGATTAACCATATTGTACCTCATTTCCTAACTGAAAACTCAGAACATAAACTATTTACTACACCAAAAAAAGGAAAGAAAGAAAGACTAAAATGAGAAAGAATAGAATAGAATAGAATAGAATAGAATAGAAGTATCCTTATACGTTACAGACACAATGATTTCTCTGTCCCACTTAAATAATGACATAGCTTCTAAGATAAACTGACAGAAAAATAAGCAAAATCAAACCCACTATGTAAGAATTCCCTGATAACATAAGGAATGTAATGGGGACTTCCTAAATTCTCCTGGGGATCACCACTTCTAAGAGGGTGCTCACTGGCTCCAGGTTTCTTTTTATTTACCTTGGATGTGGCCTTTCCAGGTGAATTTGTAGGGTCCTTTGCCAAATGTTGCACGGGTGTGGGCCTCATATTTCATTATGCCACTGAATAAATGCTGTGCAGTTTGTTAATCTTGTTTCCACATGCCTCCATTTGAAACCTAAGGTATTCCTGCGCCTTCATAAAGTCTCTATACCGTCTGCTTTCTTTAAATAGATCCGGTAAGTCGCTCCTAGGTAAAAGAAGAGGATTCTATCTCTTTAAAATATGTTATTTTAATATGCAGTTGGATAACCAGGGAGAGCATTATTCATAAGTGAGAAACACCCCCCCACTTCTGAGCAATCAGTACCAGGAAGAAGGAAAACAAAGATTAAACGTCGCAGATGACCTGGAGTCTAAGGATGCCTGAGATGTTCAGTGGCGCTTTTTGTTCGTTTGAGGATTTGTTTGTGAAGTAGAATTTATGTTAGTCTGAACAGTCTTTTGATTACAGAAATTATAAATGTGTGAAATAAATGAAACACGAATCATTCTCAAGCAGCAAAACGAGCCACATTTCTTCATTTTGTCTTGCTAAGGGAGGGAGGAGAGCTGAAAGATTTGTCTCACCAAGCCAGAGATAGCTATTTTTCCAATCAAGTATGGGACTTATTCTCAAGCTGCAACTTCAAGACTGCAGAGAATGTTACTGTTGATCATTTCCATAGCATGTGCATCAGAGTCTCAGTAACCCTTTTTCAACACACTTAGGCCTTGATTACAAAGTTCAGGGGGGAACCTTGATCCATATGAACATGGGTGTTTACCCGAGTTCGGAATTCTAGGTTTAGAACTGCACCCCTCTCCCCCACAATGTCCCTGACAGATTTCACTGGGAAAAAAAACCTAGTGAAATCTAGTTGAGAAAATGCCTTTGAAAAAAAGTGGAACATACGTTAAAAGGGTGCTGTAAAATTTTTTACCTCATACTCGGGGTCATTCTGGAGGACCCATTAAATACTCTACACCAGGTTGTCTGTACTTAGTGCAGAGGCCTTTGCCAAGAAATGTTTAGACGATCATAATTTTTTAAATTTCTTTATTATGTTTTATGTCTAGAATGACAGCATTATAAAAAGGTGCCAATACAGTAACTGAGTACACAGATAAACTTAACGTTGGCAGTGAACAAGGCAAACCCAACAATGCCATTCTGAGGAAAAAGAAAAGACAAAGAAGACAGTAGGTTAAAAAAAACAACAACCAAGCGGGCTGTGTGGGCGTGGGCATGAAGCAGAAGGTAAAGCACCCGGCATCCTTGCACTCATCGTTGGATGGCAATGGCAAAATACATGCCAGGCATACACTCAAAGCAGCGTGCATATGGCTGTGGGGAGTAGACCCCCCCACCAGTCAGCAAGCACCAATCGAAGAAGGGCAGATAGCAGCATGCAGGGATTGGTAGTGGGTGGTGGGAGCAGACTGAGCTGTATTAGACACACAGGCCCTCATTATGATCTCAGTGGTAAAGACTTCCGAGATCATCGCTGGCGATCAACAGAAGACCGCCAACGTGACAACCACCTGCCGCCCGTAAATGTTTTCCCTGCTGGGCCGGCGTGCGGAAACAGTGTTTCCTCCCACTGGCCCAGCACGGAAAAGGGCCTTAACATTGACAGCGACTCCAAATGGAGCCGCTGCCAATGTTGGTGTGCGGCTGGTGCAGCAGCACTCGTCACACAGATAACTGCATGTAAATCGGGCAGTGACCTGCGCGACGGGGCCTTGCACAGGGGCCCCTGCACTGCCCATGCCAAGTGCATGGGCAGTGCAGGGGACCCCAGGGGGGACCCGGAGCACCCCTTCTGCCAGCCTTTCTCTGGTGGGGGAAACCGCCAGGGAAAGGCTGGGGGAAACAGGGTACATTATCTAGAATGCAGCGCTGCCCTGTCGGATAATGTAATCCGCCATCATCAGGCTGCCTGTCGGCGGCAGCCTGGCAGTGCCAGAGAACCGCCTGTGGCGGTCTTCCCTTGTTCTTTATATGGCGGTCGAGACCGTCTTGCCGGTGGCGGTAATTTCCGCCAGCGTGGCAGTCTTGACCGCCATGTACATAATGAGGGCCATAGTGTAGTTAAGGATGTAACACCCAAGCGGAAAGTAAGGATGCGCTGCTATGGAGAAAGTGAATTGTCGTCAGTCAACCCTTGAAACTTGTGCAAGGGGACATCCCATTAAAAAGAAATGGGGTATTTCTGAAGGTCTGTGGACTCCTCAGTTCTTCGAGCCCTCTCACCCCCAGCCCAGACCAGGAGAGAGCACCACCACAGTGAGCAGGCAGGGACTTGAGGGGCCTCCAGTGGTGCATGGTGGTGCAGCTGGCCAAAAACAAAGACAAGTTTTAAAAATGTGCTTCATTTCTATTTTTCTCAGAGCATAAGAAATAACCTAGGGCACAAGCATCTTAGCTGTGAAGGGGGTGGACTTGGTCAGTTGTGTAAGCCGCATAGTGAATATGGACCAGTGCTGACAGAGGGACATGCACACTCACAGCATATGATGCAGATCAGCATGAGGGGCCTGACAGCGAGGACAGCTGGTATTCGCCCTAGCAAAGAGTTGATTAATCTTTGCGGGCGCCAGGTAGGTTGTGTACCAAAGAGGAGGGTGAAGGCATTGATGCATATTCCTATGCAAAAGCACTGAAATGTCACCTGGAGCAAGCAAGGGAAGGAAGGCGCCTTAATTTGTTTGGGATAAAACAGGTGCAAAATCCAGTCTAGCTGCCAGGGAGGATGGTTTAATGCATTGTCTAAGTGGCCTTCTGGAAACTAGTGGATCACCCATTGTAGCTGAGCCCCCAGATATTAATGCTCATAATTAGGGGCACCCAAGCTGCTCTTCACAGTCTGAATCCTCAGTTTAGACACCACAACTCCATAATGGCCTCTAAAAGTGGAAGTGATGTCAGAGTGATCCACCATCATATCCTGTCTATACAATAGTATATCTTCTGCGTAAATGTAGACACCATGATCCTGTCCCCAAGTAGTTTGCCCAGCCTCGATGCAAGTGGATAGCCACTGGCTCAATTGCCAGCACAAAGAGGAGGGGAAATAGTGGGCAGCCCTGCTTTGTGCCACTGTAAACATGTAGAGCATCCAAGATGAGGCAGCCTTCCCACACTCGTGCCACTGGCATATCGTTGAGAAGCCAGATCATATTATTCATACATCCGCCCAGTCCATAGCACTCAAGCAGGGGAAAGAGGTATGCCCAACTCAGGGATTCAAAGGCCTTCTCTAGGTCTAGGATCATGCAGATGTCCCGAGATCAAGATCCCATTGCCACTTCCATGGCGAAGATCATTCTTAATCTTAATGATGTTGATATACTCGTAATCATATTAAATTCATTTGCTTTGCTGTTGATCAGAGCAGCAAACTCTGGAGAGGCATTTTAAGTATGTTTTTTCCAAATCAATAGTCAGTTTATAAATCTGTGGGTTCGTATGAGAGCACTGAAGATTTCCTAACTTGTTTTTGGTTTCATTTGCCAAACGGCATCGAGTTATCTTTAGAAATGTCTCAAATTTTAGTTATTGGCTACTATTCATACATACTGAAATAAATAACTTGAACATATCATATTTTAATTTGAATGGTGCAGAATTATTTCAAATCATTGAATAAAGTGCATAAAACATTATTGTTCAATCATGTTGTGGAGTAGCAATCGACATGCCTTGCGCAGATTAAGAATGTATCTGTTTTATGAGAAAAGGAATCTTGAAACAGCTTTGTGTACTTTATGCAATATTGATCAATGGATTTGCAAGCTGAGTTGATGGTCTTTAAATTAGCTGGACTGACTATTGAAATCACGGTCTTCTATTAAACATGACATCTTTATTAGTAATGGAAATACAACTTACAAAATCTCCCAGGTGAATATTGAATGTGTATCAGATGTTCATGATAATCCACTATCCGGAAGACTGGAGTGGGCAGGGAAAAGGATGTCAGACCTTCTTTACGTCCTCTTAGTCACTGCATGGCTGGTTCCTGAATTTATAAGTCACAAATAGAGCTGTTGGTGGTAGGGCTGTCCTCCCCTTTGATCCTCATCGTTTCCAGTGGTAGTTTCACTAACCATATTTCATGCCATTCTTGACTGGATAAAAAACTGGCAATTTGTAATAGATAGCAAATCTCAACTATTGCAAATAGTGAAATAGTGTAATTTTAACACAATAAATCCCATATTCTATTTATCCATCATCCATAAACGTAGTCAACCTGAGAAAGTATAAACAGTATAAACCATTGTACCTTTTCAGCTCCATCTTGTGCTGAAAAAAATGGGGCCAGAAGAGTCAGCCTAAGAGTCAAAATCAGACCGTCCATAAAGCACATCCATTGGCCTTTTCAGTGTCATTCACTGACTCCAGCAACAATGGAATCCTGGTTTTAAAGGTCTGTCTCTTATACACATAAATCTTCGGCTGACTAGGCCTCATTAATTCAAAAAGTGGCTGCAAGATATCTACTCACTATACATTTACATTTATTTATATTGATTAAAGTGCTGGTTTCTAATGCAAATAGGTAACTCTGGCGGGACATTCCATTTTTATTGTGGCTATAATGTTTGCCTTTAACAGATCCCCAATTCAATCATCACGCCCCTCCTCTGACCTATGCATTGACTGCTTGACTAGGACTGAATAAGCTAAGTGAAAATAAAGGAGGCTTGAGAGACCAACTTTTCAGTATAGACTGAGTACTGAGGTTCCTCATTAGTGTGGAATTTCTGCAATCTCACATTTCATATTGATAGTTTGTCAAAATGACTTCAAGGATCAGGAATAACACCTGCATAGAATGTAGTTCATTCAATTGAAGCGTAGAAGTAGAGAATTAATTTAAAACACTCGATGGAGAAGGAGACTTTCTCAAGAGAACGAGCCAGCCAGCATACTAAGACCTGGAGAGAGAAAGGGTGGCACATAAAGAGATACAGAACATGAAAAGTACCTACTTTGACCCAGTTTGAACAGCATTGTGATTATTAGGTAACTCTATTCAACACAACTGCGTCCCATATTCGGATCCCTAAAGATACTGGGCCTGATTCACAAAGGTAAACTTAGACTTTTGTTCTACACCTAAACCAAAAGTCTAAGTTTATGACTTTCGGTATTCACAAAGGGCATTTATGAGTAGTATCTAGTAGCACTCAGGGCAGAGTTCCACTCTAGGTGCAGATCGTACTCTCCTCACCCAGAGTGTACTTTCCACACATGGAGTGTATTCTCCGCACCTGGAGTTGAATCTCCATCCCAAGCACTGACGTAAAGATACTACTTGCAAATGCAGGGAGGACTGAAGAAATTGTGCAGTGAAATTTACAACATTTCACTGTGTCATTTTTAATGCCTGTTCAAAGCAGGCGTTCAAATGAAGCACCCGTTATATTCAATGGACCTCCCTGTGCTTTGCTACATTAGCGTTAAATTTTTTTAAAGCTTTCAGTGAACATCCCTGTCTCTTAGCAGAAATGTTGCGGTGCTACTACCAGTGGTAGAGCACAGGGCATGTGTGTTAAGATAATGGTGATGCAAACCCTATGCATATTTGACAATTAATTTATGATGAGGAAATTCAACAATTTGGTTCTGTCTAACTTTTATCCAGGGTTTTTCTTTTTAAATAAGACAATGTAGATATGTTTAGGAATAAACATGCATTTGTCACTTTTATCTAAAACAGTCTCCAATGTATTTTGAAGATTGACAGGCTTTAATGTAGCTCAACTTACATTTATTTCACTGCACTGCGAACATAAGAAATACATCACACTTTGATGGAGCTCCCCTTCCATGGGCCTTTTCTTTTAAGACATGTAGTATTTTTCTGTTCCTTGATGCAGCATGCCTATCATTCATCAGCTGGACAAAAAAATGTGCAAAGAAAGCAATTTATTCTTTTTCATCTGAAAGCCTCTGGGAAAATTATAGAGCAGTCGGTGACGAGGTATACACACACACCACTTATCATGTAGGAGTATGTAGTGAGTAAGTGCCTTGAGAAGAGAAAGAAGATGTGTCCCTCTCCCATTAAAAATATAAGGCACCTTATCTTCTGATGTTCAGCAGCGCAGTTGACAGACTACAGGTTATAACAAAATTTCTCTTTTATTAAAAAAAAAAGCATTGTAAAATCGTTCTAATATCTTTGCCTGTGTTGTGAAAATGTCTGCAATATATTCGCTTTAACTCGGTAACTCGTGCTAGGCTGCTTCTAAAAGGAAGCTGTTGTGCAATAACAATAAAAATTGTGTTCAGCAATACTACACATCAGGGAGAAGAGACATCCCAAGATCGTCCAGCAAATTCCTTGCAAAGAAAGAGTATTTCCTTGCGTTTCGACATCTTTTTTTCCGTTTTCAAAGGCAATGACGTCCATTGTAAAATATGTCAAGTAGACCCCCTTGCTTTGTGCGTAGGCGTCTGCAGTTGACTACATCATTAAATCCTATGTCAGAGACATACAATAGTTTAGGTCAGCACTGGTAAAACCTTGCACAACATAGGGCTTGAGATTCACTAGGTGAATCTCCAGTACTTAATTTGTGCCAGTGAGGACCAGGACTTATTTTTCATCATCAGACCTTGCCCAACAACAAGAGAGAGAGAAAGGAAGAAGCAGAAGATAGAAGAAGGAAGAGAATGATAGGAAAGCAAAGACAAAGGAAAAAACCAGGATGAAAAATAGCCTACAAGAGTGAGATAAAGAGCAAGGAATTGTAGGGTTGGTGGTAAAAACAGACGTGAGGTGGAACAAAAATGGGGAAGCTCTGGTGTTTGGTGATTTGGGCCTAAAGTAGTGCCTGCAACCGTGTATTTGAAAACTTTTCAATACCAGTAATATTTTTTACAAATTAATTACTGTTATTATTCTGCAAAGTGAAATAATTGGTAGCAGATCATTGATCTTTCATAGCCCCTGAACAATTTAAAGGCATAGGCAATTTTTCTAGTGCACACATCAGACTTGTGTCAATAAATCTTACCCTTTATAGTATTTTTTCTTATCATCCATCTGCAACGGAAGGAACATCACTGCATTTCTCATCACCCATCTGCACAGGAAGTGACATCACTGGTTTTCTGCCAAAACCACCTTAAAAAACATGAAGAAAGAGAACTTTATATCCCAGCCTCCATCTATACGGAAATGAGACGAATGCATTAACCATCATCTATCTGCACAGCGAGTGACATCCCTTGCTTCACACCAAACTTGTCCCTGAAAGAAGAAGCCAAGCAAGAGGATTACATTTTTCATGATCCATTTGCAAAGGAAGGGTCATCACAGCATTTCTCATCATCCATCTACACAGGATGTGGGAACCTTAGTTTCTCTCCAAAACAGTCTTTAAAAGAAGAGGCCAAGCAAGGTGTCATTTCCCACCACCCAAATGCATACAGCCCACTGCCCCCTGCTCTCCTCCAACAAGACCTACTTAATGATAGCTGTAGTGCAGACACATGCAGTTGCTACCCTCATGGCACACCAAAGATGAACTAATGATAAGTATGTCTATGTTAGCTTGTCCTTAGACTGCGTCAAGCACCTAGAACCACTGTTCTCCTACTAGCCACCGCTACCCTGCCACGCTTCTCTGTGCTCTAAACCTCACAGTTGCTCGCTGCACGGCAGCCACACTACAGAAAGCATATTCATATTGTTGGAAAATGGGTTATTGCCAAGGGCAGGTAGGTACCTACACCTAGCAACAAGCCACCAACCTCCACTTAGGTACAGTTAGGTCTCAGTAAATTAATCCCAGCTCAACCCTTGGTAGCTTGGCAACGAGCGTCAAGGCTTAACTTAGGAGACAGAGTGTAAAGCATTCAAATATCACAAAACAGTAATTAAATAAAACACAGGAAACAGTTTAAAAATCCAAAACCAATTCATAAAAATAGTTTGTATTTTTATCTTTAAAATGACACCAAAACGAATAAAATCGGATAAAGGGAACCGGAGATATGAATTTTTAAAGAATTATTACTTTTCTAGCGCTTAGAAACAAAAAGCGCCAATCGGGTCATCTGGTTGCACCTCGACCGGGGCAAAGTCAAACTTTCAGGCCGACCGCGATGGAGCCCTGCTCGGCTACAGGTCGCGGGAGGCCTCGGTTAAAAAGTTACCTTCTGACTTAGTCTTTATTTTGAAGATTTTCTTCAGCGGGACGAACCTGCCAGTCGAATCCGACCTCCTGGAGCCCTTGTCCGGATACGCGATGCTGGATTCCTCGGTGGAAATTTTTACCTTCGGACTTAGTCGTTTTTTCGAGGTGAAAATCCTTCGACCGGGGTAAACCTGGATCTTGATCCGACGTCCATGGAGCCCTTCTCGGATACGATGGCTGGGAGGTCCCGGTCAACTTTTTACCTTCGGACTTAGTCTCTTTTTCGGAGATTTTTCTTTACCGGGACGAACCACCAAATCAGGCCGGGTCGCGGTTGAGGCAAGCCGGCTAGAATTTCCGCGGCGGGTCGGTCCCTCTATGGAGCTTTTTTTCAAAAATTCTCAAATCTTCTCCAAACTTCTGGGGCTTCACCCAGATGTCCTTTTAAGGTTCTTTTGGGGTCCACAGCTCACCCCAAGGGTCCAGAAGTTCTGTGATGGTCCTTGGGGGGTGCGGACTTTAACTCCCAGAATGCACCTGGCGCAAACTCCTTTTTGGCCACTGGACAGTGGTCAGCTGGTCGCTTTCTTCAGGAGTTGGTGCAGGGGACTCTGGTTAGCAGTTTTTCACCTGTAGCAAACAGGGAGTCCCTCCTTGAACCAGTTGAAGCCAGGCAAAGTCCTTCTTGTGGTGAAGCCCAAGTGTGCAGCTGGTGCAGTCCTTCTGAGTGCAGGTTCCAGGTGCAGGCCAGGGGTCCAGCAGGGCAGTCCTTCTTCTCCTTTAGTTCTTTTCTTCTTGAAATCTGGCAGGGATCTGAGGTGTGGATGCAGGTCTGCCAGTTTTATCCTTGCTCCTGGGTGAAAAGCAGGGGGGTCCTGGTTCTCCAATCAGGTACAGGGTCGTCCCCCTGTGATGACCACTTCCTGGGAAGTGTGGCAAAAATCCATCCCAGTGGGCAACATTCTCTAAAAATCCAACATAGCTGAATCTGATTTTTGGAGGTTACATCTGGCTGAGCCCACCCACTGGTGTGGCTAAAAATCATAAACACACCCCTCTCCTGCCCTCTCCTAATCTAATCAAGGGGGCACCTAGCTGTCTGGGGTTGCAGGATGTGGGGGTGTTGCTGGTTGCTCCAAATGTCCTTCTCTGCCTTTGAAGACCAGTTTGGCAGCCCTCCCCCTTCCTGCCTCACCATCTGCTGAGGGGAGATTCTCTCCCACAAGCACATTCCTTTGTGTGAAGCCAGGCCACTTCACACCTCATCAAGGCAGCTCTGCTAAGCTGCTGCAGGCTGTCCAATCAGAGCACAGCAGCAAAAACAATGCAGGGCTGAAATTGGCAACTTTTTAGGTAAAGTCTATAACTCTTTACCTGAACAAGTTATATTAAATACAACAACTGGAAGTTGTGGGATTTATTACAACAATTAATTTGATACCAAATTCTTGGTATGCAACATTTAAGGAGACTTTAAAATTTAAAATAAAGTCTCCCCATTCTAGCCTATGAAGGCCATTTACTTCAATGAGGGAAAAACGAATTTGGCTGTTTTTACCTCACCAGGGTTTATAAATCTATTTTTAAAAAGTCCCTGCTTATAGTTACATGGCACCCAGCCCTAGGGGCACATAGGGCACACCTTAGGGGTGACTTATATGTAAAAATAAGGTAGTTTAAGACTTTGGAACTACTTTTAATTCCAAAGTCGAATTTGCATATAACTTTAATTTAAAAGCAGCCAGCAAGGCAGGCCTGCCTTTAAAATGACACTGGGCACCTCAGCAGTGCACCTAGGTGTGCACCGCCTATGCTGTGGTCCCTAAACCTACATGCCCTACCATATACTAGGGACTTATAGGTAGGTTAACTTAGCCAATTATAATTAGCCTAATTTGCATATTGATTTTACACAGAGCACAGGCCCTGGGACTGGTTAGCAGTACCCAGGGCACCATCAGAGTCAGGAAACACCAGCATAAAGTGGAAAATGGGGGCAAAAAGTTAGGGGGCCTCTGCAATCAGCCCTGTTTTCTCACACATATGCACTCCTGCATGTTCTCATGCACTCTCCTACATCCTACACCCACCACTTCTGCAGCAATAGCACCCTACTTGCTCACACAATCTAACCGCCTGCTCAGGGTCACGTAGATCACCGTCATTCATGCAACATGCCATCCACATGCACTCTCCTCAGCACCCACCCGATGCAGCTGAAAAGCATCAGAAAAGAGGACTGGGCTTCCATCCTCTCCATGCACTTGCTTGAGTGTTAGACCTGACATCCTTGCTGTACTATTGCCCAAATGTTTTGCTTCCATTCCTCTTGTTTTCTGAATTTGTATTTTTTGGTCTTAGGGCTCTGCACTTTACCACAGCTAACCAATGCTAAAGTGCCTGTGCTCTTTCCTAAAAACATGTTAAAATTGGCTTACACCTAATTGGCAAAATTAATCTACTTGTAAGTGCCTAAATAGTGGTACTACATGTACCCAGGGCCTGTAAATTAAATGTCACAAAAGGACCTCCAGTTTTAAACTGCCATTTCGGCCTGGCAACAAAAACCTTTTGTCAGGCTATACCTTTCTTTTTAAAACATATATCTCACTTCTAATGTAGGCCTTAAAGGCTCATAGGGCAGGGTGCATTGCATTCACAAAGTTGGACATGGGGTTTGAATTTTAAATGTCCTGGTAGTGAAACATTCTTAAATTTGTTTTTCACAACTATAAGGCTTATCTCTCCATTTGACTAACATGGGTTTACCTTATTGCATTTACTGAGTGATATTTTTTGATTGAGAGCAGGTACAGATATGGTGTTTGCATTCAAATGAATTGTAGTCTAATATCCTTTCTAATGAGCAAAACAGATTTTAAGTCACAATTCTGAAAATGCCAATTCTAGAAAGTTGGCATGTTCTTGTCCTAAGCTACCATTTCTGCATTCTGCCAGTATCTTGGGTCACATGACTATTAGTAGCTCTGCTGTAAGGATTTGTCCTGACATTAGTTGTTTGTCACCCCGGACTTCTTGGAACCTTGACAGGGGAAGAGAAGAGGTTTCCAGACCCGAATGAGCGGGCAGTAAAGGGAATCCCTCTTCTTCAAAGGCCCGCACCGGGTATAAATATTGGATGTCCAGAGTCACTCTTCAGTAAACATCTGGACCTGTGGACATTGCAAGAGAAAGAACTGCCCTGTTTCCCGAAAACTGCCCTTCTGCTTGAGGCCTGCTTTGTTCCTTAGAGGACTGAACTGCTGTCTGAGTCTTGCCCTGTTCCCTGAGACTTTCATGCTGCTTGAGACCTGCCCTGAACTCTGAGAAGGAAGACTGGACCTACTTCCTTCATACCAGGCTACCTGAGTTACTCCAAGAATCAGCTGGCCGACCATGTGTTCTGATCTACAGGTACATAAAAAGCTCCTGAGGCCTCCCTGGAACTGCCCAGCTGGCCTACTGTAACTAGACTTGTCTTGACTCACAAGTGGATGTGCCCAAGCCTTGCTGGCCTCTGTTAGAGTAAGTACCTAATTCCTAAGAGATGTCCCCCAGGTCCTGGATCCTTGGGAAGCATCAGAATGCAATCCTCTTTGAGAAAAGAAGAACAAGTCCATGCCGCCAATGCAAAGCTCCAGCGAACCTGAGTCTTTGCACTACAGTGACTACCAGTGACAACCAGCAACATAAGATCTGCACTTTGTACTACAGAAATGACAGTTTGCAGTGATCACCAATGAAAAGCTCCTGCAACAACTGTCCACAATGCCGAACCAGATACTCACACTGCAGCAACGACCATCAGTGATGTGAGGCCTACTCTTCATGCTACATCGGCAACCATCCACGGCACACTCTCTGGTCCTCACATTCTCCTTCACCACAAGCAGAACTCTTCAAGCCCGACGTTGAAAAGGCAACTTTTCAGAAAAAATTACCTGGACCCTGTGTCAAGCCTGTGCTCCATCGTGGTCAGCCACAATCTGTGACTTTCCCCTCATCTAAGACTGCCAGCTGACCATGAGTGCTGCTTTGTGCTCCTAGGTGCTGTATCTACTTAAAACTAGAGATGAGCTGAAATTGCGAAGTTGCATGAAGACTCAGCGAGATTCTGCGGAGTTCTGCAAATGGTGGAAATCAACACATTGCACTGCTAGTGCTGATTTTTAGCGCTGGGAGCTCGTTGTGGAGGGTTGTGACTGCCATTGACCATTCACGGTGAGAAAATCTCACTGGGTGCCCACCTAGCACCCACAAATAGCATTAGGGAATGACAATTTTTGCTTGCGCGAAAAAACTCTGCCATGCAACGGTTGGTGGAATATGGCCAGAACTCTGAGTAATACAGAGTGGCCAAAATTCTGTCACCTCCAATGGCAGAGTGGAATTTATCATCCACTCTTACTTAAAACTTTGAAATTTAATATCTCCGGTTCCACTGATTGGCTTGTTATCATTCTGGTATTGTTTTTCATTTACTAAAATATACTCTATGTTTCTAAATTGGTTTGGCATTTTTCAAGCATATCCCAATGTGTGTGCAGTTTTAAACTGTAAATTCGACTTGGCAAGTGTACCCGCTTGCTATTCCTAACCCTTCCCTTTTCCTACATGCAAGACACCCCTAAGGTAGGCCTTTGGCAGCCCCATGGGCAGGGTGCAGTGTATGGTTAAGGTAGGACATATAATATTGTGTTTTATATGTCCTGACAGTGAAATACTGCCAAATTCGGTTTTCACTGTTGCAAGGCCTATCCCTCTCATAGGTTAACCTGGGGGCTGCCTTTAAACATGATTAAAGCATAGCTTCCCTTTGGGAGCAGATAGACATGTGGAGTTTGGGACCTCTGAACTTACAATTTAAAAATACATCCTTTAGTAAAGTTGGTTTTGAGACTGTGTGTTTGAAAATGGCACTTTTAGAAAATGGGCATTTTCTTGCTTGAACCATTTTTGTGACTCTGCCTGTTTGTGGATTCCCTGTCTGTGTTAATTTGACAGTTGGGCTGTTTGCACCTCTCTCCAGACAGTGACACAAAGGGGGCTGGGGTGTAGCCTGCATATTCTGATGAGCCATCTGTGCTAGGAGGGAGAGGAGGAGTGGCCACTAGCACCTGAAAGGGCTGTGCCTGCCCTCACACAATGCAGACTCCAACCCCTGGTGTGTGTCTGAGGCCTTGCCTGGGCAAGGCAGGATTTCACAAACAAGTGAGACTTTCCTTTGAAGTAAGCCTACTTCAAAGACCAAAATAGGTATAAGAAGAGGACCCAGAACCACAGACTTTAGACACTTCCTCACAGACATTTCTGGACAAGACACCTGCTGGTGAAGAATCCCTGAACCAGACCTGCCAAGATGAACTGCCTGGCTGCCCAAAGGACTCACTGGGACTGCTTTTCCGACAAGGACTGCTGCCTTGCTGTTGTCCTGCTGCCTTGCTGCTCCCTGGCTGTGCTGAGAAGTGCTCTCCAAGGGCTTGGATAGAGCTGGCCTCCTGTTCCCTAAAGCCTCAGGAACAAAAAGACTTCACTCCTGCAACTGGACTCCTTGTGTAGCGGAAATTCGATGCACAGCCTGCTAAAAAAGACGCACAGCCTGCCCCGCAGTGAGGAATTCACAGCACGTCGAACCAGAACGATGCAGCGTGACTTCGCAAGGAGAATATCGATGCAGCGCATGCGTTGCGACCGGAACTTCAACGCACGGCCCACCAGATCGACGCACTGCCTACCTGGGATGATGCAGCCTGACTTCCAGAGAGGAATCAACACAGTGCCTGCCGTGCTGGAGAAATTTCCATGCAACACCCACTGGATCAATGCAGCGCTTGTGACTTCGCTCCGAAGTCCCAGGACTCTACGCAGTCCCCGGGGCGCCAGAAAACCCCGCAACCCAAAGAGGAACCAAGTCCGCGAGCCGGAAATCGATGCAAAGCCTTCCCCTGCATGGAAAATAACGACACAAGTCGGTGTGCGAAGAGGCAAAACCGACGCACACCTCCCTGTTCTCCACACATCGCCTCCTCTGAGGTCCCTTGCTGAGATTTGGAATGCGAACCAGGTACTTTGCGCTTGCAAGAGACCTTTACTCTTTTTAAGAGACATTTATTTGTTTTGCAAAGACTTAAGACACTTTATAGAACTTTTACAGTGATATCTCAACATCTACTTATTACATTTTAATCGTTTTGACCTGCATTTATCCAGATAAATATTATATATTTTTCTAAACACTGTGTGGTGTTCTTTTGTGGTGCTATGTGGTGTTATTGTATGATTTATTGCACACATACTTTACACATTGCCTTCTAAGTTAAACCTGACTGCTCAGTGCCAAGTTACAAGAGAGTGGGCACAGGATAATTTGGATTGTGTGTGACTTACCCTGACTGAAGTGAGGGTCCTTGCTTGGACTGGGGGTAACCTGACTGCCAACTGAAGACCCCATTTCTAATACCAATGGCAAGAGCCCAAGCATAGGCCAGCAAGTACACAGAGGAACTCAGACAGATAAGAGACTAGAGTGCAAATGCAGAATAAGTCAAGACACCATGGATAAAGCCATCGTCAAATCCACCTACACATGCTACCCCACCAGCGGATATGGAAAATCATGCACACCACTCTTCCAGGCTGCATCAATTCCAGCACAAAAAGCAGCAAGGAAATCTTCACCCTCATCAAAGATTTCACTGTACCTCTTGACACTTCCAGCAATATAACCCCTCCAAAACCTTTGCAACAAGCTCTCAAAATTATTCTGTGCAAAAATCATCTCTATGAACGACAATTTTGACCCTTAACCAAACCCTGTTACCTTCAAAATTCCTCTTCATATCACAACTGAAGAACAAAGCCAGACCTAATGACCTGCCATCACCACTGTTGAAAGTGCCGTTACCATGACGACCAGCCACTCCTGGGCCCATTCTGACCCCTGCCCCACCACACCTTCACCAAAGGATTTTAACAGATAAGTGAAGCACTAACACATATCCTCAACAAATCCATTGACTCTACTAATTCTCAGACACCTGGAAACATACCACTTTCCCACATCTGCTCAAGAAACTTCCGGCTGACTCATTCACACTCTCCAACTACAGACCCTATCATATCTGCCCAAGGTCTTAGAGAAACTAATTTAAAAATGCCTTACTAACCACCTCAGCAACCACCCCTTGTTTCTGCACAGTACTCAAATATACAAAAAACACCGCATGTGAGGGTTTCTCTGCACACTTCCAAAACACTATACATTTCCATCACCATTTCCCTTATATAAAGGATTTCAAACATATTCTTCAGAATAAATTATTTGACTTTCACAGCCTCCACACCGGTAAGGAAATTACTCTTTTTGCATGATCGCGACAAAGTTTGTGGACTCATGCTGCTGATTTTTTGACTCTGAAGGTGTACTGAGGCCTGCTACACAGACCCCAGTTCCAATGCTCTGACTCTTAAAAGCTATATCTCAGATTGGATCACCCACAATTGTCATAATTTAACTTACTTCTTGGTCCCTAGTATATGTTACAAGGGGTATCCAGGGCATGTGAATTAAGCGTCTCTTGTGGACAGCAGCACTTATTGTGCCACCACAGGTGAGACAAAGCAAAGTGTGGCTTTCAACCCACCATTGCTGCTTCCAGACAGAGTTTTAAACTCCCATCTCAAGTTTGTCATTTATAGTAATAGCAAAACCCAGCTCTTCCTTACTAATATATATATTTAGTATATCACCCCCTAACGCATACCTAACAAGCCGCAAGGCAGGGTGGTATATATATAAAAAAACATTTTTTACATGACCTGACAGTAAAAACCCTGCATTATCACTTATACTGTAAAAAGACTAGTAAGTCATTAATGAATACAGTGTTACACACTGACAACTTAGCAGTGCTAATTTCTAAGTGAGACTACTAAATATGATACTTCAAGGTACCAAAAGAATCACTGCATTTAACATGACTTGATGGTCAAGCCAAAATTAATGTAACTTTTGCACAAGTGTTAAATTTAGTGAGTAGCCACTTTGTTGGCCAGAGTTTTCCAGTGACCACTTATGGTTGCTGGCCATGAGACAGCCTCCTGCTTTCCAGGAAGGAAGGAGGAACAAAAAGGGACTGCATTTGGAAGAGGTGTGGCCTCTCCCTTGCAGGGAGGCCATAGAAGGTGTGAATCGAAAAATCGAGCCTCACAGGAGAAACCTTCTTTGTAGGGCAAATGATTGACATCCGTGAGAGTGGCTGCTATTTTGTTCTTGCAGACAGGTTGGCTTCAGGTACAGATAGGGGAAGCTGCTATTGAACCAGTTTTCATGTGGGCAAGTAGAATCCAGGGAGCCGCATCTTTGAGTTCTAGGGAGTGCCACAAACCAAGAGAAGGGGTCCACCTTCTTCAGAGTGGGCTGAATAGTGCTTTTTGGGCTATCTAGATGGCACACTTCAGACAAAGTTGTTACTTTGCGAGAGAGGGCCTGGTAGCCAATTGGCTACTAATTGCCACTTCCTCCAAGGACATCAACTGGGCCTAAAAAGTGACCCGTCTGTAACCCCAACCTCATATCATGTCTGTACTGAAAAGTGGACAGAAGAAGACCTGCTGTTCCCTGGAACTAGAAAAGAGAGGCTGCACCAAGGGCTGCTGCTCCTTGGCCTAGTGATGATAGGACTGTGTCTGTTATGCCTGCTTGAGGAAAAGTCATCCCTGAGGCTCAGTCAGTATAAATGACTCCAAGAATCGGTTGCCAGACTTCCTTTTTGCCTTACTTTCTTTTACAGCTACAGTGTCATAAAAGCTGAAGAAGCAGCCTACCCTGATGAATTGCTATCCAACAACACCTGACTGCTGCTGAGTGCCGAGGTGCAGCCTGGGAAACTGATACTCGACCCTCAAAAGTTGCAGGCAAGACTATTGTACCCAGGAGAGATATTGGAGTGCAGTGTAGTTGTGTAAGACGGAAGTTATCTCCAGTTAAAGGGATCCACTGGTTTTACTATAGCAGAGGCCAGTATACCAACTGTTTTTTGACTGACCAGACTTTAGGGAACATTTACCCCTTTGGCCAAAGTCGCACCACCATGTTTGTGGACCAAGGACTAGCATTAGAAAGACCCCTGTCACTGGATCACCTGTATACCCTTGCACCAGGAGCACTCATTGAAGTCTATGATGATTCGCCAATATAGCCTGGAACTGCACTGAAGACTGGTTTGACTGCAAAATAACTTTTCTGCCGTGCTTCTTTAGCCAATGTGACTTGGTTCCTGCCAGAGTTGGTCACCCAGAGTGAGCTGGAGTAGTAGTTTACAACTTTATAAAGGTATTCCAACGTTTCCAAAGTTTGGCCATAGTTGCTGTCCATTAAACTGATTTATTGTATTGAATGAAAAAACAGTGATCAATACCCCTCCTGTACTGTGAAAAATGTAATTCCAGAAAACTAGTGTTTGTTCTACAAACTGGAGAAAGGTTCATCTCATTTTCAGTAATTTGCTGATTTTATTGATTTGAAAATAGTACTCACCAAATCTAAGTATGTCATAACCCAAATGAGAGCAAGCTCCTACCTTACCAAAGCCGCAAAAGCAAACAATAAAATTGAGGAATTCTCAAGACATCAACCTTTTTGTGTTGAATTGGGTTCTGACCCACTTTATCACGCCTAGATTGTTTTGCTCTTAGGTGACCAAGTTTTAAAATTTCTGCTGTGAGTGAACCTCACTAAGTCTCATTCACTGTAATATATGTTAAAATGAATGTGATTGTTAACCGTCAGTTACTGCCTTTTAAAATATGTTCCTCTGCTGTGCAACTATGATAAGAAACTCTGTGCTGGGTATGCATAAACACATGTGCACATGCATATGCACCTGTGTTGAACGAGAAATAGGACTACTGTCTAACTCAGGTCAGCATCTGAGCACCAGTAACCCCTCACAGATGAGACTTCCAATACCTTGATCATGGCATGAACAAAGTCTTATAAATTTAATAGAGCAACCAAAAATAAATATTTTCGATTTTTTTTTATTTATTATAGTTGAGTCTGACCTGTTTTTCTTTATTGTGAGCCTGTAATGCTCCATTGTTAATCTGTAGTTCTTTAAAGTATTGATACTGTAACTGAAACCACTAAAATAATAATTTTGCATTGACTCAATCTAGATAAAAGTTCAACATCACTTTCAAAAGGTTAACAATAGTCCTGAGTGCAAATATAATACTTTGGCCATGTTTACACTCCTTCATTTACCTTGGCTGCTGCTGTGTTTTCTGGAGTCAACCTCAAATGATAGTCAGGCTTCAAACTGCCCTGATGGACCAAATTAACTAATTTAATGGCCAACAGTTAGAGCAAGCATCTCTGTTAGAAATTGGGTCTCTAGCTGGCAAAGGTATATACCCTTGTCCAAGTAGGGACCACAATCCTAGTCAGAGTAAGTTACTACACTACCTAAATTATCCTGTGCTCACCCTCTGGTAGCTTGGAACACAGCAGACAGGATGTGTAAAGTATTTCTGCAAACACTCATATAGTAACACAGTGAAAACACCACTAAAAGTACTCCACACCACCTAGGAAAATAGACAATATTTATGTGAATACAATAAGACCAAAACAACAAAAATCCAAAATGCACAAGTCAAAATATTACTTTTTAAAGGTTTGAATGAGTCTCAATCCTTAAGAATCAGTGGTTGTATCCTTGTAACACAGTACCTGGGATGCATCAAAAAAATTACACACGGGGCCACAGAGGAGGAGATGCATTGAAAAATAAGGCACTGTGTCAGATTTTCTGGCTCCACACAGATGATGCCTCATTTCTTTCCATGCTGCAAGGTGGTGTGTCGATATCCAGGTGCGCAGCCTTGGTTCCTCACTACGATGCAGGGATATTTTGACACTCAGGGAAGATGTGTGGAAAATCTTTGATGGGCTGGTAGGAAGGGGAAGGCGCTTTGCCGATCTGGTAGGCGATGCTGCAATTTTTCAGCTAGGAGGCAGGCTGCGTCGATTTCTGCAGGTGTTGAATTGATTTTCCAATGCACAGGGATTTTCTTCTCTTTGGTGAAGTCTTTGTGGTCCTGAGACTTCAGAATAGGAGGCAAGCTCAATCAAAGCCCTTTGGAGAGCACTTGTGGGGAAGGCAGAGTCCTTCCAGCAGAGTCATTGGCCAGCATGCAGCAGGGCAACAAGCAGGGCAGCAGTCTTTCCAGCAAAGCAGTCCAGATGAGTCCTTTGGGAATCCAGGTAGTGCCTCTGACAGAGTCCAGGTGTAGATCCAGATGTGTCTGATTTGGTGGGGTCATTAAAGTGCGGGAAACTTCAAAGAGTGGTTTTGAAGTGCACAAATTCCCCTTTCAACCCAGCCCTGTCTGCTAGGAGCCCTGTAGGGGGTTATCAGTCCTTTGTGTGAGGGCTGGCCACTGGCCTTTGAAACTTAAGTGAGAGCCCCTTCACCCTTATTGCCCAACAAAACCCATCTGTATGCAGATGAATGCAGATGCAGCTGAGTGTCCTGTGTTTATGGCTGCCTGAGTGGATGCACAAGGTGAGCTGTCAACCAGGACAGCCAAGGCATGGATTGGAAACAGGCTGTAAGGCACAGATGGCAGTAAGTGCAGAGAAATGCCTACTTTTGAAAAGTGGCATTTCTGAAATAGTAATGTATAATCCAACTTCACCAGTAAGTAGGATTTCTTACTACCATTCCAACCATCCCAAATCTGACAAGTATACTCCATTCAGATCAGGATTTACCTCTTAAAAGTATATAAAGGAATTTCCAATGCTGGCTTATGAGAGGAGCAGACTTCACAGTAGTGAAAAACGACTTTGGGAGGTTTTCACTACCAGGACATGTAAAACCTAAAATCCCTCAACTAGTGAATGGGCTGCGAACAGCAGAGCTCAGAAACAGAGCAGTAATTGCCTCTTTATGTTTCGGAGTTCCTCTGTCAGCACTAACTCAGGGATTTCTCAAGTTAACGTGTGTGTTGCAGATGCATAATAGAAATACACAGATCTCTTCTGAATTGGCAAAGTGCTGAAAAGGGATTACAATATATCCACTGGAGGTTAGTGGCACACCGAGGTGCAGAGTGCACCAGACCCAGCTCTCTAGGCCCAACACAGCCAAAGAAAACAATAGTTTGCCTTCGTCTCCTATTGAGAGATGCCTGTTGGGAATGCAGTGCTGTGCCAAATGGTTTCTCTAAATTACTCCTGGGAGCCCACAGCTGTGAAAGTCCCTCTGGTGACCATCTGGAGTGGAAGCATGTATGGCACTATCCCTTTCATCGTCTCTTGCTTCAAGGGAGGTCCAATGCCCCAGGGATGGCCTGTGCCCTGGCGGCACCAGGGGTACCATTAGAGTGCTGCTCGGCTACCTTTTACTAGTGCATCTGAGTTTCAAATGGAATGTGTTTTCTCCCTGCTCTCCATACCTGTGCTGGGGGAATGGAGAGCACACTGGAGGGGTACCAACCCTACTTGGAAGTCGGTGGGCAGGAGTGTGGCAAAGAAAGAAATTTGATTCCTGTACTGGTCCACAAAGAGCTGTGCCAGGCAGGCATGTAAGACGCTGATTGGGATTATACGGGACACAGCGCTCCCTCATGGAGCCTAATATATAGGCTGCGGGTGACCCACTGGGGCTAGGACACAAGAGATTAAAACAAATTAAAACCCACTGTAAGAGTTAATTTTTCAAAGTGATTTGTGCTGGGGACACACATGAGCAGTGATGAGCCCACCAACAACCCTCACAGGAGGTCCCTTCAATTCTTTAGGAGCACCCTAAATCACCCAAGTACAAGGTACATGATCCCAGGAGATATTTCACTTAAAAGCAAGTTCATGGAGTTGGGACTTTAGTGTTATAACTCTGAAATGCATGAATCTTTAATTGTAAGTCCTATAGTTGCTTTCCAGCTAGTTTAATTATTAAATGTTGAACAAAGAGAACTAAATTGATCTTCACATTGTTGCTAGTGCATTTATGTATATATTGATAAGGAATGTTTTCGTTTTGAATGCACTGTGTTTTGACTACATAATTGTGTCTTTAATTATTGTGGTGACACTCTGACAAAGCCAGTGGGCTTGAGTGGGATAATTGAACAAATCATGTTTTGTTATGCATATATGCAAGTACTGTGTGTTTAGGGTTCAGAAATTGCTAGTGCATACACCGTTAAAGGTGCCTCCAGCTCATGAGGTCCAGGGTACCTTTAGGGGGTTACCTGATCTGTGGGACCTTTGATTAGTGTGTCACTAAGGCATAAGCCCCCTCAATTTTTGTACACATTTGTTAATTTATGCATAATATTCAGTAGAGCATGCAATAAAGCATCTTTCCTTTTTATGAGAAAAGAACTGAGTGGGCAGTGATTTAAGTGTTTTTGGTTAAATTAGTGAGTGTGTGGCCTATAACATTTCCCCTGATTCATACTTGGAGCGTTCTGTGTCACTTCCAGGAGTCAGGTGCTAAAAAAAAGTACTTAGGGCCAGATGTAGCAAAGTTGGAAATTGCGACTTGCAATTTGCGAGTCGGAGCGACTCGCAAATTGCAAGTCGCAATTTCCAATGCAGATCGGTGTCTCAGACACCGTCTGCGACTCGCTATGGGGTCGCAATGACCCACCTCATTAATATTCATGAGGTGGGTTGCAAATTGCGGCCCCATAGCGAGTCTAGGCACTCGCAAACATGGAGGCCTGATGTCGTCAGCAGACCTCCATGTTCGTGACTGCTTTATCAATAAAGCAGTTTTTTTTTTTTAAGTGTAGCCCGTTTTCCTTAAAGGAAAACGAGCTGCACTTAAGAAAAAAACCGAAACCTTTAGTTTCGGTATTTTTTCAGGGCAGGTAGTGGTCCCTTGGACCACTACCTGCCCTGAAAAAATTGTTTTGGGTCCATTCGCAAAGAGGAAGGGGTCCCATGGGGACCCCTTCCAATTTGCGAGTGGGTTACCATCCACTTGAAGTGGATGGTAACTGCGATACGATTTGCGACTGCATATGCGGTCGCAAATGGTATTGCATGCCACTCCGAATCGCAAATAGGAAGGGAACACCCCTTCCTATTTGCAATTCTGAAATTAATATTGCGAGTCGGTCCCGACTCGCAATATGCATTTCTGCATAGCAAAGAGGCATTTGCTCCTCGCAAACGGCGATTTTCGCCGTTTGCGACGCGCAAATCCTTTGCTACATCTGGCCCTTAGTTCCCAGCTGGGGGTTCTTCTATACTTGGGCCCCTGGAAATGAGTGTAAAATGACTGCATTTGTTACCCTTTTTCTGCCATGAGACCTTCTCACCTAGGCTCCTGACACATTTTTTATGAGAACCTCTCTTAGCATCACGCAGAAATCAGTAGCCATCAGCAAATATTACATCATGAAACTAAGCAACATATGCATGCCACCCTCACCAACAACTGAATTGACAAAGCCATTATCTGCACATGAAAGAGGCTCAACAAGCTTTCTTTCAAACTCTTGATGTTAGGTGATGTTGTCAACATCATGAATTCCTTCAAGATTGCCACAGTAGAGAGCACCACCATCCCATCTTCCTTTATGAGATCTCTCACTTCCAAGTTACTTAAACCTTTCATCAGAATAATCAACACCCTATTTACATTCGGTAGTTTTCATTTCATGTTAAAGCATACCAGCTGCAATCAAGGTGGCCAATGGTGCTCATCTAATTATTGAAAAGGGAAGAGCATTTCTATATTTTTGCCTCAATTTATTAACAGAAGTCAATACTGCTGACTGCCAGATTCTAATAAACTCACCAAATATATGAATGGGCACTGACCTTGCAGTCCTAAAGTGGTAGTGGTCCCTCCTGTTTGACCAACAGTGATTTTTTTAAATGGAACATTGAGTTCAAATGGAACTCAGAAACCTCTTGCCTCAATATGCAGACAATCAGCAATTTTATCTCAAATTATGAACAACTGATAACTCAACCATTGTCACCTGATCCTCTCTCATACACAGATGTCAGCTGTAGGAAATCTGGCTTTTTTCCAAGGTCATCTAAAATTTTGCACCTTTTGCCAGACCCTTTTTTTGCTGGCCTTGGAACTCTGTGCATTTTATTCCTGCTAACCGCAGTTGAAGTGCCTGTGCTCTCTTTCAACATGTGTATTACTACACCATTGTTCCTTATAAAGAGTGAACCTACAGAACATGGCTTCAGGGCTACCTTTGTAGTCATTCTGCTAGGAACTCTGCAGTAAGAACTGTCAAATTAAATCTTTTTGACAGTAAAATACTACCTTTTTACATATGTCTTAAGTCACCCCCTATGTAGGCATTGTAACCCACAATATAGAAAGCATGGAATTTACAAGTGGAACATGTAGAAACCTGGTGTCACAATGGTCCTATAGCAGCAAGATCCCAAAAGCTATTTTGCGTGTGGCAGGCCTTGCTGTCCTATATAGAAAACCAGAATACAGATTAAAATATTAAGATTGCTATCTAAGGTTTGGGACCAACTAGAAAAATAATTAAACTATTATTGTAAACAGTTACTAAAATCCAATTCAATAGTGAAGTTGTATTTGAATAAGTATTAAGAAAGAGTAACTTTTAGAAAGTTACCTTTTCCCTGTCTAAAATACGTGGACACTAATTTGCACTAGCTTTCCAACTTCTCTTTGCCTGTACTTGCTCTGAATAAGGTGTGAATGAAGTGTGGCATTCTTCCCAGGAGGACTCAATAGGCTGACCTGAATGGGAAAGGATGACTCCTCTGTACTACACAGAGTGGGTATAGTGGATGTCCTGTGACACCAGGATGTCAAATTCTGTTTGACAGAATGTATCCCACATGCCACATGGATCCCTTGGGGCACACTTAAAAGACAGAGAACAGGATGCCAATGCTGCAGGATCCTGCTTTTTTTCGACCAAGCGTCTGTCTCTGGAATTGTTGTGGGTCCAGTCCTGCTTTAAAATTGATTGTTAGATGACAATGATTTCACTATGACACCTCCAAACACACCAGCAGCTTTCAGAGCCCAAGTGTATTGTGGCTAAAGCTTTTGGCATCTTTAAAAAGTTCTAGCAAACAGCATTTTGGGCCTGCCAGAGGTAAGGCAACCAGGAACTATAGAAAAATATAGGTGGACTAGGGCCTGGGATTCTTTACTTCACTGCTCAGAGGGAACTAGGAGTGTCTTAGGGTAACCCACAACCAAAGGCTGGTGAGTAAACACTATAAAGCTGGGCCCTGACCAAGCTATAAAACAGAACCCCCACCAAACCTTCTGCAGATCACTGATGTGTTTTGGAAGGATACCAGGTGACTTACCTACTGTACTTCGCATCTATGTCTTATGAGTTCCTTCCTCTTGAAATCCAAGGATAGAAATATCTCCAAGAATCATAAGGCCAATCCCCTGGGTGTCTTCAAGGAACAAAACAAAAAAAGTTGAAGAGGACATTCCTTTGAAAAATCTCAGCTGACAAGTGGCCAAACACACTGAGAGCCTCTAACTACACCCCTACGGTCCTGAGGCCCTTGGACGTGAACTCCTGTGTTTGTTTGGGTACCAAAAGTAGTTTTGTAACTTGTTCAAAACATTTCCTCCAGAGCTTAAGTTGATCGCTTGAGAAAAGTATTCAACCATCATATTCAAGCATCAAAATGAATTTAAGTTTCATCACATGCTGAGGAGAGTTTCTTCTCAGAGAAATGGTGAAGTCCCTTTTCAGATTAGGTCTTAGAAAGGCTTTTCAATGTTCCTTCTTCCAGACCCTAGTGGGCCAATTTACTTGGTGTATCTGCCCTATGCTCCAGTTTTACAGCAACCTTTGACTAATATTGGTGCTGTTGGCTTCCTGCAGCTTTTCCAGTTAAATTTAAAAAATCATATTTCCAGTTCCCTTGATAGGATTTTTGTTTTGTTTTTTAAATTTAATTTTGCTTGTCAAATGTTCTGTTAAATGTTCTGTATGTTTATAAATTTCAGTGGGATTTTTATTGCCGTGTGATTTTTACTTTTTAACTTTTTTGGTACTTCTAAATGTTTTACACATTTTTGTTAAGCCAAGCTCTCTGCTCTGTGCCATAGTTAAAAGGCGTTCAGCTCAGGTTTAAATTAGTGAAACTTTCGACTGGACCAAACAGGATTGTGACTTTGTTATGTGTAGTTGATCCCAATCGACCTCAACTATTATACCTCTTCCTCACCAACACAATAAGCTGCAAGAGGCCTTCTTGCTAATGTTTCCATTTAACCAGTGAAAACTGGTCCTGGACTGGACTTTGCACACCCAGAGAGTCTCTGTCTTTCCATGAGGACCTGTCAGCATTAGAAGTGTACTCCTGTAGATGTTATGGTACCAAAAGAAAATATGGAAACTTTTTAAAGCCTTTCCTCCAGAGCTTCAACGGGGCCACCAGGCTGGCAGTTCCACAGTGTTGGGTTGATTTTTATGTTCGTCCCATGCAGAGGCCTCCATGCCTCCAATAAATTGAGAATGTCTCATTCTGCATTGGGAGCTAGAAAATTTTCAGCAAGAAATCTCCAAATCTTCAAGGTGCCAGTGTGACCAGTTTTAGGTTTCTGGCCTTTAGTTCCTGAATGGTGGCTACATTTTCGGTGTCGTCCAGCACAGAGAACATTTTTCTTCTCAAAGAGTGACAAAAATGTCATTCTGCATTAAGGCTTAAAGAAAATGTCCATGTTTTCTTCAAAAAAGTGACTTTCAGACTTCCAACAGTACCAGTTCACTTACTGTATGGGACCCAGTCACAATCGCAGTTGGTCTGAAATCATGCCTAGATCCCGGTCTACCAAGATCATTGACTTGCATTGTCATTTTGCACTTTTTGGTGCTATTTTCACTTTTTAAAAAACATACCTCTGATTCCCCTTATTAGCTATCTTTCATTTTGGTGTAATTTTGTTCATTACATTTTATCTTATATTTCTAATTCAGTTTCAGTTTTTTATTGCTCGGTGTTTTGAATTTAGTATTGCATCTGCACTGCATAAACACTTAACATAGTGCACCAAATTAAGCCTTCCAAAGCTTTGCCTTAGCTACTAGTGGATGAATCTCAGGCTAATTTGGTGACTTTAGGGTTCACCTTGAAAAATTAATGTTATCATTTCTTGAGGTAGGTGACTTCTCACCTCAATAATAATTCATGTTCTTCAATCAGCCATTTATCTTAACCTAAGCCTCACCAAATGTGAGTGTTCAACAGTGACATCTTGATCTTCAGTGTCCAATCTCAGCTTTCTGTAATGACTTTGGATTAGTTCACCCTCTTTCACTCATTCTGCCAATTTTCTGAGTTTCCACATTGACTCTCAGCTCTCTTATAACAAATAATTCAGTAAGAGGTTTCAGCAACCATAATTTACTTTAGCTTTATTTTTGACAATCACCGACTGCAGTTCTGTCTCACATTGACAGGGCAAGCACCTTTCTAATAGGACAAGCACATGTCATTGTAGGTTCCTACAAAGCATACCTCCATGCTTAAGTCACATATTCACAGGACAACATAATTTAAACCATCTCAGCCCCACCCAAAAACGATATTGGCTCATCCTTCATGCATGCCTACAACTCAAAACCCACTTCATCATTTCCTAGTCGGTAACCATCAGCAAGCACAACAATCTTGCAGAAACTAATGTTAGTTTAGGGCTATAACTATAGCCACAAAAAGCTACAACATTTTAAATTTCAGGGAACCAACACCCCACAAATAACCCCTTGAGATGTGTGAAACTGTGGAATTATCTCTCATTGACACTGAAATTTCTGCTCCACTCCCCAATGCTTTAGAAAAGAGTGCAGATGAACCTGTTCAGTTAATTTCTGCCCCTAAACCCACTCTATGCCTTTGGACCTTCCTAGCCCGGCTGTAAAGCCTGGCTCCATGTACCACCTTGCAATTATGTTGCCGGTTTTGTTAGGTTGATGTATGTTGTATATTTCACATGCTCCTCCCCTTGAGGTTAGAACACTGATAGATAAAATGCATTAACATATTGTAAAATATAATGCAGTGTAACCAAGCAAATTGGTGAGCTATGGGGTTGCACTCAGTGATCCGGTGGGTTGGAGCTGAGCCAAGAGGAGTAAGTTAAACTGAGAGACCAGTCAAGGGAATTACTGTGAATCTGATGCAGCAACCCTCAATGCAAGTTCAGGAGCGCCTCACACAAGCCATAGTTGTAAGACAATAAGTCAATTCAATTATTTTAGTTGAATTGTATGTAAACGTATATTTTGTGAATAGCCTGAAAATCTAACTTAACCTGAAAATCTGGTATGGGTGAGGAATTTCAGACCCTACATTGGACACCGCTGGTATATAAGGTTTTTTGCTCATAATTAAGGTGACAGCCCAGTCAGTCTAGTGGGATTGCTATACCAGGAAACAATGTATTGGACGATCAGTGTGTGTTCAAAGATACTGACAGAATTATCTGGGACGGAACTTACCTCCTTCTCCCTCTCTCTCTCACAAACACACAAATATAACTTGTCCTCATTTGATAAACTACAGCAAGTTATTCAATAGACAGATTTTATGGGGTAACTGGATACAAAATGGGAGTAGTTCTCTTGCTAAAGTGTTGTGGCTACCACATGTCGGCCCTTGTCCAGGTCTTGGGGAGAAGCTGTATTTGGATGCCTGTTGGAGATTTCTCCTAGGAATAGCTTTAAATATTTTGAATCTTATAGAGGTGAATTGCAGCAGTAAGTTGTGAATATGTTAACGCGTCCTTCTATGTCAATTTATACACATTAGGACTCGTTTTAGGCCGATTAATCTTTTGACCCAGTGGTGAGACACCGTAAAACGAGGTAACTGATCAGTATGTCAAGCAATAGATCAATAATGTTATCAACGTATATCACCACAATGTATTTCACTTTAGACATTTGTTAAAACTTTCGGCGCAACCATGACCTTTCAGTCATGAATAACCACACCTTGTTAGAAGTTTTGTGAATTTTATTCCCTATTGATTACAATCTAATAGCAAATGTATTAATCTCAAAACCAAGAAGCAAAGGTGTATTGTCACGTTATGGCAACTGTGGTAAGATTTTGACAATGCGAAGATGACAATCATTAAGATACTAACATATGATATACACAAATCAGAGTACATAGAGCAGCATATATACGACTCAGTTCAGCATGGCACAACGTCAGTCATGCCTGTTTGTCAGTCAAAGAGAATATCTTATCTAACCGCTGATTAGCATTAGCATGTTGGGCTTCATGCAAAACAATTTAGAACATCAATTTGAAAAACATCTAACTAAGGCCACTAATCAAAAATACAGCAGTTGGTACCTAGAAAGGAAAGGCAAATACACTAATTTCTATAGCAACAGTCATAATTACCCTCCTCGGGACAGGTCAGCATACAGGATCAGTCTTCGTCTTCAGGACATCAGTTAGATCGCCATCAGTTTATCTAGTCTAAGGCAGGGGGCACTTCCCTCATAAGGAGGAAAGTGAGATGGGGCAACTAAGGGTGAGGATGGTTTATTAAGTCTCAAATCACCAAACAGAGTGACAGAGTTTCTGGATGCAATCAATATCATTCCCTACCTTGGTCTCTCGAGTCTCCTGTGTCATGAGTTTTATCCCCTTTTGGCAATACCTTCCCCCAAAATTATATTGGATAGTCACTTCACCCCACTATCTGTAACCTACCAAATATACATTAAGTAATGCATTTGTCATCTCGAGATAAATTATAATATTTTGATTGGTCTTCATAATTGACGTTTTTCGTAGGTGGCACATCCGGGGTTACTTCATTTTCTGGCACACTCTTCGGGTCAAAAGTTCTCTTTTCCGTGGTTCAATGTCCTTGAAAGTTTCCATATTTGTTGCAAAGCGTATAACTTTATAATAATAAAGCAGCTAGCATGCGAATGGGAAAAACTAGCATTGGTGCAAAATGTAGAAAAGAACAAATGCTTGGTCATGGCCTTTTGCAAGTCAGCACACTGGAGAAACAGAAAAATATGCTTTAATATGAGAGCTACATAGCCAGTTCTTCGGCTCACGCTAACTTAAGACTTATGGATTCTAATAAATGCAATCTTCGTACGTGTTAACATATTCAATTAATCCAAATACAAGTAATCATTTCTTCTTATTAATATTTAGTATATGCGTCCAATAAATCTTCACATTTAAAATACATTTCAATGAATAATATTATTAATGCAGCATTGTTAAATATAAGCATTTCACATCTAAAAATAGGTAATATTTAAACTACACTCTCTCAAATACAAAGGGCCATGTACGAAGTAATTGAGGATATGAACTTGTGTGTGTCAAACACAGTGATGGGATTGTGGCAGCACAACCTGTGGCACCTCTGGTGTTCCGATTTGGGGGTTGCATGTACAAAAATACAAGACCCTCAGAAGTGAAACCAGTAACTACCACCAAACCACGAACATAAAAATAAATATTAATTTAGGAACCGCTCTATAGAATATGTAATTGCTTGACTGGCAAAAAGCCAGGTTTGGTTGAAAAACATAGTAGACAGCGAAAGTAAATGCAGATACAAACGTGCATGCTCCTCAGCCTCTTACGGAAGTAAACTACAGACCAAAGGGGGATGACCTGTCCCCTAACAGCCAATTTATAGTGCACTAATTATTAATTCAGCACACTTGCTATTTACAGCCAAGATGTCTACCAAAGAGTCAGATCAAGGCAATATTACCAGGGGCTGCTATGACTAGATGAGAATGCCATCCTAAAACATGAATATGGGCTGAAGCCCGAATGAAAAGCATCGGATTTTGGTTGATGTCAAAATCCAGAGGGTTTAAATTTACTATGCCATAAACTTGCGTAATAGCTAGTGTTTCTCATTATGATTGTAATGTGAAATGCCAGAGATTACGTCATTTCACAAAATTGAGACTTTGGCCCAGATTTACAACCCTGTCACACAATACAGTGCAGCAGCCAAAGTTGCTGCCCGTGCTGGGTTGCGTTTTCAGGGAGACAGCAAGAAAGCGCCATATTTATAGCACAATCCTGCCTTCTCTCTAGCACCGCGAACAATCAGACTGTCAAGTGATACGCATGCTCCTTTGCACTGTGCACCATAGTGCAAATGTGTCTACGTGAGTCTAGCATAGGTTTTGTACTGGAAGGGGCACTTTCAGTACAAAATACCATGTTTAAACTAACTTTACAACTGTTCAAACTTTGGATGTGTGCTGTACAGTGCAGCACACATGGAAAGTGGGAAACAGTTAGGTTAAATAGAAGCATTTCTCCTTTTCAACACATGCTTTCAAGTGGTGATAGGTTTTAGCACAAAACCCTTTCTACTATTGTTAGTAGAAAGGGCTTTGCATCAAAACCCATGGGTGATTGAACTGGAAAACCCATGTACCTCTCATGGAACACCCCCTTGATGCAGAATAGCGCAAAGCAGTGCTACGCACGTGTTTGCTTTACATTTTCTACAAAACAACAAAATATCAACTTGAGTTGGTTTGTAAATCACAAAAAGGATTGATTTTGTACTGGGTCTGTGTTAAAAAAGGAATGCAAACTCGATTCAAATCCTTTGTAAATCCGATCCGTTGCTTGGTAAACCATGTAATGCAGTACCACAGGTAAAAAGCAACTCTTGTTCTCTCTGTGGTAAATTTTGTGATTTTTTTAGTGTGAAGTGCATTCGTGAGGACACATTTTACACAAAAAAATGGTGAAAAAATGATAAAGCCTACATTTAATGGAATACCACTTAATTTCACTTAATTTTTTGGCCATTTTGTGTAAATCCCGCTAAGGAAATTACGCGGATTTTCCCTAGTACAATCAAAATACCTGGGGATACACAAGGGAAGAGGGGATTTCTCATATCCATATAATGGTCTAAATTTATGAAAATTATGTTTCTTGCATTTCACACAATTTCCACAAAGCAAATTACAGGAATTTCGCCCAGACCTATTTCTAAGTAAATTTCTTGGTGGTACACACTCGAATTTCTTACATTCTTATATTGATCGAAAATGTATCTAAGACCTGTTATTTAGGAAGTATTATTTAATCAACAACATATGTGATATTCTTAGTATGATACGCAAAATGGATTAACTCATAAACGTATTGAAATGTACATTCCCTATCTTTTAAAAATATTCCACAAAAGCTGTAACTCAGTTGAAGCACTGATTTTGTTCTCAAATGATTTTTCAGAATTCTTTGATGTTCATGAATGTCTTTTTCTTTTTGTGTTTTTGTAGATCTTGTCCATGGGAATGATGACAGAGTACTACCACTACTTTTTTACAACAATGGTAAGTGTTAGAAATTGGGTCTTTGGTTGGCAGTCAGGTTACCCCCTGTCCAAACAAGGACCCTCACTCTAGTCAGGGTAAGTCACACACAATCCAAATTATCCTGTGCCCACCCTCTGGTAGCTTGCCACTGAGCAGTCAGGCTTAACTTAGAAGGCAATCTGTAAAGTATGTGTGCAATAAATCATACAATAGCACAGTAGAACACCACAAAAATACACCACACAGTGTTTTGAAAAATATATAATATTTATCTGATAAGATGCAGGTGCAATAAGTATATGTTGAAATATCATTGTAAAATGATATGAAGTGTTTTTAGTTTCTCAAAAGCAACAAATGTCTCTTGCAAGCACAAAGTACCTGGTTTGCATTCAAAATCTCTGCAAGGAACCGCAGAGGAGGAGATGCTTGGAAAACAGGTAGGTGTGCGTCGATTTCTCGGGCCACACACAGCAATGCGTAGTTTATTTTTCATGCAGGGTGCTGACTTGGATCCTCTTCGGGTTGTGGGGTTTTCGGATGCCCAGGGGACGATGCGTTGAAATCCAGCACTTTCAGGACGAAGTCACAGGGACTGCGTCGATCCGGTTGGCGATGAG
This sequence comes from Pleurodeles waltl, assembly GCF_031143425.1. Classification (NCBI taxonomy): domain Eukaryota; kingdom Metazoa; phylum Chordata; class Amphibia; order Caudata; family Salamandridae; genus Pleurodeles; species Pleurodeles waltl. The sequence continues at coordinate 194,615,028 of NC_090447.1, forward strand.
TGGAAATTTCTACCCCACAACAGGTCCTGCGTCGATTCCTTTCAGGAAGTCGGGCTGCGTCATTCCAGCTCCGCTTTGCATCGATCCAGTGGGTCGTGTGTTGAATTTCCGGTCACTACGGAGGTCCTGCATTGATCTTCTCCTGGCGAAGTTGGGCTGCGTCGTTCGGGTTCGGCGTGTGGTGATTTTCTCACTGCGATGCAGGCTGTGCATTGATTCCTGCTGACTGTGCACCAATTTTCACCGCACAAGGAGTCCTTCTTGTAGAGATGAAGTCTTTTTGGTCCTGAGACTTCAGGGAGCAGGCGGCAAGCTCTATCCAAGCCCTTGGAGAGCACTTCTTCACCACAGCCAGAGAGTAGAAAGGCAGCAGGGCAACAGCAAGGCAGCAGTCCTTCACGGAAAGTAGACAGGTGAGTCCTTAGGTCAGCCAGGCAGTTCTTCTTGGCAGGATGCAGGTTCTGGTTCACATTCCTTCTCCAGGAAGTGTCTGTGAGGTAGAGTGTCTACCCCAGAAGTGTCTAAAGTCTGTGGTTTTGGGTGCTCTTCTTATACCCATTTTGGCCTTTGAAGTAGGGTTACTTCAAAGGAAAGTCTCACTTGATTGTGAAATCCGGCCTTGACCATGCAAGGCTTCAGACACCCATCAGGTGGACCACTCCTCCCCTCCCTCTTAGCACAGATAGCTCATCAGAATATGCAGGCTATACCCTAGCCCCCTTTGTGTCACTGTCTGGAGAGAGGTGCAAACAGCCCAACTGCCATACTAACCCAGACAGGGAATCCACAAACAAGTAGAGTCACTAAAATGGTTCCAGTAAAAAAATGCCCACTTTCTGAAAGTGGCATTTTCAAACACACAATCTTAAAATCAACTTTACTTAAATATGTATTCTTAAATTGTGAGTTCAGAGGTCCCAAACTCCACATGTCTATCTGCTCACAAAGGGAATCTACGCTTTAATCATGTTTCAAGGCAGCCCTTAGCTTAACCTATGAGAGAGATAGGCCTTGCAACAGTGAAAACCGAATCTGGCAGTATTTCACTGTCAGGACATATAAAACACATTAGTATATGTCCTACCTTAACCATACACTGCACCCTGCCCATGGGGATGCCTAGGGCCTACCTTAGGGGTGTCTTATATGTAGGAAAAGGGAAGGGTTAGGCCTGGCAAGTGGGGACACTTGCCAAGTCGAATTTACAGGTTCACAACTGCACACACAACACTGCAGTGGCAGGTCTGAGACATGATTACAGGGCTACATATGTGGGTGGCACAACCAGTGCTGCAGGCCCACTAGTAGCATTTGATTTACAGGACCTGGGCACCTCTAGTGCACCTTACTAGGGATTTACCAATACATCAAATATGCCAATCATGGATAAACTAATCAACAGTACAATTTACACAGAGAGCATATGCACTTTAGCACTGGTAAGCAGAGGCAAAGTGCTCAGAGTTCTAAAGCCAACAAAAACAGTTCAGGAAAAATAGGAGGAAGGAGGCAAAATGTTTAGGGATGACCCTGCAAAAAGGGCCATGTCCAACAGTGCCCTTTACTAGGAACCTATAAGTAAATTAAATAAGTCAATTGGATATGAACCAATGTCACCATGTTTTAGGGAGAGTGCACAGCATCCTAAAGCCAGCAAAAATGAGGTCAGAAAAAGAGGAGGAAGGCAAAATGTTTGGAGGTGACCCTGCAGAAATGCCAGTTACAACAGTAAGGCATTGTTAGAATTCTGCAAAACATGTTTCCTGTGTTGAATATTTATGTGTTCTGTAAATATGGGACTATTTGCAGCACAGGGCAACCTTCTTACAGGACTGCTTTAGGACCTATCTACGCTCCCAAATAGTATTATCCATAGTCCGGAATACACACAAAACTTGTGTTTTAGGACTAATGCCCTGCCCTAAAACAAACAACACTAGTTGCAAATTCATAGATTTAGCACATATGATTGTGAAACCTGCAACAGCAACGAACTGGAAAGCTACATCCTCCCCCCAAGCACGCCTAGAAACTTGAACTGCATCGGTGGGTGCAGGTAGGGGACAATGTGAGGAGATGCCTACGTCACAGGGAAAGATGCAGCACGCACATTACAAGCTGCAACACAATATTACACTCTCTGGATCTGAGCTCAGCCACGCAAGCATCACAGACCACGGGCATATATATTTTTTTTGCCCCAGACTACTCCACACGCGCCCCCCATGTTGCAGCACATTATCAGATCACATGCGGGTTGAATGTAGCTAGTCAGTAATATAGCAAGCTCTCCCCTCCTAGAGATTACTGTAAGCCTGCTCCCGTCATGCCACAGAGATGCTCCCTTGCATGCCACAGCAAGCACACTGACATTTGAGTGTCATGATTGAATCGACACCTCGACTCGCAAAATTCTATACCGCTATAATATACACCACTGTACAACAGTATATTATTTGCAATAGTTGGAAGTATGTAAACTTTAAAAAAAAAAACAATTAAAAAAATAACTTATTAGGGCCCAGTTGGTTCTTTGTCTTATGCCAACGAAGCAAAGGGGTTATGCACCTGGGGTACACGCAACCTGCCTCAGTTAACCTTAGAGGGGCTGTGCAAGAGCCTTAATTTGAAGAATTCTCTTTAGCCTTGGGCCATCAATTTAGATCATAAATGTCATATTGGTTACAACCAAGAAAACAGCAGTGCATTATCTACTTTTATTCACTCCAGGTTTCTGCAGTGTTCTGAAATATGTCATAGTTTAAATATAGATCTACACTTAATTTCAGCAGCCAACATATTGCGAAAGCAAGAAGCTAAGGATTTAAGAGTCGTACATCTATACAACCTTTTGTATTCTTACCTTGACAATATGTTGGTAGTCAATACAGGACAACCTATATATGAGCAGGTCTGTATTCCAGACCCTGGTCATGTGACATTGATAGAGCGGTCCGTACTAATAATTTTACCTGTTTTGGACGCTCTTTAGGCCGATGAATCTTTTGGCTTAGTGGGAACTCTCTGCACTATTATATCGATCAGTCGCATCAAATCAATAATCAATAACGAACATAAGCAACACCTTGAACAACATAACACTTAACAATTAATCCAGAATACATTTCGGCGAACCCTGACCTTTCAGCCAGGAAGAACCACACCAGTTTATTGCAAAGTTAGTTAATTTATTTCCCTATATTAACAAAGCTAGCACAATATAAATGTGTCTCAACACCAAATGATAAACATATATGAACATTAATAGCTGTCCATAACGTCGAAACAAATGTAATCTATGTAGCATTTGAATCACAAGACATTCGATAATGGCAATGCAAAGCACTAATACGATAATCTGTAATGAACTAATGGCATACATTTAGTCAGCATAACAAGATCTCAAATTGCATCGTGCGACATATGGAATCCTCGTCTAACCTCAAATTAGCATCGGCATGTGGGACTTCATGCAAAACAATTTGGCAACATCAATTTAGAAAACTCCTAGCTAGGGCTCTTACCAAAATCAGCAGTTGGTTACCTAAAAGAAACACAATGCAATTTTACAATTTCCTTTCATATTTACCAATTATGATCAGCATACAAGGAAGTCTTCGTCTCACAGGTACCGTTCTTCGGTCATCATGGGTACCGTTTCGATCGGCATGGGATTGGGCAAAGGGGCAAGGGTGAACGGGGCAATTGCCTCAAGGCGGCAAGGTAAGACTAATACTTCATGCAAAGGGATCAAATCAAAGTTACAGTCTCTAGGGCAAGAATCATTTAAAGTCTCTTTCTCTCGATTAGAGAAAGAATCAAAATCTCTTTCAAAATGGCGTCGCAGCAAAGTGGGCCATAATAGCTACGAAGTCAAAATGGCGTAGTGTCCGATGATAGAGAGCAAAGATCTCTATGGCAATCATAGCGCATAATGGCTACCTTCCTCTCGTCTAACCTCATTTTTATAGACAACAGTTCAAGTCCAGTAGGGTCTCCATTGGTGGGTTCATAGGTTAGCTTCAAATTGACCAATCAAACACGACAGTTCTCAAGCTTTTACTTAAGCATACATTATCCTTGGAGATGGGTACGCAAGTTGCAACATTGTTGTCCAATTAGCTTACTCTCAGAGCCTCCATTGTCCGCACCTGCAAGTCGGCCTTGAATTTAAGAGAAAATATGCCAGGCTGGCACGAAACTTTAAGATAAGCATGTGAACAGGTTCTGTGGAAAAGTACAGCTTCAAGCAAAAATACACGTTTAATAGCACAGTGGAAAAATACGAGCATCTAAACCGTGAGACCAGGCAACTAGGCCAAAGCCTCTGCTAAAGTAATGCTAAGCTAAAACATTTCAAACAAGCAAATCGTAGCACACGTTTATGATTATGTCGGATTAGTGCAATTCTAATTCACCACGTTATATAAAGCACGCGTATAAATGATGGCAAACTACTCTGAGGGCACATTTTGTCCCCGTACAATCTTTATTAATTCGGTTAAAGTCACACATGATTATTTCAGCACTACGTTTAAGCGTTAATAAATCAAAACCTTCATTTTCCACTTCATCAATCCCTCCTCTGATGACTACTAGTCATCACACCAAACCACGCCCACAAATTTTATTCCATTAAAATTCTGTCAGTTCCCTCTTCCTTTTAATTCCCCTAGTTTGCGCTTTGTATTCTTCTGCCATTCTTTTCATAATTTTCTCTTCTTTTCTTCTTTTGATTCTTTCCATTATCATTATTATTCCCCTTTTTATTCCCCAAATTCCAAATACACAAATTATTACTATTAATACTCCTTCTATTATTTTCAATAATATTCCATTCCAAATTCCCCCAATCCAATGTCCCACTGAAGCTATTCCCTTTCCGACCTTCTCCCTCACTCCTGGTTCTTTCAGTTCTTTCAAATCTGCACTCTCTTTTGTTAGGTTAGCAAGCATAGTTTTAATCTTCACACTATTATCAGGTATTTAGGTACAGCAGTGACGTGCACCAATCATTTTGCAAACGCCTCCATCCTTTGCTAAAAGAATGTCTAAAGCAAGCCTATTTTGAAGAGTCATAGCTCTTTCCGCTGCAAGCTCAGCATCTATCAGGATTATAGCACCTGAAAACTTTGTCAGTATGTTATCCACTATAGTAGACAACTTCCATATCTTGATGGAATTCAACACAACTCCCAATGAAGGAATCATGGCTCCAAATATATCACCTACCACAGCAGCTGCGGTCTCTCTTTTCTGGATATTATGAGATCCAGATGTCTTTTGAATCATCGATACGTCATCCAGCTGATAAACCTTTGGGAACACTATACCCAAATAACATCTCCCCCACCATCCCTTGGGAAGACGATAATAAGCATTATGCCCACAAATGTAATATACCCCTGGAATGACAGGGTCAAGTCTGTTCATCATGAATGTCCATTTGGCCTTAAAAATAAACGTATGTCTACACTCACTCGCTCCTACAAAAATATTGTCATAATATGATTCACCTCGATATATACAAAATTTCCCTACATGCCAAGCGTCTAAAGCTATTTTCCCTTGGGTCTTTATAGCAGCAAAATCATAATTATCTACTGAAGTCCTCTTATGCAGTTCCTTTTCTAATTTCGCCTTCATTTGAGCCCTCCTATCATCTGTGCGATCTAAAAAACTTATTTCTACAGCAGAGACTGAGCAAGTAAGGTTTTCCCTATGAGCATGAGCCGTTTCAAAAGGTTGCATTGGCTCGAAAAAGTCCCTCATAATTTTGTAATCCCAATATCTTGCAGTTTCGCTTAGCTGCGCTATCATAGGAACATAAGCAAAGGTAACATCATAATTCGAGTAAAAATACTGTATGTTAGTTTGACCATAAAACCTAGACATTACTATACTACATGTAATCCCATATGTAAGAGGCATGTGGTGATAAGTCACCCCTTCCTTTACTGATGTCGGTATCTGTGTACACACATAACAATCCTTCGCATCCATAGTCTCAACATACTCTGTTAGCAAGCGATAGAAAACGTTATACGAAAGCTCTTTCTTATCATGCAAGAGTCTCTCATCCATTGCTAGTCTTTTCAATGAGGTTAGTTCAGTGACAGTAACAGGAGCAATAGTAGAAGCAGTAATAGTCTCATTCTCACCCTTTCCATGCATCCCAAACACAATTGCCATTATTATTATCACACATGTAATTACCAAGCCTATACACACATTCTTACATAACTTCTTTCTATTGTTTGGCGCCATAATCTGTATAGAATCAGAGAGCTAGAAGCACTTATAAATGAAACTATTTAGCAATTCAGTTACAAAGCTGAACGAGCGCAATGTTCACACCGCCTTCTTCAAAAGGCCAGTCACTTATCGGTTAGCAGCATTTGTCTCAATTCGGCAATAACTCAGTCTTTATCAATTTAGCAAGTCTCATCCGGTTTAACAATGTCTCAGCTGGTTGTTTCTTTCACGTTATATTGTAGCAAGCAATATCATTTACTCTTTCAATCGACAGAGTCTATGAAACTTTTCTTTTCTATTGGTATCTCTTCTTCTTCTTCGTTCTCGATGCTTAGAGATACAAACTCGTCAGTCCAATCATCATTGACTGCATATGCCCATTCAGGACCGGAATACCTCCTGTTCGGTATCCTTTTCCTTTTCAATTTAGCTTCCCTCTTCGATTCTGCTTCGCTGGTACTTTCCTCTTTTGTCAAGTCTTTTTCTTCACTTGACGATTGATCCACAGCAGTCACTTCTTTTCTTTTCTCTTTCACTTTCGGCCTTCCTCCTTCGTTCAAACCTTCTTTACCCTTTTCCTTTACTGGTGAGATACTTAATCTCCTTTTTGCACCGTGTCCGTTTGATGGACCTGCTGTCTTTTCTGTGGAAGCTTGGACTTTTTCGTTCTGTCCTGCCTCGTTCCCTCCTTCTGGGGAATCAATCACGTTCTCTTTTTCTTTTTCTGTATCGTCTGCTTCTGGGAAAGCCCTCCTCTGATCAGGCTCTCCTGCTTTTTCACCTTTTTCGAGCCCTTCGTCACCGTTACTTTCTTCAGGCTCTGTATCACTTTCAGCTGCTTCAGGTTCTTTGTCACCTTCAGCTGCTTCAGGCTTTTTGCTACCCTCAGCTGCTTCAGGCTCTTTGTCACCTGCAGCTTCTTCGTCGCTGTCTGAACTTTCTCCTTGGTCTTCCCCAAGTGAGTCAGACTCTTCGCCCTCCAATAATATTTCCTTCTCTCCTACTTCTGCTTGTTCGCTTTCAGTTCGCTTCTGTTCTTTCTCAGCACTCGGCACTGTTTTATCAGGCACTGGTACTTTCAGCGCTTCAACTTCCTCATCTGTGGGACACAACACCTTCTTTGTGTGACTGGCGTGAATCCAGTTGGGAACCCCCGCACATTTCACAGCGGTAGTTGTCGTCAGGATCACTTGGAAAGGGCCTTTCCAACGGGGTTCCAGACACGATTTTCTCACGTGCTTCTTTACCACGACCCAGTCACCTGCTTTCAGTGCGTGTCCTGGACCTTGGATCGGTGGCAAGGTGGTCGCTTCCACCTGGTGAGAGAAAGAGCGAACCACGTCAGCCAGTCCTTTGCAGTAGTCTAACACCATATCATCTGTAATATTCAAAAGCATGTTTGCGGGAACTGCGGGAAGTCTCATAGCTCTGCCCATGAGAATTTCATGCGGAGACAATCCAGTTTTTCTATCAGGAGTGTTTCTCATTGACATTAGCACTAAGGGCAATGCGTCAGGCCATTTCAAATTTGTCGATGCACATATTTTTGCCATTCTCGATTTCAGCGTACCATTCATCTGCTCCACCAGTCCTGATGCTTCAGGGCGATAGCTACAGTGCAGCTTTTGCTCAATGTTCAGCGCTTCGCAAAGTAACTTCATTACCTCGTTATTGAAGTGACTTCCCCTATCTGATTCTAAAGAGATCGGGAATCCGAAACGTGGTATTAACTCCCTCAACAATAGCTTGGCAACTGTAAGGCTGTCATTTCTCCGTGTAGGGTATGCCTCAATCCAGTGACTAAAAATGCACACAATCACCAACACATATTTCAGACCCCCATGCACAGGCATCTCAATGAAGTCCATCTGCATTCGGCTAAAAGGACCGCTTGCCCTACCAATGTGACTCGCGCTCACAACTGTTCCTTTCCCTGGGTTCATCTGCTGGCAAGTGACACATCGATGGCAAACTGCTTCTGCAGCTTGGCGAAATCTGGGGTTAAACCAATCAGTTTTGAACAATCTTATCATGGCATCTCTCCCTAGGTGAGCTTGTCCATGATAGAACCGCGCAAGCTGTGATAAGAGACTATTTGGCAAAACAAATTTTCCCTAATGTGAAACCCATAACTCGTCTTGTCTCTTTATACACTGTGATTTGACCCATGAATCTCTTTCATCCTCCCCGACATTATTCTGTAGTGCTTTCAGTTCCTCTATTGTATCTACAACCTTCAAGGCAAATGCTTCAGCTGGTTCGAGTTCTGGTTCATTTATCGTATTCCAATCATCCCTTAGTAATATACAGTTCAAGGCACAAAATCTTGCGACCTGATCTGCATATGCATTTCCCAGAGACACATAGTCCTGTCCTTTCGTGTGAGCACTGCACTTTACCACTGCAACTTCAGCTGGCACTTGAATGGCATGTAACAATTCCCTTATTCTCTCCCCGTTCTTTACTGGAGATCCTGAAGAGGTCAGGAAACCTCTCTGTGACCATAGTTGTCCAAAGTCATGCACAATCCCAAACCCGTATTGACTATCAGTGTAAATGGTGACCTTCATCAATGCAGACAGTTGACATGCTCTGGTAAGGGCAACGAGTTCTGCTACTTGTGCAGAATAGACTCCTTGAAGCCATCCCGCTTCCAAGACCCCTGTTACAGTACATACAGCATATCCTGCTTTCAAAATCCCCATCCCATCTCTTAGACATGAACCATCAACAAAAAGAATTTGGTCATTTACATCAAGCTTGGTATCCTTGATGTCCGGTCGGGGTTTTGTGCAAAATTCAGTCACCTGAAGGCAGTCATGCTCGACGTCTTCAGCGTTCTCAATTTCAGCATTTCCTCCAGGAAGCAAGGTAGCTGGATTCAACGTAGTGCACCTTTTCAGCTGCACATTCGGTGAGCCCAGAATTATCGTTTCATACCTTGTGAGTCTTGCTCCAGTCATGTGTTGCGTTCGGGAGCGGGTCAAAAGTATCTCGACTGAGTGAGGGACCATGACTGTTACTGGGTGTCCCATCACTATTCCTTCACTCTGAGTGAGGCTGATACCAACTGCTGCTACGGCGCGCAAACACCCTGGGAGTGCTGCTGCAACCGGATCCAAAGTAGCTGAAAAATACGCTACTGGTCTGTTTACGCCACCATGGGCTTGAGTCAAGACAGACAAAGAACATGCATCACGTTCATGACAAAACAGTGTGAAAGGCTTCGTGTAGTCAGGCATACCTAAAGCTGGAGCCCTGCACATGCATTCCTTCAGTTCAACAAAAGCATCCATCTCGTCTCCTTTCAGCTCAATTTCATCCAAGGCATCCTTTTGGGTCAATTTCAGTAGGGGCTTCGCTAGAGACGAAAAGTTGGGGATCCACTGGCGACAATATCCCACCATTCCCAAAAACTTCCTCACCTCCTTCCTTGTCTTTGGTGGACTCATCTGAAGTATGCTTGTGACTCTTTCCTTCATTATTCTCCGTGACCCTTTCTCTATTTGGTGACCCAAATATTTCACTTTCTTCTGACAGAACTGTAATTTGGAAGGAGACACCTTATGTCCATTCCTTCCCAAATGGTTCAACAGAGCAATGGTATCGGCTGTGCAGCCACTTTCTGTCTTTGATGCAATCAGTAAGTCATCAATGTACTGTACTAGAGTTGACTCGAATGGCAGTTCTAATGCTTCCAGATCTTTCTTTAGAATCTGATTGAAGATTGACGGTGACCCAGAAAACCCTTGAGGAATTCGACACCAACTGTACACCCTGTCTAAGAATTTGAAACAAAAGAGGAATTGGCTGTCCTCATGAAGAGGCACAGAAAAGAATGCTTGTGACAAATCGATGACTGAGAACCATTCAGCATCGCAAGGAACTTGGAACATTATCACAGCTGGATTCGGTACTACTGGGCAGCACTTTATTATGATGTCATTTATTTTCCTCAAATCCTACACTAGTCGGACTTTCCCACTTGGCTTTATTAGTCCCATTATTGGTGAATTACATGGACTGCTTAGCACTTCTTTCAGTACCCCCTGCTTTACAAATTCGTCAATGAGTTGGGCAACTTTCATGAGGGTGTCTTGTGGCATGTGGTATTGTGGGGTCTGGGGAAAGATCGCATTATGCTTTACCATCACTTTTACTGGTTCCACTCCTTTCATCAATCCCACCTCTTTCCCTGTCATGTCCCACACTTCCTTTCCGACTGTTTCCCGTAATTCTGCTGGGATATCTTCTTCAGTTATCATCGGGAAGAGACAAATCAGAGGATACTCTTCGTCGACTGTCTCCATTTCATCCCCCTCTACACTGTCCTCTTCTTCCCCATCATTGCTCGTTTCAATTGTTATTCCTTCATTTGAACACATTATCGAACAACCCAATTTACACAATAGGTCTCTCCCTAACAGTGCTATCGGGCTTGAGTCACACACCACAAACTGATGTACCCCTTGGTAGTTACCGATGCTGACTGGAACCGGATCTGTTATCGGGTTCGTCAGATGCCTGTTTGCTACTCCCACCACTTGAACTGTCCTCCCTGAGAGAGGCAAATTTGGAACTTCACTGCTCTTAACTGTTGAACGTGTGGCTCCCGTGTCAACCAAGAATGAGACACGATGACCCATTACTCTTCCCTCTACGTACGGACCCCTTTGATCAACTTCCAAGGATGCCGCAAGCACACAATCTCCTTCTTCTCCCGAACTCTCACTTTCCCATACGTTGTTTATTCCACTCTCACTGTGTAAGGGGAACTGTTGTACTGTGCCATTTGTACTCATTACCTGACCCGTTACCTGTGGAGGAACCATCACTTGCTGCTGACTCATTGGTGCCAAGGGTATTTGCATTTGCTGATTAGGTACCATAGGTAACTGCTGTTGCATCGGCTGCATCTGCGTCATCTGCACACAGGGCATCTGCATCTGCTGCGGCTGCATAGGTTGTAATCCCTGCAATTGATTTATGGTCTGAAAATTTGGGTTTGGACCTCTCATTTTCGGTCCCCTCATTGTCTGAAATGCATTGACATCATTGTTTTGCTGACCAACACCTGCACCTGCACCTGCACCTGCACCTTCCTGTACCACCATCGGGCACTCGCGTTTCCAATGACCGACGATCCCGCACACGTGACACGGCATCACCTTCTTCATTGCCTGCACACCCGTCACAACAGTGTTCAAATCCGGACCATTATTCACAAAACCTCCTCTGCCTCTGCCTCTGGCCTGTGGCTGAAACGCCATGTTTCCCTGCAACTGCAACTGCGGTTGTGGTACCTGCTGTGGGAACCCTTGCATCCCTTGCAATCCTTGCAGACCTTGCAACCCTTGGAGACCTGTTTGAGCTGCCTTAAGCTGCATCATCATCACCTTCTCTTTCAGCTTTTTCTGTTTTACCTCAATTTCGTCGCTACAGTACTTCGCATAAGTCAAGACTTCATCAATCGGTTTCGACTGCCAACAAATCAAATGCGACTTTATCATTTGGCTTATCTCTGGCCTCAGCCCTTCCACAAATCTGAAAACAAAATGGAGCATGTCCTTAGCCTCTATTGTTTCCGTGCCACTGTAGTTCTTGAACGCCTTCAACAACCTCTCATAGTAATTATGAATCGATTCTTTAGTCTCTTGGGCAGTTCGGTCAATCTTCTGCCAATCCACATTCTTCGCGGGTACCTTCGTTTTCAAATGCTCAATCACCTTATAGTACAAGCTCATCACCATAGGTGATGGTGCGCCCGTTTCCCTGTGTCTCTTCGGTTCACTGGTCGGCCAACCTACAGCTCTTTTGCAATCCTCCCACAAATCTGCCGGGACCACAATCTCAAACAGAGTGTTCAGGTCTTCCCAGAGACATTTTGCAAGCTTCACAAACCTATCAGTCTGTTGGTACCATTCAATTGGTTTCTCTCTCAGTTTGGGAAAATCGTCCGTAAAGGACTGAATGTCGCTTCTGTGCCATGGTACATGTACTAATTTTCCTCCAGCTGTTTCCCTCATTGGTAGCATTGTTACTGTGTCACCACTCTGCGGTCTTTTCTCATTGTGCTCTGTAGCACTGTCCCTCCTCTTGTCCTTCCTCTTTACCCATCTGCTTTCCTATTTGTCTAGGCACCTCCACACTTGTGCACTCTGCAACAATTCTCTAAGGTGTGTCTTCATGCCTGCTGACCTCATGTGTTCAAAATCTGTGGTCCCAAAATCTAACCTGTAGCTCCTGCTCAAGTGTTTCGTCTTGTCTATGTCAACCCCGTTTCTGTCAGCTGCTTCCTGCAGGCTCTTATGTATCTTGTTCACTTCCTTCGTGATCCTGGGACATAGATACCTCAGCTCTTCTTCCGTGTAGGACTCTAACCTGTTCACACCCATTGTCCCTTCCACCAATTCTTGTGCTTCCATGTTCAATCTGACCCTATTCATGTAGTCTTCTCCTTTTCCACTAGCTGGACTTTGTGTGGAATTCAGACTGTTGAACCACTGTGTCAGCTGTTGCGCATTCACCCCCATCAGGGTAGCGTTTACATCAACTGCCATCGATGGCTGTGGCAGCTTTTCAGTGTTCGACGTGAGAGGTATTATCAGTGGGGGGCTCGACCTCACCAGTGTTGACTGAGCACATACGGGACTAAACTCCATCAAGGACCCAGACCCAGTTGGCTGAGCCGGTATCGGAGTTATCCCTGGAATGTTTTCTATGCACCTTCTTTCTGTCCCATTCTGCAGCATTGATCCCTGACTGTTCAGACCTGAATTAGGCTGACTATACAGAGGTACCACTGGACCTACAGTAATGGGTAACGATATCGCATCTGGGTTCTGTCCATTCCCCATGTTCTGAGGCATGTTCATTCCCACACCATGGGACATCATTGCCGGCATGCCCACCTGGCTTCCTGCCATTTGAACGTGTGCGTTTCCTCCCTGCATCTGCTTTTGAGGCATCAAAAACTGAGTTGATTCAGCTTGTGTCATTGTTGGGTTGTAACCATTCTGTACTCCTCTTACTGTTGGATCTAGAATCATTCCTGCACTGTTGTCACTGTTGTAGTACCCTGGCATCTGCGGCTGATAATTTTCTGCTGGTTTCAACACGGGCACATCTGGATATATTCTCCTAACTAGCGGTATCTGCGGGGTGAGCAATAAACTCGGGTCCTTAGATCCCGATGATGCTCCTGGACTCTGTGTTTCACTGTTCTGTACCGGTGCCGGAGGGGCAGAACTGGTACTTGGACCTTGTCCATTCTCTGCATAAGGCGGTGGACGGTCGTTCAGCAATTGCATTATCAACTCCTCATCCTCTAACTCCTCTTCTCTTCTCAACTTTTCCTCGTCCTCTCTATCCTTAGAACACTTTCTGTCTGTCTTACAGGTAGCTTTCTTACCTGTCTCTTCTCCTTCCTTAGTAATTGCGGGGAACAATTTTATCCCCTGCAATACATCTGACCTCCACACCTTCTGTGCATTATCCCACCTAGCATCCGCTAGTGTCTTTTCTACCTTCCTCATTCTGGTCTCGAACTTCTTTTGCTGTTGCTGTCTGGCCATCAGTTCCCAAATTGCAAGAGCCTCAAACTGTGCTGGCCTTGGAGGCACCTTCATGTCATACATCGTAAATCTCAAATTCTCTAGAATCTTTATATTGAATGTCCCGTATATCGGAAACGCTACGCTCCCATGTTTCTCTGTCAACTTGTGCCATTGCTTTAGCCAAAGGCACGGAGCTACCCCCTTTTCTTCCATTACAATGTAAGCTGGTGTACCCTCAGGCGGCGTCTCCTCTCCTACGTTCGCTTTAATGTAAGACTCCCCCTTCATTGCGCTCCTAAATGCTTTAAAGAATTTCATTTTTCTCGTCTTCTATTTAACCAAGTTTATAACCAATATTTGACTTCAATTCCACAAAACTTTAATCAATAGGTAACTTTAATTGCACAAAATTTGTAATCAATAGGTGACTTTTATTCCCGGAATACTCTTCACCTGCCTTTCCCCTTCCAATCGAGTCCCACGGACTGCGTCCAATCCGTGCGCGACCCTTCTCTGCAAACAACCTATCCCAGCGCGGCTCTTAGTGACGTCACTCTCACACACACTGCGGCTGACAAAGCCTTGCGGCTAGTCCTCCTTCACTCACCTCTCTTCGTAACAACTTCTTGCATAAATTGCGAGCTACCAAAAAAAAAAAAAAAAAGATCTGTCGGTTTACTACAGGAAGGGTAACACAGTCGCTTTAGGACCTTAGGGACTTTTCACCAACCGTGGCCACTATTCGATCTCTTTCACCAGCCTCGGCCGCTATTCGGTCTTTCTCGGTCCCCACATTCGCAAGCAAATCTGACCCGCAGACCTACTCTCAACTTGTCAATGATCTGTTCTAGTGCACTTAGAATCTTGTCAAAGCCCGAAGTCGAAGTTTCTTTCACTCCTTAACACACGTACCCGACTTGTTGACCACGCCCGATCAACCTACTAAACCGCCCAGACCACAACATGGATCAACATACTCCGGAGTCTCTTGACCTCGCAGGGCCCGTCTCAACAACAACAACCACGTGGACCTTTTTATGCACAAAGCGCCAGACGCACATGAAGTTCGACGACTTCCCTACTCTCACACTCGGAGCCGCACCTCCGATATCTCTATGAAGTTCGACGACTTCTCTACTTCTACACTCGGAGTCACACCTCCGCTACCCTTAAAAAGAAAACCCTTGCAACCTTTTCACACACCCTGCGCCAATAAGCTGTGCAAGCGCAAAACCCTAACTTCACTCATACCATCACTAGTACCACCAACGCTGTTTCCACACCTCCGTTCTCTCCATCCGCAAGCTCCGAGATCCCGGGAAAGTCGCGGTCGACCTAGCCCATCATCATCTTGTCAATCCGTTCTACCCAAGAAAATCTAATCCAACTTTTCAAATGGGGCCTCAAAATGCGTAACCGTTAATTCGACACCATGTACTTTAATAGTACAGGGTCCCAAAAGACGAAACCATCCTCTGCTACCATCTACTGATAGAGCGGTCCGTACTAATAATTTTACCTGTTTTGGACGCTCTTTAGGCCGATGAATCTTTTGGCTTAGTGGGAACTCTCTGCACTATTATATCGATCAGTCGCATCAAATCAATAATCAATAACGAACATAAGCAACACCTTGAACAACATAACACTTAACAATTAATCCAGAATACATTTCGACGAACCCTGACCTTTCAGCCAGGAAGAACCACACCAGTTTATTGCAAAGTTAGTTAATTTATTTCCCTATATTAACAAAGCTAGCACAATATAAATGTGTCTCAACACCAAATGATAAACATATATGAACATTAATAGCTGTCCATAACGTCGAAACAAATGTAATCTATGTAGCATTTGAATCACAAGACATTCGATAATGGCAATGCAAAGCACTAATACGATAATCTGTAATGAACTAATGGCATACATTTAGTCAGCATAACCAGATC
Source organism: Pleurodeles waltl (assembly GCF_031143425.1). Taxonomy (NCBI): domain Eukaryota; kingdom Metazoa; phylum Chordata; class Amphibia; order Caudata; family Salamandridae; genus Pleurodeles; species Pleurodeles waltl. The sequence goes on from NC_090447.1 coordinate 194,630,788, forward strand.
TCAAATTGCATCGTGCGACATATGGAATCCTCGTCTAACCTCAAATTAGCATCGGCATGTGGGACTTCATGCAAAACAATTTGGCAACATCAATTTAGAAAACTCCTAGCTAGGGCTCTTACCAAAATCAGCAGTTGGTTACCTAAAAGAAACACAATGCAATTTTACAATTTCCTTTCATATTTACCAATTATGATCAGCATACAAGGAAGTCTTCGTCTCACAGGTACCGTTCTTCGGTCATCATGGGTACCGTTTCGATCGGCATGGGATTGGGCAAAGGGGCAAGGGTGAACGGGGCAATTGCCTCAAGGCGGCAAGGTAAGACTAATACTTCATGCAAAGGGATCAAATCAAAGTTACAGTCTCTAGGGTAAGAATCATTTAAAGTCTCTTTCTCTCGATTAGAGAAAGAATCAAAATCTCTTTCAAAATGGCGTCGCAGCAAAGTGGGCCATAATAGCTACGAAGTCAAAATGGCGTAGTGTCCGATGATAGAGAGCAAAGATCTCTATGGCAATCATAGCGCATAATGGCTACCTTCCTCTCGTCTAACCTCATTTTTATAGACAACAGTTCAAGTCCAGTAGGGTCTCCATTGGTGGGTTCATAGGTTAGCTTCAAATTGACCAATCAAACACGACAGTTCTCAAGCTTTTACTTAAGCATACATTATCCTTGGAGATGGGTACGCAAGTTGCAACATTGTTGTCCAATTAGCTTACTCTCAGAGCCTCCATTGTCCGCACCTGCAAGTCGGCCTTGAATTTAAGAGAAAATATGCCAGGCTGGCACGAAACTTTAAGATAAGCATGTGAACAGGTTCTGTGGAAAAGTACAGCTTCAAGCAAAAATACACGTTTAATAGCACAGTGGAAAAATACGAGCATCTAAACCGTGAGACCAGGCAACTAGGCCAAAGCCTCTGCTAAAGTAATGCTAAGCTAAAACATTTCAAACAAGCAAATCGTAGCACACGTTTATGATTATGTCGGATTAGTGCAATTCTAATTCACCACGTTATATAAAGCACGCATATAAATGATGGCAAACTACTCTGAGGGCACATTTTGTCCCCGTACAATCTTTATTAATTCGGTTAAAGTCACACATGATTATTTCAGCACTACGTTTAAGCGTTAATAAATCAAAACCTTCATTTTCCGCTTCATCAACATCGAGCCGCATTCTCCCAAACTGGTCTGTACACGCTCCCACAGAACACAAGTGAGCCATAGACGACGAAGTTCTGGGGATTCCTAACTTCTGGTTGGAGCTAGTCGGAGAGAGGCATGTCATGATATAAGTAAGGACGGCCTTAACAGGGTCTCGAAAGAAGAACTAGAGCAAATGCACCAGCTGCTAGCAAGAGCACATTATCTGGCTTAGAACGCATAGCGCTGGAATGCGAGAGGAGTTTCTCAGACAGCGACACATTTTGGAGATGGAACAAAAAGTCAAATAGGTTAAAAAATTAGCAGGGTAAAAAGTAGGATCCTCTTTTCAACCATTTGTCTAGCCCATAAATGTCACTACTGTTCCTCACCCAAATTCCTAAATGCCAAGCTGATTCAATGCAAATCTCGTCATCCTGTGTTCTTCATTTTCCAAACGTCTTGTTATTTCCCGATCGAACACATTTTTACAAATATTCATTTGGTGGAAAATCCTTTTCAGTTCTTACCCCTAGGCTTTGGAATAAAGTACCAGATGAGAATATTATATTTATTTTTCCGTTTCAGAGAAGCTTAAGACTTTCCTCTTTTCGTGGTAATTTCTATTGTGATTCGTTACATTACTTTAATTGCTTTAAGTGCCTGGGGCATTAGAAGATAAGCATCCTTTGTAAATAGGATACATAACATAACCTAACGTCAGCACCTTAGCAGCACTGAGTGTCACTCCTCTGCCCCCAAGGTCAGAAAAGGGAGCTGACAACACCAGGAATCTCTGAACCAAAGTGAATCCAGAACCAGTCTGGACTTATCCAGCAATGGGTTTCAGTGAGCTCGGTTCTTCATTCTCTACACATAAGAAAGGCCTGACAATACAACACTGTCCATTTAATATGAAACAGTTCAATATATGTGCCCAGGGTAGAGGAATCATATGCACTCATTCTTCTGCAGAGCAACATATATTCTCGAGAAAAACATTTTTGCACCTTCACGTAAATTAGATTACTTACATTTAAGTGTTTTTCATCACAAAACGAGGACAATCTGATGTCTATAATATGGTTTATGGGCTCGGATGAATATGTGCTATATCACTTATCGATCACCTACCTATCAGATACAGTGAGATGGGTGATTAATTGAATTGGACTGGAGAAACGTGCTATGATGCACGGAAGTAGTGTTATTAGTAATAAACACTTTTGGAAAATAAGTCGATATATTTTCCAAATAGAACTTTTTAAGTACAGCCTATGGAAGGCCTTTTTTTCTATGTAGGTCTGGTTCGCAAAAGTAAGCTACTAAGGGCCAGATGTACAGAAATGCAATTTTGCATTTCTTAAATAACGACTTCATAGAAATCGCTATTTAAGAAATACTGAACGCTATGTACAGAGATACCGACTTCCTAATAGTGATTCCTACAAAGTAGGGATGGCTATTACGAAATCAATATTAACAAAACCCATTGCATTTGGGTTTTGTTAATGGCGGTTTTGCATTTCCTAAATAGCGAATTGCGAAATATTTTTTAGGCATGAATGTATCATCACAATGTGCAAAAATGTTTTTGAGTTGACCATACATGCCTGTCTTCTTCACACTCCCTTGTTATTACAGTGCACTGACTAAATATTGCTTTGGCGTGACAAGTCAAGGTATATTTAGGCCCTCATTACACGGCTGGCGGCCATACAACCGCCAGCCTCGCTGTGGCGGTCCTTCCGCCACGCAGCCGGCGGTAAGGACCGCCACATTACAAGTTGTGGGGCTTGGCAGATGCCAAGCCCCCACAACTCCGCTTGGCCCCCCGGTGCGGTTGCACCGCTGTGGCCGGCGGAGAGCACATCCAACTGGGCGGCAGGCATCAACCTGCTGGCTGGATTACAAGACTACAAACCGCCAGGCTTCCCACGTGGTCACCGCACCACAAAAACCCTGGCCGTCATGCACCCGGTGACAGGAATATCCATTCTTGTCACTGGCACACACATGCACACATGTCCCCACACATGCAAACATCCCCCCACCCATTCACACACTCACAAACATCCCCCACCCCTTTAGGCACGCATGCATTCACATACACACCCATTCAGCATACGCATACATGCACACAGACACCCCCAATCATTTGCAAACATGCAGTCAGACACCCCCCTCACTGGCATTCATGCACTCAGTCACCCCCATACACGCACATACATGCACACCCACATTCACATTCACTCGCATACACGCAGTCACACTACACCGTCTCCGCATACAAGAACACACACACCCACACACTCAGACCCCCCTTTCAGATGCACACTTACCTTCTTTGTTGAGGAGGTCATCCGGGTGGGTATGGGTCCTGGTGGTCTTGCACCTCCATCACCACCACACTAGCAGGAGTCCGCCAAGCCGTATTATGGCTTGTAATACAGCAGGCAGAGTCCTGCTGCCATGGGGGTGATGGGACTCTTTAGAGTCGGACTTCCACCCAAGGGCTCCTAAAATCTTGTCAAATTTGTTGTGCATTCAAAGAGCGAGGTCAAATGCCAGACACTGTCTTCCAAGGGCACTTGTTTACTTTTCTTTCTCTGACTTCATAGTGAGAGGATTTATGTGACAATCTTGCTGGATACTGGTAGGAAAGAGTTTTTTCTAGCACACAGCAACTTTAAATGAACTGTGTAAGTATTTTAGAACATATTAGAATTATGAACGCATTAATGAAGCAAATTTTTTGTTATTTTTGAAGCGTGTTGGAAACAAATACTTAAATATCATCAAAAAAATCATGAAACTAGGTGCTACAATGTCCACACATTTTCCAGCACACTCCAGTAGTCTAGCACTTACAGCCCACTGCATTCTACTCTGCACCACTCCACTTTACACCCCTCCACACATCCCCACTCTATACCTCTGCCCTCTAAGCCACTTGACGCTACGCCTCTCTACTCCCCTCTGTACCACTGTATTCTATGTCAATGCACTCTTCGCTCTCTACTCTTTGTTACTGGACTCTTTGCATTCTACACCACTCTAGCCTAGGCCACACCAATCTACTCTGCACAACTCCCCTCTAAGCCACTATAACTTTATGCCATTCTGCAACACTGCACTCTATGCCAATACACTCTATGCCAATGCACTTTACTCTGTAACACTCAACTCTATGCCCTGCACTCTACGCCAATCCACTGTATGACACTCTAATCTACTCTGCAACACTGCACCTTATGTCACTGCACTCTATACCATTTACTCCATGCCGTTACACTCTATACCACTCTACACATCTGCACTCTACCCTGTGCAACTCCACTCTATGCCACTTCTTTTCAGTCTGAAATGATCTACTCTACGCCACAGCACTCTACGCCACTCTACTCCACTCTGCACCACTCTACTCTATGCCACTGCACTTTATACCACAATACTCTTGACCACTGCACTGTATGTAACACAATCTTTACAGCTCCACTCTATATCAGTGCACTCTATTCCACTGCACTCTACTGTGCATCACTGTACTCTACACCATTGCTCTCTGTACCACTCTACTCCACTCGATATACACAGCACTCTGACACTTTACTGTGCCACTGAACTCTATGCCACTCTTCTCTGCACTACTCTGCTCTATGCCACTGCACTCTTTTGCACTATACTCTACTCTGCACCACTCTATGCCACTCTACTCTGCAGTACTCTACTCCACTGCACTCTACGCCACTTGACTCTCCTCTGCATTCCCCACCACTGCTCTCTATGCCACTCAACTCTACTTTGCACCATTGCCCTCTGCATCACTCACCTCTACACCTCTCTACTCTGCACCACTCTATGCCACTGCACTGTATGCCATTCTACTTTACTGTTCACCACTCTACTGTGTGCCACTGTACTCTGTGCCACTCTGCTCTGAGCCACTCAACTTTGCATTACTCAACTATTGACCTCTGAACTCTACTATACACCACTACAATCTATGCTTCTGCATTCTACAAAACTGCATCATATGCTGCTGAATTAAATGCAACTGCACTCAATGCCACTATACTCTTCAACACTCCATGACAATGCACTGTACAGCTGTCCATTCTACTGTATGCCACTCCAGTGTATGCCACTCTATGAAAATCCACGCTATGCCACTCCAATACACAATGCTCTCTGTCACTCCACTCTACAACACTGTACTCTACTCTTTGCCATTCCACTCTACAAATCTCCACATTATTCTGCTCTATGCCACTAAGTTTTAGCCATGCTGAACAGCAGCCACGCTAGTGAACAACACATTGGCAAAGCCAATAGCTTTTGCAAAGGCAAGACCTATTGACTTTGACTGTGCTTGTTACCTTCTGGCAGACATCCATGGCTTTGATGTCCCAAAGCTCTAAACAGGCTTCACTTAATAAGATAGAAATTTTAGAATCATAACAAACCGTCCCCAAATTTTTTTTTTTACTTTTTATATTCTAATTGTTTCTCTTCCTGGCCAACTCTTAGTGACCTGCTGTTTTGTTCTTACAAAATGTTTAATGTATGTCGACCCATGCAGACCTAGACTGACATGTCCATCAGGTTACTTGATAGCTCTGGATCTCTGTACACAACATATTGGAATAAACTTGTTGAAAGAATAAACCTTAATTTTCACAGCTCATCTAATTGTCTTGGTCACTAGAATGTTGTAGAAGGCAATTGCGGCTGGTGACATTTCAAAGTGAAAGTAAAAGTTAGGGGCAAGTTTGACTTTGCAAGTAAACCCAACTGGCATATTGAAGGATGGGGTGGGGAGGAGTTCGACTTCTGAGAAAAATGTTTAAAAAACAGTGGTAAATAGTGCATTTTGAGCTTCTTTTGTCAAATAATTTGTTGAAAAAGCAATAAGAATCTAGACCACATAACAAGTGACTTACCTATTAGTTAATTAATGGCATTATTGTAAGGGGTAGGCTGAATGCTTCTAGCAAAGTACTCTTGCACCCCAGTAAGCATTGACTAGGGCACCATGTTGGGCTAAACAATTTTATTTGTCACAAATCTAACACAAAATAAAAACACCAGTGGACAGTGTAAGGCCCAACATCCACCATGAAAGCTGACTTGTGAAAACACACTTCCTTCCATACAAAATAAGTCATACACAGCGACAGTCCTGCCTCAGCATCGTGGCTTTTATTGAAATATTAATATATTTAAATATATTCCTTATATTACATAATTATTTCTCACAATGAAACATCAATCACAGGCATCGGTTTTCAATGTTGTTGCCTACAAAACTATAAATGCCAACAGTTGTAAGAAATAGCAATGTTAACTTATAAATGCCAACAGTTGTAAGAAATAGCAATGTTAATGATATATGCTGATGAAAAAAATATTTTAAAATCATAACAAGCACACCAGTGCATCACGGCTGCATAATCTGTAGAATTGCTAGCAAATCGGACAGCCACCCGAGGCCACCCCGGAACCTCCAAAAACATCAAAGTCCAAGAACATACTCATAATGTTCTAAACAGATCCACTGTAGGATATGGTCGGTCCGCTGCCAATATAACACATTACTACAAACCACACCCACATACAATTTTGTACTAACTAGAGGACCATACACATGGTATAAGTGTCTTGTATAAGCTATGTTTCCCATATGTTGGCACCGATCTGTGGTCTGCACACTGTAGCTATCTCATGATACGTTGGTTCCAACGTGTGCTCAGAAGACCTGCACAGTATGGTATTGTTCTCCAAGTGCTGGCACAAATGTGTGCCCAGGATATCTGCATGCCAAAGGAATGTCACCACATGCTGGCAAAGATGTATGCCCCAGATGTCTGATCACTGGAGGTATGTCACCACACATGCTGGCAGAGATATGTGCTGAGGATATCTGCACTTTAAAGGTATGCCACCATAAATGCCAATACATACATATGTGCTGAGTATCTGCACTCTACGTTTATGATCACCATGACACGGATGTGTGCTCGGATATTACCACACTAAACACTGCAGCTATGCTCACTTTGCATGCTACCATAGGTGTCTGCACATTACAAGTATGCTCACCACATGGGGACAGATATGTGCACAGTTTAGACCATTGATACTCAAAGTACGGCCCGGGGGTGCATGCGGCCCTCCTGACCTTTACACGTGGCCCCCTGGTCAGCAGTAGCATTGTACTGTTATTTTCTCGACTCAGCACAAACATTAAAAAGATGTTAAATAAACAGGCTAACTTTTATTTAAAGGCGAATTCTGCAATTCACCCACTAGATGTATATGCTTCACTTACCCTACATCCACCTTACAGGCAAATGCCCCCCGCCAGACTGCCACCGGTGGCATCAATGCGGCCCTCAGTCACATCACAGACAACACGTTTTGGCCCCAGGGAAAAATGTTCTGAGTACCCATGGTTTAGACGCTGCTGGGTTTTCCAAGCTATCGCAAAGGGTCCGGCACTGTCCCTCTCTCAGCTCCACTGCACAGATAAATTGCAGTGGAAAATGAAACGGACTCCATGCGGAGGTAGTGCAAGGAACCAGTGACAACACAGGCCATTAAATCCATACCAGGTGCTATTTATAACAGGCATAGATCTATAGGTTATGAATTGGCCCTGCTGCCAGATGTAATTAACAGATCAATTGAAGAGACTGCAGGGTGTTGTGAGGAAAGAACTCTTTTGACATGGTTAGCCCCCACCTTTTTGCCTGGTAAATGATGTAGCCTCAAAGTTGTTAGTGCCTAGGGCCCCTGCAAACCAGCTTCCCTTTCTTCAAAACTGTTGTGATGGATTGGCACAATTGGAGACACCCTGAGCTGACAATATAAGTTCCTAGTAAATGGTACTTAGGTACACAGGGCATGAGGTACTAAGGGAGGCCACTGAGGGCAGCAGCACTGATTGTGCCACCCTCTAGGGCCATGCATTCAGATGCATCCAGCACTGTCACTGCAGGCTGAGTGTCCTGATGCAGTCTCAAAAGACAAACTTGACATGGCACACTGCCTCTGTGCTATGTCCACTACACGCTGCATACAGTATAGTTAAGACACCTCCTGGGAGTCTTCCAGCCCTAAGACAGGGTGCACTACACTGTATGTGAGGGCATAGCGGCATGAGCAATATGTCCCACTGTGTCCTTGCCAAACCTGGGGCATAGTGAGTGAAAAGAGCAGCTATTTTGAATGTATGTGCTGGACACTGGTCAATATGAGATTCACAGCTACATGATGGCCACTCTGAACCCTGGGTTGTTTGGTAATAAACAACTCAGAATGATAAACCCAACCTGTTACCAGTATTGGATTTATTGCAAAATGTACTCAGGGGTCACCTTAGAGGTGCACCCTGCAAAAGCTAACTACCCTGCCATGGTTGCTGGCCGGCCACCACCAGACAAGAGTTTGAATCCCTGCGGTAAGAGATCCTGCTCTCTGGGATTCAGAACAAAGCCCTTCCTGGGTGGAGGTGCTAACACCCTCTCTCTCAGGAATGTGCACTGCCCTGGTGGCGAGCTTCAAATGGCCTACCACCCTTGAAACTCGACCCCCAGGCCTGCTGCTAGCAGAAGATGGCCACCCCCATTGCAAACCAAACTTTTGGCAGAAGCAAGAGCGGGAGATCAGACAAAAGACAAGAGGAGTGGTCAGTTCTGGCTTGCACCACCCCTAAAGTGTTGCATGAAAGTGTTGCTCCATTTAATTTTCCACCATCTTGCATGGAAGGAAAATAGCCAATCAGGTGTAGAGAAGTGACCTCTGCCCACAGGAAGTGGTCACTTAGTAAGTAAGGGTAGTCACCCTAAGGTAGATGACCCATTTGTCTAAAATGCCCCCTAAATACAGTTTTTAGTGGACATCTCTAGACTAAGAAATCATATTCTAAGGATACAAGAAGACCAGCAACAAAGAAGACCCAAGGCTCGAGAACTGAAGTCCTGCTGCACCAAGAAAAAGCGTGAAACCCTTCCTGCTGCACCTAGGACTTGACAATCACCACTGACGGGTTGCTTGAACATCAGACAGACTCTACAAACCCCCAGAGGACCTCCACTCCTCAAAAATCTCCAAAGATCTCCATCCACCACTCTGCAACACAAAGGAACCAAAGACCCAGTAAAGGCCAATTCACTGACTGGCCACTGACAAGGAAATGGACACCACAGCCACATCAAACTTCGCCCGTCAGACCGTGAGGACAAAATCTACCAGTGTACCAAGTTTGGTGGCACTGTGACCTCCAGTGGCCAGACCGTGCAATAGCCCCAGGTATTGACACCCGGAAGGCCAGTCCATTCCGGACTGGAAAAGAACAAGGAGAAAGCCCCAGTCAAGGGACTTCAGAAACCACCTGGACCTCCCACCAGAGTGCCCCTGCTGACTTGCTTCCAAGGGCACCTTTGTGCACAGCTCCTGGCTCACCGATTCACTCTGCACCACCCTGTGCCCTGCTCCGAAGATCAAGCTGTACCCTAAGGGTCCCAGACCCTTTGTGACCTCAACATCCCAAGGGGTCCCACAGGACTTACCTTTAATTCCACCTGTGCAGTGTTTTTTCAAGTGGTCCCCTGCAGTGGCCTGGCACCAGCTTCATCGACTTTCAGCAGCTGCTCCCACCGGAACCGGGAGTCACCCGAACTTCTCCAGCAGGTCCAGGGTACGCATCAATGACTTTGACATTCCTGCAAAAGGAGACATTGGTAACTGCATTGCTTGACTTGCTGGGAATTTTCAATTATTTCTCCATGGATTCCTATGGTGCACAATTACACACAAAAAGACTAACTTTATAAAACTTAAAAAATTCATAACTTAAAAGCCTCTTACTCAATTTTGACGATCTTGGTCTTAAAAAATGTATAAAAATCTGAAGTATTTTTGTAAATTGGTCTCAAGTTATTCTTTTAAGTGTGTGCCTAGACTTATTGATACTGTGGGTAAAAAAAATGCATTGCACTTCTTCAAGCTTGCTCGACCAAGCTATCATAAAAATTAGAGCAGGAGGTGGTCTAGTTTGTACCCCTGTAAACCATTGTGTGGTTGCTGGACCCCCTGCACAGTGTACCTAGCTTGGCACTCTACAGAAAGGGCCAGCCTCTTACAGATGTGAAGGGAGATAAAATACCTGGAATAAGGCAGCAGAGTAGAAATCCCCAAGGTTAGTCATTCCAACCAATAACTGCAGATTGGATTAAAAAAAAAAAAAAAAAAAAAACAAATATTCACGGACTTTGTGAAGTAAAAGGCCATGCTGCAAACCCTTTTCTGTGAAGGTTATATTAGGGAACATGTCGCAATCTCTTCATGTGATTTTCCTGCTAGCGAAAAATTATTGTGCTGCCTGTCTATTAATGCTCATGAAAATGGGTTTCTGCCCTCCTATGGATTCTACTGCTGTTTTTTCGGCCAGAAACATTAGTACCATAAGTGTTAAAGGTTTGCTACAAATGCGCTGTTTCATGCTCAGATGGATGGCTTAGGCCAAGGATTTATAGCACACTGAGACCTGTAAACAAATTAGGAAAATAAAATCCTTGACTTTCCACCGGGGGCGGGTTCTTTATTGTGGCGAGTGAGTGTCACCCCCAACCCTCCACCGCCACACGTATTAGCCATTAATTTTAAAAAAATCAATTTCAGGACTCACCGATCATTCCCTAACGGCCATTTCAGATAACTTTGCTGTTTGTGTCATTGTTAGATATTAAAACAGAAAGAAAAGTACCGGGAAAATTTTATTTTTTTCATTCCCGTTAGTCCCAACATTTCGTTGCTATATGACCTTTCCACAGATTCGATTCAAGTGAAATATCTTTTCTGACTGCGAAGTTAAAGCTGCCTGAACAAAATCTGTATTTCTTTGTGGGAGTGCAATCGAAGTCCATCAACTACCATTTAGTTGAGAAAGTGTTTTTTTTTTTTGGAAAACAAAAACACATCTAAATAACGTTCATGATATTATAAAAACAGCACCTTTTCCAAAAACGCAGATTTTTAATTTCAGATGCTAGACACACTGTACTTAAAAAAAGAAACCAAGGATGCTATCAGTGTTCCAGTATATGGCCTAGATTTACTAAGGGTTGTGCAGGCGTTCAGTTGGTGTTCTACAATTCTGGTGGGCCGACAGGTCCTTTAATGGTAAGCACATGGGCACACTGTTTTGCGTCAACGTACTTACAAAGAGTGCCTGCAGAAATATTAGGAAATAATTCCCTATATTTTGTCTCCTGGAATGGATTGGAAGGGCAATGATAATTTTCAGAGAGGAAAGGAAATGAAACGTACATTTGGTGAGCAAAGAGCCTGCAAGAAAATAAAAAAATGTTTTTTTGTCCAGATAATACAGAAAAGCAGACATAATTGAATTAATTAAATTCATAGTTACGTTATAAAATGAGATAATCTAACAACACTTATATTTGTCATTTTTGTTTTTTGCAGGATTTGTTTGCCTTGGACCTCGAACCCTACCGATATAGCGGAGTAAATATGACAGGCTTTCGTCTTCTCAACATTGAAAGCCCACAGGTTTCTTCAATCATGGATAGGTGGTCAATGGAACGGCTGCAGGCACCACCAAGGGCAGAAACTGGCCTATTGGATGGCATGATGACAGTAAGTGAAGAAAGGCAGAAAGAAAAACGTGGGTCTTATGTGCTGAGGAAACGTAAACAAATGAATATGTATTGTATCTGAGAGTAGTTATAAGCCTACATTATCCTCATGAAAGTAAAAATCCTAGTTTATGGGGGCTGCTGATATAGAATAAACAGATACTCCTAATGTGTCACCTCTGCCTATCTTGCTTAGAAGACGCCAGTGTCCAATCTGCTTTTGAGTCATCTCTGCCCTAAGGCTGGAACTGCTGCACACCAGAGCTCAGAATCCACACACCTTCCTCATCCACACACTTTATCAACCCAATAGAAGTAAACAAATCCACTCTTGCAAGCAGTAGCCCACCATTCTCTGCCATATTATCATACAGCTAACATGCTCCCACACAACTTCTCTTTTATGATTATCAATGCACATTATAATCAAAAATGCAGCTGATTTCCTTTCACAAAGCAATCTTTATGTTGTGTCTTTGATGAACGCCTACAAGATATTCACAACATTCTACTACTTCCACACATAAAAAAACAGCTCACAATCTGACCATCATGCACAAAGGCAGCCTCTCAAGGACTGGTCTTGCCGCCAACCCACACATTTATTGTGCTAGCATTGACCACCCACTCCACATTTTACCTCACCTACCACCAACCCAGCTAAATCTAATATTTTTTGGAAGACTTCGCCAATCTACTATCTTCTACATCCATCTCCAACAAGCTTCATTTTGATCACCCACCACATCAAACTACAATAGACTTCCATGGGACCCTTTGCTCCTCACACAAACTCACATCTCACATATCTATAGTCAGTCACATTCATACTGAAATCCTAGACCTTATCGATTCCATCCCTTCAATTCCTCGCGTTCCCGACTGGAATGGTCATTATGTACTTTCATTCCATTTCATATACGTAAAACGGCCATAACGGACAAATCAGCTCCTCTAAAGTCACTTTTATAGCCTTCAAAAACAACCAGTTAACAAGACACCTTCCCTACCCACCACCTTAACCTAACAGATAACACACGACCATCATGCACTCTTCCATATCACACTAATGAACACCAGTTACCTACCCACCACAACAAACAGTAAGCCACCCATACTCATATTCATAAACCTTTAATTCTAAAAACACTCTTCCAGAAAACTAAAAACACTAACATTCCTCCAACTCTTAGCCCTCAAAGCTGCAAAGGCTGTGTACAAATTCTCCATCAGCCTGTCACATCCAAGGGCTACAGCAAAACAATCACAGAAACGAACAACCAAAGCAAAGTGCTATTCAAGCAGTCAAGCAATGAAACAATTAATTCATGCCACATGGCATTCATACCACTCTCCACACCAATAAAAGTCAAACACCAAGCACTTTTTAAACAAAACGAAAACCCTATGCTACAATCTTTGCCTGCCAAATACATAAAGGAACATCCCTGTCATCCTCACCCACTTCATCCTCACCCATGACGCTTTCCAGGCCTTCATCATGTAGTAGCCCATTTAAGCACTGAAGATGACAGGGAGTACTGAAAGATACACATGACAAATAATTATTTTTACTTCATCCAACAATCTCTGATACATAGTGTAGAGTTATGAATTGGACAGCAATTGTTTTAAATATGCAAAATATGAGTGTGTCTCTTTATTGAAGTTACAGTATGCTGGTTTGCCAGAAAGAGTAATCTCAATCTGTGTAGCACACATAGAAAGAGCAAAAAACGAGGAGAAGTCAATGCATTTTTCCTTGTTGTGCCACACTAGCGCCACCCCTTGGGTGGTATTAGATTTTGGCGCTGCCTAAGATTTAAGATATTTCGTAAATCTGGGGCAGCATCAATATGCAATAGATGTTGCTGTGGAACACCCACAACAATATCCATTGCACGCCCCTTCCACACAAAGTGCTGCTTGTGAACGGGCAATATTTACAAGGTGGTGTTAAGACACAAAAAGTGGCATAACGCCACCTTGAAAATACAGCGGAGTGCACAGCGCCACCGGAGTGTAAGAAGAAGTGATGCTCTGGTGGCACTAGGTGGCACTAGGGCTTTGTAAATCTGGCCCCCAGTGTCTTTCAATAAAAGGGAAGCTCTCTGAAAGAAGGAGCCTCTCTAATCTGAGGAACATGCACTAATAGAATTCTACTAAAACTTTAATGTCAACAAATTTCACATTCCCCATTCCCTTGAACCAATCACTCTCCAGCAATCTCTGGGACCAGGAAAACTCGCCATTTTCTCACGACTTCACAATGAGCTATGGAATCATGTACTTGGTTTATTATTTTGAACAAAACTTGTGGTTCAAACAGTTCTTCCCATGAATAGCATTTCCTGCCATCTTTTCACGTGCTAGTGAGAACCTCACTCTCAATTGTCTAGTACGTAACAAATGCCTATTTACTGTCTAACAAAAGGCTTCTGGAAAACTACAGCATCTGCACTGGAAAGAGAAAACCATCTTGTGCAGAATGACAGTTTAAATGCGAAAACGGGACTCTTAGTCCTCATGCGTAGTAAAGTCAACATTCAATATGCATCAATGTTTAGCGTAACTTAAGTCAATACAATATATATGTATGTGCTCCTAATGGCTAAATCTGATTACCTACTACAAACATTGCATTCATTATGCGTGTTATTCAGCATTAAAATTTGTACTTTTCAGTTAATTGTGTTTAATTTGCAAAATGAAGGAATTTGCTCCATCAGGTGGAAACTCAATGGTGCAATGTACTCTCAACTACATAGTGCATTACTGTTTATCTCATTGTGATGTGGAATGGAGGAGTAGATGTAAGGGAAAAACATTACAATAGTTGAAAGCCTTAAGAACTCAAGAGGGAGGTCACATTTGGCTTTCACAGAATAGGACACAAATGAAATGAAAGGAGCAACATTTGTTTTCAAAGGGTTGTTAAAATGATGTCGACATAAAGGAGGAGGAAAGAAATTACCATCATTTTTAATTCCATGTTTTCAGACCCCTGCAGAATCCCTTGTTTGCTCAGGGGTCAGAATTCCAAGTTGGGTTCTGTTTACAGCATCTGGTAAATACTGACTGCATTTAAGACTTCACCCTTCATTAAATTACAACAAGTCAAACCTGCCAAAACCTAACAGCAAAAGCAATCGATATTTACAGAGACATACTGGTTTTTGATGCCGTTATTAACCTAAATCTGCATGTTGTTCCCCAAAATTTTGGAATCGGTGCTATTCACCCCAAGGTTTCGGGTTTTATTGGTGCAATAAATACCACCTTCAATCCCACAAACTCGGAATCGGACCCTAAGGTGGAAAAAAACACATCCGTCAATTTAGGAGAAATAGCTATATATAAATAAATGTTACAGATGTGAGAAATCATATTAAAACGGTGGGAGAAAGAGCACACCCTGCAGATGAGGTCCAAAAAGAACTGCATTATAGATAAAATAATTTCAGTTTCTTCAATGATTTATTACAATGTCTTGTTCAGTCACAGAAATCTTAAAATGGATAAGCCAATGGAGGTGAATCCAAAGACAAGTGAAACAAATTCAATGTAAGTAGTCTCTGTCCTGGATATGCTAGTATATTTGCTGTAGATAAGAAGTGTCTGGCTCTGTATTAAAATCTTCGTTACAATTAGGTCAGGTCATTTTGACTTGCCAAAGGGCAAAGTTATGCATTGTGCATCTATACTATTTCACAGATTAAACCTCTTCTGACCAGGCTTTGCTACTTACAGAGTAACAGCACTATTGGTTGTCCCGACATACTCTAGACCTTTTTTCTAAAATTGAGCCCTACTAAGTGTTGCATTGTTTTCTTACAAAAATATCTTAGAGAAACACTGACATTCTACATAGGATGCAGCATAGGTTGTTAGGGTTGACCTTTGTGCCTAATTCAGTTCCATGGGTCTGTCTGGGGAGGTCCATGTGATCCCCCACTCCCCCTTTCATGAAGTGCCCTCAGGGGGGACACTGACTGTGCATACCCTCAATGTGGCGCACGCTCCATGTGGCCCCTTACAGCTCCTTTACCTCTGCACCCATGCCTATAATAAAGAGTGAAGCAGAGGCGAAATGTTTCCTGCTTTGCATGGGTCCACACTTCCATTTAAAGGAGGGAAAAACCCTTGAGATCACACCCTCACTACTGGGCAATGGTATGATCTGTATTACAGAAGGATCCACACAAGTTTCAGTGACTCTTCTCTAACACTAATGTACGACAGGAGTGCGAAATCAGGTGCGCACACCCATTGATGCCCGCACACACCTGTTGGGGCATTTTTGTCACAAAAAGTAGAAACACTTTTCAGGCAAAATCTCAAATTTCCCCACACCTGTTGACTGCTTAAGAATCTGGCCATTCCAGTTAGTCTTGGGAAATATTTTTCTGACATTTGAACAGTAATATCTTTTCAGACTTAAAAGGTCCAAAACAGAAAGTTAACCTGTTAATTCCAATTGTTCCATCTTAACCTATGTTCCATGTATCATTTGGAAATAAGAAAACAATATGCCAGAGCAATATCAGACTAATGACAGCTTTCTAACACAATAATGACTTTGGCATTCTTTGCCTAAACCAATTGACACATGCATAAATACATGCCAACAAAGTAGGTACAAATGTTCAGGCACTTTCAATAAAACCCTCAGCTATTTTTTAAACCTTTAAAACTAGTTCATGTTTTCTTCACCCTACTTCTCCTTCCATGAAAAGTTCACAATGTTTCCAGGTATTTGCATTAGGAAAAATATAGGACAAGTCCTGCGAAAAATTAGGTTATTAGTTGGGGGGGGAGGAGTAAAACCATACTCAAGCATCAACCACAATCCTTGTCAGGGTCATCCACAAACACAACTAAATTAACCTGTGCCTAACCCTTTGGTAGCTTGGGACAAAAACAGTCAGGCATAATTTGGAGGCAATGTGCAAAGTATTCATGCAACACAAACTGTAATAAACTAAAAAGACAACACAAGAAAAATCCTACACTAATTTAGAGTAAAACCAAATAAATTATTTGACACTAAAACCACAAAAATCCAATTGGTAAAACCGGAGATATGCAATTGAAAGGTTTATGTAAGTATAGTGCCTAAAAGCACAAAGCGCCTCTTGTAGTCATCTGATCGTGCTAGACTGGGGGAATGTCACATGATCAGGATGATATTAATGGAGTGAAGAGTTCAGTTTGTGGTGGAGGAGGCTGTGGGGAGCAGGAGGAGCGTAATGAATGGTCATCTCTCAGGCACGAGGATCAGGCCAGGTTTCATGGATGGTCGTTGCTGTAGTACAAAGATCCTGTCAGACGTCGCAGACGGTCATTGCTCGAGCTTTATGTTGTTGGTCACTGAAGGTTGTCAATGCCATAAAGTGAGGTACGGATCTTGCATTGCTGGTCATCGCTGGCAGTCCCTATAGAAGGAAATGTCAGGTCCACCTGGACTTTACACTGGTGGTTGTCGCAGGATGTGAGATCTTGGCGCAATGTGAACGTTTGCAGGCTAGAAGAGCCCAAAACATCAGGATTTCCCCTTTTTCATCACAGGAGGACTTCAACTGATGCCAGCCACGGGACCAGGGCCAGAGAGGGACTTTTTAGGATTGGGAACTCACTCAGTCAGCAGAGGCCAGCAGGGCTCAGGCAGGTCCAGTTGCAGGTCTAGGGAGGTCTACTGTAGCAGAGCAGCTGGGCCGTTGCAGGGAGGCCTCTGAAGCTTGTTATGTTCCTGTAGCTCTGAACAGGAGGTCAGCTACCTGACCCCTGGAGTCACCCTGCCTTGGATTAAGGGTGCAGGTCCAGTCTGCCTTCTTAGAGAGCAGCGCAGGCCTCAAGCAGCAAGGAAGTCCTCTGCTGCCGGGTAGGCCTTCCTCTGCAGTATCCACAGGTCTAGGAGTGAACTGGAGAGTGGGTCTCAGGGTCCAATATTTATACCAGGTGCCAGATATGAAATGGAAGAAACCTCTAGTCTTCCCTCATATGTGGTTCTGGAATATCCTTCCGTAACCTGCCCATGGCCCAAGATGTCCAAGGTGACTAAAGGCTAGTGTGATGTAAGTGTGCTGAGGCACCTGCTTTGAAATGTAAGTGTGGTAACTAACTGTTCCACCCCCACACATGCTGCCAGGATGGTGCATCTTGCTAACAACCAAGTCCCCTTTGTGACATTGTCTGGGAGGAATACACAAAGCCAAACTGCCAACTACACCTAGTGATGTGATCCAGGACACCGGCTGCAGGCACCAAATTGTTAGGACATGAAAATGTCAACGTTCCAAAAGTGGCATTTTCAGAATATTGTCTTAAATTTCAAATTTATCATGAAAGAGGATTTTAAATGGCAATTCTTTAGAGACCAAATATAAAAATGTTACTGGTTCCCAAACAAAATCTATCACTTATTAAATGCAATTAGGTAATCCAACATGATCCTTGCAGTAGTACAAAATAAGTATTTCACCACCAGGACATGCAAAACTTTAAGGTACAAATCCAGCGTTTAAAAAAAAAAGCATCCTGCCCTTTTGATTCTTACGGCCTACCCTGGGGATGACTTAGATGTAATTTAAAGGAATGTTTAGGTCTGCCAAAAGGTTATTTTGCCAGGTCGAAATGGCAGCTTACAACTGTACACACAAGCCACAATGGCAGGCCTGAGACAGTTTTTAAAGTGATACTTAATTCGGTGGCACAGTAAGAGCTGCAGGCCCACAAATAGCATTTAAATTACAGCCCCTGGGTGCTTGTAGTACCACTTTACAATGGACTTAAATTAAATGTGCTAATTAAGTGTAAGCCAAGTTTACTATGTTTATAGGAGAAAGCACAAGCAATTTAGCTCTGGTTAGCAGTGGTAAAGGGTGCAGAGATCTGAAGCCAACAAAATTAGTTCAGAAAACGGGTGGGTTGAAGGAAAAAAAGTCTGGGGGTGACTCGGCAGCAAGGACCAGGTCTAACGATAAATAAATGCGTAAATCAAATAGTCAGCTTATTAGAATTGGCTAAGCAATTGTTGTAGTAATGTGAACGGTTCACATGGATTTCCTGAAGATTCAGTGAGGCTATTGAATGTACTGCAAATGTATGAGATGTATTGAGATCGCTTCTTGAATTTTGAGTTACTTTTGTTGAATCACTCTATGGAGTAGACAGTGAGGGTGTTCTGTAAACAATTCTGTGAAAGATGCTTAGACAAGACATAAAGGCCCTCATTATGAGATTGGCGGCAAATGCCACCTACCGCCACGGCGATGGCCGCCAACATACCGTCGCTGTGGTTACCGACCGTCCAAGCCATTATGACCGTAGACAGAAAACCACCGAAAGGCTTGTGGAATTCTATCAATGGTCATGGCGGCGGACGGCGGTAAGGTGGCACTGCTGCCAGCAGCAACGCCACGCCAGCAAAATACCGCCTACATGATACGGCCTGGTGGTGTTTTGCTGGCGGATGCTGCTGAGCCACGTCCCATCTCCTGCCGGAGGACCCCCTACAAGCAGGTAAGTTGGGTTCTCCGACAGGAGAGGGGGGTGGAGGGTGTTGTGTGCATGAGTGGGGGTGTGTGTGACTGTGTGTACCGAAACCACTGAAACCATGGCGGTGGGCAGGGTCATAATGCCATGGGCCGCCTAGTGATGGCCCTCTGGGCTGGAGACTGAAGTCTCCAGCCCGGCCATCGTTAACGCTGTGGTGGTCGGTGTGGTACATTGACTGTTTGGCTTTGGCCAAACCGCCAATGTCATAATAATGGAGATAGGTACTGCCACCCTGTTGGCGGTAAAACCTCCACTATTCTACCGACCACCAGGGTTGTAAAGAGGGCTAATATTTTTAAAAGTCACTTTGTTTACCCTTACCTGAGAGGGCAAACCCCTGCTTGTTAGTATAGCATCCCTATCCAAACAATATAGTGTGTCTATTATAACTACAGTGGGGGTGACCACAGCCTGTGCACAATGCCGCAGGGTTTGGCCAAAGGGTTTGGCCTGTAGCTGGGCTCTGCAAGTCCTAGGCAGGAGATATTACTTAGGCCACAACCTTTGTCAAGAACCACACCCTCTTCACTTAGAGCAGCTGGGAACTCCTTTTCACTAGGTATTGAAGCATTGAAGGTCGAGGCCCTAACACATGATCTATGGCTATACCCTCAGCCCACTTTGGTGCTTCTGACCTTGCAAAACATGGCCTTTGGCTATGCTGTAAGACTCCGGGGGCAAGGCTTGTCTCTTTGTTTATGTAAGCAATGACATTCAGACTCTTGGGACAGGGAGTGGTCTAAAACCCTGACCAATGCCCACATCGGCTGCCTCTGAGCTTCTGGGTATGGCATTTGACCGTTACATGCAAAGACTGGGTACGGTTAGGCCTCCAGCCATTACTCAAATTCTTCTGCTCACTTTGTCTAGCTTGTGCCCTGCAAGCACTGGGCATAGAAAGTAAGCACCCTTTAAGCCAGTCTCTGTCCCCATGGGTGCATATTCTGAGGCTCTACCTGTGGGCACTGGGTGAGGCTTTTGGCAATTGCCGGTGTCCAGGACCCCAGGCCCATAGGCACAGGATATTGATTGAGCCCATACTAGATGGAAATTGGACAGAGTATGTCACCTTTGGCAACATCCTGTGTCCTGTATGCTTACCTTCTGTACTGAGTAACAATACCTCATGAATATGCTCATGGGATGTTGGCCATGGTGTGGTATAAGACCAAAGCCATGTTTTATGAGTACTTCTTTTGGGTCCAGACAACAGTGAGGGATGTAAGCTATGGTATGAATCTTCTGTAAATGCTCTCTAGCCCATTACACATTCCTGAACTGGGCATTCCCCATTCTCAATACCCAGGCTGGAGTGTAAAATAGGTGAGGCCCATGACTGTGTACTCTAAGAACAGGGGACATGGCATGAGACATTCAATGAACCTCACAACCAGTGTTATCTGGGAATGCCTGAAGGCTATGCCTACACAGGACTGATCACCAGATATGGCTTGTTGTTATGCCATGTGATTTTAACACAGCTAAACAAACCACTAGATCATGCTACAGTGCACACAGCAGAACTTGGCTTTCTCATCTCAATAAAATAAATCTTCTCTCGTTAGCTCATCTTTCATATCTTTTAGTCAGTATGTTGTCACCTTTCATCCCCTCTACATTAATATTCTAAAAACATGTTGATGTTATTCTAATTTGACTCTTCTGATTTTGAAATCACACCATTCACCATTATGGTCTACCCCACGGGGTACAATATTAAAGGGGCACACAGCCCGAACGTCTACCTAAGTGCACATTGTTTGGGTGTCCCAGGTGTAGACAGAGGCCCTGTTCCACATTAAGGGAATACCAAACAGTCTCTGATTTGAACATGTGGTCGAAATAGCACATGATATCAATTTATTTTTGCTTGCAGATGACTCCCAGGGGTTACTGGGACAACTGATGGGTCACTGCAGCATTGAGTATGGTCTCTGATTCACGATGGCCTCTTCTGGATCCAGGGTGCCACTTCAGAACTGCATACAGCTTGTTGCCTGGTATACTTCCAATATCTCTATAGAATCACCCCTGGGTCTCCTTTGGAATGCGGTTAGAGTCAGTGGCCTGCTGGCAGGGAAAAGTGGCGGGGAAGCGCAGAGGGCAAAAAAAAATACAACTTACCTGCTGCCTTGCTGTGCTCTTTAGCTCTCGGATCCAGATGCACACAGGCTCCCAGACTCTTGTGCACCAATCCAGATGCTGCTCTCATTCTAGTGTTACCCAGCATGAGAGAAGCACTGGGATTGGGCGGAGTGGGCTGGTTTCACTCTCCAGCAGGGAGCCTGTGCTCCTTAGCCCAGCTGATATCTCCAAGCAACAGCCTGGAGATATCCAAATGTTCATGTTCATTTAGCCATCCTAAGACAGATGGCCAAACCCACATGTGCACCCTCAGTGCCCACCACTCCTTCTGCTGCTGATTACCCCACCACCAAGACTTAGCAGCGCGTGTACAAGTAAAATAAAATCATAATAAAACTGTTTTATTAATTGCTTTGTTATCATTTTATTTTGTGTTTTGATCTACTGGTTCCAGCTGTGCAGAGATGCTCCTCTGCAATAAAGGAGGAGCAGCCCCTGGTTAGAGTCTCCCCGGGAGTGCTTTACTGTAAGTGCACCCATCCTGGGGAGATATACAGTAGTTACTCCCTTGCTTTATACTAAAAATCCCTCAGAGGGGTGTGTTAAATTTGCACCACCTCACAGGCAGCACACAGTTAATGCATCCAAAGTGACTTTTTCGGGCATGCGTCTGACTCATTAATATGAAAAATGTGTATTTGTAAGCAGAATACCACCTTTTCAATCCCCATGATACCAAACATCTGTCCAAATGACAAAATAGCCATTGCATGAGTGAGAATTGTGCGAACTTCCAGTTGGACTGCATAAGCAACTTCGACCCACTCGGAAATTTTAAAGGCCCCCACGAGGCAGAAACAGGAACATGCTAGCTGTGAAACAGAGGGCTTTTTTAGTAATACTGCCCCAGGTCTGTCAACACAGCATTTTTTCTTTTAATTATTAACCACAAAAGATCTGGCATCCACACAATAAAACCTAAAGGCATACTCACTTTTGGAAGACCATTAGTTTCCTTGGTAAAACCACACAGATTGCAAACAATACTACAGATGCCACAAGCTAACACATGACAAATGCGGGAGAAAGCAATGTAAAAAAATAAGATGAAATTTCCCTCTGTGAAAACTGAACCAATTGGGAATTTAGAAAAGCACTTGAGGACTATTCTCACCAAAGAACCAGAATTTGTTATGAGAGGTACATCTTTAAATGGACATCAAACCTGATAGTTGAATCTTTGGCTAACTTTTCTCCCAACTTGGATCTCTAGGCAACCATTGCACACAGGTTCATTTTAAAATTCCAGCATTGTAACATTTTGGCAGGTATCAACTGACTGATTGACTTCTGTTTTTGTACAGAAAACATTTACAATCGCAGTTTTTAAAACTATTGGATTTTAGACCTTGGCAGTGTCAAAGCTATTTAGAAGGGGACGCCATTTTCGGACAGATTTCTAAGGTTGTAGTCTAGTTATTGCGCAATAAAAATAGCAGGGTTGGCGCAACCACGCAGGGCAACTTTCAAGGAGTAAGAAAAAGCACTTTATTGCTATTTTTGCACATTGTTGTGGAAAATCTATGATTTTACCTTTTGACCGCAATCACTGTGTTTAAAAATATTGGACTTTAAACCTTGGCTTCGTCCATGTTGGTTAGAGCAGGACCACCATTTTCTGACAGCTATCTCAACTTGCAGTCTAGTTGTTGAGACTATAAAAATAGCAGAGTTGGCATGATAGCACACTGGGCGTGCTGATGCTGCACCACAAGAATGCCAAAGGCAAGTCCGTCTGCACCTGTCTGCGCTTCGACCACGCTCAGCACCAGACATGCTGCCAAACTCTCCCCAGACAAAATGATTATCTATACGAAATATCAATTGGTAAGTGTGAGGAAAGTTATGGATGATTACCCTATCTCATACGATATAAGTGATAAGTTGTGTGAATCTTGGCCCATGGAAATGCGAGTTACATCTCAGCAGTCCTTCTCATTTGATATGATTTAGGCCACTTTCCAGACACCAAAGAAGTTGATGGAAGTATGGGATGGAAAGGGTAGTCAGCTAAACCCCTTTAGGACAAGAAAGTCTTGTTGAATCTGGCAAGATGTTTAAATCAGTGTCTCTGAAATAGGGAGCAGCTAAGGTCATGGGCCACCAGGTGAAAGATAGTGGACAATCCTAACTTAAATGTGGGTTAATCAATGCTAGATACTTAGTGAAACACTCTACAGAAATGCGATTATTGCTTGAATTAGAAAAATTAGACACGAAAAGAGGAGTGCGGTAGTTGCATTTTCCAGGATATATGGGATTTTCAGGTGTTTTAAGTGGATAATACCAGAAGCATTGAGGGTCATAAACCTTTCTTTAAGAACAAAGAGAGACAGTGTGCTTGCCAGGGTGCTATGTTATAGGCCTCCGGATTCTCCCTCCTCGCATCTTTTTAGTCTTATAGAAGTCATCTCTAACAAAGCTTTGGTGCATGCCAACCTTGTGATATTGGACGATTTCAATTTCTGGGCTGATGAAGTCTTGACTGTGGTAGGGAGGGAGTTGTGGACCACATGTGAAGTTGCTGGTCTTAAGCAACTCGTACATGGTCGCACCCATCAATATGGCCACACCTTAGACCTCATACTGTATTTGCTACTGAGAATGTAATTACGGTTAATAATATCCTACCATTTTCGTGGACGGACCATGCATTCATCATATTCAATATGCTTATACATGAACTTGGATGTCGGACGAATGTGCCCAATTTAGTCAAGCTCAATCGAGTGTGGCACAAGTTGACAATGTCCAAGAAGGGAACAGTGTTTGACTTTTCAAATATCATTGACAATAATAGCTCTACAGAGTCAAACTGCATTAAATTTAATGACAGAATTACCGATATATTGGATGACCGCTTACTTCTCAATCACCAAAAACAAAGGATGTATCCCTCTGCTCCTTGGGTTAATGAATCGCTTAGGAAGTCTAACTGGTTTGTAAGCAATTGGAAAGAAAATGACAGGGAGGCAATTTTGAGGTGGATAGGCTGGAGTTTAAAACAGCACTTTACAAATATAAGAATCAGATTAGAGAGGCAAACGCTGAATTTTATACGAATGCCATTTTGTTGGCATCAAATAGCACAAAAAAGACATTTGAAAACTCTTCAGGAATTATCTAATCCCCAATGTCTGTATAAAACGATTATTCCTTGATAAAAATTGTGAGTTGGTTTGGCAATCTTCTTTGAGAGCAAGGTTTCTAAGATCTCAGCGGAGATGGACCCAAATCAGAGTAAGACATTTTTTATCGCACTTGATGGTGCACCACGCCTCCTAATCCCTGTGTAAATGACACAGGACGGTATTTTGGGACAGAGTTTTTAGTAAGTTCTGACTGTTGATTGGAGAATTTTGAACCTATCACAGAAGAGAACGTTTTAAAATTGCAATGACACCATGTCAGCATCCCCTTTTGACCTGTTACCAGCCAAGCAGTGGAATAAGTGGGCAGATAAACTTTTCCCTTCTCTAAAATAACTATGTAATGTATCATTGAGTATGGGTGTGTTGCCCAGAACCTGGAAAAAAAGCTTTGGTAACTCCTTTACCGAAGAAAGCCTCCACGCATCCACCTTTTCTGAGTAATTTCAGGCCTATCTCTCTCCTTCCCTACCCTGTCAAAATACTGGAGAGGTATGTGATCAAGATTTTCTCCAGGTACCTGGAGGAGCACTCTTTACTTGAGGCCAAACAATTCAGTTTCAGACCAGGCCACAGAACTGAGACAGTCATTGTGTGTGCATTGGAGGAGGTACGCTTAAGAGTGGACAAAGGCCAGGGGGTCATTCTGGTATGCTTCATTTATCAGCAGCATTTGATACGGTGAACTACAAAACCTTCTTAAGAAGGTTAAAATGGTGTATGTTAGGTGGGCCTGTTCTAAAATAGATATGCTCCTATTTGCAGGATAGATGTCAGGCAGTGGTTTTGCCTCCTTACCGCTCAGAATTTAGAGACCTAAACCAAGGAGTTCCTCAGGAATTGGCCTTGAGCCCAATCACATTCAATATCTGTATGAAACCATTAATCTCTTTCATTAAAAGGCATCATACGTTAATTAATAATTATGCGGATGATACACAATTAATCATATCTCTTAATCAAGAGGACAAGCTTTCCTCTTTCCAAACTTGCATGCATTATGTTGCAGATTGGATGGATGCCAATTCCTTAAAATTGAATGGGGATAAAATGGAGTTTCTTTGTTGTGCCCCAAATAATGGCCTTTTACTGTTACCCCCGAATTTCTGGCCATTCCCTACAGACACTGAAATGAAGGCTTCTGATGCTGTCCGGAATGTAGGTTTTATGTTTGACTCCCATCTCTGATTAGAAAATCAAGTGTCCAAGGTGGCTGGCACCTGTTTCTCTTTATTGCAGAGCCTCAGAAAGATATTCCCAGTTCTGCCAATGTCTGCTGGAGCCACAATCACCCGAAGCATTATATTAGGATGGCTGGATTATTGTAATGCCATTCTTCTTGGGGCACCTGATTATTTGATCAATAGACTCCAAAGAGTCCAATCAGCTGTTTACCCCCTAGATCCGCTGTCACAAGTGTGCTCAAATAATTGCATTGTCTCCCAATAGATAAGAGAATACTTTTCAAAGCAATGTGTCTGGTGTTCAAGGCACTTCAGGGAAAAGGTCTGGTAATGTTGCAAAATAAATTTCAGAGATATGTGCCAAGCATATCTTTGTGCTGTGTTTCCGCTAATTTGGTGTGTCAGACAAGATTTTAAAGTGCTCGGCTAGCCGGACGAGCTTTTTCTTTCAAACTGCTCAACTGTAATACATTGCCAAGCTCACTGAGAGCGCAACTGGAACTGTTAAAGTTCAGGAAAGCTTTGAAGACATTCTTGTTTCCTAAGTAGATGTTTGTTGTGGATACTGACTACTCCACCATACTCCTCTCTAGCCTAGCAGTTGCTTTAATACCAGGTTACCTGTTTGGTCACAGTGCACTTTATAAATACTATAAATAAATAAATACTAGCACACATTTACCCAGTGAGCTGGTGTGTTGCTAAGGCTGATTGACTCTTGGGCTTTTCTCTCGCCTTAAATAGTGGCAAAAATGTCAATCTTTCAAAAATATACAGGAAGTGGTTGTCTTGTAGGTGCAGAATAAGAGTGGTCCAGTGACTTGGAGAGTTTAAGGATTTATAAAGCGCGTAGTTACCCTAAGGCATCCCAGCGCTAACCAGACATGACCAGTGTTGGCAACAGGAGGAATTCAGAGAGTTATCTACAGAAAAGAATGGTTTTGAGTTTTTTCTAAAAAGCTGCTCTATGGGTTCCAAACGAAGTTCAGAGGGGAGATCGTTCCAGAGACGAGCGGCCTTGTTGGAAAAGGAATTGGCCCCCCAGGCTCTCTTAGACCGCAAGATGGTCACATGTCGGGAGGAAGAGGACCTCAGACTTCGCGAGGGGGCATAAAGATATAGCCGCTTTCTAAAGAACATCGGACCCTTATCTTGAAGGGCTCTGTGAACAATGCATAAGGCTTTGAAATGGGTACGCTGCTTAATGGGGAGCCAGTGAATTGTTGCAAGAGCAGGCTTAGCGGATAAATGTCTGGGAAGATTGATGAGAAGCCTGGCAGCTGCATTCTGGACTATCTGCAGCTTTTTTATGACATAGGCCGGGGCGCTAAGAAACAGTGAGTTCCCATAGTCCAGACGGGAAAGGATCAGAGTTTGAACGAGGATTCTTCTAGCCATTGGGGGAAGAAGATTAAAGATTTTCCTAAGGACTCTTAAAATACCAAAGCATGTAGAGGAGACTTTTTTTGCTTGATAATCCATGGTCAGGCGAGAATCCAGCCAAAAACCAAGGCTTTTTACCTGGTCCTTGGGCGGAGGAAGATTATTGAAAGCCTCTGAGTGCAATGGGAGGGGGGAAGCTGGGGGGGCATTGCCCAGTACAATGACTTCTGACTTTCCATCATTGAATTTAAGCTTAAACTGGATCATCCAGCTTCCAATGTCTTTCATACAGCACGAAAGGTTGGCCGCCGACGAGTCCCCAAAACTAGATAGTGATACCACCAGTTGAGTATCGTCGGCATAGGTGACCAAAGATAGATTGTAGGGAGCGATCACATTAGCCAGCGGGGATAGATAAACATTAAAAAGGGTTGGACTCAGGGAGGAGCCCTTAGGAACTCCACAGGTCAATGGTAAGATATCGGAAAAGTAGGCTCGATCCAGAACTTGAAAAGATCTACCTTTGACAAAAGCGGACAGCCAGGACAATGTAAGAGAAGCATAAAACGCAGCTTGGGGCCTCCGGCCACATATACTAATCAAAAGGAGGCATGAGGAAGGCCTCAAGGATCCTGTAGGGAGCTCAAAACAGATATAACTTTGAGGGTAGATAGGCCTTTTCTGAGATCCCGCACAACGACAGAGATAAAGACTTTTTTTTAAAGCTACAAAATTGGTATAATGTGATGTTTTCATTCTCACTTGGAAACATTAAGAAGAGAATTGTGGATGCACTTTGCCATTCATCCTGCATCACTTGCACCTGGATCATTTATGTCCATCAAATATGCTTGTACTTGACTTAGTTGTTAGGAGTATATTGAAGCATGGTTTTTATACCCATACAATCACAGCTGTGGGTGTTTACCTCATTTACATTACATTTGCTTAAGCGCTGCTCTGACACTCCGCAGGGACAGACACATGCACAGCAACAGAAAAATGATGAGAACATAATTTCTGTTTACCTTCGCTATTTCTGCACAGATGAATAACCCCTAAGAATGTTTTATTAACAATGAACAATACATGTGAAAATTATTCATTTTTCCAGACATAAGCCACATTTGCACGTAGAAAAGATTGTTTGATATCTGTATGAAAATGGGTTATTATTTGGGGAGGACAAATGCCCACCTCAAAGGATGAGGCCACTACCTTCTAGATGTCACATAAATTGAAAAAATAAACCTGTGCTCAATCCCTAGTAATGTGATACAAAGTAGTCAGGCTTAAATCAAAGGTAATATGTAAAGTATTTAAGCAGTGCATAAACAGTAAAATAAAATCACACAAAACACAATATAAGTCCACAACAAACTTTAAGATAAAGAGAAAGGAATGTGAGTATAATAACATCAACATTACAAAAATTCATTAAGGAGAACAAGAGATATGATTTTGTAAAGAATTATAATGAAAAAGAGCCAAGAAATATAAAGTGCCCAATGTCAGTCAATGGTCTCTATAGACTGAGAACAATGTTTTTTCTGAGGCTGACAGCGATGATACACAGCTACACCAAGACACTAAGGGGGTCATTCTGACCCTGGCGGTCCAGGGCCACGAATGACGGAAGCACCGCCAACAGGCTGGTGGTGCCTCCACGCCCATTCCGACCGCGGCGGTAAAGCCGCGGTCGGAAAAACGGGGCCGGCGGTTTCCTGCCGTTTTTGCCCCAGCTGGGTGAATCCGCCAGGGCAGCGCTGCAAGCAGCGCTGCCCTGGGGATTCTTACCCCCTTACCGCCAGCCTGTTTCTGGTGGTTTTCACTGCCAGGAAGAGGCTGGCGGTAAGGGGTGTCCTGGGGCACAAGAGTGCAACTCTAAGGCACCCAGGACTCCAGGGGAGGCCCTTACATAGTATCAGTATGTCAGTTTCCAGTCCAGTTGCTACTTGGCCATAGGGATTCTTCACAAGAATGTCCTTTTCAGCTTTTTTTATGTTCCTGGAGCCATCCATGGGATCAGTTCTGTGAACCTTGCAGTCTTTCTGTCCTTGGATTTCAAAAGAAAAAGGAGCTAACCTCCTCAGGTCCTTATCAATGGTCACAGATGCCAAATGCAGCAATTTCAATCTGCCTGTCATCCTTTCACAAGTCCAGCGATGTTCTGAGGAAGGCTGTGTGAGGGTACATATGTGTGGGTCCATTGGCTTGTGTGTGGGGAATACCCTGAGACACCCCTAGTTCCTCTCTGACCAGTAGAGTAAATTTTACGTAGTCCTTGACATACCTACTTTTCCAGTAGTTCCTGTTTGTCTTACTGAAACATATACAAAATGCAGTGTGCTGAGGTAAATCCAAGATGGGCAAAACCTTCAGCCACACTAAACTTGGGCTTTGAGAGCCTTATGTTTTGGGGAGTGTACATAGGAATTTACCAGTGCCTTTCCACATCTAACACTAAAATTCAGTTTGAAGCAGGCCATGGATCGACAACATAAAATGAGAAATGTAGGAAGTTGGCTCTGAATATACATTCTCAAAGTGAGAGATAGTGTGCACAGAGTCCAAGGCTATTTTAAAAGTGGACACTGCAAAAATCAACAGTTCCTTGGGGAGGTAAGTTTGGTTAGTTTTTCAGGTAAGTAAAGCACTTACAAGTTCAGTCTCCTGGGCATAGGCAGCCGACCGTTGGGGGTTCAAGGGAACCCCAAAGCCACTGCACCAGCAACACAGGGCCGGTCAAGTGCAGAGATCAAAGGAGGGCCGAAATAACATAGATGCCTATGGAAAACAGGGGTGCTCCAGTTCCAGTCTGCTAGCAGGTATGTACCTGCGTCCTCGGGGAGCAGACCAGGGGGGTTTTGTAGAGCACTGGGACACACACACACAAGCACACAAAACACACCCTCAGCAGCACAGGGGTAGCTGGGTGCAGTGTGCAAAGGAGGCATCGGGTTTTGTATTGAAAACAATGGAGGGACCCTGGCGATGCAGGCAGGGCACAGGGGGGGGCTTCTCGGACCTGCCACCGACTTGGCTAGGATGAGGGCCGCCTGCTGGTCACTCCTGCACTGGTAGGTGGTTCCTCTCGGTCCTGGGGGCTGCGGGTGCAGTGCTTGGTCCAGGTGTCGGGTTCCTTTGTTACCTTTGTTACCAGGCAGTCGCGGTCCCCGGGAGCCTCTGGATCCTCTCTGCAAACATCGCTGTGGGGGTGCAGGGAGGTCGACTCAGGGTGTCCACGTCGTTGCAGTTGCCTGGGAGTCCTCTCTGTGGTGTTAGTTGTCCTGAACTCGAGCCGGGGGCGTCGGGAGCAGAGTGTGAAGACTCACGCTTCTGGCGGGAAGTT
This sequence comes from Pleurodeles waltl, assembly GCF_031143425.1. Taxonomy (NCBI): domain Eukaryota; kingdom Metazoa; phylum Chordata; class Amphibia; order Caudata; family Salamandridae; genus Pleurodeles; species Pleurodeles waltl. Next base: position 194,661,373 of record NC_090447.1, read on the forward strand.
AGAGTTTCTTCAAAGTTGCTTTCTTTGTTGTAGTTTCTGGATAGAGCCACTGTCCTTGGGAGGTTCTTGGTCCTCTAGGTGCAGGTCCGTCCTCTGAGTCCTCAGAGGTCACTGGTCCCACTGGATGTGTCGCTGTGCAGGTTCTTTGAGTCTGGAGGCAGGCCGGTAGGGCTGGGGCCAAGTCAGTTGTTGTCTCCGTCGTCTCAGCGGGGCTTTCAGGGCAGACGTCCTTCTTCTTTCTTCAATTTGCAGGAATCTGATTTCCTGGTATCAGGGTCACCCCTAAATACTCAATTTAGGGGTGTGTTTAGGTCTGTGGGCAGTATCCAATGTCTACTGTCCTGGAGGGTGGCTACACCTTCTTTGTGCCTCCTACCTAAGGGGAGGGGGGAACATCCCTATTCCTATTGGGGGAATGCTCCAAAAGCAAGAGGGAGGATTTCTTAAGGCAGGGGTCACCTCAGCTCAGGACACCTTAGGGGCTGTCCTGACTGGTGGGTGACTCCTCCTTGTTTTTCTCATTATCTCCTCCAGACTTGCTGCCAAAAGTGGGGGCTGTGTCCAGAGGGGCGGGCATCTCCACTAGCTGGTATGCCCTGGGGGACAATAACAACAGGCATGACCCTTTGTGGCTCACCGCCAGGTGTTACAGTTCCTGCAGGGAGAGGTGAGAAGCACCTCCACCCAGTGCAGGCCTTGTTCCTGGCCACAGAGTGACAAAGGCACTCACCCCATGTGTCCAGAAACCCATCAGCCTAACACTGGTGTTTGGACTGGTATACAAGGGGCATCTCTAAGATGCCCTCTGTGTTTATTTTTCAATAAATCCCACACTGGCATTAGTGTGGATTTATTTTGGTCAGAAGTTTGATACCAAACTTCCCAGTATTCAGTGTAGCCATTATGGAACTGTGAAGTTCGTGTTTGACAAACTCCCAGACCATATACTCTTTATGGCTACCCTGCACTTGCATAGTCTAAGAATTTGCTTAGACACTGTAGGGGCATAGTGCTCATGCAACTATGCCCTCACCTGTGGTATAGTGCACCCTGCCTTAGGGCTGTAAGGCCTGCTAGAGGGGTGACTTACCTATGCCACAGGCAGTGGGTTGAGGGCATGGCACTCTGAGGGGAGTGCCATGTCGACTTAGTCATTTTCTCCCCACCAGCACACACAAGCTGTGAGGCTGTGTGCATGTGCTGAGTGAGGGGTCCCCAGGGTGGCATAATACATGCTGCAGCCCTTAGAGACCTTCCCTGGCCACAGGGCCCTTGTACCAGGGGTACCAGTTACAAGGGACTTACCTGTGTGCCAGAGCTGTGCCAATTGTGGGAACAAAGGTACATTTTAGGGAAATAACACTTGGTTAGCAGGATCCCAGCACACGTTCAATCATAACTAGCATCAACAAAAGGCAAAATGTTAGGGGGTAACCATGCCAGAGGAGGCATTTCTCTACAAGAAAGAATTCTAGTAAGACAAAGAAGGATCCTTTAGTAAGCCTGGCGTAGGATACACAAAAATATGTCAGCTGGACCTGTTTGAACATTTTCAAGGGCAAAGAAGTTTTACAAGTGTCTCAGACAGTTCTGACATGAAGTATTTGGCAGTGTTGTGCCAAGAAGAGGGCCAGCAGCCCCACCCTGAATATGCTGATGATCTCGTATGATTTATCTCTTCCCATTCATATCAACCTGCTAAACTTATTCATTGTGTTGTTGCTGGAAGTAGTTTCACACCTCCTTACAAAACGGAGCATCAGCTCCAAATTAAGAATAATTAGTCTACTGTGCTTCAGGCACCTTGTAGACAGTCCGAAAAGTCTATCTTTTCAAATGAATTGGATTTTGAAAAGGAAGAAAAGTTCTTAAACTTTTTCTCTGGCTGTTTCCTACCGCTTTACCCATATTTCCTATTGGAACAGTTAAGCCGATACAGTGAAAATAGCTTTTGCTAATGCTTTTGCTAATCACTGTAGGTGCATACTAACATTTACGCATTTACCACTTCTAGGCACTATGCACCTTCCCCTATGTGTAAAAAGGTACCTCAAAGGCAATAAGGTTCTTTTAGGAGTGACTTATTTCGTCCATATTAGCGGATTGTTAAGACTGGGAAGGAGTTTATTTTTAGAGGTCTGTTTGCAAACATAAACGCGCGCAGGCTGCAAGGGACCAGGCCTCTCTAGAGGCCTGTGTCAGGGTTTCAGGGTCACAAAGTGATTGGAACAATACACTGCTTCAGTCCACATGTGAGATTTAATTTAACATTCAAAGCGTGTAGCTCCTACATCATATACAGTGGTCTTCAAATAAATGTATGTCCATTGGGGCTTTAAGCCAATTTAGACTTTGTTTTAGGGGTCTGAGCACATGCATAGCAATTAGACCTCAACATTAATAGCAGCCGAGCCCCCCAAAAAATAAAAACTAGGGGGTTCCCCCCAAAAACGCGTTACTTCTCAACAGCATCTCCCTCTAGTCTTTTAATTTTTAGCCACCCCGTGACCCATCCTTTCCTACCACAAATAGCCCACTGCTTATACATTTCCTATTTCATTTGTTTACGGAAAACATGAACAAAAATCAGATAGTTTGAATGAATGAAATATAGTGCGTAAAAGAAAGCATGGACAGCCTAGTAAATGACCTCAGTATGATGGTCTGGATAGAGCTTTTTGCTTTATAGTGAAAATGCCAGTACAATGGGTTAAATGACTTCTATTGCCACACAACATGCTCTAAAATCAGCTGCCTGGCGTTTTATGAATGATTACCAGTGCTTTGAACTCTAAGTAGCTAAAATAAGGTTAACCTTTGCAGGCAGGTGTGCTCACACGAACGAGGTCATTAAACTGTCATCTTCAGCTGCTTTTAGAGCAAACATTTGCTGTAATCTATTTACTGTACTTTCATGCCCCATTAGTATATTTAAATGATGAAAAATGACTGCATTATGAAAGCTTTAAGACTGTCTTTGTAATGCAACAATACCCGATTACAGTGGGGTAAAGCTGTGCCCGGTTACTACCAGATAAAATCGGCAGTAATCCTGTGCACATTAAAAAGGAAACACTTGAGGTACTGTTACTGCCACATCAGGGTGTTACCCCAGCATTACGGGTGACTTTCTAGTCGAGCCCACTATGTTCAGAGCCTACCATTCTAGAATAGCAGGCAGTGTTTATGTTGGCTCCTGTTGAAAGTTTTTCTCCAAAAATATTTTGTGCATGAGGAAGTCTCTTTCTAGAGAAAAGAGGGTGAAAGAACAACGTAGAGGTGCCTTTTACCCAATCTTTCCCCTAATGGCTAGCCGTCTCCCGAGGAACAACCTACCCTACACCGCAGACCACCAGCAATCTCCTCACCTTTAGAAAATAACTGAAAACATACCTTTTCATGTGCTGGCCCACTCCCCGCCTTTCCAATCTCTGGCTTTGCCTTCAAGCAATTTAGTTATGCAGTGTACGTGCTAGACATCTGCATACAGAAATACATGGATACATACATAAATACGCATTGCACTCACCTAACTCATCTGTTCACGAACAGAGGAAGCAACTCAGGTTCAAATGTTACCCCCATCCATTCTCTGGTAGTCTGGTGGAACCAAAGACTTAGCCCTGTGAAAGGTGCTGAGAAGGATGGTACTTATTTGCATGAAGGAGGTCCCCAGAGCAGTGTTGAGTCTATATGATATATGTGCCTCAAGGAGAGATGGGTTAACACTCATGCTTCTTTCAAAGACACATAGGGGGTCATTATGAGTTTGGCGGACGGAAAAGGACGTCTGCCAAACTCCCGCAGTAAGGTCACTGCCAGTGCGGTCCCCTTCCTGCGGGCCCCATTACGAGTTTCCCACTGAGCTAGTGGGCGGAAACATAATTTCTGCTTGGTTGCCCAGCAGGAAACAGCCCGCAACATTGACGCTGGCTCATATTTGAGCCAGCGGCAATGCTGCAGTGCATAGGGTGCACTAGCACCAATCGCGCTTTTCACTGTCTGCAAAGCAGGCAGTGAAAAGTGCGACAGGGCTGGCCATGGGGACCCCTGTATCCTGTCTCTACCAGCCTTTACATGTCGGACCTACTGCCATGTAATCGCTGGTGGAGAAGGGACTTGTGCGCTGCGCTGATGGATTAGGGCCGCCAGCACTGCCAGACTGATGAAAAGTCGTGATCTGGAGGTGTTGGTGGTCCGACCGTGGTGTGACCGCCAGGGTCGTAATGTGCCTGCCGGACTGCCACATTGGCAGCGGTCCGACCGCTACCGCAACCCTGGCGGTCTCAAGACCGCCAGGGTCATAATGATGCCCATTGTCTTGCTTTGATGATTCTTGTATTGTAGCTGCCAGACTGGCTTTTTTTGCACCAAGAAACCTGCAGTTTGTGGTGCATACCAAGGTCACACTGACCTTCACAACAAAAACTTCACAACCAAGTATCAAAACACTGAACATTTTGTGCCAATTTGGAGCCTTTTTTTTATTTTTTGATGAGCACCTTGGTGAATTGAGTCACGGTTTCAAGGAGTGCTGCAGAAATTTTAAGGCAACAAGATGAGGTTGAAATCCTTCATTTCATCTTGACCGAAAAGGCTAGGACAACAACACTCCCAGTCCACATCTACGTGCATGGTTGTCAGTGCACAGGCTCTCTAGGAAAAGGATCATGGCAAGACCCCTTTCATAATCAAGAATGAGGGAATTGTTCCAGGTTATTGGTCAGGGCAAAGGATATCCTGTGTGGAACATTTTCTCATCACTGAAACCACCTCTGGATAAGCATGTTGTTGACTTCTGAAGCAGTTCTTTACCCCAGAATATGTCTAGGGTTGTGACCTTCAGATAGCATTCCTAGAGACAGAGCTTAATTTGTGATTCCTTCTACTCTCATGCGGATCTTGGATATAACACACCCTTTAACGAAACCTAATTATGTGAGTGCCCATTTATGGTAAAATATATCTGAATTGGAAGGTCCACAAAAAAAGCAAAGGTTCAGTAAGTACCTACCTGCTACTTACCTGTGAAAGTGGTATTTCAATCTTAGCAGCAGGACTCCACTCTCAGGATGGAGCAAGTCAGAAACCTTCACAGGGTAGTTTGCTTGCCGGAGAAAAGTGGAATCATTTTAAAAGCCAAAGGGTTCATATACGGATTGTGTGCTTAACGTAATTCAGTGAGGTGTACTAATTATATCACAGAAATCTATATGTCACCAATTAATAGTATTGGTGGGGCTTTTTTAAGCCTGACGTTAAGCATTAACTTAGCTAACTGAGCTCCTCTAAAAACACATTTCCATTGTACTTTTTAAAATAAACACAGACAAAGCCAATAGGTTTGACTTTAACGTGCGACCACATGCAAACACAGACATGAACAGGTGCACCAAACATTTGTGCGAGGTCTATGTGACACCTGCCTCCTTTTGCAATATCTGTGTTGTAAGCATGTGCAATCAAGAAGTCCAAATATAATATGCACGGAAAAAGACAGGTTGCACAGAGACACTGCTCAAACTCTGGGCACGTCTGTGTACGCCTACATGTTTTGTGTTCCCATATTACAACCAGATCAGGTGACTTTGCTGTCAGTCCTGCATGATCGCTGTACAGACCAATCTGAATCTACACATACCTTCTCCCTTCCGCCATTGTTAAGACGGATCTTCACACTGTTCCATTTACTGAGCACCCAAATTCCGGATCATGACAAGTTAATTCTTGAAAAGTTTACCTCATAGAGGTCAATCATGCAGTTGCTCCTGTCAGGCAGGTTTGGCTTGCTCAAGCCACTGATCAGGAAGCACAACACCATGTTTAGCATATAGGAGATGCGGGTGTTCTGTCGTCCTGGTGTTCTGTCGTGCATTCAAAGGTGCTGTCGACTTAAATACTCAGAATTCACTCAAGCAACAAACCACTTTTGCTTGATTAAACATTTGGAGAAATAACAAAACATTTCTAGTTAACACCATACTCAAAGAGGTGTTATTTTTGGTCGAAAGCCTTGTCTACAAGTTTTGGTAGAAAGGGCTGTGCATCAAAACCATGGATAGTTTTGGGATCACACATGTACCGCTATGGTATGCCCCCTTGTTGCAAAGTAGTGCATACCGCGATTTTGTACTATTCTAGGACTATTTTTCAGTGCAAATCAAATTTGTCCTGCAAAGTAAATCCCAGTTCTACACTTTATGACAGTTTGTGTCACTTTTGTAAGAAAGACCCTGAGCAAAGTGTTAGCAAATCTTTCACTTAGTGTTATGGGCAAGATAAGTTGAGTTTCATGGAAAGTTGCCAGGTAAATTGCATGCAGCGCCACCAACTTAGTACCTCGTCGTTCTTCACAAACATTTTGCAAAGCGCTTCCTAATAGTGCAAAAATTGAGTATTTATGTTTCCAAGGTACAGTATTTTAAAATGAAATTCTGAAAAATCATTAGGTGTACAGGAGAACAATCCATTTAAATATAGAGCATTCTTACAGGACAAAAATGATGCAAAATTATTGCTGGAAGATGGTAGACACAAAACAGAAATAAGGCCGCTCGATGTGATTTATATCTGAGCAATAGCAACTGAAATGGGTAGCAGTGGACTCTGTTATGCCCTCATCTGTCCTGATGATAAGGGTAGACATTGTTATTTCGTTCAAAAGAGATTTGGAACACCTTCAGATGCTTCTAAAGGTTCATCAACAGGTGTGGCAATGTCCCAATTTATCAAATTTTAACCATCAACATGCAAAAAATATCGTGACTAGAATAACAACTTCCAGAATATTGTGAAGGAAAGTGAAGGTATGGTTCTCTTCATGGTATGTAGATATGGAGCTATGAATAGTAAATATATACTTAGCAATATAAACTGAATGTTTTGGTCACAATATTTTTTCATGTTGATATTTTTGTACTCCATATTCTGACATACAAACAAATGGCAGATATTGATTCATAGAATATGCATCTGTGCCTTTTTGACCCGCATTAGGAACTTGCACCGACGCAAAAATGGAAAAAGTGTGCACTTCACCATTGTCTGAATGTTTTGTCACCATTTTTTTGTACTCCTTATTCTGACATACATCCAAATGGCAGATATTGATCCATAGACCAGGCATCAGTGCACATTTTGGCCCACATTAGGGACTTGCAACCACGGTTACTATGGAAATGCCATGTATTTTCTACAGTCATAGGCTTTAAGATTAGGAATGTGAACATCAGTGTTCCCACAGAGGGGTATGGCATTGGAAATGGATTGAGCACACACAAAGTTCAAACTTTATGGATATGTGCCCAGATTCACTATTGTGATTTCCACAGTAAGAGAGCATGTAAGTTGACTGCTATAGATTTGGGGTAAGCATCCATGTGCAGGGTCCAGACTGGAACACAAAGCAGCCCTGGCAATGTTGTCAGACCAGCCCCTGCACAGTGTCTGGAAACGAAAGTGAGTAGATTATGCTGGCTTGCTGCTTTTGTTACTGGGGTCCGATATTGCAGCACCATTGCAAAGCCAGATCTCAGTAACAAAACCATCCCTACCCTCCCAACCTTCCATGGAAACGCCTGTTGCATGGTATGGCCAGTCCGGCCCCGCCCATATGTGGTGAAAATGTTCCCTCTCACCTCCATATTTTCTGAGGGCTTAGTGGCAGGGACTTCCCCATATGGAAACGCATATTATTTGTGGAGAAAAATAAAACAACATTTTGTACTAGTTAGTGCTTTAGATTATGCGTCCGTACTTGTCCATGGTTTATTATTTTGCTAAAAGACAGTACTCTATGTACGTGTTGCAATACTTGTTTATTAGTTTTCGTTCATTGAAGTACAAGTAGATGGTACAAGTATTTGAGTATAGTGGATCATCCTCACATAAATACATGAAGCGAAGTGCAAACAAATCAAGGGACCACCATCACCAGGTGACAGCCCGTGAGTCAAAATAAAAGAGAAACCCGATGAATGTAGCTTCTCATCAATACGTTTGCTTCAGTGTCTCCCTCTCTCTCTCTCTCTCTCTTCCACAGTGTCATGGAGAAGTGCCAGAGGGGCTAACACAGGATCCCTGAAGGAGCTACAGTGACAATTGTATTGCCACACCTCCTTCCAGTAGCACTGTAGGGTCAGGTCACCCAGGACCATAAGACATGATACAGGTTACAGGAAGTTCCAGCACACCTCCAGCTTCAGTCATGGGGCAATAGTGCTTCGTGCTGCGAATGATTCAGAACGAGTTTGTCAGGAAGATTCCACAATTGATGTCAGCTGAGGGAAATTCATGGAGAAGGGCAACTCTTTTAATGAAGCCCCAGGCTCACCCATTCCATACCCCAAAAAACAGAGGTATGTATTTTTTCAATCAGATGGCCAGTTTCTTTATAATGAATTTGATATCCATGTTATTTAGAGAGGTAGGGCAATTATTGTCTTTTGGGAGAAGGGTATCGGTAACCTTGTTAGACAAGGTCCCTAATAAACCCCTCTCAAATGCCTCTTGATAGGCCTTTGTCAGGTGAGGGGTTGGGAGAGGTTGCTGGATTTTGTAGAACTCTCTGAGTTAACTATCTACCCTGGGGAATTTGCACGTAGGTAGTGCTGAGATAGCTTTGGCTACTTCATCTTCGGTGATTCCAGCAGTGTCGGACCTTCATCATTGAGGGAGGGGATACATAAAGGTCTTAATAACTCATCAATTTATGCTAGAGTGGCTTGGGATTCTGCTATATACAGAGAGGAGTAGTATGCATACAATTGATTTGTGATATCCAGAGGGTGAGTCAGTAAGGCACCATGTACATCATGGATGGCCACAATGGATGGCCATTTGTGGTTCTTGCTGTCGTAGCTTTGTGACCTGCACCCAACCTGACTTCTCCTCATGATCATACCCATGCCATTGAAGTTTTACACTGACCTTTTCAGTGCTTTTCGTAACAAACGTGTTAAGGGCCATTTTTGCTAGTCCCTTCAGAAGAGTTTTGGATGGCGACAGAGGGTACTGAGAGAAAAGGGTATGCACTTTCAGTTTTAGGGTCTCTAGGTCCATGCATGCTTTGTGATTCACTAGGGTCAAGTCTTTCATTAGCAGACTCCTAACAGCTGCCTTCCGAACTGCCCAAAACATCCTGTGTGAGGCAACAAAACCTGCATTGACCCTAAGGTAAGAATGAATGTGCTGCTGAAGGTGTTCTAGATGTTGAGAAGATTATAGGCAATGACATTCATCTGCCACCTAAGTGGGGGAGGTAGATATAGGGACATATTCAGGTCAAGTCAGACTGGGCAGAGGTCTTAGACTCCTACTTCAAGGATCGAGCAGTTGGTCACATCCAAAATCAAGTGACCCTGAAGAAAGAAGTAGTCACTGCAGGACTGAGTACTATGTAGGAGGATAGGAAGGTATAGTCCCTGTCCCTGGGCTGTACAGGTGCCATATATCCTGGAAGTTATGGTCAGAGAACAGATCCCGAAGCAGGGCTATGTCTGCATGGTTATAGAGGTCTGATCTTCCAGTCATATTCCCGAGTCAGGTCTGGTGCCAGATTCCTGTTGCTTCCAAGGAGAACAGGCGTCCGCCCAAACACAGTGAGAATCCTGGACAGTCATGCCAGGAAACGGATTTTATTGGCATTAGGCGCATAGATTGAGCCAAGCACTATGATCTTGTCTAGGATTCGTAATTTGGCAAAAACCCATCTGCCATCATCATCTGTTTATATTGTGAGGACTTTGGAGGGTAGCCTATGGCCAATCAGGATTGCCACCCTGCACTGGTTTGATCCATTAGGAGGGGAGGTACTGTGTTCATTATTCTTCATGACACTGCTTCTGCTAATGACAGAGCTGACCCAACCCCTTTTAAGTTTCAGGGATTCCTCATGGGGGAGGTGTGCCTCCTGTAGTAGTGCAATGTGAACCTTCGTGGTGTGCAAGTAATGTAAAATTCTATTGCATTTGATGTAATGGGACACCCCATTAACATTACAAGTGATGATCAAAAAAGGTTTAGACATGATAGGTTAAAGATCTGTCAAAACCCATCAGAATATGTGTGCCTTGGGAGGTGGAAGTCTAGACCAGGCAGGAGAGACCATCTGGCAGGTCTTGCACATGCTGTTTATCCAAGAGTATCGGTGGATAGAGGGATATATGAGGTGTTGCTCGCTAAAGTGATGGCTAGCTGTCAGGTGCCTCCTGTGCGATCTGTGGCTATTGGTTTGGATGAGACAATGGGTAATGATAAAGAGCATGCTCTGATGTGTACTGAAGGAGGTGTATGGGAAGAAGCATTCAGATACAAGGGGAACGGGAGACAACAATATCCTTTCAATCTAGATCTACCTCCTGCAGTAGCTGGCAGTGCCATGTCACTCTTCCCTTAGAAACATAGCAGTTATTCACACGGGAGGACCTGACCATTGACAAACAGGGGCAAGTGAGGGTAGAATAGGCAGGATAGACCGAGCAGACAGAGCTGCAGCGCCAGAGGCTTTGTACATGGTAGAGGGTGGGAATGGGTGAGTGAGGGAAGCAGGAGAGAGTTCTTCTGTGGCCTGGCTTTAAAACCATACAAAACATAATGCTGTGTGACAGACAGTGCTGTGCACACCATCTAGAGCAACAATGGCACAGCGAGATTGCGTTCTAGCCTTCAGTGACAAAGTAGTCGATCAGCGAGGTCTGGAGCCTATCCAGATGGAATGTGCTGAAGAGCACAGCTAGAGTAACATGATGAAATGAAACAAAATACAACGTCAAGGATGCTCAGTATTGCAGCAGGAATCCCATCAGCAATCAACCATCTCTATCTGCTGCTGGAGCCTTTTCCAGGAGCGGCATGAGGGGGGCCACCTAGATTCATTTCTGTCTCTATGGAGTGCCTCCACCACTTGGACGAGTCCCACTTGATTTGATGCTCGAAAGGCCAGTTCCAGTTGGCATTTGGGCCATGATCAATGTCTCCGATGCTTCCCAGGTGAGGCTCTGCCCTTTTGCTCAGTATGCAAAGGCATAGCAGTCAACGGACAGTGTCCAAATTAGAGTCATCCAACAAGTCCAGAAAGGCTTCGTACAAGCTATTATCTGATGCCTTCTGAAATTCTCAAGGTTGTTGAATTGAGGAGCCAATAATTTGGGGAACATGTCTCTTAAGAATTGTAGCATGTCCCCCTTTTCTGAACCTTCCGGTATGCTACAGATGAGGAAGTAGCATACCTGCGCAACCTTACCTCCAGGTCAGTAAGCTTGTGTTTCAGGAGTTCTATATCTCTGCCCCAGTCTGGGAGAGTCTCCCATCAGGATTCAACTTGGTCCAGCTTCTGCTCCACTGTGTGAAATCTGGTCTGGAAGGTTGATAAGTCTTGTCTCATGGTTTTCCCCTCATCCATGAGGTCAGTCATCTTTGTGCCCATGGCTGTAACGGTGGTACCTATAGCCGTGTTTTCTTTCAGTAAGGACTCCATTGCTGGGTCCGATCAGGCAGCCATATCCGAAGTTGGGGCCAGTTTACCATGCGCCACTGCCTCTGAAAAGAGGATTTGGAGGGACGCTGGTTTCTGCAGTGGCGTATATGGAGTTGAGAGTTGGGTGCTCTATGCGGCACATCTGAGGAAGCCTGACAACCTTTCTTACTCCCTTATCAAACAATGCTCCAACGGGGAAATAAGGGTACTGCTCAGGAGCCCGATCACCAAGCTGCTCTAGAGGCTCCTCCCCACTTCTTCAAGAGGTGTCTCACTACATCACCTCCCAAAAAATCATCTCCATCCTGTGCCATGAAAGAAAGCATTGGGGTGAGGGAGGCATTCATTCCGTGGTCCAGACCTCCATCCAGGAGAGGGCTCAGGTTCTCTCAGGAAGCAGTGTAGGTGCAGAAGCGTTGCTTAATAGAAGACTGGGTGGCACAGGCCTGGTGTTCTCACACCTAGATTTCTATGCTGAAAGGGGTAGACAGTATTCATGTAAGTTAAGGGGCTTCTTCCTTAGATAGAAACATCCACTTCATCACCTTCCTGCAAAAATCAGAGTATATGAGGCCCTGGCCACTGCTGCCTCCAAGATACTCAACCCTGCCTGCAGTCACAGGTGAGCTGTGTCTCCAGAGCAGGATTTTAGGAAGTCCATGTGGCCTCCTACATGGCCGCTCTGAACATGATGCAATGCAGCCCCCACTATGGAGGGTTGGCATGAATCGTCCTGAGTGCTTCTCCATTGATTCCTCAGACCCTATCACTGCCTCCCTCCGTGATGGGGTAAGAAGGTTTTCCCACTCCCACTCCCCTTTCCTTTACTACCTGGACCAAAGCATAGATTCAGTGTCAGATGGGTCTGTGGCACCAACTGCGACATGCTCTTCCGGCCCTTGTTGTTGGCCATCTGGTCTGCTACGGGGCCCCCGGGATGCAACAGGGCCTTCTTTGCTCCACTGTAAGCCCGCTGGAAGGCTAGTGTTGGAAGCTGCACCATAAGGGAGGAAAGGGGTCAGGCAGAGCAGCCGGTGCTGTGGCAGAGCTTCAGCAGAGAGTGGCCGGTTTAGACGCTTCGGGGCTTCATGATTACATATGACTCAATACCTTAATGTTGAAATATTCAGTGAAGTGTATGTGCCGAATTCGATAAAGATATTGCCACAAAAATCTGTGATTTACTCTTGTAGTACTCCCGACTAGTCCTTAGTACCAGGCATAAGTTAAGCATACTCCTGGCATACAGCTGGCTTACTACTGGAATTCAGGAGTTAATCAGGTACTCTATAAGTCACAGCACAGTATTCGCAAATCAGGACCATAGCATTTGCAGAGTTAGTCTGTTAATACTGACCATCTACTGCAAGATGGTCAGATGTTTGAAATGCACCATGCACACTGTGACGTGCGTTAAACACAGATTTCATATATCAGTTCTGTGGAAAAAGTTAACTTCCAGCCTGGCAATTTTTAGAAATTCAGATATATTTGAAATTACTGATTAATTCAGATCACCTTTATTCAACAGACTCTACCTTTAATGTTTTTATCATTAAGGTAATCAGAGTTTGCTTAACTAAATGAAAATGACACAAAGTCCGATTTATTAATTTCCCCAAGGTACAGTTGAAACACAGAGGCATGGATTAAAGGATGGCAAAGGTACCCTAGGGATGAGCGGTTTTAAATTGTGTGTACATATGTCTTGTTGCTAATCTTGCACATCTAGATCTGCAGGTACAGACTGGACAATAATTGTAAAGTTAACTTCTGATAAATGAGCCAAGGTCTCTAAAATGAATGGTTTGCAGCTGCAGCATTGGCATTGGTATTTAATGTGTGATGCACAGTGTAGAAAGGGGCGTAATTTGGCAGGCGGAGAATGAAATAGCTTTTTGGTACTGTTGACCTTTTGCATAGCTGATCATGTATCATGGTGTCAGTGAGTCCGAATAAGAATGTGCTTTTTTTCGTGGAAACTTTTAAATAACTGTGTTCTAAGCCCTTGAGCTTTTTGGTATTTAAAAGATGCAGTATGCTGTATTGTATGCTGCAAAAACTTCCTAAGCAGTTTGAGGGACATCAAACTATCCATCAATGTACCATCATACTGCTTAAGAAGATGAGGACATGCCAGAATTTAACTCTAGCAACGGCTTGTAGCAGATGCCATCCTCTTGTCCCATACTCAACCTGTCCTTGACCCATGGAGACTATGCTTTCAAATAGGTAATGCCCTGGTTTGTGAAGGTAATGCTTGAATTGTTTTGGGATATTCTCATTACTTTGCTTCTGATTCCAAGTGTGAGTGTGTACATGATGAGATGTTCCCAGAACCCTAGAGACAGTCACCCTGCTTCCTGCCTAAAAGAACAGGCTTTGGCAAAGCCTATAGGTTTCGCCTATGGAAAATCTATTGGCTTTATCAATGTTCGTATGTGGAGTATTCATTCAGCAGGCGGTTCCTTCTACATATACCACTTAAGATATAAGTGTCTTCTTCTCCAGAGAGTGAAGCACATGGAAAAGAATGCTTATGTTTCAAGAGTAATATTAAATAAACAAGATGTGTTGCATATTTTGTTCTAAAAAGTCAAATCAACAAAAAAATGTGCCTCTCCCAAGAAATCATAGCACCTTATTGGTTGGCAAACATCTAAAAAGCCAAAATTATGTTATAATGTACTTTCTTTCACATTATGTGTATAAATGTGTTCCCATGGATAGAACAGTAAGAGGAGGCAAGCGTGCAGGTGAGCAGGCAAGCAGCAACTGAGAGTTGGAAGAGAGTCACAGACAGAGAAGACATAGGGACAAAATTACGAGAATTTGGCACAGGCAACACAGCAAATGATCTTGCTGTGCTATTCTGCATCAAAAGGAAAGGGCATGAACATACCGTATCTATGTGTTACAGCACATTCCTGTTCACTCAAACTGCACTGGCATCCTTTTGTCATTTTGATCACAAACACAGCAGTGTAATGTGCTAAAACTCTGAACTGGGTGTATGCACTGCACACACAGAGAACAAGAGATACTGATGAAGAGATAGTATTCCATGAGTCAGAACCAAGAGCACTGGTGTACATACCACCGCATGTTGTCCCTAACACAAGAAAGAAGAAGCAGTGATTAGAGACAGCAAGAAGGAGAAGGGGGTGAAGATTCTCAGAGAGTTAAAGAGATCCAACTTTTGGACATCTCACAAAGAACTAGTGACACAAATTGATGAAGTAACTTCTGGAACTGTATGGGACAAGCAAAAAGTTCTAATAATCCACGAGAAGGTAGTTCTGGAATAGAGACAGGAAACAATTCACACAATGAAATATGGCCAAAAGCTTACAGTAGAAAGAACTCAAGATTGAGTGTGTCAACTAAAACGATACCACTGACAACTAAAGAAGAAGCAGAGTCCAGTGATATAAGTGACACAGAAGAGTACCTTGTTGAAGATATTTGTCACCAGAATGGGCATACTACTTGAGCCAAATTTTGAACTTAAATTAGCTCTCATTATTGACTCCTAAATTAACAGAATTTGTAACACACTTTTATTGAGAATTGCAGCTTGTACCTACACTCATACCCAAGATCCTCTTCTTGGGCCCTAGGATGTGCAGAGTATTTTATAATTTTAGGATTCTCCGTTCGCCCATTTTCAAAATTGTCCCTGTAATGGGATTCATGGAAAATCTCACAAGATCCAGGAGTCCTTTTCAGTGTTGTCCTAGATAGTGCAAACCATGCAAGGTGAAAGTGACAGTGCCTAAGAGGTGCAAAATGGAGAAGGGGAAGCATTAGTTCTTCAGGTAGGTTGTGTATCAGCTTTAAATAGCTTCTCTGCAATGATAGTAAATTTTATCAGACAGGCTACTACTTGGGCACTCAAGGCTTGCAAGCAGAAAAGCAGGTCTTGACAGCATGACCTTATCCATGAGCACTGAAAAGTGTAAATGCTTTCTGCATGGGACTACAAAGTGGGACATATGCACAGTATATGCAAAAAGATTTCTTCTTGCCCTTGACACACCCTGCATAACGGCGAGCGGGGTTCTGGAGTCCACAGCGGTGGTGCATCCTTTGTTGATGTTAGGCCAAATCTTAGCACTAAAAATCTGGATTTGTAGAAACCTTTATAGACCCAAATAAATAACTGTGGAGTGGGTGATTTGTATGTATTGATGCATAGCTACAAGTGTTTGCGCTTTTGAAAGCATTCCTTGTCTTGCTCCCACGATAATAGCTATGTTTGTTTGGTCATTGCAAGTTTTAAAGCATTATGAGGTAAGTTTGCTTCCCAAATACGTTGCGAGTCCAGCGCCTATAAAGCCTCACTTCTAGCGTGGGCCCAACAATTAATTTGACTGTTATCCTGAATCTCTTTCCAAGCGAGAGCCTTTACTGTGTTCGGGGGGGGGAAGGCATTCTTAGGGATGACAGCTACTTGAGAAGGACGCGTGTTGAATTTCTGCATAAACATATTTTCATACATACATAGAAGGGCTAACAGTCAGCCCTCTTCATCTATTGGTCTGTTGTAATGTCATTCATATTTCATGTCCTCACATCGAAATATACAGCATGGGACAGTGAGTCAGTCCACTTCAGCTATTGGCTCCATTAACTGAGACTTATGGGTCTTAGCCTGCGCACAATGTTGTCACTTTCACATTAAGGCAGTCATTACCAGTGTCCTGTAAAATTGTTCTCAGAAATTTCGGGGGGAAAAATGAATGACACAAGTTTTTGGAAGAAATAGCTTGTAAATTTGGAATCACTGTGTTAATTTCCACATGTTTTTCCCAGTATTCCAACAGGACACATTCTGAAATTTCTACATGACATAACACGGAGCTGTAGTATTTACTGGAAACCTTTAATTCCAATGGTCTGGGAACTCTAATATGAGCCACTCTTAATGAAGCTCGTGAGCCAAAGTTTTCTATTTTTTCAAAATGTGTTAAAAACATTTTTATGACTAGGCTCTAGAGCTCCACACTGCTATTGGGCTGCTTGTTCACCTTAATGTTCACCGTAATGTACGTGGTACTCTGCACTTTATTAATATTTTACCATTACAAAATAACAAAAACGTATGCTATAAACATTCCAAGATGACCTCCCATGCATATGCGTACATGTACATAGGTGAGCATACCTGGGTGGCCATCTTGGAACAGCTTTAAAATATTCTACAAAACATCCTATTTGGCCGTCTGTGAGGTATGCAGTGGTTTTCGTTTATTTATTGTTGATTTTAAAACTTGAACATAATTGATTGGACGGTTTTATTTTGTTTGTATTGGTTTAATAAAACATTGTTTTAAAAATAACCCTGCCTTGTTAACTGATTGTTAATCCCCTGGTAATTGAGTTAATAGAAGTCCCCAAAACCAACACAATGAACAAGTATAAAAAATAATTTAAAACATAATAAAAACAAACTTCTCATTTTCTCCATAGACAGAAGCTGCACTTATGTATGATGCTATTTACATGGTAGCAGTAGCCTCCCAGCGTGCCTTGCAGATTACCGTCAGCTCTCTACAGTGTCACAGACACAAGCCATGGCGATTTGGACCACGGTTTATGAACCTAATAAAAGATGTAAGTCAACTCTGCCTGCTGATGGCCACTGTATTCATGCACTTGTCCCATGACCACAAGACACTTGAGGTACTCTTTTTCTTTCTGCTAATTTCTGCTTAATTTATTTATGAAGCTTTTACTGCAGTAGGGTTCTGTTTCTGAGGTTAGCAGAAAATTCAATGGTATCTTTTCAGTCCATTCTTGTTGTAGCACAGATGCTTGAAAACTACATCGTGAATATTTAAAGTTTTCAAGTTGGTTGCTATTATTGTTAGCTGTCTATCGTTAAGGGATATGATTGAGTCTGTGCATACTTATTGAAATGCATTTTCTCAATGCCCATTCTTTACTAGTCTACAAGAGCTACACGCCACCACGTTGTATACACCATTAATCTTAAGTCCTAATGGTGAAACAGCCCACCATATTAACTATACAGAGACAGAACTTCACAGGAAGAAAGCTAGTAGACATGACCATTATCTGATCTACTATGACATGAACGAAGCGCTGATGTCATCATTGCTAGTTAGAACAGTAATTGGGTTCAAATTCATCATGGTAGTTCCAGGTTATGAACATGTTTTGTTGATGTAATGGTAATTTTGAGGGAAAAAATGGTGTCCATATGTCAGCAAGTCTACATTACGCCAGGTGTTTGGAGCTAATTGCTAAAACACAATTATCACTGAAATACCAGTTACATTCTGTGTTTTCTGGTACCCTGAGGGGATCTGAGGAGTGAAATGGAACTCACTACTGGGCTACTCATGGCAGAAGGTAGGAGAAAAGACAATTCTCTGTTGGCAAAGAGAGCAGAGACAAAAATGTCCTACAAGGTAAGGAACAGACAATAAAGTCATGGAAGGAATGCTCAAATTAATCTCAGACAATGGTGATTCCTCAAAAATGCATAACTCTCTATCATTTGTGGCCACTACATAATTCTAGGCAGTGACTAGCCACCTGTAAACCAGTCTTGACCCGGCTCCAGTAGGATCAATCTAGGCAGAACTGCTAGGCCAGAACCCATAGGTTTTGTGACTCTACTGATTGCCAGTGGTTGAGACTAAGTGAAACATTCTTTTCATCGTGTTGTTGTTTGGAGCAGATGAGAAAGCAGGGGTAGAACTATACTGCCAGCTGGTAAATCTGAGCGTGAACCCTCTCCAATAAAAGTGAGTGAGGAAGGGAAATCTACAACCAGGAAAGGAAATTTCTTTGAGGGAAGGAGAATTGAGATGGAATGGAGTCCGGAGTGGAGGGGTCTTGCCTCCTGCTGGATAATGGAGTGATGTGTGGATTCCATCACAAAGAGAGAATAGGGTAAAACCTGACCTATAATGCCCCCACAGGAAGTGCAGAAGAAGAATCATCCAAAGTGGGAGCAAACTGGAATGATTGCCCTTACCTAATGTGAAATGGCAAATCTACCCCATATCAATTGCATGAGTCACTGATAAACACAGTACAAAATCATAGTAAAGCAATACAGGGATAGATGTATCTGTAGTGTGATAGCCAGGGCTTCTGTACAAAGGACAATATATGGCAATTGTGCCAAGACTAAGAAACCTATGCTTCCAAGTAGATAGTCAACACAAATATAAGGCTAGTGAAGCAAAGCTTCAGGAGGTCAAAAAGTTTGGTGGGAACAAACTTGAAGAGACTGCCTGAAGCAAGGCTGTGTACTGGTCAATACAAAATATGGCAGTGAGCGATCAAAGCTGCAATCAGGTATTGGAGTAATGAGAATGGCAGTCAAGGATTACTAAAACCATTTGGATAGAATATTTGTGAGCTATGCAATGAGTATACAAGCTTCAGCACAGTATTACAATATTTTGTCTGACAACAGCTTATTTGTAAGTCATATCTGTTCCTCCCTAGCTTGGGTCTTGAGGAGTTGGCAAATACAGTGTTAAAATTCATTCTTCATGGTTGATCCATGTTTTTGGCACTATTATATATGGAACTAAAAATATAGATATAAGTATAGGTGTTAGCTGTAAATACCAGGGTTCCATTCCATACAAGGGTTTCAAGTGACATCAGACAAGAGCAAAGATCAAGATGTCTATTATGTCACTTCGAACCCCGAACGTGGAAAACTCCATTCCAATGATTATTACCCATCTACAGTTTTATGTTATGTCCAGCTTATCCTCCGAACTGGTGGAGGCCTTGTAAAACATAGCCCTAACTCATTTATCCCACCTCCCTGACCTGTACTTGAAAAATAACATTAAACATATGACAGAAAGGGGGCTGTTCATTAGGGAGTAGAGTCACTTACCAACCTAATAAACACATCCTGGTTATGTTCTAACTTCAAAGGTAAACTATGTTAAGCTCCTAAATAGCTGTGACACAATGTCCCAGAGACACATGTGTGCCGTTCAAGCAGTATCAACAATAACAAAGTAATGAGAGCAACACAATAAAAAAAGCCCAAACCATTATGGACAATAGAGAATAATGCATTGAGCAAAAAGACACCAAGATGAACAAATCCTTATAAGGAGAACCAGAAATATTAATTTTCAGGCACAAAGCACCAAGTGATTGACGTGGACCTAGGACTGATATCAGACCAACTGCTATGGAGTGGTGCTTTGGTAATCCAAACAGGTAACACAAGTCAAAGTTTTTACCTTTGTACATATTATAATTGTGAGAGTTCAAAGGCTTGCAGTGGGGCACGTTCTAAAGCTGAAGCCAGTGAGAGTATCTCAAAGTCAGATATGCTGTTGTCAAACTCCTGATGATGCCATTAGTTTTGGAACCAAAAGCTCTGAGTGTGACAAAGCTATATTTGGTAGCTACCTAGCTGTCTTTGCTGCTGTGGTAAACTTGCTTCCGTGACCTGATGAAAGGTTTACCTTTGGCCTCAGTGACTTTTATTTTCTCAAAATCTACCAGGGGGAAAAGTTGGCAGCTGAAGCTGGGCAGAACTGAGAAGGCCTGGTACTTTGCCCAAGGAAGCGTCAGCATATTGTTCCAGTCATTCCATTGTGGAAAAAATGACGAAGTATCACTTTTTTTAAATATTGGAAAAGTCCCCCCTTGTTATTACTACCTGTGAATACTATTGTAACAAAGTATATTCAGCCCTTGGTAGAAGTAGATTCAGGGCTATCACCTTAACATTGGGACAAAACCAGACAAAAAAAGATCTCATCCTAGCTCTTTCAGAAAAGAGCACAAAGCATAAGGGAAACAGAATGTGTAAAGAGAGATAGAAATTGTGCTTCTCTGAGGATAATTTCAATCTATAAGAACATCACTAGGCAACACATGGCCTTTGACCACATGGCCCAGAGGTCTAGGCTGTGGTGATGTGATCATCCTGTTCTATTGGTCCATTCTAAATATAATCACAGCTCCTGAAACAATAAATTAGTACAGTCACAGAAGTTAGAAAAACAGAGTATTCCTGCCAGGCTGCTGGCATTTCATCTTTTCTTTATTTTTTATTTTTGCATTTCATATAACACACTCCACCCAAACGTATCAGCACTTCACACAAAAAAACAGCTAAGGAGATGACCAGCCTCACTTGAATTTAAACAGACAAAATTCATAAATAATTTTGCTACATATCAAAAAAGTTTAGAGAAGGAAACAGGAGCTAAGGGTAACATGAAATAAATGAGAAAAGAGCAGGGATGTTTGGAAAAGTAGGAGTGTGGAGAAATGAAATTAAATTAGAATTGATGATCTAAAGTGGTGAGAGTGTAAGGTAAAGGTAGAGGTTCTAGTGAAAATGGAGGGACAGATAATTGGTTAGTGATAAAATAAAAGATGAACATTAGTTGTTGTAGTTAGTCAAGAGAAAAAATAACAAGTAAGCATCAAACAGGTATGTTTTCAGTTTTCTACTGAAGACCAGAGATGATTCAGCAAGTCTTATTTTCACATGTTGACAAATTTCCAGATCTAATGAGAAAGTCAGATTTCACCCCCTTAAGCTACCATCTGTTCCTATGCTGGTCCTTTCATATGTGTTTTAATAGATCTCCCAATACCATACCCCGCTGGTATGCAAAGGATGTAGGAGCTTTGCTAATTATTGCCCTACTTATGCATTTCTCATCATTTATTTCAAAACTAAGATTATGAACATAGAAATAGATAAAGTAAGATTGCATGAAATGATGAGAGGACAGATACTGCGAGGTATCATGAAAGGACACTATCTTGTCTGTTCTGCACATATATAGGACAATAACATAAATCTAAGTGATTTGGAGAAATGTGGAATATGTCAGGCTCTCCCATTGGAGGTGATTAGTCTACAAATGGGAATATTGCACCATGTGAAGGAGCACCACTGCCGGTTTGTTTTACTTTGGTTTGATGAAGGCCCACTTTAGCATGTGTTTTTAAAGGACCCAGGTATTCTGGTTGAACGGAGGATTGAAAAAGTGTTTAAACAATTTTAAAATGTAGCTCTTGAGTGGTTACCTATTAAATTGAGCATAGCTGTCCTTGTACAAGTAAAGAAAGATTTGTACATATAAGTGCAACACTTTATGAGAGGAAAGATCAAGCCAAGACTCTAAAGATATATTTCAGAGCTATTGTCACTTCTCATCCATCAAACTATTGGAAAATGTGTGTTTAGACAATCTACATGGTGCGCGGTGGAAGGCATAGCAATGATGCCCTCCAGCGAGAGGATGGGCAGAATGTGTGTATTATTAACAGTATAAACAATGTTCCATATTTTATTTGAAAGCACTAGAGGCTGTACTCATGAAGGATATATCAAATGCCTTATGTTTAAGGCTATCACAGTCTTGTAAAAATTGAGCCCTTTTATATAAAAACCTAGGAAACCAGAAATATTTATCAATCTAAATACATTTATATCTTTATAAGAAAGCAGTACAGGCAAAGCATTTCATGAAATACAAATCAAAAATCATAACCTAACAATAAATAATTCTAAATGTATATGAAGATTTAGGATATTGAAGGAGACTGCAAGGGAGGGACTGCCCTTATAAAGAGGCCTTCAAGAAAAGAATACTAACAGAAAATTCTAGGAGGTTCATTTCACACAGTGTTTGTTTATTAGGTTGTCTGCCTTACTCCTGAAAATTGAGAAGTAAAGCAAGAGTGGAGTACACTTACAGATGGAAAGATATATGGAAATTGGGCCAAAGCTAAGTAAGTGGGGAAACAAAGTAATGTACTGGGTAGAGAAGAGACACCCCCCAGAAGATGGTGGTGGAAGAAGGAAATTTCCTTCAGAATGAGAGTATAGGTAGAGGGAATCCTTGCTCATCGGAAAGTGAGAACATGATGTCATATTCTTCTGAAGGACAGAACAGGGACAGGCAATTCTCATGCTAGTTCTGTGTCTATCACTTATCAGATGAAGACCCACTGCTACCTTCATTATGAGATTCCCAGTGCATTGCATTCTATGTAACACAAAACGTGAAATTTACATACCACATCTGAAATGTTGACAATATACTGAATCTGCAAATATATGAGGATTAATACACTAAAACTATGGGGCATATTTATACTCTGTTTGCGCCGGAATTGCGTCGTTTTTTTTGACGCAATTCCGACACAAAACTAACTCCATATTTATACTTTGGCGTTAGACGCGCCTAGCGCCAAAGTCCATGGAGTTTGCGTCATTTTTTAGCGTGGACACTTACTTTGCGTTAATGATATGCAAGGTAGGCGTTCCCGTCTAAAAAATTGACTCCGAGGCATGTGCGCCGTATTTACACTCCCAGGCAAAATTCACGCCCGGGAGTGGGCGGGTCAAAAAAATGACGTCCGGCCGCTTTTGCGCCGTTTTTTAGTGCCTGGTCAGGGCAGGCGTTAAGGGACCTGTGGGCTTGGAAGGAGCCCAGAGGTGCCCTCCCAAGCCCCCAGGGACACCCCCTGCCACCCTTGCCCACCCCAGGAGGACACCCAAGGCTGGAGGGACCCATCCCAGGGACATTAAGGTAAGTTCAGGTAAGTTTTTTATTTTTTATTTTTTTGTGGCATAGTGGGGCCTGATTTGTGCCCCCCTACATGCCACTATGCCCAGGGGACATAAGTCCCCTGGGCATGGCCATTGGGCATGGGGGCATGACTCCTGTCTTTGCTAAGACAGGAGTCATTTCAATGGGGGTTGGGAGTCGAAAAAATGGCGCAAATCGGGTTGAGGCGAAAAATTTGCCTCAGCCTGACTTGCCCCATTTTTTTGGCGCCCAACCTCCACATCCCCCTACGCCGGCGCTGCCTGGTGTACGTCGTTTTTTTTCACGCACACCAGGCAGCGCTGCCGGCTAACGTCAATGAATAAATACGGCGCCCGCGTGGCGCTTCAGAATGGCATTAGCCGGCGCTAATTTTTTTGACGCAAAACTGCGTTACCGCAGTTTTGCGTCAAAAAGTATAAATATGGCCCTATGTGTCTGCAAGTTGTTTTAGCATTTAATAATTCAGAAGCTATTTTTTGCACTTTGTAGTGGGTGCAGTTTTCATAGGCTGCAATTACCATCCAATTGTGAAGCAGTAGTGTCACATTTCTAATGTTAACAAAGGTTTGACTGGTTAATGTGATTAATGTGAAAGTGGAAACACTTTCCTGCCATTGCCTGCTACTGTCAGGCATAACAATAACCAACAAGTGGGAAACGCTAAAACTCTCTCCGACATTGCATTCTAACAATTTCTGCCTAGAAAAAATCATTGACATACATTTATAAACATTTTAGTTGAACACTAAAAACTCCGTTTTGGAATAAGTAATACTGAACTGCCTGACAAATACTGAGAATTGTTTCTATGAAAAATCTTTATATTGATTGCAGGAAACCATATTTTTAGTTTACGTGGTAGAGAACCTTAAGACTTGTTTTGATTTGTTGTTGATTTCTTATGGAATAAAATAAAGCTAGCACCTAGAAGCAACCCCTAGTTTCCATGAGGAATCCTGCAGTTACACCTGGAAACTTGACACAAGTATCTGAGCCTTTATCAGAAAAGTGCATGTGATTTTTGGCAAGAAGTGGCAAAACAAGATTGCAGGTAACAAATAAACAAGATTAAGGGGGTTATTCCAACTTTGGAGGAGGTGTTAATCCGTCCCAAAAGTGACGGTAAAGTGACGGATATACCACCAGCCGTATTACGAGTTCCATAGGATATAATGGACTCGTAATACGGCTGGTGGTAAATCCGTCACTTTTCCGTCACTTTTGGGACGGATTAACACCTCCTCCAAAGTTGGAATAACCCCCTAAATTCCCAAAGCTGTTTTTCAAAAAAGAATAAATTGTTATTGTTTAAATGGTACAAAGGTGTCTAAATCTGATTTGGAGATCAAGAGATATTAAAAATAAAATGCATTTCTGTGCATTTTAAAGATGTCTGTTAAGGGAAAATGGCACACACATATGCTGTGGCTGTGCTTAGAGCAAAAGCAGCCACTGGGGTTCAGCGGTGTATGCGCTTTTGGGCACTAAAACAAAGCAAAGGCATCCATCACCCCGAAAGGGAATGCATCATTGCCTTCCTTGAAAAACACTGTTCCACTCACTTGTAGACAAGGTTCTGCAAGTCCTATTTGGTGATCCAAAAATTGTTCCTTGGGTTGTAGGCTGCAATCTGAAAAGGTTTTCCACCCAGCTCATTCAGGACCAAAGCTAAAAGTCCTGCTCCATATGTTTTTACAGGGCTTTGTGTATGACTTGGTTCCTCAACTCTCTTTTCTTCCCACCCTTGGGAAAAGTTAATATACATCAGTAGGACCCTTAGATATGACGTAGATCCACTTTTACTTATGGGATCAGAAGTCACCTTCCATGGCTTTTAGAGCAACATCTAGCGTGATAGATTCAAAGGTAAGCAGGACGAGTCCACAGTTTCTCATTGGTAGGCAGCAGTCATGATATTCTGTTTTGGTATCCTTACAGCAATCTGGCTTCTAAGAGGTAGGAGCAGTATTTTGAAGTGCTAAGCCAGTAGTCATTGGTACATTTACCTAAATCAATTATAGTCAAACTCCATCACAGACCCTTCTATCTTTCTCAACATATCCAGTGCCTTATGGCAAAAATAAATCCCATAAGACATTTTTTTCCCTCCCTCTAAGGGGGTGACAAAGACCTTAAATGCTTCTCCTTACTTTTGACTCCACTCTAAACCCACCATTGCCAACCCTCTCCTGATAAAAGGGAAAATTCCCTCTTTCAGTGACTCTTAAACAGTGCTTAGATGTCTGAGTGACTCTCTCATTTCAAAGGGATTCCATGCAGTTGCTTCTATGGAAGAATTCAGGGGTCTCCCTCTCAATGAATTCCTGGAAGCTTAGGTGCTGCATGCCATTAATTTAAAGACTCAGGATTGATTACTGGGAGAGATTATGACAAGTATACTGAGGTTGTCCCCTTGCAGAGGAAGGTGCTGTCTTTTAGACATCAATATTCTTCTCTCTTCACACAGTCAATCGTGGCATTCAGCAGCAATATTTGATAACCATTAGTACAACAGATGCTGAGATCATGCCCAGTATGACTGGCCAGGAGAGCAGACAGATTTCCTTGATCATCAAGGCAATTACACATTTTACTGTATTTGGTGCAAAGCAACACTATAAATGAGTCACCATAACTTGCTATTTCTCTGTAAGTCTAACTGAACTTTTCCTAGGAATTGCAACAGACTTCTTTTTTTAAGACAGCTACTATCTCTGTCCCTAGCCTCACATGAGAGTGTGGTCTCAAACCTGTTCTCATTTCTTTTCTAATCTGCTCAACTATGACCTGCAATTGAACAAAGCTTATGTCCCGCTCACTGTCTTTTTCTTTGCGCTTTTCCATATTCTTTCTTCCTGCTGTACCATCAGGAGTCCAAATGTGTATTTTTCCTCTTCTACTTTTCCTATATTGATGCCTGGAACATCAGTTCATTCTAATAGTTTATATTAAATAATACTGATCATTGCTTGAATCACCCCTTGTTCTTCTCTTGTCTATCAACTCCACCAACATCTGATTTGTCCTTATTATCTCCATTCCTTCCTTTATTCGCTCTTTTGCGCAGCACTTTATCAATCAAGTACGTGGTTGAAAGCCTAACCGAGATCCATTACTACATATTTCTCACTACCAGCAATCTCTTTCCGGTTTACTGTAGTGGCCCGGCAGGAGCTCTCCCACACTGCACAGCCCTCTGCCATGGAGCATCCATGCAACTTCCATGCCCTGGCCTCATAGCTGTCAGTGAGTTTCCTCCATGGGAGCCAATGACCTGTTATATCCCAGAAAGAGCCTTCCCTTGAATATGCTTGTTCCACTGAACAGCATAGGCTGGCCCCTTCCCAGACACCTGCAGCCACAGTATTGAACATATTTAATCAGCAAACATATATACATTTTTCTAATGAAACAGAGCTCTTGCTTTGCATCTACACACTCCGTTTCAGACTTGTCCAGATTTCTGTAACTGTTTTAATAAAATGTTATGTAATTGTAACGTAATAAAAGCAGGATATGAACTTGCATCCCTGCTTGTTAAACGCATTTGAAACTGATAAACATGAACAAATAAGAGTCACAATTGACAGAAAACTGAGCGATCACATTGAAAAATCTCTGGAAAAGTTTGGCATCTTAATAACTTTTTTCACTTTAGATTAAAGATTGCAATCGCAGTGCGTTGCGTGTGCCAGTGGTGCCATCTGGTGTGCACCTGTACTTATTTTGGGGTGCTGGGACTTATTTGTCATCATCAGAATTTGGCCCGGTGCAGAAGAAGGAAAGGCACGAAACGGAGAAAGAACGAGGGATAACGGTTAGAAAGAAATATATGAAATATTGAAATAAAGAGACAAGAAGTTTAGAACAGAGGAAGAAAGAGGCATGATGTAGGAATACGATTAGGCCGCCTAGGTATGCAGCAACTCCTGCTAAAAAACTTTACCACCCTGCACTTATTAATATATATATATATTTTTTTACTTATGAAGTACTCCGTTTTGTCAAGTAATGAAGTGCGGTTTTTGAGAAAATGTTTACATTTGACATAAATACAAGTTAAAGGCTCCATTATTATTGCGTCAGACTGACAGTGAGAGAAGAAAGAGTATGTGCGACACTCGAACACAGGCTGGGAATTATTTATTTCAAAGGCACATACACTAGCCTCCAAATCTGAAAGCTGCCACCAGGCTTGAAAAAAACACTCTCAAGCAGTGACCTAAAGCAAATAGCATCCAAAATGTCACCCAGCAAGATATTGGAGTGGCTGAAGCAGACGCATAATAGATTATTGCTACAATAAAGTTGTCGTTCCTCGCCCTGAGGAGTGATATAAAGGACTGACCTCGAAACTAAAAAAACTTACTTAGGTGAAGCTCGATCTTTTCAGGCCATTTATTGCTGCGATTGTTTCGGAGTAAGTTTGATCTGTTATTTCAAAGAACATGGGCTAGGAAACACAACAGAGACGTAAGCGGTATTCCCCTAATTGTGTCGAACCTACTGCTACAAACTTCAGCTCACTCATGGCACGCGCTTTCTTTCTAATCAGTTTTGACAGAAAATAAATCATTGTCTGCTAATAATTTCGATAAGATGAAAAACTACGCCTTAAAAAATACGCAATGTAAATTTATATTGACAATGTTATCTTCATTGTTCATTCAGAAGAAGGAAATCATTGTTTGATGTTCAAATTTGTAATTAACCGACATAAAGTTAGGATGGTGTAATACAATTCACTTTGTTAGTCCTGAAAACAGGAAATATTAGAAAGCAAGATATAAATAATTAAATCTCAGTTAAGGTCCAAATGTGACTTGTTCCCTCGCCTCGCCCAGAGGTGACTTCTCAGCCATCTTGCCCGCTCCGTTTTGTTATCCAATTGTTAGTGGTTTATTGTATTTGCATAGTCCTGGTGCAGACCCGTGGCTGCTTCAAAACATTCTGTAGAATGTGGCCTGAGGGTTACAGGTGATCAGTGTGAGCAGGGCCGGCTGCAGCCCTGGCGGCGCCCTGCGCGACAGTCTTTTTTGGTGCCCCCATCCCATGACCACCTTATCGGATTCCCTAACTACCAGCCAGAAAATGTGCCCCTCATCTCTCCATGGTCCCCCTTTCACATACATTCATTTGTTTTAAAGCCCTGAAAAGACTGGCTTTACTAATCCACTCAGATATCCACATATA
Organism: Pleurodeles waltl; assembly: GCF_031143425.1. Taxonomy (NCBI): domain Eukaryota; kingdom Metazoa; phylum Chordata; class Amphibia; order Caudata; family Salamandridae; genus Pleurodeles; species Pleurodeles waltl. The sequence continues at coordinate 194,689,639 of NC_090447.1, forward strand.
ATATAGGTCTGTTCTGTGCAGCAGGCACACTAACCCTCTACGGTACTTTACGGCGACTCTAAGCTGCAGCTAGACAAAACTCCCATCTCTCCCCCTAGCAGGACCTTAATCAGAAGAGGAACCTTGACATTTTAATTGTTTCCTGAAGGCTGGACATAAAAGGAACTTTTCAACAGTTGTTTTTAAATCTCAAGTTTCTAAGGTAATGCTAAACACAGCCCCCCCCCCCTGAGGTCAGCACCCCCTAATCCAGGGCAGCACTTCTCTCACCGCCCTAAAGCTGGTCCTGAGTTTGAGGTATTATTGGCGGATCTGCCAGATCACTCAATCAGGGAACAGTCAATTTTAATGTAAACCAAACACCTGTCAAAACAAATTTCCCTTCAGAGATTGTGAGCAAGACCTTAGGTTCTGAACCATAAATTTAGTAAAATTCACTTATCATTGTCTGGTGTGAACATTGAATGTGAACTTTCCATTTAAAACTCATGCAAATTTAGTTGAGCACCAAGATTTTGTACTCTTTGAAGCTTTATCAATTTGTACGGTAGCCCACTCTGGATTCTATTGCGTTATCATTTCTAGAGTGGTCTCTATGGGTTAGAAGGATCAGTTCCACTCTGGATGGGGATGCATTTGGCATCGCCAACCAGGGATGGTAGGGTGTCGTGGGGGGCTAGTGTCTTTCCTTCAGCCCAACCACCATGGTCATGCTCTATATTTAGGATGTTGGCATGTGCTGGTCAACATCTGTTGAAAAAGAAGATGCACTTGTGTTGTGGTGCTTGTGACCCAATGGATCTTTCCGCTTGGGTTCTTCCTCTGGCCCATTCAAAAACTCACTACTCAAAAAAGGTAGGTACCTACCTTGGGTTTCATCCACAGGGTACTTAAAGGCCACGAATAAAAGCTTTCAGCATATGCAAAACAATGTGAATATGTCAGACTCTGATTGAGAGCCCACAGGCCAGACTGGGCCTCACCCATGCCAGTTGAGGTCACTTTAACACATTATTACTCAGGCCCAGGTGTAGATAGCATCACATTCTCTCATAAATCTAATGCAAATTAGTTCAATGTCTTTTTCCCAGCAGTAAAAAGGCTCAAGGATGTGGACAGCATTGTCTTTATCCATTAGTCTCACGTGCCATATTAGGCCCCACATTACCCTGCTGGTCATCAATGCAAGTCTAGCACAATTACAGTGATTTTTCTTGTGGAAGCTGCAAAGGCACCTTCGCCTCTGGATGGTGTTCACAAAATTAAATAAGATTGGTGAGTGGGTTCTGTTCTGGAACCAGTGTCTTTGACTGCAGTATCCTTCCCGACCGGCTGCAGATGAGAGTTCTGTTTTGGCAGTTGTAGCCTCCAGGCAGAGTCATCTGAAGTGGCATAACTTCAGAATTTGTGGCTTCTGCGACAATCAGGGTTTTCTACTTCAGCAACTTTGTTCTTATAGCATTGACACCACCAGTCTTTCAAGCCCTTGGCAGACTGCTCGGTATCATAGTGATGCTTGCACTGTAGAAGTTTTGGTGTGGCTCACAGAGGAACAATGCAGAGGGACTGGTGGAACACTTTCACAAACAGGTCTCTACCGGCTTTACTCTATGTAACAGCTTTCTAAAGGGTCTCCAAATGCCAGGAGCACACTGGGGTTCTCTTTATGTACAATCTCTCCTCCTGCAAGGCAAGACATGTTTCGTCCCTCTCTCCAGAGAGAGACAGGCTTCTAGTCTACTTGCAATACACACTCAGCTCCTCCAGCACAAATTGAAGACTTCAGGAAATGTCCCCTCATCCTGGGGCAGCTTTAGGACGATGCAACCAGTGCAGCGGTACCTGGCACTGACTTTGGTGAGGTGCTCCTAGTTTAAAAACAACTATTGGTTTAAAAGCATTGGAAGTTCCTTGTGCGTTCAGCAGTTTTCAGGCAACAATACAAATGTCAGGATAACTCTAGTGATTAATGTTCCTCTTAGTGAGTGAAGTTTTGACTCATCCTAAAGTAGCGCAGCAGGTTAGTGTGCCTGCTGCAAGGAACATTTACCATGCAGATCACAGAACTGAGTGCGCATGAACTATAGTAGCACTTGAATTTTTTTTTTGTCAGAGTGTCTAGGGAGAGATGAGACACTCTGTTGGAGAGTGGTAGTGAGGAAATTAATGGAGAAGGAGGTCATGGGGGGCATCTAATAGACTGTTGCACCGGGCGCTATTAGTACAAATGTCGGTTCTGCCCTAGTTTCAGGATACTCTGTGGTGCACTCCCTTCCTTGATCAAGAAGAACCTGGGACTGGAACAAAGTTGGTCAGCTTGAATCCCACTTTGTACACATTTTCAGCCAAGATGTGGATCCAGTGTCTAAGGCTTCAGGACCAGTTTGAGGCACTTTTCTTTCAAGTACCATTTTCAAACTGCCCCTCAGATGCAACCTTCGTGCAAAGTGACTTTTCTCACAGTAGGTAGCAATGGGGATGGCTACAAGCAAAACATGGCACAATGAAATATGAGATTTCTGCACCCGGCCGTCATCAGCCTTCCTGAATCAATGTTTAGCGACAGACAAAACGGAAAGCCTTGCCTACAAATGTCCTCACCTTAAACAATACAAACTGTAATCCCACTTCTTAACCCCAAATTCTATCAAATGGCAATGACCAGAAAGGATTAAACAACAGTCATTTGCTAGCACAATCCTAATTGAATCTCTGAAGGTTTTCTTGTCTCCATCCATCCTGACTTCAGTGTCTGGGTCTCCACCATCCTGCCACTGGAATGCAAGCAGTACGCTTCCACTACCTGAAGAAGCTGATGTCATTCTCCATCTTGTTCCGTGCTAAACCAAAGGCATCCAAAATGAAACCAAAGGCACCATTATTCAGAGTCACAGAGTCCTACCACTACACATGTGTTGCACGCTCACTGTACATACATGCACCTGACGTGCACATGATATGTGTAAATTCACATAACAGAGGAGTAACTTTACATGAGAGAATCCATATGTATATATATATATATATATATATATATATATATATATATATATATATGGATTTTTATGTAGATTCATCAAGCAGGGCCAAAGATATAGCCAAGTCAAAAAACGCCTTTTTCAATAGAAACTAGGTCCTAATAGTAACAACCTACTGGCCACTACAATATATATATATGTTGGTGCACTGTTTGATATATGTATATATATATATATATATATATGTATATGTATATATATATGTATATGTATATATATATATATATATATATATATATATATATATACATACATATATATATATATATATATATCAAACAGTGCACCAGTCCCATCAGGGCACCAATGCGTTTTGGCTACACGCCTTCCCCTAGACAGTCCTCAACACCACAATCCCTGGGTTATATAAATGTAGTCCCTCTTCTCTTTCTCCACCCCTCATCTTCCTTATTGGGCACCAGCTTAGAGTAGTACAGAGATCGTTGCATTGAGCTTACATAAACATGAATTTTTCAACACTATTTACATTTAAATGCACAGTTTCAAATATATTAACTCCCTGTTTGGTACACAACAGATATCACCATTGTATAGTACAAACTAATCAATCCTGTGGCCGTTACAATATGTTCTATTATCCTAATACATCAATATTGCTTGATCTATATATATCCTAACCTCCAAATTTGCCACTATAGGTGCCTGCGTGGTGGTTGATGAAGTGCTTTGTGCAAGTCAATTACATTTCAGGAATTTCCTAATAAAACCATAATATTATATTACAGTATGTTGCAATCAACATCAAGCACATCACCATATATCTCATAATTTCCCCATAGTTATACCGATTTCTGCATAGACATTAATAAGGTACTTTATGCCAACTAAATATTTCTAAAACAACTGAATGGATTTACACCAAATAACAAAAAGGTTTCTTTCTGGGCCAAAAGCTAAATTTCTGACAAATTTGGTGTTATTCTGTCTAGCAGTTCAGGCGGTGGTCATGCTCAAAATACCTATGGGAATTAAAATGGGAAATTCACTTTTTTTGATTTCCCCCTTTTTCTCGGCCCCCGCTTGATGCATTACCCTGAAACTTCTCATGCATAACAAGATTCTCAGGCACACAGATTTTTGGGAACATTTCGTGAAGATTTGGTAAATGGTGCCAAAGATATAGGCAAGTCAAAAAACGCTTTTTCAATGGAAACTAGGTCCTAACTATGCCTACTGGTGATTGCTAGTAGGTAGTTATTGTTAGGAATAACTTTGATGGGGTTTGACAAATCTTCACAAAATTTTCACAATTAGTATGATAGTCCGTTCAACTGCTGTCTTGAAGGTTTCACGGTGATTCGTCAAGCAGGGACAGAAAAAAAGGGAGTGCCCCAAAACACTTTGTCCCCCTCTGCTTCGGCCTTGTCCTAAAAACATAAAAAAAATAAAAGGGGGAAGGGTAGAAATACCCAGGCCCCTAGCCTTGGTGCTAGGGCAAAAAAGCATTTTAAAAACAAATTTCACAAAAAATAGCAGAGAATCCGCAAATCCTGTGAAAATTTAAAAAAACAAGCGTGGTCCCCCAAGCTTGTTCTCAATCTAGCCTCCGGGTAGTCCAAGTCACCGGGGCATGTGCCGATATATTAAAAAAAGGAGGGGGTGCATCGGGACCACCTCCTAGGGCTTTTGAGCCCCGGGGACCACCACCTCCCAGGCTCTTTTGCATAAATTTTGAGAGGGGCCATGTAGACCCCCCTCTGTTGAGCTCTAATGAGCCATGGGGACCACCACCCCTCCAGGGCTTTCTTTTCAAAATGAAGGGGGCTGCACAGAACCCCCCCTCCTGGAGCTGTTTGAAGACCTGGTGCAAAATTAACATATTAGTGGGGCCATGTGGACCCCCAAGCCCTAGGGACCACCACCTACATGAGGCCTCTAAACCAATTGAAACTGGGAGAGGGCCACGTGGCCACCCTCCTGGGCCATATATGGCTCCAGGGACCACCACTTCCCCGGGGCAGGCCCTGTGATTTTAAAGGAGGTGGGCCATGTTGTCACTCTCTTGAAGCCATTATTTGACACCTACCAAGGCCAGCTCATGCTATCTCCCGCCAGCTCATGCTATCTCCCGCCAGCTCATGCTATCTCCCGAATTGTCCACCCATGGGAGATAGCTGTTTGTTTTCAGTTGTCAGAAGCTTTGCCAGCTCCCACCAAGTTAGAGCAAGCAGTAACTCTGCTCCCAGCAAGCAGGAAAACTGCTCCCGTCATGTGGGGAGGAAAACAGAAAGGATTGCTCCCACATGCAGGGAGCTGCATAATTAGCTGGAGGTGGGGAGCCGTCTGGGACCACGGGGGCATTCAGCCTCCCCGTGGTTCCCATCAAAGCCCATCAGGGCACCCAGGTTAATGGCTGGGCCCCAGGGGATGGAGTATCCGGGGCCAATATTGAAGTGGAGTGAGGGGCCACACAGCCCCATCCCTCTTTTAATAATTGCCAGGCCCTGGGAGATGGGGTCCCTGGGTCCATAATTGGCCCTGGAGGGTGCGTGGCCCCCTCCCTCTTTTAATTATTGGCCCGGGCCTTTGGGTTGGTGCCCCCAGGGCCAATTCTGCATGGGGAGGACAAGCAGCCACCCCTCTCCCTTAAAATAATTTTGCAGGGCCCAGGGGATGGTGTCCCTGGGGGCCAAAATCACCCAAGGGAGGTGGGCCACATGGCCACCCTCCCTTTTTCCTCTGGGCACAAATTCGGAAGGAGGGGCTCTATGGGGGGGGCTGCCAGGCCCTGCAGCCACCTCTCCGTTAGCCCACGCCACACACGTCTTTTGCTGTGCACAGTGGTAGTTAGCCAGGCCCTGCAGCCAACCCCGCCACGCATGGCCAAAGGTAACCTAAAGTAATTAAATATTACTTCACATAGAAATTCACTTATAAAACCAAAGGTTATAGGGATGTTATAGTTAGATTCACATTTTACTCTCACAAAACCATAGAAGTTCAGCAGTTATAGTTACGGTTATCTCAAGTAACTATAACTCGTGCCCTAAGGGAACTATAACTCATGCCCTTGCCACGCATTGCTAATTACTCCAGATATTACTTCACTCGTGACATCTTCTCTAACATCAATAATAATATCAATGGAACATCTGCAGCAAAATTATTGATGAGATAAATGTGCATGGTGGGCGCGCAAGTTATAGCTACCTAAGGGCCAGATGTAGCAAAAAGCAAAATTGCGACTTGCAATTTGCGAGTCCATCCGACTCGTAAATTGCAAGTCGCAATTTGCTATGCAGTACGGTGTCTCAGACACCGACTGCGACTCGCAATGGGGTCGCAATGACCCACCTCATGAATATTCATGAGGTGGGTCGCAAATTGCGGCCCCATTGCGAGTATAGGCACTCGCTAACATGGAGGCCTGCTGACGTCAGCAGACCTCCATGTTCGCGACCTGCTTTTAAATAAAGCAGTTTTTTTTTTTTTTTAAGTGTAGCCCGTTTTCCTGACAGGAAAACGAGCTGCACTGCAAAAAAAACCGAAACCTTTTGTTTCGGTATTTTTTCAGGGCAGGGAGTGGTCCCTTGGACCACTCCCTGCCCTGAAAAAATATTTTGGGGTCCAGTCACAAACTGGAAGGGGTCCCATGGGGACCCCTTCCAATTTGCAAGTGGGTTACCATCCACTTGAAGTGGATGGTAACTGCGATGCCATTTGCGACCGCGTACGCGGTCGCAAATGGTATTGCATCCCACAGCGACTCGCAAATAGGAAGGGAACACCCCTTCCTATTTGCGAGTCGCAAATGCATATTGCGAGTCGGTAACGACTCGCAATATGCATTTCTGCATGCCAAACCCACGTTTGCGACTCGCAAACGGCGAATTTCGCCGTTTGCGACTCGCAAACGGGTTGCTACATCACGCCCTTAGTCACCCTAGGGCCCCCAGGGCAAAAATCTAAAAAAAGCAGCAAATGTTGCTTTAGGAGAGATGTAAGAGAAACCCATCCTCCTGCTCTAGGTCTGTGCATGTGTTGGATGTTTTAGGAGAGATATAAGAGAAATCCTACCTCCTGCTCTAGGTCTGCGCATGTATGGGATGTGTGCGAGTAGGAGTCCTGCAGGGTGGGGGAGTCTTTGTAGTTGGTGAATGGCAATACAACTGTTCAGGTAGGTGGGGTCTAAGCTGTGTAGTGCCTTGAATGTGTATTTGGGGAGTTTGAAATGAGCGTGTTTGTGTGTGTGCCACTGGAGCTCCCTGAGGTGTGGTGTGATATAAGTTCGGTGTGGGAGGTTGAGGATGTGTCTAGCTGCTGAGTTCTGATTGGTTTCTAGTCTTCTAGTGAGTTGCTTGGCGATCCTAATGCAGAGGATGTTCCAGTAGTCCAACTTGATGGTGACTATTTCATGAGTGGTAGTTTTCTAGTTTTGTTTGGGACTCATTTGATGATCTTCCTCAGTACGATACAGTGACATCATTGATTTATGCAGTCATGTACAGTTTACTGATAGTGATTATTTATGGATCCTGGCATGGTTGGTGGTTGTGGGTGTGGGTCTGATTTCAGCTGGCTACCAGTTGCAGTCCCATAGTGAGGTGTTCTTGCCAAGGATCAGTACTAGTGTCTTGTCAGTGTTGAGCTTGAGACAGTTGCCATTAATCCTGTTGGCGAATTCGCTCATGCGCGCAATGATCTTTTTTCTTGTGTTGGTGGTCTTGTCTGAGAGGGAGAGTATGAGTTGCTTGTCATTGTGGGTGCATCCTACCTTATAATGGTTTTGATAATTTATTTCATAATGGGATACGTAAGGGTAATCAACCATCTACCCTCATGAGGTCAAACGAACCTTTGAACTCAGATAGGTGTGAGTGTGTGGCTCTGAACAAAACAAAGTCAGCAATAAACAAACACCTCCATTAATCAACATTAGAGTCAGTAATTTAAACACACCATGCCTTTTTTGGCCATGAATCACCACACCAGTTTAGTAAAGTTTAAACATTTATTGACCTTTAGATTTAAAATGCTAAGATCATGTAAATCAAATGCAAAACCAAATTATAAGGATACATGAAAACACAGGTTGAGGGTACCTTCTAAAGAATCTCAGCTTTGACAAAATATGAATCATTAGGCACTCAAGAATCACCATACAGAATAGCAGCAATATCAGATGCACAGGCCAGATTGAATACATTGAGTTAACACAGATGTATTATTCACAATCAGTTATTTGGTGCAGCCGAATTCAGAATGTGACATTCTAACTATTACCCTAATTAGATTAAGCATGTTGGACTTCATGCAAAAAGAAAAAGAAGACGAAAACTAATTTGGAAAACATCTATTTATGGCGCCAGCAAAAATAGCGGTTGGGTTTATGTAAACCTGCAAGAAAGACAAATGCACACTTTTTGTTATACCTCTCCCTAATGGGTTCAGGAGGCAGCAAAGTCTTCTTCAGTGGAGCATCTTCATGGTCAGCTTCAGTGGACAGTGACATAGAGGGAAACAGCTCAGTAATATTTGGCTAGATGCATCTGAACTGCAATTGGCACATAGCACATTATTTCACTAACAGAAATAAAAGCTCATCTGAACACAGCACAGACAGTAACTTCAGCAAGAGAGAATCTTGAATCAGTCCGAGCTTGAACAAGAAAGAATAAGTCTGAGCTTGCATCACCTAAACATTGCTATGTTAAAGTACCAGAAAATAACTAGCTACTCTACCATTGGTCCGACTATGCGGTGGTTAGGAAAGAACCAATTAACACTAAAGCACATTTCTTCACGTTGCATTCTTGTGGTCTTTTCTCCCTCATTGGTCCATCTTCTTTCACTGCCATCACCAGTTTCCCTTTGCAGAAATAAAATGTTTCAAACTACATAAAACTACTGAAAGCCATTGTTTTCTGTGGAACACTATCTAGCAGGAACTAAATAAATGTATCAAAATATACAGCACAAGAACATTTCTGTCAGACATTAGATCATCACACAGGATGTTTCAGGAAGAACAGAAAACTTTCCATAGTCATCAGCATTTTCTAAGCAACACATTATTTAATTCTGAATTAGCTTAACATAGGCCTGTTTAAAAACACAGTAAAATGTGCAGTGTAGAACATTTCATAAAACTCAAACTATTATTTTTCCATTACTCTCAGTTAGTAAAACATAAAATACATTTAACTAGCCAATGATTTATGTTAATTTTCGAAATATCTGTGTTATCAGTGTAGACCTAATTTTCATTTCAGTCTTGCACTTTTAAACGTACTTTTGTCTTTCAGTTAATCACGCAATTGTATTAGTAATTTTCACACTCTAACACTATCAGTGTAGGAGAAGATGTTTATTTTGTGTGTGCTGATGACACTGGCTAGAGGGCTCATATATTTGTTGAAGAGAGTGGGACTGAGCGATGAACCTTAAGACACCCCGAAGATGAGCTTGCAGGCTTATGATTAGTAAGGTGAATGGCTGACAGCTGTTAATAAGAAGCAGATCCAGTGGAGATTGGCTCCTTGGATGCCCAGCTCGTGCAGGCACTAATAAGGATGGGGTGTGAGACCATGTCAAATATTGCAGAGATGTCCAGGGGAACGAGGCTTGGCACTAATAAGGATGGGGTGTGAGACCATGTCAAATATTGCAGAGATGTCCAGGGGAACGAGGCTTGCCATGTCTCCTCTGTCAAGGATCATGTGGGTGTCATTTGTGGTGGCAATAAGTGCTGTTTTTAAACCTATCTTTATTGAGTTATGATATAGCGTATCAAGATAAATCAGCATACAGAGTGGAAGCATTTAAAATACATGGTGTTATAGATCATGGTGACCAGCTAGTTGTAGCAGGTATTCAACATAATAGTCCATTAGTGTGAGTGTAGGGGCCCTGTAGGACCTCCTGGGATAGCCTCAACCACACATGTCATTCTTATATCTGTCTAACGTGCACCGAAGTTGATGTCATGTGATACTAACAGCCTTAAGATCAAAATTACTGTCTACAAATACCAGAACTTTTGAAGCATCTACTTACACAGGTAACGATTAGCAAACATGGCTGTGGCCCGTAAGCGAGTGTTTATCTATCTTAAGCTCTTTTATGGAGAAGGGAATATGTGGGATCAAGGAAGATGATGTCTTCCAGTAGCTATAACTGTGTTCCCGTCATGGAGAGAACTCAGTGGTCAGCAGTATGCACCCCTGGGCAGCTGAAGCCTATGCCGCGGCTATTCATTAGTACTCTCCTCAGCTCCTGGTGGCAGGTGGTTTGCCGTACTTTTTGGAATGGCTATAGCATCGTGAGGTTGCATAAGTCTGACATGAATATCACCTTCAGGATGCAACCCGCACATCTCTACGTGGATCCTCTCCCATTTCACTTCCATGCATACCTGACCCTAAGCTCCATCCCGCAGCCCCACCTCCAACCACCCACCTGTGCATTCCTTAGGGTGCTGGGCTGGTCTCCTCGTCAGTGCGTGGGTTCATCTCTGTACTTCTCACCTATGAATGCCCAGTGCTCATGAGTGCAGTTTCTCTACTGTTGTTCGGCCTGAATCCAGACTGGATGGTGTCAAGAAGCTGGTGGTTCCTGAGGTGGCCAGTGACATGTCTGCTGACTTGTTTCTCTAAGACCGTTGTCAGGTGTGGTAGGACAGAGACGAGTCTGTAGTAGAAAAGCATGGCTGGGTCTGTGGATGGCTTTTTAAGCAGGGGCATGCTAATGGCATATTTCCAAGTATTGCAAATGGCTAATGGCTCTACTTCTGAAAGACATTGGGTTGGAGTCTGAAAGCAAAAAGGCAGGGATGTTGCAAAGAAACTGACAGAACAAAGTGCAGGTATCACACTACTACTTTTTTCAGGGGCCACCACAACCTTCCCCAGGTCCAAACAGTGGGTTTCACTTCCATTCGAGTGTTCTAAGTCACTGCAGTTCAACCCATCATACAGAAGGTCAAAAGTGAATTCCACAACCATTACAACAAATACAAACGTCAGAGAGATGTACATGATGAAATGGTGTTTGAATCAGGCACAGATATATACTTCATGCAATAGAAAAAAGCTTCATGAGACATCAAATCTCACTTCACCAGACACGACAGACTGATCAACAAAGAGTAAGAGCCACAAAAGTACATACCAAAGTTGTACTGCCATTGATTATACTTCTACAAACATCAAATGCTATATAATGATGCTCTTCCCACCACTAAATTACACTGTATCTAACCTTTAGGTTTGTCTTCAATGCAGTTCAATATCAAAATAGAGCTTCATAGTCATCTCTATGCCAACCTTTGCTTAAAGAAGAAACCCCACACTCAAAATCCTAATTAATAGCTATGGCGAATGGAAGTGCATTGTAAATACTCCGCTGCCTTATGAAAGTTGGGGGCCAAACAACTGTATATTTATTATAATAATGGCAAAGTTTCTTAGATCCCAAATTAATTATTCACAGCCTGGCAATTACCTTGCATAAGCTGCACATCTATCATAGCGAGAATGCCCCTCCCACATAAAGATACTTCAGGTATTTGAGTGGGAGCAGCACTCAGGGCCCAGCCAAAGAGCTGGTAATCACACCCTTGTCCTCAATTCTTTTACAGATTGTTGTGTTCCTGCAGCTTGAGACATCTGGCAAACACAATGACACACTCTGCACACAACAACATCATAACTGCCCATCTGTCTGGGTTCCATTTTCACACAGAGAGTGACTGATAGCCCTGGATGAAGCACATGTCGAATTACTAAGCAGTTTACCGTAAGCCTCATAGCTATCATTTAGGGTAATTAGAGTTTGATGGCACACAATGCCATTGGCTAGTACTTGGAAAACAACTTGGCACAACATGACATTGGCCGCCATATGGGAGGGTACCAGAGCAAATGATGTCAAAGACTGGCATAACACACAGATACGTGGTAAGATGTAGGCAATGATTGTTGTATAATTATTTACTAAAAATGAGGGAAGAGTAATTCATGGAGTAATTCATTTATTTCCTAAAAATAAAAAATAAACTAATATTTGTGAACGCACTAATTTACAAAGTTAATACTAATGGGCAGAATTATGATTTTTTCAGGACACCGTGTGTGCACTTACTGAATATATCAAGCTAATACTTCAGTAATAATTCATGCTAATCTGAGACTCTCATTGATAATAAACCTTCATTGCCTTGGTAGCAGAGATCTCTGTGAGTTGTCTCATTGGCAGTTGTTTCATGACTTATGTGAAGGTATGTCACGATGCATAGGGATATCTTTTTGTGACTTTATTTGATAGTATATGATATCATTGTAAGATTTCTTGGGGCGTCCCATTTAGAAATGTTGGGCTAAATTTATGCTATCAAAATATGTTACGGTGGTCCATTCTCTTTTTTTTTTTTTTTTTTTTTTTTTTTTTAAGTTTCAAAAGTTTTATTAAGAATATATAAGGCGGTACATACAGCATATAAACAAACTGTTTAGCTTTCAAAACATTGTTTTTGTTCGTTTACCACAATTATTTCCATTGTAAGCATATATACATGTACTGTCAGGTAAGTAAAAATTCCCAGTGGCATAGTTGAGTTGTGTACCCTTATTTTGAAGAAGAGTGGAAAACAGGTGAGGGGGGTGGTAAAGGGAGGGGGAGCGAGGATAGGGTTGTGTAGGAGGGGTTGTTCTTGGTATAGGGGAGAGGCGAAATAGTCATATGAAAAGGGGAGGGGGAGGGAAGGGAAAGAAAGAGGGGGAAAGAGAAAAGGTAATCGCGGGGGAATGTAGAATGAAGAGACTCGAGGTAGGCAGGGGGTCTTTGTATCCTGAGACTAGCTTGTTCAGGCTTAAGAGTAGATCGTTCTGTACTTCTCCGTCTGTAGCAAGTTATTATCTAGGGGTAGATAATATGTATGATAGGTATGGTAAGGTCGGTTAGAGAATGTCTGCATCTTATGTGAGTTGATTTCTCAGTCCTTGTTTGTGTTAGGAAGCGACTTGTATTACTATGTTGGGTAGTTCAGGGTCTCGGGCATGTGACAAAATTAGAGGCCTGTGGATTGATAAAGAGAGAGAAAAAAGAGAGAGAGAAGAGAGGATAGCGTAGTTAGGGAGAGAGAGAGGGGGCAATAGAAAATTAAATGTGTTTCCGGAGTCTAGGATTCTCAGAGGGTGATTGGTAATCAATATTCCCTAATCATTGATCATTGAACATTGATCATCCGTTGGTCATCCACCAGCCGCTTCATGGTCTCTTCAAGAATGGGCGCCAGACCTCCTCAAACTGTTCTGCTTGGTCCTGTAGGTTATAAATCACTCGTTCATGGGTAGCCGTTTGATACATGGCCGTCATCCATTCCATGGGTGTGGGGGCAATGCTAGATCTCCAGTGCCGGAGTATGCATATTTTGGCCGTGGCTAGCGCCGTATGGATTAATCGTTTATGTGCCCGCGATAGGGAGGGATACGGGCGAATGTCATGTAGAATGATAAATGCTGGTGGGGTCGGTTTTGGTATCTGTATGAAGTCCGATAAGGCGAGGCGTACCGCGTCCCATAGTGACTGTACCGTGGGGCAGTGGCATAAGATATGAAGTTGGTCGCAATATGGCTCTGTGCATCTCCAACAGTTCGCGTGAGGTATCAACCCTGCCCTGAAAAGTTTAACGGGGGTCCAGTACCATCCCTGAAGGATTTTAAATAGGCAAAATTTCAGGCGTGCTTCACGTACGCCCCTGTCGAGGGCTTCTAGTATGTCTGGCCATTCTTCGTCCGTGTAGGTTATCTCTAGTATGTCCTGCCACTTTAAGCGTAGTCGTTCAAGTAAAGGCTGAGAGTAAAGGTGGTTAGTTAATTCGGCATAGAGGCCAGCCAAGACGCCTTTTTGTCGGCCCCTTTTCTGAAGATAGGTGACGATGGGTGAGGTTTTGAGCAGCCACGGGGGGGGTTCCTAATGTTCTCCGCATACAGTGTTTGAGCTGTAGATATCGCCACTCCTGGTTACTTTGGATACCGAATTCTTCCTGGAGGGAGGCGAATGTGCGGAAGCTATCTCCATCTATTATGTGAGATATATTGTGAATACCTGCGTCGGACCATTGGGGCCATCTGAGAATAGTCCCTCCTATTTTAATGTTTTTATTCCCTGCTATGGGAGCCTGAGTATGCAGGGAGGGGTGTACTCCTAGTAGTCGATGGGCTCTGCACCACGCTGTGTTTTTAGCCTTGAGGATGGGGTTAGTTAAGGGAACGTGGTCGGCGTATGTTCCTCCCATCTCCGTATACTGTCCATATAGGAGTTTCTCTGTGATCACCCATTGCGGTGGATCGGCTATATCCGGAAGCGTATATATTAGCTGTGAGAGTTGGAGGGCCAGAGAGTATTGTTCTACCGAGGGTAGTCCTAATCCTCCGTAGAGCCGTCGTGCCAGTATTATTGCAGGTTTCAGTCTTGGGCGTGAGGAGCCCCAGACGAAGGCCCTTATGGATGCGTCTATTAATCGGAGTGAGGAAAGAGGTATCTGTAGGGGAAGCATGCCTAACACGTATGTGAAGCGTGGTAAGGTGACCATTCTGACCGCCTGTGTCCTGCCCCACATGGACAGGCCTAGTAGGGACCATTTGGCAAAGTCTTGTTTCATTTTAGATATAAGGGGGTCTATGTTGTCCCTGACCATATGTTCTAGACCTCTGTTAATAAACGTTCCTAAATATTTAAGGCGGGTCGGGGTCCATTTGAATTGAAGGCCATGTATCGCTGCCCTCGTCGTTATGCGGGATAATGGTAGTGCCTCACTTTTATCCCAGTTTACCCGATATCCGGATAGGGATGCAAAGTCTTCTATAGTGGAAAGTAGTGCTGGGAGCGAGGTTTCTAGATCGGACATTGTTAACAGAATGTCGTCTGCGTAGAGATATATTTTGGATATGCCCCCGGTGATATGGATCCCTTTTATTTGGTGAGAATTTCGTATGGTGGCAGCTAGGGGTTCCATGGCCAATAAAAATAGAAGTGGCGACAAGGGGCATCCCTGGCGTGTGCCCCTTCCGATAGGGAATGGGTCTGACATGATGCCCCCACAGTTAACCTGTGCTGTGGGGTGGTCATATAATAAACGTACTTTAGAGATAAATTGTTCCCCCAGGCCAAAATGCTTCATGGTTGTGAATAGGTAGGGCCACTCAATGCGGTCGAATGCTTTCTCCGCGTCTAGGGACAGGGCTAGGGCTTCGTCAGGTAATTGTATGGATTCTAACAGTGTATGGCAAAGAGTTCGCATATGATTTCTGGAGGTACGGCCTGGTACAAATCCTACTTGGGTATTGTGAATCAACGATGGTATCACCTTGCGGAGCCGCGCTGCTAGAACACTGGCTAGGAGTTTGACATCCCCATTCAAAAGGGAGATAGGACGGTAACTGCCGCAAAGAAGGGGGTCCCTCCCTGGCTTAGGCAAGATGACAATCGTGGCTTTATTGGATAGAGCGCCCAGGGAGCCTTCTTGACATGCTTCCGTCAGTGCTTCATGTACTGCGGTTATTGCCTCCTCCCCAGCCCATTTATAGAATTCCGCAGGGAATCCGTCCTCTCCTGGTGCTTTATGGTAGGGGAGGCTTGTTATAACTTGGGTTATCTCTTCTTTGCTTATGTTACCGTCCAAGAGGGCCCTGCCTGCCTCAGACAGACGGGGTAGATTGGCCGCGGCAAGTAATGTCTCCATTTGTGTTTGATCTGTCGTTGTTTCAGGAGTGTACAAATGTCGGTAGTACTTGGCGAACTCGTTTACAATGTCTTGTGGGCGAGTTAGCACTGCTCCTGAAGAAGATGTTATGGCCGCAATGGCAGAGGCTGCCTCTCTTTGTCGGAGCTGCGCCGCTAGAAGGCGACCTGCTTTTTCCCCTTGTTCGTAATGGCGGCCTCGCAATTTTTGCAGTGCGTATTCCGCCTGAGATGTATAGAGTTCATTGTGTGCCATGCGGGCCTGTTCTAAGGCGTGTCGCAGCCTAGGGGATGGTTGGGCGGTATATTGTTTAGTGAGGTCCCGTATCATGGTCTCTAAGGTGGTTTGGCGGGCTATTCTGTCTTTGTTGGCCAGTGCTGCATCTCGCATCATATTCCCTCTTAGGGTTGCTTTTGCTGCCGCCCATAGGATCCTTTTTGAGGATACAGTGCCTGAATTCTCGGCCATGTAATGGGTTACATGAGCTTTTAATTGTTCCTTCCCTTGTGGAGAGCGATATCTGTGTACAGCCAATCGCCATGGTTTACGACCAGAGAAGGAGAGTCCCACCTGGATCCGGATTAGTATTGGGGAGTGATCTGAGAGCCCACTGTCTAGGATACAGGTGTCTTGTATATGAGGGATTACAGTGTGTGATACTAAGAAATAATCCAGACGCGATTGGGTGCCATGGACGGTGGATAAGAAAGTATATTCCTTATCTTTCGGGTGTTGTATTCTCCAGCAGTCCACCAGACCGACGTCAGTGGTCAGGTCTGTCAGAAGCGCTCTGTCGTGATTGTTACATACATCGACAGGGCCTGTCCTATCCATTATGGCGTCTTGGACGAGATTCCAATCTCCCCCGATTATGTATCGAGTAGTTCCGATTTCTGTCAGGAGGCGATTTAGCTGTAGAAGGAATGGGCGTTTTGGGCCGGTTGGTGCGTAAACGGATCCCACGCATAAAACAGTGTCCCCTAGTTTTAATTTAGCAAATATATACCTTCCTTCCGTATCATTCCAGGTTTTAATGATAGTGACCGGGAGGGATTTACGCACTAGTATCGCCACTCCACATTTGCGGGGTCCGTTACTTCCAGATTCCTGACTCGTTGGACGGCAGCTGAAGGCAACCCTCCCTACCCAATCCCGTTTAAGTTTACTGGATTCCAGAGTGTCAAGGTGTGTCTCTTGAATCAGGGCTATATCTGTTTTTTTGGATTGAAAATAGGACAGTATCTTTTTCCGCTTAACATAGCTCGTCATGCCGTGTACATTCCAAGAGAGTATGCGTAATGGTCGCGTCGCTTGAGGGTGGGGCTTCGACATATTGGATAATTGTGAGTAAGTAAGCACCCTGTGGGAGATATTGACTTAGTAGTTAGAGTGGGAGTTGTGTTTCGATATGATACGGTGTTTTATTTTATTTTATTTTATACGGGGGTTAGGAGCTGGTGGAGGCCAAGGGAATCCTCTGGAGAAGAAAGAGAAGAGAGAGGAGAGGGTGAAGGAAGAGAGGTAATATAAGTAGGACGAGAGCCAGATGGAGGGGAAATATGAGGGAAAAAGAAGGCAAGGAGAAATGAGAGGGAGAAGAAAAGAGGGAGAAGGGGGGGAAGGGATGGATGCGTGTGCTGAAGTTGAGATTGAGAGTATAGCAAGAGAGAGTGCAATTTGGGGGAAGAAGTGGAGAAGGGTAGGGATGAGGGAGGTTAGGAGTCCAACCTCCTTCGTTCGTTAGGTCTGTAAACGGCGGGACCGATTTCTCTCGGAGCTCTTGTGCCGTCGGGCGGTCTCGATCGGGGGGGGCGAAGGGGGGAAACAGCAGACAGCCAGTTATCGATATGTCGGTGATAAGGAGGGGTGGGGGGGGGGGGGGGGGCACACAGCAGTGCTTATGTTTATGTATCGGGAAGTGGGTCTGTTCATCGGTGGTTAGTGGCTAGTGTATTAGTTATATAACTAAAGTGTATATTGGCAGAAGTAATGATCGGTTAATAACTATAGTACCTGAGCGGCGCTGGAGAGGAGGGAGGGGGTGTCGGGTGTAGATGGGGTATGGTGTTTAGGATGTTGTGCCTAGTACTTGATGTTGTATGGTATCGTAGGGTATTTAGGAGTTCATAAGATAGGGTCGTAAATTAAAGTAGGGACTGGGCAGACAGAAAGACCGAGACCGGCTGGCGAGGGGAGGGGAGGGGCAGGGCAGAGGAGGGGGGGGGGAGAGAGCTCAAACAGAGTATTATAGTTCTCGCGTATGCATGGGTACATAAAAATACCAATATACAGTATAATATAATACTTCCTGAGCATTTCTTTTCAACTATAACACTGCCTCGTCTCATCTCGCCTTACAACTGTTCAATGACATATTAGGTTGATCAACATAACATATCCTGGCATCTTATCACATTATCATGTTAGGAGCCATTATGCCAAACGTCTCTCTATTAATCGTAGGATAGGTAATGAGTGTAGCTGAGCCCCGGGTTACGCGAGGATAGTGCGTGTCTCATCCTATTACTAACTCCTTGCCGTGTATTATTACATCATAATACTGACCTACTAAGGTCTTGCTTGGTATGTGCCACCATCATAGTCGTTCTGGTGTTGGTGATAGTTTAAGATAGTAATAATGATTAGGATGGGGGTAGGTACGAACATCTGGGGAAAAGAATAGCTAATAGTTTATAATTTACATTGTGATGTTATAATGTGGTGTGGAGTGGCAGTGTAGAATGTCCTAATATTTCGCTTTGTTATGCGGTAGTATGTTGTATTATGTCCTCGTGTTCTATTTTTTTTTTTTTTTTTTTTTTTTTTCCCAGTTTCTTATTGTAGAATAAGGTAAAGTCAAGTAGTGGGAGCTTTGATATGTTTCAGGTTATATCGTATTGTGTGTCCCTGTATTGGAATTAATTTATCTTTACGTTGTCTAGTCCCATCCCTTGGGGTGATAATGGGGGCTAAACGGGTCTAATGTCGGCGCTGGTCGAGTGTGGTGTGTATTAGGAAAGTTTCACATACTTTGTTGTTTACTACCATGAGATACTTTGTAGTGTGTGGAATGTAAGGTAAGTTCCATGATAGTTAATTAGTGTTTATTTTTTGTTATCTGTTTAATGCCCCTGTTACCTTGTTACCTTGTTATAGGGTTATAGGGTCGGGACCGGGCCCTTATTCAACATACAGTGAGTTGGTGGGGTCTGATCCCTGTTCTAGTAATCGTCATCTGTTGTGTACTGAGGGCAAATAACGATTTACCGGTAGTTTCCATTACAGGGCCTCGGCTCTAGTCATAAAGAGCATATATTTTTCATGTATCTGGTTTTAACATTGATACTAGCAGTCTTAGACAATTACAATAGTAATACACATATGATCTGGAAAGGTACTCATCCTTCCGCGGAGTCTATAGTTGTTATTTTCGACTCTCTGGCGATAGTCCCATAAGTCGTCTTGTTGCGTTACCTTCTCAAGAAGACCCAGTTGTAGGCTTTAAAGGGGAGCGGGATTTGTCTCTTTCCGATAATTGGGTGTGGGTTACTACTGCGTGTAAAATCTGACCCCTGTCATCATATGATCTAGTTAGTCTCTCCATGTCTCTACCTCTATGACTGGCTCCGGTGTCGTGTAGAGCCGTCTTCACCTGTTCTATTCCCAAGTGGGGGGTTTCGGCCCTATCACTGCCTCCTGCAATGTCATGCTCACTGTCTGTGTTGTAAGAGTCCATAGGCTGGGATTGGAAAGAATCAAGGAAGAGTCTCAATTCGTCGGGGTTATAAAAGTCCTTGGATACTCCATTTTTTGTAACCCACATTCTTGCAGGGTCAAAGAGACCGTATTTCATCTCTAGTTTGCGAAGCCGGGGTCGTAGGGCTAGGAAAGCCTTTCTACGTTCGTTGGTTTCCTTGGAGTAATCGGCGGTTATTCGGATCTCGTGCTGGTCTATTCGGAAAGGGCCGTGGTTGCGTGCTACTTGGAGTATTTGTCGGGTTTGATTATGCCGCAGCAAGCATGCGATGATTGGGCGGGGGTCTTGAGGAGTTGTCAGAGCGTTTTGGGCCTATCCTGTGTGCCCGTTGGAATTCTAGCGGCGGGTCAAAGTCCAATGGAATCATTTTTGGAAGAGTGGAGGTCAGAAAAGTCTGCATATCCGAGCCTTCTTCGTTTTCCGGGATCCCAAGTATGCGGATATTGTCTCTCCGGCTCCTGTCCTCCATGTCCGTTAGTTTGCTCCTGAGGTAGGTGAAGTCTTGTTCTCGCACCTGAGACGTGTTAATCTGCGTCTCTAGTGATCCCATGCGTTGTTCTAGCCCTGTCACTCTAGATTGAAAGCCGGCAATGTCAGATCGCATGGATTTGGTTTCTAGTGTCAATGAAGCTATAGAGGCGTCCATCCCCTCTATGCGGCGGCTGACGGTGGTGATCTCTTGTAGTATCCTGTCCATAGTCATGGATTGATCTTTATCAGGCATCGTGGTGAACTCGTTTAAAGGTGGCGATGTTTGAGGGTTTATCTTCGTGGGGGTTAGGCGTTTGTGTTGTAGCGCTTCTGAGAATAATAGTTGTCGTGCAGGCTTGCTGACAGGTTTATGGTTCGGTTTGTTGCCGGGCATCGCCTCAATTGTCTACAGAGTCTGACCACGTGGGGCCCGAGATTCCCTCCGTAGATTCCGATAAGGATATAGATGTTCGGTGGCTTACACTGGTGTCAGTCCACTCCCTTCTCCTGTATCTCTATTCTCTTGGCTCTCCTCATCCCCGGTGCCCCCCCAGTCGCTCACCCCTCTCGTCCCCTCGCCTCCACGTGCCTCCCGTCGTGCCCCTCTGCCCTCCTCAGTATTAGTTGTCTGGAGGGGGGGGGGGGAGAAAGTTTATTATCTCAGCGGGAGGGTTTTTGTTGTCCCTCTGTGATGGAAAAGAGGAGAGAAGTCGTGCCTCTGCCTCCGGCGATGCCGTTCTTAATTTGAAGAGATTCGATCCTACCTCTCTTTGGGTTTCTCTCCCGGCTGTCGAAGGGGCCGCACCCCTTTGCTGTGTCTTCCCGTCTCCCTATGGGGGGGGGGGGAAGGTCCACGGGTGTTTGTTGGCGTTGTAGGGAGATGGATGCGGGTCGTCACGACTCCCGCAGTCCCTGCGGCCTGTTCAGCTTGCTCCTTGCTGCTACAGGCATGCCGTCCGCGGTCTTCCGAAGACGCGACTCCGCCCCCTTTTTCCAGGCCTTATCGGCCTGGGGCGAGTCGCGAGTTTCCTGCCTTGCGTCCCGCTCCTACGGGGTCCCCGGACATGGTTCCGTGTCGCCGCTGTTGTAGGGGTGGAGGGGCACCGAACCCGGTGTGTTGTCCGGCTGTCTTCTCGCCCCCGTCGCCCCTCCGGGACCGCCTCGGCGCGGAGCTCTCGCTCTAAGCGGCCATCTTGTTTCGTGGCCCGGCCACGCCCCCGGTCCATTCTCAACTGTCCATAAAACCTATTGCTTTTTGCCATTTTATCTAAAACAATGTGCAGGTAAATGTAAAAATCAGTCCTTTATGTCACATTTCCTTTGGGCGAGAATTCCACCACATCCTCAACCCCACCCAGAGGTTTTTGTGTTTGCTCGCTTTGGTCAGTTATTAAAATTTCAATAAGGTGTCTACAAACCAGCACTCAGTACTCAGCAGCAAACAAAGCTGTGCTTTACGAGAGACGTGCTTGGTGAGCTCAATGTTATGTTATGTACATTGGGGGAGATGTGTGGAATTAGCTCTTTATTAAGTGCTTTGCTTTGCAAGGGGGCTTCGTGCAAGGGGCTCTAATCTATGTGATAATGTATTATGAGAGAGCAATGGTAAATGGACCATGCACACTCTGATGTTTAATCAGTGGAAGAGAGTTGCAGCATGGCCATGGCCATATTCTGCACTGTTCTCTGATAGGGGCTATGAGGTCCATGCTCTGTGCTCTTCAGATAAGGAGACCTTTATGTGGCTAAACTGTATCAGTTTGTGTGTTATCTGAGTGTTTCCATTTGGGTGCTGCTCATTCGTTCATGTTTCTATTAGTGCGTGTGATTGCGTAGCAGGATGCTGGCGAGGGCCAGTGTGCCACTATGCAGGAGCGTCTCACAGCATGTGGAGGGGGCGGGGCGGCGCGAGGGGGAGAAAATGTAATAATAAAAAAAATAAAAACCTTACCTGAAGCCGCCGCCAACACCGTTCAGCTCCTCTTTGCTTTGCCGCAGGCACAGGCTTTCAGCTTGCCCTGTGGCCAATCTGAACTCTGCTGTCATGCTGCTAGCAGCATGACAGCAGAGTTCAGATTGGTCAGAGCGCCCAGCCAGAGCTTGCCCAGGCAGACTGGGAGAGTCTGCCTGCTCTCTGTGCCGGGTTGGACAGAGCTTAGTGCGCATGTTTGTTTGGCCGAGATGAGACAGCTTGTGCTCGTCAGCCCCGTGGCCCACCCCTTCTACAGTACAACGATAATAAACATAGTTTAGTATTGTTGTATTGCAGAAGTTTGGCAGCTGCTGCTGCTGGTGGGCGGGGGGCAACAATCCTCCGCCTTAGCGGAGGAGCCACCCCAGCCACTATAGATAGATTATTGTATTGTATTTGCAACTGTATCTCTTTCTTCTGCCTTAGTGGGGTTTTACCTCGATGTGTATGTTTCTATTTGTGCTTGTGTGTGTGTTTGTGTGTTACTTGACTGCTGGTATGTTTAACTTCAACACATTGACAAATGGTCAACATATCTCCATGACCATCATTGCTAATAACCCTACTAAAGTGGAAATTGTTGTTTTATTCGGTCAGTGTATTAAATGCTAGGATTATGGAACAGGCTCACAGAAAGTGAGAAATCTGCACTCAGAGGTTTATAACCCTTCATAAATTACACCTGCAACAGTTTTCTTAATTTGTATGTGCAGTTGATAACGCGTCCAGCCCTTATGAATTACCTGTACCTGGACACGTTGGAGGTCGTGGATCTTTTAACTGTGTCGGGCTCTCCTCATCCTAAAATAGTCGGGTCACTCAGATCAATAATCGATAACTATTGCAATCGGTAATCAATACTCAGTTAATACCTCAATATAGCACATCAAAATCAATAACAGTTGGTATTTCGGCGCACCATGACCTTTCAGTCATGAATAACCACACCAGTTTATTAAAAGTTAGTGAATTTATTTCCCTATATTAACAAAGCTAACACAATGTATATAAGTCTCAAAAACAAATGATATATGTATATGAACATTACTGGCTGTCCATAACGGCGGAAGAAACGCAATCTACGCAAAATCTGGATAATGATACACTCAGTTATGGCAATGCAAATCACTAATATGACTAACTGTATTTGACTAATTTCATACATTGGTCAGCATAACAAGATTTCAAATTAGCATGGTACATCGAATGAATAACTCGACTAACCTCTAATTAGCATTGGCATGTGGGGCTTCATGCAAAACGAATTTAGTCAACACAAATTTGGAAAACTTCTAGCTAGGACCCTAACAAAATAGCAGTTGGTACCTAAAAGGAAAAAAACACAATGCATAATACATTTATCCTTTCATATTTACCAAATACAATCAGCATTCAAGAAAAGTCTTCGTCCTTCAGGTACTGGTTCGATCAGCATGGGGCAAGTTTCAAAGGGGCAAAGTTAAGGGCAAGCTTCCTTGCAGCGGCAAGGAGAATGGGGCAAAGTTACTGCATGGGCAAGACGGGGCAAATCAAAGTTAAAGTCTCTAGGGTGAGAATTCTTAAAGTCTCTTTCTCTCAGAAAGAGAAAAGGGCATCAGGGTGTCGTCCAAAATGGAGTCTGGCATCTGGCTTCAAACTGGCATCGAGGAAAATGGCTGACTTCTCTTTGTCCAGTGGGTTTAAGTAAGAAACATTCCAAATTCTGCAGGGTCTTCCATTGGAGGGTTCATAGGTTGGCTTCAAATTGTCCAATGAAAATTGTCCTTCACTAGCGCTCATTTATGCATACACTGTCCTTGGAGCCTTGGAACACAAGTTATAACATGGGTTGCCAATTATTTTACTATCTATACCTTCATTGTCCGCACCTGCAGACTGACCTTGTATCAAAGGGGATGAAACCGGCCTAGTACGAAACCTTGGAGATAAGTGTATTAGTCAGCTCTACTGGAAAAATACAACTTCAAGCAAGAATATATGTTTCATTAGTTCAAAAAAAAGCCATGCAGTTAGAATTTGAGACCAGGCAACTAGGCCAAAGCCTCTACTAAATTTAAGCTAAGCAAAACAGTTTCAAAGAAGGAATCATGGCATACATTTGCAATTATGACGGATTACTACATTTTCAATACTTCATGATTAATAAAGCTTGTTTACAATGATGGCGAACTACCCAGAGGGCACAATTTCCCTTGTATATTATTTTCTTTACTAAAATCACACTACATTATACGTTTTGATTACACGATATGTATGAATATATGTCGGACCTTCTTTTTCTGCGTCATCAATCCCTCCTCTGATGACTAATTATGTAATCACATCAAATCTACCCACAAATTTTATTCCATTAAAATTCTGTATAGTAATTTGGCACTTCAGTCAATTCCCTTTTTCTTTTAGTCCCTTTTGATTTTTCTCTATATATTTCCACCATTTTGGCTTGTTCTTTTTCTTCTCTTTTCCTTTCACGCCTTATTTTCCATATTTTGATAGCTTTCCATGTTCCCCAAGAGCCTAATAAACAAATTAATATTATCAATATTCCCTTCACTATTTTTAGTAACAATCCGTTCCAAACGTTGCTGAGCCAATTTCCCACAGAAGCAAATCCTTTTCCAACTTTCTCCCAGACTCCGGGTTCTTTCAATTCTTTCAAATCTACACTTTCTTTAGTTAAATTTGTAAGCATCGTTCTAATTTTTCCACTGCTGTCTGGTATATATGTACAACTATGACGTGTACCAAGCATTTTGCAAACGCCGCCATCCTTTGCTAAAAGAATGTCTAAGGCAAGCCGATTTTGAAGAGTCATAGCTCTTTCTGCAGCGAGTTCAGCATCCATCAGGATTATAGCTCCTGAAAATTTTGTCAGCATGTTATCCACAATAGTAGACAACTTTCGTATTTTAATTGAATTTAATATGACCCCTACTGAAGGAATCAATGCTCCAAATATATCTCCTACCACACCAGAAGCTGTCTCCCTTTTCTGAACATGATGTGATTCAGACAGCTTTGGAAATTTCGTTAAGTCGTCCAATTGGTAAATCTTTGGGAGCACTATTCCCAAATAACATCTCCCATACCATCCTTTAGGAAGACGATAATAGGCGTTAAGTCCACAAATATAATATATCCCAGGAATAACTGGGTCTTGTCCATTCAGCATGAATGTCCACTTAGGTTGAAACAAAAACGTATGTTTGCATTCACTCTTTTCCACAAAAACTGTGTCATAGTACGATTTATGTCTATGTATACAAAATCTCCCTACATGCAATGTATCTAAAGCTATTTTCCCTTGTGTCTTTATTGCGGCAAAAGCATAGTTATCTACGGATGTCCTTTTGTGTAATTCCCTTTCTAATTCCTCCTTCATTTCTTTCCTCCTATCATCAGTGCGGTCTAAGAAGTTTATCTCTACCTGTGAAAGCAAGCATGTAAGGTTCTCTCTATGTGCGTGTGCTGTGTGAAAAGGTGACAACGGCTCAAAGAATTCCCTCATTGATTTGAAATAATAATCTCTAGCTATTTTACTCAGGTACTCAATTATGGGGACATATGCAAATGTAACATCATGATTGGAGTAGAAATAATGAATGTACTGTTGACCATAAAATCTGGACGTTATTATACTACATGTGATTCCGTAAGTAAGAGGCATACTGTGATACGTTACCCCTTCCACTACTGAGGTAGGTATGTGTGCACACACATAACAATCTTTCGCATCCATGGTCTCAACATACTCACTCAGCAAGCAATAGAAAACGTTAGATGAAAGTTCCTTCTTATCATGCAAATGTCTCTCATCTCGTTTGAGTCTCTTCAGAGCTGTTAGTTCAGTAACAATAGTAGGTTTAGAAGTAGAAGCATCATTCGTCTCACTCTCAATTTTACCATGCATTCCAAGAACTATTGCTACAATGATTAGTACCCATGCGGTTATTAAACCTCTACACATGTATTTACAACACTTCATTTTCCGTCCTTGTGTAGCGTAGCCTGTCATGATCTGTATAGAATCAGAAAGTTGAAGACGCTTTATCAAAGCGTAGTTGCAAATATTTACAAAGCTGAACGAGTTCAATGTTCACACAGTTTTCTTCAGCTGCTTAGTCTCTTATCGGTTATCAGCGTTGTCTCAAGATCGGTTTCAAAGTTAATCAAGTTAGCAATGTCTTAGCCGGTTGAAAAGTCAATCAGGTGATCAATGTCTTTAATCGGTAAAGTTCATGAAGTTTTATTTCTCATGTGCCAAAATGAAGTTCTGCATCTTCGTTCTCGAGACTGAGGGATACGAATTCGTCTGACCAATCGTTATTGGCTAAGTATGCCCACTCCGGACCAGAATATCTTTGGCTTGGTATCCTTTTTCTTTTCAATTTTGCATCTCTCTTTGATTCTTTCTCGCTGTTACTTTCTTCCTTGGCCAAGTCTTTCTCTTCGCTCGGTGCTGCTATTGCGTCAGACACTTCCTTTCTTTTCTCTTTCACTCTTGGCCCTTCACTGTCGTTCAACGTTTCTCTAATTCTTAATTTTACTGGCGATATGCTTTGTCTTCTTTTTGCACTGTGTCCACTTGATGGACCTTCAATCTCTTCTGAAGGAGTTTGAGCAGTTTCGTTCTGTTCTGCCTTGTCCCCTCCTTCTGGGGTGTCAATCAAGTTTTCCTTTTCTTTTCCTGTATCGTCTGCTTCTGGGAAAGCCCTCCTCTGATCAGGCTCTCCTGCTTCTTCACCTGTTTCGAGCCCTTTGTCACCGTTACTTTCTTCAGGCTCTTTGTCACTTTCAGCTGTTTCAGGCTCTTTGTCACCTTCCGGGCCTTCGTCACTCTCTGAGGCTCCTCCTTGGTCTTCCCCAAATGAATCAGTTGCTTCGTCCTCAGAGAATATTTCTCCCTCCTCTATTTCTACCTGTTCGCTTCTAGTTCCCTTTCGCTCTGTCTCGGCGCTTGGCACTTTGTTATCAGACACTGGTGATTTCAGCGCTTCAACTTCTTCATCTGTGGGACACAATACCTTCTTTGTGTGACTGGCGTGAATCCAGTTGGGAACTCCTGCACACTTCACAGCGGTGGTAGTCGTCAGAATCACTTGAAAAGGTCCTTTCCAACGGGGTTCCAAACACGACTTCCTCACATGCTTCTTTATCACGACCCAGTCACCTGCTTTCAGGGCGTGTCCTGGACCTTGGATCGGAGGCAAGGTGGTTGCCTCCACCTGGTGAGAGAAAGAGCGAACCACATCAGCTAGACCTTTGCAGTAGTCTAACACCATATCACCTGTAATATTCAAAAGAGCATTTGCAGGAACTCATGGAATGTCTCATAGCTCTGCCCATGAGGATCTCGTGCGGGGACAATCCAGTCTTTCTGTCAGGGGTGTTTCTCATTGACATTAGCACCAAGGGCAATGCGTCAGGCCATTTTAAGTTTGTTGATGCACATATTTTCGCCATCCTTGATTTCAATGTGCCATTCATTTGCTCCACTAGACCTGATGCTTCAGGGCAGTAGCTACAATGCAACTTTTGCTCAATGTTCAGCGCTGCACAAAGCAATTTTATTACTTCGTTATTGAAGTGACTTCCCCTATCTGATTCTAAAGAGATCGGAAATCCGAAACGTGGTATTAGTTCTCTCAAGAGTAGTTTTGCAACTGTGAGACTGTCATTTCTGCGTGTAGGGCATGCTTCAATCCAGTGACTAAAAATGCACACAACCACCAACACATACTTCAAACCTCCATGCACAGGCATCTCAATGAAGTCCATTTGCATCCTGCTGAAGGGACCCCCTGCTCTTCCAATGTGGCTCAAATTTACTACGGTTCCCTTCCCTGCGTTCATCTGTTGGCAAATGACGCAACGATGGCAAACTGCTTCAGCAACTTGACAGAATTTGGAGTTAAACCAATCAGTTTCAAATAGTCTAATCATGGCATCCCTCCCAAGATGAGCTTGTCCATGATAGAATCTGGCTAACTGTGTCAAAAGACTGTTTGGCAGAACAAACTTCCCTTCACTTGAAACCCATAATTCATCCAGTCTCTTTACACACTGAAATTTGGTCCATGAGAGTTTCTCATCCTCACTGATATCATTCTGTAAGGACTTCAATTTATCCATTGTATCCACAACCTTTAAAGCAAATATTTAGCTTGGTTCAAGTTCTGGCTCATTTATCAAGTTCCATTCATCCCTGAGCATTATACAGTTCAATGCGCAAAATCTTGCGACTTGATCCGCATATCCATTTCCCAAAGAAACATAGGTGGTCATTACGACCCTGGCGGATTACTTCCGCCAGGGCCGCGGGACGCGGTGGCACCGCCGACAGGCCGGCGGTGCCCCGCGGGGCATTCTGACCGCGGTGGCTTAGCCGCGGTCAGAGAAGGGAAACCGGCGGTCTCCCGCCGGTTTCCCGCTGCCCCAAGGAATCCTCCAGCTTGGGGATTCCGACTCCCCCTCCCGCCATCCAGTTCCTGGCGGTTCTCCCGCCGGGAACCGGATGGCGGGAGGGGGAGTCGCGGGGCCCCTGGGGGCCCCTGCAGTGCCCATGCCAACGGCATGGGCACTGCAGGGGCCCCCGTAAGAGGGCCCCACAATGTATTTCACTGTCTGCCTTGCAGACAGTGAAATACGCAACGGGTGCAACAGCACCCGTCGCACCTTCCCACTCCGCCGGCTCGATTACGAGCCGGCTTCATGGTGGGAAGTTCGTTTTCCCCTGGGCTGGCGGGCGGCCTTTCGGCGGCCGCCCGCCAGCCCAGGGTAAAACTTGGAATACCCTCCGCGGTCTCTGGACCGCGGAGCGGTATTCCTGATGCGCAACATTGACGGGCGGCCTCCGCCGCCCGTCAATGTTGGAATGAGGGCCATAGTCTTGTCCCTTCGAGTGTGTACTGCATTTTACCACTGCTACTTCCCCTGGCAATTGAATGGCATGTAACAATTCTCTTATTCTTTCACCATTTTTCACTGGTGATCCTGAAGAGGTCATGAAGCCTCTCTGTGACCACAATTGTCCAAAGTCATGCACTATTCCAAATCCGTACTGACTGTCAGTGTAGATGGTGACTTTCATCAATGCAGAGAGTTGGCAAGCTCTAATAAGGGCTACCAATTCCGCTACTTGTGCAGAGTAAACTCCTTGAAGCCAAGATGCTTCCGGAACACCTGTTACCGTGCATACAGCATATCCTGCTTTTAATATTCCAAGGGCATCTCTCAAACATGAACCATCAACAAAAATGACTTGATCAATTTCTTCCAATCAGGTATCTTTGATATCAGGTCTTGGTTTGGTGCAAAAACCAGTCACTAGAAGACAGTCGTGCTCGATATCTTCAGCGTTCTCAATTTCTGCATTTTCACTGGGAAACAAGGTTGCTGGGTTCAACGTAGTGCACCTTTTCAACTGCACATTAGGTGATCCCAGAATTATTGTTTCATACCTTGTGAGTCTAGCACCAGTCATGTGTTGTGTTCGGGAACATGTCAAAAGTATCTCGACTGAGTGAGGAACCATGACTGTTAAAGGGTGTCCCATCACTATTCCTTCACTCTGAGTGAGGCTGATACCAACTGCGGCTACGGCACGCAAGCACCCTGGCAGTGCTGCTGCGACCGGATCCAAAGTAGCTGAAAAATATGCTACTGGTCTGTTTATGCCGCCATGGGCTTGGGTCAAGACAGACAAGGAACACACATCACGTTCATGACAAAACAATGTGAAAGGCTTTGTGTAATCAGGCATGCCTAAAGCTGGAGCCCTGCACATGCATTCTTTCGATTCAATAAAAGCATCCATCTCATCTCCTTTCAGCTCTATTTCATCCAGCGCATCCTTCTGGGTCAGTTTCAGTAAAGGTTTTGCTAGGGTTGAGAAATTGGGAATCCATTGGCGACAGTAGCTCACCATTCCCAAAAACTTCCTCACCTCCCTCCTCGTCTTTGGGGGACTCATTTGAAGTACACTTGTTATTCTTTCCTTCATAATTCTTCGTGACCCTTTCTCTATTTGGTGACCCAAATATTTCACTTTCCTCTGACAGAACTGTAATTTTGAAGGAGACACTTTGGCCCTCATTCTGACCTTGGCGGGCGGCGGAGGCCGACCGCCGAAGTCCCGCCGTCAGGTTACCGTTCCGCGGTCGAAAGACCGCGGCGGTAATTCTGACTTTCCCGCTGGGCTGGCGGGCGGTCGCCTTCAGACCGCCAGCCAGCCCAGCGGGAAAGAGGCTTCCACGATGAAGCCGGCTCGGAATCGAGCCGGCGGAGTGGAAGCTGTGCGACGGGTGCAGTTGCACCCGTCGCGTATTTCACTGTCTGCGCAGCAGACAGTGAAATACATTTAGGGGCCCTCTTACGGGGGCCCCTGCAGTGCCCATGCCAGTGGCATGGGCACTGCAGGGGCCCCCAGGGGCCCCGCGACCCCCCCTACCGCCATCCGGATCTCGGCGGTCCGACCGCCGGGATCTGGATGGCGGTAGGGGGGGTCGGAATCCCCGCAGCGGTGCAGCAAGCTGCGCCGCCGCGGAGGATTCAATGGGGCCGCGGTACACTGGCGGGACCCCGCCAGTGGTGCCGGTCCGACCGCGGCTTTACCGCCGCGGTCGGAATCCCCATTGGAGCACCGCCGGCCTGTCGGCGGTGCTCCCGCGGTCCTCCGCCCTGGCGGTCAAAGACCGCCAGGGTCAGAATGACCACCTTTGTGTCCGTTTCTTCCCAAATGGTTCAATAGGGCAATAGTGTCAGCCGTACAGTCACTTTCTGTCTTGGATGCGATCAGCAAATCGTCAATGTACTGTACTAGGGTCGACTCGAATGGCAACTCCAACGCTTCCAAATCTTTCTTTAAAATCTGATTGAAAATTGATGGTGACTCCGAAAACCCTTGAGGAATTCGACACCAACTATAGACTCTGACTAGGAATTTGAAACAAAAGAAAAATTGGCTGTCCTCATGAAGAGGCACAGAAAAGAATGCTTGCGACAAGTCGATGACTGAGAACCACTCAGCATCGCAGGGAACTTGAAACATTATCACAGCTGGATTCGGTACTACGGGACAACATTTGATTATTATGTCATTTATTTTCCTCAAATCCTGAACAATTCGAACCTTTCCACTCGTTTTTTTTTAGTCCCATGATTGGTGAATTACATGGACTGCTTAACACTTCTTTCAGTACTCCCTGTTTTACAAACTCATCAATGAGTTGGGCAACCTTTATGAGGGTGTCTTGCGCCATATGGTACTGTGGGGTCTGGGGAAAAGTCACATTGGGTTTTACAGTCACTTTCACTGGCTCCACTCCTTTCACCAATCCCACCTCTTTTCCTGTCATATCCCACACTTCTTTTCCGACTGTTTCCTGTAACTCAGCAGGAATATCTGCTTCAGTGATCATCGGATAAAGGGTAATCAGGGGATACTCTTCATCGACAGTTTCCACCTTATCCCCTCCTACACTGTCCTCTTCTTCCCCATCACTGCTTGTCTGAATTTTAATTCCCTCGTTTGAACACATAATCGAACATCCCAATTTGCACAATAGGTCTCTTCCTAACAGTGATATCGGGCTTGAGTCACATACCACAAATTTATGTGACCCTTGATAGTTTCCAATTCTGACTTGTACTGGGTCTGTGATTGGGTTCGTCAGGTACCTATTTGCTACTCCCACTACCTGTACTGTTCTCCCTGAAAGTGGCAAATTTGGTACTTCAATGCTCCTAACAGTGGAACGTGTAGCTCCTGTGTCAACCAAGAATGAAACGCGATGACCCATAACTCTTCCCTCCACATACGGACCCTTTTGATCAACTTCCAAAGATGCTGCAAGCACACAATTTCCCTCCTCATCTGAACTTTCACTCTCCCATACATTGTTTA
Organism: Pleurodeles waltl; assembly: GCF_031143425.1. Taxonomy (NCBI): domain Eukaryota; kingdom Metazoa; phylum Chordata; class Amphibia; order Caudata; family Salamandridae; genus Pleurodeles; species Pleurodeles waltl. The sequence goes on from NC_090447.1 coordinate 194,721,484, forward strand.
TTCCATTCTCGCTGTGTAATGGGAATTGGTGTACTGTGTCATTTTGACTCATTCCCTGAAACGTGACCTGTTGAGGAAGCATTGCTTGCTGCTGATTCATTGGTGCTAAGGGTATTTGCATTTGCTGATTAGGTACCATAGGAAACTGCTGTTGCATTGGCTGCAATTGTGCCATTTGCACACAGGGCATTTGCATCTGTTGCGGTTGCATGGGTTGTAAACCCTGCATCTGGTTTCTATTGTTTTGGAAATTTGGATTTGGACCTCTCAGTTTCGGTCCTCTCATAGTCTGGAATGCATTGACATCATTGTTTTGCTGACCTACACCTTCCTGCACCATCATTGGGCACTCCTGTTTCCAATGCCCGACAATTCCGCATGTGTGACATGGCATCACCTTCTTCATTGCCTGTATACCATTTGGAACCATAACGGTATTCAAATCAGGACCATTATTCACAAAACCTCCTCGGCCTCTGCCTCTCATCTGCGGCTGAAACATAGCATTTCCCTGCTACTACTGCTGCGGCATCTGTTGTTGAAAACCTTGCAAACCTTGTAAACCTGTCTGAGCTGCTCTAAGCTGCATCACCATCACCTTTTCTTTCAATCTTTTCTGCTTTGTCTCAATCTCATCACTGCAGTATTTTGCATAATTCAACACTTCATCAATCGACTTTGACTGCCAACAAATCAAATGCGTTTTAATCATCTGGCTGATTTCGGGTCTCAAACCTTCCACAAACCTGAACACAAAATGGAGCATGTCCTTTGCCTCAATCGTTTCTGTGCCACTGTAATTCTTAAACGCTTTCAACAACCTCTCATAATACGCATGTATAGACTCTTTAACCTCTTGGGCGGTCCTGTCAATCCTTTGCCAATCCACATTTTTCGACGCAACCTTGGTTTTCAAGTGCTCGATCACCTTGTGGTACAAACTCATTACCGTAGGTGATGGCGCACCTGTGTCCCTATCTCTCTCTGGTTCACTCGTCGGCCAACCTACAGCCCTTTTACAATATTCCCACAAATCTGAAGGAACCACAATTTCAAATAAAGTATTCAGGTCTTCCCAGAGACATTTCGCGAGTTTCACAAATCTATCTGTTTGTTGATACCACTCATTTGGCTTCTCTCTCAATTTGGGAAAGTCATCCGTAAAGGATTTAATATCGCACCTGTGCCATGGTACATGTACAAGTTTTCCCCCTGCTGTCTCTCTCATTGGTAACATAGTTATCAGATCGTCATTCTGTTGTTTTTTCTCATTCCGCTCTGGAGTATTTTCTTTCTTTTTGTCCTTTTTCTTAACCCACCTGCTTTCCCACTTGTCTAAACATCTCCAGACCTGTGCACTCTGCAGTATCTCTTTAAGTTGTGTTTTCATCCCTGCGGATCTCATGTGTTCAAAATCTTTTGTCTCAAAGTCTGACCTGTAACTTCTGCTCAGGTGTTTAGTCTTACTTATATCGATCTCGTTTCTGTCTGCAATTTCTTGTAACTTCTTATGTATGCTGCTTACTTCTCTTGTAATCCTAGGGCACATGTATCTTAGTTCTTCCTCTGTGTATGATTCTAATCTGTTCAAACCCATTGTCCCCTCTACCAGTTCATCTGCCTCCATACCCAACCTTATTTTATTCAGGTATTCTTCTCCCTTCCCGCTGGATGTACTCTGTGGGGAGTTCAGGCTGTTGAACCATTGTGTTAACTGTTGCGCGTTCAATCCCATCAGTGTAGCTGTTACATCAACTGCTACTGATGGTTTCTGTAATGTTTCAGTCTCTGAGGTTAACGGTACTAATAGTGGTGGATGTGACCTTACCACGGTTGACGGAGCACAAATTGGAATTGGACGGAATTCCGACAAGGACCCAGATCCATTTGGCAGTGCCGCTATCGGAGTTGTCTCTGGAGTGGTTTCTATGCATCTTCTCCCTGTCCCATTCTGTATCATTAACCCTTGGTCGCTTGTGCTTGAATTTGCCTGTATGTACAGTGGTACTGGTGGACCTACAGTGATAGGCAGAGATATCGCGTCTGGATTCTGTCTGTTCCCCGAATTCTGTGGCATGTTAATCCCCACATTGTGGTTCATCATTGCTGGCATACCTAACTGGCTTTCTATTACTCGCACTTCTTGTGTCTGCTTTTGAGGCATCGAGAACTGTGTTGATTCAGCTTGAATCAATGTTGGTCTTTGATAACTCTGTTCTCCGTGCGCCGTTGAATCAGAAGTCGTTCCCAAGTTATGCTCTTCACAGCAGTGCCTTTGAACCTGTGGCTGATAATTATCAGCAGGTCTCAACGTAGGCACGTCTGGGTATATTCTCCGAACCTGTGGTATTTGTGGTGAGAAAGGCATATCGGAACTGCTCGGCCTCTGAGATATTCTCAAATTTGGTGTTACATTACCCTGTATTGGTTCTGGAGGGGCAGTACTAATGCTTGAGCCTTTTTCGCTTTCTACATATGGTGGCGGGCGATCATTCAGCAATTGTATAATGAACTCCTCATCATCTGACTCGTCTCCCCTTTTCGAGTTTCTATTATTCTCTCTATCTCTGGACTGACTCCTGTTTGTCTTATGTGTGGCTTTCCTTCCTTCCGTCTCCGCTTCATCAGTAATCGCTGGAAACAATTTAATCCCCTGCAATACATCTGATCTCCAAACCTTTTGTGTGCTGTCCCATCTAGCATCCGCTAGTGTCTTTTCTACTTTTCTTATTCTTGTCTCAAATTTCTTTTGTTGTTGGTTTCTAGCTATTAGCTCCCAAATTGCTAGTGCCTCAAACTGTGCTGGTCTTGGAGGTACTTTCATGTCGTATAGCGCAAATCTCAGATTTTCTAAAACTCTTAGATTAAACGACCCGTGGATAGGGAACGCTACACTTCCATGTTTCTCTGTTGATTTGCACCATTGTTTTAACCAAAGACATGGTGCTACACCCTTTTCTTCAATGACAATGTAAGCTGGTGTACCCTCAGGCGGTGTTTCTTCTCCTACATTTGCTTTAATATAAACATCTCCCCTCATGGCACTCTTAAATGCTTTGAAAATTTTCATCTTTCCGTCTTTTGTTTTTCTAAAATATGTAATCAATAAGTGACTTTAATTCCCGGAATACTCTTCGCTTGCCTTTCCCCTTCCAATTGCGCTTCACGGACTGCGTCCAATCCGTGCGCGACCCTTCTCACCAACCGACCTATCCCAGCGCGGCTCCTAGTGACATCACACTCACACACTGCGGCTGACAAAGTCCCACGGCTTGTCCTCTTTTCATTCGGCTTCTCTCATAAACTAATTTCTGCAATATAACGCGAGCACTTTACCAAAAGAATAAAACAGATCTGTCGGTTTACTACAGGAAAGGTAATACAATCGCTTCAGAAACCTTAGGGATTTTTCACTAGCCTCTGCAGTTATTCCATCTTTCTCGGTTTCCCACTTTCGCAAGCAAAATTTGACCCGCAAACTTTACTCTCAACTGATCAATGAACTATTCTAGTGCACTTTAGAATTCGTCAAATCTCAAAGTCGAAGTTTTATTTCACTCCGCAACATTCATACCGACTTGTTGACCACGCCCGATCAACCCATTAAACCTGACCAGATCACAACATCAAACAAGTGTCACATACACTTTTCAACATACTCCGGAGTCTCTTGACCTCGCAGGGCCCGTCTCAACATCAACAACCACGTGGACAATTTTTTTTTTCTGCACGAAGCGCTACACACATGTGAAGTTCGGCGACTTCCCTACTCTCACACTTTTAGAGTAACACTCCTCTAATATCTTTTAACCCCCTAAATCCTCACAAACTTCTCAATTCGTCTGCGGCAATAAGCTGTGCAAGCGCAAAACCCTAACTTCACTCATGCCGTCACTAGAAACGCCGAAACCATTCTCATACCTCCATGTTCCTCATTCGCAAGCTCCGAGATTCTGGGAAAGTCATTTGGGACTTAGGGCATCATCATCCCTCCAACTTGTTTTATCAAAGAAAATTCTAACTTGACTCTGTCTATTGTTCGGATGGGGTCCCAAAGGGCTAAACCATCAATCTCTGCTACCATCTACTGATAACGCATCCAGCCCTTATGAATTACCTGTACCTGGACACGTTGGAGGTCGGTGGATCTTTTAACCGAGTCGGGCTCTCCTCATCCTAAAATAGTCGGGTCACTCAGATCAATAATCGATAACTATTGCAATCGGTAATCAATACTCAGTTAATAGCTCAATATAGCACATCAAAATCAATAACAGTTGGTATTTCGGCGCACCATGACCTTTCAGTCATGAATAACCACACCAGTTTATTAAAAGATAGTGAATTTATTTCCCTATATTAACAAAGCTAACACGATGTATATAAGTCTCAAAACCAAATGATATATGTATATGAACATTACTGGCTGTCCATAACGGTGGAAGAAACGCAATCTTCGCAAAATCTGGATAATGATACACTCAGTTATGGCAATGCAAATCACTAACATGACTAACTGTATTTGACTAATTTCATACATTGGTCAGCATAACAAGATTTCAAATTAGCATGGTACATCGAATGAATACCTCGACTAACCTCTAATTAGCATTGGCATGTGGGGCTTCATGCAAAACGAATTTAGTCAACACACATTTGGAAAACTTCTAGCTAGGACCCTATCAAAATAGCAGTTGGTACCTAAAAGGAAAAAAACACAATGCATAATAAATTTATCCTTTCATATTTACCAAATACAATCAGCATTCAAGAAAAGTCTTCGTCCTTCAGGTACTGGTTCGATCAGCATGGGGCAAGTTTCAAAGGGGCAAAGTTAAGGGCAAGCTTCCTTGCAGAGGCAAGGAGAATGGGGCAATGTTACTGCATGGGCAAGACGGGGCAAATCAAAGTTAAAGTCTCTAGGGTGAGAATTCTTAAAGTCTCTTTCTCTCAGATAGAGAAAAGGGCATCAGGGTGTCATCCAAAATGGAGTCTGGCATCTGGCTTCAAATTGGCATCGAGGAAAATGGCTGACTTCTCTTTGTCCAGTGGGTTTAAGTAAGAAACATTCCAAATTCTGCAGGGTCTTCCATTGGAGGGTTCATAGGTTGGCTTCAAATTGTCCAATGAAAATTGTCCTTTACTAGCGCTCATTTATGCATACACTGTCCTTGGAGCCTTGGAACACAAGTTGTAACATGGGTTGCCAATTATTTTACTATCTGTACCTTCATTGTCCGCACCTGCAGACTGACCTTGTATCAAAGGGGATGAAACCGGCCTAGTACGAAACCTTGGAGATAAGTGTATTAGTCAGCTCTACTGGAAAAATACAACTTCAAGCAAGAATATATGTTTCATTAGTTCAAGGAAAAGCCACGCAGTTAGAATTGGAGACCAGGCAAGTAGGCCAAAGCCTCTACTAAATTTAAGCTAAGCAAAACAGTTTCAAACAAGAAATCATGGCATACATTTGCAATCATGACGGATTACTACATTTTCAATACTTCATGATTAATAAAGCTCGTTTACAATGATGGCGAACTACCCCGGGGGCACAATTTCCCTTGTATATTATTTTCTTTACTAAAATCACAGTACATTATACGTTTTGATTACACGATATGTAAGAATATATGTCGGACCTTCTTTTTCTGCGTCATCACAGTCAGGCGAGGGACTTTCCAAAAGCACAATTATATGTAGGGCCTGATTACAAGTTGCTCAGTACGGCACTGGGGCCATGGTAAAATCCCAAGTGATTTGTTTTTTACCACCTGGTAAAATCACCATGGACTTGGGAACTACCATTTGGAACAAATGTTTGTTTAATATCACAGGGAACCCACCATTCCATGGCGTTTTACCACATACATTTACCACCTGCTATGAGCAGTAGATAGATGTATGTCTGACCTGTGGGTAGGTTGGTTGGGAAGGATACAGGAAGAAAGGGGAACAGGAAGATTTTTCTTTTTTCTAGTCAGTGGGAGAGGGCATTATTTCTGTGCCTGTTAAAATAAGTGTAAAATGAAGCTTAACTGTTGCTCCTGCCAAAGACTCATGCATTTTTTCCGCTTGAATTACTGGTCCACTTAGAATGAGGTGAAACAGAATTCCATGAGGTAATTCCAGTCTTCCCAATTCGTATTCAACCACATAATAGACAAATGTGCTTAGGAAAATGATTAGTGCAACAATTATCTACTGGGAAAATATTTTATACCAGGGACAAACCCCGTTACCAACACTTCCTCAAATTTTAGGGGTGCTGCCTTTCTACTCCCCTCTTGGGAATGGCTTTACTATATACTTGACAGCTGTAAATCTTTGGCTGTTTCAAGGGTGTAAATTGATCCAATAAAATTGTATCCATATCCCCAAACCCAAGCGTTATTGTGGTGTTCCGACACTCTCAGGTCATCAGTGCCTTGGAATGCCAAACCTGAAGGAACACTTGGTCAAACAAGACGATTACTCACGTAAATTAGACATTAAGGAACACATGGCAATGTGAAGTGTGGACGATGCAATTTTCCATCTACAGTTGTGTGGCGTGGTAACGTTGCGTATGTTTAATGACAAAATGGTTGCCTACATAAAACAGAAAATCAATCCACGGTTATTTCCTGACTAATGTTCCAATTTCATTTGGTAGCCTTTAAAAGTGGCTCACTGTCAAGGCACCGAGCTGCTCTTCAAAGCTCGATTGCTTTCAGCATGAGGCTGTGTAGCTCATTACGCAGGACAGGGATAATGAAGTCTGAATTGTAATAGAGTGCAATTGTTATAACTCTATCACAATTTCATTAAAACATGCTAAACACATCATTATAACTTTACCCAATGTAACAAGAGTCAGATTAGCGCCTAGGGGGCTGTAGCAAATGTATTGGGTAGGGCTATTCAATAAAAAAAATCAATAAAAAAATAAAAAAAGATCTAAAGCTTTCTGTAAAAGAGAATATTTTAATATTTAGGACTGTTTAAAACGGGAAAGATCACTATGATAATTATTCTCCTTCATGTAATCATCAAGCCATTGAAATAAATGTCCAGTTCTTGTATAAATGTTTTACAGTTACTTCATCTAGCTTTGTGGAATGTTTTGTTAACATTTCTTGCAGAGAAGTGAATGTTAGAAACAAAGCTGCTTCTAGGCACTTAAAAATAGATTTGCACGACCCAAATTTGCAAGTCTCTGAGACGCGGTTTGTGCATTACTGATGAGAGACTTAGGTGTGTAGACGCTCTGGGTATATGGCCTTTCTAGATTTTATTTTCCCATCCATTTTTCATTTAGATTCATAATCATATTATATGACAGCTATCCTAAATACAATGGGTGTGATGGAGAAATAGAAGGAGGTGAAAGGAAAGTCATTGTTCACTCCATTTATTTTGAAAGATTTCTTAGGGCTTCCCAATTAGAAATTTAGGGTTAAATTTACGCTATCAAAATATTTTGCGTTTGTCTATTTTGAACTGTCTGTAAAACCTATTGATTTTTAGCCATTTTACAAAAACTATTGTGCAGGGAAATGCAAAAATTGATACATTTTGTTCACATTGTCTCTGGACGAGAATTGCACCACATCCTGATCCCCAACCAGAGTTTTTTGTGTTAGTTCTTTTTGGTCAATTAAAACAATTTCAATAAGGTGTCTATAACCCACCACTCAAGACTCAGCAGCAAACAAAGCTGTGCTTTACGAGAGACTTGCTTGGTCAGTTTAATGTTATGTGATGTACATTGGGGGGAGCTGTGTGAAATGAGCTCTGTATTTAGTGCTTTGCATTGCAAGGGAACTTTACTGCAATAAGCTCCTATGAGTGTGATAATGCACTGTGAGAGAGCTGTGGGAAATGGCCCATTTAATCTGTGCTGTTTAATCGGGGGAAGGGAATTACAAAAATGGACCCTATATCATTAGGAGCGGCCAGGTCTATACTCTTGAAGTAAGGATACCTTCATGTGGCTAAGCTGTTTCAGTGTGAGTGTTATCCGTGATAGATTGGGTCTTTCTGTGTGTGTGCTGATGGTTTGTTCGTGTTTCTATTAGTATGTTTGTTTGATCGCTTAAATGGACATATTTACCATAGTGGTGAGGACCAGTGTGCTCCTATGTGTATATTATTGTACGAGAACATGTTTTTGTAACTTCATCTCTTTCTTCTGCCTAATGTTTCTGTTTCTGTGTGCGTGTGGGTGTGTGTGTGTGTGCTGCTTGATTGATAGGACCCGTATGTAGTGGGGTGAAAGAAGTGATAGGAACACCCCTCGGATGCTGTTGCACACTCTCAATGCATCAGAAACATGCCCAATAATTTGTTGTATATTGCCTGGTCCCCATGAGTCACGTTAGTCAGCAGGCCCACATATCCTCAACCATGTAGATGGGAGGTACACTTTACCATGTACGGCTATGGCCCCTTCACTCAAAGTTAACTTATTTAGAAGTGAAGTCCAGAGTGAGAGGAGGAAGTGGGAGGGGATGGTGATGTCAGTAGAGTCAGCAGCTAGATCATCCCTAACAAATAGTAAGGTGACTGGGTTGTCAAACAGCAGTGACAGGGTTAGGCAAGGAGATGGGCACCCAATCGTGGCACCCTAGTGCAGAATAACGGGTAGTGATGCCATTAGCGTTGTATGTTTAGGGGTCAATTTGGTGGCTGGATAAGCATAGATATATTAATCCAGCTGTTCACACCGATAGGGAGTGATACATGAGGAAAGAAAGGAGATGGAGAGGGGGCAAGAGTAAAATGGACGATTTCCTAGTAGAATTGGCTGGTCATGTAGTGGAAGAAAGACAAGCAGTTAAACCATCACAGGAATCATAAGAAAGAGCAACAAGCCATTAGGACACCTGCTCCTTGAGTTCGCCTCACAATTGCTCATTATTACACAATTGTTGTGTAATATTACACATAGATTAATCCATATGAGAACACATGCATGATTTTGGGAAATTATAGCATGCCTGGTCCTCAGTAATTAAACATACAAGGGGACGCGTATAGGTCGATGAACCTTTTGAATCGCATTGAGTATCCTAGTCATGCAGTGACTACTGAATCAATAGCTATCATCAATAATCAAGAAACATTCTATGAAAAAAACTGCTCAAAACCATCTACTCATGAATAACCACAACTCAATAATGAGTTAAACCATTTTTATTTCCCTATTGATTTAAATTCTAAATGATCCATTAGTTTAATCTTTATTCAATCCACACAATTATTAATTTGTTAATGAAAAACATTATAACATAACTTGAAGAAAACCATATGCGTAAATGCAACTATATAATCCAAGAATATCAGCGTTTATAGCAGAGTTCAGCAACTAGTTCATCAGTCAAGTCTCACCGTCATTGTCTCCCTTAACAGCCTACTTAATCAAGATTAGCATCAGCATGTGGGGCTTCATGCAAAACAGTTTAGAGAAAAACATCAATTTGGAAAAAATCTATCTACGAGATAGTTCTATAACCAGCGCAGTTGGTACCTAGAAGAAAAGGCACAAGTTGTCAGTCACATTTTCATAACTACCTATCCAGGATGGATCAGCAACAAGTCAGTCTTCGTCTTCAGGTAATCAATTAGTCAGCCAAGCATTAGGCTCACAAAGTATGAGCCCAACGACAGAACCTCGGACAGCATCTCCTGACGTCATCAATTGACCCCTCGCATCTCTCTGCATCATCTAAAGTCTCCCGCATCTGAAGTTTTAGCCCCTTGTTATGACTTTTTATTAGGGTCTCCCAGTCCGTCTCCCTAATTCCTAATTGGTCAGTCAGTCAGTAGATATGACTTTAACCTTTAGTATTTGTTTACCAAATCTACCAATTTTAATATCAGTTCGTTCACAAGATGTGGATTGGTTCGCCATACGATGTTCTCATCATCTGGCTCTTCAGGTATTAAAATTGTTGCATGTTGCTCTTCAGTCAGTGCCTTCATTGTTCGAGTCCTGGGAAAGTACATTTAGCCTACTCTACACATATTTGTATCAAGTTGTCTTCATCATCTCCTGTTCGCCGGTACATTGCAGAAAATTTGAGCTAATCAACTTTAACATCGGGTGAGTCAAGGCCAGGCTGTGGCAGCTTCTCGCAACCGCGGTTATTGTTGTCTGTTCTCAGTGTGGGAGGCCCAGGGAGACTAGTCCTTTCAGTTTGGCTAAGTTAACACTATAAATTGAAGTAAAACATAGGTTATACATTTCAATATGACATATTACTACATTTTTCTCATATATTCTCATTATTTCATACAGTTTCAGTTATACTAGTTCAACATCGTACACATGGCAGACATACCCCGACGGCACATTTTCAAACATGCACATTATTTTCTCTACGATTAATTTCTCTACACATTTTTCATTATTAAGCACATAAACATCATTAATAATTTTCTTAATCAGCATATCTGCTTCAACAGAAACATTACATTTACGAAAGTAAGAATCCCCATTGCCGTTTTAAAGTGCCTAGCAATCATTAACGCTATCATTATATACCTTGCAACAAAGATGTACAATATTTATTTCAATGAGAATTCAGAAGCAGGCTATAAATGTTTTTATTTGATGCCACATTATTTTTCTAAGGTAAATTGAAATTAAATGGTTTGCATCTTTAATCAAAACTTGTTTTTTTTATATGTTTTCAGGTGCGGTGGGATGGCTTGACAGGTCGGATCACATTCAATAAAACAGATGGATTGAGAAAAGATTTTGATTTGGATATTATTAGTCTCAAGGAGGATGGGATGGAAAAGGTAACCCGACTAAAAACATAATTCTTATAAAAATATAAAGCAGATGGGAGGGCAGTCCATAGACAAAGGTGGTCCATGTAGGACGTGACAGTGAACCTGTAATTTGTAGGACGAGTATATAATATCCATTATTAATTTATGTCCAGCATTTTAGGAAATGTTACCGCTAGCTCATATATTAATTTAGGTTTCTGTGTTTGCACTTTATATTTTTTTTTAATACAAGGAGGGGCCTTATTTAGAGTTTGACGGACAGGTTATTCTGTGACAAATGTGACAGCTATCCTGGCTGCCTTTTAATGAGTGCCGTAGGACATAATGCGCTTGTAAAAAGATGATGGGACATCCGTCATGTTTGTGAGACAGTACCCATCCCCCTAATTCAAAATCTGACCCTTGCTCTTTTTAAAGCCTTTTTCATGAGTATATTGGATTCTACAGCAGCAATCGATCTAAAAAGGTAGTAAATAACTAACGTGCATTGTAGCAATATAGATATCTAGTGGTAGATCCAGAAAAAATTTCTCCAACAAGCATTGGAATATGAATGTGTAGTTTGAAAAATATGCCCTTCCAGCATTTTGATGCCTGTTTCACTAAAGGGATTTGCCACCTCACTGTGTCAGGTCATCTGTGGCGTAACATAAAATGATGACGTCCCTCCTGCAGAAATTGAAGAGGGGCCTCTGAGTCTCCCATATCTAACAGATGTTCATTGGCCTAGGGCAGAATGGGGCCCCTCTGGAGGGTCATGGGCCCCTTGAAGGGTTGGGGCCTCTTTGGGTCACAGGAGTGGCAGGGACCTGCGTTACATCACTGTCAGTTGTAGACCTGGTGTGTGGGAAAGCACAATACAGCCAGAAGTCAAACCAATTGCGGTTGGTGTTTGCAAAACGTGGAGCCCATACTGGGGATTGCACTGTGCAAGTGAGCTTAGTAAATGATCCTGATCCCCCAGATCCTGCTGAAGATTTATTTTGACCCCATGGTCACTGGTGTGGATCGCTGCAGGGCTACTCTGCCCCTCATGCTCCTAAGCTCACTCAAATCAGAACTGTTGCATCTACTGAGCTTTCATTCTGGGCTAAGAAAAAAAGGCTGTGACCTGTAAGCTGTGACTATAAAACATTCACCAACATTAACAGCATTTTGCTCACCATCCCACTCACATTAACCTTTCCACTTACCCAGTTATTCACCCAGCCTCTCACACATTCACCCACATTTAACAATTCACTCGCCATCACCCAAATTCCTTCCTTCACCGACCTACTCACATTCACCCATACACATTAACCTTCCAATTGCCACTCACCCAGCTCATTTACCCAGTTACCCACATTTACCACACACTCAGTCAAACTCCACAATCCCTGACTCACCCATTCACACAAACACACATTATTTCACACATCAAATAACCAGCACCTTCCCTAACAAAAAGCTACATCTAAGGGTCATCTAGTGTTCCATTGGTTGATAGTGGGACATCTATATATCTTGCGTTCACATCAAGCAAATATAATCTGCAGGAGGGAGTGAAACAAGCATCAGTAATCAAGCCTATGAAAAGAGAGGATCAGAATTTTACGTATTTTCTTTAAATAGCAGCACAGTGAGAGATTGCTTGTGATTTTCAGGAAGTGCACTACTTCTGTCCTCTTTCTGATAAGTTGAGGTCATGTGAGGTCTCCTACTCTTGTCTCTAAGGCAATACTTGAATCATTTATTTACTGCAACTCTGACTGGGCTTCTCTTCTTCCGCCTAGAAATAGGTATTTGGAGCTGCACTAAATAAAATGTGAAAGTGACCTGACTTCACAGACTGGCCAGATAGAATAGTCAATGACATTTGGTCCTAATCTCCCTAACGCCATCCTTTTCCACCTCGTCACAGAGTGAGTGTGGTTAATGAAGATGTCCTATCTCGCACCACCCTGTGACAATATGTGAAAGGATGAAATTAAAATAAGTGTGTCATGCAGCTGAGTGACGTGCGGATTTGTACAACATGGGGTGCAATTGTAATTTTGCTATCTGTGCTTCAAGGGGAGGCATTCTGTGGAAATACAAGGGCTGTGCACGGCTAGGTCCTATCAACATTGCAGCTCAGAATCGGGCACATTCTCACAGAGGGCAGTGGGCCTTGCATATATGCCAGATGGCCTCAGCCTCGCTTAATGCGTGGTGGGGTAGTAACTCATCACATCGTATTATTTTACTCCTTACTTAAATAAAGTCTTACATAAAGAGGACACAAAAGGGGAAGGTGGCAGGGCCACAAAGAAATCATGCACAAACCACAATTAAAACAAACTTTTCAGTGGTAGAATGGAAATGCTCTACGTTTCCTAGAAGAATATGTTTAGGGACCCCACTGTAAAAGTATTTTCTATTTCACATTTTGTTAGAAGGCAAGGGTCTGCTAACTTCAGCAGGCTCATGTACCCCCAATTAAGTGGATGGTGGAAGCCAAAGCATAACAAAGTATAGGAGAGAGACCTAGTGCTTTAGTATATGTGGAGGGTTAATGCACATGACTTGTACTTTCTACTCTGTCCCCAAACAACATGAAGGTTGTGTTTGTGAGTATCAAACACAGGCAACCGGGAACCCATATGTTTTCACTGTGCTGTCCCACATCCACAGAGTGCAAACTGCGTTACAAAGGTGTGAGTAGCCCTTTGTTTATTGGGCCTAAAGGTTGTATGGCTACTACCTTATCAACTTAGTTTTTTATTATAATTTTGAACCTGCATGAACAAAACAAGCATTGGGCATTTGCCTTTTTTCAGAGAAGTAACATATTTTCTGTGATTATTCTTGAAAATAAGAATTTTCTAAAATTGTATACTCCATCAGCTCGTGCAGAGAACAATTCTAGTACATACACACGCAGCTATCCTTTACTCCAAAGGTTTTACAAATTATGAATTGTCAAAAACTACAAGTTGGATTGAAAGTCCCTGGTGTGAACTTGGTACCCAATCCCGACTCGATGCATCCTCTTTCATTGGTGCATCTGACCCAAAAGCACTATGAGACTACTGTTAAGTAATTTGGGGCACTTTGCCAAAAAACAACAACTAAAAAACTAAATAAAAGATTATTGTGACCAGCCATCTTGGCATGATCCTGCGAGGAACGAAAAACGTCCTTCTTTCTTTTGAATTAATAACCTGTGGTGCGCTCTTCTTGTTTGAATGTAGCCTAACACATCACACAGGTGAGGACTGGCAACCTCCTCATGCCCTTATGAAGTCTCACCTGCTTGCTGTGCCACGAAAATGTACAGTGCCAAATGGTAGCTGTACACACTACACATAAAGTTGGTAAATATTCCTTAATGGAAGCTTCACAAGAAGCGATGTTGTTCATGACTACTTTTAAGAGAACCGTTAAATGGCTAATTTCAGTTGAGAGGAGGGGAATCCTGGGTGGTGTACCACTCCACACAATTGTTCCTGCAAACGGATTTGATTTTCAGGTTACAGAACACTGGACGTGATTTGCTAGTCAGAAAATCCATACAATAATATTCCTTTGGCACTGAACCACAAGTCCAGCTTTGCACCAGGGCCTGCCCCCAGTTCCAATGTAAGAGAGAGGCAAATTATGCTGCACTCTGACAGGCTACACACTCACCCTTCCTCTTCAGCTCTCCCCACCTATATCACTCACCATCCTCCTGCTTGCTTCTACCACCTGCTCAGAGAAGGTAGGGCATGTGAGAGGTAATCCCCATGGAATTCAGAATTGAATGTGAAGCAGCCTAGAAAAACGAAGGTGCATATTTAAGAGCCCCTAGTGCCACCAGCGAGTCACTTTTTGTGACGTTCCGGTGGCGCAATGCGCTTTGCCATATTTACAAGGCGGTGTTAAGCCACTTTTTGTGGTTAAACACCACCATGTAAATATGGCCCCTTCACACGCAGCCCTTTGTGTGGAAGGGGCGTGCAATGGATGTTGCTGTGAGCAGCCTCAGATTTATGAGTTTTCGTAAACCTGAAGCAGTGTCAAAATCTAACGTCACCCAAGGGGTACCGTTAGCAGGGTGCAATGAAGAGGAATACTTTTATTCCTCCTAGTTTTTTGCTTTTTCTATATGTGCTGCATTCTGCAGCACGCATAGAAAGAACAAAATGCTAGAAATGATTGTTTATGTGATGGAAGGAGTCCCTTCCTGCACAAAAACAAACATTTCAAAAAGACGCTTTGACACTTTTGTGTGTCCTGCATTCTGCAGCACACCCAAAAGTGCCTATTCACCATTAGTGATTGTTGATGTGCAGGAAGGGGCACCTTCCCACACATAAACAATCAAACCCTTCAACTCAGACATCCTTGCACGATGGTGCAAGAATGCCTGTGTTGGTGGTAGGCAGTTTAATTTAGCTCCAGCACAGGGGGAAACGCAGGGGTGAGCCATAGTCTAATAAATACGGTGCATCCCTGCGTTTCTAAAGTGATGTAGCGTGCAGGTGCCAATTTTGGCACAGCACCGTGCTGCACCACTTCTTAGTAAATCTGCCCCCAAGTCTGCAAAGCTATTCCCCATTCTGTGTGGATTAACTCATAAGGCATAGTTAGGTGTAGAGATAGTGGAAGATGTTTTAATTCTCAGCACCCGTTATCGCCGCAATTAACTAGGTCTAATTAACAATCAGGGCCCCGGAATCCTATTGATAAGCCATTGATAAATCATAGATCAAAATGAATGGTTATTAGTTTATTCTATTGGAATTATTGTTAAAAGAGCAATCCTATAAGATTAAAGGATTACTCTTTACGAGGCAACGTTAGGGAACCAGTTGAGGTGACGGGCCAGGGACAAGCTACATGGAGTTGAAGATAAACATGCTGGTCAGTTTTGAAAGACAAAGGACGCCTGCAGACATCATGATGTGGACCGCTGATGGACTGAGGTTGTACAAGTAGCACATACACAATCATGAGTTCCGATTAGCTTAATAACTGTTCATTCTGAAAAATGACCAGTGCATCAAAATATGTAACATAGAACAATGTAAATGGATACTACTTCATCTGCAATTTATAATTTCATGAAATAGGGTTAGCCTTTTAACTACAGGTTCACATGAACCAGTTAGTTATAGTGAGAATAATAGCTTTCAGGATCAACATATCACCAACCAATTATGTTTCATGACAATTATCTATCAAATCACATCTTTCTCCTTATCATTACAGCGAGTGCAGTGTGTTGATGGTCACCTTGACTATGCAAGCAAAGCAGGTCCATATAGAGTCTAATTATACAGACTATGTACTTCTTTATTCAGTCAATGCATTTCGCTATCCCTCCCTCTTACACTCGCTAATTGGATTTTTATTTTTTGCAAGACATTAAGTAAATGAGCAAGTTATAATGAGCATGTAAGTCATTATTTATCTTTTTTCTGCTCCACGTATTAAAGGCACTGACAGATTTCAGACATTAAAATCAGTGACTTGGTCATTACCTTCTTGAAGTTTAGGAATTATGAAGCCTTTATTCTCCACTTCATAATTTAATTATGTGTTACAGATCTTCATAGAATAAACAACAAAAAATTAAAGAGATATAAAACTGATGTAAAGTTTGGTAGACTAGAGACTGGCTATGGGACACACAATAACTTCCATGTGAGGCAGAGATTACTGGCATTTAATGATACATAACAGTCTTTGCTGCATTGTAATGAGTGATCTCTGCACTAACCAATAAAGTGATCTCAACTAACCAATGAACTAGCTTCAATATATATTTCATTGAGAAGTGCAAGATTACTATTTAAATTTTCCAACATCCTGCCACATAGTATGCTTGTCACTGTACATCTTCAAACGTGCTATAGATGAAGATCACTGCCACTGTCTACTGCGGGTACAACAAATATTGCAACCTGACTTGACATGGAAACACTAGAACTGTGCTGTCACAAATGAGTAGACTTCTAAAATGCCAGATCTAATATATCTATTAGTGAAATCACAAATTACGTCTTACCATTTCTGTCAAAATAAAATGAAAATATTTGTGTTGCCTATGTCAAAATAGCTGCTTTTGTGGCTAAAGCTGTGCTACATATCTATATAGAAATTAATTGGTAAGTAAGTAAATAAATAGTATGATTGATATAGAATAGTTCAACCTGAATCACTCTGTTCATGCAGAAACCTTATTTAAAAATCTGAGAATATGTCTCAGAGCTATAATGTGCTAACATGAACATCTTATTAATGAACTTGGATTAGAGGGCTGAGGGCCAGATGTATGAAATACTTATTTTGCATTTCCTAAATAGCGACTCCTAAGAAATCGCTATTAAGGAAATACAAAATGGTATGTACAAAAATAGAGATGATCTAATAGCGATTCCTACACCGTTAGGAAATCACTATTTAGGTAATATCAAACTATTAGTTCCTATGGGCCACCCATAGGGACGAATGGTTTAGCATTTCCTAATTTGCAATTTCCTAATAGGGAATAACAAATTAGGAAATGCTAAAGCAAGGATGATGCTCAGCCTAAGCCCCCCCCTTCCTTCACCCCCAAAAAAGTGATGCACATGTAAACTGCACACATGCCCTGGGGGCATGAGTGCTCTTTATTGCACTTTAAAATAAGCATTTTCGGGTGTTTTTTTTAAATAGCACATAGTTACCATCAACTTGAATTTTAGGATAATTGCATTCCCTAAATGTTCAGTTTGCATTTAGGAAATGCTTTGTGCATGTGCCACAAAATCACAAATAGGAAATCCTAATTTGTGATTTCCTATTTAGGGAATCTCAAAATGCGATATCTACAGGGTAGAAATCGTATTTTGTGATTCCCTAAAGGCTTTTGTAGATTGGAAAGGGCTGTTTTGCATTTCTTAAAGGGCCGAAATTGTGATTTGACACATTAAGAAATACAAAAGGCCTTTGCACATCAGGCCATTTATTTGGTAATTTCCATGGATCCCTCCACCTTCTATCTGAAACAAGGACCATATGCTCCAATATCTTATTCATATAATTATTTAAAAATGTAGTGATGAATATACTAGTTTTAGTTTGGATTCAAAGCTCAGACTTTTGATTTGGAGAAAATTCTTATTGGACTGCTCTTTCAGGGTATATTGATTCTAGTGTAAATCATATTGCTTTCCATGACCTCGAGTGGATTAACTGAGAGGTATTGTTTTTGCTCTCCATTCTCTCAAGACCAAGAACTTAGAAATTGGTATCCCTCATAGTGGAACAACTCTTGAAGAATCAAGTATAAGAGCCAATTCATAGTATGGCCTACTTTCACTCATAGACATACAGAGGATTAAATACCCTCCAGTGTAAGTTACAGGGAAACTGCAAGTCACTGAAGGGTATTGTGAGCCGTCATAAGGTCACAGTATTCTGAGATGACATCTAGTATGCTTTTTAATATACATCTGGGGATATTTCATCCCTTGTAGTGCATGATTTGTACAGCTGATAGAAGGGCTCACTTTTCGTGTGAGAGTTTAAAAGACACCACATTACATTCTAGGATTTGAAAACCCATTGAGATATTGGACAGTCCAAAACTACATGTTCTAGGATTCAAAAGTTTTTCGTGTAAACTGCTGGACTGGTTAAAGCAGTCAGACTTAACATGTGGCTTCTTGCATCTCAACCATATTTATTAAAAAACTATGTAAACCAGTTATTGATTGTAGTGATTGCAGCTTATCGGCATTTGAGTGCTGGATCATTTTCTGGGAAGAGCACATTTTGGCTTGCTGCCTTTGCCATGAGCGTGATGGCAGTGTACCCAGACACCTCTTGCAGCTGGCTTTGGTTGGCTGTGTGCTTTCTGTAATGTTTCCTGTGATGCTGTTGATGTCCTTGCACCAGTTAAATCTAGTTTATAATTAGTAAGACTATATTGGTGTTACATTTTTTGTGATTTTTGTATTGTTGTTTCATATCTGCTGCAGCAATATTATGCTTTAATTAACATATAGGCCCAAGGATGATTAAATGATGCCAGTAAAACGTCTCAATTCAATGTCTCTCAGCTGAATGAACCCTTTTGTGATACAAATAGTAAAACTGAATTCATTTCAGGGTATAAAGCAAAAGATGTCTCCATCTGTGTCAATCCTATGATTGCTATTGAAAAAAATCAATATTTTCACTCATGCCACAACTCAATGTATTTTGCCATGTTAACTTTCCATTTGTGGTTTTATGTTTTATGTTTCATACCTGAATCTACAGGAACTGTCACAGCCTTTCTGAAATCTAGGGGATTTGTGATCCTGAGTAAATTTATATAAAACCCAGCACATTAAGTGACAAGTATGCCAGAATAGTTAATTCTTCACAACAGGCTAAATTAAGACCTTTATAAAGCTGCCAGTTTACATAAACTTTTTCATCTGGGAGCAAAATCATACCGTAAACCAATCACCCAATCAAGATGCATTTTTAATGTAAAGCACAGTAACAACTTGGTGATCAGTTGTCAGAGTGCCTGATCCAATGTTCTTCCTTATATTCATGATATTTGATACATAATCCATCATATGCTGCATAATCTGCAGATTTTCACAAACAAATTGTTTCTAACTCAAACCGTTCAAAAATTAATGAAAATGCAGTGTTGTTGCATTGTGAAAGGCCATACGCAAAGCTGGAGTGGTCTCCTTTCTTTTGCTTATTGTTATATCTGGGCATTAAATTGGTACTAATGCGATGCAACCAAGGGCCATGCAGCGTTACCAAGTTTTAAATTGACCAAATAATGTAGTTATACTATACCAAAAGGTGCAGTATTATGCTGCATAATTTGCCTTTTCTTCCTGCATTTTTTACTTAACCCTGCCGAATAATTCGGCCATCTTCTACTGCATAATTCCAGTTACACTGTTTATATTGTCCAGAAAACAGAAGTTAGTCATTAATTGTAGATATTTTAAGACCTACTATCAGTGAAAATTATGATTCACTTTGAAGAGTTGATATCGAAAATTTCAAATTAATTTATGCCGTGTTTCAAGTTATCAAGTCTAATCAGTGTTAGCAATGACTATGTGGCATCTCTTGTGTATTTTTATTTGAGTTGCATGAAAACATTCTGCATGTAAATTGTGGCCTATGCTCAGTGTCAGCTGGAGGACTGGGCGCTCTTTGCAGGATAGAAGACAGGAAGAGCTGGACTTACTGGGGCACTCTTAAAACATCCAATTCCCAAAATCAGCCCAGAGGAAGCTGGGGTGTGTTCTTTTATGCAGATGCACCTTTGCTTCTGTTGATAATTTGTGGTCCTGGGTGCTTGGGTAGTCCCTGGAGTAAGGGATTGGTTCATTAATTCTCTTTAGATTGTAAAATCTATGCTTTCTTGCTCATATATTTGGGAAACTGTGCTGTAACATGAAAGAGTTCCCTTATTTGTAGTTTATATTGTTGGGAATTGAAACCTCTAAACGTCAGACACGATTCTTTGTTTTATTGTGCTTGGTAGTTTTGTGCAATAGAGGCCAGGTATATAAATCTTTTTCCAAGGCAGTGTCTAGCTCTCAGCTGAGCCGTGCTGATAATAAGTGTGGAGAGTGGTAATTCTGTAGATTTTAATGTGTTAACACACGATTACAGGTTTTATTGGGTGTGGAATGGCGTCCAGTAACGTCACCTGCATATCCACTCACACTCTCCACCTGTGGAGAGTAGGGTGAAATTGTGAGTGGAAAAAGGACCAGAATTCGGGAAAGCATGCAGTAAACGGTCTTGTTATCTTGGGCCTCACATATTGTTCCAACACTCCAGGCCTCAAATTTTTCATTTTTGTAAACCGGGTGGTAAAACATCCGCCGGGTGGTAAAACTACAAAGTAATGATGATATCAGTGGCATGACTATGCACCGCTCGTAATTGGGCCTTAAGTGTTAACATAAACATTTGATAATCATCGGTGGTGTCATTAATCAATGGTGGACCATGATGGACCCATGCATCAATACAAAATAATGTTGGTGTTGACTTACATATGGTGTCAATATGGGCTTAGATGTTTTAAAACGTGTTCATGGGCCACAACGCCAGTGTACGACAATCATGAACTCTGGGCTCTGTTTGCAGTGTTAATTAAATCATTTGTTTCATTTGTTCATTTTTTCCACACCAAGGTTCCTGGTGATTCACCCAGTCGGTTAAATAAAGTATGGAAAAAGGTTTGTACACATTTAGCTTACACTACACCCTTTAATTGTGTTTCAAGACCCATAGCTTGGGTTCTGCCGCAGTCACGGATTGCAGTTTAGAGACATTGCTTTATCACAAATGCTACATGTGTGATAAAATGGTTTCCCTCTTGAGGCCTCCTGCCCCGCAGTGTATAAATCCGAGTGATGTGATGGAACAAGAATAAATCCGAATGTATAAGAGTGTTCCAAAGATGGATGGGGCGCTCGGACGTCCAGCCCTGATTACTATCAGAGTTCAGCTGTCCCTGCAGCAGGCAATTGCCTGCATGATACACACAAGATGTAATGCGTTAATCTCAAGAAGAAGAGCAATGCAGTTTGCTACAAGGTAGAAGGATGCAAAGCCAGCCGAAAATTGGTTTTAGGCTTGTGAAGGCATCTAGGTTGAGTGTACATTCCCGATACTCTGTAGACATTTGTCCTGCATTAAAAACTATAGTTAGCCTTGGATGTCAATTAGGGGTAGCCAGGGTGGCAATTGGCACTCTCAACTTAATTTCTGCTACACTCGGCTCCGCCCTTGCTACCCATGATTTTAGGAGTTATAAAACGACCAATAAAAATAGAACGTAAGCAAGCCAATCAGAGCAGTTTACTTTTTGTAGTTTGCCCCCCTTGCTCTGACCAATAATGGGAGGCTGTTGAGGGCTAATGGTGGGCCAAGAGGTTAGCCCTGTGATGTCATAATGGGTAAAAAAATGAATGAGAGGCTACTTTCTATGCCTTAGGCATTTTCGTGCATTAACATTGTGATTTTAGCCTAGCTCCTTTGATGAAATGAATCACATTAATATGAGAAGAGGCTAAACAATATCATTTGCCAAACTATTGATTTTTAAAGTGGTTTTGCCATTACATTTTAAATTTGTTTTTACAACTTAATATAACTTTTTGCAATACATTTGGTGGACAAACCCTGCAGGACAATTGCTGATTACAAAGGCCTTGCCCTAGCCTTTGCCACCCAATTTACCCTCTCATTTAGAGCAGGGCAAAAAACAGCAGTCGAGTTGCAAAACAATTTTCAGCTCTGCGCCATTATAACACATCCCCGGTACTATCTCAGGATACATTGGCAATGCCAGCAATTGAACTGAGAATGCCATATATTTACCGGTAATAGCAGCAAGGTCTCTTGAGGCTTTTTACTCCTAAACTTGGTTTCCGATAATGACCAACAGCGATATGATTAGCCTCCGAAACACTACACCACTCTCCAAAACCAGTGAAAATGACTGCTGCTGATGGTGGTATTGCTGGCAAAATTAAAGATTTTTAAGAATGCAAGTGCTGATGTTTTGCCTTATAGTTTACTACAAATCTTCACTTGTGGTAAAACACTGTGAAACAATCAAGCACTCTTCATTTGTGCTCAATTTGCAAATGGTGCAAGGTGAAACAAGTTTTCTCACTTAGGACCAAACTCTAAAGGAAGCTCTGAGAGTCTGCTTGGGACACTGACGGGCATATTTATACTTGTTTTGTGCCAAATTTGCGTCATTTTTTAACGCAAGTTCGGAGCAAAACTAACTCCATATTTATACTTTGGCGCTAGACCCGTCTAGTGCCAAAGTTATGGAGTTAAAGTCATTTTTTGGATGTGGAAACCTACCTTGCGTCAATGAGATGCAAGGTAAGCGTTCCTGTGCCAAAAATTACTCTATGGTCTTAGCACCATATTTATCCCCTGTGCTAAAATCATGCACGGGGGAGGAGGGGTCAAATAATGGTGCAAAGCTTGCTTTGCACCATTTTTTAACACCTGTGTCAGGGCAGGCCTCAGGGGACCTATGGGCTTATTCCCATGGTGGAGCCTCCCGAGGCCCCAGCGATACCCCCACCCACACCAGAGGGACAGCAGAGGATGGGGGACCCCATCCCAAGTAAATAAGTAAAGGTAAGTACAGGTAAGTATTTGTTTTTTAGGTGCCATTGGGGGGCCCTGAAATGGCCCCCACTACATGGCACTGGGCACAGTGGCCATGCCCAGGGGACCCTGGTCTCCTCTGCTGGCCATTGGGGTGGTGGGCATGACTCCTGTCTTTTCTAAGACAGGAGTCATGTGGTGTGGATGGTTTTGAGTCAGAAAATGACACTAGGCTTATTAGAGTCAAAACCCCCTTCTCTCATACCGCCACCCCCACCCAGCTAACGTCATATATATATTTTTTTACGCTAGCCTACCCTTTGCGCCGGCTTGCACCATTCCATATGTATGTTGCCCGGCTGGCGCTCACGAATGGTGCAAGCCGGTGCAAAAACTTTTGATGCAAAACTGCACTAGTGCAGTTTTGCACCAAAAAGTATAAATATGTCCCTGAGCCTCTCCCCAGTCAAGATGTGCATAACCCTTGGCTCTGGACGACTTGACTAGGAAACACAATGTAAAAAGTATATGATGTGGGGCATGGATTATCATTTTTACACAGTCAGTATATAATCTACGTACATTACAATTGGCGATTTGTTATTGAATCAAATGTCCCCCAAAAAGGTTTTTACAAGTACAAAAAACAATGGTGAACTGCGAAAACTAAATATGAATTGCAGTGTCCCATATTAATATCCTACTTCCCATGCACTACACTCTCTTTACGGATACATTTCCATTTTAGGTCATTCCTACCAGCAGTGATAGGCAAAGTTAGTCAAAGATATTTTTAATCTCTGACAGTGGTAATATTGGCATTAGTTTGCAGTTATAATGTCACGAAGCTCTGCAAATTTTAAAATTATACTTGGAATACATATTTTTCTTCAAAAACAAGGAAGCTGAAATTATCCGAAGCTCATAAGAGTCATCACAAGAAATGTAAAAGACCACGAAGCAACCAAAAATATATAATTTAACAGTGGCTATTGCTTCCACACATATGTTCCATAACACCATACTGTATTTTTGCCGTGGAGTTCCAGAAAATATTTAGAAATTGTTGGTGCACTAAAATATGTGCTTGGCAAAGTACCAGGATGCACATGTGAGACACCATCACTGAGATTTTAGTAACAAACTCAGTTTTCAACTTTTATAAATTCAAGAGGGAGGCATAAGACAATAAGCAGACCAAATAGTGAGATATAAAAGGTTGTCATTCTCCAGCCACTGCAAATGCGCTTCTTCTGAGATAACAATGTTAACACTTTTGACCTTGGCTTACGCTTTGAGATTGAGGCTTAGGTTTCGTTGGAGAGGATAAGCTACCAGCATGATCAAAGAATCTTTTCTCCATCATGACCTAAAACGTCAGAAGACGTGGCATAGTTTCTGAAATGTTCACTTAAGAGGGAAGTCGTGGTATAAATTTGTCACTAAACTGCAATCATCCCAAAAGAAATCTCTAGTGACCTACAGCCTTTTAGTATCCTCCTGTGGTGCCACCCTGACCTTCTTTCGTATTAAGCTGCATTAGTTTGTTTTCATAATGTGATGTACTGTACTGAATTTAGTATTCTGTTTTTTTGGTTATATAAGCACCAGTGTTTAGCGGAATTATGATTGTGAATGCAAAACACTTTTCCTTTCTAGGGTGCTTTATTATATCACTGACTTGATGTACAACTACAATTGTTCAGGACAGTGTTATAGAAATGTTAATATCTAGCTCACTGGTCCAAAATTGGCCAATGTGACTGATGGTCAGAATCAGTGGCAATGCGTTGGTAAGTGTGAAGCCACTCTTGTCATTGCTGTTGGACACACCACCACATCAACAAAGAAGAAACATACAGGATATTGTAGTGTGTAATTACATCTGTCATTAAGATTCATCTGTGAGAGGCCAAGGAACACCTAAATTAAACTTTTTTCCGTGACCCACAATGAAGAAGAGCTCATTGAATGAGCAATGTGAAAGAGATCAATGACACTATCTTGCAAGTCACTACCTCCTCAGTCAGTGAGTACTTCTTGAAACTCAACCCACCTCCCAGTATCTTCTCCACTTATCTTTACTGAGTATCTTGCCATAAATTGAACCTATCCTCTTGTTCATATCTTTATCTTGTTCACTTTCCCTAACTCTGACTTTGGCCTTACCCCTAAACCTATCCATATCCCTTACTCTCTCCATTTCCCCAATTGTATCCTAAATATGAACCTTGACTCATCCTTACCATAGCCTTTTAATTATCCTTAATCCTAATCCTAGCCCTATACCATATTTCTGCCATAGTCTTAACCCTAAAACTTTCCCTTGACATTATCCATATCCTTATTTTACCATGTGCTAAACCTAGATCTAACCTTAAACCTATGTCTTATACTTACCCTTATCTTTACTCTTACATGTGCCCCTTCACATTCCCAGACACTAACTCTAAATCTGACACCTACCCTTAAACTAATTTACCCTTAAACTAAACTAGCCTTATGGACATATTCCTTTTTCTTACCCTTACAAAATCACTTTCCCTTACCTTAACACTAACCTTCCCTTATCCTTACTCTTTCCTTACCCTTAGCATTACCTTTGCCCTTATCTTTACATTAAGCCTACCCCTGAACCCAACTATAAACTCTCACCATTATCCTTACGCCTTTAATTTTCAAACAATATGAAAAAGAGAGTAGTAGTGATATATTACACTGCACATCCTATGAGTGTCCAATAATAATGTTAGCTGTATTTTACTGTTCAGTAAGATCGGAGGTGGTGCTCAATGGTTACATATGCCCTACTACCCCAGGGGATAAACATGTACTCAGCCGAGCACATACGATTCAATAAACCACAAAAAACCACAGCACTCAATTTTACTCCGGTGTAGTATAACTTGAATGCAGAAATTCATTAAGTTCTCAGTCCAAATGCAGTCTTTATTGATTGACGAATATCAAAATCTTCTTGCAAAGTTGCTACATATCAACAATTTAAATCAGATGAATCAATCCTTACTTTGTCAAATAACTCATGAACAGCCAACACGTGTTTCGTCACTAGATGAGACTTTTTCAACAAGTAAAGAAGTAAGGAATGTGGCAACTGTGAGTATGTATTCACTCAGGTCAAATAACTGTTTCCAATAACCAAAGTCCTTGTGGATGCAGCTTAGTAATAGAAAACCAAACATCCACTTAATAGCATTCCAAGGATGCTAATTGTTAGAAATGGGGTCTTTGGTTGGCAGTCAGGGTACCCCCTGCCCAAGCAAGGACCCTCACTCTAGTCAGAGTAAAAGAGAATCACCCTCAGCTAACCCCTTCTTACCCCCTTGGTAGCTTGGCATGAGCAGTAGGCTTAGCTTCAGAGTGCTAGGTGTAAAGTATTTGTACCAACACACACAGTAACTTAATGAAAACACTACAAAATGACACAACACAGGATTAGGAAAATAGAGATCATTTATCTAAACAAAACAAGACCAAAATGACAAAAATCCACAAAATGACAAAAATCCACAATACACAAGTCAAGTTATCAATTAAAAAGCAGACAGAGTCTTCATGTGGTTTTAAACACAACACTAGAGCTGCTAGGGTGAAAATGCACCTGGTGCATGTAAAAAATAACCCCACACGGGCGAGAGTGTGTCAAAAAGGGCTTGCGATGCATCAATATCACTCACTCACGAGACCTTGCGTCGTTTCTCCCTCAGTCGAGTCGGCATGCGTTGTTTCTTCTCTCTGCAGGAGAGCAATGCATCGATTCGGTCCGCACAGGGGTCCGACCAGGCCTTGCGTTGTTTTTACACGCCCAGCGGTGTTCGCATTGGAAATCCAGCCGCACAATGATCCGAAAACCACGCAGCGCAGGTTGTGATCTCACCAGCCTCCATCAGTGATGATGCGCGTCGTTTCTCCAGCTCTGGGCATTGATCTTCAGGTGATGTTGCAAGAGAGCGTCAATTTTCAGCCACAAAGCCGGCGGTGCATCGATTATTCAGCCGCAGATCGGAGTTGCGTCGAACTTTTTCCCACACGGCGTTCTGTGCATGGATTTCTCACTCCTGGGCTGCCAGCTTCTCCTTTCAGGATCCCAGGAACTGGATGGGCATGTCTTGTCAGAGTAGGAGTCTCTCCAGAGACTCCAGGTGCTGGTAGAGAGAAGTCTTTGCTGTCCCTCAGACTTCAAACAACAGGAGGCAAGCTCTAAATCAAGCCCTTGGAGAGTTCTTCACAAGAAGGAAGGCAACACAAAGTCCAGTCTTTGTCCTCTAGCTCAGGCAGAAGCCGCAACTGAAGGATAGCTCCACAAAGCACAGTCACAGGCAGGATAGCTCTTCTTCCTCAGCTCTTCAGCTCTTCTCCAGGCAGAGGTTCCTCTTGGTTTCCAGAAGTGTTCTAAAGTCTGTGGTTTTGGGTGCCCTTCTTATACCCATTTTCTCCTTTGAAGTAGGCCTACTTCAAAGCAAAGTCTCTCTTGATTGTGAATTCCTGCCTTGCCCAGGCCAGGCCCTAGACACTCACCTGGGTTGGAGACTGTATTGTGTGAAGGCAGGGACAGCCCTTTCAGGTGTGTTTGACCACTCCTCCCCTCCCTCCTAGCACAGATGGTTCGTTAGGAAATGCAGACTACACCCCAGCTCCCTTTGTGCCACTCTCTAGTGAGAGGTGCAACCAGCCCAACTGTCAAACTGACCCAGACAGGGAATCCACAAACAGGCAGAGTCACAGAAATGGTATAAACAAGAAAATGCTCACTTTCTTAAAGTGGCATTTTCAAACACACAATCTTAAAATCAACTTTACTAAAAGATGTATTTTCAAATTGTGAGACACCTCAAACTCCACATGACTATCTGCACCCAAAGGGAATCTACACTTTAATCATATTTAAAGGCAGCCCCCATGTTAAACTATGAGAGGGATAGGCCTTGCAACAGTGGAAACCAAAATTGGCAGTATTTCACTGTCAGGACATAAATCACATTAGTATATGTCCTACCTTAAACATACATTGCACCCTGCCCTTGGGGCTACCTAGGGCCTACCTTAGGAGTGTCTTACATGTAAGGAAAGGGAAGGTTTAGGCCTGGCAAGTGGGTACACTTGCCAAGTCGAATTTACAGTTTAAAAACCCCCACACACAGACACTGCAGTGGCAGGTCTGAGACATGATTACAGAGCTATTTATGTGAGGCAAAACCAGTGCTGCAGGCCCACTAGTAGCATTTGATTTACAGGCCCTAGCCACCTCTAGTGCACTATACTAGGGACTTACTAGTAAATCAAATATGCCAATCATGGATAAGCCAATTACATGCACATTTTATATAGGAGCACTTGCACTTTAGCACTGTTTAGCAGTGGTAAAGTGCCCAGAGTAACAAAAACGGCAAAAACAGAGTCCAGCACACATCAACAACCTGGGATACAGAGGCAAATAGTTAAGGGAGACGATGCCAAGGATGAAAAGTCTAACACTAATCAAGTCGCTAATTCAGAGCAGTAGTAAAAGCTGATCACAGTAGGACCATAATATGCCCTAATCCATATATTTTGAGCGTAGAACGATGTGGCCGCATTCCAGAAGTGTCACTCTGGAACTTTGCAAGAAGATTTTGATATTCGTCAATCAAAAAAAGACTGCCTTTGGACTGAGAACTTCGTGACTTTCTGCATTCAACTTTTGCTTTTCCTTAACCTGACACAAAATTGTCTGTTTTGCCTTTCTTTAAGCTTTACTCATTCCCTTACCCCTATCTTAACCCTATACTTAACCCTTATGCTATCCTTAACTAGTCCTAGCCTTAAACCTATCACTTACCATGAGCCTCATAATAGACCTGTCCCTTAACTTTCAGCATATGCTTCCCTTGAATTTAGACCCTGAACCTTCTCTTCCTTATACCCTAAACGTATCTGCTGCTCTTATGTACATAAATGTATTTCGATCAAGCAAATGATAGCAACAAAGTAATGATCTGGAGCAAAATATAAGTGGTGATGTGAAGTTGCCTTACTAAGAGAATGTTGAGATAATCGAAACAAGGGAATGGATGCTCCACGTGGAGGATTTTGTTCTTCTGTCTTTCAGGCCTCCCTTGCTTTGCATATTTGCTCATGTATTTACTTCTGCATATGATGTCGGTGCAATATTATCAAAAATAATAGACAGTTTTAGTGGCCAGACTCCTCAACAGTAAATTCAAAAGTGGGGGAGGGGGACCACAAACCAGATTAATACATTTCTATGCATATTTCCTTACAGAGACACTGACTAATGCACGTTGATCCTGATTCCAGCAGCCAGTCGGTCACACTGACTGCAGTATTTCGATACCATAATGAGTTGAACAGGGACAGCGCTGTAACTGTGTGGATGTTCAAAACATGTGAAATCCCTTCCACACTTCAAAGCGATTTTGAATTTATGAGTGAATTAAAAAATGTATAGGTTGGGCATAAAGTGGAAAAGTGCCTGTAACCCTTATTGTTCCTAGAAGTATCTGCGAAAGAGATGATTTTACTTGAAAACATTCTTTCCATGCCAAACTGAAAAGAAATTGTATTTTTAGTGAAATGTCACAAATGTCCTAACGTTACTCTTTGTGATAGTCCAAATATATAGGTTTACAAGAAACAACGTAGGCAGGAAAGTTATGAAAATGATAAATGTGGTACATTTCCGAAATATTTATACAAACATCCATGGTAAATCCTGCCCAGCCTTGGAAAGTTTCTTTAAATAAATAACAGAAAACTAACTGAAACTTCTCCACAAAGGTGGAGCTTTGCCCTGTAGCATCTCCGGGGTCCTAATTTACAAATATGTTGCTATGAGAAGGTGTCACTTACTCTTGTAGAGCTCCTGGCTTGCCCCTGGAGTTCGTGAGTAAGCAAATAATATTTCAGTAGTACAAGGATAGAAGAGCTCTACCTGTCTATGACATTTGTTAATACAAAGTTTAACCTTGCCTCACCTGCTATCTAACAAAGTAGCCTGGTTCACAAACGGGGATTTTCCATGTCCGGGGGTTATATTTTCCCAATCCGTTCACAAATGAATCACTAATGTCCACATTAATTATCCTTTTATATATTCATAAATTAACATTGTATATATACATCGCTATACCTCCTAAGAGTCGAAGCGTTCATTACAAATGAGTTTGACGGTTGCAGCTTTGCTTATTTCTTGACACTAAAGGCATAAGAGCCTCAGTAAAGGTGCATTTAGCCCAACCTTTGAACTCTTTGTAATATATGTTTCTATAATTGGCCTTACGTGGTAATTCTGTTCACTTGACCCGAATATGTTCATCTCGTGTACTGCAGCAAGTACTGATGCACTTCCCATAATATCTCCTGTATTCAGTTCTTAATCTGTGCCAGTGGGTGTTTGCGGCTCGCACTGTCACTCATTTTTGGGGGCTGGGACCTATTTTTCATCGTGTTACTTTGGCCCAGGGAAGAAGAGAGAAAGATGTAAAAGAGAGCAGAAGAAGAAAGAGATGCATAGGAAAACCCCGATAACGGAAAAAAACATGGATGAAACAGAACCGGAAAGGAGAGATGAGAGACCGGAAGTCCAGGGTGACTGGAGAAATAGGTATGAGGCGCAAACAAAACTAGGCAGCCGTGGCAGTCACCAACTCTGTATTCAGGGGTGCCACTACATGCTCCTCAAACAAACTCTGGTCCTCTGCACCTATTATTTACCAATTTAGCTCTGCCTAGGTCATCCTTAGCACACTATCAGAGGATGTTATGGTGATGGTAAGGCAAACAGTGCTTCGTTTACCAGGTCACACCATGAAATAATCCCATCAAACAAGCAGTTGGCCAATTAGTTAATGTTGAATCATTCATTTGTGCCACTCTTTGCAGTAAATCTGGTGAAACAACATTGGAAGTTTCACATTTTCATATGGAATACTATTTTAAAATGTACTTCGCTGCTGATGCGTACGTGAATACTATTCCTTCGCACATATATTTTTTTGCTGTATTCTTTCCTTTAGGTTTCTTTAGCATGGTTTGCACCGCTTCTCTCTTACCACCTTGAAACAGGCATTACTACATAATGATAATAAGCGGCATGACGTTTCCAGGGAATGATCTCCAAATTCAGGCAGTAATCCGTCTGTACTCTTTCTTTTCTTTAGATCGGTCTTTGGAATTCAAATATGGGCCTTAACATGACCGAAAGCTCAAAAGACAAGTCAACCAATATCACGGACTCTTTAGCCAATCGCACGCTGATAGTCACCACCATTTTGGTAAGCTGCGTCACGAATTTCAACTTCTTTACAGGAAGCTGTTCTTCGTGCAATTTTACTGTATTCATGTATTTGGTGTTTTTTACTGATTAACTAATTTGTGCGCTTGGTCTCGAAAATATTTCTGACACAAAGCCTGATCGGTAGCCTAAAAATCCTCACCTTCCAGCAAATATTTGCACACTTAGCAGACGTATGATCAATATCCGGAAAGTTGATAGCGAATTAAAATAAGATATACCCTTGCCTTGTATAATTTCATTCCTTTCCTACATAGTATATGATGTGGTATTTTAGCGTCATTGTAATATTGACTCTATGGGGCATATTTATACTCTGTTTGCGCCGAATGTGCATCAAATATTTTGACACGCATTCTGCTCAAACCGTGAACCATATTTAAACTTTGACGCCCGCAGACATCAAAATTCCTCCGTGTGCGTCATTTTTTGGATGCAGCAAACTGCCTTGTGTTAATGACATGCAAGGTAGGCGTTCCCGCCACAAAAAATGACTTTAAGGCCTGTGTTCCTTATTTATACTCCTGCGTCATTTTGACGTACAGGAGGGGGCGTGCCTTAACAAAAGGACGCACAGTCTGATGTGCGCCATTTTTTAACGCCTGGGTGAGGGCAGACGTTAAGAGACCCGTGGGCTCACTTCCATGGTCTCTGACCATGGAAGGAGTCCAGAGGTGCCCTTCCCCCAGGGACACCCCATACCACCTTGCCCACCCCTGGAGGACACCCATGGATGGGGGGACCCATCCCAGGTAAGTACAGGTAAGTTGAGGTAAGTATTTTTTATTTTTTTTTAAAGTGGCATAGGAAGGCCTAATTTGCCCCCCCCCTACATGCCACTGTGCCCAATGTGCCCAGTCCCTTGGGCATGGCCATTGGGCAAGGGGGCATGACTCCTGTCTTTGCTAAGACAGGAGTCATTTCAATGGGGGTTGTGCGTCAAAAAATGGCGCAAGTCCGGTTTGAGGCATGATTTTTGCCTCAAACCTGACTTGCACCATTTTTTGACGCACAACCCCGATTTTCCCCTACGCCGGCTAACATAATTTTTTAAATAAGGCACCCGCATGGCGCGTAGGAATGGCGTTACCCGGAGGTACATTTTTGACGCAAACCAGCGCCGGCGCTGGTTTGCGTCAAAAAGTATAAATATGGGCCTATACTTCTAATAATGAGTCTTTCAGAAAGTCAACATGTTATATATAGAATCTAATTATAGAAAAGCATAATTAATTATAATATTCACCTACCTACTCCCAAATAACAGCCAGAGCATAAGAATGTGAAAGATCCCGAACAAGGGTGTCTAGTAAACGTACACCATGGCCACAGGGGGGCCTTTTTTACTGCTTGGTCAACTAGGTGGTCACACAAAAAGCAGCAGACTTTCTAGAATTCCTTATGTGATGGTCCTGCTAGAGACAGGCATGGTTGAATGGTACTGATGAATGACATATAGGTAACTGGTTTTCACTCAAAAGTCTTTACACATTGTCCACGCCGATACACCTCTGGAATCATCTAGTTTTCAAAACCCGAACCAAAGCAGAAAAGGGCCATTGTTTAGGAGCTGTCAGTCACACTTACAGCAGAAGCGTGTATTATTGCACTCAGATGGCATGATGGTCAAAAGAACAGTGGGTTCAAATGTTATCCATAGTATTTGGCAGTTTTTAGGCAAATTGCAAGCATTCTTTCCATCACCTTTTTTGTGTTTGATGTACCGCCCTAATTGGTAAGGTATGCCCAGCCATGGGTCCCAGCTCACTGTGCCGATGGAAAAAATAACAACACCCGTCTGACGAACTCCAATGAGGGCAAAACAAGTCTTGAGTTGCTTATGTTCTATTTCAGGGAGGACCTAGCCTGGAAGTTCGGTTAGACTGTACCTATTAGTGCAGGTTTAATAATGATTTGCATATGGCTGGGTCTAAACTGAGGTGGTATGATGTGCAAAAGAGTGATGGTTTAGAATGCTACTCTGAACAGTTGAAAGAATTGCAGTGTTCACAATTCACTTCACAATTCACTTCAACAAAAGACAATCATAGATAAACACTTTACAACATGGCTGTAAATCACTGATCTTACAATATGTTATGACTTCACGCGTTGTAGATGCATACTAGAATGAATTTATTTTATTTATAATAATGTGTTTCTATGTGCTTTCAAATGTGTATCATAGACAACAACATTCTTCTTAGGGGAACTAATGGTTGTTACCAACATTAAGGCAAACCAACCCATTGAAATCCTTCTAGCACAAAATGGACAACCTTCCTACTCTACTCTTAGGAACACTGACAAAATCTTGAATATTTTAACATTTTAATATGCTTGATGAAAAAGCATTATTCTTCTTGCAGAAACCAGGAAATGCTGCTAAACCTTACAAAGAGTTATTTCGTATAATAGGTAAATATAACTGTCCTATCACCACCAATAATGAAGTAAGAACTTCCAAATCACTAAGATGCTTTGTTCTATTTTCTCAGAAGAGCTGCACACAAATGTCTAAAAGCGTCTAACACTTGTTTTTAAGGCAGTTGAGAATACTCTGATTATGCCGGCTAAAATAGAATCAATAATATCCATATTTACAGGATCTCATCAGGCACCAGATTGTTGTCTGGCTGAAATTCTTTGAATTGTTGATCAATTGACAGGCAGATATGTCCATTTTTTTATTTCATCATATGTATCAATTACCTTCAGTTGACCTAAAACCTTAAATATACAAAGGAAAACAAACATAATTATCAATACAAGATTAGCTATATATAGAAATATTTAAAATATGCAATTAATTCATAACTCTGGCACTTTATTTTCTTCACAGTTTGTCAAGCTGAATGTACTCTTCAGTTTCTTGCACCAGGGATAAGAAAGGACATTCAATTATACATGATCCAGAGTTTCAGCAACATTACCACACAATCTACAAAATGTATTCCTAGCTTAAATCTAGTTCAGTGCTCCAGTGAGATTTGAAAAAGGAGTCTCACATAAAATAATTTTCATTAGTTTCTTGATTGAATCAGGATGGCTCAGGTGGTCATAATTTGGTAACATTGTCACCCTTTGAAATAACTAATATAATAGTCAAATTGTGTATTCTCACATTACGGTTGTTTATTAGCAACTTTACAGTAGATAGTACTTCAATAGTGCATACAGCATTCTGCATAGAACAGTAGGAATTTTCTCAAATACAAATTAACGTCAACCACATCTGTATGTAGACATATTAATTCACAGAAAACATGTCAAACCAGTTCTTCAAAAATCCTATCCCTCAAGTATATTACCTAGTGGTCATAAATCTACCTGAGCCCAGTGAACGAGGGGTCCCAGCACCCGCCTATCGCTATGTGTGATGAGACTTTCGTGATTCTGGTCCCATACAGGTGGGGAGGAAGACAGATGTGAGTGAGGTAAGGTAGGGTGGTGACATAGCATCAGGGTGAGGTAGCAATACATATGATTCCAACCCTAGGGGAACCCATCAATGGATGTTCAAACTAAGACCCGCTTTGGGAAAGGAAGCGACCCCAGACCCCTTCAAACTTTGAAAATTTGTCATTGAGTTTGTAGACTAATGTTTCAAAGGTGGCCACTTCATGCGTGTTTTCTAACCAGGCCTGCAAGGTGGGTACCTTGTCAGTCTTCCAAAGGAGACGGAGAGCTAGCTTAGCCATGCCCATAGCTGTCAAGAACCATCTTCATTCTAGTTCCGAGAGTATCAGCAGGGGCAAGGTGTCAGGCAAGATTGACAACCTGCCATTCAAGGGCACTTGTGCTGGGAGGTCCAGTGTCATGTGATTCTGAATTTGGTGCCGATAAGTAGTCAGGGAGGGGCATTCCCACAGGATGTGCACTATATCATTGTCTGGTGTACCACACCACCAACATTTAGAGGCTGTGCACAGCTTTGTCGACAATGCATAAAAAACAGTATTTCACGTGGGAGGCACTCATTCCTTTACTGTAGGTCTCTAATATATCTTTCCATTCACTTTCTTGGTACTGGGATTTTAGCCTCTCTCCCCACCATTGTCATAGAAAGATCAAGATTTCAGACGAGAACTGATCCTCAACCAGGTTAGATGCCCCTAAAGTTCTTCAAAGTATGCAAGTAGTGTGTTAGTGGAGATTTCTAAAGTGGAAAGTGAGGGAGTCTCACAAGTGCAGTCAACGCTTGTGACACTTGGTGTTAACCCCATGTCTGTGTAGACGAAGGTTACATTTTTGGCATAGTGACTAAAAGGGTTTCAGGGTATCATGTGCAAAGAGGTTGTCCTTGTGCTTAGTATCATGTGCCTTCCAGGTGGTCCAATTAACCTTATCTCCCCCTATTTGGGTAGCAGAATTGTGCTATATGGGTGCCTGTGAGTGTAGAGCCATGTTGACACAGGGGAGTTTATGAGCCCTTCACCATGCATAGTGTGAGGTGACAATAATGGGATACTGGGATTAGTATACACCATCTTGCGTGCATGCATCATGTAATAGGGAGTTAGGTGTTGATGTTCAATGCTTTTCAATGAAGACCCATGGTGGAGTCGCCCCAGAAGTGGGTGAAAGATAGACTGCTTGAGTCATCTGGTGGTCCAGCCAGTAACTCTCAATGTGAGGCAAGTGTAATCCACCCTTTGTTGTTGTGTCATACAGCTTGGAAATTTTCAGTTGTGGCCTTTTTCAATTCGACACAAAACCAATAAATACATTTTCTAATTTTGCCAAGAAGGAGCTGGGACATTTGAAAGGGATTATCCCAAATAAGTAATTGAATCTAAGTGCTATAGTCATTTTAACGACCTGGACTCTTCTCCACAGTGAAAGTTCTGAATCTGAACACCTCTGGAGGATTGATCTCACAGTAGCTATTGAGGAGATGTTGTCTTGAACCGGATTGATCTCACAGTAGCTATCAAGGAGATGTTGTCTTGAACCATAGCATCTAGTCGTGGGACAATATATGCACCTAGGTATTCCAGAGTGTTTGTCAGCCAGCAAGAGGGTAAGGAGACAATTGCAGTATTTACACTTCCTGGGGTCAGAGGGAGGGCTTCTGAGACCAATTGATCTTACTTACTGAGAATGTCAGAAATCAATATATTAATTTCACCAATGACTGTGCTAGTTCCATGGGGTTGGATATAGTGAACAAAATATCATCAGCGTAAAACGCTTTAAGTTCAGTGGCTGTTGTCATAATGCCTTTAATCTGTGCATCATTCCCAATTGCAGTCGCAACTGGTTCTAAGGGTAAGTTAAACAATTATGGTGATGGGGACAGCCTTGCCTTGTTTCATGATACATTTGGAAGAAGGGAGAGGAGAATCCTCCACATGTTACCAAGGCCATTGGATTGTGATACATCAGTTTTGTCAGAAAGGGGAAGTCCTTCTGATCCAAATGCATTCCATTGTCCTGCAAAGATATCCCCACTCCACTCCACTCTACTCTGTCAAACTCTTTTTCAGCATCCAGGGAGAACAGACATTTCTTGTTTGAGTCAACTTTGACTTGCCAGATCATTTGTGAGAGGGTGTGTAAGTGGGAGATGAGAAACGTCCCAGCACAAAACCTACTTGTGCAGGATGTATGAAGAAAGGTCTGGACTTTTTCTTGTGGTTTGCTAGGATTTTAGCTAAAGTTTTTACAATGGCATTGATGAGTGATATATGCCTGTAGCTGGAGCATTCTAGAGGGTCTTGGCCCAGTTTGAAAATGACCGAGATCCTGGCCCTGCCAAATTCATCTCTCAAATGACCAGTCTCCAAAGCCTATTGGAAAACCTCCACTAACAATGGTACTGTTAGAGTTGTGATTATTTACTTACTAGAGGCCATTTTTTCAGTTGTGTCCACGATTTCATCCTCAAGATGTCCCCCCCTAGTGTCTTAGCTTGAGTTTTACAAAAGCTTGAAGTCTGTAAGTTGCAAGGAAGGAGGCCTCCGCTTCCTGGTCGGAATGGTTGTATAATTTCTTATAGAAATTTTGAAACTCTTTTGTGATGTCTGTCAGGTGAGTTATCAATATCTGGGGTTCACTATGGTGGGCCAATATTATTCTGGCAGAATTTGCACGTCGGAGTTGTGCAGCAGGTAGATGGCCCACCTTTTCCCCACATTTGTAGTGGCATTGACAGTGACAGAACAATGATTTCTCTTCTTCTGAGGTATAGAAACCATTATTTCTGTTTTGTCTTGCAGTAAGGATTGTAGGGCACTATGGGTGTGATTCACAAAGGGCTTCCACACTTGTGGTGGAGGCCCCGCAGACGTGGGAAGTCTCCTTACTTGAGGTGTGATCTCCATAAAAGGAATTCTTATTGCAGAGATTTCGCCCATAGTGCGGAGACTCCCCCACAACTCTTTCTGAATCAGGCCCTTAGTGTTTGGGAGTACCTTAATGACAGGGTGCCGACCGTTGATTCCTGATAAAGTCTGGCTTCATGTGTGCACCTCTTTACAGTTGCTGCGTCTCTCATCAGAAAGACCCTAGTACAGGCCTTGTTCACCCCCCCATAGTATCTACGCATCTGTTCTGTATCTTTATTGTCTTGAATGAGCTGTTGGAGGGGGGAGCACTGTGTTGCATTGTCCTGTGGGTTCCAAAATTTAGAAATATTTATTCGCCAAGGTCCTCTAGGGGGAACTAGCCTGACTGTGTCCAAATGAAGAAAAATAAGGTTGTGTTCTGAGACCCCTGACAGTATGGTAGTGGCTTGCACAAGCTGTCTAGGCAGTAATCATGTTATAAGAAAATAAACAATCCTCATCCAGATTTTAATGCGGGCATGAGGTGAAATATATAGTCCCTTTCAAAAAATTTACTTTTTCTCTAAACGAAGGACCTTCATAACTGTGAAGAAAAATGGTGTTTGGAGATGGGATTACCCCAAAGCATTCAAAGGGTATAGACATTGTTGTGAGATATATGTTACATAGTACTTGAATTGATCCTGTTGTAACACCTGGAGAGCTGAATGGAAAATCAATGACAGTTGCATGCTCATGGTTGTCATTCTCTGTTATCTCCAACTGGCAGACAATAGTGGATCAGCACCTCAAATAATAAGTGTGGCTCAATATCATGAGTCCTAGAGGGTAGGACCTGTACTCAAACATCCTTATCGAACCTTAAGGGCTGATCTGGAGTTGCACCTCTACAGTGCATATTTCCTACCACTGTATTTACTGTTGGAGGTCAAATTCTGCATTATGTGGTCCTAATGAAATCACTTTACAGGGCTCCTATCTCCTCCATGATCAAAATCCTCTGGTGCTGGAGGACTTGAAGTCACTGTACTGGTGTGTATGTCCATGTGTGTTCCCTCAAGTTTGTCCAATAGAGCCTACATGTCTTTCGGATCCTCATATTCCCTTGCATGACCATGAATTGTGACAATCATTGTTGCTGGTTCCAGTAGTCCATATTTTATATTGTTCTTTTGCAGTTGTTGGACCTGGCCTTTTTTTTATCCCTGAACTTCTTGCTTTCTTCCTCCTATTTTTTTTTCACTTGTTTTGGTTGGCTGTAGGACTCTGGGCACTTTACCTCTGTTAACCAGTGTGAAAGTGCATATGCTGTGTGTCTAAAATGTATTGGTGATTGGTTTACCCATGATTGGCATATTTTATTTACTAGTATCTCCCTAGTATAATGCAGCAGATGTGCCTAGGGCCTGTATATCAAATGCTACTGCTGGGCCTAGTGGGCCTGCAGCACTGATTGTGTCACCTGCATGAGTAGCCCTGTAAAAATATTTCAGGCCTGCCATTGCAGTGCATGTGTGTGCAGTTTTACACTGCCATGTCAACCTGGCAAGTGCACCCACTTGCCAGGCCCAAACCTTCCCTTCTACTACACGTAAGTCACCCCTGAAGTAGGCCCAAGGCAGCCCCATGGGCAGGGTGCAGTGTATTTAAGAGGTAGGACATGTACTGGTGTGTTTTACATGTCCTGATAGTGAAATACTGCTAAATTAGTTTTTCACTATTGCAAGGTCTATCTT
Source organism: Pleurodeles waltl (assembly GCF_031143425.1). Lineage (NCBI taxonomy): Eukaryota > Metazoa > Chordata > Amphibia > Caudata > Salamandridae > Pleurodeles > Pleurodeles waltl. Next base: position 194,760,717 of record NC_090447.1, read on the forward strand.
GCCTACAGGGTAACATGGGGATTGCCATGAAATATTTTTTAAGTGTAATTTCCCATTGGGAGCAGATAGAGATGTGGAGACTGGGGTCTCTGAATTCACAATTTAAAAGAAACTGAAGCCTCCCTTCCCGTTAGCAGGACCGATGCCCCTCCGGCTCCAGCAACGCCTCACCTCCCTGACTCCATGCAACGTGTTTGTTTCCTCATTGTTTTCAAAGGTACTGTACCTGGGGTCCATGTGACTCCGTGACTGGCCCGCACTCCCTCATGAGTGGTGTCCGACTGTTAGAAGTGACTCCGTCAAGACGCTGTGCTAGCCCCCGTTGAAGCTATTGTGTTTCCAAGTGCTATACTAAGATTTCATCTTTGAAAATTCATATTTTCACTTGTGTATGTTGGATTTTTGTCATTTTGGTCTTGTTTTACAGAAATATTGACTATTTTTCTAAACTGATGTAGAGTACTTTTGTGGTGTTTTCATTGTGTTACTATGTGTGTGTGTGTACAAATACTTTACACATTGCCTCTGGGATAAGCCTGACTGCTCATGCCAAGCTACCAAGGGGATGAGCAGGGGTTATCTTAGCTGTATGGCTCCTTTACCCTGACTAGGGTGAGGGTCTGTACTTGGAAAGGGTGCAAACCATTGCCAGCTAGAGCCCACGTTTCTAACAGCAGTCGAGGGCAAAGTGCTAAAAACCTTTTCCTTTTGATGTTAGTTTCTGCTGAAAAGTCTTTCCCGAAGTATATTTGGTTGTTATTGTACTGGTAAGGGCCATGCTCTTTTGCTGCCAGTATTACATGCCTGTCCTGTTGATGTTGAATACAACAGATCGGGATATGTCTATGGTGAGTAGAAAAGGAACTAAGGCATGAGCGTACCTGTGTTCCATTTGGAATTCCCAAGGAGGATTGATAGTGATGTTCAGTGTTTTGGTTAAAGGTACTAACAAAGGCCAACGTGTCATCTTTGTCTGATTGTTCCATTATTTCAGTGATTCTCATTAGCTCCGGTCTTCTAGATTGATGGTCTTCTTGTGAAGGCATCAGAGCTCACTCCCCAGTTTGACTTCTTATCTAAACGCTGCCATGATAGGATGTTCCATCATTGTTAGTTGTGCCTTGAAAGATGTGACCTTCCCCCCTTAATAACTATTTTTTCTACTGTAGTTGCTTCCACTGCTGTGTTTACTAAACTTTTTGAAACCTTAATGTCTGATAGTACCTTTAGCAGCACAGCAAGGGCTGGGTCTGTAACTGTGTGGGCAGTATCTATGGTGGAGGATACAATAGGTCATGTCTGTGGGCTCTTGGTCATTGCTTCCAAAAAGAGCTGTCACTTGTGCTTGGCCTTCTGGTCCCCAGTAGGAGATAGTGCCAGTGAAAGGTGTAAAGGTCCCAGTGTCCCCTGTTCTGGAAAAGGAGACATGGTGGGTTGTTGGTCTGTTTTTATGGGAGGGGTTGTCAGTTCCTGGTTGTGGAGGAAAGCATGGTTACTTGAAGTAATGTTGCCTGGGGTTATATGCACACTGGTTTCATGTATATGGTGGGCACCAACCCTCTGCTTACTGTCACCATCATGGTTGTACAACTGAACCACACATAGTAGAACCACACGTGGCTGAACAACACGGTCAGATCCACAACCTCGTCTTTACCACGCATTCCTTTACAACAAGTACTGTTGTAAAAGCATGGCTAGTAAAGGTATGTGTGGTAAACACATGCATGGTTCAACCATACAACCCTCCCCCTTAACTTAAAAAAGTACCCCATCCGCCCCCACCCACTCTGAGGCTTAAAACTACCCAACCTCTAAAAAACCTCCACCCCCCCCAACCAAAGCCTAAGCCACTTTACACCCTGAGCCCTAAAACTCTGCTCGTGCAAAAAAAAAAGTACCCGACCCCCCTAAAACCCTGGGCCTTGTTAAAAATGTTTTTTTTTAAACTACCCGAACCCCCTCACGCACCCTGAGGCCTAGAACTTTGCCCCCACACTTAAAACAAAATAACCCCGCCACCCGACCTAAGCCCTAAAACACTCCCCCACCTCAAAAAATATCACCTCCCCAAAACCTGGCCACAGACCCTCCTCGCCCTGAGACTTAAAACCTTCCTGCCCCCCCCTAAAAAACAAAGTACCCTGACCCCCTCTCTGCCCTGAGTCTAAAACTGTCCCCCAAAACTGCCTATCCCCCCCTCAGCCCTCAAACCCCACCCTGCCCTAAAAACGACCCCAGCCTCCCCCCACCCTGAGCCCTAACACTCACCCCTTAAAAAACCAACCTGACCCCCCACCCACCCCAGTCCCACTTACCCGGCAGCCGCATTCCTCTCCCCGCTGTGTGCCTGAACCACGCATATGCATGGAGCCTTAACCACGCATTTTATGTGGTTTAGGCACATACGTGGTTCAGGGCAAGCATGGTAAAGACTGCATGGTTGTGATCTGCATGGCTCTGGCCAAGTAGTAAAGATGACAAGTAGTAAAGACCGTTTCCCCACCATCATATATCTGCCACCCACTTTAGGAGAATTCTGTCAGTGTCCCTGTCACTGTTCTGCATGAGCCTTTAGATATGTGTGCCTTTGGTTGCTTACTGAAAGTGCATATCCTGAGTCCCTGTTTGCCACTGAAGATAAGCCCGAGTTCACTGAATTAATGGGAATGTTGTATGTTGCTAGGCTGCAACTTCCATCAGATACAGTATCCCACCGACTATGGCTGTCGGGAGGCATGTTGTTGGGGCTACACAGTAGTTGTATGAGAGAGGATAGGCCATTCCAAGATGGCCACTGCTGGCAACAGTCCTCTTTTCATGGCTTCTCCTGGGGGACTGGCCCGATCTTTCTGTTCACCGCAGTGCTTGTGGGGTGCATGCCTTTGGGGCCTTCAACAGCACCCCCCTTACAACAACACCTCTCCCCCTCCTCTCACCCATGATCAATGAACCGACATCTTGGAGCAGTTTATGTTGGCCGTTTCTTTGGTACCTACGAGGTTGTAACTCTCTGCACCAAATCAAGCTGCAGGGATGGTCAACCAAAGTCTCAATGCAGTCTGAAGGCTGTGGGTGCTACTGTCTAGGAGAGCCCACCTGGTACACCAGGTCCTGCAGTCAGTCCTCTAAGGCTGCCAGCCCATAGGAGCCAAAAGTACTGCTGGGTGTCACCCACTGCCCATTTAGACCTTACAAGGAACTAGAGGTGGGTTTCCATCATAATCCTCCATATTGTGGTAATAGTGGGGTGCCATTCAAGAATATTGTACGACATTGGCATATCAATGCCTCAGGTGCTTCTCTATGGATCTGACATGCTCATTGGTGTCAGGCCTCACCTCTCAGTTTGCAGCAACAGCTATTACATTTGTATCACGGGGCATTTTCGAAATATCCTGCTGTAAAAACCACTTTATTTTGTGTTTCTTCATTAAATGCTTGTAAAAATGTTTAATTGGAACTCAAACTAGTTTATATAAATTACATATAATTTCTATATTTTGTAAGTATGCATTTGTGAGTTCTAGCCATATCCAAGATAACAGTTAATTGGTGTAGGCCCTATGGAGCTCACATATCTAACACAAATAGAAGATCATTGCATCTAGTCTGAACCAAATCTCAAAACCAGGATGAACAAAGGAGCTTCCATAGCTTTGTGAAACTTGATACATGGTAATGAAGAGACCCTGTTGTATCAAACTTGAAAATGCAATGCAGCAAAATGTCATCATTGCTTTAGCTTTGCTTGCTATGCAAAGGTTCCATGTCAATCTTGAGTCAAAAAGGAATATCTAATTAGAAGTAGCCTCTTTAATCATTCAGGAAAACTTATGTTTATCATCTCTTAAACACAATTTGTTTGCTTAACCCATGTTTATTTTGAGATTTAACATCCTAATTTGCACTGTTCCAAGAGGTGATGATAATTCCTTGTGTTTCCCAATTCTGATTTAGGATTATTGGAAAACAAAGATAATGATGTTTGTGCAGTTGTAAGCAGGCCTTAATCAGTATGTGATGCTATCCTTTACTGATATCAAGAGAGGCCATTGTGGCCCAGCTATTAAAATGTTAGCGTCTCAGGACTTCAACTAATGAACTGGTTACAATGTAGAAATATGATCTGAGTGTGAGCAACACACTTCAGGAGCAGAGAGTACCCCCTGGATGCTGAGGATACACTCTGCACCCAGAGTTGATTATTCACCCTGAGTGTGAGTGTAAAGATACTACTCGTAAATGCCCTTTGTGACTACCGAAAGTGGTAAACGTAAACCTAGTTTACCTTTGTGAACAGGCCCAACATGTGGGAATTAGTGTTTCTGCATCAATTCCTACATGCAAAAAAATATTTCTAATGTTTACCAGGCACAAATGCTTCAAGGTATGGGAATTGAAAGATATACACCAGGTAACACATGAAGGAGTACTGCACCCAATGACAGCAGGAGTAATAATTCACCAATTCCTGAAGGGGATGATAACTCCTGTTACAAGACAATGAGGAGTTATAGAACACCCATAATTAAGCCTATAATGAGTAGGATAAATGAAACATGGAGGTCATGTTCTTATAAAATAGATACAACATTTTGAAGCTATGACCTCTATGTCACACACACAGAACATACCCCTAGCTTAAGATGCTGCTTATTCAACCTATTGAAACTTGAGTGTTATATACCGCCCACTTTCTGTCACCATTTATATACATTAGTTATCAACTGGAATCTAATGCAAATAAATAGTAATTTGTAAAGATACTCACAAATGTGTTAGTCTGGATATTACTAGGATCACACTATGGAGTCTCATGTTTTAAATATAAATTTGCTGCTAAAACAAAACAGCTTGTAATGTTAAAGTCCAAGTCAGCCAGTCTTTAATTAGCCACATTTATATTCAAAGTGTCTACCTTTTAGTCCCACTTATTTACATTTCGAAGCTTTAAGTTAACACCTGAGTAATCATCTGTGAAGATTCCTATTTGTGAAAACAGTGTGAAGATTTCATCATAACTGTTGTATAATATATCCACTGTTTTGAAAATGAGCAGCGCGGATCACTTACATTTATTACCATTTCCGCTGGCATGCATTCTATATGCTGTTACGGCTCAAATCTTATATATGTATAAACACAAGGTTCTATTGTATTATTAACATGTGCAATGCCAAGGATCTTACAATTTGTTCTTCTTTCACTATCCTTTCCAGGGTACTCTAAGTTTCTCAGTATGGCTGTTAATCTCCTTAGGTTTATCCTGCTTGGAGCATAGAAGCAGGCAAAGCAAATGTCATACTCTTCCCACAAATGACAGGATTAAAGATCCACATGTAAATCCTACTGAACACTTTGGGAGAATATTCTAGAGGGCCCATGAGTCCCCTTTTACGCATTCTGCCTGTGCAGAAGTTGAGTTGCATTATGCTCATAACACCGTGGCTAAATCCGATAAAGTTGCATTGTGTGAAACAGAATCAACATTCTTCAGGCACGCTCAGGGTGAAAACACTGCCTCATAGGGCACATTAGATGGTCTGGAAACCATTTTTAATATCGTTGTTACTTTTTTAATAAGATGTCACAAAGACATATATTTTACACCATTTCCCATGTGATACGACTTACTTTACATATCTGTTTGCCTCATACGTCCACAGACATACAGCAAAGATCAAATTTTCAAACCAAACATTTAATAATTCATGCCAGTCTCCAACTCAGAGAGGGTCACACTAATTATTAATATGTCATTAAAATACACCACAGCCTTCCACAACATACGACTTGGGGTATAACATTAACAATTAAAGGCCAGGCATGGTTACTGCTTTTCAAGCAGGTGATGTGTGGAGTCCATGTATGTACATCTTGGGTGTAAATTAATATGTGAGAGCTGCAAACCCTTACATAGAGTAGGGCTTCCAAACTCATGTTTGGAGGCACGTGCTCTATAGCCTTCCTACAATACACATATATGTTTTATTCTGCTTATGCTCTGTTTTGATTTCTGAGTAAAGACACAGAAGAATCTTTTTTAGTGCGTTCAAGTCCCAGACAAGCAGCAGCATTCTGGGCAGCCTGTAGATGCTTTCACTAATAAACTGACAATCCAGCATAAATTGCATTTGCATCATCAAGGTTATGCTTTGTAAGACCCCACCCTCTCAATTGCTCGATGCGTCTTGTAGAAGAAGGGGTCGTTCCCTCTTAAGATTCAGGAGTTTGACAAGACTTTGCATGACAGCTCCTTTCAGGAAGGTCACTCATGTTATAATAGTTGGAACTATGCAGAGAACCCCTAAATGATTAGCAGTTTGCATACTCCTGATTGTGATCAAGTTACATGGATGGAGGGAGTGCTACTGTTAATTGGGTAGCAGATGACAGTGGCACAGTTGATGTCCAAAAGGTCTGTCTATCCAAATCACAACGATTTAAAGGTTAGCCCAAAAGTCTAAATCTCACACGTGGGCAAAATGCTTCTACATTGCTTTCTAGAATTTGCCTACCAAATTAAGTCTATGTAGGCTCAATGGGTGACGAGGCCAAATAAAATGACAAGGAAAAAGTCTCTAAATGCATTAAAGAAGTGTGAATCTGATTGTGACTCTAATTGTGCTTTAGCTGTAAAATCTTACATGTTCTTTTGCCTTTCTTTGATATAGGAGGACCCATACGTGATGTACAAAAAGTCCGATAAACCTTTATACGGGAATGACCGCTTTGAAGGATATTGCCTGGATCTTTTAAAGGAACTCTCAAACATTTTGGGTTTTATATATGAGGTGAAACTGGTGGCTGATGGTAAATATGGAGCCCAGAATGACAAAGGGGAATGGAATGGGATGGTCAGAGAACTGATTGATCACGTAAGAAAATTTAAACTTTTCTACTTTTATGATGTTTTTCAAGTAGCAAAAGATCTTTGTAAGGTGACAAATACTGTTCATGATGTCGTGGTCTTTGTTAATTTTTAAAACATTGTACACAAATAAATGCAAGTTTAAAGGTGGGGTTCATGTTGGACATTATTTGTCCCTCATTTGTGTTTATCAAACATTAAGGGCCTGATTTAGATAGTGGCCGATGGGTTACTCATTCACAACGAGGACGGATATCCCATCTGCCAAAATCTAAATCCCATTATTTCCTGTGGTATTTAGATTTCGGCGGACAGGATATCCGTCACCTTTGTGATGGAGTAATCCATCCGCTAATATCTAAATCAGAACCTAATTCTTTTTACTGCAATCTCAAATTCATTCTGTATCACATTAAAGCAAAATGTCTGCACATTTCACAGTCCAGTACTGACTTTTATATCTTGTGAGGATGCCTTTCCAAGTCAACCCTCACTACAGTTTTATAAACTCATTAGTTAAAAACAAAACATTAAATACTGCAGACACCATTTTTGTGTGTTAACATCACACTTTGGTGAGCTCGGTGTCACAGTTGTATTGTTATGTAGTGGCCTTAACGCATGAAGTTAAATATACTAACCATGATCCTCATGCCCAAGTAGCTGCAACAAGAGTTTTGAAACTTTTTGATGCCAAAATCTTTAGGAATGCGATAAAGAAAAGAAGGGTAAAATCTTGGTGATTACCAACAAGTAATCTGCAAATAGTACTTCATTCCACTCTTTCATCCTTGTCTTTGAAACACAAGAGAATATGATCAGGCTATAGTTTTTTGATGGCTAATGTCGTGAAACTTAGTAAATCAAACACAGCATCTCAAGCATATTTTTCTGAAAACAAAAATATGCCATTCTTTTGAAAGGAGGCTTACTGTTGACTAAAAAAGGCACCACTGAAACTCTGTGCAAGTACCCTAAAAATGCTCCTGTAGATCTATCTTAATTTAAAAGGATTAGATCATTAATTTCCAAAGTACAAATAGTTTAATATGTTGAGTGAAACAATCTGGTTGATGCATGTGCATGTTGCATGACCATAGGAGCTAAAGGTGCAAACAAGTGAACACACCTCTTGAACAATGTGGGTTGGTGTATGTTAATTAATACTTTCATACTGATTTTTCAATGCATGCATAGCTACTCCTCAAGAGAGCAAGGACCTCGATACAGCGGTTAGAGGATAGTCCCCTGTGTCAAAAATATCACAGAAGGTTTGGATCTGTGCACAACATCTGGGAAGTGGGCTGAACTGCACAAATGTATGCTTGCTGAGAAGAACTTCAATCACTCTTGAGAATATTTCTTCCAATTACAGAACCTCTGGTAATAAAATCACATCCAGTTCAGCAGTTCAAATGCGTGACTCGAGGGCAGATGGGACCAAACGAAGATCATAGAAAGACAAAAAAGGCCTAGGCCTTTAAGAATAGGAAGGATTGCAATACTTCTTAAAATCAACATTACCATTTATTAATCTGGGTATTCTGTTACAGCAGCAGATTTCACATTGCGGGTAGCCACAGGGAAGCCCGAAGTTTGGCATTCTCTACCAAAATCAAAGAACCAGTGAAAAAAACAAGCTAATTGCTGCAAACACCCCAATAGAAGGCACTTCTGATAGAGATTCGGAGCTTCACATTAAATGCTATCCAGTAAGGCCAGACTGCTTTCAGTTATTTACAGATGATTAAGTCACTGTACTTCAATAACTTTGAACAATAAAAGAATAGATACTTTCAAAGGTGGCTTCTTCCTTTGGTTCCCTGGGTACCAGGAAAGGGTGTGAGATCAGAACAGAGGAAGATAAAAAGAGAGAGAGAGCGAGAGAGAGAAAATGGGAGGGGGGAGAGAGTGTGTTAGAGAGAAAAGAACAGATTATTCATCACAACCCTGCTCACCTGTTATTCTGTGACATTGCCACAGTGTAAATTCTCCCAACATGCAAGTTCCAGGTAGCCTTGGCCTTAGATCTCTATCAGCCTTTTCAGCTTTCTTCTTCCAGATGGAGAATTAAAAGACATTTAACTAAACCCCTAGCCATACAGGTAACCAAAGAGCATGCTTCCTATCCTGCAAGGCAACTATTAATCAACAAACTCTCTCAGAGCAGGTCTTACTCCAGAGCCTCATATCATTAAGTTGAGTTGAGGTTTAGAAGCTAAGCATTCCCTGACAGAACAGGGGAGCTAGATGTCTGTACTCCAGAAGAGTTAGGAGAAACATGAGGAACATTATTATTCTGCATGCTTATGTATTACAGACTGAAATAAGGATGTGGCATGTTTAAAAAATAGAGCAACATCTAAAGATATTGGAGTGCATGGCTTAAGTTTACAGGATCATCTCATGTATGTATGATGTGCAAGCTGCGATGAGGAATTGGCTCAATTGATGTACGTAAAACAGCAGAGAAGTAGTTAAAAGTCAATTCAGTTGTCACAAATTGATTGAATTAAAACAATGTCAACATTTTGAGACAATATGTGGTATCTTTACCAATCTTTTACCAGCCATTTCTGGGATATGTCTCGTAAAATGAGAGCCTGTCAAATTGATTACTGCCAGCAGGATTAGATGCTAGTCTACAATGTCAATCATATAATTTAACCTTCTATGGTATTAAGCCACACCACCTGATCAGAGCCCATGCCCTCCACCATGCTCCCTGCACTTCTGTCTCTCTGAGATAATCAGATAGGAGTTCTACCTGACTACAAGCAGACAGGGCAGACAGGGTTGACTTTTCTTGGCCACAGCTAGAAACATCTATATGGGGAAGCAGAAAAGTCCTTCTACCATGAGTAAACATCACCTCCACTCCTGCAGTGTCAGCTGAGGGGAGGCATAGGATACACTTTCCCCCCTGTTCCAAACAATATCTGCCAAGGACCTAAACTGGAAGTCCAAAAACACACTTGCAAGTCTCTGATAGAAACTAAATGATCAGCACCTAATCACAATGCAGCATATTGATATTTCTATGCATATAAGCTGTCAATGTTTTGATGGAATATATTTTTGATGTGTTGTAAAGATATATACTTAAAGTATGTAACATGTTTTTGCTTCTCTTCCCAGAAAGCTGATCTGGCTGTTGCACCATTAACTATTACCTATGTGAGAGAGAAGGTCATTGATTTTTCCAAACCATTCATGACGCTGGGAATCAGTATTTTATATCGGAAACCAAATGGGACAAATCCTGGTGTCTTCTCATTTCTAAATCCTCTCTCTCCTGATATCTGGATGTATGTGCTTCTTGCTTGCCTTGGAGTCAGTTGTGTGTTGTTTGTGATTGCGAGGTAAGCACAAAAGCAGAGTTGAAAATGCAGCCACGGCATATCACCTGGATCATACCGGTTGCATTGAGTATCTTCATCACACAATACAAAACTAGTCACAAATTAATCTTCACATTGTATATGATGTTTAGCTACACACAGTAGTGATAGGATAGAAGCTGAAAATGGCTTGTGTAGCAGATACACTCATCGATAAAAGGTACAGTCCATTTCAGTATGCTACAGCACAAGAAAGATGCCATTAGTATCTGAATATCAGACCTCATTTATCTTATTAAAAGTTGATATTGGAAAATGACTGGAGCATCTTTGATGCCATGCCAACCTTTATGAATTCATTTCAAGATGATTACGGTACATCTGAGATGATCCAGACAGTGTAGAATATGCCTCAGAGAAAATATTTGTGAACTGAGCACATAAAGTTTAATTTGGTCTGTTGGGGCATTACCATTACATTCTTAATAGGGTTTGAATTATTTTCTTCAAAATCACAGATTATCTCTGGACTAGCTAAAATGTTTCCTATATACTTGTGAATACTGACAGGGCATTGTTTTAAAGACTGGTAGATTATGATTTTAATATTTTAATTGAAAATGTACTATCTTCTACATCCTCTATACAAATAGGAGATCCCTACTTTTTTGATGACTGCAAATTGTGATGCCAGCATACTCTTTGCAAATGAGTTGCAATAGTACCAAAGAGTGTGTATCATTTTGCCCAGACTGAAATGGTAGAGATAAGGTCAGTCTCTACCAGAGCTAAAGTCACAAACTTTGAAGTTGTTAAGCTATCACTGGGCTGAGACAAAGTCGGTTTCTGTAAAATACTACATACTCTTTTGTTAAACTTTAATTTACTCAAGCAGTGTTTCGGTGCTATATGCACAGTACTTAATAGCCACAACAAACTTGCATTACCACTAGCTAATGTATGCTACACACCTCAAATCATGTTGGTGTGCCAGTGGCAATACTGGCTTGTTCGTTTTCAGGCATATGGAAATTAGTGGTTTTGTGTCCGAGAATTGTATACAGAAATATTTCCATGGGATATTTCCTTAGATGATATTTAGGGTGCAATAGTTTAGTCAGACAATATTCTAACATGCTGTTCTTTGATCACACCAAAAACATCTTTTCAACAATAATTTGTGCCTGGGATCCCAGCCCCTCCCAGGCAGGAAAACTAAACGTATATTGGCTTACAACATTGGAATACATATTGTACACAGTTATAATACATGCATACAATCTCAAATGTGTTGTTTTTCCTGCAGGTGTATATATCTAAAATCCTTTGTTTTCAACTGACTCCATAGTGACACTTTGGTTCAAACACCATAATGAATACACCTACATGATGGTAACAAAGAGCAAATGTGTTGAACTTTAATCTACAGTAGCTCCTTCTTGCTTGTCCCTAACTTAAAGGGTTGATCAATGGCAAATGTGTAAAGGGCTAAATGTCCAATTTGTATTACTGTTATTATTATTATTGTTAGAAATGGGGTCTTTGGTTGACAGTCAGGTTACCCCCTGTTCAAGCAAGGACCCTCACTCTAGTCAGGGTAAAAGAGAATCACCCTCAGCTAACCCCTGCTTACCCCCTTGGTAGCTTGGCAGAGCAGTAGGCTTAACTTCAGAGTGCTAGGTGTAAAGTATTTGTACCAACACACACAGTAACTTAATGACAACACTACAAAATGACACAACACCAGTTTAGAAAAATAGGAAATATTTATTTAAACAAAGCAAGACCAAAATGACAAAAATCCGACATACACAAGTCAAGTTATGAACTTTTAAAGATTAAACTCAAAAATAGCGCTTAGAAACACAAAATGATTCGATGAGGTGTTAACACGGCGTTGTGACGGAGTCATTCCCAACAAGCCGACACCAGCGGCGCCTGACATGGAGTCTCTTTGACCCCCAAGTACAGTACCTTTGGTGAAGAGTGAAAACAAGTCGATGCGCGAAATCGGGATCGCGGTGTCTGTGCGAAATGTTGAATCCGCGCCCTTCGAGCGGCGTCGGTCACGACGTGGTGCGGTGACTTCCACGGAGTTGTGGACTTCAGGGGGGCTGCAGCGGCGTCGGGCCTGCGAAGGTCTTCGCGTTCCAGCGAAGATCACGGCGTCAGTTGCAGGCGGCGTCACCGAATTCAGCAGCGGCGTCGGTCTGAAGTCGTCCGAAATCGATTTCCTTGGATTTCCACCAACTTTCCTTTCAAGGGCCCAGGGACTGGATAGGGCACCACTTGTCAGAGCAGGAGTCTCTCCAGAGACTCCAGGTGCTGGCAGAGAGAAGTCTTTGCTGTCCCTGAGACTTCAAACAACAGGAGGCAAGCTCTAAATCAAGCCCTTGGAGATTTCTTCACAAGATGGAAGGCACACAAAGTCCAGTCTTTGCCCTCTTACTCTGTCAGAAGCAGCAACTGCAGGATAGCTCCACAAAGCACAGTCACAGGCAGGGCAGCACTTCTCCTCAGCTCTTTAGCTCTTCTCCAGGCAGAGGTTCCTCTTGATGTCCAGAAGTGATCTAAAGTCTGTGGTTTTGGGTGCCCTTCTTATACCCAATTTCTCCTTTGAAGTAGGCCTACTTCAAAGTAAAGTCTATTTTGATTGTGAAATCCTGCCTTTCCCAGGCCCCAGGCCCCAGGCCAGGCACCAGGGTGTCAGAGACGGTATTGTGTGATGACAGGCACAGCCCTTGCAGGTGTAAGTGACCACTCTTCCCCTCCCTCCTAGCACAGATGGCTCATCAGGAAATGCAGACTACACCCCAGCTCCTTTTTTGTCACTGTCTAGTGTGAGGTGCAACCAGCCCAACTGTCAAACTGACCCAGACAGGGAATCCACAAACAGGCAGAGTCACAGAAATGGTATAAGCAAGAAAATGCTCACTTTCTAAAAATGGCATTTTCAAACACACAATCTTAAAATCAACTTTACTAAAAGATGTATTTTTAAATTGTAAGCTCAGAGACCCCAAACTCCACATGTCCATCAGCTCCCAAAGGGAATCTACACTTTAATCGAATTTAAAGGTAGCCCCCATGTTAACCTATGAGAGGGACAGGCCTTGCAACAGTGAAAAACAAATTTAGCAATATTTCCCTGTCAGGACATATAAAACACATTACTATATGTCCTACCTTAACCATACCCTGCACCCTGCCCTTGAGGCTACCTAGGGCCTACCTTAGGGGTGCCTTACATGTAAGAAAAGGGAAGAGTTAGGCCTGGCAAGTGGGTACACTTGACAAGTCGAATTTATAGTTAAAACTGCACACACAGACACTGCTGTGTGCAGCATGATGAAAGTATGAGACAAGACTTATGGTAACGAGAAGAGGGATATCCTCTTAGCAGTTTATTGAAGACTAAGATATTTTTTGTGTGTAGAATGATAAATGTCCTTAAATGTAAGAGTCAACGTGGGCATGATGGCGAATGCAAGAAGTATGAGTGAGTGAAGATGCCCTTAAGGCACAGCACTGAAACGTGAAATCATCTGGGAGATCTTGGTATGGACAAGCTTACCCAGTTTTATTTCAGAGTTGCAGATTAATATAGCTAAGTACAATTTAAAACATATTTACTTACAAGGTGTGGATGGTTTATCAGCTCTTTTTGCATATAAAGATAAGGTAAGAGTAATTACACCTTAAATGTTTTGTCAAGAAGTGCATGCTGCCACTACGCCTCGAACTTACTACGAACAAAAGACCCTCCACTACACAAATCGCTTTCACAAGCAATGTCTCAAAATATGGAACTTCCCAACAACTAAAATGTCTGTGGGCTATTCAAAGGCTGCCTAAGAGATTACATGCACTTTATATGGTGTAATGAGTGGTTCATTCCTACACAATTTTCATAGTTCATTCTGGCACGTGCTCACATTAGGGGCCACCACAATTGTCAAGTTTAATTGCACTTCCAGAAGACCTTTTACAATTACCTTGCCAGTCACATTGCAATATTCTTAAACATCAGAGGCATACAGTGCGTGCCAGCACTTGATACAAAATTGCCAGGTAGGACGCAAAAGGAATGGAACAAGCTTTTCCCTCCTGTCATCACTTCTTTAATGAGATGTTTTATTTGCATGTTTGTGTGCGCGCGTTGATGCTTACAAGGCATATCTTCCCTGTTTTTATGATGTCTTTACCCCCTGAGTTTTTTAATAAGGGTTTGGTTTCTACTGCATTCCTCACTAGCAGCCTTCAGGGTTCTTCTAATAATAGGATGCCTGTGAACAAATATTCCCTGTATGCTAGAGCTCAGCTATTTAATTTGCTAGGTGGTTGCTCATTGCATCAAGGGACTCCTTCTGATGCCAGAAATATGACTATGTAAAATGCAATGCTTAATTTGAGCCAATGGTTTCATTAGCTCGGCACCAACACTTAAGTCTCAACACCAGCACTAATGACAGTCCACCACATGGTGGCACTGTCTATCTATTTTTTTAATGAGCACAACAGTATTGTTTACATTTTCAATAACATTAAAAATAAATACTACTTGCCACCCCAGATATTCTTTTAGCTTTGGGTGGTCTGGAAATGTCTGCATTGTCACATTTGAAGTAAGGTGATGGTTAGTAGTTTCCGGGTTACTGTCATGGGCAGCACTGGCAGGGGCAATGGGCGGTGTAAGCATCAGTGGTCTCCAGAGAAGGGCCCTGACACTTACTTTTTTTACAAATTAAACAATGGTAAAAAGTAACTGCTGGTCAAGTTAAGCGCTCAAATTCCTTCAGGTTGATTTCACACTACATAAAACTGCATAAAAATACATAAAAACATGGTTTGGCACAGGGGAGTATTATCCATGTGCTTCAGGTCCGCATTTGCATCATTAGCATTACACTCAGCATTTCCCGCAAATCAGCTGCTTCCAGGGTCAGGCAGTTACCACTTTCCCTTGGAAAACCTACAAATTTAAAATGTATTTATTTATTGCATGACCACTTAAAATCATTACAATCTAAAATGAGCCTTATGTGCTGGCAGTGGCCACTGTTGTGAAAATAAATAAAAAACACAGGGATAAATAGATCATTCAACAAAAACAGAAATAAAAAAACATTTAAATGTTAAGACTTGACCTCATAAGAAGGGAGACATAAATAAGTAGGCAGATTCCCCCATCCTCTAAAAAATTCCCCATTGTAAGCAGCCCAAAGGCTGTTCTCTTCCGAGGGGGGGAAGGGGTGGTTCACACGACGATTTACTCTTCAGTCAAGGAGTGATCATTTGTAAGGGTTCTATCTGTAGGCAGGCCCTTTGTGGTTGCCAAAGTGGCCAGCAGGGCTGCTGCACCTTTCATAAATTTCACAAAGCAAGAGGTCACTTGTGCCGATTCCCCTCTTAAACAAACATCTAAAGTTCCTTGGCAAGTCTGAATATTTAAAGTACGCCAAAGCAGTTGAAGTCAAAACTTCCTTAGTGGGATCAGCTCCTCACAGATACATAGCACATGGGCCAGTGACTCTCCAACCTTAGCACAAAGGTAGCATTGCCTGTCCTCCTCTATCAAATTCTTTCGCCCGTTCCAGTAGGCCTTCAAGTGGACTATCCCAAAGCACCAGACCATTAGTTGACACTTCAAAGTTAATTGAAGAGCATGGACAGGTAGAGGGGCAGGAACCCGGACTCATACAACATCGATTCCAGGCTACCATGTCCAAGGTTATTCACTGCACATGCATCTGGATCTGCTGAAATTAACCTAGCCTGTTTAATCAGCAACTTTGCCACCAGCAGTACCGGAAGCCCGCTTGCCCAAATTGGGCATGTCTCCAAATCCTCCAGGGCCTGGGTGAGAAACATATACCAGCTTGTTACCATCTTACTTATTAAATTCCATATGAGGTTTTTGAGCGTGTCCTCCCTCGCCTGCTTGGCGTTCAAATTGTAAGCTAAAAACTTTGCTTTTAGTAGCCATTGCTGTGAGGTTAGCCCAAACTCTAACCAAATTTTAGCATTTGAAGTGCAGTCTGGAGCAGAAACACTCTTCAGTAATACGATGACTGTGCTCTGTCTAGCCAGTTGGCCATTCTATTTCTGAAGGTCAGTGCTCCATAGGCCACCGCGAGGAGAAATGTGCATCCTACTGCCCTCAGAAGTAGCATACAGAATAAACCAGCCTGATAGAAAAAAATCCTTAAAAATCAATATTCTCACCCTCCACACTAATTTGTCCCTGATCTCAGCTATCAGTAGTTTATTACATTGTATACAGATATTATCTATGAAAGTTGTATCTAATGTAAATAATTACATCCATTTCTATGCACCACATTTTTTTTTATGTCACTGATAGTAAAACCTCTGCTGTCATTGAGTCCTGCTTCTGATTATCACAGATCTGTCCCTTTATTAGCAGCTCCTTGTATCAATGGTTTACAACTTAACAATTGATTTAAAAAGGATTAAATCATCATTTTATTTCCGTATGCTAATAAGGCTTGGACTCTTTACTAATATCATTCAGTGATAAAAGGAATCTGCTTGTAGTGTCACTATGATAGAGTAATATTAATAATGTGTTGCCATTAAGTCTTTTTCCCAGATCTCCAAATCAGACATCAGTTATGCTAGCAACAGATCCTGCATACATAAGAAAGAGTTGATTATAAAGGTTCACACCACAAGACTCTCAGGGCCAGATTTATGCTGGCCTTGCACAGTTCCAATGCCACATTAGCATAATTTTTTTACGCTAATGTGGCGTTGGAAGGTGAAAAATGCGGTGCCATGTTTACAAAGTGGTGCAATGCATGCATTGTGCCACTTTGTAACACCTTGCACCACATTATGCCTGCGCCAGACATAATGGGGGTGAGCCGCCCGCCAAGCGGGAACCGCCAGAATACCGCTGCGCGGTCAAAAGACCGCCGCGGTAATTCTGACTTTCCCGCTGGGCGGGCGGGCGACCGCCAGAAGGCCGCCCGCCCGCCCAGCGGGAAACCCCCTTCCACGAGGATGCCGGCTTCGAATGGAGCCAGCGGAGTGGAAAGGGTGCGACGGGTGCAGTTGCACCCGTCGCGATTTTCAGTGTCTGCTATGCAGACACTGAAAATCTCAGTGGGGCCCTGTTAGGGGGCCCCTGCAGTGCCCATGCCAATGGCATGGGCACTGCAGGGGCCCCCAGGGGGGGATGGCGGTAAGGGGGTCGGTAAGGGGGTCGGAATTCCCTAGGGCAGCGGGCGCCGGTTTCCCATTTCTGACCGCGGCGGTACCGTCGCGGTCAGAATGCCCATGGGAGCACCGCCAGCCTGTTGGCGGTGCTCCCATCATTTTAGCCCTGGCGGTCGTGGACCGCCAGGGTTAGAATGACCCCCAATGTGTGCAAGGGGAACGTTTGCCGCTAGGGGGGACGTAAAAATGGCACAAAAGAATCTATGAGATTCCTTTGTGCCATTTTTATTGGCATTTTTGAACACCTGCCAAGAGCATGCGTTAAAAAAGGCTCCCATTTATTACAATGGGCCTCTGGGTTCTTTGCAGGATTAGTGTCATAATTGTTTACGCTAATCCTGAAAAGCGCCAGACTAGCGTACAAAATCATAATGCTAGTCACCCTAACTACCACCATGGTTCGCCATATTTTAAATGGGCACTAGGGGTGTGCTAAAAAAGTGGTGATGCAGCAGGTGCAGCACCACTTTCCATAAATCTGCCCCTCAGTCTTTACCTGCCAATCAAACTATGGATTCATCTTGTCTAGTGACATGAGTCAGCTTTAAATTGTGATTCAATTGAATGTAGATCACTTCTACCCTTCTATATTGGTGTGTAAAAATTGCTTCACTGTCTCTCATAAATTGGGTGTAGTAGAGGTGCCTAACACATGGCTAGATGAGGTCTTTGGCTATTTTTTTTCTATGGCTGTTCCTATTACCTAATTCATCCTTGGTAGTGGGATATGTAGAAACTGTCAGTTTTTATTGCCAAATGAAAGCTTTCTATTTTTATGGTTATTTAATGACAAGAATCCACTATCTCTCAGAGAGACTCTAATTTACTGGTTATTATTCTTTGATAAAGATCTGTTTTAGTCATTACGTGTCTCTTGACAGTAAAACCATCATGATGTTGGGATAATTTGTGTGATATGCATCAGACTTATACTGCAGGCTGTAGTTCGAGGGCTGCATTTAAAGACCCAGGATTTGCTTAATTTTCCCAGTACTGATGAACCTGAGGAGACAAATTTAAATGGCTGTTAACATAAAATATAACCACAGAGAAAATAAACACACTGTGCATGGGGTTGACTGGATATTATGAGCTAATGTTTAGTTAACTACTTCCAAGTGTTGGCATTAAAAGCAAATACTCATTGTAAGGGAGTTATGGCACACCAAGCTTTTCTGTTGTGCTAATATTGTGTGTTAGTGGGATCCTAGTGTTTTTGAATCCTCCAGAACTACAAATAAGTGGTTTATTCAAGCACTTCGAGATCTTGAAGTATAGTTGAGGAAATACCAGATTGTGTGGAAGAAGTATCTCCATAACAGAGAAAAAGAATAAAACATGAATGAAAATGTTATTTGCTTACCATATTGCAATGAAAATATTTCTATAAAACATTGATATGGTTGATCAAACTCAAAAGCAACTTTTCAAAACCCTTAAATCACCAGACATACTTCAGTAGAATCCAGTCAGATTGGTTGTTACTCCCAATGTATTATATCAGGTTCATAACATGTTTAATAAAATTAAAATGCTATGAAAGAATATCTGAACTATAGTACATGCAGATAATACAATTAAGAGTCATTTTAATTCTACCTGAATAACAAGACAATGAATATTGTTATATCTGCAGTAATTGAGGGTGAAGTGTTTAAATTTAGAGAAACCAAGCATCTAGAATTCTAGTCTTTTGATATATTGATGACCTTTGTTCACTTGTTCCCAAACCCCTGTTCCCTGATAGTTATTAAAGGATATATTGAATAATGCTTGCCTTACCTCACAGACTTGTCTTTCAGTTAATAATGTCCCTTTTCTTTTAAAGATTTGAAACACGCAGCCAAAGATCAGGCATATTATAAATCACCACAGAGGGTAACCCCAAATAGCCCCAAAGGGGTATGGGTCTAACTGATTTCAAAACAACACCCCTAGGCACACTACTAAAAAACTCACATATACATACACACCATTACCCTTCACATTCTTTCCAAAAATTAATTTTTAATCATAATCTATCACATAAATAAATTCATTTAATACAGTTCCAAAACCCTCCATTCTATCATAGAAAAAAGGAAAGAAAAGACCAGTGTAAAAGACATAAAGTGCTTGTGTGCAATAGTAAGAAAAAAAGGAAATGAAACCCTCAAACCATTCCAAGAAACTACTTTTAAAAACCACTTATAAGACAAAACGCCTCTTGGTTAAATTTTTCACCACATTAAATCAACATATTACTTCTTCCAGAAAAACATTTTTTTTTTTTTTCAAATACGGAGTCCCATCCCCCACTCTCAGTTCTCTCCACAAAAAATCTAGTATTAAATCTTGGACATCCTGGAATATTTAGTTAACAGTTATGACAACAAACCTTTACTGTTCTCAAGCCATCAAAAGCCTCAACCACACAATTTCGAAGAATGTGGTGGTGATATGGCATAGACGACTAAGGTATAGTTCTCTGTTTGTTGACCAATCAATGCTTCAGAGTCCATATAAGTAACCATACCTTGGTTGCAAGTCACATTACTTGTGGAGTTTACTAAGGATCACAGTGATTGCCTTCATTTTTGGACCAGTCTCTGATGAGTCTTGCAGTGTCATTTAGTAATTGCACCACCAACACCCATATTATCCTCAAGCTTCCAAGTTATGTGAAAGATAAATTTGTTATTATTGAATTAACATTTTCCATCATTGATACTTAGATGAATAAGAATTGGTTGAGTTTTCCCTTTGCTGTCAGTACAACTGGTATCCATTGGGTAATGCTTAGTAGTTTGCCTGATTATCTGAAATCAACACTGTATTAGTGCTGCAAAACCTTGTTGACTGTCTCATTAATTCAGTGAGCTGAAGTTGGTGGCAACTCATTTGCTTTCCACAAGACTGAAATCTGAATTTTGTAACATAATGCATAATGGTCCACTATCCAACCAATCAATCAGTCAAACAGGATTTATGCACATCTAATCACCCACAAGGTTATCCAAGTGCTGAGAACATAGCTTCTATGGGGCTCCATTGAACAGCCAGGACTTTAGTCCTTTCCTGAATTCCAGAAGAGAAGAGGAGGTTTGCTGGGGAAGGGGGGAGGTTGTTCCAGGATTTTGCCACAAGGTAGGAGAAGGATCCCCCTCAACTGCTACTTCGGCGGATGCAGAGCTGTGTGTGGGAGGGAGAGGGAAGCGGAGTGCAAGTGTCTGGAGGGTTGGTGGAAGTTCAAGTGATGGGTGATGTATGCTGGTCCTTGATTGCAAAGGGCCTTGTAGGTTTGAATCAGCATCTCAAAATAACATCTCTTCTGAATTGGGAGCCAGTAGAGCTTCTTCAGGTGAGGGGTAGTGTGCGTCCATTTAGGGAAGTTGAGGATGAATCTGGCTGCTGAATTTTGTATGGTCTGTTGTCCCTTCAGAATGTGCGTATTGATTCCTGCATAGAGTGTGTTGCCATAGTCCAGCCAGCTGGTGACTAGGGCTTGAGTGGTAGTTAGTCTGGTGTTGATGAGGAGCCAATTGAAGATTTTACAGAGCATGCAAAGAGTGAGGAAGCAGGTGGAGGAGACTGCGCTGATCTGGTTTTTCATGGAGAGCTTGCTGTCTAGGATGATGCCAAGGTTGCGAGCTTGGTCTGTTAGAGTTGGTGCTGCTCCTAGTTGAGTAGGCCAACAGTAGTCGTTCCACAGAGAGGTGTTGTTCTCGAAGATCAACACTTCCAACCTTTGATAATCTAGAATTCCACCCAACATAATCTTTATGGAATGCTGTGAACAGAGATTAACTTTTCTATTTCTAGGCTTGTGTATCGTTGTATAACAAGGAATTTAGTGATAAAAATTATGATAATAATTATGATGATATATGATGGTATTTTATGGATACTACAGGTTCAGGACACAGCTGAGATGCTAGAGTTTTCTGTCGCCATCCTGCTAGTGTCCATATTGACTCGGCAGTATCTATAGCACGTACTGCTACACAAGTATCCACATTCATCAGTATATAAAATGCACATTGGCCATGTCACTTTATACTTTCTCAGTGTGTAAAGTAGAATTATCATGCCAGTTTCTAAAAATGCCTTGGTAACCACTGTCTGGTCAATTTACACATTGCACTAGTAGGTATGGGACTGTTGCCATTCCAGTAATAACATTCACCTGGGAATGTGAAACACACATGTTCCCAGTAAGTGTTCTCAGTGTCCCAGTATGCAAAGGACAAGTGAAATCATTGTTTCCACCATGGCCCTCTTTGTGAAGTATGATTTATTTGTTACTAATCAAGTTGAAAAGCATACATTGCCTTTTCCAGTTTCTGAAGTGCCTGAAGGCCATATTGCCATGCTCCCTCATGTTTCTGTCTTTATTTTAAAAGTAATGGAGCTACTGAACATGGGAACTCTATCCCTGTCCTTATGCAAAGCTTGTGGAAAATCCTGTTCAATTGGCACTAAAGTCCAGCTAGTGACAAGTGACATGCTAAACACAGACCTGCTGTTACTCATATAATGTAAGCAAATAAAAACACAGTGGGTCAATTCACAAAAATATTTTTATGGCCCAAATATCTACATTAATGAGTGTGAGAAATTCACAACAGGAATACTTGCAAGATTAGTTGGTGTACTACTATGTATTTCTCTGCTGTATTTGCGGAGAAATAAACAGTAGTAACTTCCATGCACGGGGTAGGAAATGGGTGGAAAAAGTGGTAAGCAATGGGTTTCTCCAGGGGGACAATTCTGATGTTAATGTAGATTTACACTCTGGGGAAATGAGTGCACTTGCGTATGTTACATGACTTTCCCAGCAGTATGTCTACAAACCTCTGCTTAGCACATATTTCCAAACAAACTACTGAGAATGCTGGCGAATTCCAAAGGCAGTAAATCTGCACTCATTCGTAGGAGTACTTTTGCAGGTGCAGATTTACTACTTTCTTTCTAAATTGCTCTTAATGTATTCTGATCGACAGTGAGGATAGCACATCTCTCTTCGAGTCACTGATACCACAACACACGACACAAAGATCAAAATAGTGAAGGAGGACAGGGTCATTATAAAACAGACTGTGTACTCCAAAACTGGATAGGTGGCCAGTCCGCTACTCTCACACCAAAAAGTATGAAGTGACTTTATTTCCTGTAGTTCATACAGTATATGCAAACATAACACAAACGTGCAACCCACAACAGATGGCTACAGGAGATCAGAAGGTATTCTGTCAGACCCCGTAAGAACATTCGCCACTTTGCCCAGCCTCAGCATTTGATCTGAGTAATTATGAAAGGCAGGGGGGTGAAGTACACATGCACTTATTTTAATAGGACATGATGACAGCACACAGTTAAAATGTGCAGAGGTACATGGCTGCTTATTTGATTCTGATTTTTTTTTTAATGTAAAGTAAAACAAACGACCAGTCAGGTTAATCATATTACATATTTTATCTGAGAAAATGGGTTACCCCTGTTAACGCATTCCTTTATGACTAATTTGCTCACCTTTGGGACTCGTTTTAGGCCAATGAATCTTTTGACCCTGATTGAAGACACCTTAGGACGAGATAGCTAATCAACATGTCAATCAATACGTCAATAATGTCATCAATATTTACTGTATCAATGCAATTCACCTTAGTCAAAGACATTAATAAAATTCAAGAACCACCATGACCTTTCAGTCATGAATAACCTACCAGTTTAGTAAGATTTAGTGATATTTATTCCCTATTGATTACAATTCTAATAGCAAATTTATTAATCTCAATAGCAAAAAGCTCATCAACATTGTCACAATTTGGCAACTCAAATAAGACTTCATCAAAGCCAGAATCACAATTATTAGAACATAACACAGCATCAACATAGGTTAACTTCAGCAGAGTATCATTAACGTCAGTTTAAGAAAGCATAGATTCAGTCATTTGTCTATTTGCGTCAGTTTTGTGAACCCTCTTAACTAACCTCGAATTAGCATTGGCATGTTGGGCTTCATGCAAAACAATTTAGTAACACCAATTTGGAAAACATCTAGCTATGGTCTCTGTCAAAAGTAGCAGTTGGTACCTAGAAAGGAAAAGCAAACAGACAATCACAATTTAATTGTCATATAGTTACCCTCCAAGTTTGGATCAGCACTCAGAGAGGTCTTCGTCCTCAGGAAATCAGTTGGTTCGCCACCAGTCAGGAACTCAGCTCCGGTAAAGGGGGCACTTCCCTCATAAGTGGGTAAAGTATAAACGGGCAATCTAAGGACAACAATGGCTCTAACTAAAACTAGCAAGTTACTAAGCAAAGTGACAAAGTGTCTGGATCATAGCAAATCACATCAGCATCTCCCCTAGTCTCTCTCATAGTCTCCTATTCTCCATTCTCTCTCGTTCTTCCTGGTGTCAAGGGTTTTTATCCCCTTTTCATTGTACATTCCCCTAAAATTTGGTTGGACAAGGGGTTGCACCCCACTATCTTTAACCAATTAACTTCAAATTAGCTCATCAAATTTGTCACCCCATAACAGTTCTCATGCATTTTATTGGTCCTTATGATTGACGTCTTTAGAGGTAGAATGTCTGGTATGATTTGCGATTCTTTTCGCATCTTCAGTCAGTGGTTCCATTGTCTGTACCGGTTTAGGCGACCTTGTCCCTAACATTAATCTACGGTGTTGCATTCAGCTAAAATGTTTATACAAGCAGGATGAATTTCATGAGAGCGGATCTACTACAGTTACATTCAGCTTGTAGTTTGGAGGAAAACAAGAGCTCATGTCCTTTAGCAAGTCTGCACACTCCATGTTAGAAAAACACATTTAATATGAGAGTCAGGCAGCTAGGTCTCGACTCATGCTAACCAAGGCCTAATGATTTATTAGCAGAAGTCTAACATGTACCCTTTCAATATTAGTGTAAAATCATATTTTAATAAAACATTTCAACATTATTAGTCAATCTTATTAGTCTCTGTATACATTGGTGGCCACTCCCCGTGGGCACATTTTCAAGCATGCATTTTAGCAAAACATATTAATACATTTTCTGTGCAGCATTATTATACATTAGTTCATAAACATTTCATGTTAATATTGATTATATAAGCTACGCTCTCTCACCCCTTAAAAGGGGCATCCAGTGAATGATTTCACAGTGCCTGTCAGAACCTAAGCTGACATCATCAAACAAAAAACATTCTAGAATTTTTAGAGACTTGGAGCTTGGCAAAGAGAACTCTTCCGCTTCTCTGCACTGGGTTGCCCCTTTAAATATACTTAGTCCTATAAATGTCAAATTGTAAGCATTATTGTGACTCATGTGCTCCAAGGATATTAGTTCTCAGGCTACAAAAAATAAGCATTTTAGCACTGTTTAGGCATCTGCAATGAAACATCAACCGAGCACACCTCTGTATAATGTCACTTTGGGAGCCATGAATGTCACTTCTTGGGATGCCTCCTTTATCTGCCCCAAGTGAAATGACGCGGGGGAGCTGTGTCTTCCCCTCCAGCTTGCTGGCGATCGGCTTATCTATCTCACAGAATGGTTGGAAAGACTGAGCTAGAGCAATCTTGTATATGATGATTACCGTCCAAATTGTAATAGGATTAAAGAAATATGGCCTGCAGAAAATTTGTCATGTTTCTGCATTGCAGTGATGAGTGCTCCCTGCTGCTACCGCTGTGTGTTTACAAATCTAGCATTTAACACTGCCTTTTTCCTTCATTAACCTATTTGTTTTTTTGTTTTTTGCATTGTTCAGCAGGTTTGCTGGTGTTGTGTGCATTTATCTGATGTTTACAAACTGTTTCTGTTAACTACCACAGGTTTACACCCTAT